>NC_082640.1:66931770-68131770 GCF_028023285.1 Balaenoptera ricei
TAGATGAGCAGAGAAACCTATTTTATTTAACAGATTGCTAGTGTGAGTTATGACTCTTTAATAGTTAGACATATGGTCTGTGGCCTGCATTTGGGCTCTTGCCTTGGGCCCACAAATATTCTGGCCAGGCCTGTGGCATAGCTTCGACCCCGCATTCTCCTTGGAATGCTCCTCACCTCCTCCTCTTCTTCTTTCTGAACCTAAAATGCACTCAGCGCCCATGTGGAGATCATCTGTCAATTTTGCCTGCCATCAATCCTATCTCCTTTCAGCTGGTACCTGAAACTTTCTTTTCTGGGAGAAACCCATTCCCTTTGGTTTAGATGGGACTGAGCAACTAGGGGCTATCAAAAAAGACCTTCTCCTTATGATGGAGAGACAAGCCAGCTCAGAGAGAAGAAAACATAAACCAGGATGGAGCAGGAGGAAGACAGAGCTCAAGGAAACCTTTGTCAGCTCCTGGATCCATCCATACCTGATCCCAGCCCTCCCTTGGCCTTTACAATTACCTCCAGTAAATGCCCCCTTTTTGATTAATCTGGTTGGAGCTGGATTTCCATTACTGGCAACTGAAACAGCCTTACTAATCATTCTAATTCATAGAATCATAGGTGTCAGAGCATGAAGGGGCCTTAGAAACCATCTGACCAACCTCCACTATTCAACACATGACGAATCTGGGACTCAGAAAGGTGAAAGGGTTTGTCCCAAGTCACACAGTAAATCCGGGCCAGAATTGAGACAGGAATATAGACCTTGCTCCTAAGTTGTGACCCCATGTTTCCCCTCCATGTCCCCTTCTTCAAACCTGCCTAGACCAGAGCTGCACCCTCTCCTTCTCCTCAGCTTGAGATCTGTTCCCAGCATCTCTGGGTCTTGTCCTGCATTTGTATTATCACTTCATTGGTCCCAGTGGGTGTTGTATCCAAATTCCAACAGCAAACCCCTTGAGGGAGGAATGCCAGCCTTCCCTCATTCTGAAGCCCCCCACTGGGCCGAGCACCACTCCCATCACAGAGTAGGCACTGAATGAGCCCTTGCTAATTTACCAGTCAAAGGCCTTGATGCTTGATTGGCTAAATCCAGCCTCCTTTTCCACCCAAGGCTCCATCTCTGAGTTAATGTTTCTCACAGGCAAGACCTTTTCAATTCAACAAACTATTTCCCAGGCCATTAGAAGAAAGTACAGTCAGAGGTAGGAATGTTATGTGGCTTTTTTTCTCCATTTCTTTTTGTTTTCAATTTTCTGCCTGTGGAGTTTTGTTTTTTGGGGTTTTTTTTTTTTTTTTCTCTCTCTCCCTTCTTTTTTAACAGCCCAACTTGCTAAATTGCACATCGCCAGCAACTCCTGTGAGTTTAGTCCTTAAGTGTTACATTTCTGTAACAGATACTCCAAAAGCAGCACTTATCTTCAGGAGGGGCCTGGTGAGGCCCGCTAAAATTATATTTCCATTTCTGTTCCTATGTTTTTAAGCTGTTATTTTAGCATTTCTGACTAGTTCACAGTTGACACCTACTGATGGAAAATTAGATGAAACTTGGCCAAGAAGGAGCCTTCCCTCTCCTCCCCAGGCTGAGAACTAGCTCCTTTTTATAATGAGACGCAGCTGTGGAGAGGCCGAAAGACTCCTAGATTTGGAAATGCAAGATCCTGCTGTACTGTCCCAGCTCCGCTGCTAACTAGTTCTTGGACCTGGTGTCAATCAGCTAAGCCCTCTGAACCTCGTTTGTCTTCTCTGTCAAATGGGAATCATACCTGCAGAACCTGGGGTTATTGTGAGGTTTTCTATTATGTAAAAATGTCTGGCCAGACACTGACAACATGAATCCTATACCATGAAAATTCTTGGCACATAGTAGGTGTTCAATGAATGTTGGTTATTTGTAGGTCTTAGTCTTTTTTTCTTAGCCATTTGATATCCTTTGGATTGGTTTATACTCTGAACTTAAGTGATTAAATATGGGAATTATGGGATTCCTCTCCTTCTCAGTTAAATTAGCAGACCATGCCCCAGATACAGGGACACTCAGGCCAAGGGGTCAGTCTCAGTTAAAACCCTTCAGCCATGCGCTGTTGTTCTGGAGATCGAGCCCAGACTCTATAACACTACGTACAGCAGAGGCAGCTCTCAACTCCCTCCTCCTCTCCTGACACAGCCCCACCTGGAATCTTTGGTCATACCTTTTCATCTGCCCAGGAGACCCTTTCCCTGGCTAACTCCCCTTCAAACTACGCAACAGTTTCATTGCACCCTGTCTTTGGGCTCCCACCGTGCCTTGTGCCTCCCCCTTAGGACCAGTATCAATGGTCTTGCCCATCTCCCACTAGACTGTGAGCCTCTCTGGCATGGGTTGTACCCTGTTCATCTTTTATCTTTGGTACCAGCAAAATGCTTGGCATATAGTAGGAGCTCAGAAAATATTTCTTAAAGTATAAGAGGGTTAGTATGTGAAAAATAAATGAGGAAGTTTCCATATGTAAAGTCGGAAATTCTCCTTCAATTAATATATAAATTCAACCCATATTCTAATGGGGTTTTTATGAAACTTGAACGACTGATTCTAAAGTCTGTCTAAAGAGTAAATTCAAGAATAAGAAATAAATCATAAGAAAAAGTAAAATAAGCTTGAAAACCTGCTCTGCGAAACATCAAAATATATTATGAGGCTTTACCCTTTAAAACAGTTGATTTTGGTAGAAGAATAGGCAAGTGGATGTATGGATGGCACTCAAGAGCCCAGATATATACCTGGGTATAAATGAGAATTGGGGAAGTGATAAGCATGGCATTTTATATCAGCAGGGAAAGATGGACCATTTTAAAAGAACAGAAAGGCAATAATGAGCTGTCCATATGGAAAAAAGCAAAGGTATCAGCCTTATCAGCCTGACTATCAGTCAGGATAGTCTATGCTGTGCCGCGGTGATAAACTGCCCCCAAATCTCAGTGACTTAACACACTGAAGGCTGATTTCTGGCTCGGGGCACACGTCTGTTTGCAGGTTGGTAGGGTGGCTCTGCTCATTAAAATCACATCGGAACCAGCTGACGGAGCAGCCACAGTCTCAAACGTTGCCATGGAGGGTGTAGGCATGGGCTGGAAGGTCTTGCATTAGCAATTAAATGCTTGGTCCTGAGGTGACCCCATCAATTCTGCTCACAAGTCGAGCTAGAGCTAGTCACACCGCCCCACCCGACCACAAGGAGTGCAGGAAGTGAAGTCCTACCATATGCTGTGAAGTGAAGAGGACCAAAAGGGCACTGTGGTGAAGAACACAACGACTACACACTACCTTCCCCGGTTCATGCCCCACTGCCCGCCGCAAAAAAGTATTTTTAATTTTTTTAAAGCAGAAGAAAATATAGGGTAAATTTTTTTTTAATAATCTTGGAGAGGAAGATGACTTCCTATTCAAGGTATTAATTGCATAAAATTGTAAACTTTTTGCGTGGCAAGATAATCTATAAATGAAGATAAGGGTCAAGTAACAGACCAGGGAAAATACTTGTACCATGCTGCATAACTGACAAAGGGTAAATATCCATAATATACAAAGAGTTCTTGAAAATCAATAAGAAGAATCAACATGTAGAATAATGGGCACAGGATAGATAGCCTTGTTTAGAGGATTTGGGAAAATAGACATGTTCGTATACTTGTTAGAAGTAAAGTGATTTTTCTTTTTTCTTTTTTGAGAGTAATTTGAAAGTACCTATCAACATGTTAAATGCACGTACATTTGTTTTTGTTTTTCTTTAAATTAATTAATTTATTTATTTTTATGGCTGTGTTGGGTCTTCGTTTCTGTGCGAGGGCTTTCTCTAGTTGTGGCAAGCGGGGGCCACTCTTCATTGCGGTGCGCGGGCCTCTCACTATCGCGGCCTCTCTTGTTGCGGAGCACAGGCTCCAGACGCGCAGGCTCAGTAATTGTGGCTCATGGGCCCAGCTGTTCCGTGGCATGTGGGATCTTCCCAGACCAGGGCTCGAACCCGTGTCCCCTGCATTGGCAGGCAGATTCTCAACCACCGCACCACCAGGGAAGCCCAAAATGCACGTACATTTAATTCAGCAATTCCTCTAAGTCCTTATACAAAATACTATCTGTAAACGTGTAATGCACAATGTTATCAAACAAAATATTATTTACAAATGTATTTGTACCCTGTTGGTCATTACAGAATTACTGGTAATGGCAAAAAAGTATTACTTTTAAAAGGACAAAAAGACTAATATATTGCTTTTAAACAAACATGGTACCTGCATGCCTTGGAATATTATGCCATCATTAAAAAGTGTGAGGTAGCGTTCTAAGTATGGACATGAAAAGATGTTCATGATACACTTATTGTGTGAGGTTTCTGGCACTCACTGATCACCCCTCCTGCCCTCCAATTTCTAACATAGTTGTAATGAATCCTAAGAACCAAGTAAGATCAGCTTTCATTGACAATGATATGGGATGAGAGGACTCAATGAAGTGTCCAGCCACATCCCATGGACCCAGACCTGACTCTTTACAAATTAGAAATCAATTTTGGGTTTTTTTTAAGTCCCTATAATTACAATACTAGTTCTTCTGGAATTTTTAAGCATAGAAAGAAAAGGGTTCCAGAGGCCACTTAACCTTGGTATGAAATGATATAATTGATTAGCCGGCCTAGGGTCACCCACCAGGCAGGTGGCAGACAGGGATTCAAATTCAGATCTGACAATAGGATGCCTCAAGGCACTTTCCCACTTCAAGGTTCCATGTTGTAAGACAAATCACCAGGAAGCTGCATTCCTGGGGTCAAGACTTTGGTGTCCTCCCTCCAAACCAATCTCTGACCGTAACGTTGTGATTTGGCCTTCACCACTATTACCTCTGCTCTTGCTCTAAAAACAGAAGCCAGAGAGGTGCCTCCTGCTGGTCTGCATGGCCCCTGGGGAGATGGTGCCGCATTCCTGGGGTTGTCCCTATTGCACAGGCAGGCCCTTCCCTGTAGTAGTGAGAACACCGTGACCCTGCCCGTGCTCCTCCCCCCTGCCCACTCGCCTCCTCCCTTAGGAAGCATGGAATCATATTTTGCCTTTAACGGCCAAAGAGGTATGCGATGCCGTTTCCCACTCCCAGCTACCTCTTTTTTCATTACATTTTGTTCTTCTGTCTGGTGAGCTCCAAGCCCATGGTGCCTGTATTTCATGGCACAGCCATGTGGCCCAGGTAGCTGGGGTTAAAGCCCAGCTCCATAAGACCTGGGAAAGTTCAGTTCTTTTTGCCTCAGTTTCCCTGTCTGTACAATGGCAGTGGTAGTCACAGTATCTCTCTCATGGCTATATCCTCAGGATTAAATGAGATAATGCATTTAATCTGTACCTGTACACAGATTTTAACCATAGAGGTTAAAATCACCACTTTATTCCAAAATGGTTGAACTTGGCAATTTCATGTGGCTCGACCTAATTGGTTTTTTTTTTTTTTTTAATGTCTGAAACATTTATATTAACATATTTCCATACATATTTCCATACAAATACAAATATAAGATTTTTAGAAATTTCATGTAATGTCTGAAACATTTATATTAACATATTTCCATACAAATAACCCAATGAAAGTTTAGTATTAGTTGTTTTGTTTGTTTTTTTATACTGCAGGTTCTTATTAGGCATCAATTTTATACACATCAGTGTATACATGTCAATCCCAATCGCCCAATTCAGCACACCACCATCCCCACCCCACCACAGTTTTCCCCCCTTGGTGTCCATATGTCCATTCTCTACATCTGTGTCTCAACTTCTGCCCTGCAAACTGGCTCATCTGTACCATTTTTCTAGGTTCCACATACATGCATTAATATACGATATTTGTTTTTCTCTTTCTGACTTACTTCACTCTGTATGACAGTCTCTAGATCCATCCACGTCTCAACAAATGACTCAATTTCGTTCCTTTTTATGGCTGAGTAATATTCCATTGTATATATGTACCACAACTTCTTTATCCATTTGTCTGTTGATGGGCATTTAGGTTGCTTCCATGACCTGGCTATTGTAAATAGTGCTGCAATGAACATTCGGATGCATGTGTCTTTTTGAATTACGGTTTTCTCAGGGTATATGCCCAGTAGTGGGATTGCTGGGTGATATGGTAATTCTATTTTTAGTTTTTTAAGGAACCTCCATATTGTTCTCCATAGTGGCTGTATCAATTTACATTCCCACCAACAGTGCAAGAGGGTTCCCTTTTCTCCACACCCTCTCCAGCATTTGTTGTTTGTAGATTTTCTGATGATGCCCATTCTAACAGGAGTGAGGTGATACCTCATTATAGTTTTGATTTGCATTTCTCTAATAATTAGTGATGTTGAGCATCTTTTCATGTGCTTCGTGGCCGTCTGTATGTCTTCTTTGGAGAAATGTCTATTTAGGTCTTCTGCCCATTTTTGGATTGGGGTGCTTGTTTCTTTAATATTGAGCTGAATGAGCTGTTTATATATTTTGGAGATTAATCCTTTGTCTGTTGATTCGTTTGCAAATATTTTCTCCCATTCTGAGGGTTTTTTCGTCTTGTTTACGGTTTCCTTTGCTGTGCAAAAGCTTTGAAGTTTCATTAGGTCCCACTTGTTTATTTTTGTTTTTATTTCCATTACTCTAGGAGGTGGATCAAAAAAGATCTTGCTGTGATTTATGTCAAACAGTGTTCTTCCTATGTTTTCCTCTAAGAGTTTGATAGTGTCCAGTCTTATATTTAGGTCTCTAATCCATTTTGAGTTTATTTTTGTGTATGGTGTTAGGGAGTATTCTAATTTCATTCTTTTACATGTAGCTGTTCAGTTTTCCCAGCACCACTTATTGAAGAGACTGTCTTTTCTCCATTGTATATCTTTGCCTCCTTTGTCATAGATTAGTTGACCATAGGTGCGTGGGTTAATCTCTGGGCTTTCTATCTTGTTCCATTGATCTGTGTTTCTGTTTTTGTGCCAGTACCATATTGTCTTGATTACTGTAGCTTTGTAGGAGAGTCT
This sequence comes from Balaenoptera ricei, assembly GCF_028023285.1. Classification (NCBI taxonomy): domain Eukaryota; kingdom Metazoa; phylum Chordata; class Mammalia; order Artiodactyla; family Balaenopteridae; genus Balaenoptera; species Balaenoptera ricei. The sequence continues at coordinate 66,938,783 of NC_082640.1, forward strand.
GAAGTCAGGGAGTCTGATTCCTCCAGCTCCGTTTTTTTCCCTCAAGACTGCTTTGGCTATTCGGGGTCTTTTGTGTCTCCATACAAATTTTAAGATGATTTGTTTTAGCTCCGTAAAAAATGCCATTGGTAATTTGATAGGGATTGCATTGAATCTGTAGATTGCTTTGGGTAGTATACTCATTTTCACAATGTTGATTCTTCCAATCCAAGAACATGGTATGTCTCTCCATCTGTTGGTATCATCTTTAATTTCTTTCATCAGTGTCTTATAGTTTTCTGCATACAGGTCTTTTGTCTCCCTAGGTAGATTTATTCCTAGGTATTTTATTCTTTTTGTTGCAATGGTAAATGGGAGTGTTTCCATAATTTCTCTTCCAGATTTTTCATCCTTAGTGTATAGGAATGCAAGAGATTTCTGTGCATTAATTTTGTATCCTGCAACTTTACCATATTCATTAATTAGCTCTAGCAGTTTTCTGGTGGCAGTTTTAGGATTCTCTATGTATAGTATCATGTCATCCGCAAACAGTGACAGTTTTACTTCTTCTTTTCCAATTTGTGTTCCTTTTATTTCTTTTTCTTCTCTGATTGCCATGGCTAGGACTTCCAAAACTATGTTGAATAATAGTGGTGAGAGTGGACATCCTTGTCTCGTTCCTGATCTTAGAGGAAATGCTTTCAGTTTTTCACCATTGAGAATGATGTTTGCTGTGGGTTTGTCATATATGGCCTTTATTATGTTGAGGTAGGTTCTCTCTATGCCCACTTTCTGGAGAGTTTTTATCAGAAATGGGTGTTGAATTTTGTCAAAAGCTTTTTCTGCATCTATTGAGATGATCATATGGTTTTTATTCTTCAATTTGTTAATATGGTGTATCACATTGATTGATTTGCATATATTGAAGAATCCTTGCATCCCTGGGATAAATCCCACTTGATCGTGGTGTATGATCCTTTTAATGTGTTGTTGGATTCTGTTTGCTAGTATTTTGTGGAGGATTTTTGCATCTATATTCATCAGTGATATTGGTCTGTAATTTTCTTTTTTTGTAGTGTCTTTGTCTGGTTTTGGTATCAGGGTGATGGTGGCCTCATAGAATGAGTTAGGGAGTGTTCCTTCCTCTGCAATTTTTTGGAAGAGTTTGAGAAGGATGGGTGTTAGCTCTTCTCTAAATGTTTGATAGAATTCACCTGTGAAGCCATCTGGTCCTGGACTTTTGTTTGTTGGAAGATCTTTAATCACAGTTTCAATTTCATTACTTGTGATTGGTCTGTTCATATTTTCTGTTTCTTCCTGGTATAGTCTTGGAAGGTTATACCTTTCTAAGAATTTGTCCATTTCTTCCAGGTTGTCCATTTTATTGGCATAGAGTTGCTTGTAGTAGTCTCTTAGGATGCTTTGTATTTCTGCGGTGTCTGTTGTAACTTCTCCTTTTTCATTTCTGATTTTATAGATTTGAGTCCTCTCCCTCTTTTTCTTGATGAGTCTGGCTAATGGCTTATCAATTTTGTTTATCTTCTCAAAGAACCAACTTTTAGTTTTATTGATCTTTGCTATTGTTTTCTTTGTTTCTATTTCATTTATTTCTGCTCTGATCTTTATGATTTCTTTCCTTCTGCTAATTTTGGGTTTTGTTTGTTTTTCTTTCTCTAGTTTCTTTAGGTGTAAGGTTAGATTGTTTACTTGAGACTTTTCTTGTTTCTTTAGGTAGGCTTGTATAGCTATAAATTTCCCTCTTAGAACTGCTTTTGCTGCATCCCATAGGTTTTGGGTCGTCGTGTTTTCATTGTCATTTGTCTCTAGGTATTTTTTTATTTCCTCTTTGATTTCTTCAGTGATCTCTTGGTTATTTAGTAACGTATTGTTTAGCCTCCATGAGTTTGTCTTTTTTACGTTTTTTTCCCTGTAATTCATTTCTAATCTCATAGCATTGTGGTCAGAAAAGATGCTTGATATGATTTCAATTTTCTTAAATTTACTGAGGCTTGATTTGTGACCCAAGATATGATCTATCCTGGAGAATGTTCCGTGCGCACTTGAGAAGAACGTGTAATCTGCTGTTTTTGGATGGAATGTCCTATATATATCAGTTAAATCTATCTGGTCTGTTGTGTCATTTAAAGCTTCTGTTTCCTTATTTATTTTCATTTTGGATGATCTGTCCATTGGTGTAAGTGAGGTGTTAAAGTCCCCCACTATTATTGTGTTACTGTCGATTTCCTCTTTTATAGCTGTTAGCAGTTGCCTTATGTATTGAGGTGCTCCTATGTTGGGTGCATATATATTTATAATTGTTATATCTTCTTCTTGGATTGATCCCTGGATCATTATGTAGTGTCCTTCCTTGTCTCTTGTAACATTCTTTATTTTAAAGTCCATTTTATCTGATATGAGTATAGCTACTCCAGCTTTCTTTTGATTTCCATGTGCATGGAATATCTTTTTCCATCCCCTCACTTTCAGTCTGTATGTGTCCCTAGGTCTCAAGTGGGTCTCTTGTAGACAGCATATATATGGGTCTTGTTTTTGTATCCATTCAGCCAGTCTATGTCTTTTGGTTGGGGCATTTAATCCATTCACGTTTAAGGTAATTATCGATATGTATGTTCCTATGACCATTTTCTTAATTGTTTTGGGTTTGTTTTTGTAGGTCCTTTTCTTCTCTTGTGTTTCCCACTTAGAGAAGTTCCTTTAGCATTTGTTGTAGAGCTGGTTTGGTGGTGCTGAATTCTCGTAGCTTTTGCTTGTCTGTAAAGCTTTTGATTTCTCCATCAAATCTAAATGAGATCCTTGCCGGGTAGAGTAATCTTGGTTGTAGGTTCTTCCCTTTCATCACTTTAAGTATATCATGCCACTCCCTTCTGGCTTGCAGAGTTTCTGCTGAGAAATCAGCTGTTAACCTTATGGGAGTTCCCTTGTATGTTATTTGTCGTTTTTCCCTTGCTGCTTTCAATAATTTTTCTTTGTCTTTAATTTTTGCCATTTGATTACTATGTGTCTCGGTGTGTTTCTCCTTGGGTTTATTCTGTATGGGACTCTCTGCGCTTCCTGGACTTGGGTGGCTATTTCCTTTCCCATGTTAGGGAAGTTTTCGACTATAATCTCTTCAAATATTTTCTCTGATCCTTTCTCCCTCTCTTCTCCTTCTGGGACCCCTATAATGCGAATGTTGTTGCGTTTAATGTTGTCCCAGAGGTCTCTTAGGCTGTCTTCATTTCTTTTCATTCTTTTTTCTTTAGTCTGTTCCGCAGCAGTGAATTCCACCATTCTGTCTTCCAGGTCACTTATCCGTTCTTCTGCCTCAGTTATTCTGCTATTGATTCCTTCTAGTGTAGTTTTCATTTCAGTTATTGTATTGGTCATCTCTGTTTGTTTGTTCTTTAATTCTTCTAGGTCTTTGTTAATCATTTCTTACATCTTCTCAATCTTTGCCTCCATTCTTATTCCGAGGTCCTGGATCATCTTCACTATCATTATTCTGAATTCTTTTTCTGGAAGGTTGCCTATCTCCACTTCATTTAGTTGTTTTTCTGGGGTTTTTTCTTGTTCCTTCATCTGGTACATAGCCCTCTGCCTTTTCATCTTCTCTATCTTTCTGTAACTGTGGTTTTTGGTCCACAGGCTGCAGGATTGTAGTTTTTCTTGCTTCTGCTGTCTGCCCTCTGGTGGTTGAGGCTATCTAAGAGGCTTGATGGGAGGCTCTGGTGGTGGGTAGAGCTGACTGTTGCTGTGGCGGTCAGAGCTCAGTAAAACCTTAATCCACTTGACTGTTGATGGGTGGGGCTGGGTTCCCTCCCTGTTGGTTGTTTTGCCTGAGGCAACCCAACACTGGAGCCTACCCGTGCTCTTTGGTGGGGTTAATGTCAGACTCTGGGAGGGCTCACGCCAAGGAGAACTTCCCAGAACCTCTGCTGCCAGTGTCCTTATCCCCACGGTGAAACACAGCCACCACCCGCCTCTGCAGGAGACCCCCCAACACCAGCTGGTAGGTCTGGTTCAGTCTCCCCCAGGGTCACTGCTCCTTCCCCTGGGTCCCAATGCACACATTACTTTGTGTGTGCCCTCCAAGAGTGGGGTCTCTGTTTCCCCCAGTCCTGTCAAAGTCCTGCAATCAATTCCCACTAGGCTTCAAAGTCTGATTCTCTAGGAATTCCTCCTCCCGTTGCCGGACCCCCAGGTTGGGAAGCCTGACGTGGGGCTCAGAACCTTCACTCCAGTGGGTGGACTTCTGTGGTATAAGTGTTCACCAGTCTGTGAGTCACCCACCCAGCAGTTATGGGATTTGATTTTTCTCTGATTGCGCCCCTCCTACCGTCTCACTGTGGCTTCTCCTCTGTCCTTGGACGAGGGGTATCCTCCTTGGTGAAGTCCAGGGTCTTCCTGTCAATGATTGTCCAGCAGCCAGTTGTGATTCTGGTGCTCTCGCAAGAGGGAGTGAGAGCACGTCCTTCTACTCCGCCATCTTGGTTAATCCTCCCTAATTGGTTTTTTGACGAAAGTCGGCAGGCTGTAAATAAAGGTGATGCACTTTCTCTTTTTTTGTGATTTTTCATTTATATTGGAGTATAGTTGATTTACAATGTTGTGTTAGTTTCAGGTGTACAGTGAAGTGATTTGGTTATACATATGCATATATCTATTCTTTTTTAGATTATTTTCCCATAGAGGTTATTACAGAGTATTGGGCAGAGCTCCCTGTGCTATACAGTAGGTCTTTATTTGTTACCTATTTTACATATAGTAGTGTGCATATGTTGATCCCAATCTCCTAATTTATCCCTCCCCCCACCACCTTTCTCCTTTGGTGACCACAAGTCTGTTCTCAAAGTCTGTGAGTCTGTTTCTGTTTTGTAAATAGGTTCATTTGTATCATTTTTTAGATTCCACATATGTGATATCATGCTATTTGTCTTTCTCTGTCTGATTTACTTCATTTAGTATGATAATCTCTAGTTCCATCCATGTTGCTGCAAATGGCATTATTTCATTCTTTTTAATGACTAATATTCCCTTATATATATGTACCACATCTTCTTTATCCATTCATCTGTAAATGGACATTTAGGTTGCTTCCATGCCTTGGTTATTGTAAATAGTGCTGTTATGAACATTGGGGTGCACGTCTCTTTTCAAATAGAGTTTTCTCCAGATATATGCCCAGGAATAGGATTGCTGCATCCTGTGGTAGCTCTATTTTTAGTTTTTTAAGGAACCTCCATAGTGGCTGTACCAATTTACATTCCCCCCAACAGCGTAGGAGGGTTCCCTTCTCTCCACACCCTCTCCAGCATTTGTTTGTAGACCTTTTAATGATGGCCGTTCTGACTGGTGTGAGGTGATACTTTATTGTAGTTTTGATTTGCATTTCTCTAATAATTAGTGATGTTGAGCATCTTTTCATGTGCTTTTTGGCCATCTGTATGTCTTCTTGGGGAAGTGTCTATTTAGATCTTCTGCCCATTTTTTGATTGGACTGTTTGGTTTTTTGATATTGAACTGCATGAACTGTTTGTATATTTTGGAGATTAACCCCTTGTTGGTTGCATAGTCTGCAAATATTTTCTCCCATTCTGTGGGTCATCTTTTCCTTTTGCCTATGGTTTCCTTTGATGTGCAAAAGCTTTTGAATTTAATTAGGTCCCATTTGTTTATTTTGGTTTTTATTTTCATTACTCTAGGAGGTGTATTCAAAAAGATATTGCTGTGATTTATGTCAAAGAATGTTCTGCCTATGTTTTCCTCTGACAGTTATATAATATCCAGTCTTACATTTAGGTCTTTAACCCATTTTGAGTTTTTTTTTTGTATGGTGTTAGAAAATGTTCTAGTTTCATTCTTTCACATGTAGCTGTCCAGGTTTCCCAGCACCACTTATTGAAGAGATTGTCTTTTCTCCATTATATATTCTTGCCTCCTTTGTCGTAGATTAATTGACCATAGGTGTGTGGGTTTATTTCTGGACTTTCTATCCTGTTTCACTGATCTATATTTCTGTTTTTGTGCCAGTACCACACTGCTTTGATGACTGTAGCTTTGTAGCATAGTCTGAAGTCAGGGAGTCTGATTCCTCCAGCTCCGTTTTTCTTTCTCAAGATTGTTTTGGCTATTTGGGGTCTTTTGTGTTTCCATACAAATTTTAAGATTTTTTTGTTCTAGATCTGCAAAAAACACCATTGGTAATTTGATAGGGATTGCATTGAATCTGTAGATTGCCTTGGGTAGTATAGTCATCTTGACAATATTGTTCTTCTAATCCAAGAACATGATATATCTCTCCATCTGTTTGTGTTGTCTTTGATTTCTTTCATCAGAGTCTTACAGTTTTCAGAGTATAGGTCTTTTGCCTCCTTAGGTAGGTTTATTCCTCAGTATTTTATTCTTTTTGATGTGATGGTAAATGGGATTGTTTCCTTAATTTCTCTTTCTAATCTTTTGTTTAGTGTATAGAAATGCAAGAGATTTCTGCGTGTTAATTTTGGTTTTTTGTTTTAATTTGGTTTTTTGTTTTTTTTAATTTTGGTTTTGTTTTTTTTAATTTTGGTTTTTTGTTTTAATTTGGTTTTTTGTTTTTATTTATTTGGTTGTGCCAGTTCTTAGTTGCGGCAGGCAGGCTCCTTAGTTGTGGCAGGTGGGCTCCTGAGTTGTGGCATGCAAACTCTTAGTTGCGGCACGCATGTGGGATCTAGTTCCCTGACCAGGGATCAAACCTGGGCCCCCTGCATTGGGAGCACAGAGTCTTAACCACTGCGCCACCAGGGAAGTCTCATCTGTGTATTAATTTTGTATCCTGCAACTTTACTGAGTTCATTGATGAGCTCTAGTAGTTTTCTGGTAGCATCTTTAGGATTTTCTATGTATAGTATCATGTCATCTGCAAACAGTGCCAGTTTTACTTCTTCTTTTCCAATTTGGATTCCTTTTATTTCTTTTTCTTCTCTGATTGCCATGGCTAGAACTTCCAAAACTATGTTGAATAAAGGTGGCGGGAGTGGACATCCTTGTCTTGTTCCTGATCTTAGAGGAAATGCTTTCAGCTTTTCATTGTTGAGTATGATGTTAGCTGTGGGCTTGTCATATATGACCTTTATTATGTTGAGGTATGTTCCCTCTGTGTCCACTTTCTGGAGAGATTTTTTGTCATAAATGGGTGTTGAATTTTGTCAAAAGCTTTTTCGGCATCTGTTGAGATGATCATCTTGTTTCTATTCTTCGTTAATGTAGTATATAACACTGATTGATTTGTGGATATTGAAAAATTCTTGCATCCCTGGGATAAATCCCACTTGAACATGGTGTATGATCCTTTTAATATATTGTTGGATTCAATTTGCCAGTATTTTATTGAGGATTTTTGCATCTATGTTCATCAGTGATATTGGCTGGCCTGTAATTTTCTTTTCTTTTCTTTTCTTTTGTGGTATCTTTGTCTGGTTTTGGTATCAGGGTGATGGTGGCCTCATAGAGTGAGTTTGGAAAGGTGTTGCACTTTCTACCCTATTGGTCATAGTTGGACATAGATGGTTTCCTATTTGGTAACTTTGGAGGCCTGGCATGCCTTACAGTGGCCTGGGGGTGGGAAGGAGGGGCAGCCAGGAGGCAGCTGAGAACCCTCGGTCAGGAGATAGGAGTCTCTGGAGGGACACTGGGAAGCGGCAAAGGAAAACTTTCTTGGCTCTGATGTTGCCCCAACACATCCCAAACCCTGAGCCTCCCTCTGCTCCAGTGGTTCCCAACGCCAGCCCGAACCCCACCTGGCCTTCAAAAGGCAGCTTCCTGGCCACAATCGGCCTTGCTACCCACCGGATGTATGCCTCACTCCCCACATGGTGGCTTTGCAAAGAGCTGGGGTCTCAGGCCCCTGACAAATGTGCCTGCCTCCCCATTGATGGTGAACTAGGACAGGCAGGCCCCCGTACCGCCTGTGTAGTCCCCTAAGGCTTAGCTTGGTGCGTGAGACCACCAAGGACTTAGAAAATGATTGCTGAAATGAAACTTCACTGAGCTCACAGTTTTCCCTGGGGGCCAGTTCTATCATCCTAGTGGGATATTAATCTGATAAAGCTGTTCCGCTTGGGAGGAAAGGAGGGAGCGGGGAAGGGGGATAAAAGAACTCCTGTAGGCAGGCACCAGAGGCAGCTCAGAAATTTCTACCCAGAGGGCCGAGGGGCATTCCCAGTTGGGAAGGGGGTTGCTTAGAAATGGTCTCAAAGCCGCATTGACATAGCAAGCTGACTGCTTCAACTTATACGGCATGTTTATTTGGGGTGGCTTGGAGGGCAGCTGATAGAAACGGCAGCTGGAGCCACCAACCCTTCCCCCAGCCACCCAGGCTCGCAACCTGAAATGCATTCTTTCCCTGCTAAATGTAAATGCAATCCTTTCCCTGGCATGGACCCTCGCCTGATTTCAGATAAAGAGCATCAGCCTCTGATGGTAAACTGGGCTGCATCTTGGCCCCATCCCTGCCGGGTGACCTTGGCAAACCCACTTAACCCCTGGGACCTCAAATTCCCCCCGCTGTAAATTGAGCTCAACTTCTCTGCCCCCCTTCTCTGCATCTTGAGCCAAGCCCAAGAATCCTGCGGCCCACCTCCTTGGAGACATCCACACAAAAGGGAGCGATTTAGAACTGGAGCCCCGGTCTATGGTATCATGGATCTGAGCCAGCGTTCCGTCCCTGTGAGAGGCACAGGGTGCAGCTGGGGGATTACAGGGCCGTCTCCAGAGGCCACCACCGGTGGCACCGCCTGCCCAAGAGGCCCCACTCTCGTCAGAATATTAACACCCTGGATGCATTTGTGTGTTACTCATGATTGCGACCACGGTTCCAAAAGGATTCTGCAGCATGCATATTTATGAGACAAGCCCAGACAAAGACTACCACATTTTAAAAGATGCAATTATCTCTAAAAAGTTCAGCTTTATTTTCATGCTAATGAATACAATATTTTTAAGCAAACCTAATTGGTTTGCCTGGGTTCCCATAAAAGCTCTCAACTCATTAGAGCTCCGAGGTCCCCTTCAAAAGGGGCTTTAGAGGGAGCTGGGGGGCCAGCGAGGGGGCTGGCACCCAGGCAGCGTGTTTTCAGAAGTTTTCAGCCCATGCGTGCTGCTGTCCCCTTCCCAAGCCCTCCCGCTGGATGGATGACAGGTGAGGCCCTTCAGGAGGGGCCGCCCCAGGGGTCTGGGCCCTGGGAATGTGGGAGCGTCAGGAGAACCTGAGGGCCAAGGGGAATGTCCTCCCTTCTCTCTGCAGAGGAAGCAAGGCCAGTGTCCCCATCCCACCCTGCTGCTCCCACAAGTCTCACTCACCACTGTCACAAAACCCCTGGCTCCCTGGTGGATGCTGGAATTCCACCCAGAAACAGGGTCTTCTACCGGGTCATCAGCCCAGGCCTCAGGCTCAGAGCAGAGGGAAGGGGCTTCTCAGACCCTAAGCCCCCATCCCAGGTACTCCTGTGCTCTGCCATCTGATCATTAGCTTTGATGCCCCCAGCTCTCGGCTTTTGCCTTCTGCCTCTGAAGCACTGCCACACCTATTTTCTCATCACCTGCCCTTGTGAATTACATGTTGTTTTCACTCTTTTACAAGCGAGGAACCTGAGGCCTGGAGCTGCAGAGTGTGTTTGTGCCCACCTTCAGGCTCCAGATGCTCCCCATCACAAGCCAGATACGGGGCTTTCTGGGAGAAGGGCTGTCCTCTTTCCTGCTGAGTTCTTGTCCTGCTTCTTTCCTGGTCTCAGCCACGTCCCTGCAGTTTAAGCTGGGTCTTTTCTTGACATGCCTACATACTCCCTGGTTCTTGGCCCCAGGGCACAGTGTACAGCTGTGTGGGCTGTGCATTGTGCAATGCCAGGGGACGGTATAGGCTATGAGTGGCGCCCCCTGGAATTGTGCGGCACTATGTCCTCCCTACTCAGCTTCCACTGGCTTCCTGCTGGCTTCCTGCTGGGCCATTCGGGGATCTTGGGCCTGTGAGTTGCCCAGGAAATCCAGGCAGTGGAATTTCAGAGTGTTGTTCAGGAAATGACTAGCAAGTTCAACGAGGGGCAAAGAGGGGGGTTAGAGCAGAACAGAAACAATGCAAAATACAGGCTGGGGTAAGTTCCGGCCTGGAAGTGAAGAGATAAGAGAACCAGGCCTGGTCCTGCCACTAAGTGTCTTTGTGCCTCCATTTCCCCCTCCATGAAGGAGGACGTGGGGCCCGCTGATCTCTGAGGGCCCATCTCTGAGGGGCATCTTTTGCTTCTACTGAAGATATTCCAGCGAATCCCTGAAAGAAACGATGACATAAAACTAGAATGTTTTGGGCCTTATAAAACATTATAAGGGCCAAAACCTTATAACCTTATAACCATTCATCCGTTTCCACTCCTGGCTGGGGACGCAATCCCAAGGTCAGGCTCAGGGGGCTCAGGGAGGTGGCTCAGAGGCCAGCAGGAGTATATAGGAAGGAGGGTATTGACTGAACCTTAAAACCTAAGCCAGTTAACCAGAGAAGAGGAGGTAGGATGTTCCAGAGAGGGCTGCATGGTCCTAGGAACAAGGGGGGCCCAGAAACGATGGTGAGCTGAGTGGCCAGGCCAGGAAAGCTAGCCAGCTGCTAAGAAGGGGGAGAGAGCAAAAGGGAGGCCTCAAAGGGCATCTGTGGTTTATAAAGCCCCGTGGTCATCATCTCCTGTGATTCCCACAACCGCCTGAGAAGGAAGCTACTGTCATTCCCATTTTATAGGGGAGTAAATGGAAGCCCAAACAGGTGAAGGGGTCTGTCTGAGAACACCCAGCATGGACTAGGCCAGGACTGAACCTAAGACCTCAGTCTCCTCATCCCCAATTTGGTTATCATTTTCCCTAAATTACCAGGAGGCCAGATTCACAGGGCCTTGAATAATAAGATCAAGGTTTGGGATGGTGTCTTACGGGCAATAGGGAGGCCCTGGAAGTCTCTGAGGAGAGAAATGACCTGGAAACCCAGAGTTCAAGAATGAGCTTGAACGGCTGGAACGGGGGGGAGAGAAATGGAGGTGGTCCCACTTAGGAGGAATATTGTTTTGGATTTATTGAGAGATCTGTCCAAGGCCCTGTACGGTTTTGCCTTGGAGAAGATGAGTTACATGCTCTCCACCGGGCCTTCAAGAGGTCCCCAGGGGTATGGCCCAAAGGGCTTAAGAACTGAACTATGGCCCTGGGATGTCACTGCAGGGACCTAACCTAAGCTCAGAGCCAAACCCCACACCCCAGTTGCTACACCGCCTAATTGGCTTAGATTTATCAAAGTAATTTTTAAAGTGGAATTTTATATGAAGGTAATTACGCTCAGCTGAACTAATTTTATTAAACAATGCTGCTTTAATGACAAACAAATTTGTTATTAATTTGTAACCAAGCAGCTATTTCATTCGATTTGTAGCATCAGTAATGAGCCCTGTGGCCAGAATAGCCGAGAAGCACCCTTTTCTGAGGAAGGCAGCATGACCACCCAAAGGCCAGAACCCTAACCTGGCCCCAGCTCTGCTGTGGACTTGGTGTGACTCCCTCTTCTCTCTGGGCTGTGTCTCTCTGTAAAATCAGGGCTTGGAAAAGTGCCCAGAAGGAATGCCCACTCAACAGCTTCAGGGCCTGAGAGCCTGTTTGGACGTTCAGTCCTTTCTGAGTGCCTCAGTTTCCTCATCTGTAAAGTGGGGAGAATAATAGTGCCCGTCTCAGAGGGTAAATGTGAGGATTGATTGAGTTAGTCCATGCAAAGCTCTTCAGCCAGTGCCCAGGCTCATAGGAAGCATTATGTAAACACTTCTTATTTGTATTAATATTCCCAGAACCAGGGATGTGGGCTGGGGATGGCAGAGAGCCCATTGCCACGGATAGCATGAGTGAGTGTCCTGCTTCCCCTAATGGCTATCATCCCTTGATTCTGGGTTCCTCAGCTGCAGGGCCTCCCAACCCCTCCTAGGTGGGTGAGGAACCTCACTGCAGCCAGTGGAAAGGGCCTAAGGAGTGAGGTTCCAGACTCTACCCTGCCCTCAGGTGACCCTGGGCATCGCCTTGGCCTCTTTAGCTCTCCCATGCGGGTTGATCACCCTGCCTGCCCAATCTCCAGGCCATCCCAGGGCTCAGACAGGCTCATCGGGTGGCACTCAGACATGCAGAGTGGGTCAGGATAACCTGGAGCGCTTATAGGAAAATGCCAATTCCTGGGCCCTGTCCCAAGAGACTTGATGCCATGGATGTCTCCCCAGATCTGTGCACCTGGGGCATCCTTTTGAGAACCCCTGAATTTCTGACACCCCCCTACAGGTCTGCAGGGCACTCCACACCCGCTGCCTTTGGAGACTTACTGGTCTGTGTTCATTTGAGGAAAGAGTAGTTTCTCAAAATTAACTGACTTGCACACATAAGGGTAAATGGGGAGCAATATCCATCACCAGATCCATGGGTTCCCTGTCCTTTGGAATGCACTGGCGTGGGAGCAGGGCAGGACAGTTTGTACTGGTTTCAGTCACCATGGGGCCGGGATGATGGGACACCTCTGAGTCCACCTGCTGTAGAGACCCGCCATGTTGGTGGCTCTAGAGAATGAACCACTTGAAAGTCAGCCTTTCAATGAGTGGCTATTTCCATACCAGCCATGGACTGTCACACAGACAGTCTCTTATCCAGGGTCCCAAGAGCCCCCAGGCCCCTCACAGTGCTTGACCTTCTGCAGTTAGGGAGAGGAAGATTGCGTCTCCACAAGGCCTCTATTCCATCCCGACATATAAATGTACATGTATCATGTAGCCCCTTAGTGAGGTCTGAGTTTTGTCCAGAAAACTTTTCCTGAGGTTCATTGCCCAGGGCTGCACAGAGATGCGGAGCCAGCTCCACACAATCCCCTTTATCCAAAAGGAAGGTGAATTCTGGTCAAGAGCATAGGCTGAGGTTGAGAGAGCAACAGAGACTCCCGCAGGCCCCACTGCATTGGCGACAAGAAGGGGACCCTGAGGATTCGGGGGCATTTCACCTCAGCTGGGCCCACGGTCACCCTCAGCAGGGAGGTTCACAGGGAACGCTAGTCAGCCCTCCAGTGGGCCCATCAGGGAGGATGGGGAGTTTCATTCAACACCAGGGTCAGGCCAACATCCATCGCTTTCTGTGGCCTGATCCTCTAAAGTCCCCTGTCTCCCTCTTCTCACTCCATCCAACATCAAAATTCTACTCATCCTTTGGGCCTAACTCTGTCCCTACCTCCTCCTCCTAGAAGCCTTCATGTACTTCTTGGCATTTCCCCATCTCCCTTCTAGTTGGGTGGAGGTCATGTGACCTCTGCTGGCCAATGAAATGTGGCTGGAAGTAGCCCACATCTCCTCTGGGCTGGGGCAGTAGGGAGCTGGTGGGCTTCCTCCTTTGGTGACAAGTAACCGAATCCCTGACTAACCATGAATTAAGGGCTTTTATTATCTCATGTACCGAGAAGCCTCACAATAGGCAACCTCTTGTCATTTCATGGTTCCAAGATGGTTTTATGAAGTGTATTTGTCATCTATCGCTGTGTAACAAATGACCCCAAAACATAGTGCCTTAAAACAATAAACAGTTACAATCTTCCCCAGTTTCTGTAGATTAGGAACTCTGGAGCAGCTTGACTCAGGAGTTGTGGCTTGCGGTCTCTCGTGAGGGGGCCGTCAAGATGCTAGCCAGGGCCGCAGCCATCTGAAGGCTTGGCTGGGGCTGGAAAAGGAGCTCCCAGGGTGGCTGACGCACACGCCTGGCAAATTGGTGCTGGTTGTTGGGAGGAAGCCTCAGTTCCTCCCCATGTGGGTCTCTGCAGGCTGCTTGAACATCCTTATGACACGGCAGGTGGCTTCCCCCACCTACTGAGCAGTCTGTGAGAGCACAACTAAAGCATCAAGATCTTTGTTAGCCTGTCTTCAAAAGGCACACAGCTTCATTTCTGTCACATTCTCTTCATTAGAATCAGGTCACTAAGTCTGGCCCACAGTCAAGGGGAGGTGAGCTAGGCTTTACCTTTGGAAGGGAGAAAGATCAAAGATATAGTGGACATGTTTTTAAAACAACCAGAAATTGTGTCCATACAGCAAGAGGGTAAAGGAAGCAAAAGGGTTCCTCTCCACACCACTCTGTCATCAGAGAAGTTTTTCCCACGAGGCCCTGTCAGTCTTTCCCTCGTGTGCAATTGGCCATAAATGAGGCAGATGCCTCCAGACCCATCACTGGCAAAGACAGAATTCTATGACTCATCTTCCAAGATCTGCCCTGAGAAGGGTGTTTGCTTACTTTGGTCTGTTTTGTCCCTTGGGTGGCGTGGTTTTAGATGCAGAGGACCTGGCGTGGAGCCCCTGCTCTATCACATCTGCTACACGAGCCTGGACCACAGGGTTGCCCGTGCAACCCTGCAGAAGTTCAGTTACCCTCTTTGCGAGAATTCCTGCTTCACAGGGTTCTGAGAAGAGTTGAATGTGCTTTGTAATATAGCAAGCATTAGGCCCATGTACATTCTGATCACTGCCATTTGCCCTGGGTTTTGGGTGAAAGGCCAGATACCACCAGAGGTTTTTTTTTTGTCCCCTGTTTCTTCTCATCTCTAATTTCTAGCACAGAGCGCTCAGCCAAAAAGAGGAGATCTGGGCACAGAGGCCAAATCCCCAGCGTAGAAACAGTGTGCCATTGTAAACGCCTCCAGCAATGGCACCCCACCCAGCTGAGGAAGCCTTGTTCCCAGCCCCACTTAACAACGCGCCGGATTTAATATGAGCAGCTGATCTCATTGCTTCCATAGCAAGTTTAATTTGCTGGGAAAGTGAGTTGGTGAAGTTCTAATAATGCAGAGCTGCAAATAATACCAAAGAGAGTTTGCATTATGATAACTTTCCAATTAAAATGGATTAATGGAGGAGACACAGCAGCAGTAGTGTCTAGACAACATGTTACTAAATCCTTGGAGAGGGAGATGGAAAGGAGTTGGGGGAACAGGAGAAATAAAACAAACAGGGGAACTTCATGAGTTGGAGGCACCCTTGTGTGACGTGACAGGAGATACCAGGAGTGGGTGCCTTATCCCTGGTGTCGCATCTGTTACAGTGCCTAGAATTTCCGTCATTTGGGAGAATCAGTCTTTCAGGACTCAAAGGCCTTTGGTCTGTGGACATCCTTTATTAAAATGCAAACAGCACCTTTAGTTTCCTTGGCTGGCCTGTCACTGGGATTAGGCTTCAGCTACCTGACGGTGCTGTGTGCGACAGAGCAAAGGCCCTGGCTGAGAGTCAGGGGAGCAGTGTAGACCAGATGTGCACATCTGTAGCGGCAGATGTGTCTGGGCTTCACTGCAGGACCTGTTGAAACAACTCCTCCACATCTGCACGGTGACACTGACCCCTGACCATTGCTGAGTGATCCAGGAGGGTTCGTTCAGAATCTCTCTCCTGGGAAGCTGAATTTTAAACCTGAGAGATACAAGACCTGGGAGGAGCAAGAGGTGGGGCTCGGTCATGTAGGGGCTTCCAGGAGAGAAAGGGCCACCGTCTGCTGCCTGTGGTTTTTGAATAGCCTCGGGCCCCGGCCCCTTGGCCCAGTTGACTGGGCCAAGCCAGTCAACCCTCTTGCCGTTCTGTGAGATGCCTCAGGATCCATGTTCCTCCCCTTTGCTTAAGCTAACTAGTCATTTCTGTTGCCTGCAAACAAAAGAAATGTAACTAATGATCACTTCTTATCTGTGGGACCTAGGGAAAGTCACTTAAGCTCGCTGAGCCTCTGTTGTCTTTTCTGTAAGATGGGGATACACACATCCCTGCCTTGTCAGGTTGCTCGCCTCCTGCTTTGGTTAAAATGATGTATCAGGGTTAGATCTCCATCTAGGTCCCTCTCAGGTCTGAAGCTGGGAGATTTTATAAGTGGGTCCTTGAGGGACTGGAGAAGAGGTTGCCTGGAACCACCGGGACCAGGAGACCAGGAAGCCCAAGACCCCAATTTTACCAGCATCACTACTTTGCAGGGCAGAATCATGTGCGTCTCAGCAACAGAGCTGAGCCTCCTTCCAGAAATCCCCAGTGTTCCCCTATACCAGGGAAGGCTTTGATTTCTTGCAAAGCCCATAGGCCCCTGAGCCAGTCCCTCAGGGGTGAAGTACTGGCCAGGTGCTGCCCCCTGCAGGCCTCCATTTCTCATCAAATAAGCGAAGAAAAATCCTATTTGATTAAATACAGTCGCATGTGCAGCATTTAGCATGAACAGTCATTCTCCCGTTTTATCTCATCCTTTCAAGTCCTTCACTATCTACAGGTGGCTATGAAACTACCATTGAAAACAAGTAATTCTGGGGATAAGGGAAAATATGAGGCAAGAAACCACGAGGGGACAAAGATCACCACTTCATATTCAACAGGCACTCCGCTTCATCCCACCTACACACACACACACACACACACACACACACACACACACAGTCAGAACTGGGTCCAGTGCAGCTTTGGGTGGGGAGAGGAGTCACATTCATTGCACACCTGCTGTGAGTCATGCATTATATCTTCCATTATCTCATTGTTGTCATGATCTTTCAAAACAAGTAATGCCAATGCCCATTTTACAGATGATGAAACTAAGGCTCAGAGCAGTAAACTTGCCCACGGTCAAGCAGTTCACAAATATAAGGTGTGTTTAAGCTCAAAGGTTTCCCTCTTAACCAAAGGTTTTCAACTTTTTTTTTGAGTAGAGGCTGTGTTCTCAAATGAAATCTCATGCCCAGTGCATAAAAGAAATAATAAAAGCAGAGCTCTCTGGTTGAATGTGTTGGTGGCTGTCTGGAGATGTGGAGAGGAGAGCTTGTCCAGCCCTGCCCACCCGTCCTGTCTCTCAGCCCTCCCCTTTGGGCACAGATGCTGGGACCCCGAGTTTAGGGGGAGAGCAGCTGCTTCTCTTCCAGGCAGGTTTTGTTGGAGGCCCTAGATCAAACCAACAAGGTTTTCCAATTAACCGAATAGAAAGAACTCCCGCTTTGCAGATCTAGGTTGAAATTCTGGTTCTGCCACTTACTAGCTATGCAAGTTTCTCAGCTAATCCAAGCTTCCTCAGGATACTGCAGTACCCAATAGAAATATAATATGAGCCACACATATAATTTTAAATTTTCTAGTAGCCTCATAAAAGGCAAAAAGCTACAAAGGTAAAAAGGTGAAATCAAAATTAATAATGTTTTTATTTAACCCAATATATTCAAAACATTATTATGTCAACATGTAATCAATACACAAAATTATTAGTGAGCTATTTCGCACTCTTTTTCATATTAAGTCTTCAAAATCTGATGCACATTTCACCCAGTACATCTCAATTCAGACTCTAAATTGGCATTGGAAATCTTTGATCTGGATTTAGATTTTGTAAAATTTATAGTGAAAGAAGTGAATTCCTGAAGCCAAGTTGTTCCAAACATTTTTTAAAGTTTTCCAATAAATAGGGGGACTATCTGTTTTTAAATAGAAATTAAAATTAAATAAAATTGCTCTGGGTGGCATCGTAGTTTGCCATTCTAATAGGTATGTAGCATTGTAGAGATGCTCTCAAAATATCTTTCTATAATGGTCTGAGGGTGGGAAGGCTCCAGAAAGCTGCCATGGGGATTTAGGATAGGAACTGAAGTCCAGCCGCGCCTCAGATGCCTCTGAAGAACGTAGGGACAAGGCAAGGCCATGCTGAGTCAGCGCTTCTGACACCAGGGGAGCTGCCAGCTCCTCAGAGGCCTTTGACCCGTCTCCAGGAGTGTCTGGACCTTGCCTCCACATTGCTCAGTTTCCCCAGCAAGGACTGCTGTCCTGGTCAACTAGCACGTCCACATTACCTGAAGAATATTGTAGAAAACTCTCTGCTTTTTTTTTTTTATAAAGTTATTTATTTTATTTTTGGCTGCATTGGGTCTTTGTTGCTGTGCGTGGGCTTTGTCTAGTTGCGGCAAGCGGGGGCTGCCCTTCGTCACGGTGCGCGGGCTTCTCATTGCGGTGGCTTCTCTTGTTGCGGAGTGCGGGCTCTAGGCGCGTGGGCTTCAGTAGTTGTGGCATGCGGGCCCAGCAGTTGTGGCGCACGGGCTCAGGTGCTCCGCGGCATGTGTGATCTTCCCGGACCAGGGCTCGAACCAGTGTCCCCTGCATTGGCAGGTGGATTCTTAACCACTGCGCCACCAGGGAAGTCCAAGGCTCCACTTTTAAAGAATGGGCTCCTCTCCTGCTTGGATTTTTTTTTTTTTTTTTTTTTTCAGTTTTTAAAACTTGTGGTAAAATACACATAACACAAAATTTATCATTTTAACCACTTTCGAGTGTACAGTTCTGGGGCATTAAGTATATTCACGTTGTTGTACAACCATCACCATCATCCATCTCCAGAACTTTTGCATCTTCTCAACTGAAACGCCGTCTCCATTAAACTCAAACTCCCCCTTCCTCCTCCTCCCAGCCCCTGGCAACCATCAGTCTATTTTCTGTCTCTATGAATTTGACCATTCTAACTACCTCATGTATAGATGGAATCATACAATATTTGTTCTTATTCCACTTAGTATAATGTCTTGAAGATTCACCCATGTTGTAGTGTGTGTCATAGTTTCCTTCCTTTTGAAGGTTGAATAATATTCCACTGTATGTATACACTACAATTTGTTTTCCATTCATCCATCAGTGGGTACTTGGGTTGCTTCTACTTTTTGGCTATTGTGAATAGTGCTCCTATAAATTTGTGTGTGCAAATATCTGTTTGAGACCTTGCTTTCACTTCTTTTGGGTATATACCCAGAGTGAAATTGCTAGATCATGTGATAATTCTATGTTTAATTTTTTGAGGAATTATACCGTTTTTCACAGTGGCTGCACCATTTTATATTCCTATCAACACTGTGGGAGGGTTCCAGTTTCCCCACATCCTTGTCAACAGTTATTTTCTGTTTGTTTGTTTTTTTTAATATAATTGCCATTCTAATAGGTATGTAGCATTGTAGTTTTGATTTGTATTTCCCTAATGATTAGGGATATTGAGTATCCTTTCATATGTTTATTAGACACTTATATGTCTTCTTTGAAGAAATAATCTGTTCAAGTCCGTTGCCCATTGTAATCCGGTTGTTTTGTTGCTGCTGAGTTGGAAGAGTTCTTTATATATTCTGGATATCCATCCTTATTAAGTATATGATTTGCAAATACTTTCTCCCATTCTGTGGGTTCCCTTTTCACCCTGTTGAGAGTGTCCTTTGATGCACAAAAATTTTTGATCTTGATGAAGTCCACCTTATCTATTTTTTCTTTTATTGCCTGTGCTTTTGGTGTCATATTCAAGAAATCTTTGCCAAATATTAATACAATGTCTTGAAGCTTTCTTCTTATGTTTTTTTCTAAGAGTTTTATAGTTTTAGATTTTACATTTAGGTCTTTAATCTGTCTTGATTTCATTTTTGCAGGTGGTGTAAGGTAAAGGGTCAATTTCATTCTTTTGCATGTGGATATCCAGTTTTCCCAATATCATGTGTTGAAAAGACTGCTTTCCTCATTGCAGGTTCTTGGCACCCTTGTCAAAAATCATTTGACCATATATACAAGAGTTTATTTCTGGCTTTCTATTCTATTCCATTGGTCTATATGTCTGTCTTTATGCCAGTACCACACTGTTTTGATTACCATACTTGGTAGTAAGTTTTGAAATCATGAAGTGTAAGACCTCCAAATTTGTTCTTTTTCAAGATGGTTTTGGCTATATGGGGTCCCTTGAGATTCCATATAAATGTTAGGATGGATTTCTCTATTTATGCAAAAAAAATCTTTGGGATTTTGATAGGAATTGCATTGAATCTATAGATCATTTTGTGTAGTACTGACATATTACAAATATTGTCTTCCAATCCGTGAACATGGGATGTTTTACTATTTATTTATGTTTTCTTTAAGTTCTTTCAGCAAGGTTTTGTACTTTTCAGAATGCAAGTCTTTTGCCTCCTGGTTAAGTTTATTCCTAAGTAATTTTTATGCTATTTTAAAGAAATTGTTTTCTTGATTTTCTTTTCAGAGTTTTCATTGTTAATGGATAGAAATGCAACTGATTTTTGTGTGTTGTTTTTGTATCCTGCCGCTTTGCTGAATTCATTTTTCCCTGTTTGTTTCTTATGCTGGGTGGTGGGTATATGGTTTTACGTGTTTGGAATATTTTATTAAAAAAAAAATACCTTGAACCCCAAACTTGCTCCTGCTAAAGTAACTAACTCCCTTCCAGCTACAGTTGGAAGGGGGAGCAGTCTTTGGGCTCTTACTGGCCCCATAGAGAGCCCATCTCTTTTCCATACCCTGGGAGACACCAGCTTCCCAAAACGTAAAAAATGCTTCCTGAGCTGAGCAATACCACCAGGGAACTGTCTAAAGAAGCAAAGGGGCCCCCTAACCAGTGTCAGACCTCTGGGTGGGAGGACGGGTTCCATCACCAATGCTTGTGGAGCCCTGATAAATCCCTTCCTGGGCCTTAGTTTCCTCCTCTGTCAAATAAGCAGGTAAGACTCGATCTCCAGGGCCCTTTGAGTGTAAAGAAAGCCAAAGGTTGGGCAGGTGGAGAGAACGTGGGTGGAGTCACCAGGCTTTGGTGGCAGTGAGGTTCTGGTCCACGGCACAGCATCCCTTCATCTGGCTGATCACTTTCCCCAGGCCACACCCAAATTCCATCATTTCCCTTCCATGTGGAATGCTACAGTCAGAGGACAACAGGTAAGGAACGTAGATGGTAGACGTATTGATATATCTGCAAGATGTGAGGAAGGTGGAGACAGGGAGAGAGACAGGGAGACAGGGAAACAGGAAGAGACTAAGACTGACAGAATTTTTGACAGGGGTACCAAGATCATTCAATGGCGGAAAGAGTGGTCTCTTCAACAAATGGTGCCGGGACTAGATGTTCACATGCCAAAGGATGAAGTTAGACTCTTACTCCATATTCAGAAATTAACTCAAATGGATCAACGACCTCAATATAAGAGCCAAAACTTTATAAAAACCATCAGAAGAAAACATAGGGGTAAATCTTCATGGTATTGGATTTGGCAATGGATTCTTAGACGTGACACTAAAAGCATAAGCAACAAAATTAAAAATTGGTAAATTGGACTTCACAAAAGTGAAAAATTTTGTGCATCAAGGTTTATTATCAAAATGTGAAAAGACTGGGCTTCCCTGGTGGCACAGTGGTTAAGAATCCGCCTGCCAATGCAGGGGACATGGGTTCGAGCCCTGGTCTGGGAAGATCCCACATGCCATGGAACAACTAAGCCCGTGAGCCACAACTACTGAGCCTGTGTGCCTAGAGCCCATGCTCTGCAACGAGAAGCCACTGCAATGAGAAGCCTGCGCACCACAACGAAGAGTAGCCCCTCCTCGCCACAACTAGAGAAAAAGCCCACACGCAGCAACAAAGACCCAACACAGCCAAAAATAAAATATATATATATACACAAATGACCAGCAAGTGCATGAAAAGATGTTCAACACCACTGGGCAGTAAGGGAATGCAAATCAAAACCACAATGAAATACCACGTCATACCCACTGCAATGACTATAATTTTTTTTTATTGTTTGTTAGTTTCTGCTTTATAACAAAGTGAATCAGTTATACATATGTTCCCATATCCCTTCCCTCTTGCATCTCCCTCCCTCCCACCCTCCCTATCCCACCCCTCTAGGTGGTCACAAAGCACAGAGCTGATCTCCCTGTGCTATGCAGTTGCTTCCCACTAGCTATCTATTTTACGTTTGGTAGTGTATATATGTCCATGCCACTCTCTCTCTTTGTCACATCTTACCCTTCCCCCTCCCCATATCCTCAAGCCATTCTCTAGTATGTCTGTGTCTTTATTCCCGGACTATAATTTTTTAAATGAGGATATTTTTAGTTAGTGAGGTTGTGGAGAAATAGAAACCCTCATAACATCACTTGAGGCAGGGGGCAAGGGTTGTAAAATGGCCTAGCTGCTGTGGAAAACAGTATGGTATTTCCTCATAAGGTTAAATATACAATTAATATATGACCCAGCAGTTCCACTCTTATATACCCAAGACAGATGAAAAAGTATGTCCACATATAACCTGTACATGAATGTTCACAGCAGCATTATTCATAATAGCCAAAAAGTGGAAACAGCCCACTGTCCATCAGCAGATGAATTTATAAACAACTTGTGGTATGTCCATACAATGGAATATTATTCAGCAATAAAAAGGAATGGAGTACTGATGCATGCTACAGTTTAGATGAACCTCGAAAACTAAGTGAAAGAAGCTAGATACCAAAGGTCACATGTTATATGATTCGTTTTATATGAAATATCCAGAATAGGCAAATCCATAGAGACAGAAAGTGGATTAGTGATCAACGGGAGATAGGAGGAGGAAGGAATGGGGAGTGTTTACTTAACAGGTGTGGGGTGTTCTGCTGAGGGGGGATGAAAATTTTTGAAACTAGAGAGAGCTGGTGGTTGCACAGCATTGTGAATGCACTAAATGCCACTAAATTGTACACATTAAAATGGTTAAGTGTATATTGTGTGAATTCCACCACAATTTTTTTTTTAAATTTTATGTGTATTTTGCCACAATTTTTATTTTTTTTTAATAAATTTATTTATTTATTTATTTTTGGCTGTGTTGGGTCTTCGTTTCTGTGCGAGGGCTTTCTCTAGTTGTGGCAAGCGGGGGCCACTCTTCATCGCGGTGCGCGGGCCTCTCACTGTCGCAGCCTCTTCCGTTGCGGAGCACAGGCTCCAGACGCGCAGGCTCAGTAGTTGTGGCTCACGGGCCTAGCCGCTCCGCGGCATGTGGGATCTTCCCAGACCGGGGCACGAACCCATGTTCCCTGCATTGGCAGGCGGATTCCTAACCATTGCGCCACCAGGGAAGCCCCACAATTTTTTTTAAGTGACATTGAGATAGCTAGGCCAAGACAGAAGCAGGGACCTGGAGAGAGGGAAGAGATGGAGAAATCAGGACAAGCTGCAGCCCATTACAAGGAATTTATTAGTACTGTTCAGTCAGCGGATTGCCAGCTAAATGTAATATAGATCTATATACAAAGAAAGTGCCTCTTTCTAGATAATGAATATTTAATCATGCATGGGTCGGGCAATTTCACAGAAGTAATTAAAAGCAGTCTTTTGTTTATTGCTCAAAAATGATAGTGACCTGCTGACCGGAGCTGCAGACACAGTGACATATTGAAAATGTTACCTACTAACATATGTTATTAAAGAGGAATTAAGGGTCATTTTCTTCCCCTCCCCTTAAAAGCTAATCATTCCTAAGCCTCCTGTCTGCTCACGTGCAGAGTACAGCTTCAAGGGGAGCCCACCTCCCAGATGAGGCCAGAGAGCTAGGCTGACCCGCCTATATCTACAACCTTCCCTCCACGACCATAAATTGAAACAGATGAGATGGTTATTGAGAAGACCATAGAGAGGAAATAGGCCACAATATGTAGTCTCTGTGGAAAGTTCTCCCCACTCTCCTGCCATATCCAGCCAGTTGCAAAATCCTGTAGATTCTACTAATTCTACTTCAGCGACCCTTGTCACAGTGTCTCCTCTTTGTCACTATCTCTTTCCTGCTTCAGCTCCCCACTGCTCCTGAAGTTTTGTTCCTCCCCATTCTGATCTACTGATGACTCTTCCTGGATCTGTGAATCAAGTCCCTACTTTGCTCATGCACCACCCATGGCTCCCCATTGTCCGTAGTCCTCTTCACCCTGGCATTAAAAGCCCCATCGTCTGACCATGGCCCCAGCTGACCATTCCACATCAGGGTTCTTGGTTCCCAACAACAGAAAGTGACTGTGGCTAATTTAAGGCAGAAAGAACCTATCAGGAAGACACCAGGGAGCTCATAGAATCAATGGGAAGCTGGGAGGTCTGCCAGCAAAAGGCAGAGATAAAGTCATGTGTACCAGGGGGTGGTCCAACCAGGATGCCACAGCTGACACCACCCCTGGGCACTTGCCACCATCCAACAGCCCTACAGGCTCCATGAATAACCCCTAAGCATCCCCACCTCCTCATGTCTGTCTGCAGACTCCCAGTCCTATGTGGGTGTCTCCAACAGAGACTGGTCTCCTTCTGCAGCCTCATCACCACCATCCAGGGAGAAAGGAGCTGGCCCTCTTCCACAGGGAGAGGTGAAGCCCTCACTTCCCAAACATACTGCCTGTCCCACAGCTAAATCAATATTTCCTTCATACCCCCCATCCACTCGATGCTCTCTCATCACCCCAACTCTGTTTTTGCCTTCTCTCCCCACCGGAATGCCTCACCCTACCTCCTCATAACCAGTTGGATCATCCTTCAAATGACCCAATCAAATGTCACCTCCTCTAGGAAGCCTTCCCTGATTGCCTCCACCACCCCCAATCTAGATGTGATGCCATCTGGGTCTCTCTGGTGGCATTGAAGGCTCTCCATTGTGTTTTATAGCTTGTCACGCTCCTGGGTGACCCTCCCCTATGAGACAGTGAGTCCCTAGAAGGCAGGACTCATGACTTCTCTTAACCCCAGAGCCAAGCACAGAGCCAGCCTGGTGTGTGCACAGATGCCTGGATGGGCAGAAACGAGGTCTGGTCCAGAATTTCTATTGCATTCCTGGTCTGCAACACATGGTTTGGGTGTCCTTTATTTTCCAAGTGTGTTTTGGAAACTATGCACTATAAGGGCCCATGAGTATGGGGATAATATTTTTTTTTAGATATCCCCTCAATTGATGGCACAGGGCTGGGCACATATTAGGTGCTTAATAAACACACGATTCGACCTTCCCCTTTCTTGCCCCTATTGTGTCTTTTGAGTTTCCTGAAGTGCATCACCATTGAGCTGATATTGAATCAAATCAAACCTAGAAGAGCTTAATAGCAACCACAGCCTTGCAGATTTTTTTTTTTTTTTGACCATTTCTTCTAGCTCGTGGCAGAGAATGCCAGCTGTCAATCAAAATCCCTTTCCCTTCCTCCAGAGCATTAGCAGTGTAGCCCAGCATACAACTATCTGGTTATTTCCCAGACTCATTTGCACTTAGGTGTGACCCTGTGTCCAAGTTCCTGCCAGTGGAATGTGAGAGAAAACTCCAAGCCCAGTGCTCTCTTAGCACTGCCTCAAGGATACCCATTTTTAAATTCCTTTCATCTCTTTACATAAGCTATCTTAGGGAGAATCCTATTAAAAGCCCAAGTGGGTCAAAATAGGAAGTCATATGACATTCAGCAAGTCACTTTGCCTCTCTGGGCTTCCATTTCTCCAGCTCTCACGCTGAATGAGTCTAAACTGAACCTGCATATTCCCTCCCCACATTTCCCCTTTTCACCTGCCCGCACTTGCTGCCAGGCAGGTGGGCTAACACTGTATCTGGGAAACAGCTGTCTCTGGGATCCCTTCTAAATCATCAAGTCCCAACTCTTTCTGACTTTTAAAGACCTGCATGCCTCCCCTCATGATGTTTGAATGATAGTTCAATTCTGTTGATTTCCTGGGGAACAGTAGTTTTCTCAGATATTCTGCTGCAGACTGCCTCTCCCTAGAATAGAAAACCCCAGAGAGCTGTCCCAGACAGGCTCCCTCTCCGTCACCTGCAGCCATGGTCAACGCCACCAAACCTTCCTCACAGAGCCCCCCTGACCTACCTTTGGGCTGAGGGCAGCCCAGCATGGGAGCAGGGAAGAGCCGTCCTTATACCCGGCATGGAGATGTGGCCCATATATAGCAATGTGGCCATACCAGTTAAAATATTGAGACACACATATGTAGAAAAGAAACTTATGGTTATCAAGGAGGAGAGGGTGGAGGAGGGATAAACTGGGAGATTAGGATTGACATATATACACTACTATATATAAAATAGACAACTAATAAGAGCCTACTGCATAGCACAAGGAAATTTACTCAATACTCTGTAATGACCTATATGGGAAAAGAATCTAAAAAAGAGGGGATATATGTACATGTATAACTGATGCACTTTGCTATACAGCAGAAACTAACACAACATTGTAAAGCAACTATACTCCAATAAACATTAATTAAAAAGAAAATATATTGAGATGCTTTCATGAATAACCACTGCCCCTAGGCCTCCTCCAAGTCCCTCCAGGCTAGCTGCCCCACCGTGTCCCATCCTTACCCGGTAAAGGACATCTGCACAGGGCAACAACAATTTCCACATTATGATTCTGGATTTTGTGATGTCTGTGGTATTTGTCAGCTTTTAAAATTTTCTGTTTTATTATAATTTATTATCTTATTCTAAATAAGCATTCAGTCTTGTTTTGTATTCTTTTTATGAGACGGTCAGTCAGGTACGGCCACAAGAGGAGACAGAGAAGAGGCTCAGGAAGACAGTTTATTGCACTCAGAGGTCCTAAGGGACAGGAGGCAGGGCTCACCATGCAGGGCCACATGGTAAAGCACCAGGCTCAGGAGGCAGAAGACAGTAACAAGGAAGTGCTTACACCATGGCCTTTATTGAGGTTTCCATGGGAAAGGCAAGGCAGGGCAGGGTGAACAGCTTAGGATGGGCTAGTTTAAATAATTCCAGCAGGTTTTGGCCATAGGAGCTGTCCCCAGATTCCTGGTACCAGGCCCTGGAATGATTAAGGCAGAGAAATATTGCCTCTGGGGTGCAAGGCCCAGGTGGAGGGGGTCTGGCTCTGCATTGGTTAGTTCGCATATCAAAGGCCTGCTCTCCAAGAATTGGCTAGCCCCCGGGAGGGACAGTCTCTCCTCAGCCACAAAGGTTTTTGTAAGATGTCAAGACATCATAAAATATAGTAAATAAAATGATGGATCGATATAGGTGTAGGTACAACTTTATACCTAATTTTGTATTCATAACTGTGTATTCTTTTTCTTAAAGAGAACCCCCAAGCTGCATGTGCCTCAAGCCCTACAAAACCCTGGGTGCCCCCCACCTTGGTGATCACTGGCCGCAGGAGTGTAGATAATGAAGAGGTTCACACACCCTGCAGGCCAAACATCCACCCACATTCCCTCCATCTACTCGGTGAGCTCTGCTTGTTATGGGTTATGGATTGAACTGTGTCACCCCGAAAGATATATTGAAGTTCTAATCCCCTACCCCTCAGAATGTGATCTTATTTGGAAATAGGGTCCTTGCACAGGCCATTGGCTGGGATGAGGTCGCCCTGGAATTATGGGGTGACCCATAATCCAATACGACTGGTGTCCTTATAAGAAGAGAAGGAGAGACATAGAGACACAGGAGGAGAAGACAGCTGTGTGATGAGGGAGACAGAGGCACGTGCTGTAGCTGCAGGCCAAGGAGGGCCAAGGATCGCCAGCAAATGCCAGACCCAAAGAGGAAGGCAAGGGAAAGATTCTGCCTGGCTCTTCAGAGAAGTATGGTCCTGCCGACACCTTGATTGTGAGAGAATAAATTTGTTGTTTTAAGCCCTCCCAGTTTGTGATGCTTTGAAAAAAAGTTTTTTTAATTTATTTTTAATTTCTTTATTTTATTTATTTTTGACTGCATTGGGTCTTCATTGCTGTGTGTGGGCTTTCTTTAGTTGCGGTGAGCAGGGGCTACTCTTCGTTGCAGTGCGCGGGCTTCTCATTGCGGTGGCTTCTCTTGTTGTGGAGCACCGGCTCTAGGCAGGCGGGCTTCAGTAGTTGTGGCTCACGGGCTCTAGAACACAGGCTCAGTAGTTGTGGTGCACGGGCTTAGTTGCTCCATGGCATGTGGGTTCTTCCCGGACCAGGAATCAAACCTGTGTCTCCCGCATTGGCAGGTGGATTCTTAAAAACTGCGCCACCAGGGAAAACCCCAGTTTGTGATGCTTTGTTACAGCAGCCCTAGGAAATGAATACACTCCTACAGGAAGCTCCTTCCTAGGTGACATTCACTGAGACCTTATCTCTCCAGCTCCCGGAGAAATAGTGCCAGCACAGAGGATAAAACGGGCAGAACAAAAGACAGATGACAGACAGAATTAGGGCAGTGGGTTTGAGGAAGTAACAAGGGGCTGGACAAGCTGTTTAGGCCCTCAGCACAGAGCACTAGATGGAAAGGGTCAGAAGAAGGGTTTGACTGCAGCAGGAGAGTCGGGCCCAAAGAACAGCGCACAGGCCAAGTCCCAAGATCAAGTCTTGGCAACTGGAGCAGGCTTTGTCCCCAGCGTTTCAGTGTTCTAAGGGCCAGGGAGCACAGTGACCCGGGCACCTGAAGCCCAGGTAGAAGTCCACACCCTGCTCATTCAGAGCCCATAGCCAGGGAACCGTTGGATGGAGCGCCAGGCCATCGAGTCAGCACTAGTCAGGGGCCCGTATGGCTGACCTTTCTGCTCACGGCTCTTCCGGGAGCCGGGCTGAACATAATTGAGGTCTGTGCATGAGCCGTGAAGGGACTTTAACATGTGATACCAGAGTGTGAAGGACAGAGAAAAGGGTAGCACTCCTCACCAGCAGGACCTGCCCTCAGCCCAGTTGTCCTCAAGATGAAATTAAAGAGATCAACTCAATTATCTCAAAGGCCTCTTCTGCTTCAATTTCCTCAACTTCGGTAACCCACACCCTGCCAGGGGCCGCGCACTCTCATTCTCCCTCCTGGCTTCCCAGCCCTTCATCCGCATGCTGCAGACCTCCCATCCCCAAGCGCATCATTACAACCTGCCAGGCCCCTGCCCCAGCCCAGGTTCTGCTCTGCCGTAGAAATTCTGCAACAGCCAGAAAGCCATTAAACTAATCAAGTCATGAAAGCCGGGTACAGGCAACTCTCTCTATGAGGTTTTATAATTAAAAAGGAGGCAGACTGCTTGAGAACAGGGACCATGGCTGCTTTTATTCACCATCGAATCCCTAGCCCTAGCACAGACCTGACACACTGCAGGTGGTCAATAAATATTTGTTGAATGAATGAACGAACGAATGAACAAATGAATGGGAATCTCAGTCACTGCAACAGAATGTGCAAGGCTGGGATGGGAGGAGCAGAGGCCTTCCTAGGCCCCTTCAACTCAAACTTTTAAACACAGGGTCTGCTGTCTCCCCAAACTTGGAGACGAGTATCCAGCCTGTTAATGCTCGAGCTACACTCCCTCCCAAGGGGCCAGAAGGACGCTGCCCCAGTGCCTGAAATCAACCCAAAACAAGTCATGAGGCTTGCACGGCTGCACGCATTGCATATTTTCTCAACCGTCTGGGGCTAAATACAAAACAATGAAAATGAAAGGAGGTGGGAAAGGAGACTTGTTGAAAGGAGAAATCAAAGAGGAACCAGCCATCAGCTTATGTTTAGCAATAAGCAGGATAATCACAAAGGAAATTAAAAGCGAGTCTCCTTGAAGGAGAAGGAGGGGAAAAAAACTGTAATTGGTTCCCTCTGCTCTGAAATCACAGCACCTGCCCTCCATCTGCACCCAGAGAAGTGGCCCGAGGTCGGGGGACAGATCTGCCAAAGCTCTTTCAGGCGGTCTCGAAATGCACACGTGCACGTGCATACACACACACACACACATACACACACACACACACATGGGCCGTCCATGTGCTATTTAAAACACACAAAGCTTCAGTACTTAGAGGCCAACACTCGGACCCATCCTCCCATCCTTCATTTTGTATTATATTGATACTAAACCTTCAATCACCTGGAAGGAGAATTTACAGGTAGGAGCGGTGACCCTCTGATAGGCAGTGATTGGCTGTGAAGGGCGGAGCAAATAATTTGTTACTGACAGATGTCAAAGTTCGGGAATGGTTTATTTAATTGTATAAATTGGAGAGGATTCAAAGTTACACCTATGGCATCATCACTTTTTTTTGCTGAAGTAGAGTTGATTTACAATACTGTGTTAGTTTCAGGTGTACAGCAAAGAGATTCAGTTATATATAATTTTTTTCAGATTATTTTCCACTATAGGTTATTACAAGATTGGATATAGTTCCCTGTGTTATACAGTAAATCCTTGCTGCTATTTTACGTATAGTAGTTTGTGTCTGTTAATTCCATACTCCTAGTTTATCCCTCCCCCACACCTTTCCCCTTTGGTAGCTGTAAGTTTGTTCTCTGTGTCTGTGAATCTGTTCCTTAATCGCACTTACACCCTTCTGCTTTCTCATAGGCAGGGGGTGGAGTCGACAGCCAGGACACAGAAAATGTGCTTTACTGAGAGGAGTGAGCAGCCCTCCTTGATGGTCTCAGCCATGCGTTTGCAGCAGAAAACTGTCGATCGTCTCTAGTCCAGAATGTGGACCACAGAAGGCAGGCAAAGTTGAAGACACATCTCAGAGAGGGGAATTGGCCCATCAGCAACCAACATTAATTAAGGACCTGGGGCTAGATGCTAGTGGAATCAGCTGATCTAAATGTGAGAGAGAAAGTCAGAGGGAGACAGAGAGAGAGAGAGCAGCAAAGAGAAGGGGCGAGGGGGAGGGACCCCAGGTTCCTGTCGGCTACAGGCCTTTGTGACGCTGTCCTGCCCTGTGTTGTGTGACCCACCCCCTCTGCTCTCCCAATTAATTCACCTTTTTGCTTAAGCCAGTTTAGTATTGATAGAATCCTGTGACTTGCAAACAAAGGGGCCTCGGTCAAGGCCCAACCTTTGGCTTACCAGCTGCAGAGGGTTAGATAAGAGGGCTCAGGGGATCTCCCAGAGGCCACGAGGAGTTAGGAGAGCGCGTTGAGCCTGCCGGACTGCACAGCTGAGCTCCTTGGAGCTGTCGGGGTTCTGGAGAAGACCCCAGGGACCAACCCATTTTCTCTTCCAGTCTAAGTTTGGTTTGAACAAAAGTTCCCATGGCTTGACTTTTTCTGAAACCCACTGGGCAAGGTACAAGACCCTGACAGGAAGTCTGGTTGGTTTCTAGCTGTTCCCACTCCCTCTATCACTCATTCTACTTTAATAAGCAGAGGGAAACTCCAGCTGCTTATTATTTCAAGCTGATCAGCCAGGGAAAGGCTTGAGCGGAAGTTTGAAGGGGGGCCACCAGCTTGCGCGTCTACAGTGGTGATGTCGGTACTGTGTCTGTGGAAGATGCCCCTACTAGGCCCTCGCACATTGGCAGAGGAGGCCCCTAGGGTTCTTGGCAAGTGGAACCCCAGGTACAGCAGGACCACATCTTCGGCTTCAGGCACAGAGAGCGACACGGAGCAAACGCTCCTCCCCGAGATGAAAGCCCTGCCGTGGAGATCCCTGCTGGGTGCTGCAGGGGCCCCGACCTCCCTGCAGAGTGGACGCTGCAGGCAGCGAAGAGTCTGAGGGCTTTCTGTCCAATAGGAACTTTCAGAGACCTGCTAATCCAGTACCTGTTTCACAGAACAGGAGACCGGAGGCCTCCGAGAGAGAAGGACTTGCCCCAGGCTACACAGTGAGTAACTCTTCACCTGATCCCTCCCTTGGGATAATGTCCCCTGAAGAGCCAGTTGGGCCCTTCTCTAGGTTACTGAGCCGAGTGTCCAAAGACTCAAGTCCCTTCTTCCAAAGGGTTGCCAGGCACTTTCAGCCCCCTTCCCCTCTAGCTTCGGGAATCCGTGATATGATGCCAGAGCCTGGTCCAGGACTTGGCAGCTAGTCTGTCCCACAGGACATCATGGGACAGTAGAAGGAGCACTGGAATTGGTGTCCAAAACTGTCTTTGAGGCTACACAGAGGAGTCAAGTCAAAGACACCACTTAACCTCTGGTTCCCGGTCTCCTCATTTGTACAATGGGATAATAAAATCTGTCCTGCCGGTTTCTCAGGCCATGAGGATCAAGTAGGATAGAGTCTGGGACCAGGATGGCCACGCTGGTGGAAGTGTTACTTCCACTCCCCCAGGAGAGCCCTCAGCTCACCTGCCTGATGAGGCATTCCTGGTCCCACACCCATCTCTTATGGAATTTGCCTAAAGCAACTGCCTTTTCGCAGTACCTGGCATGGACCCTATACACCAACATTCAAAACACTCCCGTCTTGCTTTTATGGGATATGGGGACCAGGGACCATCCTAGCCGAGGCTTCTAAATATAGGATCCCATGATGCCAGGGACCCACAAAATGTGGCCCTGGAAACTCCAGCCTATTATCAAGATTTCAAAAATTCTTATGGAAGATATTTCCCTAGGTAAACTCAAGGGCCAATCTTCTTTGCTTTGGACTAGAATGTTCTTTCAAAGTGTAGTAGTTAACACCATTATCTCGTGTTAGCCAGAAGCTTGGCTTGGTAATACAGATGTTTCTGATTAATATAAATGCACACCCTAATTAGCTGTTATATGATATGTGAGGTGCGTTTGTTAGGAAGATCTTTTTTCAAAATGTACAATCTCCAGCAATTCCACTTTTAGGTATTTCTACTAAGAAATAATTATGAATACATGCAATGATTTATGGACAAGGCTATTTGTTGATACATTGTGTACATTTTTAAAAGTTCAACAGTTGGTTAATGTTATGGTACATTCAAATGGTGGGATTATATGTAGTCACTAAAAATCACCTTTTAGAAGAATATTTAACAACAATGTGAATTATGATTTGAATATTGTTGAGCAGAGGAGAAAAGCTCACAAAACTGCACATCTAGTATGATTCCAATTTTGTGTATTAAAAAGAAAGATTATACAGACCAATGTTAAAAACAGTTATGAGATCAAAAGTGACTTTTACTGTACTTTTCAAGTTTTCTACAAATAATATGTATGATTTTTATAATTGGGGAGGAAAGGCAGGAAATGTCCTTTTGAGAATCTCTGCAAGAATAAAGTCTCTAAAAGGGTCTTGAAAGTTGAGAGTTCAAGGAGACCCCAAGGGCAGGCACTAGGAAGCCTCCCCCCCCCAACTTGTAACATAACAATTGGTTTTCAAAGCTTTCATACCGCCATTTGTCAAAATCTCAAGCTGGCACGCCAAGTGTTGGTGAGCATGTGGATGTGTGGTATCTCTTGCACATTGCAGTGGAGTGGAAATTGGTGCAACCGCTTTGCAAAACCCTTGACTTTATCTCCTAAAGCTGAACATTCCCATACTTAACACTCTACAGGGAACACGTGTTCATTAGTAGCTATTACAAGAGTGATCATTAACAGCGCTGTTCACAATAGCAAAACCCTGGAAAGACCCTTGTTGTTCATCAACACAGAAATGAATGAATAATCTATGGTGTATTCCCACAATGTGCAGTAGAGTCAAATCAAATTAATTGGTGTTTCAGTTCGAGAAGGTGAAAAAAGTTCTGGATTTGGATGGTGGTGACGGTTGCACAACACTATGTACTTAAATGCCACTGAATTTGTACACTTAAAAATAGTTAAAATAGTAAATTTTACATTATATATATATAACCATAATAAAAAACAAATTAAATAACAGTGAACTCGATAATACAGATTAACTTAATCATGATAATATTAAGTAAAAAAAAAAAAAAAGAAACTGCCGAAGGTGACATACAGCATGATGTCCTCTTTATAAAGTTAAAACAACTAAAATTTAAAATAGGCTTTTTGAGAAAGCAAATAAAATACAGTACAAAAAAATAAGCAAAGCAAGAGAACAGTGAACAGAGAATTCAGGGTGCTAGTTACTCGGGTTAGGTAGGGTAGCTTGATGTGGGCTATTATTAAGGTCCTGCCTTTTGTTGGTGGAGCCACAGGTGCTTTTTACATTAAAAGAAAGAAAATGGAAGGGGGGGAAGAAAGGAAGAGAAGATGAGAGGGAGGGAGGAGAGGAGAGAAAGGTGTCCTACCAGAGATGAGGGTATGCCACGAAGCAAGGATTTTGATTCATCCAATTCTGGTCACCCGGGGTCCTTTAAAAAAAAAAAAATGCTAGGGACTTCCCTGGTGGCGCAGTGGTTAAGAATCTGCCTGCCAAGGCAGGGGACACGGGTTCGAGCCCTGGTCCGGGAAGATCCCACATGCCGCGGAGCAACTAAGCCCGTGCACCACAACTACTGAGCCTGTGCTCTAGAGCCTGTGAGCCACAGCTACTGAAGCCCGCGTGCCTAGAGCCCGTGCTCCATAACAAGAGAAGCCACCGCAATGAGAAGCCCGCACACCACAGCAAAGAGTAGCCCCACTCACCGCAACTAGAGAAACCCCGGGCACAGCAACGAAGACTCAATGCAGCCAAAAATAAATTAATTTTTTTTAAATTGCTAAACGGAGCATATATTGTTCAGTAATACATAGGCACATGAAAAGCATTTGTAAAGTGTAAACGGATGACTTTGCCGGGGGGGAGGGGGTGGTGTTCTAGAACAGTGCCTGTGCACATAATAGGTGCTCAATAAATATTTGCTGTTTGTTGAGGGGGAAGAAAAGTAAATGGATGTTTAATACAACATTTAGGATAGTGATTGCTCTGGGATGTGGAGGGGGATGTGTATGTGGCTTCCCTGATCCCGGCACTCAATTTCTTAAACTCAGTTGTGGATACACAATTGTTCATTTTACTATTATTCCTAAAGCATGCACATACTTTATATGCACTTTTTTGTATGTATGATTTATTTCACAATTAAAAAGTAAAAAAGGAGAGAGTATAAATTAAATAGAATGCAAAAAAAAAAAGAGAATTTTTAGTGTTCTCTAAAAACACTAATAGATCATCAGCTCTGGCAAGATGGATCAAGAAAGAAATAGAGAGGAGATTAACCAAGATGGCGGAGTAGAAGGACGTGCTGTCACTCCCTCTTGCGAGAGCACCAGAATCACAACTGACTGCTGGACCATCATTGACAGGAAGACCCTGGACTTCACCAAGGAGGATACCCCACGTCCAAGGACAGAGGAGAAGCCACAGTGAGACGGTAGGAGGGGCGCAAGCAGAGTAAAATCAAACCCCGTAACTGCTGGGTGGGTGACTCACAGACTGGCGAACACTTATACCACAGAAGTCCACCCACTGGAGTAAAGGTTCTGAGCCCCACGTCAGGCTTCCCAACCTGGGGGTCAGGCAACGGGAGGAGGAATTCCTAGAGAATCAGACTTTGAAGCCTAGTGGGAATTGGATTGCAGGACTTTGACGGGACTGGGGGAAACAGAGATCCCACTCTTGGAGGGCACACACAAAGTAATGTGTGCATCAGGACCCAGGGGAAGGAGCAGTGAGCCTGGGGGAGACTGAACCAGACCTACCTGCTGGTGTTGGGGGGTCTCCTGCAGAGGCGAGTGGTGGCTCTGTTTCACCGTGGGGATAAGGACACTGGCAGCAGAGGTTCTGGGAAGTTCTCCTTGGCGTGAGCCCTCCCAGAGTCTGCCATTAACCCCACCAAAGAGCACGGGTAGGCTCCAGTGTTGGGTTGCCTCAGGCAAAACAGCCAACAGGGAGGGAACCCAGCCCCACCCATCAACAGTCAAGTGGATTAAGGTTTTACTGAGCTCTGACCGCCACAGCAACAGGGAGGGAACCCAGCCCCACCCATCAACAGTCAAGTGGATTAAGGTTTTACTGAGCTCTGACCGCCACAGCAACAGTCAGCTCTACCCACCACCAGAGCCTCCCATCAAGCCTCTTAGATAGCCTCAACCACCAGAGGGCAGACAACAGAAGCAAGAAAAACTATAATCCTGCAGCCTGTGGACCAAAAACCACAGTTACAGAAAGATAGAGAAGATGAAAAGGCAGAGGGCTATGTACCAGATGAAGGAACAAGAAAAATCCCCAGAAAAACAACTAAATGAAGTGGAGATAGGCAACCTTCCAGAAAAAGAATTCAGAATAATGATAGTGAAGATGATCCAGGACCTCGGAATAAGAATGGAGGCAAAGATTGAGAAGATGCAAGAAATGATTAACAAAGACCTAGAAGAATTAAAGAACAAACAAACAGAGATGACCAATACAATAACTGAAATGAAAACTACACTAGAAGGAATCAATAGCAGAATAACTGAGGCAGAAGAACGGATAAGTGACCTGGAAGACAGAATGATGGAATTCACTGCTGCGGAACAGACTAAAGAAAAAAGAATGAAAAGAAATGAAGACAGCCTAAGAGACCTCTGGGATAACATTAAACGCAACAACATTCGCATTATAGGGGTCCCAGAAGGAGAAGAGAGAGAGAAAGGACCAGAGAAAATATTTGAAGAGATTATAGTCGAAAACTTCCCTAACATGGGAAAGGAAATAGCCACCCAAGTCCAGGAAGCGCAGAGAGTCCCATACAGGATAAACCCAAGGAGAAACACGCCGAGACACATAGTAATCAAAGTGGCAAAAATTAAAGACAAAGAAAAGTTATTGAAAGCAGCAAGGGAAAAACGACAAATAACATACAAGGGAACTCCCATAAGGTTAACAGCTGATTTCTCAGCAGAAACTCTGCAAGCCAGAAGGGAGTGGCATGATATACTTAAAGTGATGAAAGGGAAGAACCTACAACCAAGATTACTCTACCCGGCAAGGATCTCATTTAGATTTGATGGAGAAATCAAAAGCTTTACAGACAAGCAAAAGCTAAGAGAATTCAGCACCACCAAACCAGCTCTACAACAAATGCTAAAGGAACTTCTCTAAGTGGGAAACACAAGAGAAGAAAAGGACCTACAAAAACAAACACAAAACAATTAAGAAAATGGTCATAGGAACATACATATCGATAATTACCTTAAACGTGAATGGATTAAATGCCCCAACCAAAAGACATAGACTGGCTGAATGGATACAAAAACAAGACCCATATATATGCTGTCTACAAGAGACCCACTTTAGACCTAGGGACACATACAGACTGAAAGTGAGGGGATGGAAAAAGATATTCCATGCAAATGGAAATCAAAAGAAAGCTGGAGTAGCTATACTCATATCAGATAAAATAGACTTTAAATTAAAGAATGTTACAAGAGACAAGGAAGGACACTACATAATGATCCAGGGATCAATCCAAGAAGAAGATATAACAATTATAAATATATATGCACCCAACATAGGAGCACCTCAATACATAAGGCAACTGCTAACAGCTATAAAAGAGGAAATCGACAGTAACACAATAATAGTGGGGGACTTTAACACCTCACTTACACCAATGGACAGATCATCCAAAATGAAAATAAATAAGGAAACAGAAGCTTTAAATGACACAATAGACCAGATAGATTTAATTGATATATATCGGACATTCCATCCAAAAACAGCAGATTACACGTTCTTCTCAAGTGCGCACGGAACATTCTCCAAGATAGATCACATCTTGGGTCACAAATCAAGCCTCAGTAAATTTAAGAAAATTGAAATCATATCAAGCATCTTTTCTGACCACAACGCTATGAGATTAGAAATGAATTACAGGGAAAAAAACGTAAAAAGGACAAACACATGGAGGCTAAACAATACGTTACTAAATAACCAAGAGATCACTGAAGAAATCAAAGAGGAAATCAAAAAATACCTAGAGACAAATGACAATGAAAACACGACGACCCAAAACTTATGGGATGCAGCAAAAGCAGTTCTAAGAGGGAAGTTTATAGCTATACAAGCCTACCTAAAGAAACAAGAAAAAGCTCAAGTAAACAATCTAACCTTACACTTAAAGAAACTAGAGAAAGAAGAACAAACAAAACCCAAAGTTAGCAGAAGGAAAGAAATCATAAAGATCAGAGCAGAAATAAATGAAATAGAAACAAAGAAAACAATAGCAAAGATCAATAAAACTAAAAGTTGGTTCTTTGAGAAGATAAACAAAATTGATAAACCATTAGCCAGACTCATCAAGAAAAAGAGGGAGAGGACTCAAATCAATAAAATCAGAAATGAAAAAGGAGAAGTTACAACAGACACTGCAGAAATACAAAGCATCCTAAGAGACTACTACAAGCAACTTTATGCCAATAAAATGGACAACCTGGAAGAAATGGACAAATTCTTAGAAAGGTATAACCTTCCAAGACTGAACCAGGAAGAAATAGAAAATATGAACAGACCAATCACAAGTAATGAAATTGAAACTGTGATTAAAAATCTTCCAACAAACAAAAGTCCAGGACCAGATGGCTTCACAGGTGAATTCTATCAAACATTTAGAGAAGAGCTAACACCCATCCTTCTCAAACTCTTCCAAAAAATTGCAGAGGAAGGAACACTCCCAAACTCATTCTATGAGGCCACCATCACCCTGATACCAAAACCAGACAAAGACACTACCAAAAAAGAAAATTACAGACCAATATCACTGATGAATATAGATGCAAAAATCCTCAACAAAATACTAGCAAACAGAATCCAACAACACATTAAAAGGATCATACACCACGATCAAGTGGGATTTATCCCAGGGATGCAAGGATTCTTCAATATACGCAAATCAATCAATGTGATACACCATATTAACAAATTGAAGAATAAAAACCATATGATCATCTCAATAGATGCAGAAAAAGCTTTTGAC
Organism: Balaenoptera ricei; assembly: GCF_028023285.1. Taxonomy (NCBI): domain Eukaryota; kingdom Metazoa; phylum Chordata; class Mammalia; order Artiodactyla; family Balaenopteridae; genus Balaenoptera; species Balaenoptera ricei. The sequence goes on from NC_082640.1 coordinate 66,977,156, forward strand.
AAAATTCAACACCCATTTCTGATAAAAACTCTCCAGAAAGTGGGCATAGAGGGAACCTACCTCAACATAATAAAGGCCATATATGACAAACCCACAGCAAACATCATTCTCAATGGTGAAAAACTGAAAGCATTTCCTCTAAGATCAGGAACGAGACAAGGATGTCCACTCTCACCACTATTATTCAACATAGTTTTGGAAGTCCTAGCCACGGCAATCAGAGAAGAAAAAGAAATAAAAGGAATACAAATTGGAAAAGAAGAAGTAAAACTGTCACTGTTTGCGGATGACATGATACTATACATAGAGAATCCTAAAACTGCCACCAGAAAACTGCTAGAGCTAATTAATGAATATGGTAAAGTTGCAGGATACAAAATTAATGCACAGAAATCTCTTGCATTCCTATACACTAATGATGAAAAATCTGAAAGAGAAATTATGGAAACACTCCCATTTACCATTGCAACAAAAAGAATAAAATACCTAGGAATAAACCTACCTAGGGAGACAAAAGACCTGTATGCAGAAAACTATAAGACACTGATGAAAGAAATTAAAGATGATACCAACAGATGGAGAGATATACCATGTTCTTGGATTGGAAGAATCAACATTGTGAAAATGAGTATACTACCCAAAGCAATCTACAGATTCAATGCAATCCCTATCAAATTACCAATGGCATTTTTTACGGAGCTAGAACAAATCATCTTAAAATTTGTATGGAGACACAAAAGACCCCGAATAGGCAAAGCAGTCTTGAGGCAAAAAAATGGAGCTGGAGGAATCAGACTCCCTGACTTCAGACTATACTACAAAGCTACAGTAATCAAGACAATATGGTACTGGCACAAAAACAGAAACATAGATCAATGGAACAAGATAGAAAGCCCAGAGATTAACCCACGCACCTATGGTCAACTAATCTATGACAAAGGAGGCAAAGATATACAATGGAGAAAAGACAGTCTCTTCAATAAGTGGTGCTGGGAAAACTGGACAGCTACATGTAAAAGAATGAAATTAGAATACTCCCTAACACCATACACAAAAATAAACTCAAAATGGATTAGAGACCTAAATATAAGAGTGGACACTATAAAACTCTTAGAGGAAAACATAGGAAGAACACTCTTTGACATAAATCACAGCAAGATCTTTTTTGATCCACCTCCTAGAGTAATGGAAATAAAAACAAAAATAAACAAATGGGACCTAATGAAACTTCAAAGCTTTTGCACAGCAAAGGAAACCATAAACAAGACGAAAAGACAACCCTCAGAATGGGAGAAAATATTTGCAAATGAATCAACGGACAAAGGATTAATCTCCAAAATATATAAACAGCTCATTCAGCTCAATATCAAAGAAACAAACACCCCAATCCAAAAATGGGCAGAAGACCTAAATAGACATTTCTCCAAAGAAGACATACAGATGGCCACGAAGCACATGAAAAGATGCTCAACATCACTAATTATTAGAGAAATGCAAATCAAAACTACAATGAGGTATCACCTCACTCCTGTTAGAATGGGCATCATCAGAAAATCTACAAACAACAAATGCTGGAGAGGGTGTGGTGAAAAGGGAACCCTCTTGCACTGTTGGTGGGAATGTAAATTGATACAGCCACTATGGAGAACAATATGGAGGTTCCTTAAAAAACTAAAAATAGAATTACCATATGACCCAGCAATCCCACTACTGGGCATATACCCAGAGAAAACCGTAATTCAAAAAGACACATGCACCCGAATGTTCATTGCAGCACTATTTACAATAGCCAGGTCATGGAAGCAACCTAAATGCCCATCAACAGACGAATGGATAAAGAAGTTGTGGTACATATATACAATGGAATATTACTCAGCCATAAAAAGGAACGAAATTGAGTCATTTGTTGAGACGTGGATGGATCTAGAGACTGTCATACAGAGTGAAGTAAGTCAGAAAGAGAAAAACAAATATCGTATATTAATGCATGTATGCGGAACCTAGAAAAATGGTACAGATGAGCCAGTTTGCAGGGCAGAAGTTGAGACACAGATGTAGAGAATGGACATATGGACACCAAGGGGGGAAAACTGCGGTGGGGTGGGGATGGTGGGGTGCTGAATTGGGCGATTGGGATTGACATGTATACACTGATGTGTATAAAACTGATGCCTAATAAGAACCTGCAGTATAAAAAAACAAACAAAACAACTAATACTAAACTTTCATTGGGTTATTTGTATGGAAACATGTTAATATAAATGTTTCAGACATTACATGAAATTTCTAAAAATCTTATATTTGTATTTGTATGGAAATATGTATGGAAATATGTTAATATAAATGTTTCAGACATTACATGAAATTTCTAAAAATCATATTTGTATTTGTATGGAAATATGTATGGAAATATGTTAATATAAATGTTTCAGACATTAAAAAAAAAAAAAAAAAAAAAAAAAAAAAGAAAGAAATAGAGAAGGCACAGATATTCAGAATGAAAAAGAGGATAGAACTACAGATACAGTCGAGTTTTTTCAACTGTTTAATGAATTCTGTGACCAATTCTATGCCAGTAAATTTTAAAACAGACCAAATAAGTCATGCTCTAGAAAAAATAAGTCATGCTCTAGAAAAATGTGTAACAGGATATTAAAATGGGACTTTCTCCATCTCCGCTTCAGCTGAGGGTCCCGAGACCAAGAACTAGATGCAGTTGCCAAATGCTTTCCCATTCCTAAACAAGATGCCAAATGACCTCACTCACTTCTGCAGGGTGAGCTAAGGTTTTGTGAAACCACTTCTGCCGGTGCTGGCCTTCACCGGGTCGAGCTGCTAAAAGGGTACAAATTGGAGAGGCCTGGAAGAAAGGAGGATGTCTTAGGAGATGGGCCTGTAGGCAGGTGCTTCCTTTTAACCTCAAACCAATTGAGAGGCGCTTGACGAGGACCGCTCAGAGGGCTTGAGGAGCTCCCAGGACTGGGAGTAATAAAGGCATACAAGTACCTGAAAAACCTAAAGGCAAGTCACGGTGAGTTGCCTGGCAGCAGAGGGAGAGTGCGGAGCAAGGGCTGTCTTAGGGAGCTGTACTCTGCTGACAGTGGGCAAGGAAGCAAAGGGCCGGAGGGAAGGAGGTGAAGAGAAAGGAGTCTGCCCTCTGGGGGACAGGCCCAAATAGACAGGATCTGGTGGAGAAGACCAGAGAGCCAGCTGGAGTCAAGATGTCACCATGCCATAGGCATTGCAGCTGGAGATCCCAATGGAGCAGATGGGGCTCTGAGAAAATCCAAGTAGAGTAAGAGCCAGCTTTAGACATCCACAAGCCTAGGAAGCACCAACCCTTCATAAATGTCTTCTACAACAGTGCCCTTTCCCTTATAGCCCTCGCCCCAGATGGTCCTGCAAATTGAATGTGGTAACCTATCCATCTGTCTTTTTATCTGTCTGTCTATCCATCTATCTATCCATCTATCCATCCATCTATCTATCTATCCATCTATCTATCCATCTATCTATCCATCTATCTATCTATCTATCCTGGCCAAGTAAAGCTTATCCCAGAAATGCAAGGAAGATTCAACTTCAGGAAAATGTCTAATGTGATTCACCGTATTACCAGAGAGAGAGGAGAAAAACTATATGAAAAAACATTTGATAAAATTCAAACCTACTTATATTTTAAGTCAAAGCTTCATATGAGGGACTTCCCTGGTGGCACAGTGGTTAAGAATCCACCTGCCAATGCAAGGAACACGAGTTCGAGCCCTGGTCCAGGAAGATCCCACATGCCACAGAGCAGCTAAACCCGTGCGCCACAACTACTGATCCCACGCACCTAGAGCCCGTGCTCCACAGCAAGAGAAAAGCCCCCGCTCGCCGCAACTAGAGAAAGCCTGCGCGCAGCAACGAAGACCCAACACAGCCAAAAATAAATAATAAATAAAATTTTTTTAAAAAGCTTCATATTAAAAACAACTCCTAGAAAATTAGGGAGAGTGAGATCTTCCTTAACTTAATAAAGGGTATCTTTGAAAAACATGCAGCAAATGTTGTACTCAGAGGTGAAACATCAGATGTATTTTCTTTAAAATGACAGATCATGTTATCTGGCATTAAATCTAACCGAAAAATGCCCAGGAACTATAAGGAGAAAAACGTAAAACTGTTTTGAAGGGCAGATTTAAATAATAGAAGTGATATAGCACATCTATGGATAGGAGAACTCTACATCTTAAAAATCGTGATTCTCCCCACTTCTGTCTATAAATTCAATGCCACTCCCACTAAAATCCCAAAGGGTTTTATCACAGAACTTGATAAGATTATCTTAAAGTTAATATGGAAGGAAAGAGGGCCAAGAAAAGCCAAGGAGATTTTGAAAGAACAAAATAGGGAGACTTAGCTTGCCAGATATGAGGAATTATTATAAAGCTATTATAATTAAAAACAGGGTGGTATTGCTCCAGGAATAAATAAACCATGGAATAGAATATAAAGGCCAGAAATAAACCCATAAACATAGCTTACATGTAACAGAATTACAAATCAGTGTAATGAATTATTCTATAAATAATAAATGATTAGATGAATTATTCTATAAATGGTACTGGAAAAATTGGTTAGCCATTTAGAAAAATAGTAAAATTAGGCCTTTTCCTCACATTGTATATACACACACACCACACGCACACACAATCCAAGGAGATGAAAGATCTAAATGTGAAAAACGTCATTTTTTTAATTTTCAGAAAAAAATAGAAATATAGAAGGATATTTTTATACTATCAGCATAGAAAAAATGTATCAAATTTTTATCAAGATATGTTAACTACAAACTATAAAGGAAAATTTTGTAATGTTGGAATATATTGAAATTTGAAACTTCTGCCTGACAAAGACTTTTATAAATGAAATGGAAAAGACAAGTGACAGACTGAGAAAAGACATTTTTATTTTTTTAATTTTATTGAAGTATAGTTGATTTACAATATTGTGTTAATTTCTGCTGTACAACAAAGCAACTCAGTTATACATATATATATTCTTTTTCATATTCTTTTCCATTATGGTGTGTCACAGGATATTGAATACAGTTCCCTGTGCTATACATTAGGACCTTGTTGTTTATCCATCCTATATATACTAGTTTGCATCTGCTAATCCCGAACTCCCAGATAACATCCCTCCCCGACACTCCCTCCCTCTTGGCAACCACAAGTCTGTTCTCTATGTCTGTGAGTCTGTTTCCGTTTCGTAGATAAGTTTATTTGTGTCATATTTTAGATTCCACATATAAATGATATCACATTGTATTTGTCTTTCCCTTTCTGACTTACTTTGCTTACTATGATAATCTCTAGGTCCATCCATGTTGCTGAAAATGGCATTATTTCATTCATTATTTCATCATATGGCAACTCTAGTTTTAGTTTTTTGAGGAACCTCCATACTGTTTTCCATAATGGCTGCACCAACTTATATTCCCACCATCAGTGCAAGAAGGTTCCCTTTTCTCCACACCCTCTCTAACATTTATTATTTGTAGACTTTTTGGTGATAACCATTCTGACCAGTGTGTGGTGGTACTTCATTGTAGTTTTGATTTGGTTACTCTAATAATTAGCGATGTTGAGCATCCTTTCTTGTGCCTATTGGCCATCTGTATGTCTTCTTCGGAGAAATGTCTATTTAGGTCTTCTGTCCATTTTTCGGTCGGGTTTTTTGTTGTTATTGAGTTGTATGAGCTGTTTGTATATTTTGGAAATTAAGCCCTTGTTGATTGCATCATTTGCAAATATTTTCTCCCAGTGCATAGGTTGTCTTTTCGTTTTGCTTATGGTTTCCTTTGCTATGTGAAAGCTTGTGAGTTTGATTAGGTCCCATTTGTTTATTTTTGCTTTTAGAGAAAAGATATCTAACTACCAAAAGATTAGTATTCATAATATATAAAGAACTCCAACAAATCAGTAAGAAAAAAACAGAACTGGGCCAAGCGTATGAAGAGGCAATTCACAGAAGAAGAAAGCAGGGTGGTGAATAATCATATAAAAATAGGCTTAATCTCACTAGGATTCAGGGAAGCAAATTGCAACAACAGAGAGATTCCATTTCACACTGATTAAATTGGCAGTATCTTGCAAGTCTGATTGTAACAGATTCATAAGCAGTGGGGGAAAGGAACTCCTATACTTGTTGATGGGAGAGTGTGTTGGTACAATCACTTTGTGGAGGAGTTTGAGAATATCTAGTAGATTCGAAGATGGTCAGACCTCACAACACAGCAAAACCAATTCTAGGTAACCACTCTAAAGAGAGTTCCAGGTGTACAGGGAGACAGGTATGAAGATGTTTGTATGAAGATGTTTGTTGCAGACCTATTTGTAATAGTGAGAAAGTGGAAATAACCATTTAAAGATAAATAACCATTTAAGATCTAAAAATGTGGTTTATTCACCCAATGGAATATCATACAGCAGTTAAAATGAACTAGATGTATACATATTACCTCTCACATTTGCTCCCTACACTTGCTTTATAGATTCCACCTCTTTGATGTCTGTAAGATCTGTTTGCTCCTTTCCATCACCCCGACAATCCCATGCCACCATTTTTGCTTAGATGATGTAACAGACACCTAACTGACCCCCCTACTCCCCATTGGCTCTAGGCAGCCAAGGGCATCTTTCTAAGGTGCACACCTGACATTGTCACTTACCTGCTTAAAAACCCTCCAATGACTGTAGCCTACAGGACCAAGCACAGATGCCTTAGCAGAGCTCAAGAAAGCCTCATCTTTCACTTTGCCCCTTCCAATCCAGCCTCATGGGATTGTTCGTGGTTCACCAGACAGGCTGGGTATTCAGCCACCCTGCCTGGATCATGTGACTTGCTCCCTCTGCCAGGAGGGAGCTTTCCTTTAACTCAGCCCCTTCCCACCCGCACTGATCCACCTGGCAAAGTGGATCCGCCTGCAAGCAGCCATCCCCAAAACTCAGCTCAAGAATCTGTGTGAAGAATTTGCCCACAGACCCCTCTCCCCACATTTTGCTTTCTACTGTGATCCCCTCCGGCCACACCTCAAGGCACAAGACCGAACTCTCTTCTCTGTGGGAACCAAGGCAAGTCATTTCCCACTCCGAGCCAAAGCTCACCCCTGAGCAATTGCACCCGTCATCGCTTGCAGCTTCTCTGCAGGCCAGTGCCGGCTGGAGAGCAGGGTGAGAGGGCAGTTCTCACCTGGATGCCGCTGCGCCTTCCCACACCTTGTCAAACTGCATCACTTTCCCTGGCTGTTTCCCTGCCTCCTTCCTCCTCATTCCTGCATCAAGTTCACACTCTGGGACCAGCAGTGAAAACTCACCAGTTGAGCCCCCAAATCCAGGTGCTCAGACTGGTGGGGCTTATTGTGGGAGAGCTTCAGGAGGGGAGAGCCCCCGACCCCCACTCCAGGAGGATTCCTGTGAGCAGATGCTCCAAGCTAAACTCCCATGGCCTCCTCCACTTCCCACAGACATGGTGCAGAGACTCAGCCAAGGAGGAGAAGGAGCCTGGCTCGCCGAGGAAGGAGGACAGTCAGGAGAGAAAGGTTGGACTCAGCCAGGGAGGAAGGAAGGGTGTCAAATGTTAGCGGATATTCTCCTAGGTCGGTCTGCCTGAAAGACAGTGCAGGGCTCAGCCTGTGGATGGTGAATTAGAAGTATGTAGTATCATCACCCCGATCCCGCTCAAGTGGCATCAGACTGTAGCCTCATAAAACCTTTTTTAAAATCTTTATGATGACACCTCCTTTCTGTAGAAGGTTGGTCCTATTAAGTGGGAGTCTTTTTGCCTGGCAAGTACCCTGACAGGTTTGGTGTGTGCGCTTGTAGGTTGGAGCAGCTGAGTGGTGGAACGGCTCTGCAAAATAGAAGGAAAAGAATCTGGACATCTGGGGGATAGAGAGGAGGAGCGTCAGAAAAGGAAAGAGAGGGAGAAACCAGTAAGTGGGGGAGTTTGGGCAGTTGGAGGTGAGGAGGTGAGTCAGCATTTTAAAATAAGAAAGACCAGGGTTATCCATGCTGGGGGATGCTTCGTGGGGCCCCACACCCGGGGCGGAAGAATCTGCCACATTCACGGATCTTGGTGTGCGCGGATCTCTTAGGTGTGGAGATGGAGCAATGGGTCGTGTGGAGTGAAAGAGAGGGGTCTTGGATCTGCACCTTGAGAGCCTGGGGTCCCTTGGGGATCTGTGGAATTCTTCAGAGAGGCGGAAGGAGCTTCAGAATCGGAGTTCAAGACAGGCTGATCTAGATCTTAACTGCCTACAGCTGACATCTGGATCACTCTTGTTAACTGCATATCATCTAATAAACTTAGAAAACACTATTCACCTTTCCAAAGTCCATCAGAGCCCTCTAACACACCATTTCCTCAAGAATAAATGGGTAAGTGTGCACATCCAGCACACGTGGTGTTTAACCCCCCCCCCCCCCCCGCTTCCTTGCACTTGGCCACAGGTCAGAGTCACTCAGAGTTGTGGAGGCAGGAGAGATAAGCCAGGTGAAAGCCTATTTAAAGACTGGGCAGTGGAGGCTCAGAGAGGGAGAGCAACTTCCTCAAGACCACACAGCTAATGGGGGCAGAGCTAGGACTTATTTTTTCCTGCCCCCAGGTTTGGGCTCCCCCCTCCCTGAGGACTGCAGCTGCTGTGAGTTAGGATGGAGCCAATTTGGGTCTGAGGGCAATTCATTAAAACATATCCTGAGAGAGCAGGAGACAAGGAGGCCTTGTTTTCTAAGGGATTCTCCCAGGGCTCTGAGCTCCAAGCAAACACATTCCTGAATCTTTGCCACCACATTTAAAACCAGAGGAGAAAAGTTATAAATGGACTTTTTCTCTCTACAGATAAGAGAACCACAGGATATTAGGTCTGTGAGAGATGGGCTAGCAAGACGTCTCCCTGCCCAGACTCCCTGTGACCTAAGAATCTGAATTCTCGCCATGCACTTTTAGAGTCCCATAGGCAGAGATGTGTGACCTTAGTAGCTTCTTCAACAAACATTGTAAATATTGTTAAAGTTTTTACTTTTATCATAGAAAAATAATAGGCATTGAATGAATTACATGGAATATTTTGCAAAATTCTAATTTATTCAACTCAGCAAGAATTTGTTTATTCAAGGAATGGCCAAACGTTCACCACTGAAGTTGGAACCTGGACACATTGGTCTGGGGGGTGGGGTGTGGGGTGTCATTAAACTATTCTCTTTATTTTTTAAATGTTTTCAAAATTCTGTAATAAAAAGTTAAAACTATATGTATATATATATTTTTATAAATTTATTTTATTTATTTATTTTTGGCTGCATTGGGTCTTCATTGCTGCGTGCAGGCTTTCTCTAGTTGCGGCGAGCTGGAGCTACTCTTCATTGAGGTGTGTGGGCTTCTCATTGTGGTGGCTTCTCTTGTTGTGGAGCACAGGCTCTAGGCGCACAGGCTCAGTAGTTGTGGCGTGTGGGCTCAGTAGTTGTGGCTTGTGGGTGATAGAGCGCAGGCTCAGTAGTTGTGGTGCATGGGCTTAGTTGCTCCGCAGCATGTGGGACCTTCCCGGACCAGGGATCAAACCTGTGACCGCTGCATTGGCAGGCAGATTCTTAACCACTGCGCCACCAGGGAGGTCCCTATGTGTATTTTTTTTAAAGTTTGCTGCTTAAATAAGTGTCAGAAGTAAGAACTTCCATTGTAAATATTTTGCATGTTGGTTTTTTTAAAAAATGCCAATTTGCTGTCAACAAACTCAGTCTGTCAATCTGTCCTTGTATCAAAGTTCTCATTTTAAAGGTACAATTAAGGGAATTCCCTGGTGGTCCAGTGGTTAGGACTCTGCACTCTCACTGCCAAGGGCCCGGGTTCCATCCCTGGTCAGGGAACTAAGATCCCACAAGCTGCGCAGCACGGCCAAATAAATAAATAAAGGTGCAATTAAAAAGCGCTTTGTTTAAAGTGGCGATTAGGACTCAATGCAATTGGGGGCACTATATAACCCACACCATAAGTTGAGGCAGCATCTATGTCTCATTACTCCTTGTCACAATCATTTCACACTAGTGGGCACACACAGACACAACCACACGTAAAACACCAGCGGTGAGTAGATGGAGCCCATGCTCATCACTCACACTGCTAGACTCTCTGACTCCCTAGCAAAAGCAGGTGCCCCATAGCACCGCGTCCATCCCGCTATCCCGTACCTGCCGCACGTTCTTAGAATTCCTTACTATGCATCTGCTTCCCCAGCTAGTTGCTGAGCTCCTTGAAGGCAAGGATGAGGCTGGCCACTCTCTGGGTCCTGGTCTGGGACCTTGCCCCACAAAGAGTGAGGACTCAATAAATAAGTGTTAGATGATATAAAAGTCAAACTGTGTAGCATTCTGGGCTTGGCGTAGAGAATTGGGAGAAAAACAGAAGAGAAGTGACCTGGGACGTGGAGCAAGGTCGGGGCTCCCTATCTACCTGATTATATGTGGGGCCTCAGTCTCTCCATCAACAAAATGGGAATAATTATCTTTACTTTGCAGAGTCGTGGTGAAGAAGAGAGATGATGGCTGTGCGGTGCTACAGAAGAGGCTGCTATACCTAGAATGATGACCCTAGGATGAAGATAACATCTGGTGCAGAGCTTGGGACAGAGGTGAGTGTTTTAAACACAGGCAATGAAGGGTTACCAGGCTGACATTAGCCAAAAAGCCCAGGACCTTTTAATAAAAGTCAGGGAGGAGAGAGAGAGTTCGCAGGTATTTAGTTGTTTTGTATGCTGTGACTTTAACTAATCCTCATGTCAACCTGTGAAGTGCGTGGTTTGTGACCAAGTCCTCAGGAGAGGAGGAGGAAACATTAACACAGGCTGGTGCAGCCCTCAAATCTCTCAGGGAGGGCAAGGCTGGAATTTCTGGCATGTGGGGCAGGAAGCGTTTCTGGGCTCCTTGTACTCTCCCTATTCTTTTTAAGTCAAATCAAGTCCTGGAAGCAGCTCAAAGCTCACCCTCTTTGGGGCCCAGTCCCTGTACCTTTGTTTAACAACAGACACAGATTCATTCCAGGCTGGCCTAGTTCAAGTTGACCTGGGCAGGGCTGTTGCCTGGGAGGTGGACAGATCCTCCCTTCCCCTCCCCACTGCCCAGTCAGAGGACATGACTCTCTCTCTTCTCCCACCTTGAAACCCTGCTTGCCTGGGGTTCAGCTCTGAGTACTTGACCCTGGAGACCCCTTACCCCTTGGAACATGGAATGAAGAGCTTCCAGGGGCTCAAAGGACAGAGAGGTCCCCTTTGTTCCCATCTTAAATATTTCCCTACCGAATTTTGTATCACAGTCCTAGATTCTTTTTCCTAAAGAGCGTTCGCAAAAATTAGATAAGCTTCAGGTCCCACAAAGTCTGGTCTGCCCCTGGTGGTCAGGACAGGTCTCTCTGAGAAGGTGACATTTGAGTAGAGACATCAATAAATAGAAAGTAGCCATTAAAATGAGCAAAACAAAATTATTGGCCCTAGGTTGCCCACTCTCACCACTATTATTCAACATAGTTTTGGAAGTTTTAGCCACAGTAATCAGAGAGGAAAAAGAAATAAAAGGAATCCAAATTGGAAAAGAAGCAGTAAAGCTGTCACTGTTTGCAGATGACATGATACTATACATAGAGAATCCTAAAGATGCTACCAGAAAACTACTAGAGCTAAACAATGAATTTGGTAAAGTAGCAGGATACAAAATTAATGCACAGAAATCTCTTGCATTCCTATACACTATTGATGAAAAATCTGAAAGTGAAATTAAGAAAACACTCCCATTTACCATTGCAACAACAAGAATAAAATATCTAGGAATAAACCTACCTAAGGAGACAAAAGAACTGTATGCAGAAAATTATAAGACACTGATGAAAGAAATTAAAGATGATACAAATAGATGGACAGATATACCATGTTCTTGGATTGGAAGAATCAACATTGTGAAAATGACTCTACTACCCAAAGCAATCTACAGATTCAATGCAATCCCTATCAAACTACCAATGGCATTTTTCACAGAACTAGAACAAAAAATTTCACAATTTGTATGGAAACACAAAAGACCCCGAATAGCCAAAGCAATCTTGAGAAAGAAAAACGGAGCTGGAGGAATCCGGCTCCCTGACTTCAGACTATACTACAAAGCTACAGTAATCAAGACAGTATGGTACTGGCACAGAAACAGAAATATAGATCAATGGAACAGGATAGAAAGCCCAGAGATAAACCCACGCACATATGGTCACCTTATCTTTGATAAAGGAGGCAAGAATATACAGTGGAGAAAAGACAGCCTCTTCAATAAGTGGTGCTGGGAAAACTGGACAGCTACATGTAAAAGTATGAAATTAGAACACTCCCTAACACCATACACAAAAATAAGCTCAAAATGGATTAAAGACCTAAATGTAAGGCCAGATACCATCAAACTCTTAGAGGAAACTATAGGCAGAACACTCTATGACATAAATCACAGCAAGAGCCTTTTTGACCCACCTCCTAGAGAAATGGAAATGAAAACAAAAATAAACAAATGGGACCTAATGAAACTTAAAAGCTTTTGCACAGCAAAGGAAACCATAAACAAGACAAAAAGACAACCCTCAGAATGGGAGAAAATATTTGCAAATGAAGCAACTGACAAAGGATTAATCTCCAAAACATACAAGCAACTCATACAGCTCAATATCAAAAAAACAAACAACCCAATCCAAAAATGGGCAGAAGACCTAAATAGACATTTCTCCAAAGAAGATATACAGATTGCCAACAAACACATGAAAGAATGCTCAATATCATTAATCATTAGAGAAATACAAATCAAAACTACAATGAGATATCATCTCACACCAGTCAGAATGGCCATCATCCAAAAATCTACAAACAATAAATGCTGGAGAGGGTGTGGAGAAAAGGGAACCCTCTTGCACTGTTGGTGGGAATGTAAATTGATACAGCCACTATGGAGAACAGTCTGGAGGTTCCTTAAAAAACTAAAAATAGAACTACCATACGACCCAGCAATCCCACTACTGAGCATATACCCTGAGAAAACCATAATTCAAAAAGAGTCATGTACCAAAATGTTCATTGCAGCTCTATTTACAATAGCCAGGACATGGAAGCAACCTAAGTGTCCATTGACAGATGAATGGATAAAGAAGATGTGGTACATATATACAATGGAATATTACTCAGCCATAAAAAGGAACGAAACTGAGTTATTTGTAGTGAGGTGGATGGACCTAGAGACTGTCATACAGAGTGAAGTAAGTCAGAAAGAGAAAAACAAATACAGTATGCTAACACATATATATGGAATCTAAAAAAAAAGAAAAAAGAAAAAAAAAATGGTCAGAAGAACCTAGGGGCAAGAAAGGAATAAAGATGCAGACCTACTAGAGAATGGACTTGAGGATACGGGGAGGGGGAAGGGTAAGCTGGGACAAAGTGAGAGAGTGGCATGGGCATATATACACTACCAAACGTAAAATAGATAGCTAGTGGGAAGCAGCCGCATAGCACAGGGAGATCAGCTCAGTGCTTTGTGACCACCTAGAGGGGGTGGGATAGGGAGGGTGGGAGGGAGGGAGATGCAAGAAGGAATAGATATGGGGATATATGTATATGTATAACTGATTCACTATGTTATAAAGCAGAAACTAACACACCATTGTAAAGCAATTATACTCCAATAAAGATGTTTAAAAAAAAAAAAAATTCTTGGCCCTGTGGGAGCCAGTGATTCTGAAAAGGCCCCAATCTATCTGCTTTGCTAAGTTGAAAGACTGCATTTGAAATTCCATCTCAGGCCAGGTCTCCAAAACAAGTTGAGCCTAAAAGTTTACATGTATCTCCAGACCCCACCCACCCACCCACCCAGGCTATTGGCCTATGCCAGGCCTGAGAAGCAGGGCAGAGAAGGCAGGAGAGCCTGGGAAGATGGGAGGCATCAATCGGCAGGCCTTGGGTCTCAGAGAATGATGGGTAGTGGAGACCAGTAGGAGGAAGGAACCCAGACAGACAATATCAAGCGTTGATGAAATTGTGGAGCAACTGGAACCCTCATACACTCCTGGTGGGAATGCAGAGTGGTCCAGCTACTTTGGAAGACAGTGTTGCAGTTTCTTACAAAGTTGAACACATACAGGGACTTCCCTGGTGGTCCAGTGGTTAAGAATCCATCTTGCAATGCAGGGGACGCTGGTTCGATCCCTGGTCGGGGAACTAAGATCCCACATGCTGCAGGGCAACTAAGCCTGCACACAGCAACTACTGAGCCTGCACGCCACAACTAGAGAGATGCCCGCACACCGCAACGAAAGATCCCATGTGCCACAACTAAGACCCGACGCAGCCAAAAAAATAATAAAATAAATGAATAAATATAAAATATGTTAAAAAAAAAAAAAGTTAAACACATACAGTTGACCTTTGAACAACATGGGTTTGAACTGCGGGGGTCCACTCATACGTGGATTTTTTCAATAGTAAATATTACAGTACTACACGATCCACAATCCGTTGTTTGTTGAATCCCTGGATGCAGAGGGACCTCGGATACAGAGGGCCAACTGTGCTGAGGGTTGGTGCCCCTAACCTCCACGTTGTCCAAGAGTCAACTGTACTTAATATATGACTCAGCAATACCTTCCCTGGTATTTACCCTAGAGAAATGAAAACTTATGTTCACATAAAAACCTGTACACAGATATTCATAGGAGCTTTATTCATAATAAGCAAAAATTGCAAAAAAGCCAAAAACAGCCCAAATGTCCAACAACAAATTGTGATGTGTTCATGCAATGGAATACTCCTCAGTGTCACAAAGGCACAGACAACTGATACACCCAGCAACATGCATGAATCTCACAGACGTGCTGACTTCTGGAAGAAACCAGACTCAAAAGAATTTATCTGTAGGATTCCATTATATGACACTCTAGCTATAGGAACAGAAAGCAGATGACTGTGCAGGGGCACGAGAGAATTTTCTAGAGAGATTGAAATGAATCTTGATTGTGATGTATGCATTTGTCAAAACTCATTGAATTGTGTACTTAGGGGCACATTTACTATATAGAAGTTACAGCTTAATTAAAATATAGCTTAGTAAAATTGATATAAAAATCACACCCCAATACATTGTCCACTGGAAAAACCCTCCTTGAGGTCAATCATCTACCCCGTTCACTTTACACATCAGGAAATGGAGGCCCGGAGAGGGCAGTGACTTCTCCAAGGTCACACTGTGAGTTAGGACTATTATTGCACAGGGGAATGTCTAACTGAGGTTCACAGGGCACGTTCTCAACCTCCTCTGACTTAGTGCTCACTACAGCTTTGTGAGGCCGCAGTCATGCCATTATGCCCAGATTTCAGATGAGCACACTAAGGCCCAGAAGAGTTGGAAGACTCGCCCAAGTCCACACATCCAGCTTCACCATGACCTAGGCTGCCTGGGCAGCTGCCAATGGAGCAGGAAGGCAAACCCAGGTCCTCAAAGCCCAGATCTTCCCTCTTCCCCACAATCCACCTCCTAGCAGAGGATGTGTGAGCTGGAGAGCCTTCACTGAAGCCCAAGGGCCCAGAGCCCAGCCCTGAGGCAGGCAGAGGAGGGAAAGGAGAATGTGGAGCACCTGTGAGCTTCCCCTGGTGAGGTTGTGGGCTGGGCGACAGGAGCCACTTCTGTTCCCAGTGGGGCGGAGCCAGGGAGTAGGTGAAGAGACAGCCCTGGCTGTGCTCAGAAAGATCCGGTTTCCCCTGGATGCTTTTTCCAGCATGGCCTGCCAGGAGAGATTAAGATCACAGAGAGCAACACGATGCTCTGGAGAAAGAGATTAGTGGGTTCCGGGGTGTTTGTCTCCCTGAGAAAGGCGGTTTGTTTGGGATCTGACTCCAAGCCACAGCTGAAGCTGTGCCAGGTCCCACTGGAGTTGACATGAGGAGAGAGAAGGCCCCTCAGGCAAGGAGGCCAAACATAACAGGACTAGGCCTTCCAGAACCCTGAGAGGCGGTGGAGGGTGATCTGGGGTCCCCTGTAAGCCTTGCTCCAGCGCCTCCTGCAGAGGATGGTTCCCGTCATAGCAGACCCCCGGGTTTGCTGAGAACACAGATGGCCTTCGCCCTGCGGAGCTGGCGTGGACTGGGAAGAACCTAATTTGTTTTCTCCAGAGTGGGAGGGTCTGGACCCAGAGGGTGGGGGATGGCTGGTCCCAAGAGAGGGAGGGGGAAAAATAGCCAATTAGCATGGAAGCTGGGAGAACTTTTCTTTTTTAATTACTTATTTTTTGGCTGCATTGGGTCTTCGTTGCTGTGTGTGGGTTTTTCTCTAGTTGCGGCGAGAGGGGGCTACTCTTCGTTGTGGTGCGTGGGCCTCTCATTGCAGTGGCTTCTCTTGTTGCAGAGCACGGGCTCTAGGTGTGCGAGCTTCAGTAGTTGTGGCTCGCGAGCTCTAGAGCACAGGCTCAGTAATTGCGGCGCACGGGCTTAGTTGCTCCGTGGCATGTGGGAACTTCCGGGACCAGGGCTCGAACCTATGTCCCCTACTTTGGCAGGCGGATTCTTAACCACTGTGCCACCAGGGAAGCCCCTGGGAGAACTTTTTAAAACCTGAAATGCGTTAACATGAAATATTTCTGTGGCTACCATCGTAGAGGGCACGATGAGACACGATGGTGACCCAAGAACCTTCAGTAAGGTTTCTACTGACTGAGCGACTTTGGAGTGAAAGATCCAGGAGAACGACCCAGGCCCTATGTTTGGGGCAACTCCAGGGGAGAGAGAAGGCACAACTGCAGGAAAACAGAGGCAGGTGTCTAGAGCCAGAGTGGCTGGTGACAATTTGCAGGAATTTGCATTTTAAGGGCTTTGGGTTCCCCACAGGGATGGAATGAGGTTTCAGTCTGTCTCATTCGGGTTTTGAGGAGCTGAGGACTCTGGCTGCCATCTGAGTTACATGTGCTCCTGCCAGACACAGCGGTGGAGGTGGGAGAAGTCAGGAAAATGGAGGTGGCTTGTCTTCTGCCCTCAATGGGCGCCAGTGGCATTCAGCAGATAGGACAAAGCACACAGCCAGTGTGTGTGAATAGAAAAGGGCACGTGGAGGGAGCAGAGAATGATGGAGGAAGATAGAAAAGGTGAGCGAGAGTGAGGAAGAGCCAGGGAGAGGGACAGAGACTGATTTTTTTTTTCCAGCCTAGAGACGGTAACATAAGGAAGCCTTCTGAAGGGACATCACATTTAGGGCCATACTGTTGGATCAGTAGGATATGGCCCTGGTGATATATGGAGGGGTCACTCCCTGCAGAGAGCACTGCCTAAGCAGAGGCCCAGAGGGGCAAGGCTGGGCGTTTCCAGAGCGCTGAGAAGCCGAAGCGATGGCAGGAGGTCTGGGGACCCCGGGTGATCACGTTGACCCTCGTCCTTGCTAGTCATGCCAGGAGCTTGCTCGAGGCTTGCGGTCTAGGGAAGGAGATGCATATTAAATAACCCCACAATCAAATACAACGTTATAGATGATGGTAGTGTTACAAAGACACCGTTTAAGGAGGCGTTTCAGAGCCAATAGCAGAGGGCACTTAGTGGGCGGTGATGTCTGCATTCACACCCGAAGGATGTGCAGAATTGAGTGGGTAAGGAGGGGGGTGGGGAAGAGCACACAGGCCGAGGCAACAGCCCGTGCAAAGACCTCGAGGCGGGTCGGAGCACGTGCCGCCCCCGGCCCACCATACCCCCTGCTGTCCAGGGACTCTCAGGGAGTTTTCTCCTCCTACCTTCCCCACGGCAACGCGCACAGGCCTAGGCACACTGACTGTGCTCTGGAATTCACACGCCCACACCCCCTGCTGATTAGCTCCCAAGTTTATCCCTTCCAGCCACTCGTACTGATTGCCTCCTGGCACCACCTTCCCATCCCCTTGACCGCCTATCTTACCCCCCACCCCAGCCCCAAGGTCACCTGCTCCCCACAAGATTTGCTCCGTTTTGTGAAGGTACCACCAGCCTGAGTCTGGCTTGGGGCCCCCTCACTCCCCCTCCTCACTCATCCTGCCCCAGCCCTTTTCCAGGATGCCTGGGGAGCCGAGGGGCATGAACACCCCATGGTAACCCCGGATCAAAGGGGGATGAATAAATGGTGTCCTCCTTCCCCCGCAGGCTGTTCTGAGACTTGTTGTGTGCATTTTGCAGAAGGCCCTGTGACACAGAAGAGAGGCAACTCCATCTTGCCTCTGGTGTTGGTTGCCACTGCCCGGCTTCACTCTCCCACCCTGCACTCTGCTTCCTGGGCATCGCATTCCTGAAAAAACTCCTCCACCACAGGCCTCTAACTGCGGTTCCACTTTAGGGAGCCAGAGCTAAGACCCCCCCCGTCAGGATGAACCTGTATGTCTGAAGCAGGGGCTGCCTCAGACTCTCCCCATCTCCAGCAACGCGTGCATCAGTGGGCTTTTCAGACCCTGGGCCCCAAGCCCCTGGCCCCTCTGCTCGGCTGCCATGTCCCTGACCTGACCCTGTTCAAACGCCCAGTCTCATCCCCGTGCTGACTTCTGTAAATAGCCAGGCAGCATATTTACCAAGAACACTTTTTTTCTTTTTTTTTTTTTTTTTTTTTTTAGCTGCGTTGGGTCTTCGTTGCTGCGCACGGGCTTTCTCTAGTTGCGGTGAGCGGGGGCTACTCTTCATTGTGGTGCGCGGGCTTCTCATTGAGGTGGCTTCTCTTGTTGTGGAACACGGGCTCTAGTCGCACAGGCTTCAGTAGTGGTGGCACGCAAACTCAGTAGTTGTGGCTCGCGGGCTCTAGAGCGCAGGCTCAGTAGTTGCGGCGCACGGGCTCAGGTGCTCCACGGCATGTGGGATCTTCCCGGACCAGGGCTCAAACCCGTGCCCCCTGCATTGTCAGGCGGACTCTTAACCACTGTGCCACCAGGGAAGTCTTACCAAGAACACTTTGACACTTACTTTCCAATGGCAGAGACAGCATGATACATTACTTACTTCTTGTTTGCCATGGTACATGGCAAAGTGACTGATTCCCCAAAGCTGTCTGGTGGCCTGTATTTCCACAGGCTGCTCCAAAGCCAGCCTGAAGTCCTGGTGTAGAACCCAGAGCCACTGCCTGGATGCCAGCAGCCTGGGCTCCCAGCCAGATTCTGCCACAGGCTCTTTGTGACCCTAGACAAGCCCCAGGTTCCTTGGTCTCTTCCTTGTGAACTGAAGAAGGAGAGACATTCTCCAAGGTCCTTTGAGCTCCAACCAGAGAATCATGCTCTCTCCAGTGCCCAGAGAAGATCAAGTTCGGGTCTGCCCTGCACACCACACCCCCAGCTAGCATTCTCCCTAGAGATCACGCCTTTATAGAACACACATGTCTTCAGTACGATGTTTTCTGGCTGGTATTTACGTGGGTGGGGACTTCCCTGGTGGTCCAGTGGTTAAGACTCCGTGCTTCCACTGCAGGGGGTGCGGGTTCCATCCCTGGTCGCAGAACAAATATCCCACATGCCATACGGTGTGGCCAAAAAAAAAAAAAAAATACATGGGAGAAAAAAATATGTGTACAGCTCCAAAATTTAATACTTTTTTTTTTTGGCCATGCCACGTGGCTTGCAGGATCTCAGTACCCCCGCCAGGGATTGAACCCCGGGGCACTGCAGTGAAAGTGCCGAATCCTAACCACTAGACCACCAGGGAGCTCCCTAATACAACATTTTTTAATGAAACAATGTGCAGGAAAAGAATCAAGATACTTTCCAAATACAATTAGTAGAAGGTTTAAATCAAGTTGTGTTTTGAAGAACATGAAAGTAATGAAGTGGATGGTGTCTCTTAGCTGTTGCTGGCACTGAGGTCAGATTCCTGTATACTGAGCAGCTGCTTGGTTTTTGTTGTTGTTGTTTGTTTTGTTTCTGTTTTATTTTTAAAGAGGCTTTTATAGTCCTGTCGGTAAGAAAATACATAAATACAAAGATCAGCATATCAACCCACGTGGTCTGGTTGAATGAAGATTGGATTTATCTGACAAAGCCCACTAGAGGGGCACATTCTTTTTTTTTCTTGAAATATAGTTGATTTACAACGTTATGTTAGTTTCAGGTGTACAGCAAAGTGATTCAGTTATGTGTGTGTGTGTGTGTGTTCTTTTTCAGATCCTTTTCCATTATAGGTTATTACAGGATATTGAATTTAGTTTCCTGTGCTATACAGTAGGTCCTTGTCATTTATTTCACAGAGAAACTGCTTGTTAATGTCCCTATTAATTATAGGTGACCAGGAAGCAGAGCTTTAAGCATCTTACAACCTAACCTGATCCTTTGTTACATATATAAGCATTTTACCATATTTTAGTTAGACCTAGGAAATTGGTTAAGGGATTGGGGTGGACAGATAACAATATAATTTTCCCCTTTAAAAAGAAGGGAAAGGGACTCCCCTGGTGGCACAGTGGTTAAGAATCCGCCTGCCAATGCAGGGGACACGAGTTCGAGCCCTGATCCGGGAAGATCCCACATGCCGCAGAGCAACTAAGCCCATGCGCCACAACTACTGAGCCTGCGCTCTAGAGCCCGCGAGCCACAACTACTGAAGCCCGCGTGCCTAGAGCTTGTGCTCCACAACAAGAGAAGCCACCACAATTAGAAGCCCGCGCACCGCAACGAAGAGTAGCCCCCACTCGCCACAACTAGAGAAAGCCCATGTGCAGCAACGAAGACCCAATGCAGCCAAAACTAACTAAATAAAAAATAAAATAAGGTTTAAAAAGAAAGGAAAGAAAATAAACAAAAGGAAAGGAAAAGAAAGGAAAGATGTTTCCAGAAGCATTTCATCCAGAACATCTCATTTTCAGGAATAGATAACTGACGTTAAATAGGAGATGCCGTACGATCTTCTTCATGTGCCGTTCACATGGTAGTCATATTCCTGGGAAATTCAGTGGATATTAAAACCTTGCAAATATACTTGGTGTTTATTACGTAAAGCAGAGTTTAGTTTTGAGCTCAGATAATCACCTACATCAGTGTCGTGAGAGACATTCAAAAGTCGCGTGGAGGGCAAGGCAATTCTTCACCGTGAGCTGGCCCCAGGCATTGCAATATGTCCAGCATCTCTGGCTCCTCATAGCCCCCACCCCAGTGCCAGCAGTGCTCTCCTCAACATGGGGACCCCCAGAAATACTCGCATATGTAGTCATGCCCCTTGGGGCATCCCTACCTGCATGGAGAGATTACCCTTAAAAAAAGTATAAACTGTAATTTTAGTATAATCACAAAGTTGTGCAACTGTCACCACTATCTAATTCCAGAACACAATCATCACCCCCAAAAAAGGAACCCTGTACCCATTAGTTGTCACTCCCCATTCTCCCCTCCCCCAAGTCCTAGCAACCACTAGCCCACTTTCCATCTCTGTATCTGCCTCGTCTGGACATTCCATACAAATGGAATCATATAATACGTGGCTTTTTGTGTTTGGCTTTTTCACTTAAACTAATGTTTTCAAGGTTCATATATGTCGTAGCCTGTATCAGTACTTCATTCCTTTCAGTGGCTGAATAATATTCCATTATATGGACATACCACAATTTATTGATTCATCAGTTGAGTGGTTTCTTCTTTTTGGATCTTATGAACATTCATGTATATGATTTTTGTCTTCCATTTTTATTGAGATATAATTGATGTACAGCACTGTGTAAGTTTAAGGTGTACAGCATAATGATTTGACTTTACATAATCATGAAATGATTATCACAATAAGTTTAGTTAACATCCAACATCTCATATAGATACAAAACTAAAGAAATAGAAAAATATATTTTTTCTTGTGATGAGAACTCTTAGGATTTACTTTCTTAACAACTTTCCTGCATAACATACAGCAGTGTTCATTATATTTATCATGTTGTACATTATATCCCTGGTACTTATAACTGGAATTTTGTACTTTTCGACTGCCTTCATCCAATTCCCCCTCCCCTTACCTCTCATCACGTATAAATTCTTATGTGGATGTATGTTTTCAATTCTCTTGGGTGTATACCTAGAAGTTTCTGGGTCATATGGTAACTCTATGCCTAACTTTTTGAGGACCCGCCATACTTTTTCCAAAGTGACTGCACTATTTTAAGATTCCGCCAATAATGTATGGGGGTTCCAATTTCCCCACATCCTTGCCAACACTTGTTATTGTCTGTCTTTTTGATAATAGCTGTCCTAGTGGGTGTGAGGTGGTATCTCATCAGGGTTTTGATTTGCATTTTCCTAGTGACCGATGATGTGGAGCAGCTTTTCATGTGCTTATTGGCCATTTGCACATCTTCTTTGGAGAAATGTCTATTCAAGTCTTTTGCTCATTTTTAAATTGGGTCATTTGCCTTGGTGTTGTTGAGTTGTAAGTGTTCTTTATATATTCTGGATACAAGCCTCTTATCAGACATATAATTTGCAAAATTTTCTCCTGTTGTGTGGGATGTCTTTTCACTTTCTTGATGGGGTCTTTTGAAGTACAAACATTTTTAACTGTGATGAAATTCAGTTCATCTATTTTCCTTTGATTGCTGTGTGCCATGGGCTTTGAATCAGTTGTCCTAGCCCCACCTCACGGCCAGGGCCAGGAAATGGAGGCTGCTGTAATTTGACTGGGGGCAACATCTTCCAGCTTCAAAGGCTCTTGATGGGATTCCATATATAGAGTTTAATTTCTCTAGATAAAAACTCTATACCTGCCAAGTTCAATGCCCTCAGAATGAGTAGCACCAGCGCTCCCAGTCATTCATACCTTAGAGCAAACTAGTCCATCAGACTAAGAGCAGACCCTGCTGGGGGTGGGGACCCTGAACCCTGGGCGTGCACCAGGTGGGTAGAGGCACACGGGAGAGGCAAGCTGGACGTGAGGAAGGCCAAGGTCGCCTCTTAGCTGAGGGAAGTCGCCACTCCTCCATAAGCATTAGCTAAGAGCCTCCCCATTCCCTACCTCAGGCCATACTTTGGGTTTTGCAGCAAAAGACCCTGCTAAAACGTAAATATGTTTGCAGGATGGGGACACATTCTTAGATGGCTGGTGCTAGACTAAGAGGAACCTCCATGCTTATCTCCTGCAGGCCCTCCAGCTGTGCATGGAGAAACAGAGGCCCAGAGAAGGCAAGGGACTTACAGCAAATCCACAGCAGGGCAGGGACCACATGGCCCTCCCACTCCCCACGGCCCTCCCACAAGCACCTTGGCCCTAATGGGATCCACAAGCCTCTGACAACAAACATTGTCCTTGGGCATAGGCAGTTTGCTTGGGCAGAAAGAGGCCCACATAGGTCAGTGTCCCAGGGGGTGAGCCCATGAAGGGCCGCAGCAGGGGGACAGAGCAGCACAGGGCCCCAGACCTTGAGGGGAAGGGGCCTCACCTCTTTGGGACGACCCTGCAAATCACATATCTCTTAGTAATAGCTGCCATTCACTGAATGCTCATGAGGTGCCAGGCGCACGCTAAGAAATGTACCCACATCATCACACTGATCCTCCCAACGGCCCCATGGAACAGATTTTTTGGTTTTGGTTTTTGTTGAGTCCACTGAGGCTCCAAAGAAGTTAAGCGACTTGCCCAGCATCACATAACTATTGATAGAAAGAGCTGAGCAGACTTTCAAATCCAAGTCCTCCAGCTCCAAAGTCAGGGCTCACAATGCCCATTCTGACTGACTTCTGGAGACCCCTCTAGTTCTCAGCTCCCATGTGGAGGATGCAGTGTGGACCCGTAGGCTCGTGTCCTGCTGCCCGCCTCATGCAGCTGAGCTTTGCCCAGGAGCAGTCAGAGCCCTGGGTCCGTTCCCAGCGAAGCCTTGGCCCTCTTCCGCTGTCACAGTGCCCCCTGCTGCTTGCTCCCACTCTCTTCTGCAAGACTGTTTAACGCCAAGGGGCTGCCTGTTAACAGAGGCTCTGGGGGTTCCCCCAAATAGGAGCCCCAGTGTCTCACTAACACCCCTGTCTTCTTGAAAGTTCTCTAGGTTTGGAGCAAATCAGAGAGAAAAGTGTGATGTTATTTCTGGGCTTTTAGGTCTGTGCCTAGGGGGCCCAAAACCCCCGCATTGTCCTACCCTCCTGTCACAAAGCAGGCAGAGGGGCTTTCCTGGTGGTCCAGTGGTTAAGAATCCGCCTTCCAATGCAGGCGACACGGGTTTGAGCCCAGGTCAGGGAACTAAGATCTCACATGCCGCGGGGCAACTAAGCCCACACGCCACAACTACTGAGCATGCGAGCCACAACTAGAGAACCTACGCACTGCAGCTACTGAGCCTGCGCACCACAGCTAGAGAGAGAAGCCTGCACACCACAACGAAGAGGCCACATGCCGCAGTTAAGACCCGAAGCAGCCAAAAATAAACTTAAATAAATAAATAAATAAATATTAAAAAAAAAATAAAAGCAGGCAGAGAGGAACTCTGGACTTTGTATCAGACACTGGAGGTCAGCAACCCAACTCCAATTCTTCATAGTCCTACAGATGTATGTAAACTGAGTCTCAGTTCCCTGATCTGCCAACTGGAGACAAAAGTGCCCACCTCTCTGCTGGGGGTTGTCTAGAGTCTAATATACAGCAAGTACCCAGTAGCTGAGCGTGTCTCCTTCCTGAGCCTCAGTTTCCTCATCTGCTGATGTCCCTTGGCACCTGACCTTCACCCACATTACCTCACTCAATTATCACAGTAATACATAAGGTAGAATAAGGAGAGCTCAGAGGAGTCAAGCAAGTTGCCCAAAGTCACACAGCTGGAAAGACGTAGAGCCAGGATTCCAACCCAAGCAGCCTGGCTCCAGGTTCAAGGCTTGTAACCACCACGTCACAGTGCCTTCCAGTGGCAACGTGCCTTATATACTATGAAATGTGCAGAGTCTGTGCAAAGCTGGGGCGATGTGGAGTAGGAAGAAATTAGAAAAAAAAAATAGTACTTAGAAAAATGAAGCCAGGATGGACAGACTCCTGCAGTTTGCATCTATCACAGCAGACTTCCTGGAGGAGGTGGGGACTGAGCCAAATCTCCCCGTGTCACAGGGTCCAGAGTGACTGGTGGAAAGGATCCTGGCTGCCCTCCACTTGCCCATCTAGAAATGGGGGTGTTTCCCAACCTTGCAGGGACTGAGAGAGAACAAGGCATAATGGGACTGTCCTGATAGTGAAGACATATATTGACTGTTTATACAGACCAGGCACAGTACTAAGTGCTTTACGTGGATCATCTCCTTAAATCCCCCAAGAGCCCTGTGGGGTAGATACCATTATCGTGGCCCCTTTACGCTTGAAGAAACTGGCTTTCCCAGAGGTTAAGAGGCTTTGCCAAGGTCTCACAGCAACTAAGAGGAGGAGTCAGGATTCAAACCCAGGCTCAGAGCTCTACTCCTATATGTCCAAGCCACAGCTACACTTCCCCAGGAAGAACGTCCCTGGCTGAGATCCACACTTTCCTGCCATCTCCATGTGGCCAACCCTACTGGACATTCTCTCTGGTGACTCTTCTCTCAGCTGAGGCAAACATAAAGAAGAAAGACTTCCTTTCTCCCCATGTCCCAGCATCCAGAAGTGGTCAAATGGAGGATGCTTGGAGAATGAACTGGCCTTGCTGGAGGAAGGACGGATTACCTATGTCTCTGTCGCCCCCTCCTGCCCCAAAGGGGAACTTCACAGGACCACGGCTCTGGGGAGCACCCCAGTGCAGGTTGGAAAATGAGGTCAGGCGCAGTGCTTCCTAAGACATCCGTGGAAAAGGACCACGCTGTCACTTTTTTTTTTCAACTTTCAATTTGTCATGGACCAATACTTTTTGTTAAAATTCATAAAAATGAATTACTTTTAAAAAACGAAATGCTGCTTGAATGATGTGGCACTGTCAAGTTGCTATAAAAGTTTCTAAATACTTCCTCACAAGTCCTCAGTGAGTACTTCCTGTACCTGTCTTCAGGTAACAATAGTTCGTGAGCCAGCACAGTTCTGGGATCACACTTTGAGTGGCACTGGTCCAAATGGCCACTGGGCAAAATGTCTGCCTGAAGTCCCATGGCTAGTTATGAGGAACCCATTCCCAAGGGCACTGCCTCAGTAGAGGCAGGGACTCTGTGCCATCCTGAGACTTGGGTCCTGATGCTGACTCGGGGTGCATCCCTGCACTTGCAGCTGGAGCAGAGGGATAGCATAGGCCTGAGAAATCCCCAGGGGCAGGGCCCCAAAGACAGCGGTCAGAAGCCAGATCCTGGGTTCTGCGCTCTCCATCTGTGAGAGACATGAGCAGGAAAGCTGAGGCTGTCAGAGCCAAGGAGGCCTATGGGAAGGCAGATCCTTCCCCTGGCAAGCTGGGAGGTAGGGGTGAGGGTCTTAACCTGCTGTAGGGCAAGGGTGATAGACACCCTAAGCTTAAGTCCAAAATTGGATGGTCACATCACCTTGCCACTCTGAGCTTCCTCTTCCACAGATGCTCTCTGAGATCCTTTCTAAATCTAATATGCTGTGCTTGTCCGGGAAGATCAACTGCCTGCCCTCAGGGATGGGGTGACAAGGCTGTTCCACTGCCGAGAGGAGAAACCAGACCAAGCGGAAAGAAAACGGACAGTAGTTGTGCATTGC
This sequence comes from Balaenoptera ricei, assembly GCF_028023285.1. NCBI lineage: Eukaryota > Metazoa > Chordata > Mammalia > Artiodactyla > Balaenopteridae > Balaenoptera > Balaenoptera ricei. The sequence continues at coordinate 67,003,806 of NC_082640.1, forward strand.
AGGCTGCCCCCAGCGGGCAAGGAGGATCCAGGGCCGGAAAGGCCAGAGAAGGCCTCTGGGCAGGGTGCACCCAGGGGATGCCTTGGAGGGGAGAGGTGTTTCCGATCTGCTGGGGAAGGCGCTTGGTGGAACTGAAGGAGCGCTTGAGGGAAGTAAAACCAGCCCTCTCCACGTTAGCATTGGCTACCTGCACACAGCCGCACTCAACCGGCCCCACTGTCTCTGGTCCCCACCGCCACCTCTAAGTAAAGTAACCCAACAGCTTGAAAGAAAGCAAACAGCTGCAGAGCAAGGAGCAAGCTTCCCACTCATTCCCAGCCAAGGTGAACAGGCCGCGAGTTTGTTGACAGAGAAAAAAGTCATCAATTTTTCATGAGCCAGCGAAGGCAACAGAATGTCTCGGGATGTCAACAGTTTCCAGGCAACGAAGACAAACCAAATACACAGTCCCCTCACCTGCAAAGGTGTTTCCTTTACAAGCATCAGCTTGGATGGGGAGCCGGGAGGAGATGGAGACGGAGGCAAGTGAAAGCCCTTGGCAGCCACAACGGCTGATTCAGACGTTGGGGGTTTGTGGTTGTCTGCAATGACCCCATTAGCAGATCTTGTCAGACGATGACTCAAGGCCAAGCCGGTCTTTGGGGAGGATTCGGGCACAAGAGCAAGGCGGGAGGGATCAGCTGGCGTGTCTTATTCATCCATTTATTCAACAAACATTTTTGAGCGCTCTTAGGATCAGTGCTCAGGCCCCGGGCCCAGTCTAGCTGGGGAGATGAGCAAGGAAACCACTTCCCCTCACCCTACGGATGAGAAAGCCAAGAGCCAGAGAGAGGAAGCAACTGTCTCAAAATCACAGGGCCACCTAGAGGCCGAGCTGTACTTGATCCCCCAGCCCAGGTTCTTTGCAGCTGTGCCAGGAAGGAGGTTGGCACAGACACGGTCTCGTCCAGAATTAATGCTGCAAAAGCTTTCCAGAGCCCTTTAGCCTAAGTGTTCGGAAACCAAATCTAAAACCAAAAAGGAGATCATTAGAATCTCGTCGTGCGGTACATGACTGTTATTTTTAACTATCGAGGTGGTTCTAACCAAAACAGAAAGGATGGCCCTTTCCAGAGCACTTTGTCAGGGCTGCAGCTCCCAGGATGTCTCCTTGTGTTTGCGTTAACGTTTCCCAGTGAATGTCAACGGAGGCTCGAGAATAAGTCAACACAGGTCCTCACAGTAAATGGCAAGGCTTCTTAGCAGAGTAAACCGTGTGCTTAGCCTGTCTTAAAAGAATCTTTGCTGAGTAAACAGAAGGAAGGCTTTACTTGAGAGTAAACAGAGCCAGGAGCTGTGGTGTGGAGACTCCACTGGCACCGGCTGCTTCCCGGGGCCCTGGGAGGGAGCTGGCATTGGCCTTGCGTGAGGCAGAAGCTTCCTTGCAAGCCCTTCATGCCAGGAGGGGTGTGGGGACCAGAGAGGTCATGGGACTTACACAGCCAGCTGAAGCAGAACCGGACTCTGAAAGGACCCTCAGAAAGGAGAATCTGAGAGTCCATCTCATTTGCTCTGAGGTGTCAAGGAACTTATGTCTTAACCTTCCCAGGACAATTTTTATACTTAAAGACCACTTCAAGGAAGTGAAGCCCTAATGAAGACAGAGGTGAGAAAATATTTTTCGTCCAAATAGGTGACCAACTTTCTGTCTGCAAATATTAATGCTGATTCAATATTGTCCTTAGTGGTAGTGGCTAAGGAAACAAACCCTAATAGCTTCTGGTCCTTTGCCCACACCTCATAACTTCCTTGATGGCCTTGTTTACATGAGCTTCTCATTTTCCCAGGTAAAAAAACATTTGGGTCTGAAATCTTTGACCCGTAAACTTGTTAGTCTCAAAAACCCAAGTGCAACCACTGACTTAAAATCATCTCAAATAACTTTTCACACACACACACACACACACACACACACACACACACACACACACACCAGCCAACTTGAAACATTCCACTCTTTGTTTAATTTATGGATTCCTTTCCTCTTTCTTGAAAGGATATGAGAACATAGATCAAAGTACAAGTATGCCGTGAAGTCATTACAAGAGCCACAAAAAAAGAAAAAAAAAATTTTTTTTAAATCAGTACCAAGAAAAGGATGAGGAAGCAAATCCATTATCCATTTAGGTCAATTTAATGGCTGAGATTGGGCATTAAGCCTGGTGCTGTTTCTCAGGCAGAGACGCGAGCGTGATAAGTCACAGAGCTCTTGTTATTATAAAGGAGGACTGGCTACCAATTCCCTGGAGGATACAAACTTTCTTCTGGTCCTAAATTTTTTTCTTTTTTAACAAGTTTATTTATTTTTGGCTGTGTGTTGGGTCTTCGTTGCTGCATGTGGGCTTTCTCTAGTTGCAGCGAGCGGGGGCTACTCTTCGTTGCGGTGTGCAGGCTTCTCATTGCGGTGGCTTCTCGTGGAGCACGGGCTCTAGGCACACGGGGTTCGGTAGTTGTGGCACGTGGGCTCAGTAGTTGTGGCTCGTGGGCGCTAGAGCGCAGGCTCAGTAGTTGTGACGCACGGGCTTAGTTGCTCCGCGGCATGTGGGACCTTCCCAGGCCAGGGTTTGAATCCATGTCCCTTGCATTGGCAGGCGGATTCTTAACCACTGCGCCACCAGGGAAGCCCCTTCCAGTCCTAAATCTAAAAGAATTTTTCACACAAGACCTTATTTAGGAGACAGTAACAACACAACAGCCTCCATAAGTTTTATGGAAAAAGCAGAAGTGGTTTTCATGTGGCCGTTTCTTCCAACAACCTTGGAGGAAAGCCAAGGGTACAGCAGCTTGCACAGCAGCTCAGTAAAGTTCTTCCTTGTTCTTAGACAAGAAATGAACTTAGCACATTTGACTTTTCCTCTTAATATGCTTAAGTAAATTACACAGGAGGCAAGACCACGTGAAAATGCACTTGGTTTCTTCCTGACTGGGTCACTGGTGGGCACACAAACATGCCTTTCCTTTCATATGTGTGGACTGCCTTGCTCACCCCTGGGCCGACAGCCCGCACCCCTACCTGCCTGCCTCACCACACAGGGGCAGCATTGAGCAAGCATCTGTAAGAAAGAAACTTTCAAAAATTCCATTTGTAAGCAAAGCCATCCGGCATGAATGCAATTCTACCAATCTACTAATTCCATTAATCCTGAAAATCCAGTATGTGGCTGTTTCCATGAAAATTTAAAGGGTGTAAAAATAGCTGCTCCAATAGTAGGCATTTTTTCTCTGATACTCTTTTTAATTTTTTAAATGTCAATCCATCATATGAGATAGCAAAGAAATGCTAACATTTTTTGAACAGGAACTGTGCTAAGTGTTTTACATGTGCCATCTCATTGAATCCTACAAGAACTCTATGAGGTAGGTATCATCATTAACCCCACCATGCATATGAAGAAACGGAGGCACAGAGAGGTTAGACAGTTCTCCTAAGGTCACACAGCCCTATTTAGTGGCAGAGTGGGATTTGAGTCAACCCAGGTAGTCTGACATCAGAGCCCTTAACCCTCTATCCCAAAAGACTGATGGGATCTCACTAGTGGAAGACATATCTAGTCCACACTCATTCCCTAAACAGACATTGTCTTATTTATCCCAGCCTCTGCCTAATGCCCAGCAAAGTTTTTCCCTATTTGGAGCTAAAACGCTCTCAAAATTGGTCAGAGTTCTTCCCTCCATAGCTCCCTGGAATAAAGTGAGTTTCTCTTTCATATTAAAGCCCCTCCAATTTTTGAAAAATTAATAATAACGTTCATTGTTGCTCCCCAACCCTCAAATAGCCCTACAGCAAGAACAGGGTGATTATTCCCCATTTACAAATATGTCCCATCCCGTTCCTGCTGGCTAATGAAAGTGCTGGACGCTCCTGACATAGACGTTTCACAACAGATTAGTTGCTTTAATCCACTCACCAGCGTCAGAGACCACATTGCCATTACTAAACCGGACTTAAGAGCTATTAAAAGTAATGCATGGTCATGGTTTTTTTAAATGCAAGCAATATGGAAAAGGATAAATTGAAATGGAAAAAAATCTCTCTCCTGCCCTGTCCAAACTCTCCTTTCAGAGGTAATCACATGTTGTTACTTTTGAATCCTTCCAGAAATTTTATTTACACATATAAACATATGCATGTGAATCTTTTAGGGATATTATGTATAATAGTCTGTAATTTGCCTTTTTCACTTAACAAGGTGTCATAGATATCTTTCAATAGCAGCACTCCTGTTAATGGCTACATGAAGGCCTCCTCTCATGCAGTTTTTTTTTTCCCCCTCTTACAAATAATGCTTCAGTGAAATTGTACATATATTTTTGGATGGATTCCTATAAGTGAAATTCCTGAGTGGAAGGTAAGGGCACTTTAAATTCTGAGAGATGGAAACCAATTACACTCCTTAAAGAGTTGTAGTCATTTTTTTTTTAAATTTATTTATTTATGGCTGTGTTGGGTCTTCGTTTCTGTGCGAGGGCTTTCTCTAGTTGTGGCAAGTGGGGGCCACTCTTCATCGCGGTGCGCGGGCCTCTCACTATCGCGGCCTCTCTTGTTGTGGAGCATGGGCTCCAGATGCGCAGGCTCAGTAATTGTGGCGCACGGGCTCAGCTGCTCCATGGCATGTGGGATCTTCCCAGACCAGGGCTCGAACCCGTGTCCCCTGCATTGGCAGGCAGATTCTTAACCACTGCGCCACCAGGGAAGCCCAGTTGTAGTCATTTTCACTCAAAGCAACGGTCCATCTTCCAAGTGTTGACAACATGGTTTATAATTCAACTGTTAAATCTTCCTTCAGTATCTGAAGACAGTTATTAATTGTCGTTCTTTTTGTTTTGTTTTTAATTTTTATTTTATATTATAGTTGATTTACAATGTTGGGTTAGTTTCAGGTGTACACAGTCATTCTTTCAAACAATGCTTATTATGCACCACCTACATGGCAGGCACTGCGTGAGGAGCTGGGTTTGCCCTAAACCAGGAGTTCCCAACCCTACTCATCAAAATCCTCAGGAGAGCTAGTTAAAATGCAGACTCCCTGCCGCCTTCCGGGAGGTCCTGGTTCATCGACCTGTGGAGGGGCCCAGGAAGCTATTTTGTTGTTGTTTGTTGCATTCGGGTATTTTGTTTTGTTTCGTTTTGTTTAACAGCTTCCCAGATGACTCAGCTAATGATAAGCAGTCAAAAGTAGAACAAATCTTCCCGCTTCTTTCTCTGGGCAAAAAACCGCTTTCTGGAAACCAAGGTGCTGGGAACAGGCAGGATCCACTGCCCCCAAAATAAAAGAACAGGGAGCTAACTCCGTGATATTAATTAGTAACGTCCAAACGCCGAAATCTGTTGTTGCTCCCCACCCCTCAAAAAAACAGCCTTATGGCAGGAATGGGCTCATTATTCCCAGTTTACAAATATGCCCCATCCCATTCCTGTTGGTTAATGATAGAGCAGGAATCTCCTGACCTAGAGGTTTCACAACAGATTAGTTGCCTTGATCCACTCACCGGCGCCCGCGACTGCGATGCCGCCACCAAACCAGACTTAAAAACTTTTACTAGCGGGATTGATGGTAACGGGCACGCGCAAAAGCCCCGAGGCGCGCGCGCCCCTAGCGGTCAATAAGTCTCAGTGCAATTGAGGAGTTCGCTTCCCTTGGCCACACTCGTCTTCTAACCCCGCCTCCCGTCCCGCCCCTTCCTCCCAGCGCGGACGTTGATTGGCGAAAGGCGCACTATAAGAATTTGAGCGCGGGTGCCCGAAGCCCAGGCATCAGTGCCAGTTGAGGAGAGTGATTTCGCTGGAAGGTACGGCTGAGGAGAGCTGAGAACACTTCACCCGGTCGCCTGGTCTCAGTCTCCAAGTTTTCCTGCATATTCTCCCCGCATCCCAGGCGATGTAGACGTGATGGGGGAGGTGACAGGTCACAGTGTCCGGAAGGAAGTTTGCGGGCTGCGGGGCGCCACTCCTTGCTTCTGCTGTCCCGCCTGCTGAGAATTCCACGCTCATCAATAAGGCGTGGCCCTGGCATCACTTGGGGGAATGCCGGGACGCTCTCGTTTGAGTCCGCGGACCCGGGTCTTGCGGATTCAGGATTATGGAATGTGTAAAGCCAGACCTGGTACCAGCGTCTTGCGCCTTCAGTCCTCATGTGGGTCCGTGGGTTCCCATCTCAGGGCCTGAACACCTACATCTGTACCTGGCGACCTGGAAGGTGCGTACTAAGTGTGAATTGACTGACTGAGGCTTGTGGTAGGGGGCAGGCCTGCTGCAGTGGAAAGGGCATTCGCTAGTCCAGAGACTTGGGTTCCACTTCTGGCTTGGCCAGTCACTGCTGCTGAGCAAGGTCCTCCTTCTGTCTGGGCACTGATTACCTTCCGTGTGAAAGGAGAGGGTTTGGCTCTGATAAATATAAGAGTAATGCCAACAATAAGCCAGGCGTTGTGATAAGTACTGGGGATACAGGTGAGCAACACAGCCCCGATCCCCGAACTCACTGCATGGAGGCAGGAAGATATTGAACAAACTGTCAAAAATGCACAATTACACATTTACAAATTATGGGGGAGAAAGGATTTGACACATTTTATTTGAATTTGTAGCAATATACCAAGTTGTTTTGTTGCATAAATATTTTGAATTCTTTCAATTGGTTTTTCTTTTCCAAAAGGTGGTTTTAAAACTTCACATTTCATGTATGGATCTCTCCTTATCATTTTTAGCTGAGAAGAAAGAACAAAAAAAAAAAAAAAAAGAATTAGAGTAAAACAGTTGATAGGCGCTTCGGATTTTTTTTTAAACCTATCCCATTGTCCAACACATTCTGTGGACTTTTTTTTTTAATAATTTTTTAAAAATTTTATTTATTTTTGGCTGCGTTGGGTCTTTGTTGCTATGCACAGGCTTTTCTCTAGTTGCGGCGAGCGCAGGCTTCTCATTGCCGTGGCTTCTCTTGTTGCAGAGCAAAGGCTCTAGGCACGCAGGCTTCAGTAGTTGTGGCACACGGGCTCAGTAGTTGCGACTCGCAGGCTCTAGAGCACAGGCTCAGTAGTTGTGGTGCAGGGGCTTAGTGGCTCGGCGACATGTGGGATCTTCCTGGACCAGGGCTCAAACCCGTGTCCCCTGCATTGACAGGCAGATTCTTAACCACTGCACCACCAGGGAAGCCCCTGCGAACTTTTTAAAAAGTTGTCTTCTTAGGTGGTTTATCAATGAATATGTCTGTTCCCAAGATTCTTCAGAAGATGAGGATTAGAGCCCATATACCTAATGCTGGCTTCCTGCTAATGCAGGATTATTAGAGGGGTGAGTGAGCTGGCCATGGACCGAGGTATGCTTTCAGTAGCCACAGGAGATGTGAATAGAATTTTAAGAACAAGGAACTGTTTAAACAAAGTAACAAGTATGCTTGGTGAACATCAGAAGTGTGAAACTATAAGAAACCAACCAGGTACGCAACCCTCAAGTGTCATAATAAAGAAGCCATGACTGGGCAGGATCGGCAGGGAGGGGGCTTGGGGAGCACAAGGTTGGACCTGGGATTCTAGAAACCAGGGATGCCAGCTGTGTTGTGCCTTATGCAGAAGGGAAATAACAGTCGCATGCCAGCAAGCATTACTTCGTTCATTCTCTAACATGAAGGATATGATTTCCATTTTGCAAATCTGAAATCAAGGCTCAGAGAACTTAAAGGTCAGTGGAACTGGACAGGTTTTATTACTGATATCTAATGAATAAAAGACTGGCATTCCTATATGTGGATGTGGGTCCCCTAATTTGATTATCAGATCATTCTTTGGAAAGGTTTTTTAGCTCTATTAGATTCTTACTATATTAAAGGTTTCTTTTAAAAAGCTGGGCCATCCATTAGGCCATGTTAACATGAGTCTTGCTAGAGTGAACGTTTGCGATTGCATTGTTTGGTTTGGATAACTTAAATTTATAATATCCCAATTTACCACTAATTTTCAGCTGTTTTAGATGCTGTGCTTTTATCTTGTATTCTCTTTAACCCATCCAAAAAATATTTCAGCTAAGTGAAATGTGGATGTTCCCTCCTTGAATGCTAGATGCAAGGAAGCCGTTATCTCCAAACTCTAGAGGATGTACTCTCATCACTTCAGATGAGAAAGCTGATGCAGGAGGAAGGAGCAGGAGCATGGGGAGATGCAGTTAAAGCAGGCTTCCGAGTCATTGCCTGGTTTTAATCCTTTCAGGCACTTACTACTTTGTAACCAAAAGGCATGAAAACCTGAGCTTCTACTTATCCACCTGACGTGGGGTCTTACCAGCATGGGATTGTTGTACAGAACGATGCCTGAGATTAGCACAGTGCTGGCCTTCATTTAGGTGAGCTATGGATGAGGAAAGTGAGGAAAAGTAGGCACTTACCATGTGGATGTAGATCATCTTTGTTTTATGACACATTCCTCAGTGCTCCGCGATGCCCTTTTCCATGTCTAAATTTGAACCATGACGTCTATGTTCTCTCATTGTATCCCACCCACCTCAGGTCCTAAATTATTTACCCTACCTTATCTTTTTTATCAGATATGAATGCCTTAATTTCTAACAATTTGAGCTTTACAAAAAGGGTAACGTGCTATATATATGTTATTTACTAAGACTTGCTTTTAAATTTCACTCTGTAAGAATTCCTCCATATCTGTAGTTTCCACCACTGACAACTTAGGGCCACTTATTTGATGGACCTCTGAGATTTTCATTTTTCAGCACTGCTTTAAACATTACCAGAGATGTATCTTGATGTCCAATTTTACAGGATACACCAGCCACTTGCCCAAATGGCTACAGTAACATATACAAATGGTCCTGTACACTGGAGTGAGGACGGCTGGGGCCAGGAAGTCCTGCTCAACTCCTCAATCCCATGTCCCCAGCTATTAATTGCACAGATGTCCCAAGTGCCTGTCACCTAACATGCTCTGAATACACAAGAATCATGTTATATAAATCCCAAGTTCTAGGGTGGCCCTGGCATTTTGAAAAGCGAACCAATTTCCACTTCACACCACCATTCAATCACCTCTCCCCCAAAAGCTACTTCATTTGTTAGTTTTTCAGAAATCTGAGGGCTGGATCACCCCCAACAGTGACTCTTATCGAGGTCTAGAGGACAGAGCCTGTAATCATGAAGTCATGTGGGCAGTCCGGACAAGGTGTCTGCTCTGAACCTTTCTCCTCCTGCCTCTCCATGCAGTTCTCAATGCTGCACCCAGCTGCTTCTTTCAGGAAGAGACCACTGAAAGCCACAGTTCATCTTTACACAACACATCCCCAGAACTATCAGTAAGACCAACAGCAGCAAAGAGCTCAGCTTTTTATTGAACGTGCTACTAAAGAGGTTTAGTCAAAAAGACCAAAGCCCATGTCATCATCAGACTCTTCAGATTCTTCTTTCTTTGCTTCCACTTTCTTCTCCTCAGCTAAAAACAAAACAAAAAATAGTCAGTTACCTCTCTCAAACTCCAAAGAGCTCCAGGCCCTTCAACTTACGCGGTCAAAAATACCCTAGATTTCCCTCATCAAACTATGCCTCTGGTTTTAAGATTTCTATACATCATCTACTCTTAGCAAATGAAGAACAATTTTGCCTATACTACTTTTAATCTCCACGCTCTGATACCAAGTTTCCTACCTGGGGCAGCAGTGGTGGAGGGGGCAGGACCTCCTGCTGGTGCAGCACCAGCTGCTGGGGCAGGTCCACCTGCCCCCACATTGCAGATGAGGCTCCCGATGTTGACATTGGCCAAAGCCTGCAATACACACGCATATATAGGTAAATGCCTAGTTCTGTCCTTTTGTTCTAGCACCAAAATGCTGGCTTAACTTGCTAGGAGAAATTTCAAGCTTCCTTAAACACTCAAACCAAGATGCTTTCCACAGTTCATGTCTCCTCTTTAGAATGAATTCAGTTTTTTATACTATGTAATTCTAGGACTTTTCCCAAGGGAATTCACTGAGGATGATTTAGGAACAATGTTTCCAATCTTTCAAGTCTCAAGGTTGAAGGACAGGAGGTGAATAGTTAGAGGCTATCAGTTTCACTTGCCAGAGATTAAGTAGCCTACACAATGGAAGGTAGCCAGTGCTAAGTTCCTTGGGTAGGAATCCGGTTTTCATTAGTCTGTTACCTCCTGGGTTACCAGTTTTATGAAGGAATGACCTGGTTAATATATTTTCCTCATGATTTTAGAACAGAAGGAAACAGAAAGCAGAGTCTGAGACCAAGAGAAAAAGACATAACAAAGGAAAACCTTAATTAGCTCCTAGAGATAGAAATGAGGAAATTATTGCTCATACTTGGACAAGTCCAGTGGAATTCTGGCACTTCTGGAGGTTAGAATGAGCACCTGACTTAATGGCCTTACAAAATTTGCTTCTCCAAATCACTGCCACCATCACCTTACCTTTGCAAACAAGCCTGGCCAGAAAGGTTCAACATTTACACCGGCTGCTTTAATGAGGGCATTGATCTTATCCTCCTAAAACAAATAAAAACGGCAATCCATCAGACAGCAAAGTTTAGCTTTCCTAAATGTCTCCGAAATACTGCAAATTGAAAGCAAATCACTCGTAACATGTGTACAAAACTACGTTTACCCAGTTCAAATATTCTATCGGCACCGCATGTATGCTAATTTAAGACGACTCTTTCTTCCACTCTAAAGGCAAAAAAAAAAAAAAAAGCCTCTGCTCTTGTGTGCCAGGTACTTTGCACGGCCTCGAGTTCATCGCTGCCACTTCACAGGCTGGGACTTGCCCAAGTCACGCAGCTATTTTAAGTTGTGAGGCAAGGCCAGAGGTGGAGCAGAGCCTCCACACCACGCAGCCAGGCCCCAGGAGGTCTTCTCAAGAGCACGAAAGGAAATCACACCAAATGGAGGTATAAAGCGTCCTGGGGCATTTTCTAGCTGCGGATGAGGCTGCCCACGTGTTGCACAAGTTTCTCTAAATACAGGTTCTCAAAGCCCGAGCGCGCCGCCGCCAAGTGAAAGCCACTCCCTCCGGGGCGGGCACGTGGCCGAGGCCCCAGGCCGCCCCGCACATGGGACCACCCGATGGGAGCCCGTCCCGCCCGTCCCCCTCCGTTGGGGTGTCGACTGCCGCGGCTCCGGCCAGAAGAGTCCGCCCCGGACGCCTGCGAAGGCGGGGAACCTGCGCCCCGCCACCGGCCCACGCCCGCACTCACCGTGACCGTCACCTCATCGTCGTGCAGGATGAGGGCTGAGTAGATGCAGGCGAGCTCCGAGACGGAGGCCATGGTGCGGACGAGTGCTAGGCAGGGTCTGCCGGGCGCGGTGCTAGTCGCCGGATGAAGTGAGGATCTCACCCCAACGCGGCCTTAGCTTCCTCGGAAGGACCGAGCACCTTAGCGGAAACTGAGGAAAAGGAAGTGCCCGCCTTCGTGCAGCATCTTATACTAGCCAAGCGGACCAATCGGCGCCCGAGTCTACCGGAAGAGGCGGGACTAGAACATCTCGCGACAACACACCAAAGACGCCTGCGCAAACACGTATCTCGCTCGTTTGCGGCTTCAAAAAGTTAATAGGCGTTTGCAGACGCTAGTTCCCGAGGCTTGGGTAAAAACTTAGGGCTTGTGAACAGTAAAAATATTTTTAGCAAAAAGTTGCCTAGATAAACAGGTATCACTCCCACCTTCTGTAGCCCGTGTGAGAGTGTTTAAGCAGGCAGAGACCTGCCGAAGAGCAGGAAACAGCTTTTAACCTGGAGGTCCCGGTGCTTAGCGCAGCTTCTCGGATAAAATGCTAAGTGAATATAGGAGAAAATGAGAAACCTGCAACGTTACTGTAGCAGAGGCATTTGAGCGCCTACTGTGACCCAGGCACTGAGCCACACTCTGCAAGGATTCGTTTAATCCTCACCCAGTATAAGAGGTAAGTACTATTATCTCCATTTTGTGGATGGCAAAACTAAGGTGTAGGCCCGGTAACTACACAAGATTCCGCAGTTACTACGAGGCCGAACCTGGATTTGGAATCTAGGAACCTAAATTCAGTGCTTCCTTGTGTGTGCAGAGAGGGATGGGTTTGGGGATTATGAGTAAATTTTGTCTTCTTTTTTTTTTCCCTCCAAAGCATAAAAGATATATTAGGAATATAGGAGAACTTGCCACTTAAGCTTCATTTTTTTTTTTTTTTTTTTTTTTTTTTTGTAAATAAGGGAACCCGTGGTTGGATGTAAATGCCTTGAAACTGTACTTGTGATGTTAAAAGACCTCTTGATGTAACTGCTGTCTGGCTAGGTGCTGTATTGCCTTCTTGGGTCCTTTGAAGCTAATGAAACTGGTGTTGGGTTCATGCTGAGAGGTTTTCTTTAGAATTTTTTAAATTGAGGTATAATTGATATATTAGTTTCAGGTGTACAACATAATATTCGACATTTGTTTGTACTGGGAAGTGATCATCATAATAAGTCTAGTTAACATCCATCAATCATACATAGAGAACAAATTTATTTGTGTGTGATGAGGTCTACTCTGTAAGCAACTTTTCAGTGTGTGGTACATTATTCACAGTAGTCACCATGCTGTACCTTACATCCCCATGACTTATTTATTTTATAACTGGAAATTTGTAGCTTTGATCCCCCTTCACCAATTTCACTCAGCCCCGCATCCCCACCTCGGGCAACCGCAAATCTGTTTTCTGTATCTATGAGCTTGTTTTTGGTTTTTTTGGTTTTTTTTTTTTTTGTCTGTTTGTTTAGATTCCACATATAATGAGGTCATATGGTATTTGCCTTTCTCTGACTTATTTCACTTAGCATAACGCTCTCAAGTTCCACCTGTGTTGTCTCAAATGGCAAGAGTTTATTCTTTTTTTGCTGAATAGTATTCCATCACATTTTCTTTATCCATTCATCCGTTGGTGGACGCTTAGGTCGTTTCCATGCGTTGGAGATTGTAAATAATGCTGCAGTGAACATGGGGGTGCAGGTATCTTTTTAAGTTAGTGTTTTCCGTTGTCTTCTAGTGAATACTCAGAAGTAGAATTTCTGGATTTTTTTTTTTTTTTCTTCCCATGGATCCAACTCATGTTTAATAGCACCGATGTGTAGCAGGGACACGAGGTTGACTGCTGGAGCCCTGCCCTAGGGGCTCACAGTCAATCCAGAGACACAGGTCGTTACAGCGCTGGGCGTGAGTGCTGAAGCAGCCAAGTGCACGAGTGGGCATGGAGGCAGGACTCCTGAAGAGCAGAGGGGAGGGCAGCGCGGGCCCAGACAAGACTAGCTGCTAACACAACAGGCAAGTGCCTGGAAGGGAGCCGAGACTGGCGAGGAGGCCCCGCACCCCACCCTCCTGCGTCGAAGCTGTCCCAGTGGGCCAGGGCTGCTGGTACGCCTGTACATAGGGAAGCACCCTTCCCTGCCAAGACACCCTCCCACTTACACTGAATAATGAGAGCAGCTGCTTCCTGCATGCAGCCTTCCTTAACTTCCAGTCCAGAGGACAGGGGACACAGGGAGCAGAGACTGGGGCAGGGGTCAAAGCAGACACTACAGGAGTTAGGTCCAAAAGGGCTGGCACGGCGGACCCAGTCCAGTCCCAGCCAGCACCGAAGTGGGTGGGTTTGGGGGGGGGAGTAGTTACAAGGACTGTACAAACTTGATGGGAACTGATCTACGCAGCTCTTTCCAACTAGCGGGAACAGGCCAGGTGAGAAGGCGCTCCCCAACAAGGTGTGGGGATGCAGCCGAGAGCCCAGTGGGAGGCAGCCTCTGGGCCACTGAGGGAGTCGGAGAATGAGGGGCACAGAGCAGAGGCCATTGTCCTGCTTTGCCCTCGGGTGGCGGTTTAAGGGGCACTGTTTGTGCCGACACATGGTAGACGCCAAACAAGTGCATCTCCTGCCCAGCAGTGGGGCAAGTGGACAGGGCACTACCTGGTGCACTATATCTAGAGTTGGCTGGCAATGCCACACTGTCCTGACAGGCGGCCGTGGGGTTCCCTGGCCACGCAGGCCACTTCATGACAAGGGGGCACTGCCACAACTGCCCGGGCCGTGTTTGGAATCCAGTGCTGTGGGTTGGGGCGTGGGACAGATTATAGTAGTTTTAATTTTCGAAGGAACCTCCATACTGTTTTGTGTAGCGCCTGCACCAATTTACATTCCCACCAACAGTGCATGAGGGTTCCCTTTCTCCCCATCTTCGCCAACACTTGTTAGCTCTTGTTGATGATAGCCATTCTTAACAGGTGGGAGATGATAGCTCATTGTGGTTTAAGTTTGTGTTTCCCTGATTAGTAGCGATGTTGAGCACCTTTTCAAGTACCTGTTGCCCATCTGTATGTCTTTGAAAAAATATCTATTCAGATCTGCCTGTTTTTTAATTTGATTGTTTGTTTTTTTGTTATTGAGTTGTATGAGTTTTTAATATATTTTTGGATATTAACGCTTTGTCAGGTACATGATTTGCAAATATCTTTTCCCATTCAGTAGGTTGCCTTTTCATTTTGTTGATAGTTTCCTTTTCAGTGCACATGCTTTTTAGTTTAATGTAATCCCACTAATTTGTTTTTGCTTTTATTGCCTTTGCTTTTGGAGTCAGATCCAAAAAATCATCACCAAGACCTGTGACAAGGAGCTTACTGCTTTATGCTTTCTTCTAGGAGTTTTATGATTTCAGGCCTTACATTCAGTTCTTTAATCCGTTTTGAGTTAATTTTTTGTGTATGGTGTAAGATAGTGGTCTACTTTCATTCTTTTGCATGTGGCTGTCTAGTTTCCCAATGGCATTTATTGAATATTGTATATTCTTAGCTCCTTTGTCATAAATTAATTGACTGTATATGCATGAGTTTATTCCTGGGCTCTCTATTCTGTTTCATGGATCTATGTGTTTGTTTTTATACTGTTTGATGACTATAGCTTTGTGATGTCTCCAGCTTTGTTCTTCTTTATCAAGATTGCTTTGGCTATTCAGGATGTGTTGTGGTTCCATATAAATTTTAGGGTTGTTTTATTTCTGTGAAAAATGCCATTGGAATTTTGACAGGGATTGCATTGAATCTGTAGATTGCTTTGGGTAGTATGGACATTTTATCAGTATTCTTACAACCATGAGCATGGAATATCTTTCCATTTATTTGGGTCTTCAGTCTCTTTCATCAGTGTCTTAACTTTTCCTTTATTTTTGGTATTTTGAATTGTCTACAACGTGTATGTGTATCATTTATTACATATCTGAACCTTAAATATAACTCCTACTAACAAAATGGTAATCTTTACATTTCATCAATTATTTCCCTCTTGGAATTTGCCTAGTTTCCTGGAAAGGTGATTCAGTTTTTTGTTTTTTGTTTTCCCCAGGAACCTGCTTTGTTTAATCAATGCCATTATCTCATCATCCCTGACCAAACATTTCCATTGGAATCCCCCAATTTAGAGTCCCACTTGGGTTCATCTTATCCACAAATGTAAACATATCTTAATATCCCAAACTTTTTTTTTTTAAAGTGATGGGAGTGTCAAATCTTCTAGATTTTTACAAGTTTTGTTTCCCATCTTATCTTCTTTTTTAAAAAAATATATTTATTTATTTTTATTTTTGGCTGTGTTGGGTCTTCGTTTCTGTGCGAGGGCTTTCTCCAGTTGCGGCGTGCGGGGGCCACTCTTCATCGCGGTGCGTGGGCCTCTCACTGTCGTGGCCTCTCATTGCGGAGCACAGGCTCCAGACATGCAGGCTCAGTCGTTGTGGCTCACGGGCCCAGCCGCTCCGCGGCATGTGGGATCTTCCCAGACCAGGGCTCGAACCCGTGTCCCCTGCATCGGCAGGCAGACTGTCAACCACTGTGCCACCAGGGAAGCCCCCAAACTTTGTAAAAAGCTTTTTAAAAAAAAACTATCAAGGTTTCTAAAGATAAAACTTGTTTTGAGTTTTCATCTAAATCTAGGAAGCAGTTATAGTGGAATTTGGGAGGAAAAATGTAAAATTATTGAAAAATTCAAACGTTTCCAAAGCCAGAATGAATCAGTCCAAAACATACTTCCCTCACCAGTGTACTTAACAAAAAACCGATCTGGTGAATATAATACATATCAACACACAGTAAAACAAGATTTTTCCCATTTTAAACTATACTAATAAGAAATAGTTTTTTTTTTATTGAAGTATAGTTGTTTTGCAATGTTGTGTTAATTTGTGCTGTACAGCAAAGTGATTCAGTTATACATATATGTACATTCTTTTTTTTAACGTTCTTTTCCCTTATGGTTTATCATAGGATATTGAATATAGTTCCCTGTGCTATACAGTAGGACCTTGTTGTTTATGCATTCTATATATAATAGTTTGCATCTGCTAACCCCAACCTCCCAATCCATCCGTCCTCCAACCCCCTCCCCATTGGCAACCACAAGTTTGTTCTCTGTGTCTCTGACTCTGTTTCTGTTTCATAGATAAGTTTATTTGTGTCATATTTTAGATCCCACATATAAGGAATATCATATGGTATTTGCCTTTCTTTTTTTTTGAATTTTATTTATTTATTTTATACAGCAGGTTCTTATTAGTCATCAGTTTTATACACATCAGTGTATACATGTCAGTCCCAATCTCCCAATTCATCACACCACCACCCCCAGCCGCTTTCCCCCCTTGGTGTCCATACATTGGTTCTCTACATCTGTGTCTCTATTTCTGCCCTGCAAACCGGTTCATCTGTACCATTTTTCTAGATTCCACATATATGCGTTAATATACGGTATTTGTTTTTCTCTTTTTGACTTACTTCACTCTGTATGACAGTCTCTAGATGCATCCACGTCTCTACAAATGCCCCAATTTCGTTCCTTTTTATGCCTGAGTAATATTCCATTGTATATATGTCCCACATCTTCTTTATCCATTCGTCTGTCGATGGGCATTTAGGTTGCTTCCGTGACCTGGCTATTGTAAATGGTGCTGCAGTGAACATTGGGGTGCATGTGTCTTTTTGAATTATGGTTTTCTCTGGGTATATGCCCAGTAGTGGGATTGCTGGGTCACATGGTAATTCTATTTTTAGTTTTTTAAGGAGCCTCCATACTGATCTCCATAGTGGCTGTATCAATTTACATTCCCACCAACAGTGCAAGAGGGTTTCCTTTTCTCCACACCCTCTCCAGCATTTGTTGTTTGTAGATTTTCTGATGATGCCCATTCTAACCTGGTATGAGGTGATACCTCATTGTAGTTTTGATTTTCATTTCTCTAATAATTAGTGATGTTGAGCAGCTTTTCATGTGCTTCTTGGCCATCTGTATGTCTTCTTTGGAGAAATGTCTATTTAGGTCTTCTGCCTATTTTTTGATTGGGCTGTTTTTTTAATATTGAGCTGCATGAGCTGTTTATATATTTGGAGATTAATCCTTTGTCCGTTGATTTGTTTGCAAATATTTTCTCTTATTCTGAGGGTTGTCTTTTCGTCTTGTTTGTAGTTTCCTCTGCTTTGCAAAACCTTTTAAGTTTCATTAGGTCCCATTTGTTTATTTTTGTTTTTATTTCCATTAGTCTAGGAGGTGGATCAAAAAAGATCTTGCTGTGATTTATGTCAAACAGTGTTCTTCCTGTGTTTTCCTCGAAGGGTTTTATAGTGTCCGGTCTTACATTTAGGTCTCGAATCCATTTTGAGTTTATTTTTGTGTATGGTGTTAGGGAGTGTTCTGATTTCATTCTTTTACATGTAGCTGTCCAGTTTTCCCAGCACCGCTTATTGAAGAGACTGTCTTTTCTCTCTTGTATATCTTTGCCTCCTTTGTCATAGATTAGTTGACCATAGGTGTGTGGGTTTATCTCTGGGCTTTCTGTCTTGTTCCATTGATCTATATTTCTGTTTTTGTGCTACTACCATATTGTCTTGATGACTGTAGCTTTGTAGTATAGTCTGAAGTCAGAGAGTCTGATTCCTCCAGCTCTGTTTTTTCCATCAAGACTGCTTTGGCTATTTGAGGTCTTTTGTGTTTCCATACAAATTTTAAGATTTTTTGTTCTAGTTCTGTAAAAAATGCCACTGGTAATTTGCTAGGGATTGCATTGAATCTGTAGATTGCTTTGGATCATATAGTCATTTTCACAGTATTGATTCTTCCAATCCAAGAACATGGTATATCTCTCCATCTGTTTGTATCATCTTTAATTTCTTTCAGCATTGTTTTATGGTTTTCTGCATACAGGTCTTTTGTCTCCCTAGGTAAGTTTATTCCTAGGTATTTTATTCTTTTTGTTGCAGTGGTAGATGGGAGTGTTTCCTTAATTTCTCTTTCAGATTTTTCATCATTAGTGTATAGGAATGCAAGAGATTTCTGTGCATGAATTTTGTATCCTGAAACTTTACCAAATTCATTGATTAGCTGTAGTAGTTTTCTGGTGGCATCTTTAGGATTTTCTATGTATAGTATCATGTCATCTGTGAACAGTGACAGTTTTACTTCTTCTTTTCCAATTTGTATTCCTTTTATTTCTTTTTCTTCTCTGGTTGCCGTGGCTAGGACTTCCAAAACTATGTTGAATAATAGTAATGAGAGTGGACATCCTTGTCTTGTTCCTGATTTTAGAGGAAATGCTGTCAGTTTTTCACCATTGAGAATGATGTTTGCTGTGGGTTTGTCATATATGGCCTTTATTATGTTGAACTAGTTTCCCTCTATGCCCATTTTCTGGAGAGTTTTTATCATAAATGGGTGTTGAATTTTGTCAAAAGCTTTTTCTGCATCTATTGAGATGATCATATGGTTTTTCTTTTTCGATTTATTAATATGGTGTATCACATTGATTGATTTGCGTATATTGAAGAATCCTTGCATCTCTGGGATAAATCCCACTTGATCATGTTGTGTGATCCTTTTCATGTGTTGTTGGATTCTGTTTGCTAGTATTTTGTTGAGGATTTTTGCATCTATATTCATCAGTGATATTGGTCTGTAATTTTCTTTTTTTGTAGTATCTTTGTCTGGTTTTGGTATCAGGGTGATGGTGGCCTCATAGAATTAGTTTGGGAGTTTTCCTTCCTCTGCAGTTTTTTGGAAGAGTTTGAGAAGGACGGGTGTTAGCTCTTCTCTAAATGTTTGATAGAATTCACCTGTGAAGCCATCTGGTCCTGGACTTTTGTTTGTTGGAAAATTTTTAATCACAGTTTCAATTTCAGTGCTTGTGATTGGTCTGTTCATATTTTCTATTTCTTCCTGGTTCAGTCTTGGAAGGTTATACCATTCTAAGAATTTGTCCATTTCTTCCAGGTTGTCCATTTTATTGGCATAGAGTTGCTTGTAGTAGTCTCTTAGGATGCTTTGTATTTCTGTGGTGTCCGTTGTAACTTCTCCTTTTTCATTTCTAATTCTATTGATTTGAGTCTTCTCCCTCTTTTTCTTGATGAGTCTGGCTAATGGTTTGTCAATTTTATCTTCTCAAAGAACCAGCTTTTAGTTTTATTGATCTTTGCTATTTTCTTTGCTTCTGTTTCATTTATTTCTGCTCTGATCTTTATGGTTTCTTTCCTTCTGCTAACTTTGGGTTTTGTTTGTTCTTCTTTCTCTAGTTCCGTTAGGTGTAAGCTTAGATTGTTTGAGATTTTTCTTGTTTCTTGAGGTAGGCTTGTATTGCTATAAACTTCCCTGTTAGAACTGCTTTTGCTGCATCCCATAGGTTTTAGATCATCGTGTTTTCATTGTCATTTGTCTCTAGGTATTTTTTGATTTCCTCTTTGATTTCTTCAGTGATCTCTTGGTTATGTAGTAATGTATTGTTTAGCCTCCATGTGTTTGTGTTTTTTACGTGTTTTTCCCTGTAATTGATTTCTAACCTCATAGTGTTGTGGTCAGAAAAGATGCTTGATATGATTTCAGTTTTCTTAAATTTACTGCTGCTTGATTTGTTACCCAAGATGTGATCTATCCTGGAGAATGTTCTGTGTGCGCTTGAGAAGAGTGTGTAATCTGTTTTTGGATGGAATGTCCCGTAAATATCAATTAAATCTATCTGGTCTATTGTGTCATTTAAAGCTTGTGTTTCCTTATTAATTTTCTGTTTGGATGATCTGTCCATTGGTGTAAGTGAGGTGTTAAAGTCCCCCACTATTATTGCGTTATTGTCGATTTCAACTTTTATAGCTGTTAGCAGTCGCCTTATTTATTGAGGTGCTCCTATGTTGGGTGCATATATATGTATAATTGTTATGTCTTCTTCTTGGATTGATCCCTTGATCATTATGTAGTGTCCTGCCTTGTCTCTTGTAGCATTCTTTATTTTAAAGTCTCTTTTATCTGATAATGAGTATTGCTACTCCAGCTTTCTTTTGATTTCCATTTGCATGGAATATCTTTTTCCAACCCCTCACTTTCAGTCTGTATGTGTCCCTAGGTCTGAAGTGGGTCTCTTGTAGGCAGCATATAGATGGGTCTTGTTTTTGTATCCATTCAGCGAGCCTGTGTCTTTTGGTTGGAGCATTTAATCCACTCATGTTTAAGGTAATTATCGATATGTATGTTCCTGTTACCATTTTCTTAATTTTGGGGGGTTTGTTTTTGTAGGTCCTTTTCTTCTCTTGTGTTTCCCACTTAGAGAAGTTCCTTTAGCATTTGTTGTAGAGCTGGTTTGGTGGTGCTGAATTCTCTTAGCTTTTGCTTGTCTGTAAAGCTTTTGATTTCTCCATTTGAATCTGAATGAGATCCTTGCCGGGTAATCTTGGTTGTAGGTTCTTCCCTTTCTTCACTTTAAATATAGCATGCCACTCCCTTCTGTCTTGAGTTTCTGCTGAGAAATCGACTGTTAACCTTCTGGGAGTTCCCTTGTATGTTATTTGTTGTTTTTCCCTTGTTGCTTTCATAATTTTTCTTTGTCTTTAATTTTTGCCACTTTGATTACTATGTGTCTCGGCGTGTTTCTCCTTGGGTTTATCCTGTATGGGACTCTCTGCGCTTCCTGGACTTGGGTGGCTATTTCCTTTCCCATGTTAGGGAAGTTTTCGACTATAATCTCTTCAAATATTTTCTCTGGTCCTTTCTCTCTCTCTTCTCCTTCTGGGACCGCTATAATGCAAATGTTGTTGCATTTAATGTTGTCCCAGAGGTCTCTTAGGCTGTCTTCATTTCTTTTCATTCTTTTTTCTTTATTCTGTTCCATGGCAGTGAATTCCACCATTCTGTCTTCCAGGTCACTTATCCGTTCTTCTGCCTCAGTTATTCTGTTACTGATTCCTTCTAGTGTATTTTTCATTTCAGTTATTGTATTTTCGTCTTTGTTTGTTTGTTCTTTAACTCTTCTGTGTGTTTGTTCTTTAATTCTTCTAGGTCTTTGTTAAACATTTCTTGCATCTTCTTGATCTTTGCCTCCATTCTTTTTCCGAGGTCCTGGATCATCTTCAGTATCATTATTCTGAATTCTTTTTCTGGAAGGTTGCCTATCTCCACTTCATTTAGTTGTTTTTCTGGGGTTTTGTCTTGTTCCTTCATCTGGTACAAAGTCCTCTGCCTTTTCATTTTGTCTGTTTTTCTGTGAATGTGGTTTTCCTTTTACAGGCTGTAGAATTGTAGTTCTTCTTGCTTCTGCTGTCTGTGCTCCTTGTCTTTCTCTTTCTGAGTTACTTCACTTAGTATGATAATCTCTAGTTGCATCACGTTGCTGCAAATGGCATTATTTATTTCATTTTTATAGCTGAGTAATATTCCATTGTGTATATGTACCACATCTTCTTTATCCATTCATCTGTCGATGGACATTTAGGTTGTTTCCATGGCTTGGCTATTGTGAATAGTGCTGCTATGAACATAGGAGTGCATGTATCTTTTTTTTTCTTTCAATCAAAGGGAGAAGTTATCTTTTTCTTAAATATATGTTTTATTTATTTTAGTACATTACAGTTGCCATTCTTTTTGATACTCTAATTATCTTGTTTCTGACCAGTGGGAACCATTTCCAGTTGTCTCTTGAGTCTTCTAATATCCCGATAGTCTTCAATAGCTTCTTTGACTTCTGATATTCTCTTTTTTAAAAAAATATTTATTTACTTATTTATTTATTTATTTTTGGCTGCGTTGGATCTTTGTTGCATGGGATCTTCATTGCAGCATGGGGGATCTTTCATTGCGGCACACGAGCTTCTCTGTAGTTGTGGCATGTGGGCTCAGTAGTTGCGGCATGCGGGCTCTCTAGTTGTGGCGCGCGGGCGCCAGAGCACGTGGGCTCTGTAGTTGTGGCGTGCAGGCTCCAGAGCACATGGACTCTGCAGTTGCGGCGCGCGGGCTCTCTAGTTGTGGCTTGTGTGCTCAGTAGTTGCAGCGCGCATGGTCTTAGTTGCTCCATGGCATGTGGGATCTTAGTTCCCCGACCAGGGATTGAACCCATGTCCCCTGCATTGGAAAGTGGGTTCTTAACCACTGGACCACCAGGGAAGTCCCAGGGTGCATGTATCTTTTTGAATTACAGTTTTGTCTGGATATATGCCCAGGAGTGGGACTGATGGATCATATGGTAATTCTATTTTTAGTTTTCTGAGGAACTCTCATACTCTTTTCCATAGTGGCTGCACCAACTTACATTCCCACCAACAGTGTAGGAGGGTTCCCTTTGCTCCACATCCACATCCAGCATTTGTTATTTGTAGATTTTTTAATGATGGCCATTCTGACAGTGTGAAGTGGTACCTTATTGTAATTTTGATACACATTTCTGTAATAATTAACGATGTTGAACATCTTTTCATGTGCCTATTGGCCATCTGTATAAGAAATACTTTTTGAATTAAATTAATACTTTGTTCCACAAGTTGTTTTATAACCGTAGTAACAAAACCTGAACCTTAGAGTGCGAGAAAGGTAAATTATAGGCTCGTCTCAGTTATGAATGTAAACACATTCCAAAATAAAATATTACTGTCAGTTATATCTCAATTAAACTGGGGGAAAAAAGCCAAAATATTAATGAACTGAATCTGTACTGTATGTAAAAATATGGTATATCATTACTAAACAGGATAGTTCAACATAATGAAATCTATTAAAAATAATTCATTAACAAAGAGGAAAATCTACATGAACTTCTTATAGACTCAGAAAAATCACTTGATAAAATTAAGTAACTATTCCCATAGATTGTAGAAAACTGGGTTAGAAGGTAACTTCCATATCCTAAGGTATCTACCAAAAATGTACAGTAAACATCATACTTAATGATGAAACTTTAGAAACAAACTCCTTAAAATCAGGAACAGAAAAGGATGCCTGCTTTCTCTGCTTCAGTTCCAATTACTATTTTAGAGTTTAGCCATCTCCGGAAGATAAGAAAAAGTATTAAAATTGGAAAGTCGTAAACTTCATTATTCATAGATGATATGATTGTTTACCCAGAAGTTCCAAGAGGTTCCATAGACAAACAGTTCAGATTAATAAGTAGTTTGGCAAGGTTACTAGAGTCAAGATTAATATACAAAACCCAGCAGCATTCCTGTACTCAGCAGAAGTCAATTAGAAGATACAATATTAAAAGATATACCTCATACAATAGCAATTAAAGTCATATGGTTTCTAGGAATAAATCTAGCAAGATGTGGATGGCCATCATTTTAAAAGTCGTAAAATTTTATGGAACAACATCAAAAGCAAACTAAAAAGAGTGATATATTCACAGATGGAAGGATCTTTTTTTTTTTTTTTTTTAAATTATTTTTGGCTGTGTTGGATCCTGGTTGCTGCACGCAGGTTTTCTCTAGTTGCGGCGAGCGGGGGCTACTCTTTGTTGCGGTGCATGGGTTTCTCATTGTGGTGGCTTCTCGTTGTGGAGCATGGGCTCGAGGCGTGAGGGATTCTGTAGTTGTGGCTCACGGGCTCTATAGTACAGACTCAGTAGTTGTGGTGCACGGCTTAGTTGCTCCGTGGCATGTGAGATCTTCCCGGACCAGGGCTCGAACCCGTGTCCCCTGCATTGGCAGGAGGATTCTTAACCACTGTGCCACCAGGGAAGTCCGTAAGGATCTTAAAGTGGGTAATTCTCTCCAAATTGTGTAATGTCAATCAAAATTCCATTATGCTTTTCAGTGGAATTTGACAAATTGACCTTAAGTTTTAATGGAAGGATCAAAGGCCATTAATAGCTTTCTACGTTATAAGGGAGGATTAACTTTAATGTAAATTTCACTGAGGGCACAAACTGTGGTTTACTGCTGCATTTCTTATTCCTAAAACAGTGCCTGGCACATAGGAGGTACTCAGATAAATACATATGGAATTAATTAAAAGTGTTATTGACATACAAATAAACAGACCATCAGAACAGAGAACCCAGACATACACTCTATTTGTAAGGGAACTTGGTAAGGTCACAGGTATGGCTTTATAAGTGGGAAAGAGGTGGTTAGGGGGAAGAGTACCTTTTCAAAAACCAGCAGTGGGACAACTAGTTTTCTATCTGTATGGGAGTGGGGAAAGAATGTTTTTAATTCCCTCCTCATACCATACATAATGTGAAAAGCAAAACTATAAAATTTTAGAGGAAAACATAGGAGTTTTTCTGTGATATCAGTGTATGAAAATTTTCATTAGGCACAGAATAGAAAGGAAAAGATTGATGTGTTTGATAACATTAAAATTGAAAACTATTCTGTTGGCCAAAAGGTTCATTAGTTTTTTTCCGTAAGATGGCTCTAGTAGCACTCAGTTGTCTTTAACTTCATTCAAAACAATTTTGTTAGATTGTATGTGACATTTGAAATATCAGCATGCATTTAAAAAAAGATTTATCAAAATTGGTAAATTTTTGTGTAGCCATTTTAATATTGAAGATGGAAGAAAACATTTTTGGCATATTATGCTTTATTATTTCAAGAAAGGTAAAAACACAACTGAAACGCAAAAAAAGATTTGTGCAGTGTATGGAGAAGGGGCTGTGACTGACCGAACACGTTAAAAGTGGTTTGCGAAGTTTCATGCTGGAGATTTCTCACTGGATGATGCTCCACAGTCATGTAGACCAATTGAAGTTGACAGTGATCAAATCGAGGCATTAATTGAGAACAGTCAACATTATACCACACGAGAGATAGCCGACATACTCAGAATACCCAAATCAAGTGCTGAAAATCATTTGCACCAGCTTGGTTATGTCAATCGAAATGGCCTACCACCAACCACACCAAAGGCTGGTCTTTATCCAAAGAAGGTGATGTGTATTCGGTGGTATTGGAAGGGAGTCCTCTATTATGAGCTCCTTGTGGAAAACCAAACGGTTAATTCCAACAAGTACTGCTCCCAATTAGACCAACTGAAAGCAGCACTCAATGAAAAGCATCCAGAATTAGTCAACAGAAAATGCATAATATTCCATCAGGATAATTCAAGACCACATGTTTCTTTGATGACCAGGCAAAAACTGTTATAGCTTGTGGACTTCCCTGGTGGCGCAGTGGTTAAGAATTGCTTGCCAAAGCAGGGGACACGGGTTCGATCCCTGGTTCGGGAGGATCCCACGTGCTGCGGAGCAAATAAGCCCGTGCACCACAAATACTGAGCCTGCGCTCTAGAGCCCGTGAGCCACAACTACTGAGCTCATGTGCCACAACTATTGAAGCCCGGGCACCTAGAGCCTGTGCTCCACAACAAGAGAAGCCACTGCAATGAGAAACCCGTGCACCACAACAGAGTAGCCGCCTCTCGCCGCAACTAGAGAAAGCCTGCACGCAGCAGTGAACACCCAACGCAGCCAAAAATAAATAAATTTATTTAAAAAAAAAAAAACTGTTACAGCTTGGCTGGCAAGTTCTGATTCATCTGCCATATTTACCAGACATTGCACCTTCAGGATTTCCATTTATTTTGGTCTTCACAAAATTTTCTTAATGGAAAAAATTTCAGTTCTCTGGAAGACTGTAAAAAGCATCCAGAACAGTTATTTGCTCAAAAAGATAAAAAGTTTTGGGAAGATGGCATTATGAAGTTGCCTGAAAAATGGCAGAAGGTAGTGGAACAGAAGGGTGAATACGTTGCTCAATAAAGTTCTTGGTGAAAATGAAAAACGTGTCCTTTATTTTTACTTGAAGACCGAAGGCACTTTTTGGCCAATCCGATAAAAGCCAAAAGTCTGAAAAAACCAAGTCTGAAAAACTGTCACAGCCAAGAAGAGCCTAAGGAAACACAATGACTGAATGTAATATGGTTTCCTGCGTGGAATTTTGGGAAAGACAAAAGATATTAGGTAAAAACTAAGGAAACCTAAATACAATATGGACTTTAGTTAATATATCAATACTGGTTTATTAATTGTAACAAATATATTGGTGTGTTAAAAAATAGGGGCAGCTTGTCAATCAGTGGGGCTTAACCGCTGGTTGTGGCCAGGGAAAGAAACAGTCAAAGAGAGCCCTGCCGAAATCACTGCCATCCCAGAGTGACTGTGCATGCTCAAGGCTGCTCCATCTAAGAGCAACGTTAGTTGTTTCGCAGTGTGGGGAGAAAACAGACTTCACTAGACTCATCAAGCCAATCGCTAAACAAATAAGCAAAAAGCCAGAGAACCAATACCTAGTCTTGCTATGTTACCTAAAATGTCTAGTTTCCAAAGGGAAAAAAAAGAATGCAAGACATACAAAGAAAGGAAAACCTACATGTTTGGGGAAATAGGCAACAAAAACTGCCAGTGAGAACAATCGCATATTAGATTTAATAAAGACCTTAAAGTAGCCATTATAAATATGTTCAAAGAACCAAAGGAAACCATGCTTAAAGAAAGAAAGGAAGAAGTGTTGACAGTGTCTCATCAAATAGAGAATATAAAGAGATTATTAAAATTAATGACTTTTTCAGTAAATTTCAAAATTTTTCAATAAAGATATCATTAAAAAGAAAAAAAATAGGGACAGCTAGCTGTGAGATATGTGGGAACTCTCTATACTATCCTCCAATTATTCTGTAAGTCTTAAACTTTTCTAAAAATTAAGTTTTTATTTATTTATTTGGCTGCACCGGGTCTTAGATGCGGCATGTAGGATCTTTGTTGCGGCATGCGGGATCTAGTTCCCCGACCAGGGAGGATTGAACCCGGGCCCCCTACCTTGGGAGCGTGGAGTCTTAACCACTGGACCACCAGGGAAGTCCCTTAAGTTTTTTTAAAAAAAATACTATAACCAAAGTGGGAAAAGAAAGTCAGATTGGGAGAAGATATGAGGCCCAGAGTACCCAAAGGATATATAAAGTTCTACAAACCAATAAGAAAAGACTAAAAACTAGTCCTGTTTTGTAAAACATCAGAAATTATCAGGTGAAATTGACTAGGGCTAAGAAATGTTTAGTTAAACTATAAAAATGAGTCACAGTCATTAGCAAAGTAGTTAACAGCTTTGATGTCAGACTTGGGTTTAAAAATCAGCTCCATCATTTATGACTTTGGGGGGTCCTTGAGTGGGTCATTAACTCTTTCCATCTATTTCTTCACCTGTAAATGATAAATAACACCTTTACAGGGCATCGGAGACTGAGCATCCAATTAACTACAGCTATTCTTCATGACTATTTAAGAGAGCTATTTAAGCAAAACATCAACTGCCCATGCATTTCCCTTTATTTTGTGTAGTTCAGGGGCTTACTAGATTCAACATACTGTTCAGACAAATTCTACTACCCCACGTTCCCGTATCATAGTAAAAACTTCCTGTTAAGATGTATTTCACAGGAATTCCCTGGTGGTCCAGTGGTTAGGACTCCACACCTCTGCTTGGGACCCGGGTTTGATCCCTGGTCAGGGAACTGAGATCCCAAAAGCCACGTGGCATGGCCAAAAAACAAAAGTATTGCAATATGATATTTAAAAAAAATAAAAATAGTCAAGAAATAGAAAGATGAAATACAGTAGCATCTATTGAGAGAGGTGCTCTGAAGCATTTCTAGAAACACACCTATGACACTGCTTACTACTATACTATTAGTGACAAGAAAGTGGATTTTGTCTTTTTCCTTAACCTTTGAATCTGCGTTTGGCTAGGACTAATATCATGCCTTCACTATTAATAAAAAACAGATAAACTATAATTTTAGTAATAAAAAGGTTCAGCCTCAAAAAAAAAAACAACTAACTTATAGAAAAATGTATGTTCACCCAGATAAGAATGGATATTTCACCATGATGTTCAATAGTACTTCTAATTTATGTTGTCCCCCAACCTTGTTTTTTGTTGAAATGTCTAGAAGAGCATACTTAATACATATATATTATGGTTGTCAGGCAATTCGTTGAATTTGTGAATTCAGTGGCAAATTATTTTATATTATCTAGTGCTTTCTTTTTTTTTACAATTGCAAAAATCTACTTTTCATTTTTTATTGAAATATATTTGACATATAACCTTGTGTAATTTTAAGGTGTTCAACACCTTATAATGTATAGTTAGATCATTTATATATTATAATATTGCCATTGTAGCAATACTTAGCACCTCTATCACATTTCATAATTATTCTTTCTTTTTACTAGTTGGAATAATCAAGTTCTAGTCTCTTAGGAAGTTTGATGTTTATAATACAGTATTGTTGTCTATATTCACTGTACTGTGCGTTATATCTCTAGGGCTTATTTATACTTGTTGCAAGTAAACTTAACATCTTTCCTGTCCTCCCACCTCCTATCCCCAAGTAACCACCATATTACTCTCGAGTTTTACAAGTTTGGCTTTTTAAAATTCCACATATAAGTGACATCAGACAGTACTTCTCTAACTTATCTCGCTTAGCAAAATGTGCTCAGGGTTTATCCATGTCGTCTCAAATGGCAAGATTTCATTCCTTTTTATAGTTGAATAATATTCCATTGTTATTATATATAACACATTTTCTTTGTCCATTCATTCATTGGTGGATGCTTAGGTTGTTTCCATGTCTTGGCTATTGTAAATAATGCTGCAGTGAACATGGGGGTGTAGATATCTTTTCAAGGTAGCATTTTCGTTGTCTTCAGATAGATACCTAGAAGTACTTATTTATTATTTATCTTTGATGTCTGGATCATATGGTGGTTCTACTTTTAATTTTTTGAGGAACCTCCATACTGTTTTCCATAGTGCCTGCACCATTTTTACATTCCCACTGACAGTGCGTAAGGGTTACCTTTTCTTCACATCCTTGCCAGCACTTGTTACCTCTTGTCTTCTTGATGATTGCCATTCTTAACAGGCATGAGGTGAGCTCACTGTGATTTTAATTTGCATTTCCCTGATGATTAGTGATATTGAGCATCTTTTCATGAACCTATTGGCCATTTGAAAGTATTCTTTGAAAAAATGTCTGTTTAGTTCTTCTACTCACTTTTTAATCAGATTGGGGTTTTTTGTTTGTTTTTCTGATATTGAGTTGTATGAGTTTTTTAAATATGTTTTGGATATTAACGCTTTATCTGATACATAGTTTGTAAAAATTTTCTCTCGTTTTGTAGGTTGCCTATTCATTTTGTTAATTGTACCTTACTGTGCAAAACCTTTTAAGCTTGATGTACTCCCATTTGTTGCTTTTGTTGTTTGTACTTTTGTTGTCATATCCAAAAAAATCAATGCCAAAACCAATGTTGAGAAACTTCTTCCCTATGTTTCATTCTAGGAGTTTTATAGTATCAGATCTTATGTTTGAGTCTGTGATACATTTTGAGTTAATTTTTGTGAGTGATGTAAGGTATGGGTTTAATTTCATTGCTCAACATATGTTAATCCAGTTTCCCAGCACCATTTGTTGAAGAAACTGTCTTCTCCACTTTGGGTGCTCTTGGCTCCCTTGTTGAATATTAGTTGACCATATAGGCTGGGGTTAATTCTGGGCTCTTTATTCTGTTCTTGCTCTATGTGTCTATTTTTGTGCCAGTACCATACTGTTTTTATTACTGTAGCTTTGTAGTACAGTTTGAAATCAGGAAGTGTGTGATACCTCCAGCTTTGTTCTTTTTCTTCAGGATTACTTTGGCTATTTGGGGTCTTTTGTGGTTCCATACAAATTTTAGGATTTTTTTTCTATTTCTGTGAAGAATACTGTTGATATTTTGATGGGGATTGCATTGAATCTATAGATGGTTTTGAGTATTATAGACATTTTAACAATATTAATTCTTCTGATCCATGAGCACAGATATTTTTCTATTTGTTGTGTCTTCTTTGATTTCTTTCAGCAGTCTTATAATTTTTGTTGTACATATCTTTCACTTCCTTGGTTAAATTTATTCCTGGGACTTACCTGGTAGTCCAGTGGTTAAGACTGTGCACTTCCACTGCAGGGGGTGTGGGTTTAATTCCTGTTCAGGGAACTAAGATCCCACATGCCACGAGGCACAACCAAAAAAATTAAAAAAAAAAAAAATACTCCTAAGTATGTTACTGTTTCGATGCTGTTGCAAATGGGATAGTTTCATTTCTTTTTCATATGTTTTCTCCTTAGTGTATAGAAATGCAACTAATTTCTGTATGTTGATGTTGTATCCTGCAACTTTACTGATATCATTGATTAGTTCCAACAGTTTTTTAGTAGAGTCTTTGGGATTATCTTTATACAGGATCATATCACCTGCATTTCTATATACAGGAAGAGTAACTTATTCTTCCCCAATTTGGATGCCTTTTATTTCTTTGGCTTGCCTAGTTACACTATCTAGGGCTTCCAATACTATATTGAATAAGAATAGTGAGAGTGGACATCCTTGTCTTATTCCTGATCTTAAAAGAAAAGCTTTCAGTCTTTCTCCATTGAGTATAATGTTAGGTTTGCATTTGTTATACATGACCTTTATCATGTTTAGGTATGTTCCTTCTATACCCAATCTGCTAAAGGTTTTTATCATGAAAGGATGTTGTATTTTGTTAAATGTTTTTTCTGCATCTATTGAGATGATCAAGTGACTTTTATCTTTCATTTTATGAATATATATTATGTTTATTGATTTGCATATGTTGAACCATCCTTGCATACAAGGCATAAATCCCACTTGGTCATGGTGTACAATCCTTCTTAAGAGTTCTTGAATTCAATTTGCTGATACTTTGTTGAGAGTTTTTGTTCCTGTATTCATCAGGGATATTGAACTATCGTTTTCATTTCTGTAGTGTCCTTATCTGGCTTTGGCTTCAGGGTATTGCTGGCCTCATATCAATAGAATCAGTTTGGAAGTATTACCTTCTCAAATTTTTGTAAGAGTTTGGGAAGGATTGATGTTGATTATTCTTTGAATGTTTGGTAGAATTCGCCAGTGTAGCCATCTGGTCCTGGGGTTTTCTCTGTTGGGAGGTTTATTATTACAGACTTAATCTAGTTGGCTATTATTGATCTGTTCATATTTTCTATTTTTTCCTGATTTAGTCTTTTTTTAATTTATATTTTATATTGGAGTGTAGTTGATTAAGAATGTTGTGTTAGGGCTTCCCTGGTGGTGCAGTGGTTGAGAATCTGCCTGCTAATGCAGGGGACACGGGTTCGAGCCCTGGTCTGGGAAGACCCCACATGCCACGGAGCAACTAGGCCCGTGAGCCACAACTACTGAGCCTGCGCATCTGGAGCCTGTGCTCCGCAAGAAGAGAGGCCACGAGAGTGAGAGGCCCGCGCACCATGATGAAGAGTGTGGCCCCTGCTTGCCACAACTAGAGAAAGCCCTCGCACAGAAATGAAGACCCAACACAGCCAAAAAAAAATTAATTAATTAATAAAAAAAGAATGTCATGTTAGTTTCAGGTGTACAGCAAAGTAGTTCAGTTATACATATACATGTATCTATTCTTTTTCAAATTCTTTTCCCATTTAGGTTATTACAGAATATTTAGCAGAGTTCCCTGTGCTATACAATAGGTCCTTGTTGTTATCTGTTTTAAATATAGTAGTGTGTATATGTCAATCCCAAACTCCCAATTTATTCCTCCCCTTTGGTAACCATAAATTTGTTTTCTAAGTCTGGGAGTCTTTCTGTTTTGTAAACAGGTTCATTTGTATCCTTTTTTTTTTTTTTTTTTTTTTTTAAGATTCTGCATATAAGTGATATCATCTGATATTTGTCTTTCTGGGTTTTTTTTAAATATTTATTTATTTAGGCTGCACTGGGTCTTAGTTGTGGCATGTGGGCTCTTAGTCGCGGCACGCGTACTTCTTAGTTGTGGCATGCTTACTTCTTAGTGGTGGCATGCAGACGCTTAGTTGTGGCATGCGAACTTTTAGTTGCGACATGCATGAGAGATCTAGTTCCCTGACCAGGGATCAAACCTGGGCCCCCTGCATTGGGAGCTCGTAGTACCCACTGGACCACCAGGGAAGTCCCTTTCTCTGTCTGACTTACTTTACTCAGTATGACAATCTCTAGGTCCATCCATGTTGCTGCAAGGGGCATTATTTTGTTCTTTTTTATGGCTGAGTAATATTCCATTGTATATATGTACACATCTTTATCCATTCCTCTGTTGATGGATATTTAGGTTTCTTCCATATCCTGGCTATTGTAAATAGTGCTACAATGAACATTGGGGTGCATGTATGTTTTCAAATTATGGTTTTCTTTGGGTAGGTGCCTGGGCATGGGATTGCTGGGTCATACGGTAGTTCTATTTTTAGTTTTGTAAGGAACCTCCACACTGTTCTCCATAGTGGCTGTACCAGTTTACATTTCCACCAACAGTGTAGGAGGGTTCCCTTTTCTCTACACTCTCTCCAGCATATATTATTTGTAGATTTTTTGATGATGGCTATTCTGACCAATGTGAGGTGATGTCTCGTAGTTTTGATTTGCATTTCTCTAATAATAATTAGTGATGTTGAGCATCTTTTCATGTGCTTTTTGGCCATCTGTATATCTTCTTTGGAGAAATGTCTATTTAGATTTGGGTTGTTTTTGATTGGGTTGTTTTGTTTGTTTTTGATATTGAGCTGCGTGAGCTGTTTGTATATTTTGGAGATTAATCCCTTGTGGGTAACATCATTTACAAATCCCATTCTGTGGGTTGTCTTTTCATTTTAGATATTTTAAATATAGTAGCGTGGATGCATCAATCCCGAACTGTGAACTTATCCCTCCCCTTTGGTAACCTTTGGTAACCAGAAGTTTATTTTCTTAGTCTGTTAGTCTGTTTCTGTTTTGTGAATAGGTTCATTTGTATCCTTTTTTTTTTTTTTTTTTTTAGATTCCACGTATAAGTGATATCATATATTTGAAGTGATTATTGGTATCACTCCTTTCTGTCTCCTTTCTTTTTTTTTTTGTTTCTACCTTTGTAAAGTGGTGGTTTTCCTTAGTGATTTGCTCAGTCTTCCCCCCACTCCCACCCTTTTTTTTTTTAATGTTTCATGCCTCTAGATTTTTGTTTTGTGGTTACCTTGTGGCTTATAATATATCTCATAGGTAAAATAGTTCTTTTCATGCTGTTGATAGCACCTTGTTCTCATTCACCTATAAAGATTCAACCATTTTTACTCCTCCCCTTTTATACTTTTGATGTCCCAATTTACTTCTTTTTATGTGTACTTTCATTTGTTTTTATGTCACTAATTAGCATCATTCTGTTTCAGCTGAAGAACTCCTTTCAGCATTTCCTGCATGGCAGGTTTTGTTTGTCTGGGAAAGCCTTTATTTCTCCTTCATAGCTGAAGGTCAACTTCGCTGGATAAAGTATTCTTGGCTGGCTGTATTTATCTTCAACACTTTGAATATGTCATTCCACTCTCTCCTGGCCTGTAGAATTTCTGCTGGGAAATCCGCTGATAGCCTTGTGGGGATTCCTCTGTAGGTTACTTTTTTTTTTAACCCCTGGATGCCTTTAAGATTTTTTCTTTTTTTTCTTTGATTTTTGACAGTTTCATTATAGTGTGTTTTGGAGGTTTTTTTGCATTGAGATAATAGGGTGTCCTGTTAGCTTCTTGGACTTTTATATCCAATTCCCTCCCCAGGCTTGGGAGATTCTCAGCTATTATTTTTTTAAATACACACTCTCTGCTCCCCTCTCTCTCTCTGCTCCTTCTGGTAGACCATTATTCTTATATTTATTTTCTCGTCATATATGAGAGTTCTCGTAGGTTTTCTTCACTTTTTAAAAATCTTAGTTCTCTCTCCTCCTGAGTCGTTTCTAAATTTCTACCCTCCGAGTTGCAGATTCTTTCCCAGATCTCATCTGCCTTATTTCCTAAGCTTTCTATACATTCTTGATCTCATTCATTGAATTCTTCAGCTCCAGAATTTGTCTGGTTCTTTTTAAAAATTTCAGTATATTTGGTAAACAACACCTTACATTCAGTAACTTTATTTCTATATTCTTGAATTGCCTGAGTTTTCTTGTAGCTCAGCAAATAAATCCTTCATCACAGCTGTTTTTAATTCTTTATCAGATCACAGTATTCTGTGCCTTCGGGTTCAGTTGCTGGAGAATTATTGTTTTTCTCATTGTGATACCATATCACCGTGATTTTTCATAGTGCTTGGTAAAATGTGCCCCTGCCACATTTTTCTTTTATTAGTTGCTTACTTTGTTCAACACTGGCAATTAGAAACCTTGCTTTTATTCTCCAGAAGGTGGCACCATAGCTCAAGTTTTCGGTTTCTCTACCTGAGCTGGCTCTGGGGCTGTGCTAGGGAGTGCCTGTAAAAAAGCTGGCAGCAGAGTGGGCACGTGTGGGCTCAGCCCCTGTGGTTGCCCACAGCCTGGCAGGGAGATCCTCCACTGCGGGGAGCCCCCAGAGGGCCATGCATGGACCTCCTGCTGAAATCTGAGGCAGACGGCAGGGAGTGAGATACTTCAGTGCCCTTTGTTCTTGTCTCCCTCTTTCCACTTCCACTCGTCAGGGAGGTGGCTCCTGAGGAATTCGTGCTGCTGGAGAGAAACAGGTTCGTCCAGCTGTGACCAGCCAGGCAGCCCCATAGAGGCCTCTGTGAGGGAGGTGGCCGCTGTCCCTGGCAGTGGGCGCCCAGTGTGCTCCTGCTCCTCCTCTGCCTCCAAACTGGTCTCCGTCCCGCTCCCCACAGTGTGCCTGGTTCTCTGTCGGGCTGGCTGGACTCCTGTCCACCCGGTGCTGCACTCTCCAGTCTAGCTTCCCACCGCGCCCACAGCAAGTGGGGCTGAGGCAGGCCCAGCAGCTCCCTTGGATCTGCAGCCCTCTCCAAGGTCCATCCACCTAACCTTCCGAAGGGCTCATCGGTAGAAATCTTTTGGATGTTCTGGTGTAATGTACAGGGGTACTTTTATTCAGTTATGAACGACCCATTAGTTGTTCCGTTTTTTTTCCTCTTTTCTTTACAACTCACACTGCTGTGATGCTGCCATCACTTGCTCCTCTACCTTATATCTATGCATGTGAGTTGGGTATAATATCAATAATTTAAAATTTTCATACCTGGAGACTGATGAGTGCTGGGCTTGAAACCCTAAGTTGAATGAAGTAAAAGGAAGATTCCAAATCAAACACAGTCTGTGTGTGAAGGATTGCCCAGGGGCTGCAGTACACCCAGTGGGCTGGGAGAATATTCCTGGTTTTCAGCAGAGGAAATAGCCCCTTTTGAAGCTGTTCCTTTGCATGCTGAAACAAGTATCAACGTGGTGAGAGAAATTTCTAGTGCTTTCTTTTAATTCATCCCACAAATGTGCCAGCTAAATGCAAGGCACAATGCTAGGTTCTGGGACTAAGTGTTAAATTACTATCACACAACCTTGTATTTCTTAGTGCTTTTTGTTTCAATTCTTTTGGTATATCTAAATGTCAGAAAGTACATACATACAAAATTCAGAACACCTTCCTAAAATGGTTTTAGTATTGGCCAGTCTCTGACATCTTTATTTATTTTGAAAGTTTGAATTGTCAAATATATGTCTAAAGTGCATTCTTGCAGCTAATCAATAGCAGCATTTGTTTTGTTTATAAACCCTTAAGAAATATTCAGACAAGAAGTAGAAAAGTCACAATAAAAAGCAAAGCGTGATCTAGATATATTCTTCCTTAATCACCCAAGACAAATACATGCATGAATTAGTTTATAAGTATACAAGAAATATACAAAAAAAATAGCATTATAAAAAAGTTCATACGGCGTGAGAAAGAGGGGTCTTTCTCTGCTATTAATATTAAATATGGCAAGGTGTATAATATAAAAAAAGTTTGTAGAATCCTAGATATCTTTGGAGCCATGGGGGAATCTTTATGTAGGCCAGTGTATGATGATATATCTGAGGTCTGTGGTATTCAACAAAGCTGGAGTTCTACAAGATGATTCATTCAGAAGACTCCTTCTGGTATTGCTTTGGAGACATCACCAACACAAGTGAAAATGTTCTTTTGTTATTGGGACTGTCAATTCATGGTTTCTTGCGCCTAAAATGAAAAGAAATGAAAACCAGCATTTAGTGCTGAATTTTGCAATGAACCTTTAGGAGGGCTTTGAGAGAATTCCTGTTTTATCATGGGAAGAGTTAAAAGTCCTTCAAAGAAAGCAAATAACTTATAAAATATGCTTATCTAGTATTAAATTTAAAAAACAGAACTTTCCATCTTTATCCTGTTGCATTGACTTTCCAAACTGCCTAAGGAATACGTGTGTCAAAAATGGACACATGGACCTGTATAGGTAGATACTTGAAAAGCAGCGGGTTTGATTAATATGGGGAGAAAAATGGGCCATAAATTCTGCCATTCTGTTTTATTTTAGCAAACACTTTTGCTGTAACAAGAGGGGAATTAGGAAAGAATGAATTACACGAGGAGCTGTCATCCCTGACTCCAGCCTCCCCTCCTCATAGCTGATCTCAGTTCAGCCTCTGAAAACTTTATGAGCACAGGCAAAAACAGGAACAAGAGCGAATGTTCTTACAGCTCTAATTGCTCTTATTCAGCACCCCCCGCCCCCGCCCCCGGGGTTCTCAGCACTGCTACTGCCTAGCGCAGTCTGCCAGTAGGGCCCAGATATTCCAACGGGCAAACAAAAACCACATAGGTCCTCTAAAAAAAAAAAAAAAAAAAAAAGTGGTTGGTAGGGAGAAGGGGTGGTGGGGAGGGAAAACACAGAGAGAAAGGCCACACGTGGTCGGTACTCACTTGGGTTGTGCGTGGTGCTGATACCCAGGCCCCAGCTGAGACCCTGCTCTCATCTCTACAGCCACAGAACACTGAGAGAAAAACCACAGAAGAGGAAAGATTAGCTCCTCTCAGCAGTCTATTAAACAGACCTATTTAGATAGATTCAACCAAGGTGAAATCCAACATTGCTTTCTAGTCCAGTGCAGATACGTATGTTAAAATACCAATCAGGTACTTGAAATTTATTTGATGTGCCACAAAAATTGTGAGGTAGAAGGGTCTTTAGAGATCATCCAGGTAAATCTCCTCATTTTCTATCAGGAAGAAGAAAGTGGCAAAGGCTAGAGCTTGGCCGGCTGACCCCCACCTTCCCATGATCTTTATGTGAATCTCTCCTCAGGAGTTAACAGTTGCACAGGGAAGTTCTTCTCCTGAGAAGATTCCCATCAGTTTGATGGGCATTCTTGTTATTCTAGGGTGATGCTCTCTGACTGGATTCTTGGGCCCTATCCCTCTACACTCAAAACGGGCTTTGCACTGAAGAGCTCCAGGAAAACCAGAGCAGAAATACAAATACCTTCTCCGCTGTGCTGGGGACAGGCCTACAGGCTGCACTGGCCATGTGGGATCAGACCTTAGTTGTTTGTTTCAAAGAGCATGAAAAGCTACAACTGTAGGGCTTCAAATATGACATCCCTAGCAAATACTTCGTCCTCCTACCCTTGTTTCTACGTCGGTCCATTCAGACTCTGTTCCATCTGGTTGGGCAGGTGCTCCTGTGGAAGATCTTCGTTTTCGACTACAGAAAAAGGGAAAACACAATGCAACAGTTATTTTTTGTATCTAAGAACAGGAAATATATTAGAAATCGAGAAATACCATATATACTCCTTCAGAGAATTGATACATTTTACAGGCTAGTCTGTTGCTCAAGAATGAGCAGCTAAGAAAATGACAGCCCTCTAAAGAAAGGAATTTGATGATCACTCACCCAGTTGGTGATTCTTGTTTCAAAGTCTCAATTTCAGTAAACTGGACGGATTGTCCACCACCCCTTGTTTTATAAACATCACCCTACAGCCAAGAGAAAAGGTCACCATTACACTTTTTATACATCCAAAGGATAAATTTAATTTGATATACATATGTATGTTTAAGACTCTACTGTTTTATGGAAACTCCCATCCACAAAACCAGATGGTGCTTGGACTGCTGGGTCTGTACCGTTAAAATACTTTAAAGATTTGTGTACATATCTCTCACTAAACAAAAGAAGTCCAATGCAATATAATTAGTAGCATTCTTAATTGCAGAAAATAACATTCCTTTTTATTCAACCTATAATTTAAAAACTACACTAGAGATCAAGAAATCTGTCAGAAATTTGTAAATGTTAGAAGGCAATATACTTTCTTCTCTGGATGTACCCCTCCTCTCATATTCAAATAACAGTACAGTTGTTTTTGTTTTTCTTTTGCCACACTGTACAGCTTGTGGGATCTTAGTTCCTGGTCCAGGGATCGAACTCGGGCCCTCAGCAGTGAAGGCGCAGAGTCCTAACCACGGACTGCCAGGGAATTCCCTCAAGTGACAGTACAGTCAAAGGTAGGAGTTCTTTGTTTGGTTTACTTCTTAAGTAGGGGTTAAAACAAAATACATATTAATTAAAAGCACATAATACATCTGGAGTTCCTCTAACAAATCTGAGACTCTAAGCGTCATTTGAGGGAAAGGAGCAGATTTAGTTCCAATTTAGCAGATTCATAATCTAAGTAGTTACTTTAGTTTTCTAACAAACAAAGAGGTTTTATCAAATACCCATTTAAGTTCCAGTTGACACTGCCTGTGTGTCATCAGAGGAAGAGTAAATGGTTTTTTGTTCAGTTGACTTTTTGAATATTTTCTTCTCTTGTGTAAATTTTTTACCTTAATTAGCTTAGTTTCAATCTCCCCATCGGAGGCTAGTTCCTGGTGGGTCAGCATGTACTTCTCACACTTAGCTAGTGCCTTTTCATTTGCAACAGATACAGTGATGGCATGAGGGACATGTGGCTGCATGACTGTTTCAGTTTGCAGGTTAGAGGCAGGCTTATGATCTACCCATCTGTCTCCCGCAGAGCGTGATCGTCTGTGTCGCAGACGAACTGGTGGTGCATTCTGATCAGGTTGAAAGAGGAATCAAGAAACAAGCATAACCCAGAATTAATTTAAGGGTGCTATTAGAAGTGCAGCAGTTTTGGCTACATTAGTTGGTGACAATATCAAAACAAATGCATGAACCTTTTCAAAAGCTAAATGTTACTCAGGCAATTCAAATGTTCTCTTTGTATTTAAACAAAACCAACGAACATCTTTTAACACCAGCTTGTGTATATGTATTATATATTCTACTAGGGAGCTTCCCTTTCAACAAAGAATGGAAGGAAAAGTTCTGGTCATGCTGCTAGTCCTTCCTGCATAGGTGGTATTCAGGACAAGTAATTCATTTTGCATTCTTAATCAAAAACCAGTATTTGTGCCTGTTATTGTGAGGTAATCTGTTAGGTCCATGACTATGTTAAAAGCTTCAGAAAGATCAGCAGAAGCCCTAAACATATCTTAAGCCTCTAAACAAAAGAGAAAATACTCCTATTACAAACCAGGACCCTCCCCAAAGCTGATGGAGCTGTAGACTACAGAATGCTAAAGAACATAAGGTATAATGAGAACCTTGTGTATAAAATGATTAAAAGAATGTAAATAAAATACTTCTGAGTACTTTAAAAAATCTCAAAACAGAACTTTTTGAAAAGTTCAAAAAACAGTAATGGCTAAAACATACAAACTTTTTTCCCCCAAGCGTTTCATAAAGGTTCCAAGAACTAGATAAAGAATATACTGTCAAATCAGCCTCTATCATACAATGAAAAACTAAAGGCTTCCAGTAAAATGTTATATAACTTTAGGACAGTTAAATTTAGCACATTCAGCCTAAGGGGGGAAAAAAAAATCACATACAGAACATAGTTAATAGTTTCTTTGTAACTTTGCAAACATCTTTCTGTTTACAAAACTGAAAGGAAATGAAACAGTCTGCCACAGCCCAAATCCTTCCAAGCTGGTCAAGTATGAACATCTAATTTAAAATGCGTGTACGGAGAACTGAAGTGTTTTTCCCTGTACAAGAAACAAATGAAGCACTAGTGACAAATCAGGATACTAAAACATGGGCAACAGAGGTTGCCACTATGGATGCCCAAACCTCACAACAAGCAGGAAACTCCCCATTCTTAAAATAGCTTAATGCTGAAAAGGAAGAATGTGGCTCTCATGTCCTACCATTTAGCAAAGGTGACGGATTTCTCAAACACACTTAGCAATAAATACATTCTGAGACAAGCTTTGGAAAGATGACAGTCCTTACATTCTACTATCATTTATGAAATAAATGATATTTTAAATTTCTTCCTCACTGAAGTATAAATTCAGTCCACCTGACCTAATTTTTGACCAACAAACCTAGATGCATAGATACTAGCCTAAACTTTTCTCTGCTGCACTTCTAAAGAGATTTTGATTTCAAATGAAGAAGTTAAAGGACCTCTAGTAAATCCTCTTAAATATCTCATAGCCAAATTAGATATTACATTAATGTTGACCAGGCATAAGTAGGCCTTGAATAGTTTTTAGTCTATAGACTTGCATGAAATAAGGGGGATTTATTAGAGTTGATCAGAAAGACCAGCCACCATGATTTGCTCCCTAAAAGGGTTTAAAGCAAAATCTGCAAAGTAAAGAACTTAAGCGATTTTAGAATTATCCGTTGCCTTGGTAAATACCTTGTAATTCATCATCATCCCTTAATAATCAGGAATGCAGGCCACCTGAATGAAATTTTTCTGCACCCTAAATTATACAACAAGAAAATCTAAAGCAAATATTTACTGTAAGATTAAGTTGTTTAGAAGAAAAATTCTTAAAGAGATATATTAAAATTTTACTAAATGTAAATTCACAGTATTAACTTTGTCCACTTACTCAGATTCAAAGGAAAACTTTACCTTAACCCTTAAGAAGAAAATATAGACATGACTTTGTTTAAACAAACACCCTTGAATGAGGCAGAGCCCTTGTAAATTGTAATAAAGGCCTTGAGATTAAAAGCAATGTATTGGAGATGGAAACCTTCCTTCAGCAGTTATAAAACAGCTGGCCTGGGCTCTTCAAAAAATAGTCAATGTCATGAAAATCAAAAAAGGGGAGGATGGACTATTTTATATTGAAAGAGATTAAAGAGAGATAATAACCACATATAATGTCACCTTGATAGGACCAAGGTTTGAAAAAAGAAAAGCCATCATTGGGACAACTGGGGAAATGTAAACATGAACTGTATGTTAGAAGGTACTTTTCAGGGTTAACGCTTTCTTAGGTGTGATGAAGATTGTGGTTATGTAGGACACGAAGTCTATGACTTACTGTCAAAGGTTCAAGAAAAAAAATATTTACAAATCTATTTTTCAAAATAAAAGTCTGGGAAAGCAATTTTAAAAATGAAAGTTCGAAAACAGCAAAAAGTCTAATTTGGGGAAGAGAAACCAAAATCAGAAATGGAAAACGTGCTCTAAGACACTCAGTCACTGGCTTTGTGGGTGCTCATCAGTTTATGCAGCTGAAAAGCACATGTGACTCTGGGATGTGCCCCACTGACCTGCTTTCACTGAACACGAGGCAGTATTTCTGTGCCAAATGGGTTTAGGCTTTTTCAGATGAAGAGCTAGGCCTCAATTTCAGGGTGATTTGATCTTTCAAACTAACAGAAAAATTAGACCTTGTTTATATTAGAGCTCACCCATCTTTCCGTTGAA
Source organism: Balaenoptera ricei (assembly GCF_028023285.1). Classification (NCBI taxonomy): domain Eukaryota; kingdom Metazoa; phylum Chordata; class Mammalia; order Artiodactyla; family Balaenopteridae; genus Balaenoptera; species Balaenoptera ricei. The sequence goes on from NC_082640.1 coordinate 67,045,682, forward strand.
CTTTCTGAACCAAGTTAAAAAAACACAGACGATTAAAATCTATTGCTACGATGCTTTAAAATAATACTGGCACTAACCCTGCTGCAGTGATCCTCTTCTATTTCTATCTCATTTCTGAGTGAAGGAACCACCTCCCTGCCTTCAGTCCAGTACATCCCTCGCCTTCTGTCTGACACGATACAAGTTTTACTTTGTCCTGGCTCCCGCTGCCTACGCCTTGCAATAGATGTGACATTGAGAGGTGTGTTGTACGCAGGAATTTTCTGCTCCCATTCCGAAATACAGGAAGCTACAGAAATGCTGCTGCAAGAGTTAGAGCGCCTATGTAGCTGTGGCTGGCTCATGAGTTGCTGGCCGTTGGAAATCTGAGCAATATAGTTACTAGAAGGCTAAAAAAATTGAAGAGAAATTAATGAGCAAGACTTGAAAAAGTGAAACAGTTCATTACTTTTCTATAATATTAGCACGGGAAGACAACATGATAATTTTTGTACTAAATTACTAACTTTTATACTAAATTTGTGTTTATACTAAATTTTAAAATATTTGTAAATAGAAATTTGAGAAATACAATAATATAAAACAAAAAATTGATTCTCACAGAAATAGTCACCTAATCTGAACAAACTTTCTCTAGTACTACTAAGTTGCTATACAACTACAAATAACTTACAGGTACTGGTGATGGAGAAACAGATCTTCGAGTAGCTTTTTCTCGATCGCGCTCCCGAGAGGGTCTCTCTGGCCTTTCAGTTTTGGGTTCAGTAACGATAGCCTTCAGTTGTTTCAGTTTTTCATCTTTCACCCAGAGTTTATTTTGCATCTCCAGCTGTTTGGCTGCCACTCGACGCTCCTGAAGATTATGTATGGCGATAAATATTCTAATTAATTCAGTTCTAGCAAACAAGTGCACCAGTTTACCTGAACACTTTACTTCCTAAAGATGACAGTTCTCCAGTTCTTCATAACGCTTATTAATTTGTTGTGACTTGTAAGGGCAGAGGAAGGAAGGAAGGAAGAGGAACTGAATAGGGGCTGCTGTGGCCACCACCACTAAAACCCTACCCCAAGTACAAGTGATTCAGAATGCTACAATTAGAGGTGAATCACCCCTGACATGAGCACTGTGTGAATGACACTCACGCATTCTTTCTCCCACTTCATGGTTGTTTCTGTCACCATGCCTTGCAGCCTGGCTTCTAGTCTGCGCTTGTCAGAAAACTGTCGCTGAAGTTTCTGATTCTGGGTTTCCAGCTCCTGTTGCAGATTGCGCTTATCTTCTTCATAGATAGTCGTTGTTTTCTCTAAAATCTCAACCTGGGAAAGTAGCCCATTATGTTCAGCATTTGGTATGTAAACATTTCAAGTAGCTTTAAAATAATCTCTCTCATAATCTTCTTATGCAAGCATAGTTACGGAAAGAAAAATCACGGAGAAGGCGTTTCCTTCTAAAATTTCATCTGAATTCCCACCTCCATTCCTAGAAATGAGAACTTTTAAACAAGTTCCTCACTGGAAGATGAAGTTATAACTGATTTCATGTAAAAATTACTTTTCCTGAAAATTAAGGCCTAAAATTTAATTTTTAGGCTACTTTCAGAATAGAGAACACTATATTGGTTGAGATTAGCTTCTCTCTAGAATGAATGTGTACCCCCTAAATGATCCTCAGTAAATGAGAGAACAAACATTACACAGTAGTAAATCAAAAAGCAAGCTATAATCAACGCTAAACTGTAGAACATTCTCTTCGATTGCTAGAGTCTATCTCATAAAATTAAAGAGTGTATTACCCCTTTTATGCTTTTCACTCATATTTCCTCTTTTTGGGGATGGGATGAAGATTAGTAAATAACCAAATGATAACTCCCAGTAAGCAGCAGCTGCAGGCCAGTCTAGCAGAACGGCTAAGTCAGAGACCAGTGCTAAATATACATCCATTATAATACCAAAGCCAACCTTGTATTCTAAAGTTTTGTTTTTCTTCTCCAGTCGTTCAATTTCCGATTTCTGTCCTGAGATCACCTTTTCCTTTTCATTTAGTTTTCCTTGAACGTAATTTTCTTTATTTAAAACAGCATTGTCAAATTCTTGCAACAAAGCTTTAAAAGTAATAGCTGAAACAAGAGCATGCAGGCCAAGTTTACTCCGATTCGAAAATAACCAATGAAATCAACTTTTATGTGATGTGGGCAAGTTGTTATTTTTTTCTGAGCACATTTCCTCATTTCAAAATGGGGATTTAAATACCACTTATCTCACATTTTTCTTATGAAGATGATAAGTGTAAGTACATTCACTGAGCACTTACTATGTACCAAGCTGTTCCTGTCCTACATGATTTTCATACATTATCTCATTTATCCTTACAGCACCCTCTGAGGTAGGAGCAATTACAATCCCCATTTTGCAGATGGAAACTAGAAATAAAGGATTAAGTGATTTTTCTCAAAGATAGTTATTATGATGTAATACATGTTAAATGCCTTGCAAATAAGTAACTAGTAGGAACTAAAAAGTAGCTGTTATCCCTTTGATCATCACTGTTGATTTTTGAAAGGGAGAAATTCATACTCACTTTTCTCTTTTGCTTTACTTTCTTGGAATATAAAATGATGCCTTGGGGACTGCTAAGTTCAGAGACAAAATAACCCTTCCTTGCAGATTCTATCCCAACATAGAACTGAATTCCCTGCAAATTTCTGGTGTTAAAATGACTGCAGTTTTGCCCTTACACTGTTTGTGAAACTCATCAATCATCATTTGTCGCAGGTGATGTCGTTTCTCGAGTGCTTCAACCAGCCTGGGGAGAGTCCGCTCGTCATTGATATCCAAAATTTCGCAGGATGGCAGAGGTGGAAAACTCTGCAAAACTACTTCTGAAACCAGCAGTTCTGTATTGAGTTATTAAAAATAAAAAGTTACTTACTTACACAGGAAAAAATGTTATTCAAACAAGTTTTAACACTGTGGTAAGAGCCCCAGTCCAGTTAACATTGTACCTTGTTGGGCTGTCATTAATACTTCCTTAAAAATGTGTTATAAAGAAGGAAAAATGAAAAAAAGGTATATAATAAAAGAAATGTCACTTATACTTTGGTTCAGATTTTTTTTTGCACTTGTTTTTCGAGGGGAAAGGAAGTAAACAGTTTTCTTATGTGAAACAGATTTTTTTAAAAAGAGAGAGACAGAGACTCATCAGTGGGCAAATGACATAGCAGCTCATACCGTCTCCAACAGGACCTCCCCGGGCCTGGTTTCTGTATCGCCTTCCCGGCGTTAAACCACATATTGCCTTGTCTGTTGGTCTTGCTACTTCAACTTCTTGGGTCACTTCTGCAAATCTCATGACTTGCTAAGACACAAAATAAATGGAGTTTGTTTTTTTTAAACAAATAAGCGTATCCAAGTCTTTCTAAAGAAATTAGTAAATGAAACGGTAATAGATTGGTCATTAGTTCACTTCTGTAACTAATGGTTCTGTATCAGTTTAAAAAATGTTCAAAATGTTGTTTTTCACATCCAAATGGTTGTTTTCTCTATAGAAAGTCAGCCTCTATAAAGGCATTAAAATTACCAAGCTTTCTTCATAATCTTCGGCCTTTGGATTCACACACACGATCAGGCGTACTTTCCCTTCCCCGTCAAAGTAGTTCTTGAACAGATGGGTTAACTTTGAATCTCGATATGGAACCATCTATAAATATATTCAAATCCAAATACATAAGGCAGAAAATGCACACAAACAAAACTATACAAATGTCCAAAGGCTGCTGCTTACCTTGTTAGTTCCATACGTTTGGTTCTCTCTCAGGACCTCCATACATGTTCTTAGCGTCATTAGTGACTGATTAATGTTACCTGACAGAAAAATGTACACAGAAGACATTTGAAGACAACAATTGAGTAGCTAGAGTGTGGTCTGTTTGCTTATGAAATCCCTGCTTCATAGAAACTAGTGGATGGAAATTACAAATGACAGATTTTAGTGGCTCAACTTAAAGAGCCGTCCATATCTGGCAGTGTTGCAGGAGAGGGTGAGTACCGTCCTTTGGGGACTCCATCATAAAGACCCTCCACTGAATGCAGCATTATGTTTCATGACCCATAAAGTTTCTTCCAAATCTTAAATACTGTGATGTGAAAAGAGTATATTAGATACAGATGTTTAATATCCTCATAAGAAACTATTTTCTCTAAAGCATGACCATTTCAGGCTACAGTTGGCTCCATCCAGACACTGAAGTCTCCCCTGCACCAGGAGGAGCTCCTGTTTCTACCAGTCAAGTGTCTTGAGAGCCAACTAAATCTGTTCCCTCAGTATCTAAACAAGGGTTTCTTAGGCAGCATACTTGTTAGTCCTGGCCACTCGTTTGAATTTCTGAGTCAAGGCAAGTCTGACAGATCTATCAAGCCAACAATACAGGAGAGCTCACCTGCATAGACCCCAGAAGTACCTGAGAATTTTTTCATCCTGAAACCTTAAGGTCAGCTGACTCCACCATGCTTTCATTCTTAGCCACCTCTCAAAACACAGAGCTTGGGCTTCCCTGGTGGCGCAGTGGTTAAGAATCTGCCTGCCAATGCAGGGGACACGGGTTCGAGCCCTGGTCCAGGAAGATCCCACGTGCCGTGGAGCAACTAAGCCCGTGCCCCACAACTACTGAGCCTGCGCTCTAGAGCCCGGGAGCCACAACTAGAGAAAACCCGCACGCAGCAATGAAGACCCAACACATCCAAAAATAAATAAATAAAAATTAAAAGAACAAAAACAAAACCAAAAGACCACAGAGCTCATCTGCACCTCCGTGATATTCCATGATGCGTGCTTTATTTTTCTTGACCCCAACTCCCACTGCCTTTCCTCCTTTTCTTCCATTGTGTCTCCAAAATCGATATTCCTGTTAACAGACTTCCCTCATCCTCAGGCCTCTCACAGAATGATCCATTCACCTCTTTCCCTAATGCCAGGGGTTCCTAACCTGGGGTCCGTGTTGTCCATGGGTACACTTCAGGGAGTCTGCATACATGGATGGGAAATAAATTACATCTTTATTTCTATTGATCTCTGAAATTTAACTATTCCTTCCATTATGAATGTAGGCCAAAAACCTACAGTGGTGGTAGTAGTGCCACCTGTGATTTTTTAATCAGTAGAAGTCACAGATACTTTTATAACACTATGGTTTATTGCTGATCTCAAGATACTTTGAAATTATGCAGTTATTAGACATGCTGTTGGGATTTTATTTAAGGCCTTAATAAAGCACATAAATTATGACAGAGGTTTTAAGAATACTTTAAAAAACACATTTCAGTCTAATCGGTTTCCTTTTTAATCCTGTATTTTATGTTATACATTCTAAAATACCATTCTGAGTCGTGTGCACAAGCTTCACCCCACCCCATGGTGCAAAGCCCTGCAACCTTACTTTTATTTCCCAGAAGGGTGGTGCTTCCCCTGCAGCCCTGTAGTCTTGTGAATAAAAGTTGCTTGTTTTCTAAAGCCTGACATTTTAAAAGGATGGTGAGTAGAGGGAGGCCAGCAACATTTTCCTAGTTCCTTACTGCTGCCTTCAAATAGATGTGCCCCATACATGCCAGCTCCTGGGTCAACTTCAGGATCTAAGAGGAAGGTCACTCTGACCTGCCATCAGAGAGCCCCAGCCTCCTCAAGTCCAGTAATCTTTCTCTCTTTACCACTGTAACCACGCCCTGAACCTTGTCACTCAGAACTGCAGCACCTCTAGAAACCTGAGGCTAAACTATGCCCCAGGCACAATATCCTCTTCTTCTAGTTCTCACTCCCTAACCATGTCACACCTGTTCCCCATCCATATCAACACTGATAGTCCTTTCTGGTTTTCTCCCCAAAGCATCAGAACCCTCAGGTTTCTACTTTCCTCCCAATCCAGCTAGACCTCTTTTCCCATCAAGGTTAATCCTTCCTCTTGTGATCTGGATTCTGGATGCGCTGTCTTCTTATAAAGATGTGTATAAAGTGTGTGTGTGTGGTTAGTCATTCCATACTCCCTCAAGTCACCTAGCTACCTCCCACCCCCGACTCTCTCCTTCCCAGTCTCTCTAAATTAATCATCTCAAGGACTTGTCCTCAAGGCCCTGCCCTCAGTTTGTTCCTCTTTGTTTTCCATGAATAATCTTATCTTCCCCATTGCTTAAATCATGCTTTTATTGGCAAAACCTAAACCTATAAACCTCAAGTCAAATCTCTTTCCTTCCAAATCCATGTACTTCTCTGCATCCAGTTACTAGGCACCTACACTTGAATAAATGGAATATATCCAACACAAAACTCTTAACTGCCCATACCTGCACCTCAGGCTACTTCTCCTCAATCAAGATCTTCCTTGATTTAGCCTCTTCTCTTCCTTCGTCTCCACATCCAGATGGGCCTACTTCCGAACTAGCTCTTAGTTTCGGCTGACCTTTGCCTCCAGGTGACACGCTGGCTCATCTGAATTACTGCAAGAGGCTCCTGACTGCTTTTCATCTCTCTAGACGTGCCTCTGGTAAATTAATCTGCTACACTGGGGAAATGGTCTTTCTAAAAGTAATCCTTCATTGACTGTGTAACAGCAGAAAGATACAGTTCTGAAAGTTCAGCCAACCTGGGTTTGAACCAGGCTCTAACCTTGGGAAAATTACTTAACCTCTTCCAATCTGAAAACTGGGTATGATACAACCCTGAAAAGTCACAATCAAGAAATCAAGCCCACGTATAGTAGATACTAGGACACACACTAGCCCCTTAGTAATTGGTAGTCACCATTATTCCTTCAAGAAAAAATTCAGACTTTCTAATATGATAGTCAAGGGTCTTAATGACCTTGCCTTGCCCTCCTGCCTCAGTGGTCACGGTTCACAAATCCACACCCTACACTTCAGCTACCATGACCCTGCCATGTTCTCTCAGGAATGATGCCTTTAATTCTATCCTCCTTCAGAGAGCTCACGCCTCAGTTTAAGTGTCAACTCCACACCTTCTTCCCCAAAGCCCCCCCTCACACACACAGCCCCAGAACGGCTGGAGCAGCCCTGCTCTGCACTCCCACAGCACCCTGTGCTCTCCTCCTTCATACTCTACTGAGACACTCTAGTTACCTGCCTCTCTTGTACTAGATGGGCTCTCTAGGGCAGGGTGCCATCCTTTATATCTGTGTTCAACTCCTGTAACACAGTAGGTACTCCATAAATGTTATTAACATAAAACATAACATGAATGGCTGTACTGAATGAAAGATTAAAAGAGAAAAACACACACACAAAGATTTCCTTTCAACTGGCTTTTGTATTCAAAGATTTTTCCTATCTCCAGAAGCCAATTTTTACCACTTTGAATGTTGGAGTAACTATTCGATCACTTAATTTAATGGACCCAGTACTGACACGCCAGCCATAGATACAGTAGACACTTTCAATATGAATATAACCTATTTTATATTTATTTTACTCAGTTTTCCTCATTCTTAAAGAAATCAATGTGTTGTAATAGATCAATACCAAACCAGCATAACTAAAGAAAAAGCACTGGTCACTTAGCCTCTAAATTTTTAGTCAAATTGAAGATAGTTATGCAGAAACCACCTATCAATAAGTGACGATAAACTGGCATGGCAAGTTTTTGAAAGTTGTAGCAATAAGTAAGTACTATGCTTTGCTCACCAGCTTCACGTAACCTGTTCCCTTCTGCTTTTGTCCGGTTGGTTCTTTCACTTCCAGCAAGATCTACCAAGGACAACTGGCTAATAGTGATTTGTTCTTTTTCCTGAAGGGAAGATTATAATGCCAGTAACATAAGTTATAACTGGTTTACAGTGTTCTTTAAATATATTCAAATCAAATTAAGTCTTATGAATACAATGTTTGCACAATACAAAATGTATAGTAGGGGCGAAGGATACATGTTTTTGGGGAAGAGTTTGCTAAAAGCATATGATAAATATCCTCATGACATTACTTGCCCATTGTCTGGTCTTCTACATTATACTGTAAGCTCCACAAGAACAGGAATTCTACCTTTTAACCACTTCATCTCCAGCACCTTGCACAGTGCCTAGCACTCAGCAGGAGCTCAATAAATGTCTGCTAAATAGTGAGTCTACAGCAAGGCTAAATATTTGTATAATGAGATATTTGATAATTTTACAGTCTAATAATTTCATAATACTCTAATAACTTATAAGAAATGAAAGTCAAGAGATACTATAATATTAGCTGTGATTCAATGGAAAGCAAGTGTATAGAGACTTGACTTAAAGTATTTTCTAGCTAACATTTATCAAGTGCTGACTGTAAGCCAGGCAATGGACTAAAAACTTTACATGCCTCGCCTCCTTTAACCCTCACAGCATTACAAGTTTATTACAATTAGGTGAGACAAGCTAGTAAATGCCGAGGAATCAATTCAAATCCTGGCGGTCTTTAGTACCATGCTGTACCATCTACTCCTGCTACCTGAAAACCTTCGTGATATACCACAATTTCACAATATGTTTTGAATGGAATTACATTTTAATAGCTTAAAGTTATTAAATGATTTATATATTCAGGCTCAAATGCTGTTACTAATTGATATAAGCCTTGTAGCATGACAGGCCCAGCAGTAAAGCGTGATCAGCAGATGGGGGGCCCTACTGGCCTATCAGCCAAGAGAAGAACAATTTAGAATTGGCCACTCCTGAACTGTACCTAGCCTGGAAAGTTAACTGCTGACATTTAAAAACCATTAACTGAATTTCTACATACAAAATGAGTCTTCAGAGATAAAATAAAATATATGTTATGATTCATTGTTTTATCTCCTCTATTAGATATTTATAAAGATTTGTAAACCTTTTTCACAACAAAATTCCAGGTTCTAAGATTTAATAGCCAGTTTCCCAAAACTATACTACCTAATTAATGGAACATTTTTTTTTAAATGTCATCACCTACACATATATTAATTCTAGAGCAATATTCAGTGTAATGAAACCTCCATGATTTACCTCTGACTCACAAAATTAAGGATTCAGAACAAGAAAACACTCCACACATTAAATCTTTACCTGTAAGACATTGTCTCCATCTGCATCCAAGGGAGCCTGAACTAATTTAATGTTGAACACGCTATGGGAACGGCTGGACTCATGATTCAAATGTGTGTTAGCAATTCGTCGCTTTTTCTGGCCTACAGTGACAGAGAAATCACTGATCAAATCTCTACCGAGTCATTTCAGTGTACATACTTTCTACCAAACCAAAAAGTATTGTCAAATGAGAGCAGCAACTTGCAGGATTCTATTTATCACTGTATATATCTGTAATTCTAGCTCTGCTTCTAACCTCTCCAGAAAACTTCAAAAGCCTCCTCAGTAGACTTCACTTCTACTTCTGTACATCCTGCAACGTACATGTTATGGTTCTTATCTTCACGAAGCAACTTAGATTGTGGAGGTCTATGGGAAAGAAAAAACATTAGTTTCCTATATTATGAGATACTGATATTGCAACTTAAGACAAGGACTAAAATGTCAGGCAACATGACATCCATTCTTATAACGGGAATAAGCCTAAGCAAGACTCCAGAAGCATATTACACTTGGATAAGAATAAGGATATATAGTAAAAAGATTAGTTACATAACAGGACAACAGGAATCTATTTTGTTTTAAAAGCTTTGCTCTAATTTGTTCTAACAAAGCACATGAAACAACACTTACTAAACAACTAGAGATCAAAGTAGTAGTATAGCACCATCACATACATGCACAGGTTAAGCATCAAAATGTAGCATTTTCTTAATTTTAAAAGATCAACAGATAGAGCTGGTTCTGACTTCAGTGTCAACAAAAAACAAATTCAGAAGGAGTTTGGTATATACCAGGAGTGGCAATCCTTTCAAAGTGGCTGGTCAAGTTTTAGTCTAAGGTAGGTTGAGGATGGGAAAGGTGCTGCCTGTTTGGCCTCAGTCTTGTGAATGGTGGGGGTAGAAACATTTACCAGCCACCATTATTCAGCAAATGGCAGATTTCTCAGGGACCAAGGAGGGGCTTAGAAGTAGCAGCCGGCCCAGTACCAATGAAAAACCACCTACATGCAAACATGCCACAGATGCCAACCACTAGTATAACTGCACCCTTCTCCTTAAGAAAAGAGCACCATCACATACACAAAATCTGTGTTCCTCATGGGCGTGCTGCAACTATTCCACCTACCAAAGGAATAAGGTAGAAGTTACTGTTTCTATAGCAGCCATCTCACAGCAACACGTTCAGTCCAGAGTATCTGACAGTCAAAATGAGTCGTATCTTAAAAATCCTCTGCTTCTAATATTTCTTCATTGTATTAAAAACTAAACCTTAAACCAGCTCAAAAAAAGCAGGTTAATCACCACCCTAACAAATAAAATCTGAATTCACTGCCAAATAAGCACCCTGTGAGTTCATTCAAGTAGTTACCAGAAAGGTTACAAGGCATAGTCACATTTGTCAGTCTTCATTTACATAACAAAACCAAGATAGGCTTCTTAGAAAACAATCTCATTTGCAACAAATCAAACAGAAACTTGGCACATGTGCAGACATGAAAGTAATTGGTAGCAGTGAATGACATCACAAAAGTTTAGGAAAATGGGTACATACAACTGATACTCTGAAACAAATGGGAAAGTAATTAGTCTATAAATTGTTTAATATAAATAAAAGTGGATATACAGACACCTGTTCTCAGTCTAATGGTTTTCCAAATCTAGCTGTTCCTCCAATAATATTCACTGAGTCATATACACAAAAGTTAAGTAATACAACACAGGTCTTAATATTATTTGTCTTGAGAGGCCCTGACAAAGACAGCATTGAAGATAAGCATTTAGCTTAAGAACAAAACCATCAAGGAACAAGATAACCGTTATTAGACATGAGATTCCAGAGTCAGCTCTGGCACAAATGTAGTTTGTGATGCCAGATTGTAATTGCTCTTCAGTCTCAGCAGGGCAAGACCCAAGGAAATCTAAGTAATAGTCTTTTAACTCTGGTGGAATGACAACACAGATGCCACTTCTTATTGGTCAGTGATGGAAGGTCTGTGACTATTGTGCAGACAACAGCTTTAGGCTCCATTCTGTGGGGATCACCAGAACACAGATTAGAGGCTACAAACTCCCAACATTAAGTGTCAGGTTCTTAAAGGTAGCCCCAGGGCACATCTATAGGGACACTTCTTTATACAATTAAGGTCCTTGTCAAAATACAGCCCAGGGCCCACATATATACAGTAGAATATTACTCAGCCATAAAAAGAAATGAAGTTGAGTTATTTGTAGTGAGGTGGATGGACCTAGAGTCTGTCATACAAAGTGAAGTAAGTCAGAAAGAAAAAAACAAATACCATATGCTAACACATATATATGGAATCTAAAAAAAAAAAAAAAAGGTTCTGAAGAACCTCAGGGCAGGACAGGAATAAAGACGCAGACGTAGAGAATGGACTTGAGGACACGGGGAGGGGGAAGGGTAAGCTGGGACGAAGTGAGAGAGTGTCATGGACATATATACACTACCAAATGTAAAATAGCTAGTGGGAAGCAGCCACATAGCACCGGGAGATCAGCTCGGTGCTTTGTGACCACCTAGAGGGGTGGGATAGGGAGGGTGGGAGGGAGATGCAAGAGGGAGGGGATATGGGGACATATGTATACATATAGCTGATTCACTTCATTATACAGCAGAAACTAACACAACAGTGTGAAACAATTATACTCCAATAAAGATGTTAAAAAAATACAGCCTAGGGCCAAGAGTTTTTCAAAAGTAAAGTCTAAGGTGAATATTCTCCTTAGATGCCTTAACCCAGTGGTTTTCCTAATACAGCTACATATCTAGTTAATATACAGAACTATTCACCAAGCACCAACTGCATGATATATGAGTTACATTTCATTTTGAAAACAAAAGTAAGCTTTATCCCTATTTATAGCTGAGGAAACTAAACCTCACTGATGTGAAGTGATTTCACCAAGGTTAAGCAGCTAAGGGACTCTCTCCACTACTTACTTAGGCTTTATGGGATCAAATGGCACCTCTTCCAATAGATCATATATGTAATTATTATATATTTCAATATAAGAGACAAATACACCGTAGACACTATCTTCATCAACCTCTTCTGCTTTGCAAAATTCTTGTACATTTATCATATCTGCAAACTCTGGATCTACTTGTCGTCTGAAAAAAAGAAAAAAAAAGTCCCAAAGTCTCATCTTACACACTGTGAGGAAATAAATGACCTCCATTACAAGCAGGAATGCACAGAGCAACTTTATTCATACTCATGGTTGGGCCAACAGTTCTCCCAAATCTCCCCAGATATACAACACAGGCTTTTACACCCTCTCTCACCAAGAGTGGCACCTTCCCTAAACAGTGATTCAAGGGCAGTGTGCTCAGAACCAAACAGAACATCTGAGCAAATAAACTCACTTAAGAACATCCCTCAACTTTGATCTCACTAAAGTCAACTGTCAGACCAACTTCTCCACTTCTGTTCACCATTCCCTATGCCTGAGGAAACCACTGGACAGGGTTCCCATGAGGCCAGTGTTACAAATGTAATTACTTACTTGCTAGAGGGGGTCTTTGGATTGGGCGTGGCTTCTCTTTTCTGCCGTTCTAATAAAGCATCAACTTCACACTGTATATCCATACTATTCCTATCATTAGATTTAAAAACCTTAAAGTGGGGGCAAAAATCAGACCATAATTTTTAGACTTTGACTTAAATAGTAAGAAATATATTTAAGAAATAAAAAACAATATTTAAACATATTTAAAGTTTCAAAAGGTATCCGATGCCTTAGTTCTCCCTTAATACTACTGTATCCACAGGTATTTTGGCACCTATGCCCTCTAGTGAGTCACAACACACACAAAATTAAACTTACGTATCGTTTAGCTTGAAACGACCCTATACTGTTAAAGAGCATGTCCAAACAGCGAGGAAGCAGTCCTCCTTCCCTTGGAGAACCAGTCATAGTGTGAGTTTTTCCACTTCCCGTCACACCATATGTAAAAAGGAGACCTACAATGTAACAAGTCACAGTTATATATTAAATGTCACACTTGGCTATATCTTAAAAGTCCTCCACGTATATTTTTTGTATTAGAAAACACTTAAAATTAACTGCTCAACACCTCAATATATAAGGCAAATGCTAACAGCCATGAAAGGAGAAATCAACAGTAACACAGTAGGGAGACTTTAACACCCACTTACATCAATGGACAGATCATCCAGACAGAAAATCAATAACGAAACATGGGCCATAAATGAAACATTAAACCAGATGGACTTAATTGATATTTCTAGAACATTCCATCCAAAAGCAGCAGAATACACATTCTTCTCAGGTGCACATGGAACATTCTCCAAGACTGACCACATGCTGGACAACAAAACAAGCCTCAGTAAATTTAAGAAAACTGAAATCATATCAAGTATCTTTTCTGACCACAACGCTAAGAGATTTGAAATCAATCACAAGAAAAAAATTGTCAAAAAAAACAAACAAGTGGAAGCTAAACAATATGTTACTAAACAACCAATGGATCACTGAAGACGTAAAAAAATACCTAGAGACAAATGACAACAAAAAGATGACAATCAAAAACCTATGTGAGGGGCTTCCCTGGTGGCGCAGTGGTTGAGAATCTGCCTGCCAATGCAGGGGACACAGGTTCGAGCCCTGGTCTGGGAAGATCCCACATGCCGCGGAGCGGCTGGGCCCGTGAGCCACAATTGCTGAGCCTGTGCGTCTGGAGCCCGTGCTCCGCAACAAGAGAGGCCGCGATAGTGAGAGGCCCGCGCACTGCGATGAAGAGTGGCCCCCACTTGCCGCAACTAGAGAAAGCCCTCGCACAGAAACGAAGACCCAACACAGCCATAACTTAATTAATTAATTAATTAATAATAATAAAAAAAACCCTATGTGACGCAGGAAAAGCAGTTCTAGCAGGGAAGTTTATAGCAATAAAATCTTACCTCAGGAAACAAGAAAAATCTCAAACAACTTAACCTTACACCTAAAGCAACTAAAGAAAAAAGAATAAACAAAACCCAAAGTGAGTAGAAGGAAAGAAATCATAAAGATCACGGCAGAAATAAATGAAACAGAGATGAAGAAAACAACAGGAAAGAGCAATGAAACCAAAAGCTGGTTCTTTTAAAAGGTAAACAAGACTGATAAACCTTTAGCCAGACTCATCAAGAAAAAAGAGGGCTCAAATCAAGAAAATCAGAAGTGAAAACGGAGAAGTTACAACAGACACCACAGAAATACAAGCGATTATAAGAGACTACTGCAAGCAAGTGTACGCCAATAAAATGGATAACCTAGAAGAAATGGACAAATTCTTAGAAAGGTACAAGCTCCCAAGACTAAACCAGGAAGAAATAGAAAAATATGAAAGGACCAATCATAAGTACTGAAACTGAAACTGTGATTAAAACCTCCCAGCAAACAAAAGTCCAGGACCAGATCGCTTCAGAGGCAAATTCTATCACACATTTAGAGAAGAGTTAACACCTATCCTTCTGAAACTATTCCCAAAAATTCCAGAGGAAGGAACACTCCCAAATTCATTCTACAAGGCCACTATCACCCTGATACCAAAACTGGACAAGGGTAACACAGAAAAAATTACAGGCCAGTATCTTTGATAAATATAGACACAAAACTTCTCAACAAAATACTAGCAAACCGAATCCAACAACACATAAAAAAGGTCACGGGCTTCCCTGGTGGCGCAGTGGTTAAGAATCCGCCTGCCAATACAGGGGACACGGGTTCAAGCCCTGGTCCCGGAAGATCCCACATGCCGCAGAGCAGCTGGGCCCGTGAGCCACAATTACTGAGCCTGCGTGTCTGGAGCCTGTGCTCCGCAACAAGAGAGGCCGCGATACTGAGAGGCCCGCGCACTGCGATGAAGAGTGGCCCCCACTTGCCACAACTGGAGAAAGCCCCCGCACAGAAACGAAGACCCAAACACAGCCATAAATAAAAAATAAAAATAAAAAAGCTACATTTAAAAAAAAAAAAAAAAAGTCACACATCATGACCACGTTGGATTCATCCCAGGGTTCCAAGGATGATCCAACATACATAAATCAATCAATGAGATACACCACATCAACAGAAGAAAGGAAAAAAGCCTCGTGATCATCAATAGATGCAGAAAAAGCATTTGACAAAATTCAACATTCACTCATGATAAAAACCTTTATGAAACTGGGTAGAGAGGGAACGTATCTCAACATAATAAAAGCTATTTATGACAAACCCACAGCCAATATAATATTCAATGGTGAAAAGCTGAAAGACTTCCTGCTAAAATATGGAACAAGACAAGGATGCCCACTCTCACCACTTCTCTTCAACATAGTATTGGAAGTCCTAGCCAGAGCAATCAGACAAGAAAAAGAAATAAAATGTATTTAAATTCATAGGGAAGAGATAAAATTGTCATTACATGCAAATGACATGATAATATATGTAGAAAAGCCTAAAGACTCCACACTAAAACCACTAGAACTGATAAATGAATCCAGCAAGGTAGCAGGATACAAGATTAACATACAGAAATAGGTTGCACTTCTTTACACTAACAATGAAATATAAAGGGAATGTAAACAAACAATCCCTTTTAAACTCCCACAAAAAATAAAATACTTAGAAATAAACCTCACCAAGGAGGTGAAAGACTTATATGCTGAGAACTACAAAACATTATTAAAGGAAATTAAAGATGATTCAAAGAAATGGAAAGATATCCCATGCTCTTGGATTGGAAGAATTAATATTGCTAAAATGGCCATACTACCCAAAGCAATCTACAGATTTAATGTGATCCCTTTTAAATTACCAATGGTATTTTTCACAGAAATAGAACAAATAATACCAAAATTTACATGGAACCATAAAAGACCCAGAATTGCCAAAGCAATCCTGAGGAAAAAGAAAAAAGCAGGAGGCATAACACTCCCAGACTTGACTACAAGGCTACAGTAATCAAAACAGCATGGTATTGGCACAAAAACAGATATACAGATCAATGGAACAGAAGAGAGAGCCCAGAAATAAACCCACAAACCTGTGGCTTAAAGACCTAATTATAAGACCAGACACCGGGAATTCCCTGGTGGCCTAGTGGTTAGGATCTGGCGCTTTCACTGCAGAGGCCCAGGTTCGATCCCTGGATTGCACCATCCTGCATGCCGCATGGCACGGCCAAAATGGAAAAATATAAAAAAGAAAGAAAAAGACACCATAAAACTCCTAGTAGAGAACATAGGCAAAACATTCTCTGACATAAATCATACCCATGTTTTCTTAGGTCAGACTCCCAAGGCAATAGAAATAAAAGCAAAAATAAACAAATGGGACCTAATCAAACTTATAAGCTTTTGCACAGCAAAGGAAACCGCAAACAAAATGAAAAGACAACTTACGGACTGGGAGAAAATATTTGCAAATGATGCGACTGACAAGGGCTTAATTTCCCAAATCAGCAAACAGCTCATACAACTCAATAACAAAAAAAACAAACAACCCAATAAAAAATGGGCAGAAGACTTAAATAGACATTTCTCCAAAGAAGACAAACGGATGGCCAATAGGCACATGAAAAGATACTCAATGTCGCTAATTACTAGAGAAATGTAAATCAAAACTACAACGAGGTACCACCTCACACCAGTCAGAATGGCCATCAATAAAAAGTCTACAAATAGCAAATGCTGCAGAAGTTGTGGAGAAACCCTCCTACCCCGTTGGTGGGAATGTAAATTGGTAGAGCCACTATGGAGAACAGTATGGAGGTTCCTTAAAAAACTAAAAATAGAGCTACCATAAGATGCAGCAATCCCATTCCTGGGCATATATCCAGAGAAAACCATGATCTGAAGGGATACATGCACCCCAGTGTTCATTGAAGTGCTGTTTACAATAGCCAAAACATGGAAACAACATAATGTCCACTGACAGATGAATGGATAAGGAAGATGTGGTACATATATACAATGTAATATTACTCAGCCATAAAAAAGAATGAAATACTGCCATTTGCAGCAACATGGATGGACCTAGAGATTATCACACTCTAGGTATAATAGTAAGCGAAGTAAGTTAGAAAGGCAAATACCATGATAAAACTTATTATGTGGAATCTTAAATATGACACAACTCAACATATCTGTGAAACAAAAACAGACTCACAAATATAGAGAACAGACTTGTGGTTGCCAAGGGGAGGGGGGGATAGGAGAGGGAAGAAGTGGGAGTTTGGGATTAGCAGAGGCAAACTATTATATATAGGATGGATAACAACAAGGTCCTATTGTATAGCACAAGGAACTATATTCAATATCCTGTGACAAACCATAATTGAAAAGAATACGAAAAAGAATATATATATGTATAACTGAACCACTTTGCCATACAGAAGAAATTAACACAACATTGTAAATCAACTACACTTCAATAAAATTAAAAAAAACACTCCCAACAAACAAAAGTCCAGGACCAGATGGTTTCACAGGCGAATTCTGTCAACATTTAGAGAAGAGTTAACACTTATTCTTCTGAAACTCTTCTAAAAAATTGCAGAGGAAGGAACACTCCCAAACTCATTCTACAAGGCCACCATAATCCTGATACTAAAACCAGACAAGAATATCACAAAAAAAGAAAATTACAGGCCAATATCACTGATGAATACAGATGCAAAAATTCTCAACAAAATACTAGCAAACTGAATCCAACAATACATTAAAAGGATCATACATCATGATCAAGTGGGATTTATCCCAGGGATGCAAGGATTCTTCAGTATCCACAAATCAATCAGTGTGATACACCACATTAACAAACTGAAGAATACAAACCCTTTGATCATCTCAATAGATGCAGAAAATGCTTTTGACAATATCAACACCCATTTATGATAAAAACTCTCCAGAAAGTGGGCATAGAGGGAACACACCTTAACATAATAAAGGTCATGTAAGACAAACCTACAGCTAACATCATACTCAATGGTGAAAAGCCTAAAGCATTCCCTATAAGATCAGGAACAAGACAAGTATATTCACTGTCACCACTTTTATTCAACATAGTTTTGAAGTCCTAGCCATGGCAATCAGAGAAGAAAAAGGAATAAAAGGAATCCAAATTGGAAAAGAAGAAGAAAACTGTCACTGTTTTCAGATGACATGATACTATATATAGAAAATCCTAAAGATGCTACCAGAAAACTACTAGAGCTGGTCAATGAATTTGGTAAAGTTGCAAGATACAAAATTAATACACAGAAATCTCTTGCATTCCTATACACTAATAACGAAAGATTAGAAAGAGAAATTAAGAAAACAATCCCATTTACAATCTCATCAGAAAGAATAAAATACCTAGGAATAAACCTACCTAAGGAGGCAAAAGACCTGTATGCAGAAAACTATAAGATGTTGATGAAAGAAATTGAAGATGACATAAACTGATGGAAAGATATACCATGTTCTTGGATTGGAAGAATCAATATTGTCAAAATGGCTATACTACAATGCAATCTACATATTCAACACAATCCCTATCAAATAACCAATGGCATTTTCCACATAACTAGAACAAAAAAATTTTTACACTTGTGTGGAAACGCAAAAGATCCCCAAGAGCCAAAGCAATCGTGAGAAAGAAAAACGGAGCTGGAGGAATCAGGCTCCCTGACTTCAGACTATACTATAAAACTACAGAAATCTGGCACAAAAACAGAAATATAGATCAATGGAAAAGGATAGAAAGCCCAGAAATAAACCCACGCACCTACGGTCAATTAATTTAGGACAAAGGAGGCAAGAATATATAATGGAGAAATGACAGTCTCTTCAATAAGTGGTGCTGGGAAAACTGGACAGCTACATGTAAAAGAATGAAATTAGAACAGTCTCTAACACCATACACAAAAATAAACTCAAAATGGATTAGAGACCTAAATGTAAGACCTGATACTATAAAACTCTTAGCACACTCTTTGACATAAATCACAGCAAGATCTTTTTGGATCCACCTCCTAGAGTAATAAAAACCAAAAGAAAAGTAAACAAATGGGACCTAATTATACTGTAAAGCTTTTGCACAGAAAAGGAAACGATAATCAAAATGAAAAGACAACCCACAGAATGGGAGAAAATATTTGCAAATGATGAGACCGACAAGGGATTAATTTCCAAAATATACAAACAGCTCATGCAGCATCACAAAAAAAAAAAAACAAAAAACAACCCAATCAAAAAATGGGCAGAAGACCTAAATAGACATTTCTCCAAAGAAGACATACAGATGGCCAAGAGGCACATGAAAAGGTGGTCAACATTGCTTAGTATTAGAGAAATGCAAATCAAAACTACAATGAGGAGGATTAACCAAGATGGCGGAGTAGAAGGACGTGCTCTCACTCCCGCTTGCGAGAGCACCAGAATCACAACTGGCTGCTGGACAATCATTGACAGGAAAACACTGGACTTCACCAAGGAGGATACCCCACGTCCAAGGACAGAGGAGAAGCCACAGTGAGACGGTAGGAGGGGCGCAATCAGAGTAAAATCAAATCCCATAACTGCTGGGTGGGTGGCTCACAGACTGGCGAACACTTATACCACAGAAGTCCACCCACTGGAGTGAAGGTTCTGAGCCCCACGTCAGGCTTCCCAACCTGGGGGTCCGGCTACGGGAGGAGGAATTCCTAGAGAATCAGACTTTGAAGCCTAGTGGGAATTGATTGCAGGACTTTGACAGGACTGGGGGAAACAGAGACCCCACTCTTGGAGGGCACACACAAAGTAATGTGTGCATCGGGACCCAGGGGAAGGAGCAGTGACCCTGGGGGAGACTGAACTAGACCTACCTGCTGGTGTTGGGGGGTCCCCTGCAGAGGCGAGTGGTGGCTCTGTTTCACCGTGGGGATAAGGACACTGGCAGCAGAGGTTCTGGGAAGTTCTCCTTGGCGTGAGCCCTCCCAGAGTCTGCCATTAACCCCACCAAAGAGCACGGGTAGGCTCCAGTGTTGGGTTGCCTCAGGCAAAACAACCAACAGGGAGGGAACCCAGCCCCACCCATCAACAGTCAAGTGGATTAAGGTTTTACTGAGCTCTGACCGCCACAGCAACAGGGAGGGAACCCAGCCCCACCCATCAACAGTCAAGTGGATTAAGGTTTTACTGAGCTCTGACGCCACAGCAACAGTCAGCTCTACCCACCACCAGAGCCTCCCATCAAGCCTCTTAGATAGCCTCAACCACCAGAGGGCAGACAACAGAAGCAAGAAAAACTACAATCCTGCAGCCTGTGGACCAAAAACCACAGTTACAGAAAGATAGAGAAGATGAAAAGGCAGAGGGTTATGTACCAGATGAAGGAACAAGAAAAAACCCCAGAAAAACAACTAAATGAAGTGGAGATAGGCAACCTTCCAGAAAAAGAATTCAGAATAATGATAGTGAAGATGATCCAGGACCTCGGAATAAGAATGGAGGCAAAGATTGAGAAGATGCAAGAAATGATTAACAAAGACCTAGAAGAATTAAAGAACAAACAAACAGAGAGGAACAATACAATAACTGAAATGAAAACTACACTAGAAGGAATCAATAGCAGAATAACTGAGGCAGAAGAACGGATAAGTGACCTGGAAGACAGAATGGTGGAATTCACTGCTGCGGAACAGACTAAAGAAAAAAGAATGAAAAGAAATGAAGACAGCCTAAGAGACCTCTGGGACAACATTAAACGCAACAACATTCGCATTATAGGGGTCCCAGAAGGAGAAGAGAGAGAGTAAGGACCAGAGAAAATATTTGAAGAGATTATAGTCGAAAACTTCCCTAACATGGGAAAGGAAATAGCCACCCAAGTCCAGGAAGCACAGAGAGTCCCATACAGAATAAATCCAAGGAGAAACACGCCGAGACACATAGTAATCAAAGTGGCAAAAATTAAAGACAAAGAAAAATTATTGAAAGCAGCAAGGGAAAAATGACAAATAACATACAAGGGAACTCCCATAAGGTTAACAGCTGATTTCTCAGCAGAAACTCTGCAAGCCAGAAGGGAGTGGCATGATATACTTAAAGTGATGAAAGGGAAGAACCTACAACCAAGATTACTCTACCCGGCAAGGATCTCATTTAGATTTGATGGAGAAATCAAAAGCTTTACAGACAAGCAAAAGCTAAGAGAATTCAGCACCACCAAACCAGCTCTACAACAAATGCTAAAGGAACTTCTCTAAGTGGGAAACACAAGAGAAGAAAAGGACCTACAAAAACAAACCCAAAACAATTAAGAAAATGGTCATAGGAACATACATATCGATAATTACCTTAAACGTGAATGGATTAAATGCCCCAACCAAAAGACATAGACTGGCTGAATGGATACAAAAACAAGACCCATATATATGCTGTCTACAAGAGACCCACTTGAGACCTAGGGACACATACAGACTGAAAGTGAGGGGATGGAAAAAGATATTCCATGCAAATGGAAATCAAAAGAAAGCTGGAGTAGCTATACTCATATCAGATGAAATAGACTTTAAAATAAAGAATGTTACAAGAGACAAGGAAGGACACTACATAATGATCCAGGGATCAATCCAAGAAGAAGATATAACAATTATAAATATATATGCACCCAACATAGGAGCACCTCAATACATAAGGCAACTGCTAACAGCTATAAAAGAGGAAATCGACAGTAACACAGTAATAGTGAGGGACTTTAACACTTCACTTACACCAATGGACAGATCATCCAAAATGAAAATAAATAAGGAAACAGACGCTTTAAATGACACAATAGACCAGATAGATTTAATTGATATATATAGGACATTCCATCCAAAAACAGCAGATTACACATTCTTCTCAAGCGTGCACGGAACATTCTCCAGGATAGATCACATCTTGGGTCACAAATCAAGCCTCAGTAAATTTAAGAAAATTGAAATCATATCAAGCATCTTTTCTGACCACAACGCTATGAGATTAGAAATGAATTACAGGGAAAAAAACGTAAAAAAGACAAACACGTGGAGGCTAAACAATACGTTACTAAATAACCAAGAGATCACTGAAGAAATCAAAGAGGAAATCAAAAAATACCTAGAGACAAGTGACAATGAAAACACGACGACCCAAACAAAACCTATGGGATGCAGCAAAAGCGGTTCTAAGAGGGAAGTTTATAGCTATACAAGCCTACCTAAAGAAACAAGAAAAATCTCAAGTAAACAATCTAACCTTACACCTAAAGAAACTAGAGAAAGAAGAACAAACAAAACCCAAAGTTAGCAGAAGGAAAGAAATCATAAAGATCAGAGCAGAAATAAATGAAATAGAAACAAAGAAAACAATAGCAAAGATCAATAAAACTAAAAGTTGGTTCTTTGAGAAGATAAACAAAATTGATAAGCCATTAGCCAGACTCATCAAGAAAAAGAGGGAGAGGGCTCAAATCAATAAAATCAGAAATGAAAAAGAAGTTACAACAGACACCGCAGAAATACAAAGCATCCTAAGAGACTACTACAAGCAACTTTATGCCAATAAAATGGACAACCTGGAAGAAATGGACAAATTCTTAGAAAGGTATAACCTTCCAAGACTGAATCAGGAAGAAACACAAAATATGAACAGACCAATCACAAGTAATGAAATTGAAACTGTGATTAAAAATCTTCCAACAAACAAAAGTCCAGGACCAGATGGCTTCACAGGTGAATTCTATCAAACATTTAGAGAAGAGCTAACACCCATCCTTCTCAAACTCTTCCAAAAAATTGCAGAGGAAGGAACACTCCCAAACTCATTCTATGAGGCCACCATCACCCTGATACCAAAACCAGACAAAGACACTACAAAAAAAGAAAATTACAGACCAATATCACTGATGAATATAGATGCAAAAATCCTCCACAAAATACTAGCAAACAGAATCCAACAACACATTAAAAGGATCATACACCACGATCAAGTGGAATTTATCCCAGGGATGCAAGGATTCTTCAATATACGCAAATCAATCAATGTGATACACCATATTAACAAATTGAAGAATAAAAACCATATGATCATCTCAATAGATGCAGAAAAAGCTTTTGACAAAATTCAACACCCATTTCTGATAAAAACTCTCCAGAAAGTGGGCATAGAGGGAACCTACCTCAACATAATAAAGGCCATATATGACAAACCCACAGCAAACATCATTCTCAATGGTGAAAAACTGAAAGCATTTCCTCTAAGATCAGGAACGAGACAAGGATGTCCACTCTCACCACTATTATTCAACATAGTTCTGGAAGTCCTAGCCATGGCAATCAGAGAAGAAAAAGAAATAAAAGGAATACAAATTGGAAAAGAAGAAGTAAAACTGTCACTGTTTGCGGATGACATGATACTATACATAGAGAATCCTAAAACTGCCACCAGAAAACTGCTAGAGCTAATTAATGAATATGGTAAAGTTGCAGGATACAAAATTAATGCACAGAAATCTCTTGCATTCCTCACTAATGATGAAAAATCTGAAAGAGAAATTATGGAAACACTCCCATTTACCACTGCAACAAAAAGAATAAAATACCTAGGAATAAACCTACCTAGGGAGACAAAAGACCTGTATGCAGAAAACTATTAGACACTGATGAAAGAAATTAAAGATGATACCAACAGATGGAGAGATATACCATGTTCTTGGATTGGAAGAATCAACATTGTGAAAATGAGTATACTACCCAAAGCAATCTACAGATTCAATGCAATCCCTATCAAATTACCAATGGCATTTTTTACGGAGCTAGAACAAATCATCTTAAAATTTGTATGGAGACACAAAAGACCCCGAATAGCCAAAGCAGTCTTGAGGCAAAAAAATGGAGCTGGAGGAATCAGACTCCCTGACTTCAGACTCTACTACAAAGCTACAGTCATCAAGACAATATGGTACTGGCACAAAAACAGAAACATAGATCAATGGAACAAGATAGAAAGCCCACAGATTAACCCACGCACCTATGGTCAACTAATCTATGACAAAGGAGGCAAAGATATACAATGGAGAAAAGACAGTCTCTTCAATAAGTGGTGCTGGGAAAACTGGACAGCTACATGTAAAAGAATGAAATTAGAATACTCCCTAACACCATACACAAAAATAAACTCAAAATGGATTAGGGACCTAAATATAAGACTGGACACTATAAAACTCTTAGAGGAAAACATAGGAAGAACACTGTTTGACATAAATCACAGCAAGATCTTTTTTGATCCACCTCCTAGGGTAATGGAAATAAAAACAAAAATAAACAAGTGGGACCTAATGAAACTTCAAAGCTTTTGCACAGCAAAGGAAACCATAAACAAGACCAAAAGACAACCCTCAGAATGGGAGAAAATATTTGCAAATGAATCAACGGACAAAGGATTAATCTCCAAAATATATAAACAGCTCATTCAGCTCAATATCAAAGAAACAAACACCCCAATCCAAAAATGGGCAGAAGACCTAAATAGACATTTCTCCAAAGAAGACATACAGACGGCCACAAAGCACATGAAAAGATGCTCAACATCACTAATTATTAGAGAAATGCAAATCAAAACTACAATGAGGTATCACCTCACTCCTGTTAGAATGGGCATCATCAGAAAATCTACAAACAACAAATGCTGGAAAGGGTGTGGAGAAAAGGGAACCCTCTTGCACTGTTGGTGGGAATGTAAATTGATACAGCCACTATGGAGAACAATATGGAGGTTCCTTAAAAAACTAAAAATAGAATTACTATATGACCCAGCAATCCCACTACTGGGCATATACCCAGAGAAAACCGTAATTCAAAAAGACACATGCACCCGAATGTTCATTGCAGCACTATTTACAATAGCCAGGTCATGGAAGCAACCTAAATGCCCATCAACAGACGCATGGATAAAGAAGTTGTGGTACATATATACAATGGAATATTACTCAGCCATAAAAAGGAACGAAATTGAGTCATTTGTTGAGACGTGGATGGATCTAGAGAGTGTCATACAGAGTGAAGTAAGTCAG
Source organism: Balaenoptera ricei (assembly GCF_028023285.1). Taxonomy (NCBI): domain Eukaryota; kingdom Metazoa; phylum Chordata; class Mammalia; order Artiodactyla; family Balaenopteridae; genus Balaenoptera; species Balaenoptera ricei. The sequence continues at coordinate 67,070,844 of NC_082640.1, forward strand.
AAAGAGAAAAACAAATATCGTATATTAATGCGTGTATGTGGAACCTAGAAAAATGGTACAGATGACCCAGTTTGCAGGGCAGAAGTTGAGACACAGATGTAGAGAATGGACATATGGACACCAAGGGGGGAAAACTGTGGTGGGGTGGGGATGGTGGTGTGCTGAATTGGGCGATTGGGATTGACATGTATACACTGATGTGTATAAAATTGATGCCTAATAAGAACCTGCAGTATAAAAAAACAAACAAAACAACTAATACTAAACTTTCATTGGGTTATTTGTATGGAAATATGTTAATATAAATGTTTCAGACATTACATGAAATTTCTAAAAATCTTATATTTGTATTTGTATGGAAATATGTTAATATAAATGTTTCAGACATTACATGAAATTTCTAAAAATCTTATATTTGTATTTGTATGGAAATATGTATGGAAATATGTTAATATAAATGTTTCAGACATTACATGAAATTTCTAAAAATCTTATATGTTCTGGTATAATGTTATAAGTAATAATCCTAGTTATTACTTTAAAATGTATATCTCAGAAATAACTAATTTTCTTGTCAACTGCATTATTATGAACTTTCATCAAATCTTTAACCGTGGTCATTTTTAAGTCTTTTGTCATTTACAGACAGTTCTGGGTGTACTCTGATGATTTTGCAAATATGTTCCTATAAGAGGGTTTCATCTTCAAGAAATTCATGGAAAAGACTCTGACAAGTACAGGTTTCTGGTAACTGACTGTACTGCTGAACTGAATGAATAAGCATTTTCAGAACTCTAATGAAAAACTGATGAACTCATAAAAGTGCTAACAAAAGATCAAGATGAAAAAAAAAATGAATTACATGGGACTGAGTGAACTGATGAGGATGAGTATAATTTTTGTGACTTTCTGTCTGAATTTAAAAAAAAAAAAATCCCACAAGGACTCAGAGGCAAAGAATATACAAATCAATTTTCACTGCAAAGTAAAGGAGCTGTTACAGTGGAGGATTACTGGACTGAATGTCAATATTATGACATAGTATGAGTGTGTTTCATGTTTGGTAATTGCAATCATTGTTGCTTTTGTTGTGGTCATCCATGTACAATGCTTGGTGTCAGTCTATCTCTTGTAAAAATAAAATACAGTGGGTGTGTGTGAAAAAAAAAAAAAAAGAATAAACAAACACAATCTGGGTTCAAAAAAAAAACAAAAATACTACAATGAGATATTGCCTCACACAAGTCAGAATGGCCATCATCAAAAAGTCTACAAATAACAAATGCTGGAGAGGGTGTGGAGAAAAGGGAACCCTCCTACCCTGTTGGTGGGAATGTAAATTGGTATAGCCACTATGGAGAACAGTATGGAGGTTCCTTAAAAAACTAAAACTAGAGCTACCATAGGATGCAGCAATCCCAGGCCTGGGCATATATCCAGAGAATACCATGGTTCAAAAGGATACATGCACCCCAATGTTCAGTGAAGCACTGTTTATAATAGCCAAGACATGGAAGCAACCTAAATGTCCATCAACAGGTGAATAGATAAAGAAGATGTGGTACATATATAAAATGTACATATATAAAATGGAATATTACTCAGCCATTAAAAAGAATGAAATAATGCCATTTGCAGTAACATGGATGGACCTGGAGATTATCATACTAAGTGAAGTAAGTCAGACAGAAAAAGACAAGTATCATATGATATTGCTTATATGCAGAATCTAAAAAATAAAAAAATAAAAAAGTGATACAAATGAACCTATTTACAAAACAGACTCACAGACTTAGAAAACAAACTTATGGTTACCAAAGGGGAGGGATAAATTGGGAGTTTGGGATTGACATATACATACTACTATATTTAAAATAGATAATCAACAAGGACCTACTGTATAGCACAGGGAAATCTATTCAATATTCTGTAATAACCTATATGGGAAAAGAATCTGAAAAAGAATGGATATATGTATAACTGAGTCACTTAGCTGTACACCTGAAACTAACACAACACTGTAAATCAACTATACTCCAATGCAAAATAAAAATTAAATTTGAAAAATAAGCAAATTAAAAAAATAAAAATAACTGCTCAGAAAAGCAGGTTTAACACTACTCTGGAAAATTAACTGGGTTCAAGGCTGAACATAAATCAAATACCTAAGTATCAAAAAAGTTTTATCAGAGGGGGAGAAAAAGAAAAATTCAACAAAACTCCAAGAATCATACCATTTTTGCCATGAATGAGGTCATCTACCAAGGGATTAGCCACAACATCAAAGAGCTCCTTTTGGGTGGTATGAATGCCAAATACTTGTTTAAATGAATACTGAGTCTGTGGAGAAGGAAAAAAATAAAAAGCACATAAACGGAATTCCACTATAGCTAGGCTAGAAATATATCTGTTTAAACATATTCAGATGTTTCCTTATGAACAATTAGATCTAGACATGAAAAAAAAATACCAATAGTCTTTAAACTTGGAATCTTTAAAAAATTCATGACATACTTAAATTATACCAATTATAAACTGGTAAATATTTACAGTTATAACTACTGAAGAGACTGTAGAAAAGTCTTGTCTACTAATGCTTCATAGACTAAGGCTGATTTTGTTTTAATTAAGTGACAAAGGAGTTCAAAAGGTATTACAACGATTCAGTCATAGACTTGTGAAAATCCTCAAGCATTACTTCATATACTATTTTACTGCTATCTATTTTTCTTTATAAAGGTGTCATTTAAAATGGCATAGCAGTATAAAACCAAGAGTTTTGATGTACTGCTTTTTTAAAACTAGAAAATAACTGTCAATATAATCTCATCTGAGTTTTTTTGTTTGTTTGTTTTTGGCTGTGCCACAAGGCATGCAGGATACTAGCTCCCTGACCAGGGATATAACCCTGGTGCACTGGAGTGGAAGCATGGAGTCTCAACCACTGGACCACCAGGGAAGTCCCTCATCTGAGTTCTTCTATGAAATAAATTTTAAATAAACTGTGACCTTTAAAAAAGCAATAATACTTCAATTATCAAATCTTTCAAAATATGACTATTATTATAAAGCATATCTATATTATCAGAAATATTACCAAACTCCTACTTGGAAAATAAGACTGGGGACTAGGGTATATATTTCAAGGTAAATTAAAATGCCCTAATTGTCCAGGGACTGGAGTTCTATTCTTTCTATATTTGTTGTCTTCAAGCTTTATTAGTTTGTAGATGTTGCAATTGTTCCTGTAGGCTTCCTGAATTTCTTGCAATTTTTGCTCCATGAATGTCAATGCTATTATTTGGTGCATGAGTATTCACTAGAATTTATTGTGGATTATAGCCTTTGTCACATGACCCCTTTTCCATGTTTTATACGTTTTATCTTAAATCCAACCTGCTCACATATCAATATCATGACCCTTATGTTTTTAAAATTAGTAGTTTTGTCCCCCAAAAGGAGACATGTATAGATTAGGACTCAAATACATCATCATCATCATAACAACAACAACTTGCACTTAACACTAACCATGTCCCAAGCACTGCCTTAGCATATTAGTGAATCATCATTTTTACAACCTTTGATGTAGGTACTATCAATTATTATGGCTCATTTTATAACTTGTTAAAGATCACACACCTACTTCAGCTAAGCTAACTCTCACCTTTGTAGAAGTTTTTATTCCAATCCTGTAAAACAGCTTTAGAGTTCACAGAAAGAACAAAGACTCTTAGAACTGAAAAGATACATATAGGTTAGTGCTGACAGGTCAATCAGATGACCTCCAAGTCCTCATGAACAATCCCCACCCTCTTCCAGGTGAAGAAAACTGAGGCAAGAAGGAACTTGCCCAAACTCATGAAGCTAATTAGTGTCAAAGCCATTTTCATTCCAACACTTCTTCCATTATCCAGTGTTGCCTTCTGTCAAAAAGCACTGAGAACTTTTAATCCCCACCAAACCTTTAGTACTATTTACACATACATGAAATTAACTCTAATAAAGAAGCAAAATTCAATAAGTCAGTTCTCAACTATTTTACATTCTCAAAGGCCTACTCCTCCGTGAAGCCTTCCCAGACCATTCCTTCATGCTTAATCCGTATCTACTGAGTGTTTGGCAAACAGGACAGATAAGGTACATATCCCCTAGAAGTGCATATTACACCAGGGGAGAGACAATAAACAAGTAAATAAATCTATAGGTTGGGGTAAGTGCTGTCAAGGAAGTATAGAGAGTACAGACCAGGAGAGAAGTGGGAGGGGTGCTACTGTTGATGGGGGTAATCTGGACACACTCTCGGAGGAAGTGATTTAAGCTAAAACCTAAGGATGAGGAGCCATCCTGCTAAGAGCTAAGGGAAAAGCCCTGAGGCAAGATTCTGGCTTATCCAAGCAATTTAGGATTGTATGAGTACTAAGAGGTGAGGTGGAGAGAGAGATAGCAGGAAGATTAAGCAGGACTGCGCCCATTTGAAAACTTTATTCCTTAGAAGGTTTTAAACAGGAAAATGGTGACGGGAAGTGGGGGGAAAATTAGGAGTTTGGGATTAGCAGATACAAACTGCTATACATAAAATAGATAAACAACATCCTACTGTATAACACAGGCAAGTGTATTCAATATGTTGTAGTAAACCATAATGGAAAAGAATATGAAAAAGAATATATACATATATGTATAACTGAATCACTTTGCTGTATACAAGAAGCTAATACAGCATTGTAAATTAATGGTACTTCAGTTAAAAAAAGAAAAAGGAAAATGTGAGGTCTGATTTCTGCTTTAAAAGATGAGTGGCTGCTCTGTGGCAATGGATTAGAGAAGATTCAGAGTGGAAGCAGGTGGTCCAGCTGGCTTCAGCATAGTCTTGTTAATGTTACTCAAAGTGTGGCCAGCAGGCAGGCCAATGCCCCTCTGAGAGCTGTCTGTCTCCAGTCCAGGGAGGGGTAATTACAGAGATGGAGGGTAAATGCTTAGAACCTCTGTAGCCATTTCACATGGCTGCAACATCCCAGCATGTGACCAGTGGGTTTATCTCTGAACAGATTATAAACCAGTCCTCTGCTGTCTAACTTTGCCTAACAGTTGTCTAACAGTTTCTTGTGGCAAAGCTGCACAAAAGTATCAGTCACCATGCATTGAAAATAAAAAAGCTGCTTCTTCACCACAGTTTGAGAAGCACTTGTCTCAGTAATTAATAACAGGCCTCAGACGAGGGTAGTGGCAGTGGAGATAGAACTGAAAGGACAGTTTCAAGATACACACTGGAGTAGAACTGATAGGATCTACTAATGAATGGGATATGAGGGGGGACAAGAGAAAGGTAGGGACAGGGTGTCTGGTTTGAGCAAATAGATGGTGGTGGTGCTATTTATTGACAAGAAAAAACAAGGGAGGAAGTGATCTAGAGGGGAAAAAACTCAAGAGTTCTTTTGGACATGCCTGTGTGACATCCAAGCAGTGGACGTTCAAGTTGAGAGAGAAAAGATTTAGGCTGGAGATAAAAATTCCAAAATTATTACCATATCATCAACCTGTAAAGCCATGGAAAAGTATAGATAGGGAAGAGAGCCCTGGGTATAGCCCAACCTGGTATTTAGAGGTTGGAAAAGGAGGCAAAGCCTGCAGACGGTGGCCAGTGAAAGACAGAACATGGAGCATTGGAGCGGAAGACAGGACAGTGCTGCTGAGAAATAGATCGTAATGAAGACAAAGAGGCGTCCATCACATCTAGCAGCAAAGAGGCCACTGGTGGGCTTTTGACTAGCAATCTCCCTCGAGTAGTGTACACGAAAGAGTGAAGGCAGCTTGAAAGAAGAGATGACACCCTGAATTAATCCTTTCTTCTGCATTCCCAGAGTCCATTTCTTTAAACACACCTGTCTTACCAATGAGGGTCACTTGCTTAGCATCTGTGCTCCCAACTAAGTTGTAAGCTCCATAAAGGCAAGGACCGTGTCTTACTCAGTTTTTAAAGTCTCCTTCTATGCTCCAGCTTAGCACATGTTTGTTAAACTGAATTGAACTCTCTTTGTTTAACATTTTACTAAAAATAAAAACACTTCATAAAAGATCGATACAAGTATACAATGCCTATTAAATGTTATTTCAGTCCCACACATGAAACTACATATACACATGTAACTGCCTAGCACCATCAGATATCATTCCACATTAAACTATCCCTAATATATGCTCTAAAAATCAATAATTATCCAATACAAGAAATTAATCATCTAAAAGCAATCTTCTAACTCCAGTATACCAAAGGTGTGTCTGTACAGCCCAGAAATTAAAGATACTTTTGATATGGTGGTTAGAGTGAAGTAAATAAGTCTTTCAATAAAGTGGAAACACATGAATGTTGTTAAATGTAGAAAATGGAAAAGCCATTCAGGAAAGAACCTATCAATTAAAAACAGTTGCTTCCAACAGGAATTACCTCCTTATAGTCTCCATTTCGGTTGAGCCTATAACCCTCAGGAGTATGAAGCTGAACTGTTGTATTATTGATCACCTCTATGCAACACTCTTGCTCTGGGAGGCTCAGTGGGCGTACCCTGCAGTACACCTGAAAATACAAGAAGGTGCTTAAAGAACAAAGGTTGACTTTTTACCTGACTTTTCATTCATTCATTCATTCAAACATTTGGTCTCTAAACTTAAGTATATATACTTAGAGCTATGAAAGCCAAGATCTGCTACCCTGCTACCCGATTTGCTGATTGTCAAATGCAAACAGATATTTTAGATATGAGAGAATTTTAAATGCACATAATATCAAAACTCTCTCTAAAAATCAAAAACATATCACACAACGAGAATTATTTGAAAAGCTGTTAGGATTGTCTGGAATTGGATGTCAGTTAAAACTTGCCAGCTTAACACTTAGTATACTAAAGTGCGAGATCTGAAACATGGTCTTCTTTTTTTGTTTTTTAATTTAATTTTATTTATTTAATTTTTGGCTGCGTTGGCTTCGTTGCTGCGCGCGGGCTTTCTCTAGTTGCAGCAAGCGGGGGCTACTCTTCGTTGTGGTGCACGGGCTTCTCATTGCAATGGCTTCTCTTGTTGTGGAGCACGGGCTCTAGGTGCGCAGGCTTCAGTAGTTGTGGCGCACGGGCTTAGTTGCTCCGCGTCATGTGGGATCTTCCCAGACCGGGGCTCGAACCCGTGTCCCCTGCATTGGCAGGCGGATTCTTAACCACTGTGCTACCAGGGAAGTCTGAAATATGCTCTTCTTAATCAGTGATAGGGTTGGGGAAAAACTGGTCAGCACTACATGCAAGGCATCTGGTTCCCACAACTCAGATCAAGAAATACATTCCAGTGCCAATGAAGGGAAGATTTAAAAACCCCAGAGCAAACCACCTTTCTTTTATTTGCCATTTGCTTTTAAAAGCAAGTTCCCAAGCCTGCATGAAGAATTCTCCAAGATAGTTGAAGAATATTTTTTCATTATCTAACTTTTCAAATATAATTAGTTATAGGAAGTATGCAACTGACAACCAAACACTTCATTTTACTGGCCTAATGTATCCAACATAGAAACAAAATTTCAAAGCTGGAACCAGCCTAAGCAATTTAGTATCGTCCTTTTAGCTAAATGTTCTTTGACTCCACTTGCACGTCTCCATCCCTTCCAAGCATAAGCATAAGACATAAAAGGACTGAAGAAAGAAGACACACACAAATTCACAGGGAGACCTTACCCCAACGGGGTCTTTAAGACTCGTTTGGGATCCTTTCTTCACTGGTGGTTTCCTGGGTGTCTTAGTTCTCCTGGTCATAGATACAAAAACATTTCAGTTCAACACTAACATATAAAAACTTCACCTGTAATTCATACAGAGACGACCTTCCTAGGGTTTATAAAATTATTCTTTAGCAGTTCCACAACACTATATCCCAAATAACATGAATAAGAATAAATTTCCTTAGTAGAAGAGTGTTTGTGGCATGGATAACCCAAAAGTAATTAAAATTTGGCTTAGGAGACATTTTTGCTACTAAAAAATGGAGATAACAGGCCCAAAATGGGGTCACTTGTGCTAAGCCCCACATCACCAAACTGAGACTTCATACCTAACTTAATTATAGTTCCAACCTCTCCCAGGAGTAGAATCTTAAACCAATCTGGAACTACCTGGTCAGCGCTAGTGAGGTAATCTGCCTGATAGACCCCTGCCATCCACTAAAGGATGTTCACCTTGCCACAGACAATCCACTCATTGCTAGTATAATTCCCTTGTTCCATCCCCCTCTGCCTATAAAAAACTTCCATTTTGTACAGCTCTTAGGAGCACCTTTCTGTGTGCTAGATGGATGCTGCCTGATTCATGAATCATTGAAAAAAGCCGGTAAGATCTTTAAAATTTACCTAGTTGAATTCTGTTTTTTAATATCTATTTATAGTTCTGTATGTAAAATAGCTTATTTTCTTGAGCAACAATTTTACAGACACTACAAATTTGAAAAATCTAGATAGTTGACCACACTTATCTCGAAAGTCATTTATGTAGGTACATAAGCACACACGCTGTGCCAACAGCCCACTGCCAAGGCAGACTGGCAAGTGATTAACTTCAATAAATTATAAAAATGCAGATGGAGGAATCCATTCTTTCATCAAGATTTGTCTTTACTTTCAAGGAACAAGGGATTATTGAATTCTCAAAACTATCATCCTTTGTCCTCAAACAAAATGTGGTCCCCAAACTGCAATTTCGTGCTCTCTTAAGTAGGGACAGTAGCAAAAGATATTTTGATTTATTCACCATTTCTCTAGCATGCCACTCTCCCCTTTCCCCCATTTATCTATAGACTAGAAAAACATTTAACACTAAGTGAAATTACTGGCTTGGATTTTAGGTTATTAAAATACTTCTACAACCCCTTCCCAGATGAAACAAGCAAATTCGTGTTTTAAGTGCAAAATATTACGGTAGGTTTACTTAAACTCAACATTTTTCCCCAACGATTTTGACTTTAGCCTCTTAAGAAAACAAGCTGCCTTTGCAAACGACTAGCTACGTGACGGTGCTAATTATAAAGGCAGCCCTCTTCTTTGCACAAGTATTTCGTTACCCAGCAGCAGTCAAGGAATTAGGCTGAGCTGCAAATGTCACCGACTCCGAGAGGAATGTGGGCGTGGGCTTTTGTGTCGGGGGCGGGGCTGTCTGAGACCCAGGAACAGAGCAAAATAACTGGCCTTCACCCGGGGGTGGTCGCGGCCCCCAGGCTACCGCGCTAGGCTAAGAAAATCACGCAGTGCGCTCGGACGCCGGGGCTCTCCGGGGGCTGAGAGCACCTACCCAACCCCAACCCCAGGACACAACACTCGGCCCACACGCTAGACGACCCCCGGCCCGCACTAACTCCGCAAAATGCAACCCGCGGGTGCGGGCGGCAGGGGATGGAAAGGGAAACTTAAGAAAGGGTTGAGGCGGCGGTCCCGGAGCCAGGTGGAGGGCGACCTGGCTAACCCGAACTGGGGTTGCCGCCCAAACTTCCCCCTCCTCCCAACTTGGGGCCGACATTTCCTGGCCGAGTGAAGCTAGGGCGGGGAGCCGGGCGCCCGACTCTGGGCGGCGGGGAGCCAGACGGGGTCGACGCGGACAGGGTCTCCGCTCCCGGTCTCCCCCTGGGCGGTCCTGATGGGGGCTCCCTCCCACTTTGGGGGCCGCGGCCCGGGAGACGCGGGGCTCGGTACCGACGGCGTGTCCCGGGGCCTGCTGCGGCATGAGGAGACGCCGGCCCCGGCTCCGCGGCCCGGTACTCACGCTGGCTTCATGGCAGCAGGCTCCGCGCTGCCCAGACGCGTGCACGGGACGCCGGACTCGGTCGGGCGGGCTGGCGAGGACGGCGGGCCGCAGGGACGGGCCGCGGGCACCGGGACTCGGCAGCTCAGGCGCGGTGCTCAGAAAAGCCTGGAGAACAGCTCCGGGACCAGGTGAGCTCGCGCCCGGCGCATTTCAAACGGGCCAATCAGCGCCCGCCTGCGGGGAAGGGGCGGGGCCTCAGGAAGCGCCTGCGTCGCCGGGAGAGGCGCTCGTCTCCTAGGAGACCGACGCAGAAAGGGCAAGCGTTGTCTGCGTGCCTGGGCTTCAGGGCTGGAGGGGGAAGTGGAGCTCAAATATTAGAAAATACAACCCCTTGAATTTTCTGATAAGGACACTGAGAGTTTCTTCTCCCACAGCACAAGAAGTCCAATGGAAGGGCAAATCCAGGGTTGATTCAGAAGTCAGCTGTGTCGTTCCGGCCCAGGAGTGTCCTATCCTTGGGCTGTACCCTGCGCAGTCTCAGGCTCCCTCTCTGGCTTCCAGAGCATCACAACACCTTGGCTTCCTTTCTTATCTCGTCTTCACCCTTCCTGGGATCTCCCTCCAGCTCTTTCCAGAACCAGTATTTTCTAAGATGAACTGATTCTATCTCACTTCAACCTTTGCGCCTAAACCGATGACTATCAAATATGCATCTACATCTGTGCTCTCATGGAACTGTAGTCCCATCTCCTCAACTTCCTACAGGACCAGACACCAGTAAGGATACACATAATTAATATCCTCGGCCCATAATGTTCCACATAAAGATGGTTCCAATCTCTGCTGTTACAAACATACAGTGAATAAACTTGGAAATTCATCATTTTACACAGAATGGCTGTGTTAAAGAGTATATGTGTACGTAATATTTCACAGGTATTGACAAATTGTCCTCCATAAAGATTGTCCAAAGGCACAATCCCACCAGCCATGTATGAGAGCACCTGTTTCTCCACAATTCTCAGATAGCAAAGTGTTACCAAACTTTTCTGTGACTGTTGATCTAATAGATGAAAAAAAGTCACCAATTTAAATTTCTCTTATGATGAATGAGGTTGGGCATCTGTGCCTACGTTCAATAGCCATTTGTGTTTCCTTCTCTGAGAACTAGGTTCATATCCTTTGCCTCCTTGTTCTATTGGGTTGTTAGTTTTTCTTATTGATTTGTAAAAGCTCTTCACATATTAAGGAAATTGGTCCTCATCCAAAATCTGAGTTCAAAGATTTGTATAGTTCATAACTTGGTTTTTATTTTAATTAGTTTATGTTGTTTTGTGACAGCTTAAGAAAAAACTTAAGGTAGCCAAATTTATCAGCCTTTTCTTTTGTGGCTTCTGTTTTTGTCATACTAGAAAAAATTCTTCTTAAATTCTTTAAGAGGAATTTAAATTCTTCTTAAATTTTTTTAATCTTTTATTTTTCCTAGTGCTTTTATTGCTTTGTTTTTTATGTTTAAGTCTTTGAACCATTAGAACTTTATTTGTTGTCAAATGAGAGGTCTGTATTATTTAGGAATTGGGCTGGGCTGCTGGCCACTTAACCTCTTAATTACACTGCAGCCTGAACCTCTTAATTACACTGCAGCCTGGCTTTGGCCTCAGTCTTTCCACTGGAACTCTTCTCACCAAGAACACCACCTCATTGATGCTGAATCTATTTGACCCTTCCCCACCTTTATCTTACTTGACCTCTTAACACACTAAAAAAATTTCCCATTCCTCTCTTCCGGTGCCTTTGTTTTTCCTCCTAGCTTTCTAACCCCTCTTTCTCAGCCTCATTTGTCAGTTCTTTTTTCTCCCTTAAATACTGTGGCTTAGGGTTTTCACCTGGTGGTCACTAGCTGTGCCCTATCTGCAGGCACTCCCAACCATTCCTATGACCTCACATGCCACTCACATTTGCTCTTCTGAGCTCGAGTCATATGTACGACAGCCTACTGAATTCTCCACCTGGGTGCCCCACAGGCACCTCACACCTAACACATCCTAATCTCTTCCCCTGAACCTATTCTCCCTCAGTGGATGGCATCGCCATCTATCCACCCACCCAAGCCCGAGTGCAAGGTACCATCTTTGCATTCTGCCTCTCCTTCTGTTCCAACGTTCAGTCACCAAATCTTGACAATTCTACCAACTAAATAGCTTTTAAACCCCTCCTCTCTGTCTCCTTGGCCACTACCATCTCTTGTCTGGATGACTGCAACAGTATCCTAACAGGCTTCCCTGCTGCCATCTTCCAATCCTGGTTCCATTTTGCAGCCAGCTCACCACTAAATCACAGATCTGATCATATCATTCCCCTGCGTGTAATACTACAGTAGTTCCCATTGCTGGAGACCCTCAACAGGCCCTGGGGCTCTTCCTCTCCAAGCTCATCACCTATCATTTCCCCTTGCATCCCTCCAGCCATGATAACCTTCAGTGCTCACACACCATTCCCTCTGCTGTTAAGCTCTGCTCCCTCCCTTCCTCTGACAATGCCTCCTTACCTTCAGTTCTCAGCAGATCTTCTGCCAACGACCCTGCTCTGGATGCTGGACCTCTGTTCTCTATCCACAGTGCCCTGCACTCCCACAGTCACTGCACCTGTTGATTTGCTTCGGAGCTCGCATCCCAATTTTCAATCGCTGCTTATTAGTCTCCTCTACCAGCTTATCCCCACATCCTCAATAGATGGCGCTGTTGCATCCCCCGTGCCCAGCAATGAAGATGTTCCATACATGTTTGAAGGAATGAATGAACCCATCCCTTCACAGAACACCCCAATGGAGGGCCCAGTTACAATACACCACCCCCAGCTTTTCTTTTGGCCAGTTTCTTCTTTCTCACTCATCTATATCCTTATTAAAGCTCACTGACTTAATTTTTAATGCCAATTCATTATATCATTTTCTCTGTTCAAAATGGTCAAGCACTCCCCACAGCTGGTAAAAGATGTGCATTTTCCCCTAGAATGAGAGATCCAGACCAGGGTGAGGGTAGAAGAGGGGTAGAGAGTAGAACTGGGAGGCTTTTTTAAAGATCAGGTTTATTGCAGTATAATTTACATACAACAAAATTCACCCTTTTTATTTGTCCCATGTATATATTTAACATACACCATCCTGTAACCACTGCCATAACCAAATGTATAATATTCCCATCACACTGAAAATTCCTTGTGCAGACCCTTCGCAATCACCTTCCGCTATCCCCAGCCCTTGGCAACCACTTTTCTGATTTCTTTCCTTAGATTTCTGTCTTTTCCAGAATGTCTCTTTTTTAACTCAGCATAATGCTTTTGAGATTCTATCCATGTGTTGCCTCTGTCAATAATTTTTTCCCTTTTCATTGCTGATTAGTATTCCATTGTATGACAATCTACCCATTCACTAGTTGATGAACATTTAAGCTGTTTCCACTTTTTGGCGATTATGAATGAAACTGGTATAATTATTTGCGTAAAGTTATCTATGTAGACATAGATATTTTCATTTCTCTTGGGTGGGATTGCTGGTCTTGTGGTAATCGTAACTTTAACTTTATAAGAAACTGCCAAACTGGACTGGGAGGGTCTTATGCAAATCACTGAAGAGGGGCTGATACTACAAGAGATTTGAAACCATAATTAATCCGATCTCCCAGCTAAACGAGACCAGCTGTGGGAACCTAGTAACCAGCAAGCACCAGAAATTACTAAAGCCCAGAGTGTTTGAGGAAAGGTGGTAAGCTGGAGACAGGACGCCTGTGAGCCTCCAACACACTCAGCACACCCAAGGCTTCAGTGGCTTTGGCAACATAATCTCACATCCCCAGGCCATGTGACTCTCTCTCCCCAGGCCATCTGTAAAACCAATGATTGGATGTTAATGCTTTACATGCTCCAGCAACAACCACAAATTAGTAAAATCAACAAGCTTGGGGGAGGGTGTACAATTGATACAAAAACCCACAAAAGATCTGAACAGAACTTCAAACTGAATAACATACACAGAAGGGGAGTGATCACTTACCCAAGGTATTTAGACTATTTGGACTAAGTATATGCCCTCAGGCTCAAGACAAAAAAAAAAACTTGAAACCGTATACTGAATTCTAATTAGTTGGCCTTTTTGAAGACATGGATTAGTAGTTCTGAAAGGACATTCTGTACATTCCAGGATTGAGCAAATAAGTAAATACATTGTGGATAATGGGAACCAAGTTTCTCACTGTTAGAGAGTAATATAAATATCCAAAGGGGGAAGGGTGAAAAGTACCTGGGAATTCTTTGTACTATTTAGCAACACTTTTCTAACTATGAAATTATGTCCAAAAAAAAAAAAAAAAAGAGAGAGAGAGAGAATGGTTGGACTATATCAGTGCTTCTTAAACTCCCTTATGGTATTAAAAATCACCTGGGGCTTCTGATAAAAATTCAAAACTCCAGGACTACGCCCACCCCCAGCACCCTGGGTGAGTCTTCTACATCTGTGCATCTGGGCCCTGAGCATGTGCATTTTACATCATCAAACACATTTTTTAAAGGCTAGATTAAATTTTCTTTGAGGCTCGTGGTTCCATGCTCTGGAGGAGCCAAAATGTGAGCCAGTTTTAGAAACCCGTTTCTCAACACGGAGAGAATGTGTGTGACAACCATTTGCCGAAGTACGTTTATTACAGAGTTGAAGAATTCATACAAATACCAAGGGGCCATAGGAAGACCCCTTGGGCAATCTCCCAGGAGGAACATTCAGGAGAAATTTCATAGTTCTCTGAGTCATGCCGATGTCTTCTGGAGCTATACATTTCAGGAATGAGTGGCCTGATTTCTATCCTTCCAATAAGACAAACGCTTACTGGCCTTAGGGCCTTTGCACTTACAGCTACCTGGACCTGAAATACTCTCCCCCACATGCTGGCAAAGTTGGTTCCTTTTCAACCATCAAGTCTCTCCTCAAATACCAGTTTATCAGAGTGCCCATCCTATCTCAGCTGCCCTACCCCACCCCTCCCTATTCCCTCACCAGGCATCTTTTCTTTTCTTTTTTTATAAATTTATTTATTTATTTATTTTTGGCTGTGTTGGTTCTTTGTTGCTGCACGCGGCTTTCTCTAGATGCAGCAAGCGGGGGGCTACTCTTCGTTGCGGTGCGCGGGCTTCTCTTGTTGCGGAGCACAGGCTCTAGGTGTGCGGGCTTCAGTAGCTGTGGCTCACGGGCTTCAGTAGTTGTGGCTTGCGGGCTCTACAGCGCAGGCTCGGTAGTTGTGGCGCATGGGCTTAGTTGCTCCACGGCATGTGGGATCTTCCCGGACCAGGGCTTGAACCCCTGTCCCCTGCCTTGGCAGGCGGATTCTTAACCACTGCGCCACTAGGGAAGTCCCAGGCTTATTTTCTAAGCACTTACCATTATCTGAATTTATCTATATCTCTTGTCCTACTGACTGACATAGAACATCAGCTCCACGAGGGAAGGATGGTTTGGGTTTTGTTCTCTTCTGTATCCCCAACTCCTAGGATGGTGTTTGTTCTATATATACCAAGCACTAAATAAATGTTCATTGAATGACTTAACAAAACACACGTACAGGAATCTATTTCTCATGATGAATGAACATGTTTGCAGTGGGGTAGGTGAAATATAACCAAGTCAAGTGAGAAACGGGAGGACTTTCCTATAATAAATACATTTTATTTTATTTTTTCTTCCACACAGTTTAAGAAAACCAGACATTAGTATAAGTTGGAAGAACATCTCTGAGTTTGGACATAGGTCTCTGCCTTTTCATCCATAATGTATTGTCAACTGGAAAATCAGAGGCTGGCATTCAACAATATGTTATAAAGTGTTGTTATACAGTGTTAATAGGTGTTTCATATAAAAAGGGTACCATGACCAAAACAAATTTGGGACACAGCAGATCCAAAGGAAAGGTTTCTCCAATGCATCCAAAAACAGCATTCTTCTCCACCCTGCCTTCCTCAGAACATCTCCTGGGAGCTGAGTTCCTTCCACAAAAAAACTTTGAGAAAGATTGCAGCAGACCAAATATTTAAATCACTTTGTACTCAAAAGGCTTCTGAACATCCCACTTTTAACTCTAATCAACAATGACAAATTCATGTCTTTAGAAAGAAGAGGGAGAGTTCCTTTCTAAGAACTGAGCAAAGGAAAATGAAACTCTGGGGCAATTGACTAAATGGCCTCATTCAAACATATCTGAGTTTTATCACAACAAAAATGACTGGCAAATTTTAGAGTAGTGTTTGTCAAGCAGGAGGAGGGGGAAGAAATACATCTCTTTAGGAATTCTCTCCCCCGTCGCTCCCCCCTGCCTTTGGAGACAGCAGTGGGAATATGGTACCTCTCTAAAGTGTATTGAGACATGAAAACAATGAGAGAACTGCTACATTAAAAGACATCTTCCCAGTGAGGTTTCAACTGACCCACTGCCAAACTTTTTAATTTCCGGAATGGCTTAGGCAAAACTATACTCACGTTAGACTTCATAATACTTAATGATAATTAATATATTTGAACCCATTCTCACTCAACATTAGAAGCGTCCAAATCAGTGTACTGCAAACTGTTATAAAATTTTAATTTGTAACACTGTCCAAAAGTTACAATGGGACTAAGTTTACCAAACTTATAAAAACATTATGAAACATCTGGTCTTATTTTGTTGATTTAACATTTCATTTTCATCATTAAGCATGCTGAAAAAGCAACGTAACCAAAGATTAAATTAAATAATCTAAAAGTCCTTCAAATTAGTCACCCGTTATCTTTCAACTACTTCTGAGCTAAATGAAGAACCTTATTTTACTCTCTATAAACAAGAGAATTTAAAAGCCTTCATGCCTTTGGCATTACTAGAATGGAGTATTTAAACTTTGTACCTTTGTCCACCATAAGACTGAAGTTACAATAACATGAAATGGAAGCCCACAGACCCTGCTGGAGTAAGATTCCACTAACAATGTCAGCCTCTTGCCAAAAGAACAAATTTTGTCATGCAGCTGGCAATTAATGTACCAAAAATTTACCAGCCCATATAATTCTATCAGTCTACCTTCCCCAGAGGAAGTAAACAGATAATAAAACTAATGAAATCATATTTCTTGACCACTCGCATCCAATATAAATTGTTACTTGTCCTTAGAGGATTGGACGATGAGCTATTTATAAGGCCATTCGAGTGTCTGGGCCAGTAAACCAGAGAGGCAGTATACTAAGATATGGGGGTGCTCCTGAGTCAGCAAAAGAGGATCCTGCATTGTGATGGATGGCCCCTTAAGTCATTAGCAAGTGCACATTAGGGAGTGATGGGCTTCTGTTAAAAACTGTTTTGTGTCAGCATTTCTGTACTCTCTGAAAACATCATGAAACAGTGAACTTTAATTAGTAATGCAACAGATGAGAAAATACTCAGTGTTTTGTAATACTCCACAGAGTAGAAAGCAGGGGACACATTCTTAGGTGGTGAGTTGCTAAAAGTTAGACCAATCAAAACAAAGCTGATAGGCCAAGTACCTTCTGGAATTTGTGACATCAGCATTTCTGCAAGTTTGGCCCATGGCCCTCCTGACTCAGAATCACCTGGGGGACTTTCTCCAGTGTAGATCTTCTCCAGGAAACCAACATTTTAAACTAGTAAAGCAGCATCTCCTGATTTGCCTGGGGAATCTACATTTGTCACAAGCTCACCAAGTGTTTCCATCCCTTTGGCAAGGTCTTTAGCATCCTCTGCACATGAACACTAAACTCAGCAGCATATATGAAATGCTGAAGCAACATCAAATGTATAACCTCCCCAAATATCGTGATGTCATTGGCTTAAAAGGTGACAGACAAGCACAACCAATTGGGATTGACTCAGCCAATGCCCACTGGGTAACACATTTTACCTGTGCTGCATAATACTTGGCGGCATCAAACTGGTGACAAGAAAACAGAGCAAAACAGAACATGCAACACTTAGCCACAGGCTGTGGACTTTTAAGAAAATCCAAATCTATAATGACATGGGAAGCTTGCATTGTGAAAAAAAATGTACTTGTAGGAAAAGAGGACTCTCTTTCTATTCATTCCCTTCACTAGGTGGGGAAAGGAAGAAGACCACTCCCCAAACCAGGTTTCTTCATTCTGGAATGCCTTCCCAGCCCCCAGGGCTCCCACAGACCCAACTTACTCTTTCTCAGGTTCCCCTACTGACCTTTCCAGCTCATTCTCTTCCCACTGTGGGAGCTCTTGGGAGAGGCTTTGTTACATGAAACTCATCAGATGAAGCACGTTGCATTCTGCAAGAGTAATACTACAAGGGTAGTAAAGCTTAATCCACTATTTCATAGTAAAGCTACAAGGGAGGTATGCTTAATCCAATTGTTTAAATAGGATTGGAGAACTCACTTTAAATAAATTAAAAACTAAATGAAATATTAATGATTTGCCTGAATGAGGACTTACTTGAACCCATGTTCCCCTTTTAAAATCACACGTACGGAACCAATGCACGTCTAGAGAAATGTCCCCACGTCAATACCTTATTGACATGAACCCATTCAAAAATGCTAAGACACCAACCATTATAAATATTTTAGGCCACTGTAAACTGGTACCATGACACCGGCTTATGGTGGTTAGGAAGTTGTAGCTTAATGTTGACATTTGGCACAAAAATCTTATGGTCTGAATTATGTTTCTTTTTTATGTAATTCTGGCTCAGGAATCCGATACAGAGCAGCTGAGAAATAAACTATGTTGCTGAGGCTGAAGATGAGACACAGAAGTATGGCTCCGGCTATCTGAGAGAACAACAGGGGCCTGGAGTGGGCCAGGAGCCATTCCTTCCTTAGAGTCTTGTCCAGAAGGATGGCTTCCATCTGCATGTGTGTGGCCAGGATCACACACACATGAAACAGCTGGTGACTATGACCTATAGCAAACACACAAAAGACCACCAAGATCAGCAACAAAAAAGGAATGGATTATTGATACATGCTATGGCATGTATGCTAAAAACACTATGTGGTGTGAAAGAAGCCAGATACAAGAGACCATATACTGTATGATTCCATTTATATCAAATGTCCAGAAAAGAGAAATCCACAGAGACAGAAAATAGATTAGTGGTTGCTTCAGGCAGGGGTGGGAGTTGGCTTTAACCGTACATGGGCACAGAGGATCTTACTGGGGTGATGAAAATGTTCTAAAACTCATATATGGTGATGGTTGTACAATGTGGTAAATTTACTAAAAAATCATTGAATCATATACTTGAAATAAGGGTATTATGTGATATGTAATATATACTTTAAAAATTTATTTTTAAAATGTAATATGAGAAAAATAAAAGAGCAAACTAAATCCATTTTTAAAACAACTTATCCACCAGTCCTGTTTTTCACATGAAAAAGTTCTGCCAAAGGTTACCTCTTGAGAGCTGTCACTGATCAGCTCAGATTCTGACTTCAACACCAAAGGAGAAGCCAGCCAAATTTTCTGTTGGCCTCTTATGAGGTGCTCCTCTGCCCACTGCTGGTTAATCCCCGACACAACCAGGGGCTCTTCCTCTCCGATAACTTACAGGACCCCAGTCACCATGTATGCATCCCCAGAGGGTGGGAGTCCAGTGGACGGTGGTTGGAGTGAGCATGGATGTGCTGATTTGGTGATTGGTGAGAAAAGGAGTCCGTTGCCCAGGGCTGGGGATTGCTTTGGGGGACAGCCTGCAGAAACCATGTTTCATGGGCTAAGTTGTATCTCCCCCTCCCAAATTCATATGTTGAAAGTCCCAACCCCCAGTACCTTAGAATGTGATCATATTTGGACATAAGGTCTTTAAGAGACAATTAAGTTAAAATGAGGTCACTAGCGTGGGACCCACTCTGATTGGTGTCCTTATAAGAAGGGGAGATTAGGACGCAGACATGCACGTACACAGAGGAAAGACCATGTGAAGAGAAATGGAGATGGCCATGGGCAAGCCAAGGAGAGAGGACTTGGAAGAAACCAACCCTGCCGTCCCCTTGATCTCAGACTTCTAACCTCCAGAATTATGGGAAAATAAATTGCTGTTGTTTCAGCCACCCAGTCTGTGGTTCTTTGTTATGGCAACCCTAGCTAATACGACACAAGAGTTAAAGAGTCTCCTTTAGTTTAAAAAAAAAAAAAAAAAAAAGAATTCAGTGTTGTACCCCCAGGACTTAACCCAGAGTAAGTATTCAATAAATGTGTCCACAGAAGGGACCAACCTGGCCATCTGCCCAACTGAGCAAGGGCAGAGTCAGGAATGAGGATGTAGGAGAGTTGAGTAGGTGGCCAACGAGTTCCTTAGGGCAGGGAGCTGTCAGCACCCCAGCCTGCATCCCCCAGGGAGGAAGTGTGCCTGGAGGGGCCACCCCTGCCTCACTCAAGCCATCCTACTGGGCTGTGTCCAATTTCCAAATCTGTGTGTGATGCAACGAAGTGGTTCCTTATCCAGCGAGAGCCGTGTACTCCAAGGACACAGGGCCAAGCAGAAGGAGGTGACCAGCTGTGCTCACCAACTGAGGCACAAACCTGTCTCTGTTAGGGCAGGAGATAAAAAGACAGAAGAGCCACGAGCACTGAACAGATGTGAAGTGTGCCTGCAGCAGGAAGAGCGATTTCAACAATCCCGCCTGGCAGGAATAGGGAGGCGTTGGAGATGGAGCCCAGCATCTGACTGACTCTGTTATTTAAGGACGGAGAACTTTCCAAACCCTTTGTTAAAGATCTGTTACTAACTGCCCATCTGGTCAATCTCCCCCCATAGGAGTGTCTTTCTGCTCTAGGCCCAGGAGTACAGGATAGAGGCAAGTAAATAAAATGTTATTAAGAAGCCAGAGCTCGCAAAACAAGGCTCAGGGCTGTTTTTCCTGCCCCCCGCAGACTTCGTACACTACCACCTCTATTTCATCTGGCTGGAGCTGGAGCCGTGGACCTGCTGGGCAGGTTCTGTAGGCAGGTTCCAATCCCCTGGCCCTCTCATCTCCCTCCTTTTTTGAAATCTGCCCTCTAAGCATTTTGCTCATTGTAATCCCTTCTGGCAGGAGAGAAGAAGTAAAGGAGATGAAACTCTAATCAGAGCAAACAAAGCAAAATCTGGCCATGTGTCTTGGGCAGAAGATGGAAACCCATGGACAAAATGGGCTTGGGGAGAACCAAGGTTCCTGCCCGCCACCTGGGGATGAGGATCTGAATCCCCATGGTATTGATAGCTTATCTAAGGAGCTCTCAATCCAGGACTCGATCAGCCTCACCAAAAGTGGCCCAAGGGTCCCTCCTCCAGCCAGTCCCAGAGCCAGGGTGGAGGAGACACGTTCCGCAGTGCCACCCACTTCCCTAGACAAAGAGGAAGGAACCCTGCTGGCAGGTGTAAACCCCTGTGGTTCCGACACCTCCTCTCCACCACATGGCTTCTCTAACTTGAGTGAGCTCAGGCTCACCTGGAGAATCACACAGCTTCTGAGACACGGGATGTCTGGGGGCTGGGAGCCAAGAATCTGCACGTTCCCAGGTGGTACTGAGAATGTTGGTCCAGGGGCCATACCTGAGAACCACTGCTCTGCCACGATTCCTGGCCCCATCGTACCCACCGGAACGAGACAAAGACACTTTCCTCTCCTCAGCACAGCCCCCTGCCAGCTGGTACCCTCAGAGCCAGCTGTACTCTGTTTTTCCTCTTCCTCTTTACGGCTGCCTTACATGTTCCTTTAATAACGGGATTTCACATTCTAGGTAATAATGGGACTCTCCTGTCCCCACACCTGCTGGAAATGCTTTAGAATCCTAGATCCACCTCCTCTCCATCCTCCGCCATCCTCCCTGGTCGTCCGCTGGCTACGTACATCCTGGCCTCTGTCACCTTACAATTTCACTAACCTTGGTCTGAGCCTGGAGAACTTCCTGAAGAATTGCTTCTCTCCCTGCCCCGGCCTCTCTTTGCAACTATGTGCACTGGTGTCAGGGATGGGCACCCTCCTTGGACAGGAGGGCAAGGGGCATCGGGGCCACCAGGCACTCACCGATGTAGTCGAAGCGTCCAGGAGCCAGGCGCTCCGGCAGATGCGCGGAGTAGAGGAAAGAGGCCAGGAGGGTCATGGCCATGTGCTTCTGGTGGTACAAGGTGGCTTCGTTCTGTGCACTCTCCCCGGGGAAGAGGAATAGCTGCAGGTATTTAAAGAAACGTCAGGTCTTAAAATAGATAACCAACAAGGACATACTATATAGCACAGGGAACTCAATATTCTATAATAACCTAAACGGGAAAAGAATTTGAAAAAGAACAGATACATGTATATGTATCACTGAATCACTTTGTTGTATACCTGAAACTAACACAACATTGTTAATCAACTGTATTCATTATAAAGTAAAAATTTTTAAAAAGAGAAGGAAAGAAAGAAAGAGAGGAAGGAAGGAAGGAAGGAACGTATGTCAGGTCTTGAGAGGAGGCCTGCGGACATCCCCGCGCCTATGTGTGGACTCTGTGGGCCAAGGCCGTTCCCTCTCCAGTCCTGTGGCCTGGAAAGGGAACTCACAGGGACCGTGTGAGCAGGCTTCCTGTTCTGAGTGTGATCAACTGAGACCCAAGGCAACTGTATTTTAATCCCCCGCATGCTCATGAGAGCCTTTGGATTATTTAATTCCAAAAAAAAAAAAAAAGAGAAAAAGGAAAGAAAGAAAGAAAGGAAGGAAGAAAAGAAAAACAACAGAAGTGAAGACAAAATGAAAGGAAAAGAAAAATCCAGTTAGATATATCGCTACTTTTTTCCTGGGGCTAAAACGTAAGTATAGTAAAAAATGGCCTATTCACACTTGAACTCACTTCTAACCAGCACATCCCCTGAACTGATGCTCCTAATTAAGGCTTTAAGGCCTAAAAATCCCTGGACGGCCTTCTGAGTCATCAAAAACTCTTAATTATGGACATAACCCTGGTGTGGAGTTCAGCACGGTTTTTGTACGATTGTTATAAATAGCGGCGGCAGCCACCTCTACGGAGGGCACTAGGCCAGGCCTTTTACGTGCATCACTTCATCGGAGCCTCAGCAATGACCCCAAGGCAGACACTATTCCCCCCATTTCGCAGATGAGGAAACTGGGCTGGAGGGGGACTTGCAAACCACTCACTGGCAGTGAAGTCAGGCTGCTTCCAGAACCTGTGTGCGCAGACACATCACCACGTAGGGTAAGCCCTCCCCTCCCCCGCTGCCCACTGGCTGACGCAGCCGAGTGCCAGGAGCACCCAGCGCTCATAATAGCAAGAACCTGTGCTGTATGCCTTGGTGGCCTTGTGGGACCGGCTTGTTCTTTGCTCTGGTTTCCTGTGTGTGGTCTGTGTCCTCGAAGAAGGATTCAAGGGAATGGGCTGCATCCCCATCTCTGGGTCTCCCCCAGGCCCACACGAACTGAACAGGAGCACACGCTCAGTGCCTCAGCGAATGAAGCCAGCTCAACCCCTCTCCTGTATCCCTGGGCGCTGCCATCCTGGCCTCATGCAGCAGACCCTTACGCTGCCTCTGGGAGGGGAACTCCACCCACTGGGCCTGGGCTTGGCATTGCTGAGTCCATCAGTTCTGTTTATTTGATTATTCTCCTCTACCCCCCTGTGAAGGACAGGATGTCAGCCTCGTTTAAAGATGAGGAGGACTTCCCTGGTGGCGCAGTGGTTGAAAATCCGTCTGCCGATGCAGGGGACACAGGTTCGAGCCCTGGTCCGGGAAGATCCCACGTGCCGCGGAGCAACTAAGCCCGTGCACCACAACTACTGAGCCTGCACTCTAGAGCCCGCAAGCCACAACTACTGAGCCCGCATGCCACAACTACTGAAGCCTGGGCAACTACAGCCCATGCTCTGCAACAAGAGAAGCCACTGCGATAAGAAGCCCACGCATCGCAACAAAGAGCAGCCCTGGCTCACTGCAATTAGAGAAAAGCCCGCGCGCAGCAACGAAGACCCAACGCAGCCAAAAATAAACAAATAAAATAAATTTATAAAAAATTTAAAAATTAAAAAAAAAAAGATGAGGAAACTGAGGCTCAGAGAGCTTATGTTCATTGCCTAGGGTCACACAGCCAGTGAGCAATGGGACTGGGATTTGAACGTGCATGAACTTTCCCCCTTCTTGTCTTTCCTCCTATACCCTCTTCCTTTGTGTTCTCCATCTAATTCCCATCTATCCTTTAAGACCTTCATTCATACATTTGCCTTCACTACTACTATGTTAATTGATGATAATATATAATCCTGCATTTACTGGACTCTCACCACCAGCTAGCACTTTACACATTGTCTCATATAATCCTCCCCACAGCCTGACAAAAGGAAGTGTTATTACCAGGCCATTTTACAGATGAGGGAAATCAAGACACAGAGGTGGAAGATAACTCGTCCAATGTCTTGCAGTGAGTAAATATTAGAGATTTGCTTCCAGAGCCCGCTCTCCTGGTCACTCTACTAAACCCCAGGCTGCCTCCCCTGCCCAGCCCTCTGCGATTGCTCCTGAGCCCCCAGTCAGCACTGGCCACTGGTGCATCTCCTATGTTCATCAGGACCTCTGGGTTCATGCCGTCTCTTCACTAGTCTGCAAGTGCCATTAAGGGAGCACCTGGGGCTCTACTCCTGTGTGTCCCACTGTGACCAGGACGGCGCTCTGACCCCCAGAGCTCAGGACACAATTGATTCCCTGATGTTGCCAACAGGCAGAGAGGGGTTGGAGCTGGGCCCTTACCCTGGAGAAGATGGGAAGGGAGTCCCAGGTGTAGGGATAAGCGAAGGCCAGGACACGAAGCATCTTACAGAGCCTGGGCTTCTGGACCTCAAGAAACCTAAATCAGGGAAGGAAAGGGGGGAGAAATGAGAATGAAAAAAGAGTTTCAGTAAATAACACAGACATGCATATTAAAAATAACCAAGGGCGAGTCACCCACGAAAGACAAGCATTTTTGCACAAGCGCCTCCTATGGCCAGCAGCTTCTCCACCAGCGCTCTCCACTTCTCCCACCCTGATGGGAACGGCTCAGTCTCAGATGTGGAAAGAGCTCAGGGTGGGCGGGGAGGGGGAAACCATCTCCCAGCATCCTGAGAAGCAATGGCATCCAGACAAAGTCAGGAAGGAGGCACTGAGCAGAAGCCCTTCAAGGGCCAAGTTATCTAGCTGCCAAAGAGCCTTCTAGAAGTCCAGTAACCACCAGGACAGGGAGACATGTGCAGAGCGGGTGGGTCCAATGGCACAGGCTCCTGGGGTGAGGACCTCTGCGAAGGTTGAGATGCTTAATTAGTCAGAGGCGCCAGCTGATTACCCTGCACAAGCCCTGGGTGCAATTAGGTGTTTAATTACTTAAGAGATTTCTGGAATATTTAATACCACACACAGGGATACTGGGCTGGGGAAACTGAGTAAGCATGGTCCTTCCTTCTCTCTTTCATCATCACCCCCCACCTGCCTCCGGTTCAAAGACAGATGAAGCCAGCATTAAAACGAGTGGTGCTGACTGTCGCAAAGACAGGCAGCTCCTCCTGGATGGAACACGATGGGGCCTCAGCTGGCTTGGGCCCAGCCTGAGGAGGGGGCAGCAGCTGAGGGGGTGGGGAGCCGGGCAGCACAGATGGCAGGCTGGATACTGGGAGGGGAGGGGTAAGGAGAGGCTCCACACGAAACCACAGCCCTGAACTGGGGCTCGGGCGAGGGAGAGCTCACACGCGCAGGCTGGGCATGGAGGCAGGGCAGGTACCCGCTTCAGCAGCACAGCGTATTGTGGGGGGTGGATCCTCCTTGGTGCCCACAGGGCTGCGAGGCCAGAGGACCCCCAAGGGTGGTGTGCAGAGCCCGGGCGCCGAGGCTCATGGGGTAGCTGTTCTGGTGCAGCCCGTAAGATGAGGGAGGCGCTGGGGCCATCCCAGCCCCCCCTCGACAGTTCTGCCCCTCATCACACTCTCCAGCAGGGGTGGAGTCTATGTCCCACCACTGCTCCTCACCTCTGCTCCCCAGATACCCCGTCCCAGCCCACTGGCCTGCGCCTTCTCCACCAAACATAGTCTGCTGCCCCTGCAGCTCGGGCCCATCTCCCCCTCCAGGTTATTCACGTCCCCTACAAGCCAGTGCAGTCACCTGACTACAAGCCCCACTGTGCCCACATCCTTTGGCGTGGAAAATGGCAGAGACGCCCACATCTGCCTCCTGAGTGGTCGGGGAACTCTCCTCGAGGGCAGAGCTGGGTCTGCTCAGCTCTCCATCCCCAGCGTCCAGCTCAGCATCGTGTCTGAGGACGTGACATCGCCAGGCTGCTCTGTGCTGTCCAGCTCTCAGGGCAGCCCAGCCTGGGGACCCCTGTTCTGGGTAAGAGGCGGCCACCGTGGACCGCGAGAAGCCCCATAACCTCCAGAGATCAGCTCCAACTTTGCTCCAGCCCATGGGCATGTCCCTCCTTCTTTCCTGACCCTGTGGACACTGGGCAGAGATGGAAGAGAAGTTCAGGAAGGAGGAGGAGAAATAAGGGACCTCAATTCATCGTCCACCAGAACAGAACCCCAGTCGTGGAAGGAACAACAAACCCCCAGGATTGGTGAGGCTGCACAGGGCCACGATCTGGCAGACACCCTGAGTCTGATCCCGTCCCTGCCCTTTGTGACCATGTCATCCAGCAGGTGATGTGACCCTTGTGTGCCCCAAAACCCTCATGTGTAACATAGGGACAACAACAGAATCCCTGCAAGGGATTGTTGCAAGGGTTTGAGAAAATGATGCTCGCAAAGAACTTATAGCTGTGCACGGCACAGAGTAACACTCAGGAAATGGCAGCTTTTAAAAATAATGTGTGTTGTAGGAGCCATCCTCTCGCCCTCCCCATCCTGTAGCTACGTCGTACCAGAAAATAGGAACAGGAGGGACCAGATGAGTTCTGGGTGATTTGCCTAAAATCACAGGAGCTAATAAGAGGCAAAGCGAGGATTTACAGGCAGGGCCATCTGGCTGGCTTCCCACCCTCTCCCCTCGGGCAGGCAGAGCGGGCATCTGACCACTACCCAGCCTCTGTCCTTACCTTACTGACACCCTTCTGCCCCCCAGGAGGCAATCGGAACACATTCCCGCTGCCCCAGGAACCAGGGCCCATCTCGATGGCCTTCTCAGTCCACGCTGGCAGACCCTGTCCAACCACGGCAAGCCCACTCCCTCCCTCCCCATGCACTGCCACCACCTATCACCTCTGGGTGCAAAGAGACTCGCTATTAAAGCACGCTCTTTCTGCGGCCACTTACACAGGAAGAAGGCTGGCTCTGGCTGGCGAGGGCCATCCCCCAAACCATGGATTTCCTGCGACTTGAGACATTTCGCCCGGCCTGATAAAGTACTTTCCCAAGGGCAAACGAACCAGCCTCTCCAGCTGCAAAGCCGAGTCTACAGGGGGAAAAAGGAGAAAAAGCAGAACAGAAGAGAGACAGCAACAAAGAGTAAGAGGCAGAAGGGCCAGCAGCCACAGAGCCAGGGTGGGGGGGGTGGCGGGGGCCTCCCACTACCAAGGTGCAATTCCAAATCAGGCCACAGGGTGTCGCCACAGCCAGAGATTCCGAGAGGGACGGGAGGGAGCCACAGCGTCCTCCAAAGCACCCCACACCCCAAAGTCTCCAAAGCCTTGCCTGGTAAGGCAATCCCTGCACCCCAGAGCTGGGAGTCAGGGAGCCAGGCCTCCTCTGCCTAGAACCAGGTGAGCAGGAAACACTGGATTTTGGGAGAAGCCTCCAGCAAGAGAGGGTTGATACAATACCAGTCTATTCTGAAACCTGATAAATTCTTGTTGCAACCAAAGCTGGAAAGATTTGCAGGTGAATTCTGGAACTAGTGCTTGAAAGAAGTGGGCCTTTGGAAACATCATCCTGTTGCAGAGGTGTGTCTGTATGTGTGATGGGGGCGGGTGTTACGGTAGTTTGGTTGTTGTGTGGGTGACATAGCGGGAATGTGGACATTTCCACATGCTGGCCCCTGGCCCTAGCAGCACTCTGTCATCTGACTGAGCCCTCTGACCTCCAGATGTGTCTGAGAACCACTGTCTGCTAAGCCTCCTGTCTCCAGCTCTGACCTCCAAACCCCCTTCCAGGCCTGCCCCATGCCTCTCTGAGCTGCCACGACAACACTGCCACGGCAAGGCTCTCACAGCACAGCTCACTATCCACCAAGGATGAAAATTCATCTCTCCCTCACAGCACCGACCACAAGGCATTTCACTGAGCAAGTATGTGTCGGAAAACCAACGGTTGGATGCTTTGAATGGATGAACGGAAAAGTGCGTACGGTGACCCGTGGTGAACAGCAAACACTGTGTAACTGACATTCCTGAGAGAGTGGTGGTGCCTTCCTGGGCTTTCGGGTGGTCGGCGGGTATGAGCAGGCAGGGTCTCTGTCACCCTCACCTGGCTCCGAGAGCCACAGAGAGGTCACGCGTTCTGTCATTTCCCCCCCTCAAATACTGCAGAACAAGAAAGCAGTTTTCTGGAACGTGTTCCTTTGAACTGAATTCCATGATAATAAGGATCGAAAGACCAGTTGGGGAGCCCACGTCTCCTAACGGACATGTATCGTAAGGGAATGAACGCCACTAGGACCACGCTACTCTGGGAAGCATGTGGATAACTAAAGCACAACTCCTGAGCTCCACGGTCTGCCACTCAGGGAAGGAGGTGGTTCTCGGCCACCCCCGGCCATACCACGGACTGATGGAGCGGGAGGGGGGAGGCAGACGTGGGCTTGGTGGGTAGGGAAGAAGGCAAGGAGAGAAATCTTGGAAAAGGCGCTGAAGCGGACATCATAGAATGCCCAAACCAGAAGGAACCCAAGGGACATCTTCTTAGATGCCCCTGTTTAAAGGTCGTGATTGGCCAGAGGCCGCACAGCAAGTCTGTGAAATCGGGACCCCAGACGGCCCTCGCCCTCCTCCACCTGCTTCTCCTGAAGTTAATCAGGGCCAGAGCCTCTCCCCACACACGAGTCCCCTTCCTCACTCCTCAGACACTGAAGACAAAGACAGAGAATGAAAACAAAGGGGACGGGCCTTGTAAGAGCAGGGATCCACCGACACACGGAAAGGAGAGCGGACAAGATGCAAAGGAGGCCGGACGGGCCCACGGGGGGACATCCCACTCTATCCTTGACTCTGAGCATGTGGCGTTTGCCCCTCTCTCCCTTTCTGTCCCCCAAGCCCCCACTTAAGCCCCGCAGGGCACGGGAGCTGAGTCCACAGAATTGTCTTCCTAGGAAGTTTACTGTCCTTCACGAGTATAGGGCCAGTCCTCTGTAGGACACACGAGGTGCTTCCATTTCCCCCGCCTCTCTCTAGCCCCCCTCTAGCTTCTCTCCCCGCTTCCAGTCCCACAGGCTCTGGCAATTCTGAAGCTCCTTGTTGCCTCCCAATGACATCCCATCCTCTCCGGGCCCTCGCCCTTGTCCAGGCTGTTGGCTCTGTCCAAAAGGCCCTTCCCTCCTCTCCAGCTAAAGTGTTCAACCTTCCTCAATACTCATTCCTAAGGCCACTTCGCAGAAGCCTGGGAATCCAAGCAGGTGTCATTTTGTATTATCATTATTTGCTTATGTTATATCCTGTAATGCTACACACTGAAAGCCTTTTCTTCTGGCCTTTAAAGGAAATGATGACTCCATCTGGACTTTTTGAGGGTCTGCAGTCTGCTTCTCATACTGCATGGGGCACTCTCTGAGGACAAGGACTGAGCCTCACTCACCCCTGTATTCCCAGATCTTAACATGACACTCGGAGCATGGCAGGCATTTAAGGAATGTTGAGTGGTTGGTTGGATGCATTGATGGAAGGATGGGTGGTTGGGTGGGTAGATCGATGCATGAATGGGTGGGTGGATAGATGGATGGATGGATGGATGGGTGGATGGGTGGATAAACTGAATAAGTGGATGGGTGGATGGATAGATGGCTGGGTAGATGGATGGATGGGTGGGAAGATGGATAGGTAGGTAGATGGATGGATAGATGGATGGATGAAACAGCCACAGATACGCCCCATAAACAGAAATAATCCATTTCATTGACAAGGGAGAAGCCCCAGATGGACATTCAAGAGATTCCTGGCCAACCTGCCCTGCCAAACAAGTTTGTCTAAAGGTGCCAGGCATGTCACATCCAAAAGACCCATTCAGGGACTTCCCTGGTGGCGCAGTGGTTAAGAATCCGCCTGCCGGGACTTCCCTGGTGGTCCAGTGGTTAAGACTCCATGCTTCCAATGCAGGGGGCTCGGGTTCAATCCCTGGTTGGGGAACTAGGATCCCACATGCTGTGCAGTGTGGCAAAAAAAAAAAAAAAAAAAAAAAAAAAGAATCCGCCTGCCAATGCAGGGGACACAGGTTCGAGCCCTGGTCCGGGGAGATCCCACATGCCGCCGAGCAACTAAGCCCATGCGCCACAACTACTGAGCCTGCACTCTAGAGCCCGCGAGCCACAACTACTGAGCCTGCACACCACAACTACTCAAGCCCACGCGCTCTAGGGCCCGCATGCTGCAGCTACTGAACCCACGAGCCACAACTACTCAAGCCCGTGCGCCTAGAGCCCGAGCTCCGCAACAAGAGAAGCCACCGCAATGAGAAGCCTGCGCACCGCAACAAAGAGTAGCCCCCCCTCGCCACAACTAGAGAAAGCCCGTGCGCAGCAACGAAGATCCAACACAGCCAAAAATAATAAATTAAAAAGAAACAAAAAAAGGAAAAAAAGACCCATTCATTGTACCTGAACAATCAGGGAGGACTCCTGGCTAGAAGAAAACAATATACCCTCATGGCTTATAGGTGATTCAGGAAGATTAAAAAAATAATAATAAGTTCCAAGAATTTGCATTGGGAGTTCATGGGAAAGCAGTCCTGGATCATGAATGGCGGGACTGTTTCTTCCACCCGTGAAGCCCACCTGCCCCACCAGTCTGCAGTGCTCGCCTCCCTCTGATCCTAAGTTCGCAACAGCAGAGCCACACGGCCCCGCAGGAGCTAACCAGGCAGGACAGTGGCTCGTCCAAGCACCTGATCCAGGTGTGTCTTTGGCCCAGGCCTGTCAGTGAGCCCTCGCATCCAGGCACTGTGCCTCCGGGCCACGCTTCATCTCTCTTGGGCTGTTTTTAGCATCAGTGTTACTTTTCTATGTATGTTACGCCTTGTCTCACCCAAGGCATGGACCCGATCTCCTCCTCTCCCCCATCCGTGGCAGCCCTCACAGCTCTGGCCTGGCACAGAGGTTGCGCTTCAGAAAGAGCTTTTAATCGCCAGAGCCCTTGAGGAATTGGGGGAGAAGGAAATAATAACCCCATGATGTCTGATTCAGTTTTCTACCCTCTGGGCAGACCCTATCTCCTCACAGCTGGAGGGGCGCTCTGACTTCCAGGAAGAGGGAAGGGGGAGTTTACCCCCGACTCCCACCCCAGGGATGAAGCAACACAAAGCCCAGTCTCGAGACTGAGCCTGGAAATGAGACTCACCCCATGGCAAGCAGCTCTGTGCTTCCCACCACCTGCCTCAGGACAGGTGAGTGGAAGGCAAGTTGGGGCAAGCATTCCCGATGCTGTTTAAGGCTCTATCCTTTGATTTTTAAAGAAAACCAACCTGTCAAGTTTGGAGAACTTGCCTACCTCTGGATCCCACAAAACCAAAGTGTCACCCAAAGAAAGCTGGAGCCAGAATCATTGCGGGGAAGTTGCAGAAGCATACCTCTCCCTCCCTGTTTTCTCCTGGGGAGGGAAGAGTTGGCAGCTGCCAGGAATAAGAATTCTATGAGGCCAGCAGCAGTCTATTCGGAAGACTCAAACTGGCTTAGTGGAGTCGCGGGTAGGGGGACAGATGGCCAGGGGTGACCACCAGCCTTCCTTGGCACTCTTCCTAACCCACCATGAAAGGCCCCCAGCTCCCAGCACCATCTACACAGGGATGTTACCCCAATACCACCATTCCAGAGGTTTCCCAAGTAATTTAGGGTAGTTCATTTTTACCAAGAGCTGAATAAACTAGAGTAGTTATCCTAAAAATTGCCTCTTGTACTCATATTCCAATGAGCTTCCTTGAGTGGAAGGAAAAAAATGGAAGGAATAAGAGCCAGTTAGCTGGGCATGACTCATGGCCACCGGTCTTCCCCTGGGGATGTGTTGGACATTTGAATATCATCCATCACCCACCACACAGATAGGCACATCTTGTTTTATTGCACTTTGCCTTATTGTGGTTTTTGCAAATTGAAGGTTTATGGCAACCCTGTGTTGTCAGATGATAGCATTTTTAGCAATAAAGTATTTTTTAATAAAGGTGTATACATTGTTTCTTTAGACATAATGCTATTGCACACTTAATAGACTACAGTGTAAATATAACTTTTATATGCACTGGGAAACCAAAAAGTTTGTGTGACTTGCCTTATTGTGATGTTGGCTTTATTGCGGTTGTCTGGAACCGAACCTGCAGTATCTCCAAGGTGTGCCTCTATCAAGAGGCCGGCCCCCTCTGTCCCTATTAGCAGATGGCCCATTTATGGGGCACCTCCTATGGGCCAGGCTAGTGTTAGGTGTTCTGGATACATTACCTGTAATCCTTACATCCGTCTCACAAGGTAGCTGTGTTGACCCCACTTTTTTTTTTTTTTTTTTTTTGGCCACACCACACAGCTTGCAGGATCTTAGTTCCCCAACCAGGGATTGAACCTGGGCCACAGCAGTGAAAACACCAAGTCCTAACCACTGGACCGCCAGGGAACTCCCTTGACCCCATTTTATAGATAAGCAAACTGAGGTTCAAGGAGGGTAAGTGACTTGTTCAGCCACAGGACAAACTACATAACTTGTAGAGCCCAGAGCAGAAGGAAAGTAGGGGGACCCCCTTGTTCAAACCTCATTAAGTGTTTCGAAACAACAACAGCAGGGAATTAAACCAAGTGGGGAGCCCTCTTGATCACAGGGCCCTGAGTGCCTGCACAGGCGTATGCCTGTGAAGCTGGTCCTGCCCGGCCACTGGAAGTCCATCTGGAACTGAGTCCCAGGCTCCCGAGCGTCTTTTCTGCTGTCCCTTCCAACAGTCCAGGAAGCTGTGTGCTCCGCGCTGCCCCGCACCCCATCCCATCTGAGACAGAGCAGCCGGGTACCTGGAATAGCAGGAGAGGCCGGTGCTAATGCTGGTGTTCAGCACAGCCAGGGCCACGTAGTAGTCATGGAAGACGGTGTTCACCAATGCGTCCGGGAACACATAGGCAGAGTAGGCGATGGCGGAGCCTGGGAAGAAAAACCAGCCTTGGGCAATAAGCCAGGACTCAGCACTGTCTGGGCTCCTTGGGAAGACCAACCCCCCCACCCCCCCATCTGGCTGAGCCCCCCATCATCCCCACAGACCACGAGCAGTCCTGCTGCTGCACCCTTGCTTATGCCATCACCCATCACCGCCCCCCCCAGCATGAGAATATTCTGTGAGCCCAGCACTGCTCCAAGGGCTTGACATGCATTAACTCACATAAACTTTACAACCACCCTCTGACATCAATCCTGCACTTATCCTCATTTTACAGATGAGGAAATGGAGGCACAGAGAGGTTTAGTAACCCTCCCAGGGGCACACAGCTAGAAAGCAGCAAAGCCAAGCTTCAAACGCAGGCAGTTCAGCAACAGTCCCTGCTTTTAACTATGGTCCACGATGACACCCCAGTGTGCTCAGCTTTGCTCTGAGTGTGCACACATCTCACCTGCCTGATGATATGGGTGTCCCTTGTGGAACAATCAAGGCTGCAGGGGAGGGGGGGTGGGATGAGGGAGGGCCCTTGCTGAGGCCAGGTGTGTCACATCAGCGGGCTGGGGGACTGGCCAGCTGAGAGGCTGGGCGTGAGATGCTAGCCTCAGCATTTTGTTTTGTTTTAGGTTTTGGAGTTTGTGAGAGAAGGGTTACTGAAGGACCTTCTAGAGACCTGTCTGCTGCAGCTTTTGTTTGAAAGAACAGGGGAGATCACTGTCCTTTTCAAAGGGCACAGATGTGTCCAGGAGCCTGGACCAGATGGCCTCTCCAGGCACCCTCACCTGCTGAGGTCCCTTTTGGGAGAGGCAGCTGCAGGCCTGTCAGCCCAGAGCCTAAGATCAGGCCTAAGGACACCTGTTATCCAAAAACAAAGAACCCTGGAATGCTAGTTCAAGGCTGAACTCAACCTCAGGCCATGCAAGTTCAACCTCTGCCTTTGATACCATGTGACTGGTGAAATCTAATGAAGCCCAGGGATGTGCCCAGGGTCATACAGGCAGAAAGGGCCAAGAATCACTACTCCTGGTACAGTGCTCCCCACTCCTGCAGGCTACCTGTGAGATTTCAGCTGGAACTGCCTCCAGGGGGACAGATTCTTGCCTCAGGCCTGACACCATGGGGAAGCTCCCACGTGGACCAGGATGCATCTGCTCTGTGTGTACTGACTGGGGCCAAGCTCCATGGGGGATACAAGAGCGAAGGAGACTCAGTCCCTGCCAAAAACCGCAGTGGAAAGGGAAATTGGTGAGTGCCTCCAGGCGGGTTCCAGGGTGAGGTGGGCGTTCAGGATGGGCAGGCATGCAGTCAAGCGGCTGACCTTGGAAGCATCCTTGGAAGATAGGGGATTCTTACAGGTGCCTGAGGGCAGGGATGGCTTTCCAGGGAGCAGGAGACACCTTTGGATGCCAGACTAAGGAAAGTGAACGTCCCCTTTCAGGCAATAGGGGGCCCACCGAAGGTTTCTGAGCAGGGGATTAAGATGGTCAAAGCCTAGTGAAAGTGCACGGGAGGTCCAAGAGGGAGGGGAACAGCTGGACATCGGGGAGGAAGCTGAGCAAACACCACCCTCCAGGGATTGAGGGTTTCCACGGGGTCGGGGAGGAGGAGAGATGGCTGCAGACAAGGAAGTCCCAGGTGGATCCCACAGGCTCTCTCGGCTGACTAGACCTTCCTTCCAGGTTTACTGAACACCCCCATGTCAGGCTCTGGGCTACGGACTGGAAAACCAGATGTGAAAGACGCATGGCTGTCCTCAGGGAGTTGTTCCCAGTGAGGGGCAGAAATGAAGGAATCAGACAGAGCTCCATGGAGGTGGATCCAGGCCCAGGGACTTGGAGGAAGCCACAGGCAGGGGCCCTGAGGCTCCCAGGCCCTGGCTCTGCCATTCACAAGCTGCGCGACCTGGGTAACTTACCTTTAGTGTTCTCACCTATAGCGTGGGTATAATGATGGTCCCCACCTCAGGGGCCTGCTGTCAGGGTTAACTAGGTAATCATGGCAATCTCTACCTTCTGTTGCTTACTAAGTGCCAGGCACTGTCCGACACGCTTCACTTACAAAACCCATTTAATCTTTATAACACTCCTATGAGGAAGATACTATGCCAACTGTATCTTGCCTAAGCGCATATAAGTATTAGGGGGTGGTGCAGTTAGGCCGCTAAGCCCCACGTTATGCCACCCCTTGGTGACGTGGGATGTGGGTCGGGTGCTCGGCATGGAGCCTGCCGTTATGCCTCCAAAACGCTTGCTCTTATCATAAATGAGTCTGGGGCAGGCGATCGAGGGTGATGGAAGCTGCCGGGTTAAGGAGTTTGGACTTCATCCCAGGTAACTGGGAACCTGGAAAAGTTGAAGTGGGAGGGGTGCCATGGTCAGAGGCCTTGAAGAAACCCCACACGGCAGCTGGGTGAAGCCCAGGGGAGAGGTGTGAGGGACTGAGCCAAGCCAATGGGGGCACGGCCGATTTGAAAAGTATGTAGGAGAAACTCAACTGAGTTTGCCAACCGATTAGACAGGATGGTGAAGTGGGATGGGTGGGGGGTGAGAGGCAGGGGGAACTTGATTATTCACAGATTTCTGACTCGAAGGGGAGTAGATGCAAGGGCAGGCGCGGGGAGGATGTAGACGGTCTCGGTCCCAGGGCTGGATGTGGTGTGGAGCTTGGGTGAGCAGTTTACTAGAGATGGGGTTTGGGAGTGTCCCCCAGAGGTGTTGGGGGATGGTGTGGGCGCAGAGGAGATCTCCCAGGGAGCCTGACCACGGAAGAACAGAGGCCCAAGAATGGACTCCCAGCTGGCGCACCTATGGGGGGACGGAGGAAGGGGAACTGGTGAAGCAGGATGACCATGTGAATGGGTGGGAGGAAAACCAGGAGGGAGTGATGCAACAGGGGCCAGAGGAAGCGGGGAGGTTTGGGGAGCACGGGGGTGCCCCTGCATCAAAGGCTGGAGAGAGAGCCCACGGGGCCTGCGTGGATCCTGAGAGTCAGGACGAGGCTGGGACCTCGGCAACAAGAGTTGTCTATGTATATGGGTTTGTGTATGTGTATGTACGTGTGTGTTACTAGTGAAGAGAGAGGGAGAGGGGTGGGAGAATAGGATGGAAGTAGATCCTCACACACCCTCTTGGGCAAAGGGAAGACGGTGACTTTGCTTTCACACCTGGAGCAGGATCAGGAGGGAGGAAGCGGCCAGAGCTGGGATGCAAGGGGACAGACGGATGCCCACAACTGGGGGAGAGGAGAGGAGACAGGAGGAGGGCGTTTCAACCCCCCACCTCCCCTCACTCTATCACTGCAGCTCTAACCCCTACAAGCCTCCAGACCGATGGGGTCTGTGAGCACCCCCTTCTCTGCGGGGCACGACAGAGACCAGCACTGATGTGTGGAGTTGGCTCATGCTGGCCTGTGACAGCAGATTGTTAGTGTCAGAGAACTCGCAAGCCAACTGTTAAACACAGCCATCATTAAAAATTGAATGACATGAACTTACAGTGACATGCATCATGTTAACAAGAGCAACAACTGTTCAGTCAATGCACCCGCTGTATCTGTACAGAGGAATGGCTACGTAATGGGGACCTACCACGCATCTCTCCCCAGCCCTGTGTTCAGTGACGTTGGCAGCTTGAAGCTGGCCGTGGCAGGAGTATTTACACCACAGCAAACCTGCCAAAGCCACAGACTGGGACTTTGGTCCACAGAGAGCCAGTTGTTAAATATCTGCCAGCACGCCTTTGGACAAGTTTCTTATAAAACACTCATCAGGCACCCGGGCAGGGGCACTGGCATTGCGGTGACTCTTCCGGAAGCCCACCAGAGCCTCACGGTGGCCCCAGCTCCCAGGGGAAAGGGAAGGTGATTCAGTCACAGGGAAGAGGAGACAAGAGCAGAGCCTGACGTACCCAGGCTGAAGAAGTTGACGGCGCCGTAGTCCAGGAAGTAGCAGATGTGCCGGGCGTTCCTGGACATGGAGCTGAAGGTGTGTGCACAGCTGGATGCGAGGGGGTACACACAGCTGGCGCCCATGTACACGAGCAGAGGCCAGGCGTAGCTGTCATTCAGGACGTCCGTCACACGCAGGGTGCTCACAAACCTCCACGTGAAGAACCTGGAACACAGGGGGACACCCTCAACCTCCGAGACAGGGGCTCCTCTTACCGTCCTCAACCGACCGTTGTCTGCCTTCCATTTCCCTGGGATGACCGGCTCCTACATGGTCTCACTTTGGTGACATACCATGAGCGAGGAAGGGTGAGTGGGGTCCTTTTTGGTTGGAAATATGCAGGATGGGCAATGGTCCAGTCCCCTCCCCCTGCATGTGGTGACAGATCCCTTTTACAGCAGCTTGCCCAGGTGACTCTCCAGCTTCAGCTTGCACGCTTCCAGGGATGGGGAGCTCACCATCTCTTGAGGCAGCTCTGAGTGCTGCAAAGTTTCACTGAGCCTCCATCTGTCTCCCTGGAATCTCTCTCCATTGGATCAGCCCTAGTTCTCCCCATCAGCACCACAGAAAACAAACCCATCAAATATCTCAAGGCTGTCTTCATAATCCCTCACGCCTCTCTGAGCGTCACATTAAAAAACCTCAGTGCATTCAACCATTCCTCATGGGATCCAAATTTGGCCTTGTCGTCATCCCTGTGGTTGGTCCAAGTTCCCCTTGCAGGAGGGCACCTCAAAGAGAAGCAATCTCCTCTGTGGGGTCTGGAAAGTCTGGAAGACAACGGGACGATTTTCTCCCCCCTCTTCCATGCAATTTCTCCACTAATATCACCATCTCTTTTCTGAGGGGCCTGGTCCCACGGCTGAGTCTCGGCTAAGCCTAGGCCTCCAGACTCTTCTCTACATGGAGACACTGCACAGTTCTGTGTCAGATCTGCCTAACCTATAACCCATGCGTGGGGTTCTTGCTTGTAGAGCTGCCCGCTTCCACAAACCGCCACTAGAGAGCCAGGCCCTTTGCCCACAAACTCTCCCAGGGAAGGGACTAAAAGCTTTTCACGCAGGAACCCCAAGAGCATCGCTAAATTCTCTGGCTACATTTGTGATCTTTTCCCTCCTGTCCCAGCAGAAATCAAGCTTAAGCTATCTGCTATTTTTCAAAACGTACCCTTTTATCATCTCGAGATTACTGCCGAGTCCCGCTTCCCTGGGGCATCTTTCTCCGGCTCTCCCAAGCCCTCCTTGCTGCTGTGTGTTACGCTCTCAGGGCCTGGCAGTACAGGGGCGTCATGCCCAGTGGGGCGCCCTTGCCAGCATGTCTCAGCTGTAAAACAGCTACAACGGGATCTGCGCACAGCAACTCAAGCCCCACAAACAGGGATGGTCAGGCTGGCACTTTGTAGTGGCACAAACTTCAAAATAGCCTAAGTCACCTGTGGTTCATCCAGAAAATGGAACACCGCGCAGCTGTTCAAAAGCCAGAGAGGCTTCTGTGGGGGTCAGACAGAGATCTCTGGGGGAAAAGCAAGGGAGGAAAGAACCAGGTGCTGGGTGTACACACATGTCACAGATGCTCGAGTCTCTAGAAAAGCGTTCTGGGAGGATGCACAAGCAGCAGGTCACCCCGGCAGCTCCAGAGAGGACGAAGAGGGGCCGGGGGAAGACTCCGACTCTACTCCCTTCTGCAATGTTATAATTTATTATCATTTAGACTTTTAACTTAAGTTTACTTAAATTTAAAACAACGAACAGCCTCCGTGAGCAGATCTTGCTGCCACCCGGACCAGTCTGCAGGCCCTAGGGCTTCTTTACAGGTGGTCCTATCCCACCCCAAGCCTGAGCTCTCTCTCTTCTCCACTGGCGACGTTTCTGGCACCAAGCAGCCTTCCCCTGCATTTTGCCCTGGGTCTGTCTCTGACTGCTGGCCAGGCAGGCTGCCGTCCTCGGGCCCCTCTCTGCCTGCAGCACACCCTGGGGTCCTTCCTACTCTCTTGGCTTCTCAATATGATTGGGAGGGGGAGTCCAGAGACCAACCTGTGCCAGAACTTGCCAGGGGATGTAAGCAAGTCACTCTTTTCTCTGGGCCGCATCTGTGTCAGCCAGTGGTGGTCTGAGTCGGCTGGTGGCCCGCATGACCCCCATGGTCCTTCCAGCTCTCGTATACTAGGACCCCATCTCCACCCTTCACTCGCTATGCACAGGCACCAGGTATGTGAAGCTGGTCTTCGGTCCCCACCTTTCTCAGCCAGGTCCCTCCTCACCTTCCTGGCAATCCCCATTTGTGCGTG
Organism: Balaenoptera ricei; assembly: GCF_028023285.1. Taxonomy (NCBI): domain Eukaryota; kingdom Metazoa; phylum Chordata; class Mammalia; order Artiodactyla; family Balaenopteridae; genus Balaenoptera; species Balaenoptera ricei. The sequence continues at coordinate 67,110,162 of NC_082640.1, forward strand.
TGCACGTGCCGGAGCGTTCTCCTGGCTGGCTCCACTAAAGTGCTGCCTGACCAAATGCCTCACAGCTGCTGTGGTCCCAGGCACCCACAGCTCTGTGCCCGATGCCTTTTCCAATGCCTCATCCCCTAATCCTCAGGGCAACCCCAGGAAGGGCGCAGACTATCCTGCTTTGCATATGGGAAAATGCGAAGCCCAGAGAGGTTAAGTGACTTGCTCAAGCTAGGGAATTTTAGCCAGGGCTTCCAGAAGACCCAGAAAGCCTCCAAGACTGAATAAGACAATCCTCTCAAATCAGGCCCCGAAGCAGGGGAGCAGGGAAAGACCGGGGAGCTGCCAGGAGCCCCTCGAATCCTACTACAATCTGGGTCCTAGAGCTCACCCCAGCAGCAGACCCCACGCCTCCCAGCACCACGGGGGAGTCCCCCAAATCCCATCACAGAATCTCAGCTCTCTACACCCCAGCTGTGTTTAAAGAAGCCCCAGTTCCCAGGCTATGAATGAGCGGCTGGTCAAGGGGGCTGGGAGGTACCAGAAGGGCAGCAAGTGCGTCCAGATGTTGAGGGTCTCATTAGTCATTTGGAAAAGGCTGAGGAGACAGGCCGTGGCGGAACTCTGTGGATGTCGGTAGCCGAAGAGGATGCCCTGCTCGTGGAACACCTGCAGGGGGAAGAGAAAGGGGCGCCGAGGTGAGACGAGAGGGTGGCGGGAAGGTCTCAGGAGGAACATCTCCGGTAGTCTCTAGCTTTCTCCCACTGTAGCCTGGAACACTTGACCCCGAGTCCTTGACCTGTCAAGCTGCTCTTGCCTCCTTCCCATCGCTTCTAAACTCCCATGTCCTTCCAGAAGCCTGCAGCCAGCTGGAGGAGAGGATTCAAGGCCCTGACTCCCTTTGGGAATCCAGCCTGTCTTTGCATGCCAGATGCACTTACTCCTGTCATGAATATTGCCTAAGAATCTGCTTTTGCACCCTCTGCCTGGGGCCTACAGCCCAGTCTTCGGATGCCTTCATGGTTGGTTGACATATATGCTGCCTGTTCGAGCCAACAAGCCCTGGATGTCAGGGGCTGGTGGGATGATCTCTGCTGAAGATCCCTCCCCGCCGGGGCCAGGATATATTCACCAAGGCGCTTCATAAAGGCCTGTTGATAATGAAAACTATGATGGCATCAGCCTGTGCTGCAGGTGGAGGAGAAGGATGGTCACAGCAGGGCCCACGCAAACTCCCCACCCCACGCAGCCCACCTGGCAAGGCTCTCAGTAACCACCCCGGATGAGAAACTTGGATTGGTCAGGTAAAATAAGGGGTGTCAACCTGCTTGGAGGACTGCATCACATCCATTAAAAATGGTAATTATGGAGACAATGAGGCATGAGGGACAAAAGCTCAGGATGCGATATTAAGTGAAAAAAAGTGGAATGTCAACTGTATTCCTGCCATGATGATTAGAACTATAGAAATTTTATGCACACGTAGTGGGGTGGAGACTGGGAGAAATACGGAAAAGGAAAGAGTTTTATTTGTTGAACTAGCAGGATTTGCGGGAGATTTTGTATCCGCTTTTGTGTTGATCAGATCAGTGTTTCTCAATCTTGACCCTGTTGACATTTGAGGCCAGACAATTCTTTGTGCTGGGGGGGAGCTGTCCTAGGCATTGTTTAGCAGTAATGTGACAACCAAAAATGTCTCCCGATATTGCCAATGTCCCTGGGGGCAAAATCTCCCCCAGTTAAGAACCACTGACTTAGTCGAATGTTGTTATAACCTTTGAGAAGTAAGTAAAAATGAGTAGATTAATTGAGGCAAATAATGACAATGACAATATTAGTAATCGTAATGTAAATTGAATCATAATCAATTTTAAAGGTTTCCCTCTGATTTTCTAGGGCTGTGGGAGGAATGGAAGGCTGGGAGAATTCCTACCTAGCCACTCATTTCCCATTTGGGTTACCAACTTCTTAGTTTAAGAGAGGATCTTGATTCAAAAATACACAATATTTGTAATGACCTATAATGGAAAAGAATCTGAAAAAGAATATATGTAATAATAACTGAATCACTTTGCTGTACATCTGAAACTAACACATTGTAAATTAAATATACTTCAATTTTTAAAAAGGGTTTAAAAAATAATAAATAAATAATCAAAAACAAAACAAAAACCACAAGAATAGACAATGTAGGGACTTCCCTGGTGGCACAGTGGTTAAGAATCTGCCTGCCAATGCAGGGGACACGGGTTTGAGCCCTGGTCTGGGAAGATCCCACATGCCACAGAGCAACTAAGCCCATGCGCCACAACTGCTGAGCCTGCGCTCTAGAGCCCGTGAGCCACGACTACTGAGCCCGCAAGCCACAACTACTGAAGCCTGCGCGCCTAGAGCCTGTGCTCCGCAACAAAGACAAGCCACCGCAATGAGAAGCCTGCGCACCACAAGGAAGAGTAGCCCCTGCTCAACACAACTAGAGAAAGCCCGTGTGCAGCAACAAAGACCAAACGCAGCCAAAAATTAAAAACAAATTTTAAAAAAGAATACACAATGTATGGCATAACCTGGACTATCTCTTGAGGTTCTGAGTCAACAAGTCTCATGGAACAGTGGAGAAATTAGTAAGGGGATATCAGAGTAAAGAGTCAAATCTGGGCCCATTAGGTGCCCTATGACCTTGAGCTGGGCCACAACTCTCAGGGCTCCGTGTCCTCACCTATGAAATGGGGGGCGTTTGCTCACCAGACGGTGAGGACATTCCCATCTTGGTTCAATTCTGGGTGAAACTAGTCAACTAGGGGGAGGGGGAGAATGAAGTTGGTTCATGGTCCAGTGAAGAAATACTGTTTGAATTAGGTTTGGGTTTTAGCTAATTAAAGCGATTTGTTCCAGTTTTTGATTCACTGTGCATTTCTGCTGACATCCCCCGTTTCCAGTGGACAAGCTTCTCTAATGGGCAGCAGGCATCTCCGCTTGCAGCTGCCCACCCACCAGGGTTGCTGACCAGGCGGCAAACGGGCTGATGGCCTTCAGCCTTTGAGTCACGCGAGGAGGATGGCACGTGCTTGGCAGGCACGCGTAAGGCCCTCCAGCAGAAACTATAGGTCTATCATTCTACCTGTTATATTTCTTGTTTTCTTCCTTAAAAAAAAATTTTTTTTTTAATAAATTTATTTATTTTATTTTTGGCTGTGTTGGGTCTTTGCTGCTGCGCAGGGGCTTTCTCTAGTTGCAGTGAGCAGGGACCACTCTTTGTTGCAGTGCGCAGGCTTCTCATTGCGGTGGCTTCTCTTGTTGCGGAGCATGGGCTCTAGGCGCGCGGACTCAGTAGTCGTGGCTTGCGGGCTCTAGAGCGCAGGCTCAGCAGTTGTGGTGCACAGGCTTAGCTGCTCCGCAGTATATGGGATCTTCCTGGACCAGGGCTCGAACCCGTGTCCCCTGCATTGGCAGGCAGATTCTCAACCACTGCGCCACCAGGGAAGCCCTCTTTTTTTTTTTTTTTTATTAAAGCATTGGCCTCTTGTTAAAATGCAAGGACTCCAGAAAGGAGCAATTGTTATTAATTATTCACTGCTTCATGTGAATAAGTTCAGCAGATCCCGTGTAGCAGGAGATCTTACGACAAGGGGCCTACGGAGCCCTGGGCATGTGAAGGTGACACACAGGGAGGAAGCAGGGCGGGGCTGCAGGACAGCTCAGATGCAGTGACGGCCACAGCTGGACGGTGGATGGACGGGACCCAGAGCAGGGGGGAGTCTCCCACATTTTGTCCACGGTGACTCAGGATATGACTACTGTCCTTCTCTCTTTGGACCCTGCATTCTGAGAGGCAAGAGAGGATGCTGATAGAGTCAAAAGCCAGAGGGGAACAGAGGGGCTGGGAAGTCCACAAACTGGACAACTTGACCACACTGAAGAATCCGGCCCCAGACCTGGGGAGAATGCCTTACCACCAAGGCCAGGGTTGGGCGCAGATTAAAAGAACTGCTTCCCTCTGACCGGCTATCCTGACGCCAGACATGGGGGCAGGATTTTAAGCAGCCCCTCCAAAAAAAAAAAAAAAAAAGACGGATAAAGGATGGATAAAAGAAAGGGAGCCCCTCTGTCCCAGAAGAGTGATTCTGCCTCCTGCCTCTCCACCTTGACGCCCCGTTCATGAGGCGGCATTGCTATGTCCACTCCTGCTCTGAGCCCCTCCAAGCACAGGAAGGGAGACGCGTTCTCTCCCTTGTCCGGCTCCAGCCTTAGCAAAGCACTTTGCATAGAGTAGATCCTTACAGAATGCATGCTACATAAATCTGAACAGCAAAACACTTGAAAACAATTTTGTGTTCGTGCCTAGTTTGACCCCCAAAGGCAAACTGTGGTCATTGCCTTAATACTCCATAGCTGGGCCTCATTTGTAAGCGGCCCAAAGTTAGCAGGCGCTGGCATATTTGCACAGCAGAATTGATTTGACTCCACCTGGCCTCCCAGGTTGCAGTCCGGGCAATTTAGAATGAAATGAAATCAAATTGCGCGCAGCCTATAATTTAGGAGCGCGAACCCCCAGGCAGCCAGGTGGAAGGGCACGTCAGCGGGTTTTCCTCTTACTGCCTGTCACGAACTCGGCTTCCAAGAACAGCCCTGTGCCCCTGCTAGCTGATGCCTGAAATTCCACTGCGACCATTTTAAACCCTTGGTTTTTCCAGCTATTAAACTGCAAATCACCTGGGGAAAATAATCGGGCATTCTGGCTAGCAGTAAATAAGAGAGGATTTTGATGGCAGGCAAAGCACAGAGGCTGTCAGAGCGGGGTCAGCAGGCCACCAGCCTCGGCGTGGTAATCTGCATTTCCCATCTAGATCTCATTGAATCCTCAGGGCCCCGTGAGCGACAGCCTTTTACTGTCCCCATTTCACAGAAAAGGAAACTAAGGTCTGTGGATGTTAAGGCATTTATCAAAGATCACAGAAGTAGGGGGAGCAAAGCTGAGACATCAGACTCCGTGTCCTGGTCTCTCACACTGTCCTCCCTGCCACTCCAGAGGGCTTGTCGGAGATGAAGCTCTCACCTCTCAGCCTGCAGTGTGATTGTGGACCGTCACACACTTCTCTGAACCTTAGTTGCCTCTTCTTTAAAGTGGCGTCATTGTTCTGAATTGCATCTCTCACAAAATTCACATGTTGAAGCCCTAACCTCCAGCACTTCTGAATATAACTGTACTTGGAGATAGTCTTTAAAGAGGTGATTAAGTCTAAACAAGACAGTTAATCTAATCTAACTGGTGTCCCTCACGAGAAAAGGAAATTTGGACACAGAGGGAGACACCAGGGGTGTGCGTGCACAGAGGGAAGACCATGTGAGGACACAGCAAGAAGGTGGCCCTCTGCAAGCTGAGGAGAAGCCTCAGAAGAAACCAACCCTGCCGGCACCTTGATCTTGGACTTCCAGCCTCCAGAACTGTGAGAAAATATATTTCTGTTGTTTAAGCCACCCCGTCTATGGTACTTTTTACGGCAGCTCGAGCTAATACAAAGTACAAGTGGTGAGGCTGGGGGACAAAGTCTCTAAGACAGCGCCTCCCTGACTTTCTTCTGCAGGTGTCTGCAGATCACCTAGGGATCTTACTGCAGTTCGGTGGGGCCGGGGTGACTCTGCATTTCCAACACACTCCCAGCACATGCTGATTCTGCAGCTATCTCCGGCTTCCCAGCCCAGGCTCCTGCCTCAGCATCGTGCTGTCACCTCCCTGTCCAGAATCTGTAGCTCATCACAGAAGAGGAGGTGCCCTTTAGGTATGTTAAGATGAACCCAAAGACACAGGCATGAAAAGCAAGGGAGGGGACAGTGAGAGACCAGCAAGGAGTCTGGTGAGGTGTTGGTAGGCAGAGGCATGGATAGAATGGGGAGGAAGAGAGCGGGCCACAAATTGCTGTGTCAAGTATAACCCGTCATTTAGAGAGTATCTGCCACGTGCCTGACACTGGGTCGGACACCAAGCCACTGTCTCATGCAGGACGGACCATGCTTGGTCCTGGTAAAAGAGAACACTTAGGTTCTCAATCTAAAACACATAAAACATCACTGGTACACAACCCACATGCAATTACTAGAACTGTAAATTGGCTGAATTAATAGCCAACCATTGTTGGTATTAAGCAATTACAGATAAAGGTCAATTTAGAACACTGGGGTGATGTTCTTTAAAAAATAAGCGTCTAATATTCAGTCAAGCATAAGGATGCTTTCCATACATGCAAGACAATATTTATACAAGATGAGGGTAAACTTCTTTTGGCCGAACATGTAAGATGGATACAAAGTAGTGAAACAAATGACCACTGTATCTAGGATGGAGGATCTGAAGGATATTAGTACTTTAATGAGCAATAAAGTGAAAAAAACAAAGACACATAGGATGTTTTTAAAAAGTAAATGTTACTCAGTACAGGTAGGTGTACCAGGGTGACAAGTCCCACTGAATGACGAGCATTATACGGAGTGTTGATCTGCAGAAGAAGGTGACGAAGTTGAAACAATGGAGCATTCCATCAGTTTTACTTTATTATAATAATACAGTCTTTGATTTAAGAACTAGAAAAATAATCTTAAAATTTAGGCATTGATTCAAAAATCGGCCATGGGCAAGCTTGTGATAACATGATTTGAGAGTCTGTCGTAGGCAAAATAATTGCCTCTCAAGGATGTCCATGTCCTAATCACCAGAACCTGTAAATATGTTAGGTTACACAGCAAAGGGGAATTAAGGTCACAGATGGTATTAAAGTTGCTAATCAGCTAACCTTAAAATAGGGAGATTATCTTGATTATCCAGGTAGGCCTAATGTAATCACGAGGGTTCTTAAAAGTGGAAGAGAGAGAGGACTTCCCTGGTGGCACAGTGGTTAAGAATCCATCTGCCAGGGCAGGGGACACAGGTTCGAGCCCTGGTCCGGGAAGATCCCACATGCCGTGGAGCAACTAAGCCCGTGCGCCACAACTACTAAGCCTGCGCTCTAGAGCCCACTAGCCACAACTACTGAAGCCGGCGCGCCTAGAGCCCGTGCTCTGCAACAAGAGAAGCCACCACAATAAGAAGCCCACGCATCGCAACTAGAGAAAGCCCGCGCACAGCAACGAAGACCCAATGCAGCCAAAAATAAATAAATAAAATAAATAAATTTTCTTTAAAAACCTTTAAAAGTGGAAGGGAGCCGTAGAAGGGGGTGTGACTATGAAGAAGGGTCGAGAGATGCAACATTGCTGGCTCTGCTGATGGAGGGAGTGGGCCAGGAGCCAAGGACTGTAGGTGGCCGCCAGAAGCTGGAAAAGGCAACAGGTTCTCCCCAGAGAGCCTCCATCGACACTTTGATTTTAGCCTAGTGAGACCCATGTGAGATTTCTAACCTACAGAACTGTAAGATAATCAATTTATCTTCTTTTTTAAGCCATCAAATTTGTGGTAATTTGTTATGGCAACAACAGAAAACTAATACAAGGTCAGGATTTGTCCAAAAATCCAAAAGCATTCTTAGAGCTGGAGATGGCAGCACATGGTTTCAATTACTAGGAGAATTGATGCCTTCCTTTGGAACAATTCAAAGATTATATATGACATCCTCAGAATCTTCCCCAATATGGGATATCTTCCTGAAACACATATCAAATTTGACCGCAAACTACTCTTATTCTTGCAATGGGAATGCCAAATAACTATCATTAAACACTTAGGTAAAATTTAGGCAAGATGCAAGATGACTGAAAGAAATCAGCGAAACAACAGAAGGTCCTCAAATACAGAGCAAATCCCATCTTTGGTGGGAAATGACATTAGGTTTGAACCTGAGCTGTCCACAGATATATGTTATGGGATGTTGTTAGCAAAAGCCTACAAAAAAAAAAAAAGAATCTAGTTTGGCTATTTCACTTTTAAAGGGATTAAAAATGCATATTTATTATTTTAAATATCTCTAGGACTTTTCTAAACTAAAGGAGCCACACATGAAATATGCAACAAAAATGATATTCCAATAAAATAAAATTCAAATAAGGAAACAAAAATGTCTGTGGACCATGAAAGAGAGGATTTACATATACAAACAATCCTGAAGTTGATACCCACAGAAATTATTTTTCTGGCCACTGCAGACTGAGGTATAATTTTGACTGAGCAAGATGCTATTTTGTTTTCTTTATATTTTTTTCTTGGAAAAAGAAAAATCAAGTAAGTATGATATGGATCTAGATATTGTTTTAAGGAAGTGAAAACAGCAACATAAAAGATGGTGATCCATATGAAATTAAAATATTTAATAATTTTCCCGCTTAATTCTAACTATCATATGAAACCTCATTACAATGTTTGAACTTGGTATGTAAAATTTATACTTATTCCTGATTCTAAATGTGGCTTTAAGAATATTTTTTGATAATTCCAGTTGCTCTGCCTCAGCAGAATTGAATAAAAACTCAACAGAAGTTTCTCCCAAATGAAATTAATTAAAATAAAAAAAAAATCTAAGAACTACAGTGATTCAAGAATAATGGTCTATTTTGGCATCACTCTTAACAGAACACAAATTATGTGATAATGTTGATTACAACATCTCAAAATTTTGCTGAAATGAAGGCAAGAAAAATAAATTTTATAGACCAAACATGTAAATTTATGAATTATGCTATGTATGTTATGCCCATCTGAACATCACTAATCCATCAACATTATATCCAGACATGTGCAATAATAAAGTTTAGTTGTCTTTGACATTTTGCTGGCGTTAGCTATACAAAAATCAGAGCTTTACATACTGTTTTTTGTCATTATGAAGGAATATTTGTCAAGGTAGAATTTATATAACTATGAGCTTCATTTGTGACTTTTACATGTTTAGGCATATGGTCTATGGCCTCTATTTGTTCTCCTGATTCAGATCCAGCACATGGCAGGGGCAGACCCGATTTTATTTGCTCATCGTGAGAGCACTGAAAGGTAGGGATTGTCAAGCCCATTTTACAGATTAGGAAACTGAAGCTCAGTGAGATGGAACTTCATCTGCTATTTCATAAGAAATAGCAGAACCAAAATGCAACTCCTGGTTTGTTAGGTTGAAAAGCCCAGGATGCTTCACTGCATACAGCCTAGTGGAACCAAGGATTGCTACAAACATTTCATGGATATACTAGATGTTATACAAGTTTTCAGAAGGAAGGGATCACTGGACCCATGTGATGCAGGAAGGACCTGGAAGAATAGCTGGGGAGCATCTGGTTCTGGCAGAATGATGGTCGATTAGATGTCATGAAGGATCCTTCCAACGAAAACAATTAAAATGCTGGATGAAGCCTGCATTCTACGCTGGATAAATTTATCAGCAAGATGGCACAAAAGCAAGGAAGTCACAAAACCCTCAAACAAAGGGAAACTAGGAACCCTGTGAGGTATGCTGCTTTCACCATCAGAGTTTCTGCTGCCAGCCTTTGCAAATGAGAGATGAAATCCAAGGCCCATCAAAGGCAGGGAATCTAATAGGAGACCTCATCAATAAAGCTAGGACTTTCAAGATAAGTGAATGTTGGGCTTCCCTGGTGGCACAGTGGTTGAGAATCCGCCTGCCAATGCAGGGGACACGGGTTCGATCCCTGGTCCGGGAAGATCCCACATGCCGCGGAGCAACTAAGCCCGTGAGCCACAATTACTGAGCCTGTGCTCTAGAGCCAGCAAGCCACAACTACTGATCCCACATGACACAACTACTGAAGCCCACATGCCTAGAGCCCGTGCTCCACAACAAGAGGAGCCACCACAGTGAGAAGCCCATTCACCGCAACGAAGACCCAACGCAGCCAAAAATAAATAAAATTAATTAAAAAAAAAAAAGATAAGTGAATGTAAAATAAATCTTACCAGACAGAACAATACATTTACAAAAGTTGTCTCTCTGAAAAAAAATCTCTCTCAAGAATTCAGAACCATCAGTTCATCTTCATAGGGGTTTGTGGTCAAAATCCACACTACCATTGCGGTCCAAGAACTCTGAAGTGGAAAATTTAAAGTGGTTACAAATAGATAGAGGTCAAAGTTTTGTAGTTCCCTCAGGTAAGCAACAAAACAAATGCAAATCCTCTCTGAAGGATTTCTACGTTAAAACAAGCATGCACACACCTGGAAACAAAATGCCATGAATGAGAAACAGCAAAAAATAGGAGATAGCAGAAAGAGAGATCAAAGAACAGATACTGAAATATAAAATGACTATGTCCAATATGTTTAATGAAAGAGCTTAAAAATATGAACAATAAGCAAGCAGATTTGAAAAGAACCTCATATAACTTATAGAAATTAAAAAAAATAATAATTGAAATAAAAAGTCACTGAAAGGATAAATAGCAGACCAAGCTGATGAGGAAATTAGTCAACTGAAAGTAGATCCAAAGAAAGTATCCAGGATGTGGTCCAGAGAGATTAAGAGACAGAAGATGTGAAAAAGCAAACAAGAGACATAACGAGGGCTTCCCTGGTGGCGCAGTGGTTGAGAATCTGCTTGCCAGTGCAGGGGACACAGGTTCGAGCCCTGGTCTGGGAAGATCCCACATGCCGCGGAGCAACTAGGCCCGTGAGCCACAATTACTGAGCCTGCGCGTCTGGAGCCTGTGCTCCACCACAAGAGAGGCCGCAATAGTGAGAGGCCCGCGCACCGTGATGAAGAGTGGCCCCCACTTGCTGCAACTAGAGAAAGCCCTTGCACAGAAACGAAGACCCAACACAGCCAAAAATAAAAAATAAATAAATTAAAAAAAAAAAAAGAGACGGAAGATGTGAAAAAAGCAAACAAGAGACATAACGCATATTTCTCTAGAAGGAGAAAATATAATGGTTCTGATGTGATATTTGAAGAGATAACTGGTATATGTCTAGAACTGTGGCAAGTCACCAGTCCTCAGATCCAAGAAGTTAAGTGAGGCATGGTAGAGACAGTTGGTGCTCACCAAATATCACATGTGCTTTCTTACATTTCTCAGACTGTCTTGTCGTTAGGTTGGGGCCATGTTGACTATTTCTGGTTAAAGTTAATTCCAGGCCAGGGCAGTCAAAGAACGGTGCCTTCTTGTAGGAGACATCCTGATGGACTGGGGATGCAACTCTTCCCCTTTTCAGAACTGAGCCACTATCCATCTCTGGGAATCACTTGTGGCCAAAGGCTGCTACCTTGCCCACATTATACTCACTGTCCAGGGGCAGCACGTACCCACTAAGGATGGATACAGAGTCCTGACCTTCTTTTCTCATTGGGGACAACTCTGAAGGGTCAACCCCACTCCAGAGCTCCCTGGGTGGTCAGCCGAGGCCTCTGATGCAACGTCTCCTTCTACCCAAGCCTGCTTCCCCCACTTCCTTACAGGTGTTCCTGAGAACACTCCCTCATGAACTTCCTGCATGTATATCTTTGTCTCAGAGCCTGTTTCTGGGAAACCCAACCTAAGACACCTCTCTCTCTTCCCCTTCTGTGGCGACCTAGAAGGCCACATGTTCCAGATGGAGCAGCTATGAGGTGGCAGACCTTCCATCTGCCTGGGCCCTTCACAGTTACTCACTGACCACTTAGCTATGTAATGTGAGGGTGAAATAAATCTTTGCTCTGTTAAGTCACTGAGTTATCTGGGATAATGTTTAAACTCAGCATAGCCTAGCCCTTCCTGCTTCCTACAGTTATTCATGTAAAGATAGCTGGAGTAACCATTAAGCTGATAAATTCAGAGAATATTTCTAGCCTATTAATTATAAAACAAGGGCAGGGGAAAACAGCATGTTCAAAAGGAAAAAGAAAAGAAGAATGTAAAACTCAGTTCAAAGAGCGCAGGAAGGGAAGGGCAACAGAGAAAACAGGACAAATAGAAAGCACGTAAGACGATCAAAATAAATGCAAATATTTCAATACTCATTATAAATATAAACAGACTAAACCGTCCCTTTAAATGACAAATACTGTCAATCTAGATGAAATCCAACTATGTGCCATTTACACGAGACACAACTAAAATATAAGGACTGGGAGAGATTACAAGTCAAAGTAAGGAAAGAAATAAACCAGACATAACAAAAACAACAAAACTGGAGTCACTGTACAACTATCAGACAGATGCTAAGACAAAAAGTATTACTAGATATAAAGAGAATCACTTTTTAGAAATAATAAGAACTTTACTTCACCGGAAAGATACAATTACAAACTTGGATGGACCTAAAAAACACAGGCTCAAAGTATATAAAGTAAAAATTGACTTACCTACAAGGGGTAATTCACAAATCTGACACCATTAGGAAAGATTTTAACACATTTCAATTATGGATACCTTGAGCAATCGTTAAGTTGCATAAAAAATCAAAATGGAAGTTAGAAATTAATTAGAACTGCATATGTGGACTGCAGTTAAAGCAATACTTAGAGAGAAATATATATATATTTAATTGCTTACATTACAATGGTAGAGTGATTAACTTAAGAAGTTAGAGCAGTAACAGCAAAATAAACCCAAAGTAGAAAGAAAATAATAAAAATAACAAAAAGACATTATAGATATAAAATACATAACAGAGAGGCTCCACGAAGCCCAAATCATCTTCTTTTCAAATTTTTTTTTAAAAAAAGACAAACTGACAAGATTAACCAAGAATAGAACAGAAAAACAAAAATGACATATTCATGTCAATAGACACAGAAAAAGCATGTCACAAGATCCAATACCCTTTCATGATAAGAGAATACTCAACAAAATAGTAATAGAACTTCTTTAAACCAACAAAGGCCATCTACAAGAAACCCACAGCTAACATACTTAATGGAATGCTTTTCCCCTATGATCAGGATGTCTGCTCTCACCACTTCTATCCAGCATTGTAGTGGAGATTCTAGCTAGGTCAACTGGACAAGAAAAAGAAATAAAAAGCATCTAGATTAAAAGGAAGAAGCAAAACTATCTCTATTTGCAGATGACATGATCTTACATACAGGAATTCCTAAAGGATCCACTAAAATACTATTAGAACTAATAAATTAGTTCAGCAAGCATGCAGGATATAAGATAAATATACAAAACTCAGTTTTCTATATTCTAGCAATAACAATCTGAAATGAATTTAAGGAAACAATTCCACTTACAACAGTACCAAAAACAATAAAATACTTAGAAATAAATTTAACAAATCATTTTAATGGTGCAAGACTTGTATACTGAAAACTACAAAACATCATTGAAAGAAATTAAAGAATAACTAGACAAATGGAAAGACAGACCATGTTCATGGATTTAATTTACTTAATATTATTAAGATGGTAATGCCCCCCAAATTGATCAACAGATTCAGTACAATCCCTCTCAAAATCCTGGCTGGTTTTTTTGTTGGTCTGTCTGTTTGCAGAAATTGACAAATAGATCTTAAAATTCATAAGGAAATGCAAGGGACCCTGAACAGCCAAAACAATCTTGAAAAAGAAGATCAAGGTTAAAGGACTTACACTTCCCAATTTCAAAACTCATTACAAAGCACAGTAATCAAGACAATGTGGTACTGACATAAGAAGAGACAAACAGATCAATGGAATAGAACTGAGAATCCAGAAATAAAGCCTCACATTTACAGTCAATCAATTTTCAATAAAGGTGTCAAGATAATTCAATGAAGAAATAATGAATAGTCTTTCCAATAAATGGTGCTGGCACTGCTTGATACCCACATGAAAAAAAGAAAAGAATAAAGTTGGACCCCTATTTCACACCACATGCAATAACTAACACACAAAAAATGGATCATAGACTTAAATTTTAGGGATAAAACTCTTAGAAGAAAATATAGGAGTAAATCTTCATGACCTTGGATCAGCCAAAGGTTTTTTTGCTATAACATCAAAATCACAAGCAACAAAAGAAAAATAATAGATAATATTAAATTTTAAAACTTTTGTGCTTCCAAGGATACCATCAATAACATGAAAATGCAACACACAGAATAGTAGAAAACATTTTCAAACCATGTATCTGATAAGGGACTTGTATCAAAAATATATAAAGAACACTTACAACTCAACAACAAAAAGACAAATGACCCAACTTAAAAATTGGCCAAAGACTTGAGTAGACATTTCTCCAAAGAAGATATACAAATGGCCAATAAGCACATGAAAAGATGCTCAACATAACTAATCGTTAGGGAAATTCAAATCAAAACTACAATGAGATATCACCTCATATCCATTAGGATGGCTACTATAAAAAAAAAAAAAACAGAAAACAACAAGTGTTGGTGAAGATGTGGAGAAACTGGAACACTTGTGAACTGTTGGTGGGAATGTAAAATGGTACAGCCACTGTGGAAAGCAACAGGGTGGTTCTTCAAAAAAAATTTTTTTTAATGGCCAAATGATCCAGCAATTCCACTTCTGGGTACATACCCAAAAGGATTGAAAGCAGGGTCTTGAAGGGATATCTCTACGCCTATGTTCATAGCAGCATTATTCACAATAGCTAAAACATACAAGCAACCTAGTACTTATTCATGGATGAATGGATAAGCAAAATGTGGTATGTACATACAATGGAATATTATTCAGCCTTTAAAAAGAAGGAAATTCTGGTATATGCTATAATATGGATAAACCTTGAAGATATTATGCTAGGTAAAATAAATAAGACAGTCACAAAAAGACAAATATTATATAATTCCACTTATATGAAATACTTAAAGTAGTCAAATCATAAAGACAAAAAGTATTAATGGTGGTTGTCAGAGGCTGGGGTAGGGGAAAATGGGGAGTTCTTATTTAATGGGTACAGAGTTTCAGCTTTACAAGATAAAAAGAATGGAGATGAATGGTGGTGATGGTTGCCAAACAATGTGAATGTATTTAATACCACAGAACTGTGCACTTTGAAATAGTTAAGATGGTAAATTTTATGTTAAGTATATTTTGCCACAATAAAAATAAAAGTTAAGCATAGAGTTACCATGTGACCCAGCAATTCCACTCCTAGGTGTGTACCTAGGGGAATTGAAAATATGTCCACACAAAAACTTGTACACAAATGTTCAGAGCATTACTCATAATAACCAAAAATTGGAAACAACTTAAGTGTCCATCAATTGAGGAATGAATAAACAAACTGGTATATCCATAAATGGAATATTATTCAGCCATAAAAACAAATGAAGTACTAATCCATGCTACAGCACACATGAACCTTGAGAACACTATGCTAAGTGAAAGAAGGCATTCACAAAAGGCCACCTACTGCATGACCCCATTTATATGAAATATCCAGAAGAGGCAAATCCGTAGAGACAAAGTAAATTAGTGGTTGCCATAGGCCTGCGAGTGGGGGCAGTGGGAAATGTCTGCTAACTGGTACAGAGTTTCTTTCTGCGGTGTTAACAATGTTCTAAAATTCAATTTGGTGATGGTTTTGTACAACATACTTTGTGTGTGTCAACATACTAAAACCCACTGAGCTATATACTCTTAAAGGGAGAATTTTATGGTATGTGAATTATATTTCAACAAAACTGTTATAAAAAAAACTTTCTACAGAGAAAATGCAGCTGTAGCATCGAGTTGCTCCTTGCACAATTCCACAGTCTGTCATTCACGTAGACTAAGAGATAAACAATGCTCCCTTGGGTGGGCAACATGGTGGCCCTGCTCAGACAATTTTCCAGGTAAATTCTACCAAGCTGTCAGGAATGTATAATTCTAATATTATACAAATACTACATATATTTTCCATAGAATAAATAGGCAACACTCTCCAGCTCATTTGTGGTTGGCACCATCTTAATCCCCAATCCAGGGGAGGGCAGTATAAGAAGAAAAAATTTCAGGCCAACTCAATAAATAGATTTAAGGATCCTAGACAAAATATCAGCTGATTTCGGCGATAGATTAAAAAGATACTCCATCATGACCAAGTAATATTCAAATGCAAAGTTGGGGACTTCCCTGGCGGTCCAGTGGTTAAGACTCCACACTTCCACTGCAGGGGGCACAGGTTTAATCCCTGGTCAGGGAATTAAGATCCCGCATGCTGCGTGGTGCGCCCAAAATAAATAAATAAATAAATAAGTAAAAATAAAAAGAATAAATAAAATAAATAAATAAATGCAAGGTTGGTTTAACATTAGTAAATCAATCAATGTAATTCACCACATTAATAACTTAAATGAATCATATATGGCCATCTCAAAAGATATACTGATAGAAAAAAGAATTTATTACTGATTAGAGGGGAAAAAAATCCTAGGAAACTAGGGATAGAAAGGAATATTCTTAACCTGATAAAGGTTATTTATACACATACACACACACACAAACACACATACACACCCATACACACAGAAAGAGCTAACATTATATTAAATGATGAAATGTTGAAAGCATTCATTTGGGTTAAAATCAAGAACAATACAAAAAGCCTGCAATCATGACTCCCTTTCGTAAGCTCCCAGGTATTCTCGTGGTGGTGATCCAAGCGCCCACTTTGAGAAATTCTCAGCTGGAGAAACCAGTTGCCTATTGAGATGGCTTCTTGTTTCAGGTGCCCAAGCCCACCTACCCAACACCACTCCCAGCCACTGATCTGGCTCTGCTTCCATTCCTTCATAATTATCCCACTATTCTATTTCATTTTTCTTGGCTCTTCACAATAGCTCTGTGAGACAGATATTATCTCCATTTCATAGATAAGGAAACTGAGGCTTGGAGAGGTTACAAGTCTTGTCCAAATTCCCACAGTAAGTGGCAGAGCTACAGTGCAAGGCTGGGAAATGCTTTGTAGCACCTCTGGAATCCTCCTGCCTGTGCCCCTAAATTAAGGCTTCCAGGACAATGTGGTGAGTTTACCTGTAGCCTGGGGGCCAAGGCTATCATTAACAAAAGATTCTCAATTTGACACAAAATACTCTTGTTTCCTGGCCAAGTGTCATGCCATGTTCCATATGAACTTGCTGTCTAGACTTCCCTGTTTGTCTCTAGGTTGGGTCTGTCTAGGAATCAACACCTAGATACTTATTCCATTCCGTGAACTGTTTGTTCACATCTTTCACAACTCCCTAACGTACCCAGGTCTGTTATTAGACACAGGGAGACTTGAAATTGTGAGGCATGTACCCAAGTCCTACCTTCTACGGGAAGGGAGAACTGTCCTTTCCTGTGAGTAGTCCATTAGGAGGAATGCACCAGAATTAGAACCCTGAGGATGCCAAGAGGCGGTGCCCCACCCTCCTCTAATGGGTGAGGCTCAGAGAGGGTAGGGAAGTGGCCCAGGCCACACAGCTGGTTGATATACAAAGGGAGAGGTGGCCGTATAGGGTAGCCTGCAGAGGTGCCAACCAACAGCTGAAGGGGCTCAGGGAAGGGAGAGGGCACCTGCAGCTCCATGGAGAAGGAGGCCAGAAAGGGGGATGGAGGGGCAGGGGAGGTAAGCCTTCTTCAAACAGAGATCAAGAGAAGTGAATGTCCAATCTGGTGGGAAGTCTAGAGAGAGCACCAGTGTGGCTGGAGAAGAGGGTTTACAGATGAAAAACAGTGGGGGAGGTGGGTAGGGGTTGGGCCTGTGAATACCAGGCAGGGAGCTGGGGTGGGAGTCTGTGGGAGGGGCTGCTCAACGTCTCCTCCCAATACACCCACCCCTCCAAGTGTGGAGGGCACAGGGGAGCTGATAATAATAATAACGGCCAACATTACTGACTTCACCATATGCCAGGCACTTCCCATGGGTTACCTCATTTAATCTTCACCATTACCTGAGAAAGCAGATTCTAGCACCACCCCATTTTACAGATGCAGAAACTGAGGTAGGGAGACTAAGGGCACTCTGCCCAAGGTCATTCTGCAGACCAAGTACTGGAACCCACAGAGCCCACCAAAAGTAAGCTTAATATTTCTATGAAGTCTCCTATTTTAAATACCCATTAAAATTATGCATTTTCTCCTTAATATGTTTGCATCTGTTTGAATATTTTTAAAATGCCTTTCCCCCTCCCCCACTAAATCCTCAAATAAAACTACCCTCCAGGCAGGCAGAGACACTGTGTTTTCTCTGTGGCCGCATGAACCTTAGGCATGATGCTGGGAAACCCAGTAGCGGATGCAGGAGCCCAAGAAAGGTTCTGAAGTAAACGGATGTGAGGTGTGATGTTGGGTCTCTGCCTCTGACTAGTGCCATTTTACTAAAAAGAAAATTGTCATCTCCATCATTTATGAAAAACTGGACAGAGAAGACACATTAATCTTCAGCCCTCAGGGGCCGTCCGGTCCTCACCCCCAGAACCCCCATACATTCAGAATCCCAGCAGTTTACCCAAGGTCCCCAGTGAGACCATTCTCTCTCCTTCACTTCTTTCCTGGGCACAGTCTCTGAACCCAACCTTGACCAAAACTCCCAGGGAGATATCCAAGCAGATACCCATAATCCCCGCCCCAAGAGTCCCCACACCTGCCCCCTGGTTTCCAGCTCCAGGCCTTTACTCATGCCATTCCTTCACTCGGGGTGCTCTCCCCGCCTCCCAAATTCTACCCGTCCTCAAACCCAATCTTACAGATCGCCCCCTTCGTGGAGCCGTCCCTGATCCCCTCCTCCCCCATGATGGAAGTGACCAACCCCTCTCTGAACCCATCTGCCCCCCTCTGAGCACACACCCTAATCCACTTTGCAATGGAAGTGCTCCTGCACAATTTTACATCTTCCCAACCAACACAGAGCCCCTTAAGGGCAGGATTTGTATGTGATTCTTCTCTGGGCCCTGCACAGAGTAACACCTTGAACATAGCAGGCAGTCAATAAAAATGTCACGAGTGAATGAATCAAAAGATCACTGTGTCTCCACTAATCACAGCCACTAGTTCTGTGTGGGTAGGACCAACCGGGGCAGGGCACCAGGAAGAGATGTCTACAGCCTTGTGAGAACAGAGGTGGGCCACCTGCCCAACAGCATTGTGGGAACCTGGTCTCATTTCCAGTGTGTCTGTTACCTGCCGCATCCTCATCTCTGCCCCTCAACAGCTCCGCATCCTTCTGATTTTCCCCCAATGCCATCTTGCTGGCATCACCTAGCCGCACAGGCTTTTAGGAAGAGGTTTTGGTGGTTTGTCTCCTCTTAACCTTCCGTTCATGCTGCTGAGATCATTTGGGATTTATTTTTCTGGGGAAAGTCGTAAGGGCTTGGCGGTCGGCTGGGTGGAAGGGAGATCTCCCCTCCCTCCGTGACATCCTCCAGATGAAACATCCATGAAACAACAGTCATTCTTGTTCAGTCAAAGAGGAAGGAAACATAACACCGAAACAAGGGTGTAATGAGATGACGTTTACTTTGCAAGGGAAGGAGGAGGTGCACCGCTGGCACAGCTCAAAAGCAGCATGACCTCGCCTAAGGCTTATTAAAAACGCAGATTATCAATGCATCCCAGTTGTTTCGGGGTAGCTGCCCTTGAGCACCCAGGAACAGGCGGATCAATAACTCTCTTCATCGCCTCAACACACACCTGGCCTGGGCCTCCTGCAAGGGATGAGGACAACAGCAAAGCCACACTCTGAGGTGACTCTGCCCCTGGCCTGCTTTCAGGCACCCATGGGAGGGTCCTTAAAAAACTGCCACTCAGACAAGTGCTGCTAGCTTCACCTCTGTAGCTTGAATCCGTAGTCTCAATAATGACTCTGCTTCGGGAAAAAATACAGATGTCACAGGGAAGGGCTACAACTTAAACGGTTTTAGGATCACTTCCGTTTCCAGGTTTGGTGTAGGTGAGGGAAACAGGAGGCTCGAATTCCCCAAGGGAGTCTGGGAGGGGCTCCTTGAAGAGAGTGGGTGTACACAGAGCAGACCGGTTGAAGACATAGCAGTCGCCATGTTGCAGAGGCCAAGCCCTAGTCCCAGCCTGGAGCTCAAACACCGGAACAACAGCACGTACCTGGGGCACCTGTTCTATGCTGAACAGCCTGGGGAGCTTCAGGCTCAGCATCCTGAAGCGGAGCTGGGAAGACTGGTGGGTGACAGCCGGTCCCTGTCACCAGGCCTCGCTCAAAGTTCTGACATGGCTCCGGATGCCTCTGGCCAGCCGGTGTCCGAGCCGCTTCACTGAAAGAATACAGCGTGAAGAACTCCAGTGAGTGTCAGCCTAACTCCAGCTGGATCAAGACTGTCAGATTGTTTACCTAAGGAACATACCCTTGCTTGTGATGGCAAAATAACCAGGCTTCCTTCAAAACAATAGTGAAACTCTCAGACTGCTGAGTCATTCACTCCGAGAGTGACAGAGGGAGGTACTTAAATCATAATAGGGCAATCATAAAATTACAGCGCTGGAAAGGGCCACAGAGGTCACCCAATGCCCTCATGTTGCCCAAGAGGGTCAGAGGGGTGGAGTAATCTCCCCAAGGTCACACAGCTCCGGGAGAGCTGGGGCTGCTCACTCTCCCTGCATCAGGTGCTACACCTGGACAGACAGTGGGATCCCGGGTCCGAGTCCATCAAGCGCTGTGCTCCAGATCACCCAAAGAGATGCAGCACTTCCAGAAGGCAGACTGGAGCGTGGTTGCCCTAAGACACACCAAAGGACCAGACCAGGTAAATCCGAGGCACTTTGAAGCAGAGCAACAGGGCTGCTTAAATGCAGGATTCAGACTGTTTAATAAGCTGTGAGTAATGTAAACTAGAGGAACCCAAAGCCCTCAGGGCAGGCCCAAGAAACTGAAAAATACCAGCTGGGTTCCGCAAAGAAAGAGCAGAGCTAGGAGTTTACTATAGTCCGTGCCTCACCTACTCCCCAAATCTGCCACCTCCTCAGAGCCCCACAAACAGGTTCTGTCCCTGCCTCCGAAGGCCCCAAGACCTTGCCTGTACCTCTCCTGCAGCACCATCCACATCTGCCTGCAGGCAAAGCTACCTGCCTAGGCCTTGTCTCCCCTGCACCCCCATCCGCCCCAACTGGGGAGGACCCTCCTGAGATGGTTGGAAATGCAGGGTGTGTGCCTGGCTCATCCCAGGCCTTCAGCAAATGCTTATTTAATGATGCAATGGTGTTCATCCTTTGAACTTAAAGTGATTTTTTGTTTTTGTGGTTTGTTTATACTTTTGTTTTTTATTATAGTTCTTTAGGTCCTATGCGTTATTATCTGGAACTATGTAGCAAAATATAATATATTTATGTTTCATCATAAATATGCATCTTTATGGTGTAAGCAATCATTCATAATAATTGCTGGTGTAAGCAGCAATTATAAGCATAATAACTGCTGGTGTAAGCAATTATTCATAATAGTCAAAAGGTGGAAATGATAGGGATAGAGAAGGATAATTAAATAGTTAGTTTAGAAATCCCACTGGGGATTAAAGACAGGGAGGAAGGGAGTTTGGGAGACTGTTGTAAACTAATGACCACTCAAGAAAAGAATCCAGTAACCTAGCAACAATCAGCACTACCTTGAAGGAAGACCAGGTGCATCCCAGCGCCAGACACACTCAAGCCACAAACCCTGATAGTTAAAACACAAGACAATAGATATGGGGTCTGAATCTTGTTACATGAAGTCAGGGAGTTAATGGTCCTTAAAGAGTAGCATCTCTGCATGTAACCAAGACAGGAATATAGGTGAAAGGGGAAAGAAACTAGGTGAAAGGGGACATGATACTAAAACCTGAGATGAATTACCATATTTTAGTATATGTTACCCCTCTTTTGCTAATATACATATGATTTAAATAGTGCCATGACAGTCCCGGTTAAACCATGTAGGGTCAATGGAGGAACTAATGATGTAAGCCTTGATGTCTGCCCAAGAGTGAGGAAGAAGGTGGTCTTCTCCCCTCCCCACTTTTGCTTTGATTATAAAAATGTATCCCTCTTTGTTCTCGGGGCTGTGCTCCCTTGCCTGCCCGCTCTATCTCTCACAAGCATCCTACGCTAATAAACTCACCCTTTGCCTATTGCTTTGCCTCACGCTGAATTCTTTGTGCAATGAGACAAAAGAACCTGAGCTTCAGTAAGTCCTGACACCAGGTGAGCCATTTCAATGAAAAGATAGTGGGTTCGAGACCCCTCCTGAGTCAGAGCTCGTGGGTTCAAGTCCCAATCCGAGGTGTGGCTGGGTTAGAGTACCATCCAAGAAGGAGTGCTTCAGAAACAACCCAAGTGTCCACCAGCAGGTGAACAGAGAAACTAGCAAATAAGCAAAATGCAGTCTACACATACAATGGAATATTACTCAGTCTTCAAAAGGAATGAAGTTCTGATGCACGCTACAACATGGATGAAAACTTGAAAACATTATGCCAGGTGAAATAAGCCAGGCACAAAAGGCCAAATGTTGTATGATTCCAGTTATATGAGGGACCTGGAATAGGCAAGTTCACAGAGACAGAATAGAGGCTGGGGGGGAGGGAGGAACGGGGGTTGTTGTTTAAGGGGTACAGAGTTTCTGTTTGGGAGGATAAAAAGTTCTGGAAATGGGTAGTGGTGATGGTTGCTCACTACTGTAAAGATAAAATGCACTTAAAAATGATAAATTTTGGGCTTTCCTGGTGGTGCAGTGGTTGAGAATCTGCCTGCTAATGCAGGGGACACGGGTTCGAGCCCTGGTCTGGGAAGATCCCACATGCCGCGGAGCAACTGGGCCCGTGAGCCACAACTACTGAGCCTGCGCGTCCGGAGCCTGTGCTCCTCAACAAGAGAGGCCGCGACAGTGAGAGGCCCGCGCACCGCGATGAAGAGTGGCCCCCGCTTGCCACAACTAGAGAGAGCCCTCGCACAGAAACGAAGACCCAACACAGCCAAAAATAAATAAATAAATAAATAAATTTATTTTTAAAAAATGGTAAATTTTATGTTGTGTACATTTTACCACAATAAAAAAAGTTAAAAAATATTTCTGAATGACAAAATAATATAGAAAATAATTTTTTAAACACATGTACATTTTACCCAGGTTAAAAAATAAAAGTTGATACTTCGCAAACAAATGAACAACACTGATGTAAGTGGGCCTGGCACGCCTTGGTTTTCCTGGTTTTCCGATCTAAATCACCAAGACACTTTCACTCCCAGATGTACCACTAATTCACCTGGTGGCAGGATGAGAGGCAACGGTCTGGTACCAGGGGAGACTCAGGCACATCAGAAAAACCTCTAGCAATAATGGGACCAAGGTTGGGTTTCCACGGACTTGCCCACCTTGGTCCCCTGGTTCTCCCTGGATTTCAATGTCATCGGCAAGAAAAAGGAAAGAAATGGTCCCTACTCTCATAGCACACACCATCCAGGAAGGATGACCCGACGAAACATACAAAAGGAGAGTAATACTTAGTAGCATACGATTCACACACTTCATTCAACCAGTGTGTCCGGCATTTTTATCATGTGACGAATAAGGTTACGGGCTCAGTGTAGAGCTGATTACACCCTGTGAGCTGCAGCAGCTGGAGGGAAAAGGAGAATTTAACTGAAATAAAAATTGCATAGGTTTGTGACACACAGAATGGAGGAAAATAGGTGTCCTCCATACCATTGTATTCCTATGTTGCACAGGAAAAAAAAAAAAAAGATGAAAAGACAGTCCTTGTCCCCAAGAAATGTATAAAGGAAAAAAAGAGACAGATATGCACCCAACTAACCAGGACCAGTCACCCTCGAAGGAGGGGAACCCTCACACACTCTGTGCCAAGCCTGTGCTGGTCACCTTGCCTGCCCACCTGGTCTCCTTCACCTTCACCACTCCGTCTCAGGAATTAAGGCAGAGCAGTTAAGGGCCTCGGGGCTGGATTCAAGCCACATGGGTTTAAAGACTGGTTTGCCATTTCCTGTGCAATTCCAGGCAAGGAACTTAACTCCTTGTGCCTTAGTTTCCCCATCTGTGAAATGGAAATAACAGCAGTTACTTTCTTCATAGGGTGGTGGTTATGATTAAAAGAGAGAGCCTATGTAAAGGGCCTGCCATAAAGTAAAGATCCAACAAACATTTGCTATTGTTATTCATTTTCAGATACAAAACTGATTTTATATTTTGCAGGCAGGAAAACCGAGGCGTTGAAAAGTTAGGGGGCTTGCCAAAGATGCTATCATTTGATTTCCGGTTTGTGTGATGTCTGTGGAGGGAGGTTGGGGTGGGGATGGGGATGCTTCTGGAGTTGTGTTATTTGATCTGAGGACTACAGGCTACGTAGAGAGATTGGAGACTTCGAAACTGCATTCTGTGGGACCCTAAGTTACATTCCAGGGACCACTTTTTTGGGGGTGGACGTTGTACCAGTAACTAGGAGAAACAGAAAGGTTACTTCTACCCCTATTTCAACCAGAAGATGTCTTGGTTGAAATTTTTCTGAATTATAGTAAAAATATAATAACACAAGTCCTCTCTTTGAGAAAGAAAATATAAGAGGCATAAGCTTCCTTTTAAGAAGAGAAGTAACTTTAAGGGGAATTAAGTCCTAGCACAAAGCACTAGGACTTAATTTTTCTTTGCTACTGAGAAAAGATGAAAAATACAGTGTTCACAATGATGTTTATAACCTAGATGCTAACAATGACCCTCTTTGCCAATTAATCAGGTTGAGACAAACTCACAGGTAAGAGCAAACTTGACCTTGCTGTTTCAACAGTTGGAGATTTCTTGTGTGGTGTTTTCCCACCATTCAAAGAAATAAGGACTCTCCCATTGATACATTGTTATTTTGCATGTAAAATGTAAACCTTTATGTTTGTCAATACTGTGAAACATCCATGGATGATCATGGGCGGTGATTAAAGCATAGCTGATGATTTGTATGTTGTGCCTATTGTTAATCATTTCAGATTAACTGCACATAAAATGAACTCACTGGTCTTTTTAGCCATCACAAGCTAAAGCTCTTAATTTCACCAACATTGTAAAAACCAGAGTGTAATTTCCAGTATTTCAAACTGCAGCTTGGTTTGTTGTCTCTTTTCACAGAGGTCTAGAAATAAGACTGAATAAAACAAAAGGCTTCAGAGAATTCTGAAATCAAAACACAATGTGAGGGACTTCCCTGGTGGTTCAGTGGCTAAGACTCCGTGCTCCCAATGCAGGGGGCCTGGGTTCAATCCCTGGTCAGGGAACTAGGTCCCACATGCCGCAACTAAGACCCAACACAGCCAGATGCATAAATAAATATTTGTTAAAACCCACAACGTGAAGCTTTGCTGATATTTCAACAGTATATTGGTGTTCCATATAGGATTTCATTTAAAAGACGATCCACAGCTTTAAAATATGTTTTAAAGCAGCTTTTTAAAAAAAAAAAGGAAAATGGGCTGTTACACACTTTCAGGGATCTGCCAAGTTCTCCTGATTTAGCCCTAAAAAAAAAAAAAGACAAATCACAACAACAAAACCAGCACCAGGAGGTTTCAGGCTAGTCCTGGCAGATTTAACCAAGGGAAATTAACAAGAGGTGAAATTTGCACCTGACTTCTTATCTGTTTGAGGCTAGTGCTCCATCCATATTCCTGGACCCTCCCCCAGTAAACTTTAGCCTACACACTGTGTATCCCAGGCCTTAAAGGACATGGCCAGCAAAACTTATCACCTCCTGAATGAATATGTTTACATATTAGGTGGCTGAATATAAACTGATGGGCTGTTTCCCCAATGAGAGGGTCCAAAAAAATATACAACTTCTAGGGATGCAAATTGTACACACTCTCTTTATCACATTAATTTATTAATTTAGTTAGACGTACCTATTTAGAATCCCTTACTATATCCAACATAGTATTAATTTAATTTTATTTATTTATTTTAATATATTTATTTATTTATTTATTTATTTTGGCTGCGTTGGGTCTTCGTTGCTGTGCGCGGGCTTTTTCTAGTTGCGGTGAGTGGGGGTTACTCTTCATTGTGGTATGAGGGCTTCTCATTGCAGTGGCTTCTCTTGTTGCGGAGCTCGGGCTCTAGGCGCACGGGCTTCAGTAGTTGTGGCTTGCAGGTTCAGTAGTCGTGGCTTGTGGGCTCACTAGTTGTGGCTCGTGGGCTCTAGAGCACAGGCTTAGTAGTTGTGGCACGTGGGCTTAGTTGCTCTGTGGCATGTGGGATCCTCCCGGAGCAGGGCTTGAACCCCGTGTCCCCTGCATTGGCAGGCAGATTCTTAACCACTGCACCACCAGGGAAGTCCCAGTATTAATTTAAAAATATTGTTTTTCCACTCCTAGTTCATAGAAATGTGTGTTCACAATCTTTGCATGCATCTTTGACAACAGTACTTCATAACACAGCCACTTTTTGGAGTCACCTAACACAGTTTAAGCAAAATATTCTCATTTCCAGCTAAGTTATTTGAAAGCTACACTTTTTGAAGCTGTGTTTGCTGTTATGACACTGTAGGCAATTTGCATTCAAACACTTCACAAAGACAGTGTGATGTGAAAATGTTAGTTTTAACCCATACCCCTGGGGTGGTGGTTCATTAGCATTTGAAAGGCAAACCTTAAGCTCACGTTCCAGAGGCCACAACTTTGGTTCAGTTGGGGTTATTTTTGATCAACACCAGAGGGTTTACTAATTAGCCAGATGGATGCTGTCTCATTGGAGAAATGAGTGGAATTAGAGATATGTACACTGATGAGAAGTGTTGCCCGGGAACCCTCCCTCCTGCATGAGCAGAGGGTGCCCCAAAGTGGCTTCCCCTCTGAATGAGCCCAGATGAGCCCTATAAGGAGGATTCTGGGCTTGAACCCACAAGAAGTTCAGCTGACGCGTGCCACCAGACAGCTGTCACGTCAGCTCACACGAACTTTCAAGAAAGGTGCTTAAGAGCCCCTAAGAGGGTAGGTTGCTGGGACTTCTGCCAACAAAACAGGTCATCTTAATGTTTTTGTGCCCGCTTGCCGGAAAATATTTGTATAGGGGGAGGGGACGGGGGGGGGGTGGGACTCAGCCTGAGACTCCCACTGTGCTGCGCCACCTGCCGGTCAGGTTGCAGGTCCTCTAGCCCTCATGGACCTCGAAGTACGGATAGTGCCTGAGACTGTATTTCCAGGAACTTCACATGTGATCGGCTGGAAGTCACACCACCGCTTTGTGTACCACCAAGACCGAAAAAAAATTGTCGCCAATTATAATCATGAGACAGCACTGACTGGAAATGAATCCTGATTTCAGAGCTGTTTTAATGTTTAAAAAAAAAAAAGTGCACATAGTAATTGATGAAATACAGTGAGGGTAAACGAGTGATTGGCTTGGGTCAGTCTGCATAGCTACTCTCTCCAGACCCACCACTCTGCTTTTTACAGGGATCATTAAAAGCTCCTTTACAACAAAACCAGTACTTGCAAATGGAAGACCAGATTCCTGGGAATAAATCTCAATCTGTATTACATTTTTTGTCCTTCTCTCTTTTTAAATTGATTGTGTATGTCAGGTGTCTTCTGAAAGGATCCCAAACAAGCATTGATGGCGAGAGTTTCAGGTGACTGTGACTTCCTTCAAGCAGCCCATACAGCCCATTGTTCAAAACACAGGAACAGAGTGACCCTAAATGGGAAGAACTCTGGATGGACCCAGCTCCCTCTTTTCTGAAAAATATTATGTTGGAAAACATAAAATTCCTTGCTGGGCATACATAGCAAAGGCAAAGAATGCTGTCTGGTAGGGAATCTCTCCATTGCTTGCTTTTAGAAAACTACAAGCATGAGATCAGGAAGCTCCTGAGAGGTCATCTAGTCCAAATTACCAGCGGATGCATGGATGTCACGGAGGGCATTTCAGACAAGAGGTCATACATTTGACCCAAAGAAGTGAGGTTACCAGCAGGAGTTCCGGTTCCGTGAGAAGCCAGTGGGGAGTAAGTGGAGAGAGGACCAGAGTCACCTTTTGCCCCTACTCATCGGCCCGTCCTAGGCTGGGTGGGCCCCAGAGCTGTCTGAACGCTGACTGGTCCTGATAAGGCCCCAGCTTCCTGGATGTGGCAGGAGGCTGTTGGCTAAGGGGCAGCTGCTGGTGAGGCTCGGGGTCTGAGTCACACTTCAGACCCTCTGCCTCCTCCAGGCCTGTCGAGATGTCCTTCACGGTAAACAGAAAACAGCCCTGAGCCCAGGAGGTGACCGGGCAGAATTTCCATCCCATCACTGTACCAGAGGACCACCAAAGGTCCTCAGTACCACAGAGGACTAATGTGCCCTTGGGGAAGAGGGTGGGAGGCAGAGCCTAGAAGTGGCCCCCACGCCACCTTCAGACGTGAAAATTAAAATCTTTTGAGTATCAAAGGACACTATCAAGAAACCAGTAAGAGCCCATCGACAGACGAATGGATAAAGAAGATGTGGTACATAAACGCAATGGAATATTGCTCAGCCATGAAAAGGAACGAAAGTGGGTCATTTGTAGAGATGTGGTTGGACCTAGAGACTCTCATACAGAGTGAAGTAGAACAGAAAGAGAAAAACAAATACCGTATGCTAACACATATATATGAAATCTAAAAAAAAAATGGTACCCATGAACCTAGTTGCAGGGCAGGAATAAAGATGTAGACACAGAGAATGGACTTGAGGACACGGGGTGGGAGGGCGAAGCTGGGGCGAAGTGAGAGTAGTATCGACATATATACACTACCGAATGTAAAATAGTTGGCTGGTGGGAAGCAGCCACATAGCATAGGGAGACCAGCTTGGTGCTTTGCGATGACCTAGAGGGGTGGGATAGGGAGGATGGGAGGGAGATGCAAGAGGGAGGGGATATGGGGACATGTGTATGCATATGGCTGATTCCCTTTGTTGTGCAACAGAAACTAACACAGTATTGTGAAGCAATTATACTCCAATAAACATCTATTAAAGAAAAAAGAGAGAGAAAAACAAATATCATATATTAACACATATATGTGGAATCTAGAAAAATGGTACAGATGAACCGGTTTGCAAGGCAGAAATAGAGACACAGATGTAGAGAACAAACGTATGGACACCAAGGGGGGAAAGCGGGGTTGGGGTGGTGGTGGTGGGATGAATTGGGAGACTGGGATTGACATGTATACACCAATATGTGCAAAATGGATAACTAATAAAAAAAAAGAAAAAATATATTATATTGACAGATTTAAAAAAAGAAAGTAATAAGACAGCCCACAGAATGGGAGAAAATATTTGCAAACCACATATCTGATAAGAGACTAATATCCAGAATATATAAAGAGCTCCTACAACTCAACAACAAAAAAATCAAACAACCCCGTTCAAAAGGACTTGAATAGACCTTTCTCCAAAGAAAATATACAAATGGCCAATAAGCACACAAAAAGATGCTCAGCACCACTAGTCATTAGGAAAATGCAAATCAAAACCACAATGAGATACCACTTCACACCCATTAGGTTGGCTAACAAGTGTGGATGAGGATATGGAGAAATTGGAACCATAGTGCATCGCTGATGGCATTATCAAACGGTGTAACTGCTGTGGAAAACAGTAGGGTAGTTCTTCAACTGGTTAAACATAGAATTACCATATAATCCAGCAATTCCACTCCTCAGTATATATGCAAAAGAATTGAAAGCAGGGACCAAACAGATGTTTGTACACCCATGCTCGTAGCAGCATTAGTTACAATAGTCAAAAGGTAGAGACGATGTAAGTGTCCATCAACAGATGAATGGATAAGCAAGACGTGGTATATACATACAGTGGAATATTATTCAGCCTCAGAATGGAGTGAAATTCTGACACATGCTACAACGTGGATGAACCCTGAAACCATGCTAAGTAAAATAAGCCAGACACCAAAGGACAAATATTGTATGATTTCACTTATATCCGGTACAAAGTCAAATCCATAGAGAGAGAAAGTAGAATGGTGGTTGCCAGAGGCTAGAGGGAGGAAGGAATGGGGAGTAATTGTTTAATGGGTACAAGAGTTTCTGTTTGGGATGATGAAAAAGTTCTGGAAATGGATAGTGGTGATGGTTGCACAACACTGTGAATGTACTTTGTGTCACTGAATTGTACACTTAAAAATAGTTAAAATGTTAAAGTTTATCTTGTGTATATTTTACTGCAATAAAAAGTAGTAAAAAAAAAAAAAAAAGCATTGTGAGTTTTATAGTCTGCGCCATAACCTAGCTATGTTTGTATTAATATAAAATTTTATTTTCTCCAAATCTTCCAGAAAAAGTATAAATCACAAATATACATATTGTCTTAGTCCCTACAGGTTACTATAACAAAATACCATTACCCGGGTAGCTTATAAACAACAAATATTTATTCCTCACAGTTCTAGAGGCTGGAAGTTCAAGACCAGGGTACCAGCATGGCTGGACTCTGGTGAAGGCCCTCTTCCAGGTTGCAGACTGCCAACTTCGTGCTGTGTCCTCACACGGCAGAAGGGGCAAGGGGGCTCTCCTGGGCCTCTTTTATAAGGGCACTAAACCCATTCATGAAGGTGCTGCCTAATTACCTCCCAAATGCCCCACCTCCTAATACCAACACACTAGCGTTAGGATTCCAACATATGAATTCTGGGGGGATGTAAATATTCAGACCATAGCATGCATACACACACATATACATACAGAGAAATTATATACAACTTACTGCTGCAAAATCCCTCCTTCTTTGAGAAGCACAGACTAGTACAACCACCCTTAATCCTATTCTCATGATAAAGACCCCCAGATAGGAAATGACTTGTCTGAGGTCACTCAGCGTAGGCTTGGCAAGGTCAGGATGAAACGAGGTCTGTAATGAACAGTGGGAACATATACATAGATGGACAACAGGATTTGAAAGACCAGCAGTCCCAATGCCAGTTCCGAAACCCACCACAGGGAGAGAAGAACCAAATCCCAGGAGAGTGAGCGGGTCTCTCCTTAGCTGGATGACTTGTACCTGAACTCCAGCCTGCCCACGGCCAGGGTCACATGCCCACCTCGGCAAAATACACACAACTTCCAGATAGCACTCTAGTAATTAAAACCACGATTACCGAGTCTGTTAATGCAGTGTTTTCCAAACTGAAGGTCACAACCTGTCAGTAGATCACAAAATCAATTTTGTGGATCATGGCTAGCATTTAAAAATAGAATAGTTTGCAAAATAAAAGAACAGAAAATATCAGTGTATTGCATAGGGTACAGATAAGTATCATTTTGTGATATTTCTGTTAGGTATGTTATGTATATTTGTGGTATTACATATGACCATATGTGTGTACTGGGTTGTAACATAAAAAGTATTTCTTTTTTTTTTAATTATTTTTTCCAGCTTTATTGAGGTATAATTAAAAATTATATATATTTAAGGTATAGAACTTGATTCGCTCTACATATTCATCATGAAATAATCACCACAATAAAGCTAATTAACATATACATCTCCTCACAGTTACCATATATTTTTTCACCATGTGAACACTTAAGAGATCTCCCCTCTTAGCAAATTTCAAGTGTACAATACTGTATTGTTAACTACAGTCTCAGTATTGCACAATAGATATCCAGAATTTATTCATCTTGCGTAACTGAAAATTTGTAGCCCTTGACAAACATATCCTCATGTCTTCTCTCCACCGCCCCGCCCAGCCCCAAAGGTATTTCTTCCTAAAAAGTTTCTAATGTCACAGGTCACCTGTATTGATTTGGGGGAGCTATGGCTTTTTTTCATCTAGAGTCACACACACACACACAGTGACGTGTCCATGGAGTTTAGGGGGGCCCAAGGCTGCCAGGTATCTAGACAGAAGAATAGCTGGACCAGAAGCGCCCCCCTTGATATACTGTAACAAGCCCCCTAGCCGGCCTGAGCTTGATGGACGCTCGGAAAGTGGCGCGCCAGCCCCTCAGAGGATCCGCCCCCTCCCTCCGCAGGCCAGGAGTGGCTCCAAGCCGTGGGAAACAGCCGGACCCTCTGGGTGTGTCTACCAGTCAGTGAATGAGGGCCGCCTTCTTTCCAGAAAGCTGTTCCTGCCCGAGCTGCCCCACCCTGGAAGCTGGCCCCGTGGGCTGGGCAGGCAGCCTCCCACGTGGGAGCACCTGCACACACAGCCCCACCCCGCGGACGCAGGGAGTGTGCCGCTCACGCAGACCCGGCTCTCCGTGGGGCCCGGCCGGGGGAAGGCCACCGGGACCCAGCAGGGCACTGCTAGTACCGCCACCTCTGTGGGCCCCCCAGAGTGAGCACGGGCTGGGGCGGGGCCGCTCCGACCCCAGGCCCTGAAACTCCTGGGGTCGCTCCACACTGTCTAGGCTTCAGGCCCGTCCCGGAGCCTCGAGCCTCAAGCATCGCACAGCAGGGCTCCTCCAGCAAGGAGCCTTCCCCAGACCGCGCCGCGCACCCCCTCTCGCTCCTTTCCCTGAGCACCTCTAGACGAAGTGAGGGAGTGGCAATCACAGACTCTGGGGTCAGGCAGACCTGGGCTCCAGTCCCAGCCTCTCTGTCCACTAGCTGGTGCCCCGGGGCATGTTGCCTAACCTCAGCGCGGGTCCCATCCCTCACGCGTGAGCTGCGGGAGGAGTGAAGCAAGCAACGTGCGTGGGCTCTTTGCATGGAACCAGGCCTGCAGCGGACACCTCAGTAACTGGCAATTATTATAACTAGCCCGGTTGCATATTGTTCTCTGATTCTTTTAGGTGTGGTTGTTTAGGCAGCCACAATTTAGACTCCTTGAAGACAGGGCCTGGATCTGTTTTTATATAAAAGAAGAGACCCAATAATAGCATGTTGACTGTTCTACTCTGAGGTGGTCCATTGGGAATTCCCTGGCGGTCTAGTGGTTAGGACTTGGCGTCTTCACTGTGCCCGGGTTCAATCCCTGGTCGGGGAACTAACATCCTGCAAGCCGCGTGGCGCAGCCCAAAAACAAACCAAAAGAAGGGGTCCATTCATTCATGTGTCCATCCATTTATCCATGAAATGAGGCTGCTAGGTGCCGGCACTCCACTGAGAGCTGGGATGTAGGGTGTAACCACAAGCTACGCCTTGTGGGAGGCACACACAGAACAAGGGAGGCGCACAAACCAGTGACCCAGTGGGTTAGATGCTACGTGGATGATGGAAACAGTTCTGTGGAAGCATCTGGGGGAGGGTGGGGTGCTGTCAGGCTTGAGGAGAAGGTTAGGGTCAACTTTACAGAGGAGGTGACGTTTGTTTGGGGCGTAAGAGGCCAGAGAGGATCCGTCAGTTTGGAGAAGGCACAGCTGGCAGGAGGAACAGCTCGTGCAAAGGCCCAGAGGCATGTTACAGGAACAGCAAGTCACTGCTTCGGGCTCCGTCAGCAGAGTGGGAGGTGTGTGTCCTCTTCTGCCTAACTGGGGGCAGAGTTGGGCGGGTGCCCGTAGGAGGGACCCCAGGGTTGACATGGGGGCTGGGGGCGAGGGGTTGGGGGAAGGTCAGCTTCACTAGGGAGGTGTTTTTGATCTGTTTTCCCATACTTGCTTGCTCACCCGTTTTCCCACAGGAGGCAGCTGCTTGGGCGGGAGGGGAAGGGACAGGTGGGGGGAGCAGGGGGGCATTCTCTGGGGGCATCTCCTTCCCTGTTCCCTGGAGACCTCCGCTCACTCCTGCTAAAGATTCAAACATCCCACCACCCAGAGCTGTGTTTGTCCTCAACTTTCCCCTCTTTAAAACTGGACTTACTGGGACATCTCTTCTCCCTCCCCTCCGTGCAGCCACTGAAACTTGAGATTTACCCGGGTCTCTGTTGCTTGCCCCCTGCCCTCTCCCTGTCGTCAACTGCACCCAAAGCATTTTCCCTGGAAGCCCCAGACCCGGCCCATAAGCAAGCATTGACACAGGCTATAGTGAGTCCCCAAAGCATTCAAGCCCCTGCCCCAGGCACTGGGGAGACTCAGCCTTCTAGACTTCTTAGCCTTCTCTGAGGGCCTCAAGGAACTTACAGTCTGTTGGAGAGGTGAGAGGGACAGGAAACTGTCCATGACCAGGGATAGGGAGCTCCAAGGAGTCCAGAGAGGTGAGAAGACCTGCGTACAGGGCGGGGTAGAGACAATGCAAAGGAGGGGCGTAGTGGGAGGAGAGTGTGGAAAGCAGACTTAAATGGCATGACACTGCCATGATGGATACATGACAGTGTGCACTTGTGAAGGCCCGTAGAATATACAACACAAAGAGTGAACCCTAACATTAGTTAACAGTCATGTGTCAATATGGTTCATCACTTGTAACAGATGTACCACACTAACGCAAGATATTAATAATAGGAGAAACTGGGGGGGGAGGGAAGGGGCACTGGGAACCCTTTACTTTCTGCACAGTTTTTCTAAAAACCTAAAACGGCACTTACAAAAAAAGTCTATTAAGGAAAAAAAAAAACAACCTAGGCCAACGTTAAAAAATCAAGGGACCTCACGTAAAAACCTGGACTCCAGTTTCTCTTGACAAATCTAAAGATCTACAGCCCTGGGTCAAATTCGCCCATGGCAGCAGCTGGCTGTCCTTTCCTGTGGGGAAAGTGAGGGAAGCCTCTGAAGTTCATGGTAGTCCCCATGTGCCAACCAGGCCTGGCCAGGAGCTCTGCCTTTGGAGACCTGGTGATAAGGGTCAGGTTTCTGATCACAGGGGTCTCAGAGCGTCATGTCCCAAGGGCTGGGAAATGGTGACACCCATGAAGGGAGGGAGGAAGACCAGGGCAGTTTTCAGTCAAGTTGGATTCGCATAGATTGCAATTTAAAAATGTGACCACATTTTGGAGGAGAAGTCGAGGCTACATATCAATTTAGGAGGCAGAGACAGGTGACTTTCAAGGCACTTGAGGTTTCTCAAGGAGAGGAGCCACAGACAGAGGAGCCCAAGGAATGAGAAAAGCGTTCCTAGGACTGATGGGGCAAAACTAACAAAGTTGGGATGGGGAGGTGGGGCAGGGGCGGTGATATAAAGGATTTGCCCAGTACCTCAGTTTCCCTGGCAAGGCAAGGGTAGGAAAAGAGGTGACTGGGGCTTAAGGAGGATGGAGCTTGGGGCCAGCTGTTGTCGGGCAACATTGGGGAACCAGCCAGGAGAGAGGCGGGGAAGCGGGGAGCGGCTCCTGGTGGGCAGGGTGCTCATCCAATCTGCTTGGGTTAAAGTAGTCCCTGGGGCTGGAAGCAGAAATGGAGAGTGAACAGGAAGATGCTTGGTTAGTTACTCATTCACTCAGCATACATTTACTGAACAGCCACTCTGTGTCCAAGGCTACGGTAGGATGTGGGGATGGAGAAACGAATATGATGAATCCACCCCTTAAGAGCTCACATTTTAGGAGCTCGGTACTGACAACTGACACAGAGTACATCTGATGGTCAAACTGTAGTTAGAACCAGATGCTTCCAGGGGAACACAGAGGAGAGACATCACATTAGGGAGTCAGGAAAGACCTCTTGAAGAAACGAAGCTTGAGCTAAGCCTTGAAGAACAAACAGGAGGGCTTCCCTGGTGGCGCAGTGGTTGAGAATCTGCCTGCTAGTGCGGGGGACACGGGTTCGAGCCCTGGTCTGGGAAGATCCCACATGCCGCAGAGCAACTGGGCCCGTGAGCCACAACTACTGAGCCTGCGCGTCTGGAGCCTGTGCTCTGCAACGAGAGGCTGCAACAGTGAGAGGCCCGCGCACCGCGATGAAGAGTGGCCCCCGCTCGCCGCAACTGGAGAAAACCCTCACACAGAAACGAAGACCCAACACAGCCAAAAATAAATAAATAATTAATTTTAAAAAAAAAGAATTCGCCTGTCAACGTAGGGAACATGGGTTCGAGCCCTGGTCTGGGAAGATCCCACATGCCGCGGAGCCACTAAGCCCGTGCGCCACAACTACTGAAGCCTGCGCGCCTAGAGCCCGTGCTCCGCAACAAGAGAAACCACCGCAATGAGTAGCCCCAGCTCACCGCAACCAGAGAAAGCCCATGCACAGCAACGAAGACCCAATGCAGCCAAAAATAAAAATAAATAATAAATAAATTTATTTTTAAAAAAAGAATAAACAGGAGCCCAGCAGCCACGGAGGAGCGAGCATTCTAAGCTGAGGGTGCAGCAGAAGCCAAGGCACGGAGGAAGGAAGAGCTGTCCATAGTTCAGTGTGGAGGTGGCATAGGGTGTGGAGTGGCAGGTGGCCAGGCGGAGCCTGGGAAGAGCCCAGATGAAGGCTCAGTGCGGACCCCGTCTGAGGCGGTGGGAATGAACGCACTGGAGGGGTGGGGAGCCAGGACTGGAAGTCTCAGGGATGGGAAGGGAAGGGAGGGTGGCTGGCGACCCTAGGTCAGGTAAGGAGGAGCGGATGCAGGCCACTTTCAAACCCGGGCTCCATCATTTACTGTGTGCCCTCGGGCAGATTACTTAACCTCTTCAATTTGAATTCTCTTATCAGCTAAATGAGGATAATAAAAGTATTGATGGCTCTTGTGAGAATGAAAAGCCATGGTGTCTACCAGAGAACACTACTGCATCCTAAACCATCTCAATTCTGCATTAATGCTCCTTCATGCTGCTTCTGTGTTGGTTTATAATTCTGCTTGAAAATGGATTGTTTCCCCTTGTCTCTGACCCACCTCCCTGGCTGGAGCTTAGGCTAATGGGTGTGCCACACGTGGGGCGGGGTTGCCATGGTGACCTCCTGTGCAGCGTGAAAGGAATCTTTCTTTTGTTCCAGCTATCCCAGCTATTCTAGATATTTACTGCTAGGCAATTATTGCACATCTAAAAAAAAGCTGAATGATACTCTTTAGCACGTTGTAGAGAAAAACTGGAAACAATCCAAATTTCTGGCAATAGAGAGCTGGCTGGGTAAGTTATGGTACATCCATGTAAAATTGTACTGTGGGCTATAAAAATGTTACAGATCTGTGGTTATGGACAGGAAACGGTGTCATGACATGCTATTAAATGAAAAAAGCAGCTTATGGAACAGCATAAATCTTGTAATGCCATCGATATAAAACTGTGTTCCATTTAAGTGCTTGTATTTACGGACAGAAAAGTGTTTGAAAGGATTCCGCAAAGTGTTCACAGTTGTTCTCTCTAGATGGTAGGGTTTACCCCTTGGGATTTGCTTTATTCTCTCGCTTCTACTTTTCTATAACATTAGAGTTTGCCCACAATGAGCATGTGCATTACTATTTATTTATGTATTTGTTAATTCATTTTCTTTTTTTTTTTTTTAACCAAAGCGCCAATGCCATTAAAAGGAAATAAATGAATGAGTCCTCCAACCGTTGGCCAGTCTTGGATAAACTAGCTATGCGAGCCAGCCCAGCCAGGGGTTGCAAATATTGGCATTTCCTCATGAGACGCTCTCGTCTCAAGCCTTCCTCCACGCGCCCCCGGCCTGCCTGCTGGCCCAGGGGCAACGCTGGCTTTGCAGTCCCCCATTCAGGGTCGCTGGGGCCCAGATTCCAAAGCCAAATAGCTGACACGTTTTGGAAAAGCCACCGCCTTTCCCCAAGCCGAAGGCCTTAGGGGGCTCCCTCTGTGCCGGCCATGGTGAAGGGGGAGGGGGACGGGTGCCCTGCATTGGGAGCGCCGGAAGGTCATCAGTAGTAGACACACAGTGAGCCCGTTCTGCGTGCAGGGCACCGTGCTCGCCCTGGAGGCGCGGGGAGGTCCAGGCCGACACAGGCTGCCCCCAGGGGAGGGGCTCCAGTCTAGCGGAGGCCCCGCCCCACGAAGGGCCAGGAACTCCAAGTAACTTCAGAGTTCCTGCAAGGCTCCCAGACTCATGGTCCACACCTTAGGCTCCTACCACAAAACTGTGGGGTCCCTTCTGGAAGGCCCCAGAGGCCCCTGCTCCTTGCAAGGCATATCCTCGAGCCCGCAGTAGCCTCACCCGTCCCCAGCCTTGAGACACCCCCGACGCCCACCACCCATCACTGCCCTCGCACGCACCGGGCTTTCACACTTCCAGGCTTTTGCCCTTGCCGACTACTCGGGGAGAGACACCGCTCCCTCCACGCTCTCTTCTTGACGGAATTCTACCCATTGCTCCAGGCTATGCTCAATACCACCTGCAAGGGTCTATATCATGCCCTTTGCAAACTTCACGGTGAAATGAGCTCTGGCTCCCCTCAAGACTGGCCCAGTCTGTCTTGTTCACTGCTCTGTCCGAGGTGCCCAGCCCAGGACTGGGCCCGGCATCACTGTGGAATGAACACATGTTTACTGAATGACTGAACGATTCTGCCGTCCACTGCACTCTGAAACCTAGAGACAGGGTCTGGCCCACTTGTCTAGAAACTTCCACCCAGTGGTTGCAGGCTCTGTTGGTGAATCCTGCACTTCCATGCCAAATGGTCTCTTTTGCTTGGTCTAAAATTTTTATTTCAGAATTTTTTTTTTAAACATCTTTATTGGAGTATAATTGCTTTACAGTGTTGTGTTAGTTTCTGCTGTATTTCAGAATTTTTAAGATCTGAAATCTCAAACCAACTGTGAAAAAAATGTATGAGACAACTGGGAAAATCTGAACATGGGATTTTTTATGATAACAAGAAATGATCAATTTGTAAGATATAATAATAGGATGATGGTTACATTTTTTAAAGGGCCCTTTTCACTTAGTGATGTATACTAAGTAGTCACAGAAGAGATGAGATGATGTCTTGAATCAGCTTCAAAAGAATCTGGCAGGAGCAGGGTGTATGGGTAGGGGTATAGGTGAAACAAGGTTGGCCATGAGTTGATAACTGTTGAGGCCAGGCATGGAAATTCATTATACTAATCTCTCAATTTTGGTATGTTCTTAAAAGAAGACAATCACAATGTAAACAAAAACAAAAAACAAAAAAAAAACACTGAAATGTGAAATATGTCTTAAGGCCTTTTCAGACATCGCACGGCAGTAGACAAAGCAAAATGCTGTTGCAAGAATAATTATTACTCTATTCACAGACTTTCCTAACGTGTGGAATATCAACATGACACTTTTGAAACTGACACAGGAAGTGTTGCATCAGAATCTCCGTCTGAACAAGGTAAAACTAAAGGACTTAAGGACAAACCGGAAATGCTTTAGAAACAAAAACTATGGCTCCTTATAAATAAAAGACTGCAGTCCCAGAAAAAAAAGCCAAAAGGCCTTGTCAGTGGAAAATGTTCGAAGATATCTCACAAATATATCTTCTTACCATTCCCCAACTAGGGTAGAGTCAGGGAAATCTTTTTCTAGAAAATGTTACAGATAAAAAATACTTCTGACATAATTATACAGCCAACTTTGATTTTAAGATTCTCCTCTAAAAGGGATCAAATAATCGATCTTACATTTTTCATGACTAGATTTTATGCTTTGGGGTTTGTTTTGTTTTGTTTTTATTAAATTTATTGGAGTATAGTTGCTTTACAATGTTGTGTTAGTTTCTTGCTGTATAGCAAAGTGAATCGGTCATATGTATACATATATCCACCCTTTTTTAAGATTTTTTTTTTTTAATAAATTTATTTTATTTTTATCTTTGGCTGTGTTGGGTCTCCGTTGCTGCACGTGGGCCTTTCTCTGGTTGTGGCGAGCGGGGGCTACTCTTCGTTGTGGTGTGCAAGCCATTGTGGTGGCTTCTCTTGTTGGGAGCACGGGCTCTAGGGACACAGGCTCAGTAGTTGTGGCTCACGGGCTCTACAGCTCAGGCTCAGTAGTTGTGGTGCACAGACTTAGTTGCTCCTTGGCATGTGGGATCTTCCCGGACCAGGGCTCGAACCCATGTCTCCTGCATTGGCAGGCGGATTCTTAACCACTGCGCCACCAGGGAAGCCCCAGATTTTATGTTTTTGAAGTGTGTAGATTTCAATGTTTTGAATACTTCATTTTTGTTTATCTGTTAATATAGACCAGAATTACAAGGTCTGTTTTTATAAGTTTACATTTACTTGAGGTTCCAAAATGTTACACATTTTTTGTCTTTAAAGTTATTAAATACTTACTTTTACTGATTTAAACTTTTAAATACCTTCTTATAAAATACAAAGACGGAGCCTCATCCACCAGAGGGCAGAGAGCAGAAGCGAGAAGAACTACAATCCTGCCGCCTGTGGAACAAAAACCACATTCACAGAAAGATAGACAAGATGAAAAGGCAGAGGGCTACGTACCAGAGGAAGGAACAAGATAAAACCCCAGAAAAACAACTAAATGAAGTGGAGATAGGCAACCTTCCAGAAAAAGAATTCAGAATAAAGATAGTGAAGATGATCCAGGACCTCGGAAAAAGAATGGAGGCAAAGATCCAGAAGATGCAAGAAATGTTTAACAAAGAGCTAGAAGAATTAAACAACAAACAAACAGAGATGAACAATACAATAACTGAAATGAAAACTACACTAGAAGGAATCAATAGCAGAATAATTGAGGCAGAAGAACGGATAAGTGACCTGGAAGACAGAATGGTGGAATTCACTGCTGTGGAACAGAATAAAGAAAAAAGAATGAAAAGAAATGAAGACAGCCTAAGAGACCTCTGGGACAACATTAAATGCAACAACAGTTGCATTATAGGGGTCCCAGAAGGAGAAGAGAGAGAGAAAGGACCCGAGAAAATATTTGAAGAGATTACAGTCAAAAAATTCCCTAACATGGGAAAGGAAATAGCCACCCAAGTCCAGGAAGCACAGTGAGTCCCATAGAGGATAAACCCAAGGAGAAACACTCCGAGACACATAGTAATCAAATTGGCAAAAATTAAAGACAAAGAAAAATTATTGAAAGCAGCAAGGGAAAAACGAAAAATAACATACAAGGGAACTCCCATAAGGTTAACAGCTGATTTCTCAGCAGAAACTCTACAAGCCAGAAGGGAGTGGCATGATATACTTAAAGTGATGAAAGGGAAGAACCTACAACCAAGATTACTCTACCCAGGAAGGATCTCATTCAGATTCGATGGAGAAATCAAAAAGCTTTACAGACAAGCAAAAGCTAAGAGAATTCAGCACCACCAAACCAGCTCTACAACAAATGCTAAAGGAACTTCTCTAAGTGGGAAACACAAGAGAAGAAAAGGACCTACAAAAACAAACCCAAAACAATTAAGAAAATAGTCATAGAAACATATATATCGATAATTACCTTAAACGTGAATGGATTAAATGCTCCAACCAAAAGACACAGGCTTGCTGAATGGATAGAAAAACGAGACCCATCTATATGCTGTCTACAAGAGACCCACTTCAGACCTAGGGACACATACAGACTGATGGAAAAAGATATTCCATGCAAATGGAAATCAAAAGAAAGCTGGAGTAGCAATACTCATATCAGATAAAATAGACTTTGAAATAAAGAATGTTACAAGAGACAAGGAAGGACACTACATAATGATCAAGGGATCAATCCAAAAAAAAGATATAACAATTATAAATATATATGCACCCAACATAGGAGCACCTCAATACATAAGGCAACTGCTAACAGCTATGAAAGAGGAAATCGACAGTAACACAGTAATAGTGGGGGACTTTAACACCTCACTTACACCAATGGACAGATCATCCAAAATGAAAATAAATAAGGAAACAGAAGCTTTAAATGACACAATAGACCAGATAGACTTAATTGATATTTATAGGACATTCCATCCAAAAACAGCAGATTACACGTTCTTCTCAAGTGCGCACGGAACATTCTCCAGGATAGATCACATCTTGGGTCACAAATCAAGCCTCAGTAAATTTAAGAAAACTGAAATCATATCAAGCATCTTTTCTGACCACAACGCTATGAGATTAGAAATGAATTACAGGGAAAAAACGGTAAAAAACACGAACACATGGAGGCTAAACAATACGTTACTAAATAACCAAGAGATCACTGATGAAATCAAAGAGGAAATCAAAAAATACCTAGAGACAAATGACAATGAAAACACGACGATCCAAAACCTATGGGCTACAGCAAAAGCAGTTCTAAGAGGGAAGTTTACAGCTATACAAGCCTACCTCAAGAAACAAGAAAAATCTCAAGTAAACAATCTAACCTTACACCTAAAGGAACAAGAGAATGAAGAACAAACAAAACCCTAAGTTAGCAGAAGGAAAGAAATCATAAAGATCAGAGCAGAAATAAATGAAATAGAAACAAAGAAAACAATAGCAAAGATCAATAAAACTAAAAGCTGGTTCTTTGAGAAGATAAACAAAATTGATAAACCACTAGCCAGACTCATCAAGAAAAAGAGGGAGAGGACTCAAATCTATAAAATTAGAAATGAAAAAGGAGAAGTAACAACAGACACCGCAGAAATACAAAGCATCCTAAGAGACTACTACAAGCAACTCTATGCCAATAAAATGGACGATCTGGAAGAAATGGACAAATTCTTAGAAAGGTATAACCTTCCAAGACTGAACCAGGAAGAAACAGAAAATATGAACAGACCAATCACAAGTAATGAAATTGAAACTGTGATTAAAAATCTCCCAACAACAACAACAACAACAACAAAAATACGAAGACGTACTTTAGTATTAGGTGATAGACATAATAAGACGGCCCTGGCTGTTTTACTCCAGTGAAACTATTTCCACACATTGTAGGAGCTGGACAGGTGGGTGCTGGGCACCTAGCCCAGTGGTTCTCAGCTCTGGATGCACCTTAAAACTACCCAGGGAGTTTTTTGGGTTTTTTTTCAAGAGACAAAATTTAATATATGCACACAGTTTTATATATAATGCAGCATCACACCATGTAGGGCATTTACTCTTATTTTATACATTCAGATATGTTTGAAACACTTCTTAAGGCTACAAAACAACATAGAAAAATAAACAGGAATGTATTCAACACTTAAAAAAGTGATATGATAAAGAATATAAAGTACTATTTTCCTAGGGAGTTTGAAAACATACTGATGCCTGGACCCACTACTCAGTTAACTGAGGCCTCAGAAGATCAGGGAGCGAAGCAGGAGCCCAGGTGACTCTACAGCACAGCCAGGGTGAGGCCGCCAAGATTCTAGGCCAAGGCGAGAGCTGAGCTGGTCCTCCACTGAGCCCTGGAGAATCAGGACCAGGGTGCGTAGGCTACACAGCCTGTTGGCCTCCAGGGTGGGTGCAGCAGGCAGTTCCCTCCCCCAAGGTTGGGAAAGGGTGAGTCCCTGCCAGGCTGATGGAAGGTGAACCAGGCCCTGACTGTGGGCGCTCCCCTCCCCCCAACAGGAAATGTCAGGCTGCTGGGGAAGGCACGATCCTATCTCCACCCTCCTCCCAAGCTGCTAATCTGATCAGAAACTTAAAGTCTGAGACAAGGCTGTCAGCCTGTGAGACGGAGCCCAGACCACAGGAGGAAGGAAGGCAGGGAGACCCAGTGAGGGCTCCGGGCAAGGGTGAACGCCTTCCCACATCCTGGGGAAGCAGCCCTGGAAGCCTGGAGGAGGCCATGCAGAACCAAGACACCCCCGCCCCCCACATGGGAGCTTCTGGGAGGCAGGTGTC
This sequence comes from Balaenoptera ricei, assembly GCF_028023285.1. Lineage (NCBI taxonomy): Eukaryota > Metazoa > Chordata > Mammalia > Artiodactyla > Balaenopteridae > Balaenoptera > Balaenoptera ricei. The sequence goes on from NC_082640.1 coordinate 67,153,521, forward strand.
AACTCCAGCCACAGAGGCAGGGCCCAACGAGGGTCCCCCAACGAGGAAGGGCCGCTCTACGCGCACTGAGCTCCCCACCCGGAAACTGTCCAGGTGGGGTCTGGGGTGCTGACTCTGGGGAGGGGGTGAAGTTAGGGATAGAGGCAGGAGCCTGGAAAAGCACTCTAGCAGTAAGTCCCAAACCCAACCATGCATCCAAATAACCCAGGGGCCGTGAACGCAGAACCTACTGGGTAAGTCCACCTCACGCTTTTTCAATCCGAACCCCCAGTGCGGGAGCCTGGGAATCATCCCCAGTATCAAGCGCCGGTGGGGATTCCCGCGCATGGCCCAGGCGGGAAGCAACTGCCCTGAGCTCCTGGGATCGGTCACCTTCACGTGGCCCAGAATCCACTGTGCACTGAAGGAGGTTAGGTTCGAATCCACATCGCTCGGTGAGCAGGTGCTGCAGCCCCAGGTCCCTGGTGAGCAGGGGATAGGAAAGCACGGCCACCCGCACAGAGAATCCCTTCTTTCTGAGAAACCAGACATGTCCAGTAGTGAAACCATGAGGGAGCGACAGGAGGGAGGGAAACAGACTTCTCCAAGGGACCACCAGCCTCCTGGACACACCCACCTGGGCGATTCCTAGGTGCCTCGAATGCCACACATCCGCAGGTGAGGCATCACCCATCCAGCCACCAGATCATGCCTTTGTACTTAGTACACACCATTCCCTCGGCTTCGAGATGCCTTTGCCCTCACTCCGTGTCTGCCCGGAAAGTTCCACCTCATCCTTGCCCGAGCCCCACTTCATCAGGCTCCAGTGCCCCTCACCTGCCCACTGCCCCCAGGTCCTCGGGGCCTCCCTGCCACACCTCAAGCTGTGTGGGTACTCCGGGAGCATGTCCAACCCCACCTTGCCCACTGCTGGGTCCCCGGAACCAAGCACTGCCCCTGACATGGCAGGGAGCACTCAGAAAAGACCTGCCCGATGGCCCCGAGGAGCCCAGAAAAGGGACCCAGAGCAAGGATGTCAGGACAGTCAGTGAAGGCCCCTGGGGGGAGGCAGCGCTAGAAGTGGACCCCAAATGAGGGGTAGTACTTGCTCCGGCAGAGAGGAGGGGAAAGGAGATGAGCTTTAGAGCAAAGACCCCGCGCGGGGAAATGGGCTGGCTGCGAACAGGGAGGCCTGCTGGTGCTGAATTCAGACACGAGAGATTGGAGGACGGCAGGGGGCAGGGAGGGGGGGGGGGCACAGGAGCCCCTGGGTGCACCCCTCCTCCCAGCCATCAAGCTCAGCGTGACCTCCTCAGATGATCTGCATCCTGAGAAGCTTTCCTGGCAATCATTAACTCTGAGCTTCACCCACTAGGACTGGGGGCAATTATTTACTGATCTAACTGGCAAGTGAGCCATTTCATGTAATTATTACCCAAAGAACACACCCCACAAGCAAGGGGGAAATGGTCTGGGGCAGCCAAGGAGCCAGGGAGGTGTGAACTGGCAGGAGGAAGGAGGTCACATGGACCGGGCAGGGGACTGGCATGTGCCCAGACCTTCAGCGGAGACTAGAGGACATTGGGGGTCAGAGAAGGACATGGGGCCCAGAGGGGGAAGGCGAAGGACACAGGGCCCACATGACTTTACAAGTGGCCCCATAGCCAATGAGGAGTTCAGACAGTGGGGTGGGGGGTGCAGAGGCAGCTCTGTAACATACAGTTATTCCCATCGGTGATGAGTGAGTCTGGGCCCTGGAGTCAGGTGGACCTGGCTTTGAGTCCTGAGGTCTCTCTAGGCCTCACTTTCCTCCTCTGTAAACGGCGATGATGGCATTGATTTGAAATCCCTCTTTCTGAGCACTTGGTCTATTCCAAGACCCTTATGGGCATTTTACACCCCACTGAATTTTCACAATCTGCCTCCGGGTGGGTGCTTTTATAATCCCCAGAGTGACTACGCCATGGGTCTGTGTCGAGCATTAACAAGAGCCCATGTGTAAGGCCCCGGTGCACAGCAGGCGTGCAGAAAGTCACCTGCCCGTACGACATTGTTATGACAGAGGATGTTCTTCTGCTGGGCTGCCGCAGGCTACAAGGTAGACCGCAAAACAGATCCTCCTTCCTCCTCGCTGCCACGGTATTTTTCCTGCTAACCAACGTCAGAGGCAACACATTTCACAATATTTGAAGGCAACGGTGGATTAAGAGCCCCAGTGGCTGAAGTGTGACACAAGGTCATTACTCTAGTATTATTAAGCACAGGCTTTTTTTTTTAAGGGCTGAGGAAAAATGCATTATTCAAAACCCCATGAAGAATGGGAATAATAGGTGCCTTCAAATCAGCCCCCAAGAAGGAGCAGCCAGAGCTCGGGAAGTTGTAAACAGTTAACCCTGCCCTGCCGGAGCCTCTGCTGCCAGACCACCTCTGAGGCTGCCGGCTGGCCTTGCACCCCTGCCTGGAGGCCGGCCCAGAACCCGAGGGCCCACCAGAGGCAGCAGCGTGGGATCAGCAAGCAGGCGACAGTGGGTGCGGACCCTGGCTGCAGCCGTCCCTGGCCATCCCTTCCTGACCCTCAAAGCCCCACCTGTCGCTGGTTTCTGTGGGCAGTGATTCACTCTGCCCAGGCATGGAAAGCTGGACCTCTGTACGAAAAGTGAGAAAGGAAAAAATCATTTCCATGATTAAAACACCTCTCCCAATCACGTCCCCACGGTGTCCCACAGAGCCCTGGGAAGCAGGAAGTACCATCAAGGTGGAAACACGCCTGGAGATAGGTCCCTTTATTTCTTGGCCCAGGAATGTCAGACTGCACTGGCATCTACACAAGGAGGTGGCAAAATGGTCACCTCTGCAGTTTGAGTCAAGGGCTACCTCCATACTATGAGGCTAGAAATTTTACCATTAGAGATTCATTTCTTTGGGCCGTTAAGGAAGGGCCTGAGGAACATGCTGATACTCTGGGGAGAGGAGAGGTGTCATGGGGAGTAGCGGAAATTATCGGAGGAATTTTTTCTCCCTCTTACTTTTCATGCCGAGTCCCTGAGCTTCCTTCCTGCACAAAGTGAATTCATTTCCACGCTAACTAGTGGCAGCTGGCACTTCAGGGGGATAAATCCGAGCATGAGGGGTGAAATGAAGGGGCAGAGAACCCAGCTGTGTAGTGTCCATCATAAACAGTTTGTGGGAAGAGAGCACCGGACGAGGAGTCAGAAGACCTGGTCAAGTCTGACTGAGCTGCCCTGGGTGGCCCAGGTGACCCCGCATGAGCTGCGTGACCTTCTGGGCCTCAGTTTCCAAATCCCAGTGTGAGAAAGCGGAGGTGGTGATACCTGCCAGTACCAGGAAGCGCTAGGGGAACAGTGCGAAGGCACGGCTGGGCACCACCAAGTGTGTGAAACCCTTTGGCTCTCCCAGAGCAGGGATCACCTAGCCCCACAGAGACCCTGCCCAGACTCTGTCCTCCTCACACCGGCGGGATACATGAACTGAGCCCGGGAGCCCAAACAAAGCTGACTTGCATGGAACAAGGCCCACTTTATCAGGACAGGCGTTTTCCCTTTGAAAGTCAAATCTGAGGCCTTCGAACAAGGAGGGGTATTCACAGCACACCCAGGTCGGTGGGGTGGAGGCCCGGGCAGAGGCTGCCTCCCTTTCCCTTCCCCTCCCTCCCTGGCCCGCTGCCCGTGAGAGCCTGACCACTGGACTTCACTTCCTCAGACTCCCCTTATGTTCTTTCAGGCCCTGATGGAAATCTGAAGGGTGGTAAGCAAAGACTTGATCATTAGAAAGAGCCTACAAGGTACCTAAAGGTCAAAACTGATACTTCCAGAAGAGAAGTCAGGTGTTAAACCGGGACCCAGAGATGTTAGGAGGCCTGCTCAGGGTCACCCAGCGAGGTGGTCCTAGGGTAAGTCCAGAAGCCCCCAGCCTTGCTAAGGGACAACGTAGAAGCAACATTCTAGCAGCTGGGCACCCGCTGGACTCGGAGGAACTGTCCCTGGGAGGACGGTGAAGATTAAACCAAACCAGACCAAGAGTGGGGAGGGAGGAGGGCAACAGCCACTTTCCCTTCTTCCCGAATCCCACCCCCCGCCCCGCCCCACCTCATGCTTAAGCCAGATGTTTCGTCATCCTTCAAACAATTGCTTTTTTAAATCACAACTTTTCTTAAAGCATCGGTCAGGTTCTAGAGAGGATGTGTACCAAAAGCATCTAAGAAATAAACCACTGACGTCCCATATTTCAGAAACGGACACCCCCCCCCCCACTATTGGCACCCTTCTCAAAGCTGCTGCTCCCCAGTTCCACCCATCAAAAGAAAGGACCCCAGCGAGAAGCATTACTGGGTCCTGATCTGGGAAAACACTTGTTTCCTGCCCTGAGGGCCACTGAAGGATGCTTGAGGGGACAACAACCGCCCAGCTGGAAGCATTTTCAAAGCCTCACCGTCCCTCCCAGAAGTGCAAGGTCACAGTGCATCCAGCCTGCACGCAGCCCCCCAGGGCTCCCCTCCCGGCAGAGAGGCTGCGACACTGTTGACAGAGCGCAAAGGGGCTCTCCTCCTCCCCCCCAAGTCCTGTCTCCTGTCCCGTCTCCTGCCCCATCCCTTCCCAGGGGCTCACCTGTCGCCCCCAGGGCAGCCATCACCCGTCCTCCTGCGCCCCAGGTGGCCTGATTCTCAACCTCCCCGGGGACACCTGGCCTCACCTGGCCTCACCGGGCTCCTGCTGCCTCCTTCCCCTTCGAGGAGACCCACTGTCTGCTTGAGCTCTTCCTCCTTCTAGAAGTCATCTCTGCCAACCACAGCCCAGCTGGTTTCCCTTCATTCTCTGCACTGGTATCTGGGGTGATAGAGCATATTGGAGAAGGGGACACCGTGCCTTTGCCGGGGAAGCAGAACAAACACAACAAACTTGCAAGACCCACAACGCCCAGCCCAGTTCAGAGTTCAGGGGAACTAGGTAAACACTAGCTGAATGTGAGGCTATTTCCCCACAAATTCCACTCTCAAAAAGGTAAATAACTCCGGAGGCAACAATAAAAGAAAAATCGCAAGATAGCGTGAGTGATTGCCAAGTGTGCATGTGTTTGTGAATTTCCAGTGGATTTACTGACTTAGAGCACACAAGACTGGGAGGTAGACCAGCATTACTAGAATAGGCAAATCCTCCCCCAGCACACACACACACACACACACACACACACACACACACACACACAGATTCTGTGTGATTTGAGGCAGTGTGGACCAGGGCCCCCAGCTCCAATACCGACCGTTCTACCATTACTGCTCTATTCTCCATGTTTTGATCTTCAAGAATTCTTCTCTCAAATCCAATGCCACTAGAAGAACCAGCTGCCAGGGATGAGCATCCGATCCTGGAGGAGGGAGGCTCCCGGAGGGAGGAGGGAGCTTTCATGGGGGAGGCAGAAAGCACCAGATGGTGGGGATACTAGAGACAGGAGGGGAACACCTCTGCGGTGGCACAGGCAGACAGGGGTGGGAGGGGGCAAGCTGCAGGGGTGAAGGCAGATAGCTGAGTTCATCCAGGGATAGGGTTTCGTTAACGTGACATCAAAAAGCCAGAGCTGGGTTAGACCCATGTCATTTCCAGGTCCTTCACCATCTGCAGCTCCACAGCCCCACCCTGAACTCACAAAGGGAGTTAAACACTGGGAATTTAAAAACTGTCTTCAAGAAGCATCCACAGGACCCAGCCTGCATCTTTGACCCCACGGCTCCCTCCTTCCCCGTACACAGTCAGATGCACCTCCTCTTTGCATATTTTCCTCCAGCCTCCCAGTTCTGATCACCCCAGCCCCCCGCCCCCCCTGGCCCCCCCCACACAGTTCCCTGTGCCTCCCAGTCTGTGCTCCTGCCCTTCCCACCACGAGGCCTCTCCTCATCTCCAGCCACCTCCTCCAGGAAGTCCACCCTGAGAGCCTGCTTATTTAACCACTCACACGGTGACAGCTCTGGAGCCCCACTGGGACCTGCAGTTTACTCACCCTCACACTCTGTCCCGTCCAAGGGTCCCTCTTGTCTTAACTGCACCCATAGGATTTTAATTTACGGAGGTGTCTGAATGGCACACGGTGAGGCTAATGACATTGAAAGAAAAACGCATTACTTACATTTCCCGAGAGAAGGGGACACAGCACAGCACACAGGACCACAAGGGAAGCACTAGGCTTTGGTCAAGAGGCAGAAGCAGTAGCAAGGGGAAGGCCTAAGGCCAGAGCCTCTGTTGGGGTTTCCAGTGGGAAAGGCATGGCAAAGCAGCTTGGGATTGGCTGGTCTGAACAGTTCCAGTGGCCTGTACGGCATCGGGGCTGTCCCTAGTTGTCTGGTACCTGGCACTGGATTGGTTTAGGGCAGGGGAAATATTGGCTTGTGACAGAGTGAGATAAGCAGGGGCTTCAGAGTATGGGGTCTGATCGCAGGGGAAATGTCACCACATTGGCCGTTAGCCTGGTCTGGTGATTACTGCGTGCCAAACAGACAAGCACACTATCTAAGAAAACACAGGACACCCATCCACTCACTTCCCCTCCTCTTGCTCTGGTGTCAGCGTTCATGAATCCGATCACTCTCTTGCTAATACAGAAGTTCTCCTGCCCTCTAACTTTCTGATAACTTGTTAACACAATCCCATGCCTGGACGAACCCAGCTATCTGCCCTTGCTCTCGAAACTCGCTGCCACCAACCCCCTGGCACCGGCACCGTCCTCCCACCTGCCCTTCTGCCTGTTACACAGCAGAGGTGTTTCCCATCCTGCTCTCAATCTGGAACCCACTCCAATGCTTCCTCAGGGACCCCTGAGCCAGGGACCCCCACACCCCGGCAAATCTCTCCCATCAGCGTTCATAATTCTGAAAACATAGCAGCAACAGCAAAAAAAAACAAAACAAAAAACTTCCTTGATTAACCGGGGGGGGGGGGGGGGGGGGGGGGGAATGCTTGTAATTTACATTCCCAACAAAAGACTAGTTTCCCCTAATACACAAAGATCACCTCTAATTCAATGAGAAAAGGGCCAACAACCTCATAGAAAATGGGCAAAACATATGAATAGACAGTTCATAGAAATGGAAATACACATGGCTCTTATATCTATGAAAACATGTTCAACCTTACTCAGAGCAAGAAAAATGCAAATTAAAACTACATCAAGAAACTATCTTTGGGACCTCCCTGGGTGGCGCAGTGGTTAAGAATCCGCCTGCCGACGCAGGGGACACGAGTTCGATTCCTGGTCGGGGAAGATCCCACATGCCGCGGAGCAACTAAGTCTGTGGGCCGCAACTACTGAGCCTGCGCTCTAGGGCCCACGAGCCACAACTACTGAGCCCACGTGCCACAACTACTGAAACCTGCGCGCCTAGAGCCCATGATCCGCAACAAGAGAAGCCACCGCAATGAGAAGCCCGCGCACCACAACAAAGAGTAGCCCCCGCTCACCGCAACTAAAGAAAGCCTGCGCGCAGCAATGGAGACCCAACACAGCCATAAATAAATAAATAAATAAACAAACAAACAGTCTTCCAGATTGGCAAACATCAGTAAGTTGGTAACACTCTATTTCGGAGGGTGTAGAAAAATGAGCGTCCTTGCACACTACTGGTAGCAGTGTACATTCTTATAAATTCTATGGAGAGCAACTTGCTGATATCTTTCAAAATACAAACCATCCGACTCACCAATTTCATTTCTGAGACGTTTCCCCACATGCACCCACCAACACTGCAAAATGACTGAAGCACAAGGAGATTCAGTGAGACACTGTGATGTCCCCAAACAGGAGATTTGTTAAATAAATTACGTGCCATCCATATCATGGAACATTATATAGCTGTAAAGGAGAATGAAGAAGCTCTCCATGTACTGACCTGGAAGCTTCTCAAGAGAGCTAAGTGGAAAAAGACCAAATCAGGGGTAGAGGAACGCATAGAGTGTTGCTACCATGTGGAGGGAAAGACCACATGTGCATTTACTGATCTGTGCATGAAATATCTCTGGAAGAATATGTTAAGAAACTGGTAAAGCTGCCTCTGAGGAGGGGAGGGCACTGGGAGGCCAAGGGAGATGGGGGTGGAGACTTTTTCACAGCGAAATCTTCACAATTTTTGAATTCTGAACCATGTACTTTTATTTTCTAAGAAAAAAAAAAGGGAGGATGGGGGCAAAACAAGCAAGATTAAACAAATAAAACAAAACCCTCCCTAACGCACTTCCCTTCTGATTTCCATGCTCTCTCCTCACCTTCTGCTGACACTGGTTTGGAAAAGCTATCTACCAGCCCCCTCCCTTCCCTCCTGCCCCTTCCTCAGCGATCCCAGGCTGACCTCCCCCGTGGCAGCCACCGGACTCTAAATCCAGGGGCCACTTCCCAGTTCTCATCTTACCTGAAGCCTCCAGAGACTTCACCGCAGGCTAGGCCCCCATCCTTCAGCATCCTCGGGCTCCTCCAGCACCGGGCTCCCCGGGTTCCCTGCTCCCTCTCTGGGACACCTCCCAACGCTCCGTCTCTGAATGCTGGCACCCCTGGAGCTCACTTCTAGGCCCTCCTCTCTGCTCTTCTCTTCTTGGTCCACACACTCCCCCTGGGCCATCTGGTCTACCCAAGGCTAAGCTCATCATTTACACGCATGTCACTCCCAAATGTGCATCTCCAGCCGGACCTCTCTTTTGAGCGCAGGGCCCCACCTGGATGACTCCCAGGTATCGCTCACCCAACAGGCCCAAAATGTAACTTGCCAGCTTCCAGCCACTTTCATCCTCCACACCCAGGAGGCTCCCTTGCCTGTGTTCCCTCCTGAGTATCCCTGAATCCATCCGCTCTTCCCTGCCCCCACCACTGCGCACCTAACGGAAGCCTTCCTCATCGGCTCCCCCAGCCTCCTCACTCTTTCCCACCTCAGGACCTCTGCAAACAGTTACCTGTGCCCCGAATATTCCCCTCCACTCCCCACCCCTGCTTTATCTTGATTCTTATCTAACTTCTAGAACTCAGATTACCATCATTTTCTCAAGAAGTCTCTCCTGGCCCCTAGGCAAATGGCTCTCAACTGAGGGTGACTTTGCCTCCCAGGGGACATTTGGCAATGATGTCTAGAGACATTTTTGTTGATCACAACTGGGGATGGGGTGTGTGTGGTTACTTACTAGCATCGCGTGGGTGGAGGCCAGGGAAGCTACTAAACATCCTGCAACACACAGGACAGACCCCATGACAAAGAATTACCTGATCCAGAACGTCAAGAGTGCCGATGTGAGAAACCCTGCCCTAGATTAAGCATGTCCCCTGACACACTTTCATAACCTCCTCCATTTCTCCTGCATAGCACCTATCCCAATTGTGTCAATATTTAACTGTGCAAAGGTATTGGCCAAGTTCCATTTTCTAAGCTTTATGGGATGAATAAATGAATTAAAGTCACTGGCTTGGGTTTATCTCTCTATCGCCACCTCTCGTGCCCAGCCTCAAGCTCAGAGCCTTGAGCTTGGCAGTGAAAATGTGCAGATCGATATGAAATACGCAGGGCAGGGACTGAGCGGTACTGAGCAGAGGTCTCCCTGTGTCCTGGCCTCCAACTCTGCTGGGTCGTCCGTGCCATCCGATGGCGGTCCTTTCCCTGCCCTGGACCAGCTTCTCCCCCTATTCCATGGCACCTAGCTCTGCCCAGCTTTGCACAGCCCTCAAATCCTGTCTCTACCCAGGTGGCTCCATGGCCCCTTCAAGCCAATGGAGATGCCCTCATCATCTTGTCAAACCGGCTGCTCCTACTATAAGCTTATCGGCAGCCTCACCACCACTCACCCAGCGCCAAAGCACAAACCTGGGCACCCTGTGCAGCGCACCCACCCCCCAGACCTGCTCCCTCCACCCGCCCTAACCACGAGGCTCCAGTGTTACCCAGTTTTCTCCCACTTGGTTCTTGCCTTAAGCCTCTTTCCCTCCCAGACCATCTGTGACATCACTCCCAGCTCTGTCCATCTAAGATGATAATAGGCCTGTAACACTTCCTGATTAAAACCCCCTTCAGTGCTTCTCACTGCCTACAGTGTGGAGCCCAAGTTCCTCGCCTGGTCCAAGACCCTTCACACCCTACCCGTCCAGGGCCCCGTCTCCAGCCCCAAGCACAAACACCACCGTGCCACTTGTCTCCTGCCCTCCCGCCCTCCCCCTCCCCCTTTCCTTCCTCCTCCTCTACTTAGAGGCCTGGAGAGCTCATGTTCATCCTTAAGATCTAGTTCCAACACCTATTCCTCAACGGTATGGTGGTTCCTCAAAAAATGAAACAGAATTTCCATATGATCCAGCAATTCCACTTCTGGGAATACACCCCAAAGAACTGAAAGCAGGGACCCAAACAGATATTTGTACACCCGTGTTCATAGCAGCACTACTGACAACAGCCAAAAGGTGGAAGCAACCCGTGTCCATCGACAGATGGATAGATAAACAAAATGTGGGATATCCACACACTGGAATATTACTCAGCCTTCAAAAGGAAGGAAATTCTGATATATACCACAACACTGATAAACCTTTAAACATGATGTTAAGTGAAAGAAGCCAGACACAAAAACTCACATGTTGTAAGACTCTGCTTAGGTGAGGTACCCAGAATAGTCAAATTCACAGAGACAGAAAGAAGCATGGTGGTTACCAGGCTGAGGGGAGGAGGGAAAGGGGAGTTAACGGGTACGGAGTTTTGATTTTGTAAAGTGCAAAGAATTCCAGAGCTGGATGGTGGTGATGGTTGTACAACAATGTGAATGTCCTTAATGGCACTGAACTGTATACTTTGAAATGATTAAAACGGTAAATTGTATGTTATGTATATTTTCCCACAATAAAAAAGGCAAAAACCAAAACCCAAACCCAGCTCTCCTCGTTGAAACCCTCTGCACGCTACCATTACCTCCTCAAAAAACCCCACGCACGCCCCCACCCGCCATCCCCAATTCCCTACCTCACACCCTGGGTGGAGCTGACCAGACCCTCCCCTGGGCACTGCAATTACAGACTGACCTCTGTCCTCCCAGACAGCAGGGTTCTGAGGCAGGGGGCTTGTCTGACTCCCTGCTCCTTCCTCAGCATCTAACCTGCCGTCTAGAGCAGTCTCTCTTCCTTTAATGAGAACTATAAGAATGAATAACCCAAACCGATCATTTTGGGTTAACACTACCCCAAATTTCTGAGCCTGTTGTCCTCAGAACAGTGATTTACTTCCAAGATTCATTGAAAACTCCTCCCATTCCTGGAGAAGATAAATCTTCACCCTTCCATTAAGCAACAAGGTCAGAAGGGGCTTCCATGGGCGGTTAATAAACAACTAACTTGGGAGGAATAAACAAAATAAAACCAGGGGTGGGTTGGGGTAAGGGTGTGTGGCCCTTGGGTCTAACACTGCTGTGCTCCACTTTCCCCTTCTTCTGCACTGCGGGTGGGCCGATTCACTTCCTGTGTCCCCTCCCAGGGCGGTGGGAGAGGGGACCATGGAGGAGCTAAGTCCTTAGGGCATGCAGAGATGATTAGTCACTGGCTGGAAGGCTGCTGACCTTAGTGCCTGGGCCAACCACAGGCCTGCTTCCCCCACCCCCCTACCTTCTTATGTAACCCAAGGCCTGGGAGGCAAAGAGACCTTGGCCTTGGCTCTCAGCAAGAGGCCCAGTGGGCCCAGAGCCTTTCCTGTTCTCATAGCTCACATCCTACCCTGTAAGCCCTTGGAGACCCCATGCACAGGCTCCTTGTTCTCACACAGTCAACATCTCCAAAACAGGGGCTGAAAGAGAAAAGTGTCTTCCTGGTCCTGAGGGTAATCACTGGGAGGGTCTTCAGAGACCATCTAACCCCGTGGTTCTCAACCAGAGACGATTCTGCCCACCGCGGTCGTTTGGCAATGTCTGGAGACATTGCTGTTTGCCAGGAGAGAAGTGAGAGGTGGTGTTACTGGCATCTAGTGGGTAGAGGCCAGGGCTGCTGCCGAACATCCTACAAAACATAGGACAGCCCTGCAGCAAAGAAGTATCTGGTCCAAAAGGTCAACAGTCCCTGATCTCAGCCAAGCTGTCTCTTCTACAGATGAGAAAACTGGGGCCCAGGAAGGGACAGGGCCAAAGTCATACTGTGAGTTAGATCGTGTCAGAATTAGAATCCAGGGGGACTTCCCTGGCGGTCCAGTGGTTAAGACTCCGAGCTTCTGCTGCAGGGGGCCTGGGTTCAATCCCTGGTAGGGGAACTAAGATCCCGAATGCCACGCAGCGCCAACAACAACAAAAAAAAGTATATAAAAAAAAAAAATTAGAATCCAGGGCCCCCCACCTGCCACACCAGGCCTTCAGCTCCCCAGACTCCAGTGACCGACTCAAAGACCGGTGGCAAGCTGGCTGAGTAGCCGAATTCAGGCCCCTGGGATCTAGACACCCGTGATGGCTGGGCTCTGTGCCTCTGGCCGGCTCCAAATGCATCCCACCAAGGTCATCCTGACCACAGGGCTCCCACATAATCAAAGAGGAAGAATATCTTAAGGGGCTACAGTGTGTCCAGGCAAGATGCCCATTTGAGGCTTAGGCAAAATTCATCACGCAAGTTCTCCACGGAGCTCTCTGGGGGTGGTCCTAGTCTGGTGTCAAGGACGGAAGAAAGGACAACTCTGTAAGATAAACCCTGGGTTAGAGGACAGGGCATGGGCAGAAATCACACCTGGGATCACTGCTTTGGGGGAACGCTGTCTTTTTCCCTAGCTGCCAAAAATGATTGTATCTCTCACGCCTGTTGGCTCCTCGCTGCCATCCTGCACAATTTCAGAATAACACCTAGAGTCACCCTTGTCCTTTTCCCTCAGGAGCCAACACTATGTCTCCCACCGTGGACCACACACTAGGGCACAGGTCCAGGCATTAGCACTGACAATGCAAATCCATTATTTGTGAAGGACTGATTCATGTCATGTCACAACAGGCGTACTTTTCCATCTACTGTTGCTGAAAGCCACCAGACTTGTAGTGATGGTGGTAATACAGAGAAGGCAAGGGACAGGAATGCATAATCTATGTCTCATGTCAGGGTCTCCCCTCTTCACAGGAAGGGAGCCCATAAGGAGTGGTTGGGGGACAAGAATCGGGGGAGGGGAGCTACAGTGGCCTCAGACACAGGACGAGTCACTTTTTTTCTTTTTTTTTTTGGCTGTGTTGGGTCTTCATTGCTGTGTGCTGGCTTTCTCTAGTTGTGGCGAGCGGGGGCCACTCCTCGTTGTGGTGTATGGGCTTCTCATTGCGGTGGCTTCTCTTGTTTTGGAGCACGGGCTCTAGGCACGCAGGCTTCAATAGATGTGGCACGCAGGCTCAGTAGTTGTGGCTCACAGGCTCTAGAGCTCAGGCTCAGTAGTGGTGGCGCATGGGCTGGGTTGCTCCGCGGCATGTGGGATCTTCCCGGACCAGGGATCGAACCCGTGTCCCCTGCATTGGCAGGTGGATTCTTAACCACTGTGCCACCAGGTAAGCCCAGGACAAGTCACTATTACGGACTCATATCTTCAGGCAAAGCATTATCATTGTTCCCTCCACGTGCCTTGCCTCCATTCCTCCCCAGTTTTCCCAACACGCTGGTAAACTCCTACACATCCTTCAAAGCCCAACTTCTGGAGTCTCTCTCCCAACATCAATTTCAGCTCTTAATGTGGCAAACCACAATGCCAATGGGAGAAGATTTGGGGGTCAATAGCAGGGAAGACGCCAAAGTTCCCTATGGATCTAATGTGGGGGACTGCACAGGAGCTGCTTCCCCTGTCTCCACGTGTGTGCCGACCACCCTGGCCTCCAGGCTCTTTGCCCTGTCTGTGTGGCCTACTTGGCTGACTGAGGCAGCATAGCATGGAGGCTAAGGCTGCAGGGTCTGGAGCCAGACTAATTCTGGTCCCCCTCTCCCTGCAAGTGTCATCTTGGGCAAAGTTATGCCACCTTTCTGAGGCTCAGTTTCCCCATCTGTAAAATGGAGATGATACGGTTTCAACCTCATGGCTGTTGTAAGGACTACCTAGTACAAGTAAAGTGCTTAGAAAAGTGCCTGGCATCCAACTAGCACTTATTGCATGCTTATTACTATTATTAAAAATGTAACTCAGGGGACTTCCCTGGTGGTGCAGTGGTTAAGAATCCGCATTCCAATGCAGGGGACACGGGTTCGAGCCCTGGTCCGGGAAGATCCCACATGCCGCGGAGCAACTAAGCCCGTGCACCACAACTACTGAGCCTGCGCTCTAGAGCCCGTGCTCCGCAACAAAGACAAGTCACCGCGATGAGAAGCCTGCGCACGGCAGCAAAGAGTAGCCCCCGCTCGCCGCAACTAGAGAAAGCCTGCGCGCAGCAACGAAGACCTAACGCAGCCATACATATGTACATACATACATACATACATAAATTAAAAAAAAAAATGTAACCCTGCTCCTCCAAGCAGTTAGGAAAGAAGGAAGGGTCTACATTCCCAGTGAGTGTGAGGAGGAAAGACACCTCCAGGGACCCCATCTCCTGTCTTTGTTCCTGCAATAGCCTCTTTGGGAGGTCTTCTTGCCATAGGTATCTTTTCCTCCAATCAATTCCACACGGCCTAGAGTTTTCCCTTAGAACACAGACAAAAGTCCTTTACAGAAACAACAGTGGCCAGCAGAATGATGGGGTGGGGAGGGAGACTGAAGTTGCTTGGTGTTTGTGGATGTGTCTCCCATATTTTCTATCCCATAGATAGTTCCAGCTTCTACCCTATCCCCCGCCCATACACACACCCAAGCTTCTCCATCCTGCTTGTCCTGACACAGTGCCTCAGAAGTTCAAGCTCTTGGGGGCTCCAGAAAACCACTCATCAGATTCCTAAGTGAGGCCTCAGAGCCCCCCACTTTCTCCTGCGCCTTGGGCAGAATAATATCCTCGCTCTTCCTGGCCCACACATCTGGTTGCGTCTTCTCAGACTGGTTTGTTATCCTTGGCCCAGCAGATCTGAAGCTCCACCTCTTTCCCCAGGGCTGCCAGGGACTTGGCTTGTCCGCCTGGGTCGTCCAGTGCTCCGGGGGAATTTAAAAAGGCTGCCTGGAGCGGGCACTGTTTTCACCACTAATAGAGGCACCACCCATCTTTGGAAAGCAGCATTAGGAGGTTTCTTTTGGGGACGGGGGGTCTAACCGGGAGCGCTCCCCCCTTTGCTCTCTCAAATCACTCTATGTGGATGGTGATCTGTTCAGCTAGGAGCTGCCCCTCTGAGTAACTGGAGGCAGCTGGTCTGAAGGTTCTTTCCAAGGCAGCTCCTAAGCACCCCTAGCAACCTGGTGCAGGGGACAGAGACCCAGCTTAGAATTAACTCGAGTCCGATCAAGAAAAGCTCCAGCTCTGTCTTCAAGAGGTCACTCCTATCTCTGGGCCTCAGTCTCCCCAACTGTACAATGAGGAAGCATGGCCTGGATGTATTCATTTACTCAGCGCATATTAACTAAGCACCCACTGCACACCAGGCACTGCTCTGACTCCTGGGAATAGAGCAGAATAAAACAGACCGAAAGCCCTGCCCTCATGGAGCTGATACTCTAACAGGGAAGACAGCCAAGAAACAAGATTCTTCAATATTCTTAATATACAAGATGTTAGATGGTGATATGTGCTATGGAAAGTAAAGCAGGGAAGGGGTGTAGAGATATGACCTCTAAGGCTTATTCCAGCTGAGATATTCTGTGTCTAAAGCTCTTACTCCACTGGGTTCTTGTTAAGAGCCAGGAACAGGCAGTAGGAAGCTGGGTGGGCCCTACGTGCACAAACCCCTGGGGAGGAAACGGTGGTGTGTGTGTGGGCGGGGCGATGGGAGTGGGGATGTGCAGGGGCTTGAATCCCAGCTATGTTCTCAGTGGTCTCCCCCAAGGAGCAGAACTGGCCAACTCTGGGTGTCCTGGTCTGTCCTCAGGCCAAAGCAGACACCACATCTGCTAAGGAGTCCAAGGTTATAAGGTTCCTGGCAGAGCCTCAAAAGTCTTCAGGGCACTGCCATGGAAGGTCTGCTACGCCCTGCCTTCCCACTCATTCCTGGTCTTGGATCTCAGACCTCTCCCGTCCCTCCTAGACCCTCCCCTGTATTGTAGAGTGTCCCCTCTCCTTACATGGGGGTGGGGGTGGATTTTTCACCAATTTTAGCAATTCCTCTTCCATTCCTGTGAACCTACTGTGTGCTCACAATGAGGAGAGCTCTCAGAGGGATACCAAGATGTGTGATCACTTCCCAGAAGGAATATACAGCCCACCTGGGGAGGTCAGGCTAACAAACACGTGAGGGAAGAAAAATCATCTCTCACAGTCTGCTTTGCAGCTTGCAGAGCCCTTTGGACCACACACTCTCGTGTAAAGCCATGCAGATTCTATTGTCTCCATTTTACAGATGAGGCAATTGAGGCTCAGAAAAGCAAGTCCTCTTCCCTGAATCCATGAATCCATAGATCCAACCTGAATCCATGATTGCCCCATGGAAGGATCAGGGAAGAGGCAATGAAGATTAGAGTTTCCAAATCAGATTTCCTGGAGAGATGGGTAAGACTTTGGTATAGATGGGCCAAGGGTCCTCTGCCTCCAACCTAGAGCAGGGCCAAGTTGGGCATGGAACCCACTTCCTGCTGCTTCTCCTAGCCTGACAAGAAGTAGATTGGGGGTAAGGTGAAAGCTTGGCTGTCTGGAAAGGCACATGGGATTATGGATGTGCTCACTGGCTTAAAAGAACCAAGTGGGGTAAGGATTTCAAGGACCCTCAGTGATGGCATTGGGCACCTTTCTGGTCTGACTTTTAAGAATGCCCTTTCTGTTCACCAAGGGCAAAGATCCGTCAGCTGGAAAAGAGTCTCTGCTATTTCAGGTTAATTCATTCCATTCTTGTGGGGCACCTTCCGAGTGCCAAGTACTATGGTTACAGACGTGAACAAAACAGGTCCTCGCCTCCTGCAGACCTCCTAGCTTAGCAAGGAGCCGGCCCTCTCTTGGAGGAGCTTTCTGACCAGATTTTATTTCTTCTTGGAGGTGCACTCTCTGGGCCTACCCCTTTCAGGGGAAGAAACTCAAGGGAGAGGGAGAAGAAATGAACCCCTGCTGATCAGGGGCCCAGCAAAATGGAGAACCAACCATCTGACTGTGGTTTGTGGTCCAGGTCCACCACTTTTCTCCAGCAAGTTACTTAACCTCTTGGAGCCTCCTTTTTCGCTCATCTGACAATGGAATAAGACCTACTACCTCACCGGTTAACTGGGGAGGGGGTGTGGATGAAATCAAGGAAGTGTCCATGTGAGTGCTGTTAGCTCTTCTCTGATCCCCTGACCTCCCCCACCTGTCCTCTCTGCTTCTGCGTGGTTAGGACCATCTTTCATCCCCTTTCCCACACACAGCTGAGCCCTCCTCGCAGCCAAGGCAAGAGGAAGCCCATTCTGTTCAAATCGTCAAGGGTTATAGAGGTCGCTCTAGATCCCTGCCTCTGCCCACCCTCTCCCCAGTGCTCATCTCGAGGAGTGCTGGGGGAGCCGAGGATGCCCCGCCGGGCTGTGACCTGCGGGAGACAAGACAGAAGCCCAGAACTCCCCGTGGCTGGGCACCCACTTCAGCAGGGCCCAGACGGCGCCCGGCCCCCACCCCACGCCCGGCAGAGGGCCGCCCCCTCACCCGCACCCTGTCTGGCTCAGCCCAGTCTCCTATCGCACATCTTGGCCGGAGGAGGCGGGAAGCACAAACGTAAACATCCCTTAAGAAATCGCCAACTCTGCCGTCCCCATCTAAGGATATATACATATTTTTAAAGGAACTGAGGGACCCGTGGGAGGGACGCAAACGCTCAGAAGAGTGAAGGATGGGAAAAGCGAGAAAGCAAACTTTCAACCGATCTCAGCGGAGACCCTGTGCACCGGCAGCGGCCACCCCACCGCACCGGCTCCCGGGCGGAGGGCGCGGGGGCAAAAGTGGCTGCATTTCGCCGCCGTCCGGTGCACGGCCTTCCGGGCGCAAACTTTCCAAGAGCCGTCCGGGGAGCGGCCGGCGGGCTCCGGGGAGCCTGGGGGGCGACCGCCGAGGCGGGGTGCGCGTGGACAGGGAGGCGGGAGGACGCGTGCCGCGAGAGAGTCCCGCCCTCGGTTACCTGGGTTCTGAGTGTCCCGGGCATCCGGCCGAGAGGGCGCAGGGACGCAGCACAGGCAGGAGGAGACCCAAACTCTCCTCCCAGCCGCGTCCGCCACCGGACAGCCCGCGCTGCACCTGGCTGGGAGGTCGGCGCGCTTCCCCGCGGGCTCCGCCCACCCCCCCGCGAGGGGCGGGGCCGGGAGGGGAGGGGCGGGGCGGGGGAGGAGCCAAGACAGGGCACAGGTCCCACCGTAGGGCCTGCACCTAACAGTGTGCCAGCCACGCTGGGCTCCGTGACCTCCAGAGGGTCGCCCCCTCACTCGCCAACCTGCGGTGCGAGGCAAGCCCGGAGCCCAGGTGGAGTCGGGGGTGTCCATAGGCCCCCTCTCCCCTGCCCCTTCCACGCCCTTCATGCCCACCCCCACTTTCAGGGGCAGAGACCTGGGAGCCCCGAGGCCTCCTGGAGGGCAGGGCCGCTGAGCCTGCTCTTCGGAAGAATGCATGGGGTGGAGCACAGGGAAAAAAACAACTGGGCGCCCGCAGCCCCACCCGACCATGAACTCTCCCCCGTGGGAGAGGCTCCTGGCTGTTCTGGGCCCCTGTCATCAGTTCCAACCAGCCGTCTCGGAAGTGCCCCAGCAGGCGGGTGCTTTGCCACCCTCACCCTTTCCCCAGGTCTGGAAGGTGCTGGGCCTGGACCTCTGCCACTCAGAGGACACGGTGATAAGAGTCAAAGGCACACAGAGGGCAAAGAAAAAACATTACCCCCCCAACCCCCGCCACCCAGACTCCGTGGCTACTCCCAGGTGCTGAAGGAACAGGTTGCAGCTACTTCCTGCCCTCACTCCTGCCCCTCCCAGAGGAACTCAGGAAAGTCCACTCTTTGGATAAAACTCCCAGACTGAAGTGGAGGTGCATCCCACCCGTGGCCCCAGGCTGTCTGAGCTTCTGCTCCCTGCCTTGCCTTGTTTGCTAGGTGTGCAGGCAGTGGCAGGAGTACTGGACCTGGAGTCCAGAGACCTGGGCTCTAGCCTCCATTTAGCTCTGTAACTTGGAGCAAATCTCTGTCCCTTTCTGAGTCTCAGTTTCCCCATTTGCAGTGAATGGGTTGCAGCTGATGATCGCTAAGGTCCTTTTTTATGGATCCTCAATCATGCTATTGAGCATCTGGCTTATTAGGTTTTCCTGTGGCTACATATCTTGTAAAGGGGTGTGTGTGTGTGTGCCCCTCAGTCTAGACTAGCTTGTCCTCTCAGACTTAAGTTCTGGAAGGGAAAGTGATGTGTCTGTACCAATAGGTAGGCAGTCATCCTGTGCAAACCAGAGCTTGACAAGGGAGCGGGGATCCCAGTCCCAGCTTATGCTGAATTCAGAGTGGCCTCAGACAGGTCCCTCGTTAATCCTTGCTCTGCCTTCCCAAGGGTACTGGGGGACCAGATGAGCCATGGGATATGAAGGCCTTTGAAGGGGGAAGGCGAAGGGTGTGTGCGTTCTTTTGATGCCCATGGCAGCGATGGGCTTCGGAGACAGAATGGGGCATGAGCTGTTTGAAGCCTAGAGCTGGCTCGTCCCCACCCTGTAGGAGCTGCAGCCGGCACAGGTACCCCCACCTCCCAGCCATACACAGACACCAGGAAGGTGAACAGAGATGCAGTTCCCCACCAGACTCCAGGCCCCTGCAGGCCTCTGGGTGTGCGGCTTGGGAAGCGAAAGAAGGAAGATGAAGAGTCTCCCAACATAAAGGGAAATGGTCAGTGGGTTTCTTTCTTTCTTTCTTTCTTTTTTAAATTAGTTTTGGCTGCGTTGGGTCTTCGTTGGTGCGCGCAGGCTTTCTCTAGTTGCGGCGAGCAGGGGCTACTCTTCGTTGTAGTGCCCAGGCTTCTCATTGCGTTGGCTTCTCTTGTTGCGGAGCACAGGCTCTAGGCGCGCAGGCTTCGGTAGCTGTGGCGTGTGAGCTCAGTAGTTGTGGCTCGCGGGCTCTGGATCGCAGGCTCAGTAGTTGTGGCGCATGGCTTAGTTGCTCCGCGGCATGTGGGATCTGCCCGGACCAGGGCTCGAACCCGTGTCCCCCTGCGTTGGCAGGCGGATTCTTAACCACTGCACCACCAGGGAAGCCCCAGACACCTTATAAAATGTAACTCATATAATCCTTTTGGGAGATTAGCCCCGTGCATCCATATGACTTGGAGTCTCCCATCTCTCCCTCTGCCCCTCCCTGGCACCTGCGCTTTTAGGGTGCAGGTATAGGAAGTTACTTTTCCCAACCAGGCGCCTACTCCTCAGGGGGCCAGCCAGCTCCTCCTGGGTGGGCCCAGACTGTCCTCTTCGTTCAAAAGGCTGTCTGAAGGCAGAACAGTGCCAAAGAGACCCTCACCCCCTCTTAATAGCAGAAGGTGGGTCCCTTGTGCGTTCTCAGGTCCCTTGCACCCAACCCTAACTTAAGCCATCAGAGCCCCTCCCCACTCTTATCTCGCCTGTGATGGCGTCATCAGGTCAGGGCTTACAGCTCCACTTTGAGAAAACTGAGGCCGGGAAAGGTGCCAGGACTCACCCAGCAGTGGCGGATCTGGCACGGCACCTCCCACACACTGTCGGAGCTGCCCTGCTGACGAGGCCCTTTCCTAGGCATCATCTCATCAGGGCTGGAAGCATTCACCTCCTTTCACAGAGGCAGAAATGGCCACTCAGGGAGAGCGTGTGGTTGATGGGAACTTCTAGAAGAGCATTCCTTTCAGCCACTGTGTTCACACAAGTGGGCAGTGCTGGTATTAGTTTCCTAGGGCTGCCGTAACAAATTACCACAAACAACAGAAGCTTAATCTCCCACAGCCCGGGAGGCTGGAAGCCCCGAATGTAGGCGTCAGCAGAACCACACTCCCTCTGAAGCTTCCACAGGAGGGTGTGTCCACGCCCCTTCCAGCTTCTGGTGGCTGCGGGAGTTCCGGGGTTGTGGCAGCATCACTCCAGTCAGTCTCTGCTTCCGTCTTCCCATGGCCTTCTCCTCTGTCACTGTGTCCTCTCCTCTTTGTGTAAGGACACCAGTCATTACATTCAGGATGATCTCACCTCGGGATCCTTAGTTACATCTGCAAAGACCCCTTTTTCAAATAAAGTCACAGTCACAGGGACTGGAGGTTAGGGCGTGGTCTCACCTTTTCAGGGGAGTCCCAAGTGTGCTGTTTTTGTTGGGTGGGGGCTTTATTTGGGGTGGCTTGGGGGGAGGGCACTCACAGAGATTATGAAGGGGGCTTAGCCCACCCTCCCTTGCAAGCACCATTGTTACCCCACAAGGTACCTTCGTTTTCCCCTACTAGCCTCAGAAGGTCTCTGTCCCTGCATCCAAAGATGCCCTAACAGGAAAATGTAACACCTGGTCCAGTGGTTCTCAATCCTGGCCAGATGTCAGCATCAGCCACCAATTCAATGGGAATCTCTGGCGGTGGGCCGAGGTCTTCTGTAAAGCTCCCCAGGTGATTCTGATGTGCAACCGGGGTGCAGACCCCCAGGTAGTGCAATTCCTTTGGCTGCCTGACTCTGGAGTGACTAGCGAGCCAAGGCCACGTCTGCGTCATCGTCCTGCCCCGAGGTGCCCTGGGTTGGCCCAGCACGCAGCAAATATAAATACAAATAAGTGTGTGAGGGGGCAGGGGGAGCCCACCCCGACGGCTCCAGCACCCAGTGATGGCGGTGGATTTTCCCAGCAGCGATGGCACTTGCACTTCTTGCCTGATTTCTGGGCCGCTCATTGCTCACCACTTCCCTGTGTTTCTCCCTCTCCCAGCCCCCTGAGCCTGCGGGGCACTGGGGGTGGATGCTGCAGAGCTGGTGGGCAGTCAAGCACTCCAGAAGGGGTGGGAAGACGGGAGCTCCCCTGGGCAGCCTCTGGCTTCTGCTCTCAGCCTGAGGCTGCTGCCTTTCCTGCATGGCTAACGACCTATAAGGATTGCCCCCCCCCCCGAAAAGTGTTGACTGCCCCCAGTGAACCCAGAGATCCCCCTCCCTGACCCCCGGCTCTCTCTCAGCCCCCAAGCACCCGCTCTCTGCAAGCTCTGGGCAAAACCTGGACTCAGCTCTATTTCAAGAGCCACACAAATATCCATCACCTTTAACCCCGCAATCCCATGCCTGAGAACGCATCCTAAGGGAATAATCCTCAAAGAATGAAAACGCTCTTTGAACAAAGTTTCAGCGTTCTAACAGCAGGAAATGAAGGAACCTACGTGTGCAGCTCTAGAGCGCTGGTAAGCAACAGCGCACCCATTTTAAAAGCTAATTGTGAAGACCATTGCACCATGGGAGAGCGCCGATGATACTGTGTTGAGTGTAAAACTGCACTGGGCCGGAGGCCAGCTGTGAAAAAGTTGTATATGTGCACGTACAAGGGCTGGAGGGGAACTGGGGGGAAAAGAAAGAAAACCGAAACGCCCATTTACTAGGTTTGGGATTGTGGGTGATTCTTTTTCTAACTTCTGGTATTGTTGTAATATGTTTGTGCAATAAATATTTGTATGAGCATATAATAATAGTAATTATTATTAGTCTTGCGATCAGGAAAGGCTCCTGAAGGCACCTATTCAAAGCAGGTGTAAATGAGCACAGGTCCTAATGCGGGCTGCCTCCGTGAAGTATTTGCATTTGAAAGAAGCTAAAGTTTCAGACAAACAGTGGCCTTCGGGCTGGGGCGGTAGA
This sequence comes from Balaenoptera ricei, assembly GCF_028023285.1. NCBI lineage: Eukaryota > Metazoa > Chordata > Mammalia > Artiodactyla > Balaenopteridae > Balaenoptera > Balaenoptera ricei. The sequence continues at coordinate 67,176,326 of NC_082640.1, forward strand.
GCTATTTTACAGGCAGGGTAAGGTCCTGCAGTCCCCACCTGTGGATGAGCGCCTGTCTCTGCACACCCACTCCCAGCAGCCTTCTTTAACTCAGTGTGCCCACTTTATGGGGCAACGGAGGAAGGGAGAGCTTACAGGTTACTCAGCCTCTGAGCCTCACCTCCTCCACACATTATTTTATCCAATGATAAGAATATCTGTGGGGGGACTTCCCTGGTGGTGCAATGGTTAAGAATCCGCCTGCCAATGCAGGGGACACGGGTTCGCGCCCCGGTCCGGGAAGATCCCACAGGCCGCAGAGCAACTAAGCCCGTGCGCCACAACTACTGAGCCTGCGCTCTACAGCCCGCAAGCCACAGCTACTGAGCCCATGTGCCACAACTACTGAAGCCCGCGCGCCTAGAGACTGTGCTCCACAACAAGAGAAGCCACTGCAATGAAAAAAAAAGCCTGTGCACCACAAGGAAGAGTAGCCCCCGCTCGCCGCAACTAGAGAAAGCCCGCGTGCAGCAACAAAGAACCAACACAGCCAAAAAATAAATAAACAAATAAATAATTTATAAAAAAAAAAAAATATCTGCGGGGTCAAACAGGAACACCTGACTAGGTTCATAGCTAGTAAAAGGCAGGGCAGAGAGCTGAACCCAGGTGGGTCTCAGCCAAAGGCAAGGGCCTCCTCCCCTCTGTTTTGGGGTCTTCCCCCTGAGGTGGGGAGGTGACCCAGTGCTATCCACAGCCACCTCAGTGGCAGCCTGGATGGGCAAGGACACTTCTAGAAATAGGGCTGGGACAGAGTGCTGACCCCAGGGAGGAGGGGGGTTGGCACTGCGCCTGAGGCTTTCTTAAAGTCTGGGTGTGGACCTTTTGAAGTTTGTTCTCAGGAAAGGCCGGAGAAGCCTTGCTGTGATCTCTGTCTCCACCCAGCTCAGGAGCTGTGAGAGGTGGAGGCAGAAGTGCTCCCCTGTGCTCTCCTGGGGGCTGACCGGCTGGGCAGGGCAGCTCGGGTCAGCTGATGAGCCCTGTGACGTACCCGGCTGCTTAAGGCGCGGAAGTCCAGATTTACACAAAACATTTAGCAGAGCGAAAAGGCTTCACTTTGACAGGAGGATTTCAAGTGATAGTCATAACCACTGTTTACCAAGCTCTTACTACAGGCCAGGTGCCCAGAGCTCTGTAGACACGGAATCTCATTTGACACTCATCAAGAGGCATGTCTATCTTTATCCCCATTTCATAGATTGGAAAGTTGAGGTAGTGACTTATACAAGGTCACACAGCCAGGACTCAGGACTGGTCCAGAGTTTGTGCCATCAATTGCTGTGCTACAGTCTTCCTTGGGAACCAGAGGGTACATTTCAATTTCCAAAAATTAAATATATATACAATTTTCCCTGGAGCACATCTGCTCTGAGGTTCACCACAGCATATATCCTACAGGTAACATTGAAAATATGACTCCTATTCACATTAGCCAGCCAATCTTGAGGCTTTCACAGGATCGAGCCTTTGAGAAATGGTCCACTTATGGGAAATAGGGCATGCTTGTAGTCAATTTCTTACATTAGAATACAGGGATGTAGAGATCTATTAGGTATTGTAGGAACAGCGAACTCCTACAAGGGCAAGTGACTTCCACGAATTAAAGGCTGAATCTGCATTAGATTGCCATCTGCCCTGCTGGAGTTTCTCCCTCCTCAAAAGTTGTTGTGCAGCTATTTTCGAGGTGGTTTCTGAATGAATACTAGAAAGTCCCTTTGGGTCCAGCCTGTGTCAGACCTAGCCTACATGATTTGTTTTTCTTGCCCTTTAAAGATTCAAGTGCGATGTCTCTCTTCTAACACACAGATCTGGGAATCTGCTAAAAGCAAGTGGTCACCACCGCCCTCACTCTCAAGTAACTTTCTGCACCACAGCTGGGTTTGAGAATACTCCTGAAATCCCTGCTAAATATTTTAGCGTGGGGAGGGAGCTGCTAAAGAGAGGGAGAAGATAATTGAGGGTTGTGTAAATATTTAATTTAGCCCCAAGCTAGTATCCTTAATTACAGAACATTGATGTCTTTATCATAATATTCCCCAGTCTAACTAACGACAAACAGCCCTTTCTCAAGCTCACTTCAAACCCCGGGTCAGAAGACTCCAGGCAGAGCCTCTTTCTATTACTTGCACGCTCTGTTCCCTCTGTCCTCCCAGTCCACTCCCGTGTTACCCTTCACCTCCCTGGCACGTCCTCACCACCCAGGGCCAAGGGAGGGGTGGGATGGATTGCATCATCTCTGCTCACAGATGGGGAAACTGAGGCTTAAAGGGTCAGCAAAGCTGACCGAGCCCAGGTGTCCTCACCCAGATCCTGAGTATTTTCTGCCCTACCTTGGGGCCCACAGGGAGGCCCTCTGGACCACTGGGGCCCCTATGGCTCCTCCCCGCTCTGAGTTCCGTTCTCTGTAATGAATGAGTAAAGCGAGTCAGCAATTGCACAGAGAGAAAGGGCCATGGACTGCCTCACTCTCGCCCAGGACTGCCAGGGCTGGGGGCCAGGGGCCTCTGGGTAATTGCCAGGCGACCAGGCAGAGTCAGCACCCGCCCCACCACCGCAGCCCAGGCCCTGGCTGCAGCTCCCCATTTTGCACCCTCCATCCCTGCCCTCATTCATCCCTCCAGGGCCAGGTACTTCATGCCTTATCTCTGGTTCTCACGACAACCTGACAACCTGGTGAGGCTGGCGTTGCCATCCCACATTGCAGACGAAGTCACTGGGGAGGTGCAGAGTGGTGAGGTGGCTTGTGCAAGCTCGTGCACTTGGCAAATGGCTGAGTAAGGACTTGACCCCAAAATGTGTGTTCTCCAGACACCAAGCTCTCCATCTGGCACCCCAGTCTTCCCCTCACAGCCCAACTTCCGATGGCGGGTCTGCCTGCCCCAGCGCTTGGTGAGGGCCGCCTGCCGGGCTCCGTCCTGGCTGGTAGAGCCTCAGTTTTGAGCCTCACCTGCCCAACATACACTGCACCTAGTCACTTGCATTGAAGGATCGATGTGCTGAGAAGCACTGCAGGATCCCATCACCCCGGGGACCAGGTCAGATGCTCACAGGTGGGCTAGGGCTCACAGGGTAGGGAGGGTGAAGCTTCCTCTGTCTCTGATTTCTTTCTTCATTCACTCACTCATTCATTCTTTCTTCAGCTCCTTGCTGAGAATCTGCTCTGTGACAGAAGCTGAATAATGGCCCCTCAAAGATGTTCACGTCTTGATCCCAGATCCTGTGAATATGTTACCATACATGGTGAAAAGGATTTTGCAGATGTGATTAAGTTAAGGAGCTCAAGATGGGAAGATTGTCCTGGATTATCAGAGTGGGCCCCTTGTAATCACAAGGGTTCTTACGAGAGGGAGGCGGGAGGGTCAGAGGTCAGAGAAAGAGTGTGATGATGGAACTAGAGGTCAGAGGAATGCAGCCACGAGCCAGAGAATGTGAGCAGCTTCTGGAAGCTGGAAAAGCCAAGGAAATGGATTCTCCCCAGAGTCTCCAGAAGGAACACATCTGTACTAACACCTTGATTTTAGCCCAGGGAAACTGATTTTGGACTTCTGATCTCCAGAACCATAAGATAATAAATTTGTATTGTTTTAAGCCACTGTGTTTGTGACAATTTGTTATAGCTGTACTAGGAAACTAATACAGATATGAAGATAAATGAGATGTGGTTCCTAACCTTGAGGAGCCCCTTATGAGGCCCGTGCAGAATCCCCTGAGAGCTTGTTAAAACACAGATTCTGGGCCCTACCCACAGAGTTCCTGTTTCAGTAGACCTGGGGCGTGGTGAGAGTTTGCACTCTGACAAGCTCCCAGGAGATGCTGAGGCGCCGGCTGGGGAACCACACTTTGCCGCTGATGTACAACAGCGGTTCTCAAGTTCTAATGTGCATTCAACTGTCCTGGGGACCTTGTTAACATGCTGGTTCTGAAGTTAATTTGTTCATTTGTTTGTTGCCATGTTAATTGCCTGAACTCTCTTTAGAATGTCAGGTCTGTGAAAGCAGCACCTCTGCCGTTGCTGTTAGAACAGGGCCTGGCAATAGATACTCGATAAACATCTGCTGTTAGGACGGGTGAATGAGCAAGGGTTTGGAGCTTGCAGGAACAGTTTAGGCCAGACATCGTAATGTGGGTGTCCCGGGTGCCCTTGCTGATGCCACAGAGTGAATGAAATCCCAGGGGGACAGAATGAAGATCAGGAAGGAAAAGGGGCTGGAAGGGGTCCCGGAGGACCCCATCATAGGAGAGGGCCGCAGGAGTATCCACAATGGAGGAGGAGCAGCTGGAGGAGAGGGGAGAGCGAGGAGACAGCCAGGGGAGAGGGTATTCAGGAAGGAAGGTCTGCAGTGCCAAGAGCGCAGAGGGCCAGAAGGGGCTTCCGGATGAGGCTATAGGGAGGGAAAACTTCAGCACATAGCTCCTGCTATTGGGAGCTGGGGTGGCATCTCCTAGGTGAAGGACTGAATGATTAGGGGGGACTTAAGGGCTCACCCACTATGCATCCATTTTTCTTCTCTCTTGACGTAGACAATTTGTAAAAGCAATATGTGTATGTTGGGAAATATTTTGGAGAATTCTGAGAAGTATAAGTAAGAAAACTGAAATCTTTTATCATCGTCATACCCAGAAATGAGCCCTATTTACATTTATATGCATTTCCATCTTTATTGAATACATGTATGTAATACATAAAATTTTCCTTCAGATTGGGATAAGACTGTTTATATGTTTATATCCTGTTTCTTTTACTTAATACATTCTTCCATAAGTATTTTTCATGTTATTTTGAAGAGTAAAATATAATTTTGAAGGGTAGATAATACACTTTTGCACAAATGCACTGTAATTTAACTGTACCCTTGTTTTTGAGTATTTAAGCTGTTGCATTGTGGTTTTAATTCGAATTACCTTAAGGCAAATGATGCTCAGCGTCTTTCATGTGTTTATTTGCCTTATTTCTTCTTTTGCAAAGTGTCTGTTGAAATCTTTTGCTTATTTTTGGATTGGGTTATTTCTTTTCCTATTTTTGAGTCCTTTATATATTCTGAGTATAAGTCCTTTGTCAGAGATGTGATTTGTAAATATTTTCTCCCAGTCTGGGTTTTCATTTCCAGTGTCCTTCGCAGAGCAAAAGTTTTTAATATCAATGAAGTCCAATTTATTATTAATTTTTTTCTTTTAAAGATTATGCTTTTGATATCTAAGAGCTCTTTGCCTAACCCAAAGTCACGAATATTTTCTCTTGTATCTTCTAGAAGTTCTATAGGTTTGCATTTTACATTTAGAACTATGATCCTTTTTGGAGTTAATTTTTGTATAAGATGTGGAGTAAATTTTGTATAAGATGTGGAGTACGTGGTCTTTTTGCTTTTTTTTGTCTTGCAAATACATGTTGAATGGTCCTAATCATTCATGCACTCGTACAAAGCGCGTGAGTGTGCACCCTGGGGCCCGGCACATCCCCATTTACACACAGCAAGGACACAGGAATTTGCCTTTGCACCACACTCCCACACAAGGGGAGACCATGCTTGGCAAGGAGCGCCCTAGGCTCGGGATCAGATCTCTACTCTGTTTCCAGCCTGCCCCTGACTCTCAGGAAGAAGTTACACCATCTCCCTGGGCCTCAGTTTCAACATCTGAAAATGGCAGTAACAACCCTGACCTCACTGGGTTGTTGTGAGGCTGCGGAGGTGTAACTTGGTAGCAGGATTCTAGACACACACACGAACAAACTGAGGAGTTCTGTAAGGCAAGGAGATGGGTCTGAGCGACAGTTTTGGGTGGAGGGATGGGGTTGGCTTGAATGGGAGAGGAATTCTTTTTTTAATGCATTTTTTATGTATTTAAAAATGGAAGTATAGTTAATTTACATGTGTTGGTTTACAAGATATTGAGTATAGTTCCCTGTGCTATACAATAGGTCCTTGTTGTTTACCTATTTTATATATATCGATAGTAGTGCATGTATGTTAATCCTAAACTCCTAATTTATCTCTCCCCTCACCCCATCCCCTTTGGTAACACAGTTTGTTTTCTGTGAGTCTATTTCTGTTTTGTAAATAAGTTCATTTGTATCATTTTTTAAAGTTTCACATATAAATGATATCATATGATCTTTGTCTTTCTCTGACTTGCTTCATTTAGTATGATAATCTCTAGGCCCATCCATGTTGCGGCAAATGGCACTATTTTGTTCTTTTTTATGGCTGAGTAACATTCCATTGTATATATGTACCACATCTTCTTTATCCATCCGTCAATGGACACTTAGGTTGCTTCCATATATTGGCTATTGTAAATAGTGCTGCAATGAACACTGGGGTGCACGTCTCTTTTCAAATTAGAGTTTTCTCTAGATACATGCCCAGGAGTGGGATTGCTGGAGCATGTGGTAGCTCTAGTTTTAGTTTTTTAAGGAACCTCCATACTGTTTTCCATAGTGGCTGCACCAATTTACATTCCCACCAACTGTGTGGGACAGGAATTCTTGATGGATTTCCAGGGAGCTGTATCTCTGCAAACCCTGGGAAGCAGCTACAAAGACTGCCTGGGGTTTGTCCTATTCTCTGTTTCCCTTCGGTGAAAAGGGCTTCCATTGCAGTCTGAGGGACTGAGGTTAGACATTGGGAATAACTTTCCCTCTGACAGAGGAAGAAGTGAAAAGGGATAACTGAGTTCATGGTGCAGGGAGTAGCGTGGGTCTTTCCTGGTTGTGCCTGTCCAGACTTCCTTCCTTCCCTGAGGGACCCAGCTGGGCCTCTCCAGGCTGGGGTCTGACTTTGATGCAGGCAATTTGCTGGAGAAGGGCCTCGCTGCCCTGCAGGTGGTGCCCTTGAGCCAGCCCAGGAGGTGGCTCGGACTTCACCCAGCACTGCAGCTGCTCGAACGGGCGGCCAGAGTCTGGTTCCCACCCTGTGCCCGCAGGGCCTCAGGCTAGGGGTTGCAGGACCCCAGGCCTCAGGCCTGAGTGAGCCAGAAGTAGCTGCTGTGGCATCAATGTGAAGACGGAGAAAAACTCTGGGTTTGGGGGCCGCCCACCTGCCCAAAACAGTTCAGGTGCCCCGCCCTGTGGGCCTTTCCAAGGGTGGCGCTCAGTGTGTGGAGACTCAGAAAAACCTGGTACAGATCTTAGTTCTTCCCCTCACTGCCTGATGACACCCAGGCATGTCCTTAGTTTCTCCGTTTTCCCACCCAAAAAAGTGAATGATCCGTCCTCCTTCATAGGGCCGTCAGAACACCTAATAAGCACTTAATAAATGTTAGCAATTATTGTTATTCAGCAAACGCGATGTGTCAAAGCGTCAAGAAAGATTGTATTGCCAACTAGATGGATATTGAATGCTAGAATCACAAGTGGTTTTATTTTCAGAAAATATTTAAGAAGATTTAATTATAATTTCAAAAAATTAAATTGAGAATTCCAGGTTTAAGTAAAATTTTGATTTTACGTTTTGATATCCATTATTTATCATTTGTATTTGGCCTTTAAAGTTTAATAGATATGTTTTAATATTTTAGAAAAAATAAAACTTTTTTCACATATATCACTTTTCAAAAAAGTTAATTTTTATAACTGATTTAATTTACATTTCTATGATGAAAATGTATTCAAATTTTATACTCTGGATGTAATTCATTTTATTTTTAATCCCTTGGATCATTGAGAATGAGTGCAAATAGACATGATGATAGAAAGAGCAATTATGGAAGTGGAACTCAGACAAAAAAAGGCACAAAGAAACAGAAAATCTTGAAAGAGACAGTCTGCTTAAAATTTTAAAAATTGCCAACAACAAGTGAGCAGCTTTCACTGTACCCCTCCCCGTCAAAAACCCCACTTATACGATTACTAGAAATGAAAAAGGAGCTGAATAAACCGCCAACAGTGGATAGTCTTCAATAAAGATAATAGGGAACGTTGATGAGATGTTTTTTTTTTTTAAGATTTTATTTTTATTTATTTATTTATTTTGGCCAAGCCAGGTCTTAGTTGTGGCAAGCAGGATCTTCACTGTGGCATGGGGGGCTTTTTAGTTGCAGCAGGCAGGTTTCTTAGTTGCAGCACGCATGCCGGATCCGACCAGGGATCGAACCTGGGCCCCCTGCACTGGGAGCGCGGAGTCTTACCCACTGGACCACCAGGGAAGTCCCCAACAGAATGGTCTTAAAGGGATCAGAGATAATTTGGACAAGATACAGTAGCACTAGAAGAGTTCAATGAAACAGCAGATGATCCTCAAAGAGCAAACCATGGACTTTGGCAGAAAATGAAAGTATCTTTAAAAGTCTGTCAATTGGGCTTCCCTGGTGGCGCAGTGGTTGAGAATCTGCCTGCCAATGCAGGGGACACGGGTTCGAGCCCTGGTCTGGGAAGATCCCACATGCCGCGGAGCAACTGGGCCCGTGAGCCACAACTACTGAGCCTGCGCATCTGGAGCCTGTGCTCCCCAACAAGAGAGGCCGCGACAGTAAGAGGCCCGCGCACCGCGATGAAGAGTGGCCCCCGCTCGCTGCAACTAGAGAAAGCCCTCGCACAGAAATGAAGACCCAACACAGCCAAATAAGTAAATAAAATAAATTTTAAAAAAAAAAGTGTGTTAATTATTTGCTTGCCACTAATAATGTTAGCAGTGTTATTTTTAAAAAACAAACAAATCTAAATTGGCTGTGTCATTTTTTAAAGGACTAAAAATATTTTTAAATGTTTAGAGAAAAAAGTTTTTATAAGTAGAAAGAACCTTCATATATAATATGCAGTAAAAGTAATATTCCAATAAAATATAAGGAAACTAGAAAGGAGAAATAAAACACTGATATGACCGTAAAGGAGAAGATTCACATTCACATAGTCCAGTTCATAGAGACTATTTTCTAGCCATTTCTGCCTAGATTAAGGCAGAATCTCAATTGAGAGATTTGAACAAATGAGCAAAATACTGGTATTTGGGGTTTTCTTTATAATGTCCCAAAGTTGAAAGGTGTGAAAGAACTTAAGAAATGCTACATGGATTCTTCATGCTAATCAAGGAATATAAATTAACACACTGCTTCCTTTATCTGGAAAGTCCTGCTATGAAAAAATACCAGCTGAATTAAAGAGTGTGCTTGCGGGGGTACAGTCTATCACAGCCACCCTGCCTCATCACAGACCTGCAACAAATATTTTATGGTTTGGCATTTGGGGTACCACCAAGCTAGATACTGCTTCACGAGATGTTGAAATCTATAATGAGAGAAATTCCTAGGGGACAATTAGAATATTATGTAACGCTTCCTGTGATAATGATGAGTTATTCTATATAAGCTTATTACACTATTTGAACATGTAAAACTTATGATTCACTTCTGAACCTACGGTCCACTTTAAGGAATATATGACTAATTCCAGTTGCTACTGTCTCAGAATATTGAAGTTTTTCCATACAGAATTTAAAGAAAAACTAAGAACTCAAGAAAGGTTGTCTAACTTGGCATTTCTGGCAGTAGAACAAAGTTTTGTTACCAATTACTTAACAACAATGTGATTTTGTTGAAATAAAGGAAGAGATACACTAAATGAATAATGTATAACTTACCTGTTTTTATTTTATTAGTCTTTCAAACATCACTAGCCCACCAACAGAACACTCAGACATACATAGTAATGATTAAATTCAGCCATCTTTGATATTTTACTAACTTTCAGCCATATAAAAGCCAGTTTTCAGTCACATGAAAAACACTATTTTCAATTTTGTCATTATTAAGGTATATCTGTTAAGGTAGGAGGAGAAAACAACTTTCTTTAAAGGGCTTGTGAGCCTGATTAAGAACTTTGAAATATTTAGTCATGTGGTTGGTGGGTCTCCATTTGTACTCTTGTTCCAGGCCCCAGAAATGTTAGGAGACCACCCGAAGACCCTTCTTCAGAGAGGCTGTGAGGCATAATGGAGAATCAGTGAGTATGGAACAAGAAGACCCACCTTACTGGACTTATTTTCCTTCCTCGTCCATGAATCCAAGGTGACACGGCCTGCCTCCCAGCACCATTTAGAATTCCCAGGACATAGTACATGTGGAAGTGCTTCCTGACACGGAGACAACTCTCCAGGTTGTCTGGCCCAAGACCCCTGGTTTCATGCCTTACCTCCTTTGTAAAGGACACTGGCTTGCCCCAGCTGTTGACTCACTGGCAGTTCTAGGCCATCATATTTTATACCACAGCCGTCCTCTTCCCCCTGGTTGACCAAAGGGTGGTCAAGTGACCTATGACATAAGAGTAGACAAAGATGAGCTGGAACGGAGAATATTTCCACCTTCCCATCGACCCCACCCCTTTCCCCAGGACATCCTGTGTGTACTCAGCAACTCAGGAGTGCTGCTAAACTTCTGTCTACTCTGTGGGCCCTCCTGCCCCACCCCATCTCTCTAGCTCATAAATGTAGTCTCAATTTTCTTGTGGTATGAGCTAGGAAATTGTTACAGACTCGTCTTTTATCTAATGCAGAGAAAAACTGAGATGGCTAAATTAGACGGGCTGTTATCTACTACAAGTATGAAAGAATCAAACGATCCTGACCAAATTTAGAACAAAATTTGACCCTAGAAAATGGACTTGGTAGAAATAAAGCTCACAAAAGAGAACTTGCCATGACAGAAACTATCATCAGTGAAATCTGGGACTGACCAAAATGTGATCTATGAACCAAATTTCTAACCTAAAACTTAAGTGAAAGAGAATTGGTCCCCATGAAAATAGTTTTAGTCAACTCGAAATGAAAAAGTGAAAAAATTGGAAATGGCTTAACTGGGCTTTATAGAAAATTGATCAAGGAATTAAATTGACTTAATGGAGTCCATTCTGGAAAGCCCTTTCCCAAGGAAAATTCATCAGAGTCAGCACACTTCCTAGTTATATCTTTATATTCAAAATGTCTCCAGTGGATTCTCTGTGGAATTTTCATTAAGAAACAAGAGGTGGTTCATGGTGGTTGCACCTGAAAGGTCACGGTGTAGAGGGGCTGGGGAGGGTGTGGGCAGGGTCTTTGTAGGTGGGCTCCTCTCTCCTTAAAAATGTACTAGAATTATATGACTGCATTGGTATTACGACAAATATAATCCAGGCTGGATTCATTGTTTTCTATTCGCCATTATTATATTCGTCTTTTTCTTCTGATTTTAAAAGAAATTAAAATTAAAACACTTTTGTGGGCTCCTAAAAAGCATTGAGGGCCTTAGGTGCTGTGACTAATGGATAAGTTGGCCCTGGAAGGGGCCCAGGCCAAGGGTAAGCAGGAAAGTCTGAATGAACCTGGGGGTAGGGTGGGGCCGGATGGAAGGAAGAGACAGGGCTTTACCTTCACCTTCTTAATGGAAGTTGCCAGGGTGACAGCTCCCAGCCCAGCCTTCCTTCAGCTGCTCTGCTTTTCCTAAGGCCTGGTTTCCATTCACATATCTCTTTACAGTGAACGTTCCATCTCGCAAGGAGCCCTGGGTTTCTGTTCTTGCTACCTTAAGAGCCCAAGTAAACAAACAATTCTAAGGGCCTCTACCCACACTCGTGAAGCCCCTCTCAGCAATCCACCTCATGGTCGGTCGTCCTGTCTCGGTTGAGTTGTCTGTGTGGAGGAGAGCCGGTGTGCATGTGGTCCCCTCCCTGACTCAGCTGTGCACTACTGGGGCCAAGATTGGCTTTCTCTTTAGACCCACCCCCTAACCATTCCACCTCATCAACATTTGAGTACCTCCTGTGTGCCAGCCCCTAGGTCATAGAGCCTGGGGCACAGCATTAAACAAGACACAGCCCGCCCTCAAGGAACTCATTCAGGGCCAGCCCAGGACAGGGTTTCTCAACCTCAGCACTATTGACATTTGGGCTAGATAATTTTTTGTGTGGGCAGCTGTCCTGTGCATTGTAGGATGTTCAGCAACACCCCTGGCCTCCACTCACTAGGTGCCTCCCCCAGATCATAACCATCAAAATATCTCCAGGCACTGCCAAATGTCTCCTAGGCGGCAGACATTGCCCTAGTGAGAACCACTGGTTTAGGCAATGGGTGTTGACAACTGAGTCAAAGGGCTCAGGGATCACAGTGTAGCTCATCGTGGGCACCCCAGAACGCCCATAGGAGCTGGAGGGGAGAGAGATGCAGGGATGCAGGTCTGGCTGTCAGGGATGCTTCATGGCTGAAGTGCTGTTTTAATTTGGGCCTTGGAGCTGAGCAGAGCCCTGCAAGAACTGTCAACAACATGGAGGAGAAGAATTGAGAGAACTCTTATGACATACGATTGAGGAGAAACGCTTATGCTCCAGTAGGAATGATGGGGGTTAGATAATGGGTTATCTATTCATTATCAACTGGAGGGCGGGGAATGTGTAAATACCTAGGAAATCCTTAGACAATACTTAGGTTACCCATGAGTTAAATCTAGTCTCAAAATGCATTTTGTTTGGTTCATCTAGTAATAATTTAATTTTTGACATGATTTTAAATGCTTTGTTTTAGCCACAGTCCCCACTATTCTTTATCACTCACTGACCCAATTATTCTTTTACAGTTATTTCACTTGCCACGTTTCTGAAGGCTTGTAAGTTTACATCTTTAAATATAAACAATATAGTGACTTTTCACTTGGGAGTTCATAGATACTTTCCAGATCTTTGGGTAAAATTCAGGGCATCAGGAGGCTCAATAATCGGCTGAGACCATGGGGCCCAAAAATGTATCTAAACTTTTCTGGGCATTTTTCTGGTGAGAGAGTCTCTGGCTTTCATAGAACTCTCCAAAGGGTCTGCCCTTCTCTCCTGAAAAAGGCCTAGCTAGGTGGGGCAGAGGTCTTTGCAGGTCCCTGGAGACATTTTGTGCAATAAGCAAAGGAGAGACTCAGGGCTGACTTCCGTTCACCTTTTCCTCTTAGCCTAGTTTAATTCAGTTAGTAATTAAAAATATGAATGCACTGTGGGATCTGCTTAGAGCACGGGCAGGCGTTGCGGCAGTCACCAGAGGCCTGGGCGCATTGATTTAAGATGTCTGGGCAAACTTTGTGAACCAGAGAGAAAGCCTTCAGTTAAAGATTTCTTCCACCAATTAAGAGGCCCCTTTGGAGGACACAGAGCCAGAGGCAAGACAAGAATCGCAGCTTGGAGGTGCCAGTCAGCCAGGGAGGACACGGGCAACGGTGGTGTGGTCCACGAGTGGTCTCCCTCACCCTCCTCATCCCCCTGGCCCCAGGGCCCGCAGGCTGTGCCACCTCCCAGAAAACCACTCTCACAAAGGATCTGGTCACTCCATTTACACCAAGGTGTACATGATGAAGCAGCTTACAATTAGGTTCGCATTTTGACTGTAATCATGTTTTAGCCCAAGAGTCTCTGATTTCACGGGTAGCTTGCTGGGGGCGAGATAAGGGTGGAGGATAACTTTGGGGAGGGGTCCGTGAGGTGGGGATTGGGGGAAGGGGCAGGGGTCCCGTCCTCAGACTCGAAGCCCTTTTCCTCAACTGAGAATTGGAATTGTTCTTTGAGCTGCAAGGACAGCTGGGGCATTTCGTCTGGGTGGTTCCAGTGTGGGCAAAGACTCTCCTTCCCACTGAAAAGACAGCAGCTGTGTGTGATTTCCCTGACTTCTCTGGGTTTTCTGTTAATCCTACCTCTCTGTAGTTTTTGCTCTCAGGATCTGCTGGGCCCACCAGGCCTGGGCTGAGTTCTGAATTTCCCAAGGGGGTGGGCAGGCTGCACTGTGTGTGTGTGTGTGTGTGTGAGCGTGCTCACACACATGGGTCTGGGGCTTACCGTGACCCTGACCCATCTCCCAGAGAACTCTGTGCTGAGAACTCTGGGGAACCGGTTTGTTCTGGGGGATGGAGAAAATGAGCAGCTGTAGGGAGGCCTGCACTCTGCCATTAAAGTGGATGCCCACTCCATTGGTCCCCTAGGACCACCCTGAGGATAAACTAAACTAATGGAAGGATGCTAAAAAGTTTAATGTAGGAAAGTTCTTTAGAATCTCATTATTTCCAACTCAAATTTGGAATTTGTAATATTTTTAAATGTTTTGTTTTCATAGCAAAGAATAAAAAACGTATGCCTCCTGAATCTGTTACTTTTGCAGATTATAGACGGCAGGGACCCATTCTTACTCATCACTGCCTCTCCAGCTGCTGGCAGGCTGCCTGGTAACCGCCCGCTGAATCCTTCCAGATGTTTCTTGTGCATTTACATACGTGTGTGTGCATTTGCACACACAAACACACTCTCCTTACATCTTACTCTGTAACATACAGAGCTTTTGAAAGTCCATTACGGAAGACGGTAAACAGCAGGAGGGTGCCGGAGGGGCTGTGATGCTGGGTCATCCAAGATCTAATGTATACAGATGGTCCAGGGATGCAGAAGAAACGGGGCACATACCAAGGAGACTTGATCGCTGAAACAACCTCCTGTTTCCAGGCTCTTCTAATCATTTAGTGGAGCAAGTATCAATTTCAGCAGATCTCATAGAGTCCACAGAGGAAATGGGCTCATTTTCCCATCTGTGGGCCAGCACTGGGGCTGAGATCTGCACCCTTACTTGAGCCCCCTGGGGTGGAGTCAGGAGCTAGCGGGTCATGGTTATTGCTTGGGGATGATGGCTGGGAACATGGAATCTGGGGGCGGACATACCTGGCTTCCAGACCTTGGCTGTCAAATTACTGACTTCTGGCGAGTTGTTTGACTTCTCCAAGTTTGTTTTTTCATCTGTGAAGTTCACATAGTACTTCCTCCCAAGACTGTCAAAAGAATTAGTGGTACATGTGGAGTCCTTTTGCCAGAGCCCGACTGTGTGCACGCAGACACTTGAGCTGCCCATATTCCCACTACTACTTGGCTTTGATTTGGGTGGGGGAGGTTACCCAAAGCCTACCCTTGGAAGAGCGCTCCTGGCTGTGGCTCAGGGCAGGCACGGCATCTTCTTACCTTTGCTGTCCTGGCAGCTAGCACATGAAAGGAACTGCATGACCTTGAGCAAGCTGCTTAAACAGCGTTTTGTTTTCTCATCTACCACCCGAGTCGGGCTGAGTGGTAAATGAGGTTGAGCTTGGGGGGCACCTACAATGGTGCTTATTCCCTCTCCTTATTCCTAAACAAAGAACAAGAAACACCAATCCAGGGACTTCCCTGGTGGTCCAGTGGTAAAGAATCCACCTTGCAGCACAAGGGATGCGGGTTCAATCCCTGGCTGGGGAACTGAGATCCCACATGCCGCAGGGCAACTAAGCCCGCGTGCCACAACTACTGAGCTTGAGCACCTCAACTAGAGCCCGCGTGCCACAAACTACAGAGCCCACGCACCCTGGAGCCTGCGTGCCACAACTGGAGAGAAGCCTGCGCTCTGCAATGAAGAGCTCGTGTGCCCCAGTGAAAGATCCCGCTTGCTGCAACTAAGACCCGACGCAGCCAAAAATAAATAAAATAAAATAAAATAAAATAAATAATAAATAAATCTTAAAAAAAAACCTTTCTATCATTCTACTTTAAAAAAAAGAAAAAGAAACACCAATCCAGAGCCATTGTTGGCTGTACTTTGCTGTATCCTGATACTCAGAGCTCTGAATGTTTACTCAAGCTGACAAGAAGCTGCCTGGGTGACACCTCCTGGTGGGTATTTCCAGATGGAGACAGTACCCTCTTTGTTGCCTGCAGGAGTTGAGAAGATGCACTCTCCTCCTCCTGATTACCTTGCCACACCATTGATGGGATTTGGGAATTAGTTTGGGGCCTCCCACTCTGTATTCATTGAATTGCAGAGATTTAATCTCACCGGTGTTAAAAAAGAAAAGACAGAGTAACAGGCATTAAATTAAGCTCCTGCGCTTTTGCCAAGAACCCTCCACCCCCACCAGACCTCAGGGATTTACTTCCTTCTCTAATGCCCAAAGAGATTACTACTCTACTAGTTTTTCTAAACTGAAATGGAACAGCCATTCTTATCTCGGGGATTTCACTAGGTGCTGATGAGAACTGAGCAAAATCCCAGGAAGGCACTGGCTCTTCCAGGTGCACTAGAGGCAATGTGGGTGGGGTTGCCTAATAATATCCTCCCTAAACCATGTGTTTACCAGCAGTTCGTGGGCTGCTCTATTTCTGATCCTTCCCAGGACTTTTTTCTTCCTCTTTCGCTGTTCTCTTGGCTACGGCTCGATGGTTTGCTTTGCAGTCCTGTCATTTCACAAAATCTTACTTCTGGAAAAGGATTAGAAAAGTTACACAGTGTTGCTGCTACTTAACATTCAGGAAATGCAGCATCCACACACAAGTTACCAATCATACTTACCAGATGGTAACTGTATCTTTTCACTAGAAAGTGAGCCGCAAACATTGAAACTCATCACCAACACATTTAAATTCACATCCATTTTCAATGTGACATCCTTAATGAGTTGGTATAATGAAAATCAGTATTTTATCCCTATATTGTTAACTATTTGTAACAATAATGCTACAATAATGCAGACTTGATATTTTTTAAATTGTCATGAAACAAAATCTCACCACAACCTACAATTCTGATATACTCTGTACCTAAATATATTTTTTCAATACTTCAGAGTTCTATATTCAGAATGGGCTAATGGAAATGGCACATGGCAGGAAGAATAAAAATCTTGCAGCTGATGATGGTGTCTATATACTTTTTTAGCACCAGTGCTTAAGCTTAGTGGTTACTTTTTGATCAACTATTTCCCTAAAAAAACTTTAAGATCAACTAGTTCTCTCTTATTGGACTTGTGTTAGGAGGCAACTGAAGCCCACGGGGGTGGAGTAAGTTCCTGATGTGATAACAGCAGAGCCAGAGAGCCTTGCCTCCCGAGTCCCCGGTCTAGATTTCAGTCCACCTAACACTCCCCAAAGATCTCTGAGTTTTGGCCTTAGCTGGTTGTCAATAAATTAAATGGCAAGCCTGGCTAGTTTGGTTTCTGTGCACTGAATGAGTGAAGAATGGTTGCTAATGGGCTGAATTGTGTCCCACCCAAAATCCATGTTTCAGTCCTAACCACTAGGACCTCAGATTGTGACTGTGTTTGGAGAGAAGACCTTTAAAGAGGTAATTAAGGTAAAATGAGGTTTCTGAATTAATGGGCCCTGATTCAATATGACTGGCTAGGACACAGACAACACACAGAGGGATGACCATATGTGAGGACACAGCAAGAAGGCAGCATTCTGCATGCCAAGGAAAGAGGCCGCAGAAGAAACCGTCCCTGGTGACACCTTGATTTTGGACTTTTACCTTCCAGAATTGCGAGAAAATAAATTTCCACTATTTAAGCCACACAGTCTGTGGCTTTTTTTTTTTTTTTTTAAATGGCAACCCTAGCAAATACAGTGGTCCAGACTGAAGGAAAATGTAGAACTCACATTATACTTTTCTTTATAATAGAGACACTATGTTATTAAGTAGGGCTCATTTATCCTAAGGATACAGTGGAATCTCATGGAACCAGAGTGGAATGCTGATGGCCTCAGAAATGCATTGGAGGGACTTCCCTGGTGGCGCAGTGGTTAAGAATCCACCTGCCAATGCACGGGACACGGGTTTGAGCCCTGGTCCGGGAAGATCTCACATGCCGCGGAGCAACTAAGCCCATGCGCCACAACTACTGAGCCTGAGCTCTACAGCCCACGAGCCACAACTACTGAGCCCGCATGCCACAACTACTGAAACCTGTGCACCTAGAGCCCGTGCTCCGCAACAACAGAAGCCAGCACAATGAGAAGCCCGCGCACCGCAACAAAGACCCAATGCAGTCAAAAATAAATAAATAAATAAATTTATTAAAAAAAAAAAAAAAAAGAAATGCATTGGACCCAGGGCCTGGAGCATTGTCAAGATTCTGTTTTCATCTCTGCTTTTCATTGTGTATCTGCTTCAGTTTTGTTTTGTTTTGTTTTTAAATCCATCCCAATTTCCAATTCCTGGGGGAGAGAATGATTGGCCCAGCTTGAGTGAGGGACTCACCCC
Source organism: Balaenoptera ricei (assembly GCF_028023285.1). Lineage (NCBI taxonomy): Eukaryota > Metazoa > Chordata > Mammalia > Artiodactyla > Balaenopteridae > Balaenoptera > Balaenoptera ricei. Next base: position 67,194,343 of record NC_082640.1, read on the forward strand.
TGGTCTAAGAGTCATGTTAGAAATGACTGTTAGAGGGAGGCAGAGTCACATGGCACACCATGGCCCTCACAGCCCTGTGGAGGGCTTCCCTGGTGGCACAGTGGTTAAGAACCCACCTGCCAATGCAGGGCACACGGGTTCGAGCCCTGGTCCGGGAAGATTCCACATGCCGCGGAGCAACTAAGCCCGTGCGCCACAACTACTGAGTCTGCGCTCTAGAGCCCGCAAGCCACAACTGCTGAAGCCCACAGGCCTAGAGCCCGTGATCCGCAACAAGAGAAGCCACTGCAACGAGAAGCCCATGCACTACAACGAAGAGTAGCCCCCGCTCGCCGCAACTAGAGAAAGCCTGCGTGCAGCAACAAAGACCCAACGCAGCCAAAAATAAATAAAAATAAAAATAAAAAAGCCCTGTGGAGACAAAGGAGGCGTTCTCAGGAAAGGAGCTCACCAGACTATGGAATAAGTCCTGTGCAGCATGGAGGGTCTGTCTCCTCTCAAGGGCAATGGGGAGGCAAATATGTGATGCTCAGTGTGCTAAAGCAGAATGGCCGATGTATTAACAGTTTGGCTACAGATAGCAAAATTAAGGCAAGAGCAGTGCAAGACCTCATTCAGACCAAGGACTGCTTGCAGTCTTATGGCTGTTTCCCAACTGAGGATGAGAGAAAGAAGAGATGACAACAATGTTGATTAGCAGCCTGTCAAAGTATGTGCACTCATCAGGTAGAAAAAGTTGATTGGTGATCAATTGGAATTCCATTATAGAAATGGTGCAGAATGTTTATAATCTAAAAAATAATGTGCAATGAAACATAACAGGAAGCCAGACTAGTCTCTGGTTTCATACATATTAGGGAAAGTAAAATCATTACTTTCTGAGAGGAAGAGGGGGCAGAGATTAAATAATGCTTTTTGTTCTGGAGAAGAGTTTATGTATGGGAAATACAGCAAAAACAAACTTTCAAATAAATCGGAATCAGACAAAAGTGGTTACCAGCCTGAATTAGCATGGGAAAGGGCATCCTCACAACTGTCACAGCACCTTGCTTTTGCTCACGTTACCCCTTCTTCTTCCACCTGGTACCCAGGCCTGAAGCCCCTGCTTAGGCTATCTCCTCTGTAACACCTACCCTGACTGACCACACAATTTGGCATTTTATTTTTCTGAAACTGTTTTGTGGACATTGTGTTCCCCCTATAGACTAAACCTCCTTAGGATGAAGGCCCATATGATATTCCCCACTTTCTCTTAAAGGGCCTGACACACCTTTAATGAACATTTGTTGCCTGACTAGTTGTCACCAGCTGAACAGAAAATGGTCAGAAATATGCTTGCTGGGCTCAAGTAATCTTAGAATAATCAGAGAAGAAAGAGAAACATCCAGGTATGTTCCTTTTAAGATAAAAACTTTATTTTACAATTATATAAAGCTGCTTTACATTAAGCACAAACAATCGATTTACTTTGTATAGAAACAAAATACCTTTTCATCTGCAAAAAATCAAGTTTTGCTGTATATAAAACTAACATGTGCACATTGTGCTTAAACTGCAAAGTCTGTACAGCTTTACAAAGGACTACCCTTCAGAAGGGCATCCAGTAAACACTTTATTGCATATTTAACACATGGTCTATAACCCACATGTACAATGGAAGAGAAACAAGAAAAACAATTAAAAGGAGGATGAAAATAGCAGCTTTCAGTGAAAGTTTGCACACCGACAAAGAAAAAGGTCTGCCACATCTGTAGAGTTGTGCTTGTGTGTCATTTTTGTACTTGCTCACATACACTGGATGGTTTTTGGATGAAGCCTTTATGTACAATAACTCTGAAAGGGTCAAACCTGACCTTCATCTGGAAACTTTTGGCTGGTTTTATAACTGAAGTGGCAATAGGTTTAATTTAATATCAAAGCTAACTCAAGGTAAGTGTAAACAACTAATACCCATATTCTTGGAACAAAGAAAAATTTAAAGAAATAAAACAAAACTTTAAAATACCTTCCCCATTCTCGCAAAGCTCAGACTAAATAAACATTTTGCATGATTTAAAATCCTAGAAAACTCCACAGGTGTTTAGGAAGAAAAGTGTGATGGATGGTCTTGGGCAGTGTTTCTCCACATATATCCCCCGGTTCACTTGCATCAGAATTACCTGAACACTTTTTTTAAAAATGCAGATTATCATGCTTCACAGGCCGATTTACTGAATATCTGGAATCGGTACTTCAGTAAAGCTCCCAGGTGATTCTGAGGCATTAGTTTGAGAACCACTGGTTTGTACAGCCAGTGCTGCTACAGGGTCAACTCACCCTTTTTGAAAATTCTGGGATCACAGGAAAAATCGAGTTGCTGTTGCAACGTGGAAGGCAGTGTGAAACCAACAGCAATGAAATAGCAATGCCATTTCTAGATCAAAATGTCTTTCTTTTTTCAGTGGAAAAAGACAGCCACATTGTTAAGGCACTGATATTTGTCACAGAAGCAGTACCATACTGTTTTCACTGATTCCCTCAATCTGAAGTACCAGTATGCAAACACAAGGCAGAAGTCTGGACTGCTCTAAATAATAACAAATACGATGGAGTAAAAACGATTTCCAGATTGGAGAAGGTTTATTTTTGAGCCCTGAAATAAAAAAAGCAGGAGTCCAGATATTCTTGTTGAGACATCTAATGTGTAAGAACTACAAAGGTCAACGGCTAGGGGGAAGCCTAATAACCCACAACTGTTTTGTTGTGGGCAAAATCGACTTGTGGTCACATAAATTGGGAGTTTAAACTTACTTTTCCATGGCCAGTTTAATATTGTCTTCAGTTGTAGATCTTCGTTCCTGCCCCCTTTGCCACTGATACATATATTTTGTACATAGATATGTATGTATTCTCTGGTTTCTAAGTGGTGTTGGTAGGCTGAGTTCAATCAAGATGTAGTGTGCAGGCAGGTGCCCACCTGGCTCTTGATGTGCATTTCATACAGGTCACACACAAACTGCACGGTGTGTGTCAGACTCAGTCCCCTGAAAATATGGGGTCTCATGTTTCCATTCTGTATAAGTTATTGTATTGATTTAGTGTATTGTCATACACTAAAACAAAGACAGCAAAATCAGCCTCCTTCAGTTCTGACCTACTGCCTGAAGTCTTATAGCAGACACTACCCAGGGTAGAGGGCTATGATACCTATTTATGTGAGGTATAAAACTAAAATAAAGGTCTGATTACACATGTACAGCTAATGCAGTAGCATCACTTTTATCCAATAGCTGAAATAATTTAAAGTTAAAATTGCAAAGGAAAAACACTGATGCACAAAAGGCAATAGTTTGGAAAGTTGTCAACCAAGAATGATCTAAGTAGAAAAAAAAAAAAAACCTGCTACAAAACCTTATAATATCTGACCTAGTAATTTCCTTTAAAGGGGAAAAAAAATCTTAAAAAGACAGTGGTAGTGGACTTATCAAAATTACTACCTCCTCTCCAAATTTAAGTTTATAATAAAAATTCCCAAATGTCCCCCCAACATAGAAAAAACTCTCTAGCATAGTCTGAAATGAAATACAAAATTCTAGATAGTGACAAAAAGAAACCACCACAATGGGGGTAGAGGAGGGATAGAATGATTATCAAACCTTTACTGATTGTAGATCAAGTTTCATAAAACAGATAACATTTCTGTAATTTCTTGTGCAGTCAACAAGTTTCATTTTAGTTGTGCTTACATTATATAACTGTGAAGCCTGAACACTGGTTGTGTTTTTAATTTACACGTTTCAAGAAAACCATAAATTCAAAATATTCTCCATATATAACAAATTGAACAAATCCAACAAATGTTCATTCACTCCCAAAAAATTAATATATAGAAAAGAAACATCATTTTTAAAGTTGCACAGTCCACTATTCAGGCTACAAGTACATATTTACTGTATTACAGCACATTATATTTTTAAAGTCTGCTTTCAACATAAACATAAATAATCACATTTAAAAAGAGCCCCATACTAAGTTTGCAGGCAAGTGCTGGACAGTTGGCCAGTAAGAGCTACTTACCATTGTCTTTCCCAAACCGAGAGGACTGGACTATCTGTGGAACTATCTGTATAGGGTGATAAGCAAGGCCAAGTTAAACATTTTCATTCACCCATTGACTAAACACTTTTCTGCTCCAAATGCCACCTCCATTTCTAAACACCCAACTCATCGAATGCAATTATCTCAGAAGACTGGTTTTAAGGATCATTTATCACTTTGATGTAATCCACAAAAACCTAGTATACAACCTTTTAAAATGTGCCTATGCTCTGCTGACAGAGAGCCCGTAGTTTTTGTGTACAGCAGAGGCTGAAATATGATTTTGGTTCTGAGCTCTAGTTGTGCTTTGCCCTGCTGCCTTTAAGGTAGCTTTTCCACCTCTTGACAAATTCTTTGAAGATTGGGGACTCATCAATGGTGCTGAGTAGCTGCAGTTGATTGATGTGGGTGGTGTGATAGTCCCAGCGGGCCAGGTTGGGGGCAATGCCAAGCATGAAGTGCCGGAGGTCATAGATGGTTCCTGAGCCAGTGTCGTACAAGGGGAGCATGGCTTTAAGGGATTCCATGCCACGCTCATACAAGGACCTCGCTTCTTTCCCGAGTTTTTCCCCTGCAGTTTCTTTTAAGTCATACAGCCCAATTAAAGAATACATAAAGCCATTTAAAACAAAAGAGCTAGGTGTGGTTGGATATTCTTCATACCAGTCATGTTTATTCATAAACACAGCTTTAACTCCATGCTGCTCTGACAGAAATTTGTAAGGGGCTGTTGCCCTTAAAGCTGAATTGAGGAATACATGGTCTTTTGTTAAGAGATAGGCCCTGACTAATGTAGAAATGGCTTGCCCTTGGGCCATGGCAGAGTACCACCCTGGCTCTAAAGACTTGAACCCTTCCCCTAACTTACGGGTCACCATAATTGGCCAGCCACCTTTCTCATCCTGGTTCCTCACCAACCAATCACTGGCAGCAAAGAATGCGGCCATGTGGGCTGTGGTAGAGATGGTAATGTTGTCGAGGAAGCCTTTCCCTTTTGCAATCAACCTAACTACCTTCTTGGGCATTATTTTGGTTGGCTTGACAGCTTTTGTATTGGAAAGACCCACTCCTTTCCGGAGGTCAGTGACCAGGTCCCTGGTAACCGTGCTCCATGAAGTTCTGGGCCCAATGCCATAGTATATGTCTCTTTCTTTAAAAGCAATTAGCTGGGTATTTGAGACATAATGTACAGTGAAGAGCTGATTCTTTTCTGTGGTCTCCAGAACCACAGACACACTTCCGTTTGTTAAGAACTTGAGGTCAAATGAAATAATAAAATCTTTTGTGTTCCCCAGTTGCAAGGATACACCATCACTGGTTTCTGTAGGGGGAAAATATACCAAAAAAGACTGGTTAGAATAGAAGCTCTTTGTATTTAAAAGTTACTTGCAATTCATCCTTGACAATCACTGACCATACAAAATTAATACTTCAATTTTTTTTTTTTTTTAGCCTAGCTTTATTTATTTATTTATTTATGGCTGTGTTGGGTCTTCGTTTCTGTGCGAGGGCTTTCTCTAGTTGCGGCGAGCGGGGGCCACTCTTCATCGCGGTGCATGGGCCTCTCACTAGCGCGGCCTCTCTTGTTGCGGAGCACAGGCCCCAGACGCGCAGGCTCAGTAATTGTGGCTCACGGGCCCAGTTGCTCCGTGGCATGTGGGATCTTCCCAGACCAGGGCTCGAACCCGTGTCCCCTGCATTGGCAGGCAGATTCTCAACCACTGCACCACCAGGGAAGCCCACTTCAATATATTATATGTCAGATTTTTAAAAAAATTTTTATTTTTACTAAGTTAACCATAAACAGATGACAACTGTTGAGTCCGTGATGGCTTGTGAGCATCAGGGCAAAGCTCTTACCTTTTGGCCTGTCTAGTTTACATTAGAGGGGTTAATGGCCTTAGCAGATAGCTAAGGTACTGTGGTCAAACTGCCTTTTCTAGATCAAATACTGGCTGACCAATAATCAATGACTGTCTAGTATACCCATTCTACAAAAAGAAGAAATATAGCCAAAAGCTGGCTCAGCACATAATATTACAAGAAAGAGCCTAGAAGAAAAGAACAGTTAGACATGAATTAAAAAAAAATTTTTTTTTTTTTTTTTTTTGGCTGTGCTGCGTGGCTTGCGGGATCTTAGTTCACCAACCAGGAATAGAACCTGGGCCACCAGCTGTGGAAGCATGGAGTCCTAACCACTGGACCACCAGGGAATTCCCTAAAAATTTTTTATTTACTTAATATTTAGTAAGTATTTACTATGTTCTAAGTGCTTTACACATATTAACTCATTTAGTCATTATAACACTTACAAGAGTAGTGCTATTATTACTCTTACTTTATGAATGATGAACAGAGACACAGAAGTTAAGTAACTTGCCTAAGGTACAAAGAGTTGAACACAGGTTGTCTAGTCTGGCTGTATGATACATGCTCTGAATCACCAATTGATGTTGAAAATGATAGGTTTGTTTTCAGATATTCATTGGAATTGTGAATAAATTCTGGAAATTAAGCAATCGGCTCATGTAGCCAACAAAAAGTGAGGAATACTGGGGGAGGCTCTGGAGTTAAAACAAACAAACTTTGTTTGGATTCTCACTTCATCACTTACTAGCTTTGAGATGTTCAACAAGATACACCTATTTGAGCCTCAGTTTCTTCACGTGTTAAGTAGAAATAATATTACTTTGCAAGGTAACTGTGAGGATTAAAAAAAAAGGATAGTGGCTTGGAACATAGTATAAAATGATGATGATGATGATGATGATGATGATTCTGAAGCCAGTGATTTCAGAGGCTGATAAAATAGCAGAGCTGTTTTATTTGACAGATCATCAAATAGGAAATTTCTCTTGCATGTCTACAGTACAATGATGGCTGACTCTCAGAAAGTTGACTTCTACCAAGAAAAGAAACTGAGCATATTAAAACCAAACAGTAGCAGCAGCAGGAAGATGAAGAGGAAGAGGAAGAAGAAGAAAAAGAGAAAGAAAAACAACAAAAATATATGTAGCACAAATTTTATAACATTAAAGGTAAATGTGAATATCTTGGTCTATACAGAGCTTAAATCTTTTTTTTTTTTTCCTCCCTCCCGCATCTCCCTCCCTCCCACCCTCCCCATCCCACCCCCCCAGGCGGTCACAAAGCACTGAGCTGATCTCCCTGTGCTATGCCGCTGCTTCCCACTAGCTATCTATTTTACATTTGGTAGTGTATATATGTCCATGACACTCTCTCACCCTGTCACATCTCACCCCTCCCCCTCCCCATATCCTCAAGTCCATTCTTTAGTAGGTCTGTGTCTTTATTCCCATCTTGCCATTAGGTTCTTCATGACCTATTTTTTTTTTTTCCTTAGATTCCATATATATGTGTTAGCATACTGTATTTGTTTTTCTCTTTCTGACTTACTTCACTCTGTATGACAGACTCTAACTCCATCCACCTCATTACAAATACCTCCATTTCATTTCTTTTTATGGCTGAGTAATATTCCATTGTGTATATGTGCCACATCTTCTTTATCCATTCATCCGATGATGGACACTTAGGTTGCTTCCATGTCCTGGCTATTGTCAACAGAGCTGCAATGAACATTTTGGTACATGACTCTTTTTGAACTATGGTTTTCTCAGGGTATATGCCCAGTAGTGGGATTGCTGGGTTGTATGGTAGTTCTATTTTTAGTTTTTTAAGGAACTTCCATACTGTTCTCCATAGTGGCTGTATCAATTTACATTCCCACCAACAGTGCAAGAGTGTTCCCTTTTCTCCACACCTTCTCCAGCATTTATTGTTTGTAGGTTTTTTGATGATGGCCATTCTGACCGGTGTGAGATGATATCTCATTGTAGTTTTGATTTGCATTGCTCTAATGATTAATGATGTTGAGCATTCTTTCATGTGTCTGTTGTCCATCTGTATATCTTCTTTGGAGAAATGTCTATTTAGGTCTTCTGCCCATTTTTGGATTGGGTTGTTTGTCTTTTTGTTATTGAGCTGCATGAGCTGCTTGTAAATCTTGGAGATTAATCCTTTGTCAGTTGCTTCATTTGCAAATAGTTTCTCGCATTCTGAGGGTTGTCTTTTGGTCTTGTTTATGGTTTCCTTTGCTGTGCAAAAGCTTTTAAGTTTCATTAGGTCCCATTTGTTTGTGTTCTTATTTCCATTTCTCTAGGAGCTGGGTCAAAAAGGATCTTGCTGTGATTTATGTCATAGAGTGTTCTGCCTATGTTTTCCTCTAAGAGTTTGATAGTGTCTGGCTTTACACTTAGGTCTTTAATCCATTTTGAGTTTATTTTTGTGTATGGTGTCAGGGAGTGTTCTAATTTCATACTTTTACATGTACCTGTCCAATTTTCCCAGCACCACTTATTGAAGAGGCTGTCTTTTCTCCACTGTATATGCTTGCCTCCTTTATCAAAGATAAGGTGACCATATGTGCGTGGGTTTATCTCTGGGCTTTCTATCCTGTTCCATTGATCTATATTTCTGTTTTTGTGCCAGTACCAAACTGTCTTGATTACTGTAGCTTTGTAATATAGTCTGAAGTCAGGGAGCCTGATTCCTCCAGCTCCATTTTTCGTTCTCAAGATTGCTTTGGCTATTCGGGGTCTTTTGTGTCTCCATACAAATTGTGAAATTTTTTGTTCTAGTTCTGTGACAAATGCCATTGGTAGTTTGATAGGGATTGCACTGAATCTGTAGATTGCTTTGGGTAGTAGAGTCATTTTCACAATGTTGATTCTTCCAATCCAAGAACATGGTATATCTCTCCATCTATTTGTATCATCTTTAATTTCTTTCATCAGTGTCCTATAATTTTCTGCATACAGGTCTTTTGTCTCCTTAGGTAGGTTTATTCCTAGATATTTTATTCTTTTTGTTGCAATGGTAAACGGGAGTGTTTTTTTAATTTCACTTTCAGATTTTTCATCATTAGTATATAGGAATGCAAGAGATTTCTGTGCATTAATTTTGTATCCTGCTACTTTACCAAATTCATTGATTAGCTCTAGTAGTTTTCTGGTGGCAGTTTTAGGATTCTCTATGTATAGTATCATGTCATCTGCAAACAGTGACAGCTTTACTTCTTCTTTTCCGATTTGGATTCCTTTTATTTCTTTTTCTTCTCTGATTGCTGTGGCTAAAACTTCCAAAACTGTGTTGAATAATAGTGGTGAGAGTGGGCAACCTTGTCTTGTTCCTGATCTTAGTGGAAATGGTTTCAGTTTTTCACCATTGAGGACAATGTTGGCTGTGGGTTTGTCATATATGGCCTTTATTATGTTGAGGAAAGTTCCCTCTATGCCTACTTTCTGCAGGGCTTTTATCATAAATGGGTGTTGAATTTTGTCGAAAGCTTTCTCTGCATCTATTGAGATGATCATATGGTTTTTCTCCTTCAATTTGTTAATATGATGTATCACGTTGATTGATTTGCGTATATTGAAGAATCCTTGCATTCCTGGAATAAACCCCACTTGATCATGGTGTATAATCCTTTTAATGTGCTGTTGGATTCTGTTTGCTAGTATTTTGTTGAGGATTTTTGCATCTATGTTCATCAGTGATATTGGCCTGTAGTTTTCTTTGTTTGTGACATCTTTGTCTGGTTTTGGTATCAGGGTGATGGTGGCCTCGTAGAATGAGTTGGGGAGTGTTCCTCCCTCTGCAATATTTTGGAAGAGTTTGAGAAGGATAGGTGTTAGCTCTTCTCTAAATGTTTGATAGAATTCGCCTGTGAAGACATCTGGTCCTGGGCTTTTGTTTGTTGGAAGATTTTTAATCACAGTTTCAATTTCAGTGCTTGTGATTGGTCTGTTCATATTTTCTATTTCTTCCTGGTTCAGTCTCGGTAGGTTGTGCATTTCTAAGAATCTGTCCATTTCTTCCAGGTTGTCCATTTTATTGGCATAGAGTTGCTTGTAGTAATCTCTCATGATCGTTTGTATTTCTGCAGTGTCAGTGGTTACTTCTCCTTTTTCAGTTCTAATTCTATTGATTTGAGTCTTCTCCCTTTTTCTCTTGATGAGTCTGGCTAATGGTTTATCAATTTTGTTTATCTTCTCAAAGAACCAGCTTTTAGTTTCATTGATTTTTGCTATTGTTTCCTTCATTTCTTTTTCATTTATTTCTGATCTGATCTTTATGATTTCTTTCCTTCTGCTAGCTTTGGGGTTTTTTTGCTCTTCTTTCTCTAATTGCTTTAGGTGCAAGGTTAGGTTGTTTATTCGAGATGTTTCCTGTTTCTTGATGTAGGCTTGTATTGCTATAAACTTCCCTCTTAGCACTGCTTTTGCTGCATCCCATAGGTTTTGGGTCGTCGTGTCTCCATTGTCATTTATTTCTAGGTATTTTTTGATTTCCCCTTTGATTTCTTCAGTGATCACTTCGTTATTAAGTAGTGTATTGTGTAGCCTCCATGTGTTTGTATTTTTTACAGATCTTTTCCTGTAATTGATATCTAGTCTCATAGTGTTGTGGTTGGAAAAGATACTTGATACAACTTCAATTTTCTTAAATTTACCAAGGCTTGATTTGTGACCCAAAATATGATCTATCCTGGAGAATGTTCCATGAGCACTTGAGAAAAATGTGTATTCTGTTGTGTTTGGGTGGAATGTCCTATAAATATCAATTAAGTCCATCTTGTTTAATGTATCATTTAAAGCTTGTGTTTCCTTATTTATTTTCATTTTGGATGATCTGTCCATTGGTGAAAGTGGGGTGTTAAAGTCCCCTATTATGATTGTGTTGCTGTCGATTTCCCCTTTTATGGCTGTTAGTATCTGCCTTATGTATTGAGGTGCTCCTATGTTAGGTGCATAAATATTTACAATTGTTATACCTTCCTCTTGGATCGATCCCTTGATCATTATATAGTGTCCTTCTTTGTGTCTTGTAATAGTCTTTATTTTAAAGTCTATTTTGTCTGATATGAGAATTGCTACTCCAGCTTTCTTTTGATTTCCATTTGCATGGAATATCTTTTTCCATCCCCTCACTTTCAGTCTGTATGTGTCTCTAGGTCTGAAGTGGGTCTCTTGTAGACAGCATATATATGGGTCTTGCTTTTGTATCCATTCACCCAGTCTGTGTCTTTTGGTGGGAGCATTTAATCCATTTATATTTAAGGTAATTTTCGATATGTATATTCCTATTCCCATTTTCTTAAATATTTTGTGTTTGTTATTGTAGATGTTTTCCTTCTCTTGTGTTTCTTGCCTAGAGAAGTTCCTTTAGCATTTGTTGTAAAGCTGCTTTGGTGGTGCTGAACTCTCTCAGCTTTTGCTTTTCTGTAAAGGTTTTAATTTCTCCATCAAATCTGAATGAAATCCTTGCTGGGTAGAGTAACCTTGGTTGTAGGTTTTTCTCCTTCATGACTTTAAGTATATCCTGCCACTCCTTTCTGGCTTGCAGAGTTTCTGCCGAAAGATCAGCTGTTAACCTTACGGGGATTCCCTTGTGTGTTATTTGTTGTTTTTCCCTTGCTGCTTTTAATATGTTTTCTTTATATTTAATTTTTGATAGTTTGATTAATATGTGTCTTGGCGTGTTTCTCCTTGGATTTATCCTGTATGGGACTCTCTGTGCTTCCAGGACTTGATTAACTATTTCCTTTCCCATATTAGGGAAGTTTTCAACTATAATCTCTTCAAATATTTTCTCAGTCCCTTTCTTTTTCTCTTCTTCTTCTGGGACCCCTATAATTCGAATGTTGGTGCGTTTAATGTTGTCCCAGAGGTCTCTGAGACTGTCCTCAGTTCTTTTCATTCTTTTTTCTTTATTCTGCTCTGCAGTAGTTATTTAAATCTTTTTAAAATTTATTTAATTAATTAATTTATTTGGGCTGCATTGGCCTTCATTGCTGCACGTGGGCTTTCTCTAGTTGCGATGAGCGGGGGCTACTCTTCGTTGTGGTGCACGGGCTTTTTTTTCCATTGCAGTGGCTTCTCTTGTTGTGGAGCACGGGCTCTAGGCACGTGGGCTTCAGTAGTTGCGGCACATGCGCTCAGTAGCTGTGGCACACGGGCTTAGTTGCTCAGTGGTATGTGGGATCTTCCCGGAACAGGGCTCGAACCCGTGTCCCCTGCATTGGCAGGCGGATTCTTAACCATTGCACCATCAGAGCTTAAATCTTAAAAACACATTCACATGCATTATCTCATTTGTTCCTTACAATAATCTTCTGAGGCTGGTAGAGCAGGAATTACTGCTTCCATTTTAGAGATGAAGATATGGAGGCTTTGCAAGGGTAAAAGGTTTGCCCAAAGCCGAATGCTAACTAGTGGTAGAGCAGGGACTAGAAACCAGGGTTCCTGGGTCTAAGCTCAAAGATTGTGAGAAAGACATGATATTGGAAATACCATCCTCATGAGAATAACCAGTGGAAGAATTATTTCTCTTAAACATAGCTATAGAATCAGATCTACTTTAAGGCGTCCTTGAGGAAATCTTGGGTGCTCCTTATTGGAGCAATGATTGGGAATGTGAACTGATGATAGTGTATACAGTGTGATTAGCTTGGACAGTATTATCACCATGTTGAGCTGATTATTTAACTCTTCCAACACTGGACTCTACCAGTGTGGATATAACTGACCCAAGGCTCTTAATTACTTCATTTGATGGAATAGACAATTACGGAAGTTGTACTGAGAATGAGAACATCTTGCTAGATGTATGATGCTTTCAGTGACTTTTTAAAAAGTGATTTCAGAAGTATATTTCTAACACAGTAAAAATCCATTTTATCTGGAGAAATGTCAACATGCAACCTCTCTCTTAGCTGGCATTTTCCTGTATCTATAGTAAATGGAATCTGATGCTCAGTACAACGTACTTGATGTTTCAGGATGTTTCGCAGGATTCTGAATTGACTTATGAATTACTCAAGATTAAATTATATTCAGCAGAGGCTATCTTGAGTGCTACTTATTTTTTTATTCTTATGGTAATGCCTCATTAATCAGACAACACTGTTAACTATGGCATCCATTCTCACCACCATCTTCAGAAGTCCAAATGGGAGAAAGTTGAAGAATTATATTTTCTTCTCAGAATTCCATTCTAATTTTTACTTTATGTATACAAATCTAATGAAATGATATAGTTCGATCAATCACCTTATGTTTCAATGTAACAGATTACGTAGTTCAAAGAACTCAGTAATGAATGATGTCATTTAACACCACCAGAGGGGGTTACTGAGCCACAGAGGAGAAGTGACAAAGATGTCACAATCCCCAATTTAAATCAATCCACAATCATATGAGACAGGTCTTTTAATTCCTATTTTATAGATGTACAGAGAGGTTAAATATCCTGTCTACGTCACTCAGAAGGGTCTGAATGGTAGCAACTGGGACATGACTGTGGTTGTGGCAACCACTTTGGAAATATACCAGGCAAAATTCTGAGCTCTACTGGAGAGTCCTAAGCTATCTGGAGACCTGTGCTTTAAATCTACTAATAGAAAGTTTCGAGCTTCCTGTCGCTTGAAATCCATGACTCCTCTCTCTGACCAGTTATTCGCAGGAGTCACTATAAGTGTCTATTTTTGGTATATGTGGTACATATAAATGTATTTTAGGCAACAAAGGATGATAAACACTTAAGAATAGTCTTTAAATTAATGTTTCCACACATAACATGAACTGTTATTAATCAACAGGTTTACTATGTGGAGTGAGAAGAGGCCTTACTCAGAACCTCAAGGAACAGAGAGACAAGGATCAGGCAGAAGAAAAGTTCATAAGAAGCCTCAGAAGGAATGGCTACACAGAGAGGGGAAAGTGAGGTCATGGAAATGAAGTGAAGAGAGTGCTTGGGAAAGGGAAAGCTAATTTAATAAAGCAGGACAGGTATAAAGTTTCAATTCATTCAATTTTAAAATTAGGTAGAAGGAAAAAAAACATTCTTCAACAAACAAAACAATAAAAAATATGCTGCAGACCCATGTTATGGTTTTTCCCTCTAGATAATCTTATTTCCTTTCAGGGAAAAAAATTCAAGGCCAAAAAGGAAAAAGACCAACAGCATGTAGCCTCTGGTCTTCCAGAGCCTCACTTCACTTAGGCCTATGCTTTTATGCACAAGTTCCAATTTCTTCTCATCAATGATTCTCTGAATTTATCTCCCAAGAAGACTATATCATCTAAAAAGCCTCATTTCCCATTCCTACGTTTCAATAAACGTCTCACCTTTTTGATTTCCTTCTCCTGCTCTGAGCAACAACTCCAACTAACTCTCCCTCATATACTTGTATCAAATGCAACTCCAGACACATCCAAGATATCAAAACAAGCACCACATTCTTAGGTAGCACACTCCTACCAACAGAGAGTTCCAATTGTGAGTAGCTAGTGTGCCACTGGCTGAATGTCTGTCACAGACAGTTCTCTCCTCCATATGCTTAAACCCACCTTGGGAAGTAGTTTCATCTCCGGTTGCTGGCTGCAGAATGAAGGGTTAAAGTGAAGGCCCTTCACTTAGTATGAGGAGACCTATTGTTTGTATTAACCAGGGTACCCAAAAGTGCACAATGAAATCTATTGCTCTGAATAGGGCAGAGTTCAAGAGATGGTTCTAGAAAACCTCCCAGCACTTGAGGAGATCGAGATGAGGGCTGCTGTTTTCCACCCTAATCCAGACTACATTATTAATCAGTGTGAAGATAAGCCCTCTAGATGCAACCAAAATCAAATGTCCTTTTTAGTCTAATAATTTCCCACTATAAATCATAAGCTAAATATTCTTAAACATCTCTATGTACTTTCTCACCCAGCCAAGCCTGTTGTTTTACAATAAGCAAAGATGCTCTATGTACTGGAATATCACAGAATGCCATAGGATAAAAGAAGTTTTAGTCACAGAATAAAAAGTAAAGGTCACCACCCATTATTTGCATTGCATTAAGCCCTCATAAATCCATTACTTAAGGCCATCTAGAATGAGTAGATTTGTACTGCTGTTTTCAAGGTCTGTGAATTACACAGTTATCAGTAAAGGACAAGGACAGAATACAGAAAAGGTCTTATAACCTTTTCTTTTTATTTACCAACTGGCAAGGTTGGTGGGAGGGAGGATGAGTTCTGTTCTTGACAACATTCCCCCCCCCCCCCCCCCCCCCCCCCCCGGCCGAAAATTAAGCCTGAGGTGCTAACTAAAATTATTCTATTGTCTTTTTAAGTAATGATCTCATTAATTCTCATGGATATTGATTAGTGGAGAGAAATACATTACATCCCAATTAATGGGACCGTCTTAGTAAAAGGGGAAATGTTGCATAAAGTTAATTTGATTTTATAAAAGATTTTATTAATGAAATGCCTTTATATGAAGTTCGAAACAATCTAGTACATTAACAAAATTCAATATAGAAAGCAGGCCTGGTTGGTAATGCTATATTACTTTGAAAAAATAAAAAGCTACTGGTAAAAAATAGGCAAAGGAAAGGATGGCTCTCGCTATAAAGAAAAATTTCTACCTTAATGCAAAATAGTTTAAAAATTAAAGGATGAGTACTGTGCTGAAACATTAAAATAAACTGAGAAACTTTATTCCTGTGGGATCTGGTTCCCTGGAAGGAGAAAGACATCATGCAGTAACCTGGTTCTTGTGGCTTGGCTCTTCATGCAGTAAATATTCCTTATATAACCTTAAATTTTTAGCTGATCCTTTTTTAGATCTCACTTGGATGACACTATTTGTTTCTTCATATATGTAAATATCAAGCGTCTGCTAATGTGTTTTTTAAAAACCATAAAAACAGTTTTAAGGGAGTATCAGGTGCCATAAATCGACATAAAATTAGCAAACACATATAAAAACACATCACTCACCTGGAGCAGTGAACTGTTTAACATTGGTGAATCTAGACTTATCAGCCACACTGGCCATAAAGCAGCCCTTTGGCACGGTCCAGTCATTGGGCTTGCTATTTTTGCCCCTGTCTTCTGCTGTTTCATATACCTCTATGTGAGGGGGTTTCTCAGTTAGATTCTTGCTGTAATGACTTAACCCATACTGTGCAATCTGGATTGGGTAGAAATAGCCTTGAGGTCCCCATTGTGTAGATAGAGGTACACCTATAAAACAGAGAAACAAAATAAATAACTATCTGCAGACATTCATAATCCTATTCTGAATACCACTCCTCACTGTTTTACTTCTGGGGGAGTTATAGGGTTATCAGCAACTTTTAAGCTTCCTTATTACACTGTTTTCATAATTACTAAAAACGAATACCAAATTAACCAGAAATGAAAAACAGAACTAAATGCTCATTCACTCTCATTCATTATTTGTTGACAGACAGCAATGCAATGTTGTAGATCATCTTTTTAAGGACTAATTGTTAATGTGTGCTACTTTTGCTCATAGCTACAGATGTCATATTTCATAATTCTGTTTCATACATTCAAGTTTTACACAATTTAAATACATATAGTTAATGTTACCAGCTTTATTCTAGAATATTAAACCTGAAATTTTCTTAACATCTGTACTTAACAGTCAAGTTAATTACATACTAATCTTTCCCTCCGGTGTCAAGATGTGGTCTAGTAACTTTATCATCTGATGGTTAAAAGTATTTGCTTAAGAAGCCAGCTATGACTAGGTAACTTAAAGTATAAACACAGTTTGCAATTCTTTTTCATATCCTTCACATCAAAATGTAACTCTTGAGAACAAAGAGTGCTTTTTTTAAAGAATGAATTAAAGTTGTATATTTAACCATAGATTCTTGATAAATTCATTAATGGATTACCTCTTGTAAAGTTCTAAGCAAAACTTTTAAATGTTTGGCATTAGTGTTTATTTTAGTAATTTCCTACATGGGAAATACAATAATACCACACTGTACAGAATACTGTATTATTGCATCATGGTGTATGTGTTGAGAGATAAACTCCTATTTGTAGTCCTAAAATAAATTAACAAGCAACAGATGGGCATGGCAGAAACTGGGAACCTACAAAACTATATGTATTTGATGTAGTTTCAAAATAGTTTAAGGAATTAGAGACCATATAGGCTAAGAAACCTAGGCTACAGATAAGCTTTTTAACTTCAATATTCTTTCTCCAAGGGTAGATTTTTTTTTTCCAAAATTCAAACAGAATTATTTTCACTTAATAAAAGGAAGGTTTACACTATCTCATTTGATGGGTAATAACTACAGTAATGTGCAATTGGCCTAAGAAGTGATAGACTGATCGATGGAACAGAATAGTAGGCCAGAAACATACTCTGGTAAAGATTTAGAAACATACTCTAGTTTCAAAATATTTTAGTATAACGATAAAGATTGAATCATTGATCAGCGGGGAAAAGAGATTATTCAATAAACGTTAAGGGAAAAAAAATCTAAAATTAGGCCCTGACCTTGTACCATTCGTCAAAATATAAATCAGTTTAGCTGGACTAAAAAGTTAAATATTTAAAAAACCCCATAAAACTATTAGAGAAAATACAGATGAACAGCTGATCATGGCATGGCAAATGATTTTCTAAGCATAAAAGGAAGAATTAAAAAAAAAAACCCTAAGTTTAGTAAACAGAACTAAAAATTTCTAAAACTAACAAATCATAAATAAAATGGAGACAGCCAAATTAAAGAAAATATCTTTAACAAATGCAACAAGGTGCTACCACCCTTGCTATATATATAAAAGGTCTCACAAATATATTTTTCTAAAAAACAACATTAATCACATTGAAAAAGGGGGAAAGAACATCAAGCCCATTCTATAACGGTTAAAAGCATATGAAAAAGATATCTGACCTCACTAATTGCTACAGAAAGCAAATTATGAGATCCCCTTGTAAACAATAGATTAAAAAATAAACGTTCACGATGGCAGGAGTTGGGTGACAGAAGCACCCTTATACTCTGCTATTGGAAGCGTGATTAGGGTCAACCTTCTTGGAAAGTAGTTTGGTAAAATAGATCAACTGATACTATTTGACATGGTAATTTATTTCCTAGGGAACTACTCTGAGAATACAATTAAAACAGCAAATGATTAACTATGAATATCTATACCATTATGTATAATGGCAAAAAAGTGGAAATGACCTAAATGTCCAACTAAAGAGAAAGGTTCCATACATTATTATGGCATGTCCTTATTATGAATATTAGTGATTAAAATATTCAATAACAAGAGGAAATAATCATAATATGTTGAACGAAAAAAGAATACAAAATTGACTATACAGCCTGATTCTAATTTGTTTAAAAATGTATACCTACAAAAACAACAAAAAGATTGGAAAAGACATCAAAACATTAACAGTGGTTATGGTTGCTTTTTACTTTTTCTTTAGCATCTAAGCACCTATTAAGCTTATACACTTCTAAAAATTACTGGAAAAAAAAAAGGTTTGGCGATGGATATCTTTCAAGCCTCTAAAAAACTATTACCCTCCTGAACACTGCATAATAAATATCATTATAACTATGTTAAAACATATACCTAGGTATAAAGACCTTCTGAGAATATACAAAAATGGTAATAATTATCTTGAATGGTAAGAATATAAGTGAATTTGCCCCCTTCCTTCTTCTAAACATTCAGTAAAGATATTACAAAAATTAAAATATTAAGATATTAAAATCACTTTCTATAACAAAATGAGAAAAATGAAATAAAACCCAAACTAAGCAATCTTAAAACACACTAAGTTCTTTCCTCTGATTAAATGATATACTTTAAAGTCAAATTCAGTATGGCTTTCTGATCAATCCTAGGTTTGAAATACAAATTCCAAAATGTATTAATTATACCCATAAGGAACCCCCAGGTTTTAAAGACAATGAAAGACAATATGTAATAGACTATAGGAGTTCATGAAGTTCAGAGAAAATGGTATTATGTATTATCTTGTTCTGAGAACTGTAAACCTCCATCCAGGGATGATACCTGGCTAATCTGGTAATAAGACTTGGTACATTGATGGGTCCACTGGATAGTCTGTCTCCCTTTCTCATCTCCTCTCATAGGATATGATAATAACCGTACAGGATAATAACTGTATATTTTAATGCAAAATTTCTGGAGATGCTGTGCCTTGACTTTACTGATGATAATTTTAGTTTCTGGGGCAGGTTAATGGCATAATCCTATTTAATCAGGTATGATCTTACTGTAGCCCTTAAATCACACCATCTAGAAAGTTCAGGTTTAACCTGTTCCTCCCTGCTAAGTCAGAGTGATGAAAGGTCTCTTGATAGTAAGCTATGTAAGTACTTGCTATATAATTAACACAGTCTCTTATTCCTCAACACAATCAGGACAGAAAAACGCAGTGGAGTAGATGGATACCAACCTTCAACCCCACTTATGCACTTGACTCTGTCTCGGACTTCCACATTGTAGCCTTCAAAGGACATAAATACACCATCAGGGTGATAAGGGGCTCTCTGTGCATAGACTTTGGAATAGCTATGAGAGAATTCAAACCGATCATAGCCATCGTACTGAACCACCTTTCCGTAAACGTCAAAATATTTCTCTACCCAGGTGAATGGAAGAAAGACTTCATTCCCCTCTCGTCTCCCTTTAATTGTGTGTTCATCATTTATGAGACAGTCAATTTCTTCATATTTGAGCCCTAACACCTTGCTTCCCCCATTGCTATTGAAGCCCCCAACAACAGGGGGCGCTTTCTGCTGTTCCTGAGGGAATGCCTCCTCAGAGTGCTTGGCCATGTGGTTCACATCGTTGTTGCTCTCAGACGCTGCTGCTCTTTTTTCTAACGCATCCACTCTGAAGCCACTACTCGAGTGCCGTGGAAACTGGATCGCTTTGTCGCTGGAACACTTATTCCACAAAAGTACTGTGACCAAAGTGAAGAGTGCGCAGATGACAATCAAAGTCTTATAGCTGACCCGAGCTGCCAAGCAACGCATATTCAGACCATACCTATGGAGGCAAGAAGAAAAATTCACACAAAGATGTACTTACTGAGATTAACCAAGATGGCGGAGTAGAAGGACGTGCTGTCACTCCCTCTTGCGAGAGCACCAGAATCACAACTGACTGCTGGACCATCATTGACAGGAAGACCCTGGACTTCACCAAGGAGGATACCCCACGTCCAAGGACAGAGGAGAAGCCACAGTGAGACGGTAGGAGGGGCGCAAGCAGAGTAAAATCAAACCCCGTAACTGCTGGGTGGGTGACTCACAGACTGGCGAACACTTATACCACAGAAGTCCACCCACTGGAGTAAAGGTTCTGAGCCCCACGTCAGGCTTCCCAACCTGGGGGTCAGGCAACGGGAGGAGGAATTCCTAGAGAATCAGACTTTGAAGCCTAGTGGGAATTGGATTGCAGGACTTTGACGGGACTGGGGGAAACAGAGACCCCACTCTTGGAGGGCACACACAAAGTAATGTGTGCATCAGGACCCAGGGGAAGGAGCAGTGAGCCTGGGGGAGACTGAACTAGACCTACCTGCTGGTGTTGGGGGGTCTCCTGCAGAGGCGAGTGGTGGCTCTGTTTCACCGTGGGGATAAGGACACTGGCAGCAGAGGTTCTGGGAAGTTCTCCTTGGCGTGAGCCCTCCCAGAGTCTGCCATTAACCCCACCAAAGAGCACGGGTAGGCTCCAGTGTTGGGTTGCCTCAGGCAAAACAGCCAACAGGGAGGGAACCCAGCCCCACCCATCAACAGTCAAGTGGATTAAGGTTTTACTGAGCTCTGACCGCCACAGCAACAGTCAGCTCTACCCACCACCAGAGCCTCCCATCAAGCCTCTTAGATAGCCTCAACCACCAGAGGGCAGACAACAGAAGCAAGAAAAACTATAATCCTGCAGCCTGTGGACCAAAAACCACAGTTACAGAAAGATAGAGAAGATGAAAAGGCAGAGGGCTATGTACCAGATGAAGGAACAAGAAAAAACCCCAGAAAAACAACTAAATGAAGTGGAGATAGGCAACCTTCCAGAAAAAGAATTCAGAATAATGATAGTGAAGATGATCCAGGACCTTGGAATAAGAATGGAGGCAAAGATTGAGAAGATGCAAGAAATGATTAACAAAGACCTAGAAGAATTAAAGAACAAACAAACAGAGATGACCAATACAATAACTGAAATGAAAACTACACTAGAAGGAATCAATAGCAGAATAACTGAGGCAGAAGAACGGATAAGTGACCTGGAAGACAGAATGATGGAATTCACTGCTGCGGAACAGACTAAAGAAAAAAGAATGAAAAGAAATGAAGACAGCCTAAGAGACCTCTGGGACAACATTAAACGCAACAACATTCGCATTATAGGGGTCCCAGAAGGAGAAGAGAGAGAGAAAGGACCAGAGAAAATATTTGAAGAGATTATAGTCGAAAACTTCCCTAACATGGGAAAGGAAATAGCCACCCAAGTCCAGGAAGCGCAGAGAGTCCCATACAGGATAAACCCAAGGAGAAACACGCCGAGACACATAGTAATCAAAGTGGCAAAAATTAAAGACAAAGAAAAATTATTGAAAGCAGCAAGGGAAAAACGACAAATAACATACAAGGGAACTCCCATAAGGTTAACAGCTGATTTCTCAGCAGAAACTCTGCAAGCCAGAAGGGAGTGGCATGATATACTTAAAGTGATGAAAGGGAAGAACCTACAACCAAGATTACTCTACCCGGCAAGGATCTCATTTAGATTTGATGGAGAAATCAAAAGCTTTACAGACAAGCAAAAGCTAAGAGAATTCAGCACCACCAAACCAGCTCTACAACAAATGCTAAAGGAACTTCTCTAAGTGGGAAACACAAGAGAAGAAAAGGACCTACAAAAACAAACCCAAAACAATTAAGAAAATGGTCATAGGAACATACATATCGATAATTACCTTAAACGTGAATGGATTAAATGCCCCAACCAAAAGACATAGACTGGCTGAATGGATACAAAAACAAGACCCATATATATGCTGTCTACAAGAGACCCACTTTAGACCTAGGGACACATACAGACTGAAAGTGAGGGGATGGAAAAAGATATTCCATGCAAATGGAAATCAAAAGAAAGCTGGAGTAGCTATACTCATATCAGATAAAATAGACTTTAAATTAAAGAATGTTACAAGAGACAAGGAAGGACACTACATAATGATCCAGGGATCAATCCAAGAAGAAGATATAACAATTATAAATATATATGCACCCAACATAGGAGCACCTCAATACATAAGGCAACTGCTAACAGCTATAAAAGAGGAAATCGACAGTAACACAGTAATAGTGGGGGACTTTAACACCTCACTTACACCAATGGACAGATCATCCAAAATGAAAATAAATAAGGAAACAGAAGCTTTAAATGACACAATAGACCAGATAGATTTAATTGATATATATCGGACATTCCATCCAAAAACAGCAGATTACACGTTCTTCTCAAGTGCGCACGGAACATTCTCCAAGATAGATCACATCTTGGGTCACAAATCAAGCCTCAGTAAATTTAAGAAAATTGAAATCATATCAAGCATCTTTTCTGACCACAACGCTATGAGATTAGAAATGAATTACAGGGAAAAAAACGTAAAAAGGACAAACACATGGAGGCTAAACAATATGTTACTAAATAACCAAGAGATCACTGAAGAAATCAAAGAGGAAATCAAAAAATACCTAGAGACAAATGACAATGAAAACACAACGACCCAAAACCTATGGGATGCAGCAAAAGCAGTTCTAAGAGGGAAGTTTATAGCTATACAAGCCTACCTAAAGAAACAAGAAAAAGCTCAAGTAAACAATCTAACCTTACACTTAAAGAAACTAGAGAAAGAAGAACAAACAAAACCCAAAGTTAGCAGAAGGAAAGAAATCATAAAGATCAGAGCAGAAATAAATGAAATAGAAACAAAGAAAACAATAGCAAAGATCAATAAAACTAAAAGTTGGTTCTTTGAGAAGATAAACAAAATTGATAAGCCATTAGCCAGACTCATCAAGAAAAAGAGGGAGAGGACTCAAATCAATAAAATCAGAAATGAAAAAGGAGAAGTTACAACAGACACTGCAGAAATACAAAGCATCCTAAGAGACTACTACAAGCAACTTTATGCCAATAAAATGGACAACCTGGAAGAAATGGACAAATTCTTAGAAAGGTATAACCTTCCAAGACTGAACCAGGAAGAAATAGAAAATATGAACAGAACAATCACAAGTAATGAAATTGAAACTGTGATTAAAAATCTTCCAACAAACAAAAGTCCAGGACCAGATGGCTTCACAGGTGAATTCTATCAAACATTTAGAGAAGAGCTAACACCCATCCTTCTCAAACTCTTCCAAAAAATTGCAGAGGAAGGAACACTCCCAAACTCATTCTATGAGGCCACCATCACCCTGATACCAAAACCAGACAAAGACACTACAAAAAAAGAAAATTACAGACCAATATCACTGATGAATATAGATGCAAAAATCCTCAACAAAATACTAGCAAACAGAATCCAACAACACATTAAAAGGATCATACACCACGATCAAGTGGGATTTATCCCAGGGATGCAAGGATTCTTCAATATACGCAAATCAATCAATGTGATACACCATATTAACAAATTGAAGAATAAAAACCATATGATCATCTCAATAGATGCAGAAAAAGCTTTTGACAAAATTCAACACCCATTTCTGATAAAAACTCTCCAGAAAGTGGGCATAGAGGGAACCTACCTCAACATAATAAAGGCCATATATGACAAACCCACAGCAAACATCATTCTCAATGGTGAAAAACTGAAAGCATTTCCTCTAAGATCAGGAACGAGACAAGGATGTCCACTCTCACCACTATTATTCAACATAGTTTTGGAAGTCCTAGCCACGGCAATCAGAGAAGAAAAAGAAATAAAAGGAATACAAATTGGAAAAGAAGAAGTAAAACTGTCACTGTTTGCGGATGACATGATACTATACATAGAGAATCCTAAAACTGCCACCAGAAAACTGCTAGAGCTAATTAATGAATATGGTAAAGTTGCAGGATACAAAATTAATGCACAGAAATCTCTTGCATTCCTATACACTAATGATGAAAAATCTGAAAGAGAAATTATGGAAACACTCCCATTTACCATTGCAACAAAAAGAATAAAATACCTAGGAATAAACCTACCTAGGGAGACAAAAGACCTGTATGCAGAAAACTATAAGACACTGATGAAAGAAATTAAAGATGATACCAACAGATGGAGAGATATACCATGTTCTTGGATTGGAAGAATCAACATTGTGAAAATGAGTATACTACCCAAAGCAATCTACAGATTCAATGCAATCCCTATCAAATTACCAATGGCATTTTTTACAGAGCTAGAACAAATCATCTTAAAATTTGTATGGAGACACAAAAGACCCCGAATAGCCAAAGCAGTCTTGAGGCAAAAAAATGGAGCTGGAGGAATCAGACTCCCTGACTTCAGACTATACTACAAAGCTACAGTAATCAAGACAATATGGTACTGGCACAAAAACAGAAACATAGATCAATGGAACAAGATAGAAAGCCCAGAGATTAACCCACGCACCTATGGTCAACTAATCTATGACAAAGGAGGCAAAGATATACAATGGAGAAAAGACAGTCTCTTCAATAAGTGGTGCTGGGAAAACTGGACAGCTACATGTAAAAGAATGAAATTAGAATACTCCCTAACACCATACACAAAAATAAACTCAAAATGGATTAGAGACCTAAATATAAGACTGGACACTATAAAACTCTTAGAGGAAAACATAGGAAGAACACTCTTTGACATAAATCACAGCAAGATCTTTTTTGATCCACCTCCTAGAGTAATGGAAATAAAAACAAAAATAAACAAATGGGACCTAATGAAACTTCAAAGCTTTTGCACAGCAAAGGAAACCATAAACAAGACGAAAAGACAACCCTCAGAATGGGAGAAAATATTTGCAAATGAATCAACGGACAAAGGATTAATCTCCAAAATATATAAACAGCTCATTCAGCTCAATATCAAAGAAACAAACACCCCAATCCAAAAATGGGCAGAAGACCTAAATAGACATTTCTCCAAAGAAGACATACAGATAGCCACGAAGCACATGAAAAGATGCTCAACATCACTAATTATTAGAGAAATGCAAATCAAAAGTACAATGAGGTATCACCTCACTCCTGTTAGAATGGGCATCATCAGAAAATCTACAAACAAATGCTGGAGAGGGTGTGGTGAAAAGGGAACCCTCTTGCACTGTTGGTGGGAATGTAAATTGATACAGCCGCTATGGAGAACAATATGGAGGTTCCTTAAAAAACTAAAAATAGAATTACCATATGACCCAGCAATCCCACTACTGGGCATATACCCAGAGAAAACCGTAATTCAAAAAGACACATGCACCCGAATGTTCATTGCAGCACTATTTACAATAGCCAGGTCATGGAAGCAACCTAAATGCCCATCAACAGATGAATGGATAAAGAAGATGTGGTACATATATACAATGGAATATTACTCAGCCATAAAAAGGAACGAAATTGAGTCATTTGTTGAGACGTGGATGGATCTAGAGACTGTCATACAGAGTGAAGTAAGTCAGAAAGAGAAAAACAAATATCGTATATTAATGCATGTATGCGGAACCTAGAAAAATGGTACAGATGAGCCAGTTTGCAGGGCAGAAGTTGAGACACAGATGTAGAGAATGGACATATGGACACCAAGGGGGGAAAACTGCGGTGGGGTGGGGATGGTGGTGTGCTGAATTGGGCGATTGGGATTGACATGTATACACTGATGTGTATAAAACTGATGCCTAATAAGAACCTGCAGTATAAAAAAACAAACAACTAATACTAAACTTTCATTGGGTTATTTGTATGGAAACATGTTAATATAAATGTTTCAGACATTACATGAAATTTCTAAAAATCTTATATTTGTATTTGTATGGAAATATGTATGGAAATATGTTAATATAAATGTTTCAGACATTACATGAAATTTCTAAAAATCATATTTGTATTTGTATGGAAATATGTATGGAAATATGTTAATATAAATGTTTCAGACATTACATGAAATTTCTAAAAATCTTATATTTGTACTTGTATGGAAATATGTATGGAAATATGTTAATATAAATGTTTCAGACATTACATGAAATTTCTAAAAATCTTAGATGTTCTGGTATAATGTTATAAGTAATAATCCTAGTTATTACTTTAAAATGTATATCTCAGAAATAACTAATTTTCTTGTCAACTGCATTATTATGAACTGTCATCAAATCTTTAACCGTGGTCATTTTTAAGTCTTTTGTCATTTACAGACAGTTCTGGGTGTACTCTGGTGATTTTGCAAATATGTTCCTATAAAAGGGTTTCATCTTCAAGAAATACATGGAAAAGACTCTGACAAGTACAGGTTTCTGGTAACGGACTGTACTGCTGAACTGAATGAATAAGCATTTTCAGAACTCTAATGAAAAACTGATGAACTCATAAAAGTGCTAACAAAAGATCAAGATGAAAAAAAAAAATTAATTACATGGGACTGAGTGAACTGATGAGGATGAGTATAATTTTTGTGACTTTCTGTCTGAATTTAAAAAAAAAAAAAAAAAAATTCCACAAGGACTCAGAGGCAAAGATTATACAAATCAATTTTCACTGCAAAGTAAAGGAGCTGTTACAGTGGAGGATTACTGGACTGAATGTCAAAAAAAAAAAAAAGATCTAACCCAGATGCTTTTCTTTAATTTGATAACAAGAGAAGCTTTTTTTTTTCCCATTTAAATTACTGTGTGTGTTTCAACTCTTCCCCTCTATTTTCCTGTACATCTCTTCTCTAATTTCTTAATTCTACATAATTATGGATTAAATTGCAACAAAATGCTTAAAAAAAAAAAAAAAAAAAAAAAAAAAAGATGTACTTACTGACATTTTATAGGGTAAGATTTACTTTTTTATACTGAACCACCACATTAGGGCAATTTTATTAACTGCATGTAATCTGATCAGATTTAAAATTGCTAACTCAAACTTTTCAGCAGAGACAAAGAAAAGGCAAGAGGTGCTTCCCCCTCTTAAAATGCTCAGTTAGCACGATCCTCTAAAGCAAAGATTCCCAATCTTTCTCTGTTTGTCGCTCCCTTGGATTCTTAATAATTTTTACATGAAGCCCCTAGGTCAAAAAAAAAAACCTATTACTTCCATTTGTGAAGTAGTTGGGCTCAAACAACTTAATACATATTTTTGTCCTAACAACTGAGTAGCTGTTTGAAAAAAATATAACAGGTCATGTCAAGGTCAACACTGACATCCATGTTGCCAAATCCAACAATGAATTTTTAGTGCTCATCCTATGTTACTTCTCAGCAGCATAAAATAGTAAACGATTCTTTCCTTCCTGAAACACTTTCTTCCCAGGACTTCCAGGGCACCATTCTTTCTTGGTTCTCCTTATACCCCAACTGGATGCTCCTCCTAGTCATCTTTGATCATTCCTTCTCATCTCTCTGAACCTTAACGTTGAAATGCCTTAGGGTCCCAGTCCTCAGACCTCTTCCATATCTCTATTCACTCCCAGGTGATCTCACCCAATCTCATGGCTTTAAATACAATTTATATGTTGACTTTTCCCAAAATTCTATCTCCAGGCCAGACCTTTCTTCAGAACTGCAGGCACATATACCTATGTGCCAATCCAAGAATCAATAACTGACATCTTTATTTGAAGGTCAAATGAACTTCTGAAACATAACATTCAAAATTTAATCCCTAATCCTTCCCTTCAATCTGTTCCTCCTTTACCGCTCAGACCAGAAATATTGACTCCTTTCTTGTTCACCCCATATCCAACCAGTCAGGAAATCCTGTTGTCCCTACCTTCAAATTATACCCAGAATCTAATCACTTTTCACCAACTACACAAGTTACCAACACATCAGAGCCACTGCCATATTTCACCTGGAATATTACAGTGATGTCTAACCTGCTCTCCCTGCTTTTACCCTTGCTCTACTATTCTACCCCAAAGTCTATTCTCAACATAGCAGTCAGAATGATGCTTTTAAATATAAGCCAGATCCTGTCTTTCCAGTCATGATGGGAGAAGAATTTGATGCTGTTGTCCCTACTGGCCATGTGGTGTACCAACCAGTTGTGATTGTACTGTAGGTAGTCCTGGAATGCTTGCTGCTGGGGTGGGAAACATGGAAAATTATGGGTTAGTTATATGTGCAACGTATGGAATATCTCTGCCCACTGAGAGTAAAGAGAGTAGGCTTACTGCTGTTTGCTACAGTAGCTCTGTAATTTATTTTATGGTGTAAATCCAAAACTACTTATTTTATGGTTGTAATCCTTCTTCCTCCTTTTCCTCTCAATAAACCCTTCTGGCAGCAATGAGATTAAAAAAAATTAAACCGTAAAACGAAAACGTTTAATGAAAAATTACACAATGATTTTCTGTTTTTCAAGAAAGCTGATGGTGTTTTTCAATTAAAAGCTCATTTCTTTTAATTCCAAGAGGAGGTAAACCCTGAGTCCTTGCATGTCTGAAAGCAACTTTATTCTGCTCTCACCTTTGATTAATAGTTTGGCAGGATATAGAATCCTTGGACTGCATATTATTTTCTTTCTAAATGCTGTAGGCAATGTTTTACTTTCTTAAAGCATTATGGGCTACTGATGAGAGGTTTGACTTCAGTCTGATACTTGCCATTTTGTACATGACTTCCCTCTGGATCTTGTGTTTACCCTAGGAATTCTGCAGTTTCGCGAGAATGTGTTACAGTATGATATGTGATTCACTACCTCAGCACTTGGTGTGCCCTTTCAACCTGAAACCTTGTGTTCTCTTATTCTTGTTTAATGGATGTAGTATCTTCTTGCAGCTCTGAGTATGTTAGAGTTCTGTTTTTGTAAAGTTCTCTCTGATTATCTCTGTTTTCTTTAGTGGTCATTTTTCTGGTTATATTAGTCTCTTTCATGGTGTTAGCTTTCTTCACACGCCTGTGATCTTTGTTTACTCATTCATCTTTAGGCTTGAATGACTCATTAGCCAACACAGATTTCCTCTGTTATTGTGAAGATGGCCTGATTTTTGGCTAGATTGTTCTCCTGAGAGGGGCTCTGTGTGGGTTGGGTACAGGCAGAGTGACAGTGTTCCTTTAGGGTGTGTGGGTGGGTAGCCAGCAGGCCCTCTAAATACCAGAATGAAGATGACTTTTTCTTTTGTCCTGGGGACATAACTCGTACTCTAGAAGCCTTCGCTTTTCCCAATTTCTCTAAAGAAAATCTGGCTGGTGTTCTGGCTGGGGTTCACGCCAGCTATCTATAGTTCAAGTGCAGGGGTGAGAGAGATAAGGGGAAGGAAGGAGAGGGTACACCCATGCCTTCTAGTACAGGAACAGAGATCCGGAAATCTGTTTAATTATCACCCTATGGTAATCTTCCTATTTATTGTTATTGGCTTCTTCATTTCTTATTTCTATATATTTTATTTCAGTGGGGCATCAGGAGGGAAGGTAGGCAAAGATATGGGTCTGGTACAACTTGGAAATCATACACAGATTGTAAGAGCTGGAATCCAATAATATATTTTATCATCTGCATTATTACTATGAGAAAATGTGCTGAACACTAAAAAAAAAAAAAGTGTGGTAAAAGCAAACCTTCAGAAGTCATATATTTATAAGTTGAGGATTTCCTTATATAGTGGCATGGGCAAATTGATAATACTAAGTGATGTTCTTTGTTTTAATTTTATTTATTTATTTTTATTTTTGGCTGCGTTGGGTCTTTGCTGCTGCGCGCGGGCTTTTCTCTAGTTGCGGTGAGCAGAGGCTACTCTTCATTGCGGTGCGCGGGCTTCTCATTGGGTGGCTTCTCTTGTTGCAGAGCATGGGCTCTAGGCGTGCAGGCTTCAGTACTTGTGGCGCTCGGGCTCAGTAGTTGTGGCTCACGGGCTCTAGAGCGTAGGCTCAGTAGTTGTGGCGCACGGGCTTAGTTGCTCCGCGGCATGTGGGATCTTCCCGGACCAGGGCTCGAACCCGTGTTCCCTGCATTGGCAGGAGGATTCTTAACCACTGCGCCACCAAGGAAGCCCCTAAGTGATGTTTAAACAAACAAATAAAGCCCTCCGTTAAAAACATTTATGTGCCAACATTTGAATCATCCATCAGCTATACTAACATTTAGACCAGTTAAAACAGAAATATAAAGCTTTTGTCCCCCCTTTGAGACGTGCCCTTCCTCCATGACCCAAAAGAGAGTAAACCTGCTTATGGAACTAGTAGGCTACCATTATGATGAGGCATGTGATGGGAAAATAAAAAAAAGTCAAAATTAAAAACTTTCAATAACCTTTATGTCCAGATTTTGTTATCTGATACCATTCCTTACTAAAAGCAATCGGAAAAAAAAATAATAAAAGCAATCAGGGCTTCTTAGAGAAATCAGCCTGAAAGGTCCCTTTCCCCATTAAGTCAAAGCTGTGAGAATTATGACTGACGTTGACTGAAACACACTGAATCAATAAAGATCCATGAGTCTATAATGATATTCAAAAAAGGAGATAGCCAGAAAAAATACTTAAATCATCTTCTGACGAAAATTGGTAACTAAATGAAAGAATTTATTTATCTATCTTTGCCGGAGAACACACCAATAGCCCCAGATGACAAAGAATTCTATTTTACAGAAAAAAGGTGGCTAATAATGTGGAAGAAAAAAATTAAAATCAGAAAATTAGTATTATGCAATTCCTCATGAAATTACTAATTTAAGCAAGTGTTATATTCAGGCATATGTTTGATAGGGATTTAGTGATTCATACTGTGCAAAGTAACACCAAATACATTATTTCCTAGTCACAAGGAGAAAAAGGTGAAACTCTACAATGAAGGGATCAGTCAGCACCCTAATTCAGTGGTCAAATTCAGTCTCATTAATGATGACTCATGCAGATGTTGTGTCTCTTGATGAGTTAAAATAAAAAGTACATAACCTATTGTATATCCCAGCCAAAGATGTTTAACTTGGATCTCTCTGGCCCTACGATTTAATTTCTAGTTAACAGGAAATACAAGGGAAAGAGGAACAAGTTAAGTGCAGATGCAACCAGTACATCAAGAAGGTGAGACATCCTGCAGGAGAGTTGGCCCCATCTCCTTAATAAATTAGTGGTATGAAAACAAAAAGGAGACTCGGTTAGACTTTTTGAAAAGAGGCTTAAGAAATATAACAACCAGATGTGAGACTTGGTCCTAAGCTGGGGAATCTGACTATGGACTTGGTAAGAAGGAAAGATGGAAGGACATATGGAGGTTGTTAACTGAAAAAAGGAGGTTACAGAACAGCACATATAGTATGATTTTCTAATTTTCCATGAATATGTTTAATGTGTTTTTAGACCATAAAAAAAGAAAATTAAGAAGGTCAAAGTCACTTTTGTTAAAATATTTAAAGAAAGAAATATAAATTTTTAGTTAAAATTCTTAGTTTTCAAAATAGGCACTGACATTTTTTGGAGGGGAGGATGGAGAGAAAGAAAACTCTGAGTATTGACATGCAGTACAAACTACCAAACAGGCTTATCTAAAGGTAAGTACATTAATTTTATTATGTTTCTCATATTATACAAACTGACTATAGAAACTTTCAAATTTCAAAAAGTAAATTACATTGACATTTTGCTAAGTATAAATGATAGTAACTTTAAAAGCTAAAACCAGGGTTTTCTGCTGAGTGGTGATAAGCTTCCTACTCATTTTAAATCTTTTGCTACATCCATGAACTAGATTAACTTTTCAAGTTAAAGTAAAAAAAAAAAAAAAGTAAATAAATAAATTCAAAAACCTTGAAAGCTCATGTATTGCTGATCCTAAAGATTTATTTCATTAGAAACATAATCCAATAAAATTTAGTTTTAGTAACTTTAGAGATCTACAACAGAAATAACATTCAGTAAACATCATAAAGAAACTGTGGAATAAGTTCTTTGCACAAACAGTTAAAAATTAAGTAAAGCAAAATATAACTTAGTTTTCCTTTGGGAGAGCAAACTGTTCTCTTCTAAAATGATGTGCAATTCAAAGAAAACTTTTCCTGATACCTTACTTTTCAAATTCATTTTCCTGAGTAATTCAGTAAACGTTAAAACTGTGGATATCACCATGAGTTTTTAAAATATGAAGGTCATATTTCAGTTAAGAACAACCTTCAAATAAATTTGTAATAGATTTCAGTGAAATAAATTATTGGCTTTTTCTTTCCTCTGAATAATGTAGACCAATGCCTGCTTGCCCATTATTTTCTCTTTTTTATTTATGTATCTAACAATTTATATTCTTATAATCCTTTGGTAGCAACTAAATAGAAGGAATAGTAGTTGCTCAATAGAAAATCAAACTGACTGGTTCAATCAGTATCTATTCGGCAGCTAACATGTGGCAGGTAAGGCACAATCCCTGTCCCTAAAGGCCAGATTGGTAGGAAACATGGGCATAAGAAACAATAACGCAATGATACACAAACTGTAAAAAAAAAAAAAAAAAAAAATTATGTAGAATGTGTTATGAAACACAGTAACGTTTTAAGTGAAAGCTTCCAGGTGGAATGAGTAGACTTACAGTCAAGCATGCTCCGAAATCAGGGTGTTTGCATTTGCCATTCCCTCTGCTTGGCAACCTGTTTCCCCAGTATCCACTTGGCTTGCTCCCTTACTTCTTCAGGTCACTGCTTAAGGGTCAGTTTATTAGAGAGGCCCTCTCTGACCACCCTATCCTAAATAGCAGCTCTCACCCCATCATTCTCTAGGTCCTTACTTGGCTTTATTTTTCTTCATAGCATTTATCACTACTTGATATTATACATATTCGGATTATAAGCCCTCTCCAATCCACTAGAATGTAAGTTCCACAAGGGTTGCGATTTTGCTTCTCCTGGTCATTGTGGCATCCCCAATGCCTAGAAATGTGCCTGGTTCAAGTAGGCATTCAATAAATATTTAATGAATGAACACTGTTAAGCATGCAATTTTAAAAAATAACAGACATTTGAAATAGACAATTTTGTTTCCTTCCCCATACTTGGGTATTCTGAAATCATAATCCAAATAAAAATGAACATAACTGACATAACAGAATATGGATTGTGATGCTGTATATTGGCCAACTCTTTAAAACGGATTTATAATTTAAGTACTGCTGTTAGTAATGTTCCATCTGTTTACTGCTTGATAGACCAAGATTTAAATTACACAGTCAAATGTTTAAGTATTCTGTGATAGCTCCAACTCAAAGGAGAACTGCCTAATACTTTTGGTGGTCAGGATTCTTCCAGTAATGCAAGCAAGTAGTATTCCCTAGCAACTACTGAAAATAAAGGACAAAATGAAAAGGTAATTCTGCTAGTCCATTAAAAAAAAAAAACAAAGTTAAAATAATCTTTGATACAAGTGGCTCACAATGCTTCAAATGAGATTATATTCCTAGGCAAACATCCCAAAGAAACTGAGCAGGGGGTTTATAGTATATTATATTATTCACATTTTACAGATGAAGAGACTAAGGTATAATAGCCCACAAGGGATTCATTAAAACAGAGGACAAGGACAAAGCCAAGATAGCTGAGAATTTAAGATTAAAAATTATATTTCTATTTTACAGATGATGAAACTGAGGCTCTGTGATGTTAAGTAATTTACCCTAGGTCATGTGATTATTTGATGGTTCACTAGAGATTTGAACTCCAAACCCTGTGCTCTGACGTTCACAGGGTATCTTTGAGCTGATATATATTTTATTTCAGAAGCTGAATACCACCCTTTCCCAGGAGATACTCTAATTTATAGCAGGTTACCAGATTGTGAATTGAACTCAGACATTAACAGATCTTATTCTAGATAAAGCTGAATTGTGACCTTGAATCAACAGTTTACATAGGTAGAGTACAATTTTAGAAAACATTATCTAGTTATTTTAACAGCGTATTAGCATTTCTAAATGAAGCTACTGTTATTTTTGAATTTTCTTCAAATCTAACAGTATAATTACAAACCATGTTACTATCAGAAAAGAATAGAAAGGGAAGTCATAATTATGATATTTATGTATACATAGCCCAGCAAAGCTACCTGGTCTGCAGGTGGATTAGAATAATTAAGCTCTTGAAAATAGGATTCCCATTGGCCCTACAAATCTAGCAACAGCTTACAAATTCATTACAACACTTCATTTTGCCAATAATCATAATGATGTTCTGGGATAGCTTGTTGAAGCAAAACCTTTCTCCAGAGATAAAAATGGAGCTTAATAACAGTTTCATCAGTCCATGTTAATTTGAGGCTTTGAAAATAATGTACTGGTGTCCTAAAAACCCCACAGTGGCAGTATTTATAAGAGTAACTAACATTAGTATAAGGATTAATTACTAAACTAAAATTAGTAACTAACATTAATTCAGGTATAAGAAAGTAGAAATCTTAAGATAAAAATTTTTTATTCCATGATTGCATTTTTATTAGCTGTGGTGGGGGGGGGCGGGGGGAGGGAAGAAAAGAGAAACAAAGAAAAACCCGGAATATAAATGCTTTAACTTTTTTTTTCTACTTAGCTTAATTTCTGATAAGAACATAGAATCTTTGATATAGATTATTTGTAATAACTCTCAGAATGAAAATTACCCAAGACATCAAAGCTCAAATTTATCTGCTTGGTTACTCAACACAAATCTGCTTAGAAGCAACTTAAACCAATACTTCTGCTTTCCATTCTCTTATAAACATTTCCATTGTCATGAAAGGAAAAAACAAAACAAAAACGAAAAACTTCAAACTATAGAGATAAAGGAGAACCATGTATACAGCAGCAATTAACACATTATAAATCAACTATACTTCAATAAAAAAATTTTTTAAAAGGAGAACCATCTAATGAAGAATATGTTAATTGTATAAATAAAAACTCAAAATAGAACTCAGGAGTTAGGGGAAGGTATACTTGTGGTTCTGTCTGTGCTCTATTTGCAAGGAGACCTGAGACCACCTGGTGTCTTCTATTAGCCCAGAGTGTAGAAGTGCACATTTTTTTTCCAATTTTTTTTCTTGGGTGGTAAAATGCAAGTAACATAAAATTTACTACCTTAACCATTTTTAAGTGTACAGTTACATGGTATTAAATACATTCACAATGTTGTGTGGCCATCACTACCATTCATCACCATAACTCTTCCCATCTTGTAAAACTGAAACTCATATCCATTAAACAATAACATTTCCCTATTCCTCTCTCCCCACCAGCCCCTGGCAACCACACTTTCTGCATCTATGATTTTGACTAGTCTAAGTATCTCATATAAGTGGAATCATATAGTATTTGTCTTTTTGTGACTGACCTATTTCACTTAGCATAATGAACCCAAGTTTCATCCATGTTGTAGCATATGTCAAATTTCCTTCCTTTTTAAGGCCAAATAATATTTCATTATAGGTATATACCACATTTCGCTTATTCATTCATCAGTTGATGGGTACTTGGGTTGCTGCTGTGAATAATGCTACTATGAACATGGGTGTACAAATATCTTTTTGAGACCCTGTTTTCAATTCTTTTGGACATAAATCCCAAAATGGAATTGCTGGATCATATGGAAAGTCCATTTTTAAGTTTTTCAGGAATCTCCATACTGTTTTCCACAGAGATTGTAACATATTAACATCCTCACCAAAAGTGCACAGGGTTCCAATTTCTCCACATCCTCGCCAACACTTGTTATTTTTTATTTTATTTTTTTAAATAAAACCATCCTAATGTGTGTGAGTATCTCATTGTAGTTTTGATTTGCATTTCCCTAATGATTAGTGATGTTGGGCATCTTTTCATGTGCTTATTGGCTATTTGTATATCTTCTTTGAAGAAATGTTTTTTCAAGTCCCTTGCCCATCTTTGGCTTTTTCTTTTTAATCCGGGCTGCGCCGGCATGCAAGATTCTAATTCCCCGACCAGGGATCAGACCCACACCCCCTGCAGTGGAAGCCAGCGCAGAGCCTTAGCCACCAGGGACCACCAGGGAAGTCCCCCATTTTCGATTTTTTTTTTTTATTGTTGAGTTTTAGTAGTTCTCTATATATTCTGGATTTTAATCCCTTATCAGATACATGATTTGCAAATATTTTCTCCTATTCACCTCAGCAGTCTACTGTCTTGTAAACTCATTTTCCATGTCTTAATCCAAAGACTCCACAATTTTTTAAATTTCCAAGCATAAAAACCAATTTCTAAAATTTCCTTGTTTTTGAAATAACCTGTGATATCAAGAGTATGCTTTTGCCTCGTATTGAGTGCTACCTTCCTCTCTTTTAGTGGCTGCAATGTGTTACTCTGATTCCATCCCTGGGTACTTCGTATAAACCAGTAGCTGATTCCACAGCTTGACAAAAGTAGGGTTTGATTTTTCAGCAAGAATACTTTATGGTAGAGGTGTGAACTTTCATCAGGAAATATATGTCTGGTAGTCTCTTTTTTTTTTTTTCTGTTAGGATTAATCTGTATGTTCAGGTGTTGTCAGCCTGATCTAGTCATTATAAAGTTCTGCATTAGCAATCCATCAAATGGTTTTAGCAACCACTGAAAATTCTTTCATTAGGGGGGCTGCAAAATGGTGATATTATAATTCTATCGGCCTTTCTTAATGTAGTAGCTGAAATATTTCTGTTAAAGAAAATCTTGCCCTTAGCAGCTATTTGGTTATCCCTATACAGTTTGTACAGGAAAGCCAGAATTAATGCTTGAATCTTTCCTTTACCAATTTTTGAAATAATGAATTGACTCCCTAATAACCTCCAAAAATAAACAATGACTTTTTAAAGGTAACATCTGAATTCATTAATTTTAAACATACTTGATATGTTTCAATCCACCACAGTTACTACTACTTTTTTTTTTTTAATGCTATTCTTGTCTGCTTACATTCTTTTTATTTATGTATGTATGTATGTATGTATGGCTTTGTTGGGTCCTCGTTTCTGTGCGAGGGCTTTCTCTAGTTGTGGCAAGCGGGGGCCACTCTTCATCGCGGTGCGGGGGCCACTCTTCATCGCGGTGCGCGGGCCTCTCACCATCGCGGCCTCTCGCTGCCGAGCACAGGCTCCAGACGCACAGGCTCAGCAATTGTGGCTCACGGGCAGAGTTGCTCCGCGGCATGTGGGATCCTCCCAGACCAGGGCTCGAACCCGCGTCCCCTGCATTGGCAGGCAGACTCTCAACCACTGTGCCACCAGGGAAGCCCCCCACAGTTACTACTTCTTGATGCTCAAATTATCCCATCTTTAGCCAGTGCAAATCTCTTCAAGTTGATTCCTAAGTCCTTTTGACACAACCCAAGTAGTTTCTGAGAGCTTCCTTCTATGAAAAGGTATCCCAGGTTCATCACGCACACTTTCTACCAAAGACCTGAAACAGCCATTCTTCAAAGAGCTCTAGTTGCTTTCAGTGGGAATATCTAGGTTATTTCTAATAGAAATTTCTTGACATTTCTATATTTCAGGTATATGAACGTGCCTCTTCTATGTTTAAGTGCTGGTGTACTATTTTTAGATATTTTAGTGGTGACTAGAGGTGGGTTTAGAAGGAGTCAGATGCCTATATCCAGACTGCTATCTGAATCAGTTTGGATTAGGTTCTGCTGCTAGTAACAGATACCAGAAACAAACCCTTATATGTTCCACCCATTGATATTTTTCACTTATGCAAAAGAAACCCAGAATTAGGCAGTCTAGAGCTAATATACAGCTACATGGTCAAGGACCTAGGCACTTTCTATCTTTCTACATCACACTATGGCCCAAGAAAGTTACTGAAGCTTCAGCCGTCATGTCTGTGTTGTAGTCCAGAAAGAAGAGGAAAGACAGAAGGGCAAACGAGCACATCTCTCAGTAGAATGTCTTATCCAGATCCACTGTAGTAGGTACTCCATAAATATTAAATTGGAATGTGCGTTAGTCACGCGGGAGGTCTGTATCTAGTCACAGTGTTTATAGCCATGTACATTTTCAAACTAACCTAGTCTTCCCATAGTCCGGAGTTTGTGCTGAAAATCATTACCAGCACTCCATGAGTAGGTCAACTCTGCTATCTTCATCTATCTCAAACCTTCAGGAGACATATTTAGGTTAGCAACAACAAGTCACATTTGAGTGATAAAGGAAGTTATTCTTTTTTTGAGGGTGTAGGGGAAAGATTACAGGGAAAGGAAATATTTAGAGTGTCTTACCATCTGCCAGGTGCTATACATACTTTCAGTTACTGAAATCAAACCCTAAGAAGGAGCTAAGGAGCTCTTCTTATCACTACCATACAGTTGAGGAAACAGTGCCGAAGAAAATTTAACTCTGCTGAAGAAAAATTGTTAGCAACCACATAATGGGATTTAAACCTAGATTTATCTGGCTTCCAAGTGTAGGTTCTTTATATCAGACCACAACAGCATATTATCTGGCTCCAAATCACTATTTATTTTCTCACCAACTAGATAAGAGCAGAATGAGTTGCCCTTGGTTTGTGCAGACATTTCAAACTACTAGCATTATGCAGCAGCTTCTGAAACTAAAATTTGTTTCTGAAAAGAGCTCCCAAATGTATTCAGCTTAATTCTCTCTAGCACTGAAAGCAATAATATAAAGAACTAGGATAGGAATGTTTTTTAAAGAGCAGAGAGCAGCTTTGTATCCAGAAAAGCTGAACAGCTACAGCGTAGCTAAAATGTTCTTTCAAGTATTATACAGTACTTAACTAAAAAAGCTCTCTGCTTCTTCTAAGCAAGTGTCAAACTAAGCATATGCTATGTAAATATATCAGTTCAGAAAGGAATCCCAGGCTTCTTCAGCTGTGTAAGATTTCTCCCCTCATTAAGAAAGCCAAGAGAAAGAAAACCTAATGATGTGTTTACTCTTCATGGCTCATGCATAGGAGGACTTTACAGCACAAATTGGTAGAACTATCCTAAGAGGTTCTACAGAATAGCTGCTGATAATAAGTTTTTATCAAGATTGGTGCAATCCTGCAAAACAGGAATGACAGAAGGGGAAAGGTTCATCAAGTTGCTTGCTTACAGTAATTTTAAACAATCATAGGGCATAAAGATAAGAGCCTTGGCCATGCAGAAGAAGCTGTATGTGGAAGAAATCAGTGCCCAAGCTGATTTTCAAATATGAGTAATTACTGGGCTGACGGTTGACACAGAAGTAGTAGAATGCAGTTTTGAGCTACTGCACAAAGCAATGCAGAAAGCATCACATTGGAAAAAATGATTGGAGAACGTGCTAACCGGAATCATGTGAGAACAATCTGTCAGGTTGTTAGACTATATGGTGAAATTCTATTTGCTAGTCAACTTAATGTTTTTCTAACGTTTATGATAAAAAGAAAAATCTAATATACCAGCCCGCTGACATTGTATAATCTTTTGCAATTAAAAGAAAAAACATGGTAAGGTTAGCTCCCACGTTTTAAATTCTCGTAATAAATAACAGAATAGCTGGGCAGGAGACAAGGAAAGGGGGACCTTTATAAAAAGGCAAGGAGAACATACAAACTACTATATATAAAATAAATAAACAACAAAGTCCTTCTGTACAGCACAGGGAAATATATTCAATATCCTGTAATAAACCATAATGGAAAAGAATCTATACATATGTATAAGTGAATCACCTTGCTGTACACCAGAAACACAACACTGTAAATCAACTATACTTCAATTTAAAAGGGGGGGGGGGCAGGGAAAGCAAGAGACTAGCAGTTTTGAGCCTTATTAATATAATCACATTTGATTCTCATTAACTACAAAGTGAGTATTATCTCCATTTTCCAGAAGGAAACCGTAAGGAGTCAAATGTTGACTCAACCACCATTGCCAGTTGCTTCACTTCTGTGAATCACAGTTTACTCACCAGTAAAATACCACTAGTACTATATACCTCATAGGTACCTCATATGGTGATCTTTAGGACTAAATGAGATAAAGTATATACTTAAAAATGTGGAAATGTTAGCCCCATTTTTCTTGCAGAGATGTTACTAATTTGCTCAAAGTCACAAAGTGTTAGAAGTCTAATAAGAGAGAAAACTGGAGATTGAAACCAGATTAAATGACTAGAACCCAATTTTTAAACTCTTAGTCCAGTGTTTGCCATTACACTAATTTTCATTGTACTCCACTTTGTATTATTTATCTTTCTACTACTACAGCATGCTAAATTAAACAACAAAAAAAGTATGTCCCAAATGTCACATACTACCCTCCAAATTTTCATTGAAAATAGTCAACAAGTTTCTTCATTCCTAATTTCTAATGGAGGGCTCATATTTTAGATTATTTAAGACTAAGGAATCCATGAACTAGTCACTGAACAGAATGCCATGTCCTCAAGATAATGCCATATTAACCCAGATATTCTAAAACTAAACAGGTTATAAACATGAATGTATAGCAGTTTATTCACAATAATCCCAAACTGGAAACAAACCAAATGTTCATCAACTGATGACTGGGCAAATAAACTGTGGTTCATCTATACAATGGAATACAACTCAGCAATAAAATGAAACCTGATATCGGCAGCAACATGGATGAACCTTAAAAGCATTTGCTAAGAGTAAGAAGCCAGACACAAAAGGTTACTTAATATGATTCAATTTATATGACGTTCTGGAAAAAAAAGTTATAGGGATAAAAGATCAGTAGTGGCAGAAAGGGAATGACTATAAAGGGGCATGAGGGACTTTTGGGGGGTAATGGAAATGTTTAAATTCCATTTTGATTTTGATTGCTATATATACATGAGTATATACATCTGTCAACTCATCTAATTGTACACTTTAAAAGGGGTGCATTTTAGGGACTTCTCTGGTGGTCCAGTGGGTAAGACTCTGCGCTCCCAATGCAGGGAGCCCAGGTTCGACCCCTGGTCTGGGAAGATCCCACATGCCGCGGAGCAGCTAGGCCCGTGAACCACAATTACTGAGCCTGCGCGTCTGGAGGCTGTGCTCCGCAACAAGAGAGGCCGCGATAGTGAGAGGCCCGTGCACCGCGATGAAGAGTGGCCCCCGCTTGCCGCAACTGGAGAAAGCCCTCGCACAGAAACGAAGACCCAACACAGTCATAAATAAATAAATAAAAACTAAAAAAAAAAAAGGGGTGCATTTTAGGGACTTCCCTGGTGGTCCAGTGGGTAAGACTCTGCGCTCCCAATGCAGGGGGCCCGGGTTTGACCCCTGGTCAGGGAACGAGATCCCAGATGCATGCTGCAACTGAGAGTCCACACACCGCATGCTGCAACTAAGAAGCATGTGGAGCAGCCACAGATAGATAAATAAATAAATAAATAAATAAATAAATAAATATTTTAAAGGGGTGCATTTTATTGTATGTAAATTATACCTCAATAAATCTGACTTTTAAAACAACTTGTAGGGAGAGAAGATGGCGGAAGAGTAAGACGCGGAGATCACCTTCCTTCCCACAGATACAGTAGAAATACATCTACACGTGGAACCTCCCAAAAGTCAAGAAACTCCCCCCATACTTGGGTAGGGCAAAAGAAAAAAGAAATAACAGAGACAAAAGAATAGGGACGGCACCTGCACCAGTGGGAGGGAGCTGTGAAGGAGGAAAGATTTCCACGCACTAGGAGCCCCTTCGCGGGCAGAGACTGCGGGTGGCAGAGGGGGGAAGCTTCGGAGCCACGGAGGAGAGCGCAGCCACAGAGGTGCGGAGGGCAAAGCGGAGAGATTCCCGCACTTCCCGCACGGAGGCTCGGTGCTGACCAGCACTCACCAGCCCAAGAGGCTTGTCTGCTCAGCCGCCGGGGCGGGCGGGGCTGGGAGCTGAGGCTCGGGCTTCGGTCGCAGGGAGAGGACTGGGGTTGGCGGCGAGAACACAGCCTGAAGGGGTTAGCGCACCACAGCTAGCCGGGAGGGAGTCCGGGAAAAAGTCTGCAGCTGCCGAAGAGGCAAGAGACTTTTTCTTGCTTCTTTGTTTCGCGGCGCGCAAGGAGAGGGGATTCAGAGCGCCGCCTAAACGAACTCCAGAAACTGGCGCGAGCCGCGGCTATCAGCGCGGACCCCAGAGACGGGCGTGAGACGCTGGGGCTGCTGCTGCCGCCTCCAAGAAGCCTGTGTGCGAGCACAGGTCACTCTCCACACCGCCCCTCCCGGGAGCCCGTGCAGCCCGCCACTGCCAGGGCCCCGTGATCCAGGGACAACATCCCCCGGGAGAACGCACTGCGCGCCTCAGGCTGCTGCAACGTCACGCCGGCCTCTGACGCCGCAGGCTCGCCCCGCCTCCTCTGTACCCCTCCCCACCCCCGGCCTGAGTGAGCCAGAGTCCCCGAAGCAGCTGCTCCTTTAACCCCATCCTGTCTGGGCGGGGAACAGACGCCCTCAGGCGACCTACACGCAGAGGCGGGTCCAAATCCAAAGCTGATCCCCAGGAGCTGTGCGAACAGAGAAGAGGAGGGGAAATCTGTCCCAGCAGCCTCAGAAGAAGCGGATTAAAACTCCACAAACAACTTGATGTGCCTGCATCTGTTGAATACCTGAATAGACAACGAATCATCCCAAATTCAGGAGGTGGACTTTGGGAG
Organism: Balaenoptera ricei; assembly: GCF_028023285.1. Taxonomy (NCBI): domain Eukaryota; kingdom Metazoa; phylum Chordata; class Mammalia; order Artiodactyla; family Balaenopteridae; genus Balaenoptera; species Balaenoptera ricei. The sequence goes on from NC_082640.1 coordinate 67,237,081, forward strand.
CAGGATATATTAATTTTTCCCCTTTTCCTTTTTTTTTTGTGAGTGTATATGTATATGCTTCTGGGGGAGATTTTGTCTGTATAGCTTTGCTTTACAATAGCTTTATTTTACTTCACTATATTATAGCTTCTTTCTTTCTTTCCTTTCTTTCTTTCTTTTTCTTTCTTTCCTTCCTTCCTTCCTTCCTTCCTTCTTCCTTCCTTCCTTCCTTCCTCTCTTTCTTTCTTTCTATTTTTTCTCCCTTTTACTCTGAGCCGTGTGGACGAAAGGCTCTTGGTGCTGCAGCCAGGCATCAGGGCCGTACCTCGGAGGTGGGAGAGCCAACTTCAGGACACTGGTCCACAAGAGACCTCCCAGCTCCACGTAATACCAAACGGCAAAAATCTCTCAGAGATCTCCATCTCAACATCAAGACCCAGCATCACTCAATGACCAGCAAGCTACAGTGCTGAACACCCTATGCCAAACAACTAGCAAGACAGGAACACAGCCTCATCCATTAGCAGAGAGGCTGCCTAAAATCATAATAAGGCCACAGACACCCCAAAATACACCACCAGACGTGGACGTGCCCACCAGAAAGACAAGATCCAGCCTCATCCACCAGAGCTCAGGTACTAGTTCCCTCCACCAGGAAGCCTACACAACCCACTGAACCAACCTTAGCCACTGGGGACAGATACCAAAAACAACGGGAACTACAAACCTGCAACCTGTGATAAGGAGACCCCAAACACAGTAAGATAAGCAAAATGAGACGACAGAAAAACACACAGCAGATGAAGGAGCAGGGTCAAAACACACTAGACTTAACAAATGAAGAGGAAATAGGTAGTCTACCTGAAAAAGAATTCAGAATAATGATAGTAAGGATGATCCAAAATCTTGGAAATAGAATAGACAAAATGCAAGAAGCATTTAACAAGGACGTAGAAGAACTAAAGAGGAATCAAGCAATGATGAAAAACACAATAAATGAAATTAAAAATACTCTAGATGGGATCAATAGCAGAATAACTGAGGCAGAAGAACGGATAAGTGACCTGGAAGATAAAATGGTGGAAATAACTACTGCAGAGCAGGATAAAGAAAAAAGAATGAAAAGAACTGAGGACAGTCTCAGAGACCTCTGGGACAGCATTAAACGCACCAACATTCGAATTATAGGGGTCCCAGAAGAAGAAGAGAAAAAGAAAGGGACTGAGAAAATATTTGAAGAGATTATAGTTGAAAACTTCCCTAATATGGGAAAGGAAATAGTTAATCAAGTCCTGGAAGCACAGAGAGTCCCATACAGGATAAACCCAAGGAGAAACACGCCAAGACACATATTAATCAAACTGTCAAAAATTAAATATAAGGAAAACATATTAAAAGCAGCAAGGGAAAAAAAACAAATAACACACAAGGGAATCCCCATAAGGTTAACATCTGATCTTTCAGCAGAAACTCTGCAAGCCAGAAGGGAGTGGCAGGATATACTTAAAGTGATGAAGGAGAAGAACCTACAACCAAGATTACTCTACCCAGCAAGGATCTCATTCAAATGTGATGGAGAAATTAAAACCTTTACAGACAAGCAAAAGCTGAGAGAGTTCAGCACTACCAAACCAGCTTTACAACAAATGCTAAAGGAACTTCTCTAGGCAAGAAACACAAGAGAAGGAAAACACCTACAATAACAAACCCAAAACATTTAAGAAAATGGGAATAGGAACATACATATCGATAATTACCTTGAATGTAAATGGATTAAATGCTCCCACCAAAAGACACAGGCTGGCTGAATGGATACAAAAACAAGACCCATATATATGCTGTCTACAAGAGACCCACTTCAGACCTAGAGACACATACAGACTGAAAGTGAGGGGATGGAAAAAGATATTCCATGCAAATGGAAATCAAAAGAAAGCTGGAGTAGCAATTCTCATATCAGACAAAATAGACTTTAAAATAAAGACTATTACAAGACACAAAGAAGGACACTATATAATGATCAAGGGATCGATCCAAGAGGAAGGTATAACAATTGTAAATATTTATGCACCCAACATAGGAGCACCTCAATATATAAGGCAAGTACTAACAGCCATAAAAGGGGAAATCGACAGCAACACAATCATAATAGGGGACTTTAACACCCCACTTTCACCAATGGACAGATCATCCAAAATGAAAATAAATAAGGAAACACAAGCTTTAAATGATACATTAAACAAGATGGACTTAATTGATATTTATAGGACATTCCACCCAAACACAACAGAATACACATTTTTCTCAAGTGCTCATGGAACATTCTCCAGGATAGATCATATCTTGGGTCACAAATCAAACCTTGGTAAATTTAAGAAAATTGAAATCGTATCAAGTATCTTTTCCGACCACAACGCTATGAGACTAGATATCAATTACAGGAAAAGATCTGTAAAAAATACAAACACATGGAGGCTACACAATACATTACTTAATAATGAAGTGATTACTGAAGAAATCAAAGGGGAAATAAAAAAATACCTAGAAATAAATGACAATGGAGATACGACGACCCAAAACCTATGGGACGCAGCAAAAGCAGTGCTAAGAGGGAAGTTTATAGCAATACAAGCCTACCTCAAGAAACAGGAAACATCTCGAATAAACAACCTAAACTTGCACCTAAAGCAATTAGAGAAAGAAGAACAAAAAAACCCCAAAGCCAGCAGAAGGAAAGAAATTATAAAGATCAGGTCAGAAATAAATGAAAAAGAAATGAAGGAAACAATAGCAAAAATCAATGAAACTAAAAGCTGGTTCTTTGAGAAGATAAACAAAATTGATAAACCATTAGCCAGACTCATCAAGAGAAAAAGGGAGAAGACTCAGATCAATAGAATTAGAAATGAAAAAGGAGAAATAACCACTGACACTGCAGAAATACAAAAGATCATGAGAGATTACTACAAGCAACTCTATGCCAATAAAATGGACAACCTGGAAGAAATGGACAGATTCTTAGAAATGCACAACCTGCCGAGACTGAACCAGGAAGAAATAGAAAATATGAACAGACCAATCACAAGCACTGAAATTGAAACTGTGATTAAAAACCTTCCAACAAACAAAAGCCCAGGACCAGATGGCTTCACAGGTGAATTCTATCAAATATTTAGAGAAGAGCTAACACCTATCCTTCTCAAACTCTTCCAAAATATTGCAGAGGGAGGAACACTCCCAAACTCATTCTACGAGGCCACCATCACCCTGATACCAAAACCAGACAAAGATGTCACAAACAAAGAAAACTACAGGCCAATATCACTGATGAACATAGATGCAAAAATCCTCAACAAAATACTCGCAAACAGAATCCAACAGCACATTAAAAGGATCATACACCATGATCAAGTGGGGTTTATCCCAGGAATGCAAGGATTCTTCAATATACGCAAATCAATCAATGTGATACACCATATTAACAAATTGAAGGAGAAAAACCATATGATCATCTCAATAGATGCAGAGAAAGCTTTCGACAAAATTCAACACCCATTTATGATAAAAGCCCTGCAGAAAGTAGGCATAGAGGGAACTTTCCTCAACATAATAAAGGCCATATATGACAAACCCACAGCCAACATTGTCCTCAATGGTGAAAAACTGAAACCATTTCCACTAAGATCAGGAACAAGACAAGGTTGCCCACTCTCACCACTATTATTCAACATAGTTTTGGAAGTGTTAGCCACAGCAATCAGAGAAGACAAAGAAATAAAAGGAATCCAAATCGGAAAAGAAGAAGTAAAGCTGTCACTATTTGCAGATGACATGATACTATACATAGAGAATCCTAAAGAGGCTACCAGAAAACTCCTAGAGCTAATCAATGAATTTGGTAAAGTAGCAGGATACAAAATTAATGCACAGAAATCGCTTGCATTTCTATACACTAATGACGAAAAATCTGAAAGGGAAATTAAGAAAACACTCCCGTTTACCATTGCAACAAAAAGAATAAGATATCTAGGAATAAACCTACCTAAGGAGACAAAAGACCTGTATGCAGAAAATTATAAGACACTGATGAAAGAAATTAAAGATGATACAAATAGATGGAGAGATATACCATGTTCCTGGATTGGAAGAATCAACATTGTGAAAATGACTCTACTACCCAAAGCAATCTACAGATTCAATGCAATCCCTATCAAACTACCACTGGCATTTTTCACAGAACTAGAACAAAAAATTTCACAATTTGTATGGAAACACAAAAGACCCCGAATAGCCAAAGCAATCTTGAGAACGAAAAATGGAGCTGGGGGAATCAGGCTCCCTGACTTCAGACTATACTACAAAGCTTCAGTAATCAAGACAGTTTGGTACTGGCACAAAAACAGAAATATAGATCAATGGAACAGGATAGAAAGCCCAGAGATAAACCCACACACATATGGTCACCTTATCTTTGATAAAGGAGGCAAGCATATACAGTGGAGAAAAGACAGCCTCTTCAATAAGTGGTGCTGGGAAAATTGGACAGGTACATGTAAAAGTATGAAATTAGAACACTCCCTGACACCATGCACAAAAATAAACTCCAAATGGATTAAAGACCTAAGTGTAAGGCCAGACACTATCAAACTCTTAGAGGAAAACATAGGCAGAACACTCTATGACATACATCACAGCAAGATTCTTTTTGACCCAGCTCCCAGAGAAATGGAAATAAGAACACAAATAAACAAATGGGACCTAATGAAACTTAAAAGCTTTTGCACAGCAAAGGAAACCATAAACAAGACCAAAAGACAACCCTTAGAATGGGAGAAAATATTTGCAAATGAAGCAACTGACAAAGGATTAATCTCCAAGATTTACAAGCAGCTCATGCAGCTCAATAACAAAAAAACGAACAACCCAATCCAAAAATGGGCAGAAGACCTAAATAGACATTTCTCCAAAGAAGATATACAGATGGCCTACAGACACATGAAAGAATGCTCAACATCATTAATCATTAGAGAAATGCAAATCAAAACTACAATGAGATATCATCTCACACCGGTCAGAATGGCCATCATCAAAAAATCTAGAAACAATAAATGCTGGAGAGGGTGTGGAGGAAAGGGAACACTCTTGCACTGTTGGTGGGAATGTAAATTGATACAGCCACTATGGAGAACAGTATGGAGGTTCCTTAAAAAACTACAAATAGAACTACCATACGACCCAGCAATCCCACTACTGGGCATATACCCTGAGAAAACCATAGGTCAAAAAGTGTCATGTACCACAATGTTCATTGCAGCTCTATTTACAATAGCCAGGACCTGGAAGCAACCTAAATGTCCATCGACAGACGAATGGATAAAGAAGATGTGGCACATATATACAATGGAATATTACTCAGCCATAAAAAGAAATGAAATGGAGGTATTTGTAATGAGGTGGATGGAGTTAGAGTCTGTCATACAGAGTGAAGTAAGTCAGAAAGAGAAAAACAAATACAGTATGCTAACACATATATACGGAATCTAAGGAAAAAAAAAAAAAAAAAGGCCATGAAGAACCTAGTGGCAAGACGGGAATAAAGACACAGACCTACTAGAGAATGGACTTGAGGATATGGGGAGGGGGTGGGGTGAGATGTGACAGGGTAAGAGAGTGTCATGGACATATATACACTACCAAATGTAAAATAGATAGCTAGTGGGAAGCAGCCGCATAGCACAGGGAGATCAGCTCGGTGCTTTGTGACCATCTAGAGGGGTGGGATGGGGAGGGTGGGAGGGAGGGAGATGCAAGAGGGAAGAGAAATGGGAACATATTGTATATGTATAACTGATTCACTTTGCTATAAAGCAGAAGCTAACACACTATTGTAAGGCAATTATACTTCAATAAAGATGTTTAAAAAAAAAAAAAAAAAAAACAACTTGTAAAATTAGTCAAGAATAAATGCATTGGGCTTCCCTGGTGGCGCAGTGGTTGAGAATCTGCCTGCCAATGCAGGGGACACGGGTTCGAGCCCTGGTCTGGGAAGATCCCACATGCCGCTGAGCAACTAGGCCCGTGAGCCACAACTACTGAGCCTGCGCGTCTGGAGCCTGTGCTCCGCAACAAGAGAGGCCGCAATAATGAAAGGCCCGCGCACCGCGATGAAGAGTGGCCCCCGCTTGCCGCAACTGGAGAAAGCCCTCGCACAGAAACGAAGACCCAACACAGCCATAAATAAACAAATAAATAAATAAATAAAAAAGAATAAATGCATTGCCATTGGTCTTTTGAGCAATAAATGTTATGAAAATATAGAAGAAACTAATAAAATAGGTCAAATAAGCAAAAAGAGATAGTATATTTTGGAAAAATTCTGAAATTTTGAGCCTGATAGGCCTAAATTTGAATACTGGTAAGCTAGACAATGCTGGACTAGTTAGGTAAGCTTTCCAAATCTCAATTTTCTCATCTGTAAAGCTGAGATAATACCTTCTACTTCATAAAGTAGTTGTAAGATTAATTGAACAATTTGGTTCCTACCACATAGTAGGCAAACAACGGAAAATGTCTATGGATGAAGTGGTATTTCTCTTTTTAAGTCAATAAAGAGTAATCTTCATCTATCTGTATCAGTCCATTTAATCAACACATATTTGTTAAATATCTATTATATGGTATATTAACATTTTCTCAAATAAGCAATCTCAAAAACAGAGAAGTACATGTGTCCCCTGAAAAGAACAACTTTCTCTAAGCTTCTGTAATTTTTATCATCTCAGAAAAGTTGATAAGAACAGCAATCAAGAAACAGTACAGGGCTACCCTGTTGGCGCAGTGGCTGTGAATCCGCCTGCCAATGCAGGGGACATGGGTTCGAGCCCTGGTCCGGGAAGATCCCACATGCTGCAGAGCAACTAAGCCCGTGCGCCACAACTACTGAGCCTGCGCTCTAGAGCCCGCGAGCCACAACTACTGAAGCCCACGTACCACAACTACTGAAGCCCACGCGCCTAGAGCCCGCGCTCTGCAACTAGAGAAGCCACCGCAACGAGAAACCCACGCACTGCAACGAGGAGTGGCCCCTGTTCTCCAAAACTGGAGAAGGCCCACGCGCGCAGCAACGAAGACCCAGTGCAGCTATAAATGAAAGAATGAATGAATGAATGAAACAATACAATCTGCCTTTCCACAGAATGATACATTGGTAAGGAACATAAATTTTATCAGCAATAAATGTGAATTAAATAAGATTTAAGCTAAGATTTCCCAGATATACAATTTTCTAAGCAAATAGGAAGGTTACCAAATTAAATTAACTTCAGCACCGTAGGAACTTTCATTTAACTCGTACTTAAGACCTTTCTGCATGCTAGGCAAGGGGTATAGATACATTGTGGGTTTTAAAATTTGAGATGAATGTGAATTACACAGAAATTCCACTTACCTAAATAAATAAGGTGACTGAAGTAGAAATAAAATGTATAGAAAATAGAATTTTTTAATGTGTAGAAATACATTTCTATACATTTACTAAGGGTTGAAACTAAGTTTTCAGTGACATTTAAATAAACAGTCTCAGATCTTGGCACTAGAATTATTTACAAAGGTGAAACTTGAATTATAAATATTTGGCAAAGATAAAATTGTATCTTCTGTTTTTCTTCCCAAATCAAAATCTTTTCCTCCACATATGTAGGTGTATATCATGTATACTTCATATATATATACATACAGTGTTCCTGCAACAAGCCCCATCATATAGCCCATACACTGCTTCATATTTTTAAAAAATTGCTCCTTTAAAACAGAATTTAAAATATTATCCCACATCTCATAAGCTTTAGGTTTCAAAATGTGGCAAGTATTGATTAAGGAATAAGAAATTAAGATGACACACAAATCTTCCCGTCTCTATAAAGTCGAAAACAAAGCAGCTATGGCCTCCAAACAATCCAATAGGAATCTGGGTTATAAATCGAGCTTCTCTGTGACGCACATTTATAATAAGGATAGAGAGCATTCTTTTTTGTTAGTGCTAAAACTCCATCTCTAGGAAGCAGAGTGAATTTAAAAAGAAGCTTAACATTATACACTAAATTTGAAGACATGGCACCAATGTTTTCTACCTCTTTACTATTGCCTGGAGAAAGGAAGGGGAAGGGTGTTCAAGCAAGTTACTGATGTCTATTTCTTGACTGAAAACTAAATTCTTCTAGCAGTTTCTTGGTGTAAATTTACAGTCTGAATGCAAAAATCAAACAAAGGGACTTTGTTTATAAACTAAAAACAAACATAAAGTCCGTGAAACTTTTATTTCTCATTCTCCACTTTAGTCATAAGAAGTAACTACAGAGGTCATAGGAATTTGGTGGTTTCAAGATTTTTGGGGGTCATATGGAATCTTTTACATGTTTTTCATATATTTTAGAAACTAAAACTCTTGGAGGTTATAGAGTACCCTAAAGTTAAATATGCCCAACTTGAACATAGGGAACTCCTTTTCTATAAGGAACCCCTTAAGGTGACTCATCAAATTCTAAGCCAGTATAACTTCCTTCAGCCTTTCCAGGAAAATGAGAAATTACCCTAAAATACCTAAATATGGATATTCTACAATATTTAATAATGCCAAATAAATTATTTCTTTACATTATTAAGAAATTATTACTCATTTGTATATTCTCTGCCTCATTCCTTACTGTCTGCTCTGCCTCCCCAAATAGTACATCCTCTACTCAAACAGAAACACTAACAATTAGTCTATGATTTTAGACTAACCTAAAGCTTTTAACTCTCTCGGGATGAATTTTATATGCCCTCGCTGTTGCGTTTATATCAGAAAATAAACTCCTTAAGGAGAGAAACCATGTGTAAATGGATTTTTTTCCCCCTCCTGAAGTGCCTAGGACAATACTGGGTTTTTGTTTTTTGGTTTTTTTCTTTCCATATAATGGTCTAATTATTCTTGGAATACATTTGAATACATTTCTATGGATATAATTCCCACCCCAAATTCTACTTTGCTAGCCTAAACATGGAGTTATTTTTTCCCTGTAAGGAGAAGTAGCTAGTTTGGGAAGTGCAAAGGATCCCAAGCTCTGCAACAATTAAAAACATTTAGAGAGCAATGCTTCAATTTTTTTTTGTTAAGTATTTGAAATCTTTAAGACAAATGGCAGAATAAGATACAAGTACAGCAATTTCTATTTTCACTACAAATAAACCTAGGAGGAAGGAAGGAAAATGGGCACATGAGTGTACACATATACACACACACACAAAGAGGATTTATGTAGTTACACAAATCCCATTGTACCAAGTGACAAATCAAGATCTGTTTTCCTGGAAAAACATTTTGTAATATAACATATTATGTATTTCATTTAAGGTGCTGTTACCTAGAAGTATCACTGATTATTTAGAATATAATATTACAGCTGGATCAGTCCAGAGCTGCTAATGACTATATTCAACCATATTCTACCAGACTGAAACTATTGTCTTGACCCATCAACATACTAGCTACATACAGGAAGTTGTCCTCTAGCTTAAATAATTAGAAATACATTATTTTCCTGCAAATAAAAGGAAACTATGATCACTCAGACAATATTCTGTTTTACTCCATCCAAAGGTGTATATGAAAAAATGAAACACATATATATCCTAAACGGGAAAAGCTCATAAGCATATATAAAGATATATATCATAAATGGGTGTTGAATTCTGTCAAATGCTTTTTCTGCATCTACTGAGATGATATGATTTTTGTCCTCTACTTTGTTAATGTGTCATTTAGGCCAGTGTTTCCTTATTGACGTTCTGTCTGGATGAGCTATCTACTGATGTAAGTGGGGTGTTATAGTCCCCTACTATTGCCTTACTGTCAATTTCTCCCTTTTGGTTTGTTAATAATTGCTTTATATATTTTGGTGCTCCTATGTTAGGTGCCTTCTTTATGGATTGTTCCCTTTATCATTATATTATGCCCATCTTTGTCTCCTGTTACCTTTTATGGCTTGAAGTCTATGGTGTCTGATATGAGTATGGCTACATTCACTTTCTTTTGCCTGCCATTTACTTACAGTATCACCTTCCATCCCTTCACTTTGAACCTGTGTTTGTATTTAGAACTGAGATGAGTCTCCTGGAGGCAGCATCTAGTTGGACCTTGTTTTTGAATCCATTCAGCCAGTCTAGGTCTTTTGATTGGAGCATTTAAGTTCATTTAAATTTAAAGTAATTACTGATAGATATATATGTACTTATTGCCATTTTGTAAATTGTTTTGGGGTTGTTTCTGTAGTTCTTTTTGTTCTTTTCTTCTTCTTTTGTTCTCTTCCCTTGTTATTTGATGACTCTCTTTAGTATTATATTTGGATTCTTTTCTATTTTTTTTTTTGTGTGTGTGTATCTATCACAGATTTTTGGTGTTTGGTTACCATGAGGTTTATATATAGCTATCTATGTGATTATTTTAGTTGCTAATCTCTTAAATTCAAAGGTATTTAGACAACTCTGCATTTTTACTCCCCTCCCCGCCCAATTATTATTTTTGACATATTTTACATCTCTTTGTTTTGTGTATCCTTAACTACTTATTGCAGATATACATTTACTACTTTTGTCTTTTAACCTTCCTACTAGCTTTGTATGTGGTTGATTTATTATCTTCACCATGTATTTGCTTTTACTGATGAGCTTTTACCTTTCAACTTTCTAGTTGTGGCCTTTTCTTTTTTGCTTAGAGAAGCCCCTTTAACATTTCTTGTAAAGTTGGTTTGGTGGTGCTGAACTCTTTTAGCTTTTGCTTTGTCTGTAAAATTTCTGATCTCTCCAGTAAATCTGAATGAAAGCCTCCTTGGGTAGAGTATTCTTGGCTGTAGGATTTTCCCTTTCATCACTTTAAATATATTGTGCCACTCCTTCTGGTCTGTAGAGTTTCTGCTGAAAAGTCAGCTGATAGCCTTATAGGAGTTCCCTTGTACAAGACTTGTTTTTTCCTTGCTGCTTTTAATATTCTCTCTTTAATTTTTACCATTTAAATTATAATGTGTCTTGGTGTGGTCCTCTTTAGGTTGATCCTGTTTGGATCAACTCTGTGCTTCCTAGGCATGGATGTCTGTTTCCTTTCCCAGGTTAGGGAAGTTTTCAGCTATTATGTCTTTATATTCTCTGTCCCTTTTTCTCTCTCTTCTTGTGGGACCCCTCTAATGCAAATGTTAGTACATTTGATGTTATTTCAGAGGTCTCTTAAACTCTCCTCATTTCTTTTTACTCTTTTTCTGTTCAGCTTCAGTGATTTCCACTACTCCTTCTTCCAGTTTGCTGACCTGTTCCTCTGCATCATTTAATCTACTGTTGATTCCTTCTAATGTAATTTTTATTTCAGTTATTGTGTTCTTCATCCTCCTCTTTATATCTTCTAACTCTTTGTTAAAAACTTCTAACTCCTCACTCTGTTCGTACATTCTTCTCCTGTGTTTATTGGTCATCTTTATGATCATTACCTTGAATTCTTCATTGGGTACACTGCCTATCTCCACTTCACTCAGTTCTTCTGGGGTTTTATCTTGTTCCTTCATTTGGAACATGTTCCTCTGTTGCCTCATTTTGCCTAATTTTCTGTTTTTATTTCTCTGTATCTGGTAGGTTGGTTATGTTTCCCAATCTCGGAGAAGTGGTCTTTTTAGGAGATGTCCTATGCATCCCAGCAGCATACTCCCCTCTGGTCACCAGGGCTATATGCTCTAGGCGTGCCCCCTACGTGGGCTACGTGGGTCCTTCTGTTGTAATGGGCTGACTACTGTGGGCACTCTGGTATGCATGGCTGGCCCCTGGTCTGGTTGGCTGCCAGGTCCTGCCTTGAACAGAGGCTGCTGGCTGTTGGTTGGCAGGGCTGGGTCACAAGGAGGCTGTTTTCCAGGGTGCCCGAGGGTCAGTGCTGGCTCACTGGTAGGCAGAGCCAGGTCCCTGGGTGGGTGGTTGCAGATTCCAGGGTGTCTCAAAGCTCATGCTGGCCTGCTGGTGAGTGAGGCTGGATCTTGGGCCGGTTGGTCCAAGGTATCTCAGAGCTGGTGTCTGACTACTGGTAGGCAGGGCTGCGGCCTGGGTGTTCCTGGGCTACTGACAGCTCGGTGGTGAGTGGAGCAGGGCCCTAGGGTTCCCAACACTGGTGTCAGTTTGCTTGTGGGTGGAGCTGTATCCTTGAGCTGCTGGCTAAGGGGCCCAAGGTGTCCCAAAGCTGGAGTTGGCCTGCTGGTGGGCAGGGCTGGGACCTAGGAGGTCTCTCAGAGTTGGTGCCGGCCTCCTGATGTGTTGGCAGGGTTCTGACAAGGCAGACTATAGGGCAGTGGTCCCGGGGCCAGTGTCAGCCTGCTGGTGGGCAGAGCTGGGGTCCAGGAGATCCCAGGGCTGGTGCCTGCCCACCAGTGGGTGAACCTGGGTCTTGGGGATAGTGCTGGCCCACTGGTCAGCAGAGCTGGGTCCTAGGGTCTCTGGCTGCAGGGCCCAGGGGTCCCAAAGCTGGTGCTGGACTGCTGGTGGATGGGGCCAGTTCCTGACACAGCTGGCTATGGGGTCCGGGGTGTCCTGAAGCTTGTGTTGGCCTGCTAGTGAGGGGGGCTGGATCCTGGAGCAGCTGGCTGAGGGGGCCAAAGTATCTCAGAGCTGGTGTTGGCCTACTGGTAGATAGGCTGGGTCCTGCCACAGCAGGCTTCAGTGGTCCTGGGGCTGGTATCTACCCACTGGTGGGCAGGGCCAAGGCCAAGGGGGTTCTGGGGCTATGCCTGTCCACTGGTGGGCAGAGCTGGGTCCTGGGGTCTCTGGCTGCAGGGCTTTGGGGGTTCTGGGTCTACTGCCTGTGCACTGGTCTGTGGGGCCAGGTCCTGGGCCCTCTGGTGTACAGGGCCATGTCAGGGGCAGCTCTGGGCTCAGGGGATCTTAAGGCAGCCTGCCTGCTGGTGGGCGTGGCTGTGCTCAGCTAGTTGCTTGGCTTGAGGTGTCCCAGTACTGGTACCTACAGGCTGGTGAGCAGGGATGGGGCTAGGTCTTGAGCCTAATAAGTTAGAGAGAGGATTACAAAATGGTGCTCATTAGCACCAGTGTCCCTATGGTAGAACAAGCTTCCAAAAATGGCAGCCACCAGTGTCTATGTCCTTAGGATGAGCTCCAGCTGCCTCCTGCCTCTGTGGGAAACTCTCCAAGATCAGCACGTGGGTCTGACCCAGGCTCCTTTAAAATTACTTCTGCCTTGGGTCCGGGAGTGTGTGAGATCTTTGTGTACACTCTTTAAGAGTGGAGTCTCTACTTCCCACAGCCCTCTGGGTCTCCTGAGAGGTCCATGTTGGGATCCCCAGGCCTGGGGTCCTGTACCAGGAAGATGAGCCCTCAGACCATTTGGCTTTGAAGGCCAGTGGGCCTTGCTTTTCTTTTTTTCCTGCCATTTTCTGAGTATTTTTTATGATTCCATTTTCTCTACCACTGACTTATCAGCCATACCTCTTTTTTTCTTCCACTTACATTGTAAATACCACAATATATTGTTATTCTTGATTTAAACAATTATCTTTAAGAAAAAAATTTCTTAAATGAGGGGGAAGAGGCTTTTACATCCACCTACATGTTTACTCTTTACAGGGCTCCTCATTTCTTTTCATAGATGTAAATTTCCATTTGATATCATTTTCTTTCTTCCTGAAGAACTACTTTTAACATTTCTTACGGTGCAGGTGTGTTGGTGACAAATTCTCTAAGCTTTGTTTATCCCCAAAGTCTTTATTTTGCCTTCATTTTGGGAAAATCTTTTTTGTCAGATACAGAGTTCTAGGATGAGTGGGGTTTTTTGTTTGTTTTTGAAATTTTTATTTCCAGCACGTTAAGGATGCCACTTCTGGCATGTTTCGTTTCTGACAAGAAGCCTGCAGTAATTTTTATATATTTGCTTGTCTGTTATTTAAGGTGATTCCCCACCCCCCACCCCTGACTGTTTTTAAGGATTTTTTCAAGATTTTTGTCATTAGTTTCAACAATTTTTGTGCCTGGTTCTTCTGCTTAGAGATTTGTGAACTTCTACAATCTTTGGGTTTATAGTTTTCAACAAACTTGGTAAATATTTGCCCATTACTTCTTGAAATAGTCTTTCTGTCTCCCTATCTCCTTCTGAAACTTGTTACACTTACGTTAAACTGCTTGATACTGTCCCATAGCTCATTGGTACTGTCAGTTTTCTTCTTTTCTTTTTCCCCCAAGTATTTTTTTCTCTTGGTGTTTCATTTTAGATAATTGCTATTGCTATGTCTTTGGGTTTTAACTAATCCTGTTCTCCTGCAGTCTGCTGTATTTTTCATTTCAGATATTGTATTTTTCATCTCTAGAAGTTCTATTTGGGTTTCTCTTTTTAAAAATAACTTCCATGTCTCTTCTTGGCATGTTCATGTTTCCCTCTACCTTCCTGAACATATGGAGTATACTTATAATTGCTGCTTTAATATCCTTGCCTGCTAATTCAATCATATGTGTCATTTCTTTCTCTCTTCTTATTGGTTGATTTTGTCCCAGTTATGGGTCATACTTTCCTGCTTCTTTGCATGTCTGGTAAATTTTTTAGGATAAAGACATTATTTTGTATTGTTGGGTATTGGATACTTTTTTCAGATTTGTTATGGATATATTTATCTTTTGTGCTTCACTATATGGATATGTAGCATATTTTTAAAAAGCAGAAAACAGTATTTATAGCAAAAATGAATGAACCAATGAATCTGTGCAATTTATTTAATTATTTATTTACCCTCAACAAATTTTTAAGTGTACAGCACTGTTAACTACAAGCTTAATGTTGTACAGGTGATCTCTAGAACTTTTTCATCTTTCATAACTGAAATTTATACTCATTGAACAGCAACTCCCTATTTCCTCTTCCCTCCTGCCCCTGGCAACCACTATTCTACTTTCTGCTTCTACGAGTTTGACTATTTTAGATACCTCACACAAGTGGAATCATGCAGTATTTGTCCTTCTGTGACTGGCTTATTTCACTTAGCATAACGTCCTCAAGGTTCTCCCATGTTGTTGCATGACAGAATTCCTTCTTTTTTGAGGCTAAGTAATATCCCACTGTACGTATATACCACCATTTTCTTTATTCATTCATCTACTGATGAACATTTGGGTTGCTTCCACCTCTTGGCTATTGAATAATGCTTCAATTAACATAGAAGTGTAAACATCTCTTCAAGATCCTGATTTCAATGATTTTGGATAAATACCCAGAAATGGGATTGCATTACACGGTATGGATTTTTTTGCATTCTTTTAAGTGTTTTTGAGCTTTGTCCTGTGTGTAGTTAAGTTACTTGGATATGGTTTGATCATTTCAAGGCTTACTTTTAAACTTTGTTAGGTAGGGCCAGAGTAGCTTCTAGTCTAGGGCAATACCCTTACAACTTTACCCAATGCCTGTCTATTAGGAGGTCTTTCCACTCTGGCTGGTAGGGCCACCTTACTCTCTGTAATCTCTGAGGATTCTTCTTCCTACTCTTTCCAGTGGTTCTTTTCCTGGTGTTTCGTAGTTATTTCACATGTATGCACAGATTGATATTTAGCCAAAGACTTGAAGGGGCCCTCTATAGGTCTCTGGAACTCTACATTTCTGCAGGCCTCTCCTTTAACTTTCTTGCCACATAGCTGAACCCCAAACTCAATCCTATGAGACTCCTGGGCTGTTAAGGTTCCCTCTCTCTGCACTGTGGCTTGGAAACACTGTAGGATCACCTCATTTCTCTTCTCTCAGAGATCATTATCCTGGATTGACTTTTACCTAATATCTGAAAAACAACAACTAGGAAAGGAGAAGTAAAATTGAGAAGTCAGTTCTTACCACTAATAAGTTTCATTTAATTATTATGCCATTGTTTTGCTGCAACTTAAAAAGCTTCACTTCATTTGTAGCTGACTTCACAGGGGCAAGTGTTAATTACTCAACTACCTCATAAAATATAGTTCTTCTAAAGAGTACATTTAACTCAAGCATGACTGAAAAGGATAATCTTCCATGGAAATGTAAATTTTTCTTTGTCTCTTCTTGTGCTATAAACAACATGAAAACTTTGGCCATCACTCCAAATATACTTTTAATTTTTTAAATATTAAACTTTTAAAATAAGCTTTTAATCACAATGTAATACATACAATGTAATACACATTGATTAATTTTCATAAAGTGAATGCACCCATGTAACCATATCCAGATCAAGAAATATACTATAAGAACACAAGGTTGGTTTAATACTCGGAATTCAAATTAACAGAAAAAAGAGAGAAAAACCATATCATCTCAATAGATTTTATCAAATAGAAGCATTTAATAAGATTTATCCAGTGATGAATTTATTAAATATTTATAGCAAACTATCAGTAGAACAGAACTTCCTTAACCAGCTACAGAGAAGATTGCCTCGTGTTATTCCCCTGTCAAAACCCTTCTTCCTAAAGTAACAACTCTCCTGTCTTCTAACACAATAAATCATTTTTTCCTGTTTTTAAACTTTATATAACTGGAATGATATAAAATGTATACTCTTGTGACTGGGTTTTTCCACGGATCATTAGGTCCCTGAGATTCATCCACATAGTTGTATACTGCAATACTTCATTTCTTCTCATTGTTGTATAGTATTCCATTGTACAAATGTACCACTATTTAGTTATCCAGTTTGTTGTTGTTGAACACCTAGACTATTTCCAGTTTTTGGCTACGTGACTACTGTTCTATGAACACTCTTATACATGTGTTTTAGTGAACATATATTAGCATTTCTACTGGGTATACACCTACGAGTGAAATTGTAAGGTCATGTGGTTTTGAGTATGAGTAAGTTAAGCTTTAGTAAAAAAACAATTTTTAAAGGTATTAACCAGAGTGGTTAAAGCAATTTATATTCCCACCAATTCTGGAAAATGTGTTGCAGATGCAACATAATCTCACCAACATTTGGTATCGTCAGTCTTTTAATCAGGTATATGTAATGCAAATTGCAAATACCCTTTCCCACTCTGTGGCTTGCCTTTTCATTCTTAATGGTGTCTTTTAATGAACAGACTTTCTTAATTTTAATGCAGTTCAATGTATCATTTTTTCCTTTTATTGTTAACGCTATATGTATTCAGTTTAAGATTCTTTGCCTACTACAGGGTCACAAAGATAAGGTTTTCTTCCAGAAGCTTTATTGTTTTACTTTGCATATCTATAATTTATCTTTTGATTCTTTATATGATTTGAGGTCAAGATTCATCTTTTTTTCCCCCACATGGGTATCTAATTGACCTAGTACAATTTATTGAAAAGAATGTCCCTTTCTCTCTGCACTGCAATGTTATCTTTGATATAAATCAAGTCACTATATATCTGTGCATCCGTTGGCTCCATTTTGTTTCATTGGCTTATTTGTCTTTTCTCGTGCCAGAACCATGCTGTCTTTACTATTGTAGCTTTATAAAAGGTCTTGATATCCTGTAGTAAAAATCCTCCAGTTTTGTTATTCTTCAAGACTATCTTGGCTATTCTTGGCCCTTTGCATTTTTATAATTTAAGAATCAGCTTGTCAATTTCAAAACCTAACAAACAAATCTTCAGGGATTTTGCTTGAGACTACACTGAATCTATGTGAGGAGAACTGAAATCACACAACACTAACTCTTTCAATCCATGAACTGATATCTTCTTCTATTTTTTTGTCTTAATTTTTCCTAATAATGTCTTAAATTTTTCAGTATAGAGGTCTTTTGTTTGATTAATTTTGTGTATTTGATGTTTTTGTATACTAATATGGTATTATTTAAAATTTTTTACTTTTTGTTTATTGTTAGTATACAGGCCTAAAATTGATTTTGTATACCAATCATGTATCTGGCAACCTTGAAATATTAAAATTCACTTTTTAATTCTATCAGTTTGTAGATTCTTTCAAATTTTCTTTGTAACAATCATGTCATCTGTAAATAATTGCAGTTTTATTTCTCTCTTTCTAATCATTATGCTTCCTCCCTTACTGTACTGCCTAGGTAAGCACTATCCAATAGAACTTTCTGTGATAATGGAAGTGTTCTATATTTGTGGTATATAGTAGCCACTAGTCACATGTGCCTACTGAGAACCTGACAGGTGGCCAGTGTGACTGATGATCTATAATTTTAACTAATTAAAATTTAAATTGCCAAATATGGTACTGGATAGCCCAGGTCTAGCATCTCCAATATAATGGTGATACACGTGGTTATGGCAGGGATCTTTGTTTTATTCCTGATTGCAATATAAATGCCTTAAACGTTTTGCCACTATATGTGATACTTGCTGGAGGTTTGCAGGGGAGGCGAATAAAACACCCTATCAGATTAAGGAAGGAGTAGTTTGCTATAAGCATTTAAAAAAATCATAAGTGGGTAAATTTTATCAAATACTATTTGACAAAACCAATTGAGATGATGTAATTCTCTCTCTCTTTTTCTATTAATTTAGTCAGTTACATTCATTGAGTTCTGAATCTTATAACAAACTTAACGCTCCTATAGTAAATTCAACTTGGTCATGACATCTATTTCTTTATCTATCTATCTAGATTTGATTTGCTAATATTTTTAGAATTTGTTCACCCATGTTCCCAAGAGAAGTGGACTTGAAATTTTCCTTTCTTATGATGTCTTTATCAGGTGTTGATATTAAGGTTATGTAAGCCTCAAAACGGGTTGGGAAATATTTTCTTCTTATTCTCTGAGTTTTAGTAATATTGATGTTATTTTTTTCTGAAAATTTCTTGGAAAAATGTATTTGTGAAGCCACCTGGACCTAAAAATTTCTTTGTGGGAAAGTTCCAAATTACAGACTCAATTTCACTAATAAATATGGAACTATTCAAATTTTTAATTTTCTGTAAAGTTTTAGCAAACTGTTAATTTGCCCATTTCATCTAAATTTTGTCCATTTCTAAGAATTTGTCCATTTCATCTAAATTTTCACATCTTCTAGCATAAAGTTACTTTTTAAATTCTCTTATTATCTTTTTTAATGTCTGTAGGACCTGCTAAGATGTCCCTTTCTCATTCTTGAAATTGGAAATTTATGCCTTTTTCTTTTTTTCTTCATTAGTCCTCCAGAGGGTTATCACTTTTATTAGAAGTACTGATTTTGTTGATACTCTCTTTTGTACTTTTGTTTTTACTTTGTTAATTTTGTCTCTAACTTTTATTTTCTGCCTTCTACATTCTTTGTAGAAGAATGCTTCTTGCAGGGCTTATGTTTGGCCCAAAGCTTTTGCTTAAAAAAGATTACACTGGTTTTTTTTTTTACTGTCATGAAAAAATAAGTTGATGACTCCCCTGATTTGATTATCTAAGAGTTCATTCTAGGGAATGTTGTGTTTTCAGAAGCTTCCACTGACATACCTACTCTAGCATCAACTCTACAATGAGCAGTCAATGACTAGTGACTTGGTGTGTTATAGGGCTTCACTAATTCTGTGTTCTCTCTCCAAAGTATCATTTTATATAAATAGGGGTCTCTAATGATTAATTGGATACCCTTAGTATAGAACATATGAATTAGCTTAGTCAGGATATTCAAGGCCTGGGACAGTAACAAATATTCCCTACACTCTTAGTGACTTAGCAAAACAAATTTATTTCTTGCTCACATAGGGTCCAATGACTCAAATTGTATTTAAACAATTAGTCACCACTGACTTAAGTAGGCAATAATTGTATACATGTATGTGTATGTATGTATTGATATATATGTATATATATTTATGTATTTATAAAATAAAAATTTTATATATATATATATATTTGTCTACTGAAATCTACTCAAGAAAATACTAATTACTTAGCAGGCTTACTCTGGCCATAGACAGAAATCTATATTAAGAGTCCTGATTTACAGATTAGGAACATGCATGAACATGAAGTCCTTATAATGTTTCTATATAGCCATATTTTGATTTTCACTAAGGAGTTGGGATTTATTTTAGTATAAACTTTCCTGCTGGCAATTTAGCTTTACCCTGAAGACCCATTGTTCCTATGCTGTTTTGCAATAAACACTATGGACAAAAAAGTAAAAATGCTACATTTAAACAGTGACCGATTGACTATATTATTGCCTCAGATTTTCCCAACTTCTGCAACTGTACATTTGTGAGACAGGCAAGGCTTATACAGACCAGGAGGTTTATGAGATATTTGCAAAAATACTCTATTTGCAATGTCTACCTTAATACAGTACTCATAATTCTATCTAGCATGACACTTCCAACAACAGCAGTGTTTGGAACTTTGCCAAAATCATGTTTATTACTCGTGGAATGGTTCTAAAATGTCAATAGTTTGGAACAAAAGACACATCTTTATCCAACTCAACTAACGATAAGCATGTTAGTGATAGAAAATGCCATGACCACAAGATAGTCTATTACTCTCCCTAATAACAAGGAATTGAAATAGGGTGTGTGTGTGTATGTGTTTGCAGGAGGCTGAAGTTTGATGAATTTAGAGCCTTAAGTTAGACAAAATCTGAAAATTCACATATATAATACTGGGAAGCTGTATAGCATAGTTAAGGATGTAGGCTTTTAACTGTTCTTTCTCAGTTTGAGTCTCAGCTCTATCACTTACTGTGTCTCTAAGAAAGTTATTTAACTTGCTTACATCTCAGTTTCCTCATATACCATATGGATTTAAAGAATAAGTACTTCATAGGGTAGGATTAAATGAGTTAATGTATGTAAAGTGTTTCGATCAATGCCAGGCACATACAAAATAATCATACTAAATTTTTAAAAAGTGAGAGAAAGAGTCTTTAATAATAAAAAACGTAAGTCAAAGTTCAAAATTTAAACATACTTCACAGGAAGCCACACACTTTCAACCTAATGTCTACCCAAGTTTCAAAACCTTCACTACTCCACAAAATAATATTATGCTTTATATATGATGACCTGATCAATAAATATTTATTGAACATTTATTAGGCACTGGGATGTAAAAACAAGAGGCATAACAACTGCCCCTTAAAACCTTATAATCAGCATTAACAAACAAATTATTTAGAATATAAGACCATATATAATTAAGTGCTAAACTCTGTGGTAAAGAACATAAATCCTGACTAAGAAGACAGGGAATTCCATGAGAGCTGATGTAGGGATGCCTAGTGTACTGCAGGCATTCCCATAACTCAGGGTTTACTCTGCATTATGCCAAGTCCTAGAGAGAACTAAATAGTCTAACCCTTCCCTACCATCCTGCAAAAAAAAAAGCTTAAAATATATTTGACTAATGTAGTCTTTTACTTCTAGTGGTAAGAATCATACTTTTTACATATGGTGTACTACTATAGGTATATATAGTACTTTAAGCACCTAACTTCATCAGCATAGTTGTGTTGGGCTGCCCATTCTAAAAACAAAATACGAAATGAAAATCAGTATTTATCAGTTAAGAGCCAGAAAAGAAAAGTAGACCAACTATACCTTTTAAGTTAGGTTTAGTACTGACATAATTTCTGATGTAAGAATCCTAGAGCTGAGAATATATATATTGAAACAATTTTCCATGCAGTTTTATCATACTTGAAATGTTTTCTATATTTATTGAGAATTTTAATATGCTAGAAATAAATACTAAATAACTAGTGACTTGCCTATATATAAATTTACATTAAGTGTACAATAAGACCACTAACGTAACAAAAATGTTAAGGAAAACTCTTACAGCAATTCTACATATAGTTGTTAATTCTGACAGCATGACATTACTACAAGGGTAAAATACCATTAAGATAAAGACAGTTTAATCAATGTGCAAATGGAATTTATTGATCTACCATAAAATGAGCTTATTGACAAAATAGTTTAAAGCATTATTTGCAGCTATACAACACTTTGATTGCAAATGTTATACTACGAATCATTTTTCTAAGAGTTTAATTAGACTATTAAAAAGTTACTGCAGGGACTTCCCTGGTGGCGCGGTGGTTAAGAATCCGCCTGCCAATGCAGGGGACACGGGTTCGCGCCCTGGTCCAGGAAGATCCCACATGCCGTGGAGCAACTAAGCCTGCACGCCGCAACTACTGAGCCTGTGCTTTAGAGCCTGCGAGCCACAACTACTTAAGTCCATGTGCCACAACTACTGAAGCCTGCACGCCTAGAGCCCGTGCTCTGCAACAAGAGAGGTCACTGCAATGAGAAGCCCGCACACCACAACGAAGAGTAGCCCCCACTCACCGCAGCTAGAGAAAGCCCGTGCGCAGCAGCAAAGACCCAACAGAGCCAAAAATAAATACATAAATAAATTAATTAATTAAAAAAAGAAAAAGTTCCTGCAAATGTCTTGAATTTTTTTTTTAAATAAATTAATTTATTTATGTATTTATTTTTGGTTGTGTTGGGTTTTCGTTTCTGTGCATGGGCTTTCTCTAGTTGCGGTGAGCGGGGGCTACTCTTCATCGCGGTGCATGGGCCTCTCACTATTGCGGCCTCTCTTGTTGCGGATCACGGGCTCTAGACGCGCAGGCTCAGTAGTTGTGCCTCACGGGCTTAGTTGCTCTGCGGCACGTGGGATCTTCCCAGACCAGGGCTCGAACCCGTGTCCCCTGCATTGGCAGGAGGATTCTTAACCACTGCGCCACCAGGGAAGCCCAGTGTTGAATTTTTGAGATGAATATTTTTACTGCTAACACCACTGCAGGCATGTGTTGTTTGATTTATAGATGATTTTTATTTTCAAGAAAGCTATTATCATTAATATCATTAGAGAATCCTTCCTGAGACATCAATTGGCGACGCAGTCATATGATTAGCATTAATGAGTATTATGCTGGCGGTTCTTTCATATAACATGTGTAAAATAGGCTTTCCAAAAGTGAAGCCCCTTGAGGTTGAAGAAAACACTATATAAGGTTGAGATAATCTCAGTCTTATCTAATTATTAGTTTCCCTCCCAGAAGCTTAAAAGTTTAGAAAGATTTTCTAATAATTTGCATTACTTTTCTAATCTTAGAAGAAGCAGTATAGTGTAGTGGACAAGCGTGTAGATTTTTAGGCCAGAAAACAAAAGTTCAGATTCTAACTGTGCCACTACTAGCTGTGTTACCTTGGATAAATTTTCTCTATTTGTGAAATGTGGACATACCATGTAGGCTAACTGTGAGGATTAAATTAAATAATATGGAAAACAAGTGCCTGACTTGGAGTCAACCAAAGAACAGCTGCTCAGAAGAAGCTAAACTCCATCCTTCCTCAATCTTGCAATTTTGGAATGCTGATTTCAACACTGGAAGGTAAAACTGATATTGTCAACTGACACACAAGCACAACTACTTGTAGTTGCTACTTAATAGTCTCAGACTCTAAAGTATACTCAACTGAAGTCACAAAGTTCACCTTCCTAGCCTTCTAAATATAATAAGGAAGTAGGCTGCCATCAAACCCCTAAAAAAAAATATATATGTATATATATATATATATATAAACTCTTCTGGTGTTCTGAGACCAATTCCAGTGTGTGTGTGTGTGTGTGTGTGTGTGTGTGTGTGTGTGTGTGAGAGAGAGAGAGAGACAGAGAGACACAGAGAGAGAGAGAGAGAGAGAGAGAGAGAGAGAGAGAGAGAGAGAGGAGGGGGTTCCCCCACATACAACCAGGCAATTCTCAGGACCAGCAGGGCATCCAAGAATTCAACTCAATTCCGACTATCTACCTGGAGACAGAATAAAATTCCACAGATGGGCTCAGTCCCACAAGATGGCCCTCTACTTCAGAGGCCAATCAAGTCCAGGTTGTTACCTGTACTTCTGACTGACTGGGTATAAATCAGAGGTTCACACAACCCCTTCCTCAGGTTTGATTAATTTGCTAAGATGGCTCACTGAACTCAAAGAAACACTTTACTTCCTGGATTGCCAGTTTATTACAAAAGGATATGATGAAGGATACAGATAAACATTCAGATGGAAAGGATGAGTAGTGCAAGGTATGGGGAAAGGGAGTAGAGCTTCCATGCTCTCTCTGAGCTCACCACTCCCTCTAAATCTCCACATGTTCACCAACTTGGAAGCTCTCTGAACTCTCTCCTTTTGGGTTTTTATGGAGGCTTCATTACATAGGCATGCTTGATTAAATCATTGGCCATTGGTGACTGATTCAACCTCCAGCCCCTCTCCCTGGAGGTCAGGGGTGAGACTGAAAGTTCCAACCCTCTAATCACATGGTTGGTTCTACTGGCAACCAGTCTTCATCCTTGGGTGAGAACCAAAAGTTACCTTCCCTGAAGTGTTTTCAGGAACTGAGGACAGGAGACCAAATATTATCCCGCTCTTATTGCTCAGGAAATTCCAAGGGTTTTGGGAGCTGTGAGCCAGGAATTGTGGTGAGAAATTTTCCTACAAATCACAATAGTACTTTTTTCCCCTTTCACAGGGCTAGGAAAACACTGTTTGTCTTATTTGTATCTTATTTACAAAGAGAGCCTTGAAGATACAAGAATATAGGTTATGTACAGTGATCAGAGCAGCCACCATAAAAAGATCTGCACTTTCCAATTTAAAACTTGCAGGTTTAAATTCAAGGACTGTCATCATCATAGGAACAACAACCACCCTGGTTTAGCCACTAGAAATATCAGTGATGTAATCATACTGTCAAATACCATATTTAAAGAGATGTGCTCATTCTAAAGCATACAAGGAAGTCATCCTCTCATTTGTAATAACTTCTAATCCTAACATCATTTTCAGAATCTATGTAAATAAAATACTGCTTGGCTGGCTTTCTCCTACTGGAATATGGGATAACTTACTCAGTTAACTAGAATCTGTATCAAGAGAATCAATCATAATTACCCAAACAATGTGACAGAAATGCTATCCTTTAAGGCATATAGCATTTTCCAAATTTAAGCATATATTTTATGCAATATATTAGGTTCTTAAGAGGAGTTTAAACAGCAAACAGAAAAATCTATTTAAACAATATGGTGTCCCTGCACATATTCTAAAAGATCAAGTATAGGTCTTTGCAAAACAGAAAGAGTAAATATAAAACTCAAATAGGGTAAAAATCACTCACTAAAGCTAAAAAATCACTCACTCAAGTTTAAAAATTAAGACTTGATATGACTTTATTCCATTCTGATAAAAGCTAAATGTAAGCCAAGAACTCAGTTACTGAATTTCAGGTTTTTCAGCAGTAGTCTTTGAAATGACAGAAAGTAGGTTATGAGTATTCCACATATTTTTATTAATTCAGATCAATGAAGCAATATATTAATATATTTTGAAGCTGTCAGTCAATATAAATGTTTATGTAAAGTGGCCCAAGTTTAAAACATGCATCTTTTTAAAATTAATTTTTATTGGAGTATGGTTGCCTTACAATGTTGTGTTAGCCTCCACTGCTCAACAAAATGAATCAGCCATACACATACAGATATCCCCTCCCTTTTGGACTTCCCTCCCATTTAGGTTACCACAGTGCATTAGGTAGAGGTCCCTGTGCTATACAGTATGTTTCCATCAGTTGTCTACTTTATAAATAGTATCAATAATGTATATGTGTCAATCCCAGTCTCCCAATTCCTCCCACCCCA
Organism: Balaenoptera ricei; assembly: GCF_028023285.1. Classification (NCBI taxonomy): domain Eukaryota; kingdom Metazoa; phylum Chordata; class Mammalia; order Artiodactyla; family Balaenopteridae; genus Balaenoptera; species Balaenoptera ricei. Next base: position 67,262,702 of record NC_082640.1, read on the forward strand.
CCTCATTCCCCCTTGGTATCCAAACATTTGTTCTCTATGTCTGTGTCTCTATTTCTGCTTTGCAAATAAGATCATCTGTACCATTTTTCTAGATTCCACATAAATGCGTTATTATATGATATTTGCTTTTCTCTTTCTGACTTAATTCACTCTGTATGACACTCTCTAGGTCCATCCACATCTCTACAAATGACCCAATTTCATTCATTTTTATGGCTGAGTAATATTCCACTGTATACATGTACCACATCTTCTTTATCCATTCCTCTGTTGATGGACATTTAGGTTGCTTCCATGTCCTGGCTATTGTAAATAGTGCTGCTATGAACATTGGGGGTCCATGGTTTTTTTGAATTATGGTTTTCTCTGGGTATATGCCCAGTAGTGGGATTGTTGGGTCATATGGTAGTTCTATTTTTAGTTTTTTGAAGAACCTCCATACTGTTTTCCATAGTGGCTGAATCAATTTACATTCCCATCAACAGTATAGGGTTCCCTTTTCTCCACACCGTCTCCAGCATTTGTTGTTTGTAGATTTTCTGATGATGCCCATTCTAACTGGTGTGAGGTGATACCTCATTGTAGTTTTGATTTGCAATTCTCTAATAATTAGTGATGTTGAGCATATTTTCATGTGTTTGTTGGCCATCTGTATGTCTTCTTTGGAGAAATGTCTACTTAGATCTTCTGCCCATTTTTTGACTGGGTTGTTTGTTTTTCTGATATTAAGCTATACCAGCTGCTTGTATATTTTGGAAATTAATCCTTTGTCAGTTGCTTCGTTTGTAAATATCTTCTCCCATTCTGAGGGGTCTTATTTATGGTTTCCCTTGCTGTGCAAAAGCTTTTAAGTTTAATTAGGTCCCATTTGTTTATTTTTGTTTTTATTTTCATTACCCTAGGAGGTGGGTCAAAAAAGATGTTGCTATGATTTATGTCAAAGAGTGTTCTGTCTATGTTTTCCTCTAAGAGTTTTATAGTGTCTGGCCTTACATTTAGGTCTTTAATACATTTTGAGTTTATTTTTGTGTATGGTGTTAGGGAGTGTTCCAACTTCATTCTTTTACATGTAGCTGTCCAGTTTTCCCAGCACCACTTACTGAAGAGACTGTCTTTTCTCCATTGTATATTTTTGCCTCCTTTGTCATAGATTAGTTGACCATAGGTGCGTGGGTTCATCTCTGGGCTTTCTATCCTGTTCCACTGATCTATATTTCTGTAAAACCTGCATTTCTAATCTCTTTCACCTAACACTAACTGATTAGTTTTGAGAATATACCAAAAGTTTCACATATTGACAGACAGTCCAAGAAAATATCAGGTTTGTTTGTTTATTTGATAGTCAAAGGGGAAAAGATCTCACCTAATACTCTAATATTTCTTTTTCTAAAGTGACATTTGTCAATCCAAAGCCAATCATTAGCACTAGCAGAGTTTATTGCACTTTACCTCGCCCTACAAGTCTTTTTAGCCACAGATGTAATCTATGAATGCATTCTTATAAAGTAATCTAGCTTTGGACAACAATGAAATTATCATTCAAGTATTCAGCTATACAAAAACTATACATTCATTCCATTGTAATAAGTACAGAAAACCAAAACTCGTATATGGAAATGTACATATTATAAAATATAACCAAATATTCAGAGATGATGGCAACCAGTACAATAAAAAATATATTGGACCAAAAATAAATAAATTAATTTAAAAAAATATATTGGAAAAGATACTATCCACCCAGTTGATCATAAAAGGAGAAAATCAAGAGAAATAAGAGAGACCAGCTGCCCATCCACAAACATATGGATGGCATATCAACATCATTAGTCACTGGGGAAATGAAAATTAAAACCACGAGATACCACAACACAATATTAGAACAGACAAAAACAAACTGACAATACCAAAGTGATGACAAAGATGCAGAGTAGAAACTTTCATACACTGGTGGTAGAATGCAAAACTGTACAGCCACTTGGAAAAAAGGTTGGCAAGTGGCTTATAAAGTTAAGTACATATTTAAAATAAGGTCCATAAGCCCACTCCTAGATATTTACCCAAGTGAAAAAACAACAATGACAAAAAAAATCAAACACAAAAAAACCTTTATGTAAATGTCTGTAGTACCTTTACTCACAACTGCCCAAAGCTGAAAACAACCAGATGTCCCTCAATAGGTAAATGGATAAACAAATTGTGGTAATATAAAAGAATGCTACTTGGCAATAAAAAGAGAACAAACCAATGATTTATGCAACAGATGGATGAATATTAAATGCATTTTTAAGTGAAAAAAGCCAGTCCTAAGAAGCTACATATTAAGGCTAACTGAAGGCACAGGAAACACATCAGTGGTTGCCAGGGTTTGGGGTAGTAAGAGGAGTTGACTACAAAGGGACTCACAACACAAGGGAATCTGTGAAGTGATGAACTGTTGTTGGTAGATACATGACTCTATGCATTTCTCAAAACCCAGAGAACTGTATAACACAAAGAGTGAATTTTACTGGATATACATTAAAAAAAAAACAAACAAAACAAGGGTGTCAGGGAACCAAAAATGGAATACAAACTGTGACAAATGAATCTAACTGCATTACAAATGAATGACATAGCAGACTGAAGGAGATATGGAAGAAAAGACCTGACTTAACTAACTTTGGAAAAGAGCTAGGTAGTGTGAGAATAAAGATTAAAAGATATGTATACAAATACTGTATTCTATTTGATAAATTTGTTTCTCACAGGAGTATGGGTTAGCAATTCTGAAACTATTATACTTGTATAGCAAATACATAAATATGTTGTAGATAATAAGAGTCAGGTTTCTCGCTGTGAGGGAAAGAAATTACAAATAAGCAAAAGCAGAATGCTAGAATAGTCCCTACAATGTTAGACTGGAATTGGAGGTATCAATATGAACTAATTTGTTTCATGTATATACAGATAGATAGTATATACAGAAAAAAACATAGATGTGTGTATACATGCATACACTTCCTAGCTCTGACCTCTGAAAGGCGTAGAAGTAGTGACCCTTCAGTAGCAATCTAGCGCCCAGATGTTGGTCTCTAAATACTTTTCTCCAATAAGATGGACCTGGGCTCCTTGGAGAAGTGGGTGATTCCAGGCCTGGGTCAGGGAAAACAAGATGAGCCTGGAGTATCTTGTGGAGCCAGAAAGTAAGAAATTGCTTTAAAAAAAAGAGAGAAGACGTGTTGAAAGGACACAGAAGCAAACTTCAAAGGCTCCCAGGGGAACAATTTGAGCAACAAAATAAATAACAACAGTACTGATTCCAATCCAGAGAATGAAATAAAAATCCAAGAGTGTACACTGATATAAATGATTAAATAAATAAATATGAAGGGGGAAAACTCTTTCTTACAGAAGAATTATAATTAATAAATGTAGAAGGAAGGACTGGAATAGAAAATCACCATCAGAACATCAGAGTATTAATTGCTGTAGGCAAGATCCACCAATTAATGCTAAAATTAGTGGCCAAAAATTTAAGGAGAAATAGAATATTCGTGTAACCTCAAAGTATTTTCCCTCAAATTAAGGGAAAAATAATTAAGGGAAAAATAGTAACTTTACAGTGGAGAAATCTGGCAGACACCACCATAATCAAGTGATCATGGTTAATAACATCACCAGTAATGAGACATATTGACATCATATAATCCCTGATACGATGCACTGAGAAGGACATATTACCTCTCTGGTATTCTTTCCCAAAAGCTGTAAGTTCAGTCTAACTATGAGAAGACCAAACTGAATGATATTCTACAAAATACCTGACCAACTGTCTTTCCAAAGTGTGAAGGTGATGAAAGACAAGGAAAGACTGGGGGACTGTCAGAAATTAGAGGAGACGAAGGATAGAAATGTAATGTGGGATCCCAGAAAAGGACATTAGTAGAAAAAATCAGTGAAATTCTAATAGTCTATAATTTAGTAGTCAATGCTGATTCTTTCGTTTTGATCATTGTACCAAGGTTATATAAGATGTTAATACTAGGGAAAGCTGAGTGAAGAATATACAAAAACTCTGTGTTATCTTTAGAACTTACCTGTATTATTAAAATTATTCCAAAATAACAAGTTGTTAAAAAAAGGAAGCTTTAGGGCTTCCCTGGTGGCGCGGTGGTTGAGAATCTGCCTGCTAATGCAAGGGACACGGGTTCGAGCCCTGGTCTGGGAGGATCCCACATGCCGCGGAGCAACTAGGCCCGTGAGCCACAACTGCTGAGCCTGCGCGTCTGGAGCCTGTGCTCCGCAACAAGAGAGGCCGCGATAGTGAGAGTCCCGCGCACCGCGATGAAGAGTGGCCCCCGCTTGCCACAACTAGAGAAAGCCCTCGCACAGAAATGAAGACCCAACACAGCCAAAAAAATAAGTAAATGAAAATAAACAAACGTGGGGTTAAAAATAAATAAATAAAATAAATAAAATAAAATACAACTTCTATTAATTATAAAAAAAAAGGAAGCTTTAAAAGAAAAATAGCCTTGATTCCTCTCTTTCAAATGTGTATATACCTTTCTTGACAGCAAATTCTATGAATAAAATTGTTTTTTCCCTCTAAAACATATTTGGTAGAAAATAAAATGACTGTGTTGAAAAAAAGCCTTATAAAATACATTACTTAAAGTTTCTTTAAGAAAAATCCCATAACGGTCAACTAAAATAAGATATTTTTACATTATCTCTTGTGAGTATAAACTTTGGAGGTTCATTTCCAAACTAGTTTCTTTATTGCCCTAAAGGCTATATAATAACTTTGATCAGGGTCTACAAAATTAAAAAGTTGATTGCTATAGACTGAATGTTTGTGTCACCTCAAAATTCATGTTGAAATCCTAACCGCCAATGTGATGGTATTTGAAGGTAGGGCCTTTGGGAGGTGATTAGGTCATCACTGCAGAGCCCTCATGAATGGGATTAGTGCCCTTATAAAAGAGGCCCCAGAGAGCTCCCCTACCCCTTCATGTAAGAACACAGCAAAAAGACAGTCATCTATGAACCAGAAAGCAAGTCCTCACTAGACCCTAAATCTGCCAGCACCTTCATCTTAAACTTCCCAGCCTCCAGAACTGTGAGAACTAAATTTCTATTGTTTATAAGCTACCCAGTTTATGTTGTTATAGCAGCCCAAATGGAATAAGACATTAACATTCTTTTTTAGTCTGAATACCTTCGAAGATATGAACAGAAAAAATTCCAAAACAAAACCATCTAAGCCCTTTCTTATCCAGCCATATATACTCTAAAAGACATGCATAGTCAACTTGAAGAAATTCTGCCCGTCTTCAACACACACATATCTAATTTCAATGATACTGTCAAACCAGCAATGACTCAGTATTTGATTTTTAACATGAAATGTTTTATGTTGACCTAGAAAAATCTAAATAATCTAAATTTGTATAGAAAATTATATGGAAGAAAAATATCAAAATGTGAACTTTTCTATAAGCTTATTTCTCCTTCTTCTACTTTTAAGTACCACACTGAAACATAAATTAGGGAAGCTTAAAAAAAAAAATGTCTTAAGATATGATCTTGCTAGAGGTAAAAAGCTTTAGCAATACCCACTTATATCATCCATTATTTAAAAAAGAATTCTTATTCAGGAGAAGCTCTATAGTTCTGGTACTAGCAGAAGGAAAGGGATCTTCCAACACTTATAAGAAAGTATGGAAATCCCTCTCCCCCTTTTTTCTCGATTCTCTCAAGCTTACCCTCCTGTGGCAATGGAGGCCATCATGAACCTAAATGTCTGAGGCAGGGGAACACCTTCCTCTTTGATAAGAGGAGCTGTGTTCCCAAGAGGATGTGGTGAATCCCTGATGCTTTTTTTTTTTCTTTTATCTTTCCTCCTGCTACTTGGCCCTGGCTATGGGCACAGTTGTAGTGAATGCACATTAGAAAGGGATAAATAAAGCCCTACCTTTCTGGTCAGAGAATGTAAAGGGGAGCCCCAGGAAATCCGAAAACAATGTTTCAAAGTTGTTTATGAACTCCTGGGCTCACCCTTCAGCAGCACATGTGTAGATTTGACCCAAAAAAGCATACACAGACTTTGAGACTTGAACTATGGGATAGACCACTACCCAAGTTCCGACTGGCCAATGGTGCACATTTGGGACATATCCAAATAGCACAGCAAAGGCTTTGAAAATTGAACCAGTGTTGTAATCACGACCCACAGGAACTTGCAATCTGAACCTAACTGGGTTGATTGCTCACTAAAACAAATATATCAACATTCTGCATAGGATTTAAACAAGACCTAAAGTCTCATAACATAATAGTCAAAATGTTCAGGGTATAACTGAAAACTACTTGGCATTTGAAGACCCAGGAAAATCTCAACTTGCATTGGAAAAGATGCCTACACCAAGAAAACACAGATGCTGGAATTATCTGAGGAAAATATTAAAGCAACTATTATAGAATGCTTCACCAAGTAAGAGCAAACATTCTTGAAGCAAATGGAAAAATAGAAAGGCTTGCAAAAGAAATAGAAGATATAAAAAAAGAACCAAATGTAAATCTCAGAAGTGAAAAAAATAACAACCAAAATTAAAAGCTCACTAGATGAGCTCAATAGTAGATTGGAGATGACAAAAGAAAAAGTGAACTTAATATACATGAATAGAAATTATCCAATGTGAACAGCAGAGAGAAAAAGATTGAAAACAAAAAATGAAGAGTACCTCAGGTCCAGCATTTGTGACACTAGAATCCCAACAAGAGAGAAGAGTTTGGTGTAATAAAACATTTTAAGAAAATAGTTTCCGAATTTTAGACATAAACTTACAGATTCTAGAAGCAAACCCCCAAACAGAATAAATACAAAGAAATCCATGACCAGATACACACTAATAAAACTTTAGAAAACTGAAGATAAAATTCTGAAAGCAACCAGAAAAATTTAACATGACCTATACCCCTATAAAATTGCTCAAATGACTATGGATTTCTCTTAAGTGAAACATTTTTAAAGTTCTGAAAGAAAAAAAACCGTCAACCCAGAATTCTATATCCAGCAAAAATATTCTTCAGAGATGAAGATGAAATAAAGACATAAAGGAAAACTAAGAGAACTGTGTTGACAGTATAAGTGCTTTGAAAGCATTGCTAAAGGAAGTTCTTCCAAAAGATGGTAAAGACACCATAAGGAAACTCTGAAACATCAGAAATGAAGAGAGAGCAACACAACTGTTAAACATCTGAGAAAATATAATAGACTATTCTTATCCTCTTGAGTTCTTTGAAAATTTTTGATAATTGAAAGCAAAATGTATAACCACTATCTGATGGAGCTTTATACATATACAATATGTATACTGTAACATATATGTAATTTATATACAATATATATAAAACAACTACTACATAAAGGAGGAGTAAAAGGACTTGTATGGTGGCACAGTTTCTATGTGCCAACTGAAGCAGTAAAATAGTGATTAGAAGTAGACTGTGAAAAGTTAAGTACACTGTAATCCCTAGAGCAACCACTAAAAAACAAAAAAACAAAAAAACAAAGCCCCCCACACACACACACACAAAACTATACAAAGATACAGTAAAAAACACAATCAATAAATTATAATGAAATACTGAACCAAAAAACAAACAAATTCAAATAATCCAAAAGAAGGCAGGAAAGGGAAAACAGAAACAAAAAAACAGGCAACAAATGGAAAAAAAGAAAAAAAGAAAATGATGACATACATCCAAATATATCAATAATTACATTCAATGTAAAAGATCTAAACACACCAATTAAAAGTCAAAAAAGAATAGTAGAAAGAAACATTCTTTAAATATAATACCATAGGTAGTGAGGCCATTGCTGAAAGGAACCATGAACCAAGGAAAATGAGTACCTCTAAAAAGTGGGAAGAACAAGGAAACAAATTCTCCCATAGAGCATCCAGAAAGGAATGTGGTCTTGCTGACACCTGCAATCTAGCTCAGTGAAACTGGACTCAAACTTCTGACCTCCAAACAGTAAGATAATACATTTGTTTAAGCCACTGTTCATGGTAATTTGTTACAGCACTGATAGAAAACAAATACACTGGATCATAAAACAAACCTTCACAAACTTAAATCATACAAAGGATGTTATTGGACCATAATAAAATTAAACTAGATATTAATAACAGAAAGATAATAGGATAATCTCTAAGCAGCGTGAAATTTTAAAACACACTTATAAGTAATCCATGGGTCAAAGAGGAAGTCTCAGGGGGAAACAGAAAATATTTTGAACTGAACAAAAAAAATAAGACAACTTAGCAAAATTTGTGGGATGCATCTAAAGCAGTACTTAGAGGATAAGTTATAGCACTAAAATGCTTATATTAGAAAAAAGTCTAAAATTAATAATCTAAACTTTCATTTTAAAAGACTAGAAAAAGAAAAGCAAATTAAAAAGCAAGTAGGAGAAAGGAAATAATAAAGAGCAGAAAATCAATGAAATTGATAAGAACAAAGTAATATAGAAAAGCAATAAACCCAAAACTGGTTCTTTGAAAAAAGCAATACAAGCAACTGACAAGGACAAAAAGGGACAAGACACAAATTCTCAATATCAGTATAAACGAGATTTCAAAATAGACCCTACATGCATTTAAAGAATAATAAGGAAACACTGTGAACAACTCTATGCACATAAATTCAACAACTTAGATTAAATGGACCAATTCCTTGAAAACACAAACTGCCAACACTTACCTACAACGATATGGATAAGCCGCATAGTCCCATAACTATCAAATAAATTGAATCTGTAGTGAAAGACTTTCAAAAAAAAGGAATTCCCCAGGCCCAGATGGTTTCACTAATGAAATCCAAAGGTTGTTAGAAAAAATGATTAAAGAAAACAATTTAGGTGATACAAACAAACATTTAACACTTCATGAGGTAGACAGTCTCTACCCCTAGAACTGCAAACTGGGGTGGAAGGCAGGAAGCTTTTATAGGATAAAGAATAAAGAACAAGAACCGGCAAGGGAATCCTGGAAACAGGAAGTCACGGCTGCCGTGGCTTCCCGCCTCGTGGCGTCTCAGAGTTCTCCGTGAAGAGTGTGGCTCACGTCACCTATCAAGCAAACCTCAAACCTCCTCAGTGCAACACCGTTCCCTCCACCTTCCTTGCTCAGAGTCACAGTGAAGCGGCACCTGGCTCCAGAGGCCTGGCCAGGTCGGGGAATGGAGCTCTGGCCCAAAGGCTGTGCAGGGGTGCGATGTCTTGAACCTTAAGGTAGTTTATTCTGATTTCTGCCTGAAGGCTCTTTCATCAGCCACCTGCCAAAGGAGTAGTGCACAAAGGAGACTGTCTCAGAGCCCCATGGAAAAGGCTATACCAGGATGTTTCCCTAGCAATACCTGAAGATTCTTCTGTGTAGAAACAAGAGACCTGAAGTGATCTCAAATTACAGAAAGATAGAGAAGATGAAAAGGCAGAGGGCTATGTACCAGATGAAGGAACAAGAAAAAACCCCAGAAAAACAACTAAATGAAGTGGAGATAGGCAACCTTCCAGAAAAAGAATTCAGAATAATGATAGTGAAGATGATCCAGGGCCTCGGAATAAGAATGGAGGCAAAGGGGCTTCCCTGGTGGCGCAGTGGTTGAGAATCTGCCTGCTAATGCAGGGGACACGGGTTCGAGCCCTGGTCTGGGAAGATCCCACATGCCACGGAGTGGCTGGGCCCGTGAGCCACAACTGCTGAGCCTGCGCGTCTGGAGCCTGTGCCCCGCAACGGGAGGGGCCGCGATAGTGAAAGGCCCGCGCACCGCGATGAAGAGCGGTCCCCGCACCGCGATGAAGAGTGGCCCCCGCTTGCCGCAACTGGAGAAAGCCCTCGCACGAACCGAAGACCCAACACAGCCAAAAATAAATAAATAAATAAATAAATAAAAAAAAAAAAAAAAAAAAAAAGAATGGAGGCAAAGATTGAGAAGATGCAAGAAATGATTAACAAAGACCTAGAAGAATTAAAGAACAAACAAACAGAGATGACCAATACAATAACTGAAATGAAAACTACACTAGAAGGAATCAATAGCAGAATAACTGAGGCAGAAGAACGGATAAGTGACCTGGAAGACAGAATGGTGGAATTCACTGCTGCAGAACAGACTAAAGAAAAAAGAATGAAAAGAAATGAAGACAGCCTAAGAGACCTCTGGGACAACATTAAACGCAACAACATTCGCATTATAGGGGTCCCAGAAGGAGAAGAGAGAGAGAAAGGACCAGAGAAAATATTTGAAGAGATTATAGTCGAAAACTTCCCTAACATGGGAAAGGAAATAGCCACCCAAGTCCAGGAAGCGCAGAGAGTCCCATACAGAATAAACCCAAGGAGAAACACGCCGAGACACATAGTAATCAAAGTGGCAAAAATTAAAGACAAAGAAAAATTATTGAAAGCAGCAAGGGAAAAACGACAAATAACATACAAGGGAACTCCCATAAGGTTAACAGCTGATTTCTCAGCAGAAACTCTGCAAGCCAGAAGGGAGTGGCATGATATACTTAAAGTGATGAAAGGGAAGAACCTACAACCAAGATTACTCTACCCGGCAAGGATCTCATTTAGATTTGATGGAGAAATCAAAAGCTTTACAGACAAGCAAAAGCTAAGAGAATTCAGCACCACCAAACCAGCTCTACAACAAATGCTAAAGGAACTTCTCTAAGTGGGAAACACAAGAGAAGAAAAGGACCTACAAAAACAAACCCAAAACAATTAAGAAAATGGTCATAGGAACATACATATCGATAATTACCTTAAACGTGAATGGATTAAATGCCCCAACCAAAAGACATAGACTGGCTGAATGGATACAAAAACAAGACCCATATATATGCTGTCTACAAGAGACCCACTTTAGACCTAGGGACACATACAGACTGAAAGTGAGGGGATGGAAAAAGATATTCCATGCAAATGGAAATCAAAAGAAAGCTGGAGTAGCTATACTCATATCAGATAAAATAGACTTTAAAATAAAGAATGTTACAAGAGACAAGGAAGGACACTACATAATGATCCAGGGATCAATCCAAGAAGAAGATATAACAATTATAAATATATATGCACCCAACATAGGAGCACCTCAATACATAAGACAACTGCTAACAGCTATGAAAGAGGAAATCGACAGTAACACAATAATAGTGGGGGACTTTAACACCTCACTTACACCAATGGACAGATCATCCAAAATGAAAATAAATAAGGAAACAGAAGCTTTAAATGACACAATAGACCAGATAGATTTAATTGATATATATCGGACATTCCATCCAAAAACAGCAGATTACACGTTCTTCTCAAGTGCGCACGGAACATTCTCCAGGATAGATCACATCTTGGGTCACAAATCAAGCCTCAGTAAATTTAAGAAAATCGAAATCATATCAAGCATCTTTTCTGACCACAACGCTATGAGATTAGAAATGAATTACAGGGAAAAAAACGTAAAAAAGACAAACTCATGGAGGCTAAACAATACGTTACTAAATAACCAAGAGATCACTGAAGAAATCAAAGAGGAAATAAAAAAATACCTAGAGACAAATGACAATGAAAACACGACGACCCAAAACCTATGGGATGCAGCAAAAGCGGTTCTAAGAGGGAAGTTTATAGCTATACAAGCCTACCTAAAGAAACAAGAAAAATCTCAAGTAAACAATCTAACCTTACACCTAAAGAAACTAGAGAAAGAAGAACAAACAAAACCCAAAGTTAGCAGAAGGAAAGAAATCATAAAGATCAGAGCAGAAATAAATGAAATACAAACAAAGAAAACAATAGCAAAGATCAATAAAACTAAAAGCTGGTTCTTTGAGAAGATAAACAAAATTGATAAGCCATTAGCCAGACTCATCAAGAAAAAGAGGGAGAGGACTCAAATCAATAAAATCAGAAATGAAAAAGGAGAAGTTACAACAGACACCACAGAAATACAAAGCATCCTAAGAGACTACTACAAGCAACTTTATGCCAATAAAATGGACAACCTGGAAGAAAGGGACAAATTTTTAGAAAGGTATAACCTTCCAAGACTGAACCAGGAAGAAACAGAAAATATGAACAGACCAATCACAAGTAATGAAATTGAAACTGTGATTAAAAATCTTCCAACAAACAAAAGTCCAGGACCAGATGGCTTCACAGGTGAATTCTATCAAACATTTAGAGAAGAGCTAACACCTATCCTTCTCAAACTCTTCCAAAAAATTGCAGAGGAAGGAACACTCCCAAACTCATTCTATGAGGCCACCATCACCCTGATACCAAAACCAGACAAAGACACTACAAAAAAAGAAAATTACAGACCAATATCACTGATGAATATAGATGCAAAAATCCTCCACAAAATACTAGCAAACAGAATTCAACAACACATTAAAAGGATCATACACCACGATCAAGTGGGATTTATCCCAGGGATGCAAGGATTCTTCAATATACGCAAATCAATCAATGTGATACACCATATTAACAAATTGAAGAATAAAAACCATATGATCATCTCAATAGATGCAGAAAAAGCTTTTGACAAAATTCAACACCCATTTCTGATAAAAACTCTCCAGAAAGTGGGCATAGAGGGAACCTACCTCAACATAATAAAGGCCATATATGTCAAACCCACAGCAAACATCATTCTCAATGGTGAAAAACTGAAAGCATTTCCTCTAAGATCAGGAACAAGACAAGGATGTCCACTCTCACCACTATTATTCAACATAGTTCTGGAAGTCCTAGCCACGGCAATCAGAGAAGAAAAAGAAATAAAAGGAATAAATATTGGAAAAGAAGAAGTAAAACTGTCACTGTTTGCAGATGACATGATACTATACATAGAGAATCCTAAAACTGCCACCAGAAAACTGCTAGAGCTAATTAATGAATATGGTAAAGTTGCAGGATACAAAATTAATGCACAGAAATCTCTTGCATTCCTATACACTAATGATGAAAAATCTGAAAGAGAAATTATGGAAACACTCCCATTTACCATTGCAACAAAAAGAATAAAATACCTAGGAATAAACCTACCTAGGGAGACAAAAGACCTGTATGCAGAAAACTATAAGACTCTGATGAAAGAAATTAAAGATGATACCAACAGATGGAGAGATATACCATGTTCTTGGAATGGAAGAATCAACATTGTGAAAATGAGTATACTACCCAAAGCAATCTACAGATTCAATGCAATCCCTAGCAAATTACCAATGGCATTTTTTACGGAGCTAGAACAAATCATCTTAAAATTTGTATGGAGACACAAAAGACCCCGAATAGCCAAAGCAGTCTTGAGGCAAAAAAATGGAGCTGGAGGAATCAGACTCCCTGACTTCAGACTATACTACAAAGCTACAGTAATCAAGACAATATGGTACTGGCACAAAAACAGAAACATAGATCAATGGAACAAGATAGAAAGCCCAGAGATTAACCCACGCACCTATGGTCAACTAATCTATGACAAAGGAGGCAAAGATATACAATGGAGAAAAGACAGTCTCTTCAATAAGTGGTGCTGGGAAAACTGGACAGCTACATGTAAAAGAATGAAATTAGAATACTCCCTAACACCATACACAAAAATAAACTCAAAATGGATTAGAGACCTAAATATAAGACTGGACACTATAAAACTCTTAGAGGAAAACATAGGAAGAACACTCTTTGACATAAACCACAGCAAGATATTTTTTGATCCACCTCCTAGAGTAATGGAAATAAAAACAAAAATAAACAAGTGGGACCTAATGAAACTTCAAAGCTTTTGCACAGCAAAGGAAACCATAAACAAGACCAAAAGACAACCCTCAGAATGGGAGAAAATATTTGCAAACGAATCCACGGACAAAGGATTAATCTCCAAAATATATAAACAGCTCATTCAGCTCAATATCAAAGAAACAAACACCCCAATCCAAAAATGGGCATAAGACCTAAATAGACATTTCTCCAAAGAAGACATACAGACGGCCACGAAGCACATGAAAAGATGCTCAACATCACTAATTATTAGAGAAATGCAAATCAAAAGTACAATGAGGTATCACCTCACTCCTGTTAGAATGGGCATCATCAGAAAATCTACAAACAACAAATGCTGGAGAGGATGTGGAGAAAAGGGAAACCTCTTGCACTGTTGGTGGGAATGTAAATTGATACAGCCACTATGGAGAACAATATGGAGGTTCCTTAAAAAACTAAAAATAGAATTACCATATGACCCAGCAATCCCACTACTGGGCATATACCCAGAGAAAACCGTAATTCAAAAAGACACATGCACCCGAATGTTCATTGCAGCACTATTTACAATAGCCAGGTCATGGAAGCAACCTAAATGCCCATCAACAGACGAATGGATAAAGAAGTTGTGGTACATATATACAATGGAATATTACTCAGCCATAAAAAGGAACGAAATTGAGTCATTTGTTGAGACGTGGATGGATCTAGAGACTGTCATACAGAGTGAAGTAAGTCAGAAAGAGAAAAACAAATATCGTATATTAATGCATGTATGTGGAACCTAGAAAAATGGTACATATGGGCCAGTGTGCAGGGCAGAAGTTGAGACACAGATGTAGAGAATGGACATATGGACACCAAGGGGGGAAAACTGCGGTGAGGTGGGGATGGTGGTGTGCTGAATTGGGCAATTGGGATTGACATGTATACACTGATGTGTATAAAATTGATGCCTAATAAGAACCTGCAGCATAAAAAAACAAACAAAACAACTAATACTAAACTTTCATTGGGTTATTTGTATGGAAATATGTTAATATAATTGTTTCAGACATTACATGAAATTTCTAAAAATCTTATATTTGTATTTGTATGGAAATATGTATGGAAATATGTTAATATAAATGTTTCAGACATTACATGAAATTTCTAAAAATCTTATATTTGTATTTGTATGGAAATATGTATGGAAATATGTTAATATAAATGTTTCAGACATTACATGAAATTTCAAAAAAAGAATAAAGAACAAGGAAGAGAAAAGTAGAAAATACCTGATTGGCTTGGGCCACAAAGTCAAGTTTGTTTGGGGTGAGAAGGCCCAGAGTTGGCTTGGTGTTTGGGGATTGGCTGACTGGATATACCCCTTCTGGTCAAGTGGAGCATTTATAGGGGACTTGAGAAGTTTCAGTTTGCTGATGTGGCACCCGGGGCAGGAGCAGCTCCATCTTGGGCCTAGAAAGTTATTTCAACAAGGTGAATGGATAAACCAACTGGGTACACCCATACAATGGAATACTCTGCATAAATTAACTATTTGATTCATGCAGTGACATGGATAAATCTTAATGCATTTTGCTAACTGAAAGAAGTCAGATCCAAATGCTACATATTATATGCCTGCATTCATATGACACACTGGAAAAGGCAAAACTATATGAAAAGAGATTAGGGATTGTCAGGGATTGGGGAATTCGGGAATGGCTGACTACAAAGTGGAGGCACATGTGCAATATTGTGATTGATAAGAAATATACACATTTGGTTATTCAGATGACTAAAATATATTTCTCATATATATTCGGTCTTCATCTGTGGTAAAACTCTTGGAATTTCCTGAGCAATAAGAGCAATGGGAGCATCCTTTGTTATAATATTTGGGCTCTTGTCCTTGGTTCCCATAAATGCTTCCAAGGTAGGGGAAAAATGAGCTGACGTTAAGTAACCTTGGGAAACAGTGTTTTGAATGGAAACTTTAAGGCTAACTACAAAAGAACCTGTATATTAACACCGTACTCTAGTTGGTAAATTTATTTCTCATGGGGGTACTGGTCAACAATTCTGAACTTGCACTACATGTATATTGGGGTCGAACAAATAAGTAAATGGATGACTGGAGCCAGGTTTCTCACTGTCAGAGAAGTTACAGATAAACAAAGGGGAGAAGGCTAGAGTAAACCCTGTGGTAGTGGATTAGTCACAGACATTGTTATGAACTTAAACATATATACTGCTTATTACGTAATACAGATGGATAAACACAGAAACAACTACAGATATGTACAGATACATGGATTAGTATACAGATGAATAATTCCTAGCTCTGTCCTCTGAGAAGCCCTAGAAACAGTGATGACCCAATAGCAAGGAGTAAACTCATAACCCAAACATCAGTCTCTAAATGGAGTTCTCTAGTAGAAGAAACCAGAGCTCAGAGAAATGACTGACTCTAGGAGCAGGGCACAGAAAATACAGGATGAGCCTGGAACATCCTGCAGTACCAGAAATCAAGAAAGTACTCAAAAAAGAAAAAGGATGGGGACAGTTTAAGAGACATGAGGGTTAACTCTGGAAAAATTTTAGCAACAAAATAAATAACATGGTATTGGATTATAAGTCAATGTATAAAATAAGTACACATATTGAAATAAATGATTCAATGAATGACTGAATGAATGGAAGAGAAAGGACAAACTTCCTTACAGAAGAATTCCTAATAATACATGTAAATACACTCCCATCCATAAAATGAAGCTTAATCACCCCAACCCCTTGAATGCAGTTTGGAATTAGTGACTCACTTCCAAAGAACAGAAGATGGAACGGCAAAAAAAATAACTTTACAGTGGAGAAACCTAGCAAACACTATGTAATCATGTACTCCCTGATATAATGTGATGGGAAGGGCATTTCACGTCACTGTCACCTCTGATATTCTTCCTTAAAACCCTTAACTTCAGTCTAATCATAAGAAAAAAATCAGACAAACACAAATTGAGGGACATCCTACCTGCCTAGTACTAGTACTCAAAACTATCAAGGTCATGAAAAACAAGGAAAGACTGAGAAACTGCCACAGCCCATAGGAGACTAAACAGACATGGAAGTTGCAATGTGGAATCCTGGACTGGATCCTGAACAGAAAAAGGAGACTAGTGGAAAATCTGCCAAATATGAGTTTAGAATTTAGAATTTGACTAATGTACCAATGCTGGTTTCTTGGTTTTGATAAATGCACTTGGTTTTAGTTTTGTAAAATGTTATCATGGGAAGCTGGATGAGAGATATACAGGAACTATCTGTATTATCTTTGCAACTTTTCTGTAAATCTAGTTATTCCAAATAAAGTTTCTATTATTTTAAAAAATGGACAAAAGACTTGAACCAAAGAGAATATGTGTATAGCAAAAAAGCACATGGCAAGATATTCAAAATCATTAGCTATTAGGAAAATATAAATTAAAACTATTATCAGATATCATTCTAAACGTATTAGAATGGCTAAAATTAAAAAGACTGACCATACCAAGTGCCGACAAGTAGACAGAACAACTAGAACTAACATACATTGCTGATGAAAATACAAAATGGTACAGCCACCTTAGCTAAGTTTGGCAATTTCTTACAAAGTTAAATTATATATTTACCATATGATCCAACAGTCCCACCACTATATATTTACCCAAGAGAAATGAAAACTCACATTCACACAAAAGCCTGTACACCAATGTTTATAACATCTCTATGCAAAATAGCTAAAAACTCGAAACAACTCAAAGTCCTCAATAAATGAATGGATAAACAAACTGTGTTACAACCACACAACTGAATACCACTCAGCAACGAAAAAGAAGGAAATACTGTTACACAAAATAACTTAGATAAATCTTAAGGCATTATGCTGAATATATGCATGTGTGATAGTCTCAAATGGCTACATTCTGTATGATCCCATTTAATAGCTATTTTTCAGAAGACAAAACTAAAATGACAGGGTGGTTGCCACGGGTAATGTGTGTGGGATGGTACAACTACAAAGGGATAGCACAAGGGAGTTTTATGAACTAATGGAAGTGTCTGGATACTGACTGTGATGATGGTTACATGAATCCACACACATGTTAAAATTCATCAACTGTACACAGAAAAAAGTCAATTTTACTGCATGTTTATTTAAAAACATAAATTTCTGATACTTAAACAAATAAACTTCAAGTCATCAAAGTTTTTCCAGGATATTTAGTTTGGCTTTTTATAGTCTGTAAAAATCCTCTTGTTTATTTTGGCTACTTTTAAGATAGCAAGTGACAAATTTCTCGGCTCAGTCCTGACATGTAGAATCACTGGGGAAGCAATAGCCTAAACGTCAGTTACTCTAGGCAGTGCATCACCTGCAAAGGAGTCTAATCAGCTAACAATCATAATCCCACCTAATTGAAGAGTAAATCCTAACATCTACTTAATGGCATCATAAAAAACTTTCATTAAAGTTTTTTTTTTTTTAAGATTTATAGTCAGAGAATTCCAGGGAGAGAAAAAATGTGATTAGTTCCACTTCAATTGCAAAGACAGCATTCTTAAAAATGAAAAGGTCAATCATTTGTTCCCACCTTTATTATCAGGGAAAAAATTGTTTTATTTGAATAAGTAGGATAAAGCGAAGCAATGATATAAATCAGATAACATAATATTTCAGAATTAATTCTACTCATCTGCAAGAGTTTGTCTGACATCAACTAATATAGTAGTACTATAAGCTTCCATTATATTATACATACAGATGGCACAAAGCATTCAAACCTACATAATACAGGAATTTTAAAAATCTGAGTACAAAGGTACTGCCTCTCTTGAACATCTTTATCATATTATCTATTTGATTCCTAAGTTTATCTTAGGTGTTATTTTAAAAAATCATATTTAGCCAACTACTTGTATTTAAATGAAACAATGATTACTTGTTTTTAGGGATATAATTGTTCTCAGTTATGCTAGTAAATTTAGCAACAATTTCACATTGTTATACTTTATTGAAAAGAAACAGGGATTTTTTAAAAAAGTCAATCTGCAATCACGCTAATTTCAAATTGAAAACAAAAACCCTCTATGAGGAACAGTTTCTGCCTTAAGGCCTTTGTTTTTCTAGTATTACATTTAACTAGAAGTGAAATGACCTGCTTTAAGAATTTAGCTTTATTTTCCCCGGAAACACATTTGGAAAAATATATGATTTACACCTAGAATCATACCCTTTCTAACTGAAGCCATTTGTGTGCAGTCACTATAATGGTTCAGTGAGGCCATTTAAGTTTTGACATCCATTAAAACAATGCCTACTGTAAATCTGTATGCTTATTCCTCCATGTAATCTTCTCAGTAGCTGTTCAATGTACTAAACAAAGGCTACTTTAATCATTCAAACCTGACTTCTAAAGATGCAATGGACCTGTCAAAAGCTTTCAGAAAGCCAGTAAATTTCATCTGTCTATCATGGCATTGCATACATTTAAGTCACTCTTATACTTAAATGTTGAAAACCATGGAGGATTTTTTCCCTCTCTTTGTAAAATAATCAAGAGAACGCCAGTCATTTTTATTATTGCACGATTCACTGTTATACTTCCAGCTTTCTTCAAAAGTTTCTATTTAATAAAAAGTTTTACATATGAACTAAATCCAACAGGATACACATTCCTAGACACTGAGGCATCAAAAAAAAAAAAGTCCACAGAAATCAACATTATCTAGTACATTAAACTTTTAAAGATTACAGTACATTAAACCACCTCAATAAAATAAAACTAGCTATCACCTTCCTTTACTCAAGTTAATATCACCCAAATGTAATATAATAGCCATCTTTATATAGGCAAGTCAAATGAATTTTCCATCTACCACTCCAAAATTTCTTTGACCAGGAATGAAATCTTATATAAATATATTTAGGCTATTTGTTTGGATAGTCATATTGATAAGAAATTATCCATAAATAATGTTAATCTGCCAAAGAATCATGAAGGAATTTTGGATAGAGAGCTTGGTATGTATTGCAATTTAGAAAGTATCCTAAGACCCCATGTGATATTTACACTCTGTAGCTCAGACTTGGGTAACAAATATATTTAGCCACTTACCAATAGTTCTGATAAAAAAGTTCTGTGATGGTCTCCTTTGAAATTACTGCCTGGGTATATTATCCATAAATCTCACATACACTTACTCCAACCCGTCACTATTACTAAAGCTCCCCACTGCTGCTTCCGGAAACTACATTACACAGAATTGTAACCTTGACCATCACTGAAAAAATTAAAAATAACTGTCCTCAGAAGTCTCTGAACAACTGATAAGAATCCTGTGGTTTTCCATAAAGAGTAAACTGACACCCAGCACATAGTGGGAGCATAACAGGGAACTGTATATGAGGAAGAGAGCTCTAAGAGTAGTAAATAACAGACAGTACATCTTTTTTGTTATTTTAAAAGTCTATCCATCCACAAAAAAGCCATATTGAAAAGTTTACTTTAATGTGCTTCTGGGTTGTCAATTCTTCACTATTTATTGATGAATACTGGTTTAGAGCAACTGCTGATTTTTTTAAAAATTAGGTAGATAACTACTTTCTGGCTGTTGAATCGGAGGGTGGGGGCGGGAGGCAAAAGTTTGCCACTTAATACAATGATAACATTTGTAAAGCTGCCTTTAGCACTTTAGTGTTTTTACTAAGAAAAGGAAAATGGAGTACAAGATAATACTTAATGCCTTTTTAAAAATTCTTCAGTAGGTATCTGATTAAATCTTACATTATCATCTGAGTCTGGATTGCTGAACTCAAAACTCCTCTCTTCTTTTGGAGTAGAAAATAGTAGAAAAGAGAGACAAGTCAAGTTCCTAACAATGCAAAGGAAAAACAAAGAAAGCCTCTGTGAAAAACACCTGTTGAACATGTAAAACACTATTGTAGTGGTAGGGTGAGGAAAGGGCCAAAACAAAGAACACTAGTACCTGCTTTCAAAGACTTCATGTAACTATGAAATATGTGAAGAATCCTTTATAAAACACTGCTATATCTGTTTTGCTTGTTTTTGTAAGTATACTACTATATACATAAGGGCAGGGACTGTGTCATGTCTTGTCCATTCACCACAATAAGCCCAGTGCCTATTGCGATGCCTAGCACAAATAATTCAAAAATTATTTTTTGGATAAATGAAGACTTTCAACAGCTATGTCAATACTGTTACTTAGCTTCCTTGATTTCAGTGACCTAGTCCCTTCTGACAGGCAG
This sequence comes from Balaenoptera ricei, assembly GCF_028023285.1. Lineage (NCBI taxonomy): Eukaryota > Metazoa > Chordata > Mammalia > Artiodactyla > Balaenopteridae > Balaenoptera > Balaenoptera ricei. The sequence continues at coordinate 67,283,813 of NC_082640.1, forward strand.
AATAGTGGTCCTCCAAAGATGTCTTTGCCCTTTCCTCTCCCACCCTCAGCCAAGCTTTCCTTACTTGGCAAAAAGGACTTCCAGTTATAATTAAGGTTAAGGACATTGAGATGGGGAGATTATCCTGAATTATCCAAGTGGGTCTAATCTAATCACATGAGTCCTTTGAAGTTGAAGAGAAAGACAGAAGGTGGGTCAGAGAGATGAGACTGAAGAAAGAGGAGGAGATAGTGGAAGTGTGAAAGAGACCTGACCTGCTGTTGCTGGCTTTGAAAGTGGAGGAAGGAAGGCCACAAGCCAAGGAATGAGGGTGGTCTCTAGGAGCTGGGAAGGGCGCTCATCTAACAGCCAGCAAGGCAACTAGCATGTAAACCCCCACTGCAAGGAAAAGAAACCTGCCCTACAGCCTCCAGAAAGGAGCACCACCCTGCTGAAATCTTGATTTTAGCCCAGTGGGATCCCGGTGTTGTCCTACCGACCTACAGAACTGTAAGATAATACATTTCTGTTGTTTAAACCACTAAATTTGTAGTGATTCACTATGGTAGCGATAGAAAGCTAATATATCCCCTTTAACCTCTACTCTAGCAACCCAAATATACAGCCTCTTGCCATCACCCTGACACAACTTCAATAAAAGATCTAAAATTCTTAAATGCTTCAATCTGATCACAATCTCCTATTCTTAACTCTTCTACTCCATATTCTCATACCTGTCATTATGAAGGAAAGCTCTTGTTTAAAAAAAGGGATATTTTGAAACAAATGTCATTTATCCAGCATGAATTAGTATTTTCTAGTTACGTTTGGTCAGCATTGTACCAAAGAGTACATGATAGCCCCACGGAATGATTATAACCAGACTGCAAATTTCACATTCCTTACAACATGCAATACGAAGGACATACACAGAAATGTATTATTAAACTACGCAGTGTGTCAAATCCTGACTAACTTACTTCAAAGGAAGTCTTTTGTGTTTTAAATCTGGAACCATTTCTTTGCCTCTTGATATTTATACACTTGCTCTAAAATATTAAAGACAACCTCATAAACAATCTGTTTAGCAGTAATTAGAATTTTATCTAGTTAAAACAACAGCAGAGCATGCCACAACACAGATGGCAGAAGACTTTCTCCTTGCCTGATCAGTGTCAAAAAACTGTTCTCCTATTCATGATTAAGAATAATTTTATCACAGGCTACCTCATTTACAAAATATACACTAGTGAGTGAAAAAAAACAGCTTTATTAAGAAAGCCTTTGTTTAGCAGAACTCTTGGCTATTTCTCAATGTAAAGACTTCTCTTACTGCCCAGATAAAACCTAGCCAAATATATAATTAAGGAATCAGAATGGACGGAAGTCTATACTATTGATTTCACTCTGGTTTCAAGTGCTTAAGCACACTAATTCCTTATGGAACAGCTCCCAAACTTGGAGCTTTTAAAAAATGAGGTGGATCAAGTTCCACCTCATACCAATTAACTCAAAATGTCTGGTGATGGGACAGGCATAAGTATTTTTAAAGATTCCCTAAGTGGTTCCAGTATGATTTATTATTGGCAATGTGGCATGGTACAATGCACTGAATGGAATCAGTAGGCCTGGGATCTGGCATTGGCTCTGCTACCAGCAAACTTGGGCACATCACTGGGTACCCATTTCTTCATCTGTAAAAAGTTAAGGTAGGAAAATTCATTTCTAATATCTAACATGTTATGAATCTCGGATGAGGTTCTTTAGTTCTCTTCTAAAGATTAAATTGCTTCAACATTTAAACTATGCAAAAAAAACAATCAAAACCCATGATCTGATATTTATTCCAATCTATTAGGAGCTTATTTTTGTAAGGAAAGATTATTTTATAGTAGGTTTCAAATTTAACTATACTTTAATCCCACAGACTTTGATATATCATTATGTCTATCCAGGTCATAAAATGACATGTGTGTTGGCAATGACTGAGAAGCTTGAATTATCTCCAAATGTAGCTTGCTATTAGACTATTTCTTGAATTCCCATTAAATTATATACTGCACATATTCTGATTTTCTTAAATAGAATTTCTGGTTTCATAAATATAAAATGATTTTACCTTTTCACTAAATATTAATTTATTTCATAAAAGTACATCATTAATGACACCAGGAACATGGGATAAAAGAATCCCTGAGTAGCAAGTTATTGTTTGATAGTCTCAAACTGAATTCTCACCCTTGGCCAGCCCTCTTACAAATGTATGCTACCTGTTATGAGGGTGCTTGGGAAAAGGTTAATTCACTCAACACATTAAGCATTTTATAGTACCAGGAGCTGAGGACTGAGTGGCAGACTTGTAAGATGCACCTCCAGTGATCCCTGCGTCCTGCTATTCATACGCTTGTGTAATTCCCTATTCCTTTGAGTGTGGGATCGGTCTAGTGATTTCCTTCTAAAGAATAGAATATGGCAAAAGTGATGGGATGTCATGTCTGCGATTAGGTTATAAAATTGTGATGTCCTTCTTGCTAGCATTCTTTTTTACTGGCACTCTTTTTTGCCCTCTTGTGTACTTGCTTGGAGGGAGATGCTCTATGGAGAGGTCCATGTGGCAAGGAACCACAGGAAGCCTCTGGCCAACAGCCCATCGGGGAAATGAATTCTGCCAACAACCATGTAAGTGAGCTGGGAAGTGGATCCTTCCACAGCAAGCTTTTAGAATAATGCAAGCTCAGCCAACACATTGATTTTTGCCTTGTAAGAGACCCACCTAGGCCATTCCTGCATTCCTGGCCCACTGTGAGATAATAAATGTCATTTTGTGCTAAGTTTTGATGTAATTTATTATGCAGCAATAGGTAACTAAGATAGGCACGTAGCAATGAATAAAAACACTGTACTGAAGAAACCAAGAGTTGAGTAATAAGTAGGTTCAAGGTAACAATAATCTAGTAATGGGTGAGAGACATGTAAATAAATGTAATAAAGTGTTTTAGGCTGTTTGACAGAAGTACACACGTGAGGGTACGTGGGGACATAAGAAAGGGTTTGTGTCGGGAAGGGCACAGGCACTGAAGTTCTTTAAAAGAGAGGAATGTGAGTTATAAGCATAAAAGTAGGAAATATAATGGTCAGCTTGGGAAATTATAGGTAATCCAGTAAGACTGGAACATAGAGGGAAGAGATGATTATTCATCTTCCAACTTCAAAAGTGTACAAACATTTACAGGTAGCATAAGAGTCAAAGAGGTCTCTAGCACTGTGTATAGTATAATTTTAGTTTTATCAGTATAGTAGACTCCTAACCTACACTAGATTACAGATCATCATTTTATTATGAAATTGTATCACTGATTATGAATAAACTGGTCCATGCTCCAACATAGGATCTGACCAGGGCCAACCCTTCTACCCGTATACTAGATCCCGATTCTCTCCCACCTATTCAAGGAAACTGCTCCAGCAATTATCTCTTCTCTCTACTGCACTGTCAAATATCCCCTCTCTACTGGGTCATTCCCATCTCATATTTTAAACAAGCAAAAAAGCCCCTACCTTAACTCTATATGCCATGTATGCATAGCTTCCCCTTTATAATAAAACTCAGAAGTGTTGTCAGTACTCACCATCTCCACATCTCCTCCCATTTTCTCTTGTATCCACAACAACCAGGCTTTTTTCCTCTACCTATCTGCCAAACTCGCCCTTATTAAAGTCACCAATTGACTTCCACATTGCTAAATACAATGACCGATTTTCGGTCTTCCTCTTACTTTACCTATGACCAGCAGCTGACACAAACAATAACTCCTGCCTTGAAATACACGGCTCCCAGAACACCACATTCTCCTGGTGTTCATCTTTCTCATTCATTTTCTTTTGCTGATTCCTCAATTTCTCTACCCTCTAGAGTGTTCTAGATCTCAGTCCTTGGACCTCCTGTCTCTTTTGTGATACTCTGACTTATAATAATATTATATATATTTGTATTTGGTATTGGTCCCTGTTTCTGACACAGAGCTCCTAAAACTCTTGGAATTTTGGAATTTCCTAACAGATGAGAGCTATAAAAGGTGTCTTTTGTTATGTTAATGAGGTAAGGTGACTTGGAAAGCACTAAAGATGGGGGCTAGTTGCCAGGAGAACAAACCATGTGATTAGAGGGTTAGAATCTTCAGTCCTATTCCCTGACCTCCAGGGAGAGAAGAGGCACTGGAGGTTGAACCAATTGCCAGCCGTCAATAATTTAATCGATTGTGCCTATGTAATGAAGCCTCTATAAAAACCCAACAGGAAGTGTTTCAGAGAACTTCCGGATTGGTGAACACGTGGAGATTTGGGGAAACTGGCATGCTCTGAGGGGACATGGAAGCTCCGTGCCCTTTCCCTGTACCTTGCTCTATGCATCACTTCCATCTGGCTGTTCCTGAGTTCTATCCTTTTGTAATAAACCAGTAATCTAGTAAGTGAAAAGTTTCTCTGAATTCTGTGAGCCACACTAGCAAATTAACCAAACCCAAGGAGGAGGGTGTTGGAACCCCTGATCTATAGCTGGTGGGTCAGAAACACAGGTGACTACCTGGGCTTGCGACTGGCATCTAAAGTGGGAGCAAGGGTAGTCCTGTAGAACTGAGCCCTTAACCTGCGGAATCTGATACAATCTCCAGATAGACAGTAAAACCTGAGCTGAACTGTAGGACCCCCAGCTGGTGTCCAAGAATTGCTTGGTGTGGGGAAAAAGCCACAGTATGAAATTGGGTGCAGAAAGTACTTCCATTTACACTTACTCCTTATGTGGTCTCCTCCAGTCTGAGGTCTTTAAGTACCACCTACAAACTGATGACTCCCAAAATTATTTATAGATAGATAAACAGTTCCTCGCTCCATAATCGTCCTCTAGTACAACCAACTACCTACTCAACATTTTTTACTTGGACATTTCTTAACATTTCTTTTCAAAACCGAACTCCCAATTAACCTCACCACAACGCCACCCACAAACCTGCTCCTCTCCCACAGTCTTTCCCATCTTAGCGAATGACAACTCTAAGCTGCTAGTCGCTCAGACCAAAAATTATCTGTTAGCCCTGTTTCCTCCCTCCTTCTCCCTCTTATCCCTCATCTATCAGCAACACCTGTTGGCTTTACTTTTAATATAGAATCCAACCATTTATTACCATCGCCACTGCTACCAAGCTCACATTTAGTCTCCTAAATGATCTATTTCTGCCTCAAACCCCCATTTGCCCACCAATGGTAATCTTTAAAAAAATAAATAAATAAGATAGGCTATGTGATCGCTCTGCTCGAAAGTCTCCAATGGCTTCCCTTTTCAGATTAAAAGTTAAAGTCCTCATAAAGTTCCATTAACTAGATGCCATTACCCCTCTGACTTCATCTATTACTCTCCCCTAAGCTCACTCCACTTTAGTCACACTGGCCTCCTCCTTGGCCCATGAGCACACTAGGCACACACTTAGGGCCACACACTTGCTTCACCTCAAAACAGGAATGCTCCTCCTTGAGATATTCATCTGTATAGATTGCTCCTTCAGGCCTAGGGTCAAATGTTATCATCTTTCTATGGCCTGTGCTCCTCTGATCCCCACGCCTCCCAACACTCCCTATTCCCTACCCCGGCTTTATTTTTCTCTACAGTACTTATTGCTATCTGACATACTATGTATTTAATCTGCTATTATCTGTCTCCCTTCACTAGAATGTAAGCTCGATAAGGGCAGGAATTTCTGTCTATTTTGTTTACTGTTGGATAGTGTTGTAGAACAGTACCTGGCAATAATAGGCACTGTATTCCTATTTGTTTAATGAAAGACTAAACCAACCAAGGGGATTCTCTCACTGATCCATTCTAATACAGGGGAGTAATTTGAATAATTTCAAAGGTACCAAAATATTACATTGATTGTGATTACGTTCTGACAGAATTTAACTCTCTAATTATACTCACACTGGGCTTATATTAAATTAGTATGAGTTGCCCTCACTACATATTAATTAGGAAGGGAAGAGTAGTCCAGAATCATCCTAGACAAAAGGAACAATTAGACTGATTTAAAAAAATAACTTTCCATAGATAATCCAAAGTTGGAAAATCCACACGCAACATTCCACAGAATCTAACTGTTAAGGATTTACAAAACATAGGACTAGAAAAGAGGATAAGTAAAAATTTCAATAAAATTTTATTAGTACCAAAAAACCAAAAACCTTTTAAGGAGATTTTACAAATTTTCTCATAGGTAACTTATAACCTTTGCCTAAGACACCATCATATATTTCCACCCATTTTTTAACCTACATCTTCTTCATTTTCCTTTTTCTAAACTATCAGTGATAAAAGAAATAAACTATTTAGATGAAACTATATTTACACAGTCTCTCAAAGAAGAGGACTTAATTGAACTGAGATAAAGAAATTTTATAAATATAGTTTTACATTTTTATTCAGTGTTATATACATTTTCCAAAGTGCTTTCACATCTTTATTTATGATCTTCATACTGACAAGTACAATAAGCAGACAGATATTATCACAACCTCCCCTACCTCCCACATACTTACACTTTACAGATGGAAAAAATTTTCAGTCTCGAAGAGATTAACTGACTTGCTCAAGGTCACAAAGCTGTAAGTGGTTCAACCTTGACTATAACTGAGTTCTTTCAAACCTAAGTCCACTGTTTTCTATCATAATGACCTATTATCTCACTCAGTGATTAAAGAAAGGTACCATTGCATAAGTCTACAAAGACTTGACTGTAAAAGCATCTTCCTTCAACACTGGGGATTTTTACATTCCAATCTATTATAAAAATGCTTTGAAGATGGTACAAATGTGCTAATATTCTTAGAGGAAAAAAAAGGGAAAAAAAGCCCAAGAAGTCAATAAAAATCAAGTAAAGAAAATTTAGGATCCAAAGCAGTAGTAACATGAGATTAATGTTTATTCTCTGCATACAAGATCAATGTTTTAGAACCTCTGAACTGTCAAACAGATGCCTAATACCACTGCACCCAGACAGAGGAAGACATTTAACAGAAGCATTCCAGGTAAAATCACTTATTACCACTAGAACTCACACTAGATTCCTATCTGAATAACCCTGGAAATCTGGACTGAAAATATAAGAATGAATGTTTTCTGCCCTTCTCTCCAAGGCTTAGCTCAGTTTCAGATAAACAAATGGCTCCATGACTCATTTCATCTGTATTTCTTCCTGGTCTTCTCTAATATTCTAAGATGAAGAAAGAGGGATTTCTTTTTCATTCCAGCTGCACCCTAAAGCAATCCAACTGTGGGTCAAGAGTCAAAAGAACTCAAAAAGAGTACATTCCATGTGAGATCAAAAGCTTCAATTTTCTCATCATCAGAGCATAACTGTGGCTCTGACCCATATTAAAATTTCTCCTAGTAGAAATCAAGACTCATTTCTGAAGCCAAGTCAGGCTTACTTGGGACTCTCAAACTGCAAATAAGGCTGCAAGCCCAGTAGGTAATAGCACACATGGAATTAATAGAATCTAGCCCAGGTAGGGAGAGCCATTCATTTCTAGGGCCAGGACAGACTAACCTAAAAATAGATAAGGCTTCAGTACACATGGTTTGGCTCTGTGGAACAGTATTTGCCACCTCAGATACTCTTTTCTTTCTTCCATTTCTCAGCCAATACCAAGGGACTGACATGTTACATCAGATTTTATTACAGTTCCTTCAAGAAAATAAGTGGTTGGAGAGAAGTTAAAGTAATTTAACTATGAAGGTTAAAAAAAAAAAAAAGACTTAAACCTATGCTAAAGGAAATACATGATCTAGAGTTAATAGTGATTTGGAACCAATGTCCTAGGTAGTGAAAATGATCTTTGTCTAGAATATCCCCTGCAAAGCCTAAAATAAAGTGAGGCAAGCAAGGTAGTACGTAGGAGAAAAAAATTTAAGGAGGCACTGACTCCAAAGGCTGATCAAGTGCAAGACTGGCACCTGAGAGTGAGCACCTCCTTAAATTTTGTACCCTAAATGCCCCACTTGCCTCACCCTATTTAGAGCCCTGATCCACTACGAGATATATATATTCCTCAAAGGCATAGCAGATTTTATGGCTACAGCAAGAACCTGAGCAGAATTTGAAGTCTAGGATCCTGACCACATTCATCATGGCTATCTTCTGAACACAGTTAAGAAAAGAATAGGAGAGGCTTGACATTTTTGCATATATTCTGAAATAAAGTTGCCTTAGAAAAAGGAAGTTTATAGTGAAAATGGAAGTATAGTGCTTATAGGGAGATTTCCACTTTGAATGTGAAGAACAAAGAGGGTCTGGAATTACCCTTCTGTGTAAACAACTAAAAATTAGAAAAAATATAGGGAACAACTATTTTCTGATGCTGAACAAAGGCAGCACAATACTGTGATCCCAGATTATTGCCCTAAAAGTGCAATATATGAGACAGCCCTCCAGCTTTATGCCTAGAGGTAATTTCCAGACAACAGTACAGAGAAGGGTAACCTCCAAAGAACCCACTAACCTTTCTGAGTGGAAAAGACACATATCAGAGTTTGGGGAGGCCAAGGTGAGTAGAACTGGGGGGGGGCAGAATAGCTGAGAGGAGAGATCTACACAAAGAAAGAGATGCAAAACAACTTTCGCACGTGGAGAATGAAACCCCAAGAGGCAGGGCAAAATCAAAATCAACCTCTAGGGAAAGAAAATTACCGTCGGCCCTCTGTATCTGTGGGTCCTGCATCCATGAATTCAATGAACTGCAGATCAAAAATATGTGGGGGAAAAAATTCCAGAAAGTTCCAAAAAGCAAAACTTGAATTTCCTGCACTGGTAACTATTTACATAGCATTTCTATTGTACTTACTACTATTTATATTGTATTAGGTATTACAAGTAATCTCGAGATGATTTATAAGGTATATGGGAAGAAATGCATAGGTTATATGCAAGCTCTATGCTATTTTTTTAAATTTATTTATTTATTTTAAAATTTTATTTTATTTTATTTTATTTTTTTAACATCTTTATTGGAGTATAATTGCTTTACAATGGTGTGTTAGTTTCTGCTTTATAACAAAGTGAATCAGTTATACATATACATATGTTCCCATATCTCTTCCCTCTTGCATCTCCTTCCCTCCCACCCTCCCTCCCTATCCCATCCCTGTAGGTGGTCACAAAGCACAGAGCTGATCTCCCTGTGCTATACGGTTGCTTCCCACTGGCTATTTTACGTTTGGTAGTGTATATATGTCCATGCCACTCTCTCACTTTGTCACATCTTACCCTTCCCCCTCCCCATACCCTCAAGTCCATTCTCTAGTAGGTCTGTGTCTTTATTCCCGTCTTGCCACTAGGTTCTTCATGACCTTTTTTTTTTTTCCCTTAGATTCCATATATATATGTTAGCATACTATATTTGTTTTTCTCTTTCTGACTTACTTCACTCTGTATGACAGACTCTAACTCCATCCACCTTACTACAAATAACTCAATTTCGTTTCTTTTTATGGCTGAGTAATATTCCATTGTATATATGTGCGACATCTTCTTTATCCATTCATCCGATGATGGACACTTAGGTTGTTTCCATGTCCTGGCTATTGTAAATAGAGCTGCAATGAACATTTTGGTACATGACTCTTTTTTTTTTTTTTTTTTTTTTTATTTATTTTCGGCTGTGTTGGGTCTTCGTTTCTGTGCGAGGGCTTTCTCTAGTTGCGGCAAGCGGGGGCCACTCTTCATTGCGGTGCGCGGGCCTCTCACTATCGTGGCCTCTTTTGTTGTGGAGCACAGGCTCCAGACGTGCAGGTTCCAGACGCGCAGGCTCAGTAGTTGTGGCTCACGGCCTTAGTTGCTCCACGGCATGTGGGATCCTCCCAGACCAGGGCCCGAACCCGTGTCCCCTGCACTGGCAGGCAGACTCCCAACCACTGCGCCACCAGGGAAGCCCCCATGACTCTTTTTGAATTATGGTTTTCTCAGGGTATATGCCCAGTAGTGGGATTGCTGGGTTGTATGGTAGTTCTATTTTTAGTTTTTTAAGGAACTTCCATACTGTTCTCCATAGTGGCTGTATCCATTTACATTCCCACCAACAGTGCAAGAGGGTTCCCTTTTCTCCACACCCTCTCCAGCATTTATTGTTTCTAGATTTTTTGATGATGGCCATTCTGACCGGTGTGAGATGATATCTCATTGTAGTTTTGATTTGCATTGCTCTAATGATTAATGATGTTGAGCACTCTTTCATGTGTTTGTTGGCAATCTGTATATCTTCTTTGGAGAAATGTCTATTTAGGTCTTTGGCCCATTTTTGGATTGGGTTGTTTGTTTTTTTGTTATTGAGCTGCATGAGCTGCTTGTAAATTTTGGAGATTAATCCTTTGTCAGTTGCTTCATTTGCAAATACTTTCTCCCATTCTGAGGGTTGCCTTTTGGTCTTCTTTATGGTTTCCTTTGCTGTGCAAAAGCTTTTAAGTTTCATTAGGTCCCATTTGTTTATTTGTGTTTTTATTTCCATTTCTCTAGGAGCTGGGTCAAAAAGGATCTTGCTGTGATTTATGTCATAGAGTGTTCTGCCTATGTTTTCCTCTAAGAGTTTGATAGTGTCTGGCTTTACACTTAGGTCTTTAATCCATTTTGAGTTTATTTTTGTGTATGGTGTTAGGGAGTGTTCTAATTTCATACTTTTACATGTACCTGTCCAGTTTTCCCAGCATCACTTATTGAAGAGGCTGTCTTTTCTCCACTGTATATGCTTGCCTCCTTTATCAAAGATAAGGTGACCATATGTGCGTGGGTTTATCTCTGGGCTTTCTATCCTGTTCCATTGATCTATGTTTCTGTTTTTGTGCCAGTACCATACTGTCTTGATTACTGTAGCTTTGTAGTATAGTCTGAAGTCAGGGAGCCTGATTCCTCCAGCTCCGTTTTTCTTTCTCAAGATTGCTTTGGCTATTCGGGGTCTTCTGTGTTTCCATACAAATTGTGAAATTTTTTTGTTCTAGTTCTGTGAAAAATGCCGGTGATAGTTTGATAGGGATTGCACTGAATCTGTAGATTGCTTTGGGTAGTAGAGTCATTTTCACAATATTGATTCTTCCAATCCAAGAACATGGTATATCTCTCCATCTATTTGTATCATCTTTAATTTCTTTCATCAGTGTCTTATAATTTTCTGCATACAGGTCTTTTGTCTCCTTAGGTAGGTTTATTCCTAGGTATTTTATTCTTTTTGTTGCAGTGGTAAATGGGAGTGTTTTCTTAATTTCACTTTCAGATTTGTCATCATTAGTGTATAGGAATGCAAGAGATTTCTGTGCATTAATTTTGTATCCTGCTACTTTACCAAATTCATTGATTAGTTCTAGTAGTTTTCTGGTAGCATCTTTAGGATTCTCTATGTATAGTATCATGTCATCTGCAAACAGTGACAGCTTTACTTCTTCTTTTCCGATTTGGATTCCTTTTATTTCTTTTTCTTCTCTGATTGCTGTGGCTAAAACTTCCAAAACTATGTTGAATAATAGTGGTGAGAGTGGGCAACCTTGTCTTGCTCCTGATCTTAGTGGAAATGGTTTCAGTTTTTCACCATTGAGGACGATGTTGGCTGTGAGTTTGTCATATATGGCCTTTATTATGTTGAGGAAAGTTCCCTCTATGCCTACTTTCTGCAGGGCTTTTATCATAAATGGGTGTTGAATTTTGTCAAAAGCTTTCTCTGCATCTATTGAGATGATCATATGGTTTCTCTCCTTCAATTATACTATTTTATACAAGGAACTTGAGCATCCATGGTATTGGCATTGGCGGGGATCAAGAAACCAATTCCACACAGATACCAAGGGACAACTGTACCAGGAGACTATAAGATAAACAATTGTCAGAGCTCACAAAAGGCCAGGAACTGTTAAAGTTCCCACTATCCAAAGCAGAAAAATCTTGCTGAATACAGAAGCCAACAGTGACCCCAGAAAGGCCATGCCTTAGAAGTGAGGTTAAATTAGCCCTAAAGACTACTATAGGTTTGCCCTAAACCTCTTAAAAATAAACCACAAAAGGATCAAATTTACCTCCAAGTAACTAAGCAGCTTACCAGAAAAAAACTCAACATTCTTTAAAGATAATACAACAAAATCCAGCAAACACCACAAAATTCACAATCATGAGCATACAATCAAAAATTATTAGACCTATGAATTAGTAATGAAATGTGACCCAGGAACTAGAAAAACAGTCAACATTAACGGAACCAGAAATGAAAGAGATGATCAAATTAGAAAATGAAGATGTTAAAACAGCTATAATAAATATGTTTGCTCAGTGACATAACAGAAAACCTGAACATAATGAGACAAGGAACCATATACAGAAAGAATTAAATGGAACTTCTAGAGATGAAAAATACACTATCTGAAATAAAAATATCACTGGATAGGATTTATAGCAGATTAGCTACTGCAAAAGATTAGTAAACCCAAAGACTCAGGAAAAAAACTATTCAAAAGAGGAGATAAAGGGTAAAAAAAGATGTCCCCTTCCCTCAAATGAACAGTCTCAGTAACCTGTGTGACCGTAAGCAATCTAACATGTTTAACTGAAGTGTGAAAACAAAAGAGGTGGGGCAGTGCTGGAAAAAAAAATGGCTGAGAAAATTTCAATTTGTGAAAACTACAAACTCACATTTCCAAGAAGTTCAAGGAATCCAAAGCAGGATAAACATAAACATACATTCATACATGCAGGTAAGGCACATCATAAACAAATTACTGAAAACAGTGATAAAGAAAAATCTTAAAAGCAGTCAGAGGAAAAATGGTACTTCACATACAATGGAATAGAGATAAGAATCATCACAGATTTCCCCCAGAAGGTCTGCAAGCCAGAAGACAACAAAATAAAATCTCTAAAGTGCAAACAAACAAACAAACAACAAAAAGGCAACCTAGGATGCAGAAAAGAGTCAACACAGCAGTCTCAAGGCTGCCTGCAAGGTTAGCCCCTGGCTGGTGCCTGTGAACTGGGATTTTGGGAAGATTCCTAACATTCTCTAACTAATAAGGGTCATTTTCTGTGCCTAAAGTGTTTGTGCAAACAATAACAATATGATTTATGCTAAATACCAGTTTTGCTTCTGGATTCTGGAATTTTGGTACTTGCAAGAGAGAGGATGCCTGTGTGACTAGTCCTCAATAAAAACCTTGGGCACTGAGTCTCTAATGAGTTTCCCTGTTAGACAACATTTCACAAGTGCTGTCACAATTCATTGCTGGAGGAATTAAACATGTTCCCTGTGACTCTACTGGGAGAACTCTCCTGGAAGCTTGTGCTTTGTTTCCTCCAGACTTTAACCATGCACTTTTTTCCTTTGCTAATTTGGCTTTGCATCCTTTTGCTGTAATAAATCTTGAGTACAACTATATGCTCAGTCCTGAGAGTCCTCCTAGTGAATGACCAAATCTGAAGGCAGTCCCGGAGACTCTTGACACGCTAAAATTCAGTACCTAGCAAAAACATCTTTCTGAAAGGTTGATGAAATACTTTTTCAAACAAATAAAAGCTGAGAGAATGTGTCACCAGCAGACCTACACAATAAAAAATGTTGTGGAAGAATTTTTGCAGAAGAAAAATGATACTAGACAAAAATGTGAATCTATACAAAAGAATGAAGAGCACTTAAATGAGAAAATTTGTGGAATAATGTACATTTTCTTATTTTTAAAGGCTTTTGAAAGAAAACTATTTAAAGTAAAAATAATAATCATCTATTAGGAGTTTGTAACATATACAGAAGTAAAATGTATGACAACATTTGGACAAAGGATGGGATAAGGGAAATGAAAATATACTGTGCTTAAACTCACACATTACACATGAAGTGGTATAATATTATTTGTGGGAACACTATGATGAATTAAAGATGCATATTATAACCCTACAGCAATCACTAAAAAAAGAAAGAAAAAAAGGTACAGTTAATAAAGCAATAATGGAGGTAAAATGGAATACCAAAATGTACTCAATCCAAAAGAAGGCAGGAAAAGAGAAAAAAATGCAAAGAACAGATGGGACAAATAGAAAACAAATAGCAATATAGCAGACATAAGCCCAATCACATCAGTAATCACATTAAATGTAAGCGGTCTGAACCCCTGTTTGAAAGAGAGAGATTGTCAGATTGGATAAAATGCTGTCTACAAGAAACCCACCTTAAATATAAAAAGGTTAAAATTAAAGGATTGTAACTAATCCTGTAGGCTAATACTAATCAAAAGAGATCAGAATGGGACTTCCCTGGCGGTCCAGTGGTTAAGACTTCACCTTCCAACACAGGGGGTGCGGGTTTGATCCCCGGTCAGGGAGCTAAGATCTCACATGCCTCGCGGCCAAAAAACCAAAACAGAAGCAATATTGTAACAAATTCAATAAAGACTTTAAAAATGGTTCACATCAAAAAAAAAAAAGAGAGCAGGGTAATTATATTAATATCAGATAAAGCATATTTCACAGCAAAGTCTACTACCAAGCATAAATAGGGTCATTTCATGAAAAAGGAATCAATTCATCAAGTGAATAAAAGAATCTGAAACTAATAACAGCTTCAAAATACATAAAGAAAAAACTAACAGAATTGCAAGGAAGAATAGACAAATCCACAATTATTGTCAAAGATTTCAACATTCCTCTCTCAATAACTGACAGAACAGAAAATTAGTAAGGATATAGCAGACTTGAATAATACTACCAACCAACTTGATCTATCTGACATTTATAGAACATTTCACCCAACAACAGCAGAATACACATTCTTTTCAACTATACAAAGAACTATTACTCAAGATAGACTATAGTCTGAGCCATAAAACCATTCTCAATACATTTTAAAGATTTCAAGTCATACAAAGTATATTCTCTGACCCCAATGGAATTAAATTAGAAATTAAAATAAGAACAACATCTAAAAAATCCCCAAACATCTGGAAACTAAATGATACACTTCTAAATCTTAGATAAGAAGAAAAGTCTGAAATCAATGACCTAAACTTCTACCTTCAGAAACTAGAAAGAGAACAAATTAAACCTAAGAAGTAAGTAAAGTGTTCCCTCCTTTTCTGTAAGAAAAGTAAGCAGAAGAAAAAAAAGAGAGGAAAAAAAAAAAAAAGAGCTGGGGAGGAGGAGGAAAAATAAAGACATAAGGACAACAAACTAGAAAACAGAAAAATGTCATTAGGACCAAAAGCTAGTTCTTCAAGATCAGTAAAATGCAAAATGGTAAAGACATTCTAGAAGACAGTTTGGCAGTTTCTTTATAAAATTAAACATATTCTTACCATGTAATCCAGCAATCATGCTACCTGGTATTGACCCAAATGAGTTGAAAATTTATGTCTACACAAAAACCTGCACATAGATGTTTATAGCAGCCTTATTCATAATTGTCAAAACTTGAAAACAACCAAGATGTCCTTCAGTAGGTGAATGGATAAGCTGTAGTACATCCATACAATGGAATATTATCCATCGCTAAAAAGAAATGAGCTATCAAGCTATGAAAAGACATGGAGGAACCTTAAATGCATATTACTAAGTAAAGGAAGCCAAAGTGCAAAGGCTACGTATTGTGATTCCAGCTCTATGACATTGTGGAAAAGGCAAAACTATGAAGACAGTAAAGATCAGTGGTTGCCAGGGCTTAGCGGGGAGAGAGAGATGAATAGGCAGAGCACAGGATTTTTAAGGCAGTGAAGCTACTCTGTATGATGGTAAGTACATGTCATTACACATTTGTCCAAACCCACAGAATGTACAACACCAAGAGTGAACCCTACTGTAAACTATGGACTTTGACTGATAATGATATGCCAGTGTAGTTTTATCACGATGTGTCACATTATGTAGTTTCGTTGATTGTAATAGATATAGCACTCTGGTGAGGAATGCTGGTAGTGGGGGAAGCTGTGCATGTGTGGGAGCAGGAGGTATGTATATGTGAACTCTGTACTTTACATTCAACTTTGCTGTGAACTTAAAACTAAAAAGCTCTAAAAAAATAAAGTCTATTTAAAAAAAGTTTTAAGAAGTCAATGAGACCACCAGTCCCTCCCATCAGGAAACTTCCACAATCCTCTTAGATAGCCTCATCCACCAGAGGGCACACAGCAGAAGCAAGAAGAACTACAATCCTGCAGCCTGTGGAATGAAAACCACATTCACAGAAAGATAGACAAGATGAAAAGGCAGAGGGCTATGTACCAGAGGAAGGAACAAGATAAAACCCCAGAAAAACAACTAAATGAAGTGGAGATAGGCAATCTTCCAGAAAAAGAATTCAGAATAATGATAGTGAAGATGATCCAGGACCTCGGAAAAAGAATGGAGGCAAAGATCGAGAAGATGCAAGAAATGTTTAACAAAGATCTAGAAGAATTAAAGAACAAACAAACAGAGATGAACAATACAATAACTGAAATGAAAACTACACTAGAAGGAATCAATAGCAGAATAACTGAGGCAGAGGAACGGATAGGTGACCTGGAAGACAGAATGGTGGAATTCACAGCTGCAGAACAGAATAAAGAAAAAAGAATGAAAAGAAATGAAGACAGCCTAAGAGACCTCAAGAGACAACATTAAATGCAACAACATTCGCATTATAGGGGTCCCAGAAGGAGAAGAGAGAGAGAAAGGACCTGAGAAAATATTTGAAGAGACTGTAGTCGAAAACTTCCCTAACATGGGAGAGGAAATAGCCACCCAAGTCCAGGAAGTGCAGCGAGTCCCATACAGAATAAACACAAGGAGAAACATGCCGAGACACATAGTAATCAAATTGGCAAAAATTAAAGACAAAGAAAAATTATTGAAAGCAGCAAAGGAAAAACGACAAATAACATACAAGGGAACTCCCATAAGGTTAACAGCTGATTTCTCAGCAGAAACTCTACAAGCCAGAAGGGAGTGGCATGATATACTTAAAGTGATGAAAGGGAAGAACCTACAACCAAGATTACTCTACCTGGCAAGGATGTCATTCAGATTCAATGGAGAAATCAAAAGCTTTACAGACAAGCAAAAGCTAAGAGAATTCAGCACCACCAAACCAGCTCTACAACAAATGCTAAAGGAACTTCTCTAAGTGGGAAACACAAGAGAAGAAACGGACCTACAAAAACAAACCCAAAACAATTAAGAAAATGGTAATAGGAACATACAAATCGATAATTACCTTAGACGTGAATGGATTAAATGCTCCAAGCAAAAGACACAGGCTTGCTGAATGGATACAAAAACAAGACCCATATATATGCTGTCTACAAGAGACCCACTTCAGACCTAGGGACACATACAGACTGAAAGTGAGGGGCGGGAACAAGATATTCCATGCAAATGGAAATCAAAAGAAAGCTGGAATAGCAATACTCATACCAGATAAAATAAACTTTAAAATGAAGAATATTACAAGAGACAAGGAAGGACAGTACATAATGATCAAGGGATCAATCCAAGAAGATATAACAATTATAAATATATATACACCAAACATAGGAGCACCTCAATACATAAGGCAACTGCTAACAGCTATAAAAGAGGAAATCGACAGTAACACAATAATAGAAGGGGACTTTAACACCTCACTTACACCAATGGACAGATCATCCAAAATGAAAACAAATAAGGAAACAGAAGCTTTAAATGACACAATAGTCCAGATAGATTTAATTGATATTTATAGGACATTCCATCCAAAAACAGCAGATTACACTTTCTCCTCAAGTGCGCAAGGAACATTCTCCAGGATAGATCACATCTTGGGTCACAAATCAAGCCTCATTAATTTAAGAAAATTGAAATCATATCAAGTATCTTTTCTGACCACAATGCGATGAGATTAGAAATCAATTACAGAGAAAAAAACGTAAAAAACACAAACACATGGAGGCTAAACAATACATTACTAAATAACCAAGAGATTATTGAAGAAATCAAAAAATACCTAGAGACAAATGACAATGAAAACACAACGATCCAAAACCTGTGGGATGCAGCAAAAGCACTTCTAAGAGGAAAGTTTATAGCTATACAATCCTACCTCAGGAAACAACAAACATCTCAAAAAAACAATCTAACCTTACACCTAAAGAAACTAGGAAAAAAGAACAAACAAAACCCAAAGTTAGCAGAAGGAAAGAAATCATAAACATCAAAGCAGAAATAAATGAAATAGAAACAAAGAAAACAATAGCAAAGATCAATAAAACTACAAGCTGGTTCTTTGAGAAGATAAACAAAATTGATAAACCATTAGCCAGACTCATCAAGAAAAAGAGGGAGAGAATTCAAATCAATAAAATTAGAAATGAAAAAGAAGTTACAACGGACACTGCAGAAATACAAAGCATCCTAAGAGACTACTATAAGCAACTCTATGCCAATAAAATGGACAACCTGGAAGAAATGGACAAATTCTTAGAAAGGTATAACCTTCCAAGACTGAACCAGGAAGAAACAGAAAATATGAACAGACCAATCACAAGGAATGAAATTGAAACTGTGATTAAAAATCTTGCAACAAACAAAAGTCCAGGACCAGATGGCTTCACAGGTGAATTCTACCAAACATTCAGAGAAGAGCTAACACCCATCCTTCTCAAACTCTTACAAAAAATTGCAGAGGAAGGAAAACTCCCAAACTCATTCTATGAGGCCACCATCACCCTGATACCAAAACCAGACAAAGATACTACAGAAAAAGAAAATTACAGACCAATATCACTGATGAATATAGATGCAAAAATCCTCAACAAAATACTAGCACACAGAATCCAACAACATATTAAAAGGATCATACACCATGATCAAGTGGCATTTATCCCAGAGATGCAAGGATTCTTCAATATACGCAAATCAATCAATGTGATACATCATATTAACAAATTGAAGAATAAAAACCATGTGATCATCTCAACAGATGCAGAAAAAGCTTTTGACAAAATTCAACATCCATTTATGATAAAAACTCTCCACATAGTGGGCATAGAGGGAACCTACCTCAACATATTAAAGGCCATATACGACAAACCCACAGCAAACATCATTCTCAATGGTGAAAAACTGAAAGCATTTCCTCTAAGATCAGGAACAAGACAAGGATGTCCACTCTCACCACTATTATTCAACATAGTTTTGAAAGTCCTAGCCACGGCAACCAGAGAAGAAAAAGAAATAAAAGGAACACAAATTGGAAAAGAAGAAGTAAAA
Source organism: Balaenoptera ricei (assembly GCF_028023285.1). NCBI lineage: Eukaryota > Metazoa > Chordata > Mammalia > Artiodactyla > Balaenopteridae > Balaenoptera > Balaenoptera ricei. Next base: position 67,303,078 of record NC_082640.1, read on the forward strand.
CTGTCACTGTTTGCAGATGACATGATACTATACATAGAGAATCCTAAAGATGCCACCAGAAAACTACTACAGCTAATCAATGAATTTGGTAAAGTTACAGGATACAAAATTAATGCATAGAAATCTCTTGCATTCCTATACACTAATGATGAAAAATCTGAAAGAGAAATTAAGGAAACACTCCCATTTACCACTGCAACAAAAAGAATAAAATACCTAGGAATAAACCTACCTAGGGAGACAAAAGACCTATATGCAGAAAACTATAAGACAATGCTGAAAGAAATTAAAGATGATACCAACAGATGGAGAGATATACCATATTCTTGGATTGGAAGAATCAATATTGTGAAAATGACTATACTCTCCAAAGCAGTCTACAGATTCAATGCAATCCCTATCAAATTACCAATGGCATTTTTTACAGAACTAGAACAAAAAATCTTAAAATTTGTATGGAGACATAAAAGACCCCGAATAGCCAATGCAGTCTTGAGGGAAAAAAAAAAAGAGCTGGAGGAATCAAACTCCCTGACTTCAGACTATACTACAAATCTACAGTCATCAAGACAATATGGTACTGGCACAAAAGCAGAAATATAGATCAATGGAACAGGATAGAAAGCCCAGAGATAAACCCACACACCTATGGTCAACTAACCTATGACAAAGGAGGCAAGGATATACAATGGAGAAAAGACAGTGTCTTCAATAAGTGGTGCTGGGAAAACCGGACAGCTACATGTGAAAAAATGAAATTAGAACACTCCCTAACACCATACACAAAAATAAACTCAAAATGGATTCGAGACCTAAATGTAAGACCGGACACTATAAAACTCTCAGAAGAAAACATAGGAAGAACACTCTTTGACATAAATCACAGCAAGATCTTTTCTGATCCACCTCCTAGAGTACTGGGAATAAAAACAAAAATAAACAAATGGGACCAAATGAAACTTAAAAGCTTTTGCACAGCAAAGGAAACCATAAACAAGACGAAAAGACAACCCTCAGAATGGGAGAAATTATTTGCAAACGAATCAACGGACAAAGGATTACCTCCAAAATATATAAACAGCTCATGCAGCTCAATTTGAAAAAAAGAAACAACCCAATCCAAAAATGGGCAGAAGACCTAAATAGACATTTCTCCAAAGAAGACATACAGATGGCCATGAAGCACATGAAAAGCTGCTCAACATCACTGATTATTAGAGAAATGTAAATCAAAACTACAATGAGGTATCACCTCACACCAGTTAGAATGGGCATCATCAGAAAATCTACAAACAACAAATGCTGGAGAGGGTGGGTGCTCTCTCTTGCACTGTTGGTGGGAATGTAAATTGATACAGCCACTATGGGGAACAGTATGGAGGTTCCTTAAAAAACTAAAAATAGAATTACCATATGATTCAGCAATCCCACTACTGTGCATATACCCAGAGAAAACCATAATTCAAAAAGACACATGCACCCCAATGTTCACTGCAGCACTATTTACAATAGCCAGGTCATGGAAGCAACCTAAATGCCCATCGACAGATGAATGGATAAAGAAGATGCGGTACATATATACAATGGAATATTATTCAGCCATAGAAAGGAACGAAACTGGGTCATTTGTAGAGACGTGGATGTATCTAGAGACTGTCATACAGAGTGAAGTAAGTCAGAAAGAGAAAAACAAATATCGTATATTAACGCATATATGTGGAACCTAGAAAATGGTACAGATAAACCGGTTTGCAGGGCAGAAATTGAGACACAGAAGTAGAGAAAAAACATACGGACACCAAGGGGGGAAAGCGGCGGGGGGTTGGGGTGGTGGTGTGATGAATTGGGAGATTGGGATTGACATGTATACACTGAAGTGTATAAAGTGGATGACTAATAAGAACCTGTTATATAAAAAAAAATTAAATTAAAAATTAAAAAAAAAAGTCAATGAAACCAAAAGCTGGTTCTTTAAGATCAGTAAAATTGATAAACCTGCAGCTGGTGAGGGGTGGGTGGGGTGTGGGCGGGCAGGACAAAATATCAGTATCAGAAATGAGAGAGAGAGAAATCACAGACATAAAAAGAGGGACTGTCATGAACAACTTTATGTCAATAAGTTTAATAACTCGGATGAAATAGACAAAGTCCTTGAAGACAAACTACCAAAGCTCACTTAGGTAGAAAAAGATAAGTAAATAATGCTTTATCTATTAAAGAATTTGAAATTATAGTTTTAAATCTTCTCATAAAGGAAATCAAGGCCCAACTGGCTTCATTGGTGAATTCTACCATAAATTTAAGGACAAAATAATACCAATTCTAAAAAACATCCACAAAATTGGGAGACATAAATGTTATGTACTTAGTATGCTTGTGCATAGTAACAAGGTCAACATTTGTTAGTTCCCTTCTTATGTGTGTAAGCCAATACACATTATCTCCCATGTAAAAGAAGACATACTGTAAGGTTGGTCTTCTCGTTTAGAAAAGGGTACTGCCCCAAATTTAATATGATAACAGCAACTACCTCAAAACAAAAAGTTGAATGCTATCAACTGAAGAAGCACAAATGCTGTTTCACCAATAGTAGTAAGATACAAAGAGAAACTATGTAATACTCTATAGTTTATTAACACATTCAGGTTCAGTATGTACATTAACCTAAGACATGATAAATAATTAGTATTTTACAAGTCAAATTCCTTATCATCATCTTAATTTCATTCAACTCTAAATACAAAGTTTTGCTTTTTAGAGTTCTCAGTTTAGTAATAACAACAAAACTCCACCCACATTTCTGTGTGAAACCTCAGGGTTCTTATAAAGAATAATGTTCCAAAAAGGAAGACAACAAAGTGCATATGAGGAAACAGCCGATAACTGGAATAAATGAATGTATCCATCATACCCTCCAAGCCACATAAAGCACTTTAGTTTACAATTTACTCCATAGTTGATATCTTCAAAAACATCTTTAACCAAAAAAAAACCACAGCAAATATTTGAAGTAAACAATTCTGGGGAACACTTACCTGAAAAGTAGCTGGTAGGATACACTAGCTAGAATCAAGTATCCAAATACCTGTTCTATGATAAACCTATTTTATTCACTAAGCATCTAATGTGAAAAAAGCTACACACATCCCTTATCATCTACTGATACGTCTTGAATACGCAGAATCTAAGATCAATTATTTACTTTTTAGGACCAGAATCTCCTGTGTTATTTAGTTCTCCTCCCCTTAACCCTTCTTCATTAATGTAATAATTAAGACATTTAAAATTGTATGCTACTCTATACTTTTCAATTCCTTGAACTGAAAATCACATCACTTTATTTAACTCCCATAAGAACAACTTGGTGAGAAGATACGTACTATTATCTCAGCTTATAGAGAAGGCAGTTGAAGGTCTGAGAGATGAAGTGATTTGTCCATAATCACATAACTGGAAAGTTGTGAAGCTAGAATTAAATAGAACCTTAATCATGACCCAGTTCACTTTCTACTTTAACACAATGCTCCAGGCAACTTTTGAAGAGAGAAAGGAGATACAAATCAAATCACTAAAGTCTCTATGTAAATAGTAACTATGTCAATTACCTGGAAGTAAAAGAGGTTAAATATTATGGGTTACAAGGAGATACAGATTCAAATTTGCCAACTATCTTCAGTCTTTTCACTACTCTTTTTTTTCTCTTTTTACAGACAGAAATGCTTAATACTGCCATATTGCTTTATGTGATAGCAAGCTCTAACATGGGCAATTATACCCATAAAGATGACTTAGCATATTTTGACTCATTATAGGAGTACAACAGAAAAAGAAAGGATTAAAAAATCTCAGAGCACTAGGACACAACCAAAGCAGACACTGTGACTGCTCCAATATCCATTCCAATGCCATTCGACTCTAAGTGGCAGCAACCTGGAGAATTGACTTCAGCTCAAAGATGGGCCTATCCCACTGCCAGAAACTGATTCAGACGTGAGGAGAAATTGTGCCAATGAGATATGAAAAGAAGTTTTCTGGCAGCTTCTGGTTAAGTTTGTCCTTTCTGATAAGAGGAGGCCAGATTGTTTCTTATTTGTAGAACATATGGTTCCTTCCTGGCAACCATAAGACAACTACAAAGAGAATCCTGCTTGGTATAAAGCCAGCATTAAGGAGTGCAGAGTGGAACAATGGAAAGAATCTGAATCTTTGGTGTCTTCATTAAGGTACTGACCAACTAATTCTGAAGCCAACTGTGCTTCTGGACTTCCAGTTAACATTAACCTATAAATTTCCTTATTGTGTGAAGCTGTTTGAACTGGGCTTTCTGATACTTAGAGCTGAAAGAAGCCTGACTGAAACAGACATTGAAATTAATACACCTAGCTGATGGACTACAAAAGATACCTAAGAACCAAGATGAGCTCTTGAATTTTTAAAAAGATTTTAAGAACACTGTTATTAGTAGGTAATTTCGATGTAGTAATATAAAATAGATAAAACAAATTATAGAACTGGAAAAGAAGTGGAAACTTTATGCTTATTTTTTATAATTATAATTTTTCTCTGATTTGGATAGTCCTGAAAAACTTGGAGGGATGCAGGGTTCACCAAGGAGGTGTCATTATTCTGCACTGCATGCCCAGAGCTATGACTAAATTGAGGAGGTGGTTGGGAAGCTTCAACAAAAATCGTTGTTAATGGTTCAGGATGAGTCCTAGGAAATATTAAACCAAGGCCCTGCTGATTTCAGTCTTGGGGCTGAAATTTTCTGGATGCTGAAATACAGAGAATGCTTGTAAATTCTAAGTACTACGAAAAGGGATAAGGCTACAAAGACATCAAACAGGGGTAAAACTCAAATTCCAAAACTGCACTATAATTTTTGCTGTTCTCCAAAATTAGTACCTTCTATGCCTCTATTTGGGATGATCTTCACCAGCTCAACCGGCTAAACATTGTAGTGCCCCAAATACCTGTCCTGGGACCTTTGCCTATTTATCCTTACTCCTTTGGTGAAGCCATCTGGTCTGATTTCTTTAAACACCATCTAGACATAATCTCCAAACTTAAATCTTTAGCCCATACATCTCCCTTGAACTCTAGACTCATACATTCAGCAGTCTCTCCACTTAGATACCTACTGGATATCTCACATTTACCTTGTCCAAAATCAAACTTTTCTCCCCCCAAATCTTTTTCTCCAGTTTTACCCATCACAGCAAATGGTTAATTCTGTTCTTCTAGGTGCTCAAGCCAAGCACTCTGTACCATCCTTAACCTCCTTCCTTCCTTCACTCTGTCTCCCTCTTTCTCCCCCTCGCAACAACTCCTGTTGACTCTACCTTCAAAATACCAATTACTTACCATTTCCACTGCTACCATTTTGGTCTAAGTTGCCATCTCTCACCTAGATTATTGCAAAAGCCTCTTAAGTGGCTTTACAGTTTCTGCCCTTGTCCTTCTTCAGTCTATTCTCAAGACAGTAGCCAGAATGATTCTTTAAAAGGAAAGTCTAATCACATCACTATTCTGTTCAAATCCACCCACTGTCCTTCTATATCACATACCACTTAGACTAAAAGCATAGGTCCTTAAAATATAAGACCCTGCTTGGTCTAACCACCATCCACCCACCACCACCACCCTCTGACTTCATCCTCCATTTACTCCTTTACTCCACACCAAACAGACTTCTTGGAATGTAACTACCTCAGGCATGCCCCAGCCTCAAGGACTTGGCATTTGCTATTTCCCTGGACCTAGAATCTTTGCATTGGTCTGCATACCTCATTCACAGACTGCCTTCATGTTGTCATTTAAATGTCACCTTCAGCAGTGAATTTTCCTAGCCATACTTTGAAGTGCAACTCCTCCCATGCTCTACTCCACCTTCCCTGCTTTATTTTTTCTCTTTATTATTTATCATCTGACATGCTGTATATTTACTTATCTTTCTTTATCATCCCATCTAAAATGTAAGTTTTATGAGGGTAGGGAATTTTATCTGTTTCGTTCACTGATGTATTTCCAGGGCCTACAGGAGTGCCTGGCATAAAGTGGTCATACAAACATTTGCTAAGTGAATGAAATCATTTCCCTCCTTCAAGGATGATATCGAATTATCCACAGTATCAAGATTATATTGAAAGGGGCCAATGAAAATCTCTCTCCCAACTTCCTTATTTTAAACATATCTAGTTAGTTAGCAGCTGGTTTATGCAGGATTAGAACTATAGCTAGTTCAACTAATAACTATACTAATACTGTTTCCATAAAGATTTTTCTGATCCCTCTTTTCTAATCTTTGATCACCCTGAGCTCTCAAAGCAATAAATATGTTCTGCCTTTTGGTATTTGCCAAGTTCTGTTCTTTGTTCAGGATTGTTTGTATATCTTTATTATCTCCCCATCAGCCTATATACTCTTTGCATCCAAGGACTCCATCTTCTCCATCTTAATACCTTTAGCATTTAACACAGTAATTTATTCTCAGTAGAGTCTCAAAATATTTGTTGAAATGAATATGTAAGAAAGTCAAACAGAAACAAGTGCTAGGAAGCAAACTATTCTGTTTTGCTTATGACAATACTGAGGCCCAAGAACCAGAGACCGTGACTGATTTAGCAGATTATATTCATAGACAAGTTATAGACCTAAAACCTACAATATGAGTGTTTAACTTGGGGTCCAAGTAAAGGATTTGGGGAATATGTGAACTCCCTGATATTATACATAAAATTTCCTTCTGGGTTGCAACTTTTAAAATATTCTCAAAGAAGTCTATGAAGAAAGTGATTGCAAGCAAACTTTTTAAGGAAACCATTCTAAAGTTACACTTTCTATTATTTTCTAATGTAGTACTGATCGAATCAGCACTTTTAAAAAATTTAATGAATGACTCCAGAACACATTTCACTACAATTTAAATTTTATAGTTCTTCATAATCCCATGACTAATCAGATGGCTAACTATAGCACTCCACCTAAGAACTGCCACATTGATTTACCTTGTTTCTAAAATAGTAAATTCTATAATATGTAATTATATCATTTAAAATCATAGTTCAACATCAATACCACATTTTCCAGACTACAACATATGGCATCACAGATATTAATGCTGTTTAGAAAAGGAAAGACAATTATTATCTGACCCTAGCCTGACATTTTTCCTTAAGAAAAGATTTGCTCCCAGGAAGGTGGTTTGGACTGAGAACAGTAAATGTTTAGTAAAATGCATTCAAGGCAATTTAACAACAGAAATAAAAGCAAAATGAAGTTCACACAAGTTTGCATTTTACCTTTTAAAAAAACTTTACAAAACAGATTATAAGCCTTAGGTTTCCTACAAGGGAAAATAAAGGTTTTTAAATTTGTTTTGTTTTGATTTAGATACAAAGGATACCAACGACCCAACAAAATAATCTTTGAATATTCATCCGACAAATTCCTAAATGTACCTAAAGAAATGGGAGGATTTTTTTTAATGAATAAATCATAGTCCCTACCATGATGAAGCTTAAATGGAGGGATAACAATTAGTGGTTTCATACATCTTAAAATACAAATCATATGTTAAATTCAGTGTCTTGGTCTGTTCGGGTTGCTATAACAAACTACCATAGACTGGGTGGCTTAAACAGCAAATATTTATTTCTCACAGTTCAGGAGGGTGGGAAGACCAAGATTAAGGCACCAGCAGATTCTATGTCTGGTGAGGGTCTGATTCCTGGTTCACTGATGGTCTTTTGCCATCACATGACAGACAGGGGTGAGGGATCTCTCAGAGGTCTCTTCTATAAGGACACTAATGCCATTCATGAGGGTTCTGCCCTCATGACCCAATCACCTCTGAAATGCCCCACCTCCAAATATCCTCACCCTGGGGATTAGGTTTCAACATATGAATTTTGGGGAGACACAAACATTCAGTCTGTAGTATGCAGTAAAAGGAATATAAAGTACCATAGGTGTCCACAACATAAAATGATACCTAGTACATATATCTCTGACACAAAAAATTCATAAAATAAGCATATACAATACATATACACTACACTACACTACACTACACTACACACACACACACACACACACACACAATCTGGTATACCTACTACATATACTATACACACACGTTAATATACTATATGTACTCAAATATATCGCCTGGTGGTTCTGCTTATTCCATTGTCTAAATTTATAGTAAATAAGCCATTTCCCATTGTTCACTTTACTTGTCAATTGACACAGACACCAAAGGTCACAATAGCAAGCAGAACTATATGGCTATAACAGTAGTAACTAATATACCTGTCACAACTTTCACAGATAGCTATATGAAACAAACTTAATAATCAGTTTAAAGAGTAACTTCTTATACACCTAAAGTTCCATATTAATAAAGTACTATGCAAAATCCCTACACCACCAGATACAAAGCAAAAATGCCCCCTTAAATCTTTTTACAGAGATCTTACTAAGTGCAAGGTACTGAATCTACCCTCAAGGAGCATATAGTCAGCCTTTCTTAAAAGACTATAGTTAATATACCAATAATTGCCCCTTAGCTTACACTCCCATATTAGAGAACCCACCCTGCTCAACTCCTGGATGGTAGAACCCTATGTGCCAAGTCACCTGGTTCACCTAAACCAATGAGCTACAGTCTCTCTCCCTATAATTTGGAAAATGACACAAAGAGAATGACTAAGTTAAATACAGTGATCTTGGAAGTAAGATGAAATATATTCAGATATGGAGTTAATGCCATGGCAAATCAAACCATGTACAACCCAAAGTTATGAGGTAACAGATACTATGAGTATACAGAGGGACCTACATTGCAGAAAAAAAGAATGAAGCAGGCATGCAGAAAGAAGCAAAGACAGAGAGCATATGGAACCAGGAGAAAAGAAAGAAGTTACAATCGTTCACTTTAGTTGAATGTCCCCCATGGAAGCACAGCTATATTTTATTTTCAGTCCTTGGTCACTGGTGAGATTGCTCGTTCAACAGCAGGGAAATGGCTTATTTACTATAAATTTAGACAATGGAATATTGGACAAACATCAAAAAAAACTTGTTTTCAAAAATGTTTTATCACATGGAAAAATGTTCATGAATACTGGTAAAAAGCAGGATAAAAAATTATACATGCATAATAATACTTTTGTTTGTTTAAATGCACAGATAAAAAACAGTGCACAGGAAAAATAATAGAAGAAAACAAACCCAAGAGTAAACAGTGGAAAACAGTGCACAGGAAAAATAATAGAAGAAAACAAACCCAAGAGTAAACAGTGGTTGGTTTTGGAGGCAGGAAATACAGCTGATTTTTTTTTTAATTGTTTATTTTATTTATTTAGTTTTGGCTGCATTGGGTCTTCATTGCTGCACGTGGGCTTTCTCTAGTTGCAGTGAGCGGGGGCTGCTCTTTGTTGTGGTGTGCAGGCTTCTCATTGCGGTGGCTTCTCTTGTTGCGGAGCACGGGCTATAGGCGCGCGGGCTTCAGTAGTTGTGGCACGTGGGCTCAGTAGTTGTGGCTTGCAGGCTCTAGAGCGCAGGCTCAGTAGTTGTGGCACACGGGCTTGTTTGCTCCACGGCATGTGGGATCTTCCCAGACCAGGGCTCGAACCCGTGTCCCCTGCATTGGCAGGCGGATTCTTAACCACTGCGCCACCAGGGAAGTCCCCAGCTGATTTTTGTGTCCTACAAATATATTCTAGTAAACTGATAGTAAGATTAATACTGCAAAAAACAAGTGAGGTTATAGTAGGCAAAATGTAAATACTTGGGCTTCCCTGTTGGTGCAGTGGTTGAGAATCTGCCTGCCAATGCAGGGGACGCGGGTTCGAGCCCTGGTCTGGGAAGATCCCACATGCCGCGGAGCAACTAGGCCCGTGAGCCACAATTACTGAGCCTGCGCGTCTGGAGCCTGTGCTCCGCAACAAGAGAGGCCGCGATAGTGAGGCCCGCGCACCGCGATGAAGAGTGGCCCCCGCTTGCCGCAACTAGAGAAAGCCCTCGCACAGAAACGAAGACCCAACACAGCCAAAAATAAATAAATAAATAAAAAATTAACAAAAAAAAAAATGTAAATACTTTAATTCAATTGCATGCAGATGTTGTGTGGTTACTTAAATGTTATATAGTTAGTATTCACACAAATGCTTCTACATTCTAAAAACTAATTTTGAAAAAAAAATCTTTTCCTTCCCCTTAAATGACAAAATTCTTTTCTTTTGTTTTAATTTTGTTCCTAGTCTTTTTTTGGTATGTTTTGCCTATTATCACTAATAAATGATAACATTCCCATTCATAAGAGAAGCATATACATACATACTCTATTACAACATTCTTAAGAGAATTTCATGCTTCCTAATACACCTAAAAAAAATTCCACGGCATGAGTGTATCAATGCATCTAGCAACTATTCAATGTAATAGACTTATTAATCAGTACTATAAAGTAAGAACTAATACCAGGTATAAAATGTTTTGAAGTTATCCTTTTGTTACAGAGGTGTATTTATGAAAGGTAGGAGCAGAAGAACCAACAGCAGGAAAAAGATTCAAAGCTTCTGCAAGACCAATGTTATTCAAAGATCTAAAGACAGATTTTAAAAATAGAGCAGTGATATAGTAGCATTCTCTCATGAATCAAAGCAATTTACTTTAGCTGCATAGATTTATTCAATTAAGAAATTTAGGGCTCCTCAATAAAGTAAAACACACTGGTCTCAAAATCAGTCCTTTAACAAGTTCCTCAAAAGGAGCACTTTTACTTCATTCACATTTACTGCAGATACATCATTACATAGGTTGTAAAGTTCAGTCTTTTCGATCTCCAAAATTCATAGGCAAAAAATAATCTGTTTCTTTAATAAAAGGAATTTTCACTGAGGTTTTTCAAAAATAAAAGATAAACTGTTAGATTTTAATCACTGTTGAAACATGTTGGATTTTTAAGATAGAATAATTTAGCATACCCACTCCTTTGATCAGGACATTCATTACTGAAAACTGTTACTGAACTTTCTTATAGTTTATCAGAAAAACAGTAACAAAGTATTTGGGAAAACTGGGTTCTTGTTACAGTTGTATGACTTTGTGCAACTCAACAGTCTCCCTAGGTATTGTTTTCTCCACGTGCAAAATAAAAAGTTCAAACTAGATTATCAGTGGTTTCTAAACTATTCTATGGAAGTACTTCAGGTGTTTTGCAAAGATCTACTTTGAATTTCACTTCTTTATTTTAGCTATAATTTTAAAAACATACTCAAACGTGTTACACCCAAGGGATACAATTAACATATTATAAACATAGCAGAGTAACTCATTTTGAGCAAATTTCAGAACAACTTTTTTTATATATAGTAGGCTTTTTTGTAAATGTGTCATTATTTAGCAAAACTGCAACTCTGAACTACTGTTTTATTTAATCCAGGTCCATGTATAGCCCCTGAAATAGAATTCATTACCAGCAAACAAGTAAACAACATATATGTACAAACACATTTTCAGTTCACATGGGGTCAGGCTCATTGCCTTGTCAAAATGTATTGACACAGTTAAAAAAATAACAACTAAAATCTACCATTTCTAACCAAAATAGAGTAACAGGGACCAAATTTACTCTCTAGTCTGAAAATAGAAAAAAAAAATACATTAAATAGTTTCAAGACATTGGCTATCAGGCTATGTAGGGCAGTGATCCCTGAAGTGAGAAACAATTAAGGATGAGCCCTATTATTAGCCCCATCTTCCCTTCCTGCCTTGAGAGAGTTTCCAACCCATGGTGCAGGGAGGGAGAACTGAGGCAGAGCACAGCACACTCTTTGAGTTAAGATGGAGCTGAAAGTCTAAAAGACCAAGGCAACTAGAGTTAACAGAATAGAGTACTAGAGAAGTACACAGCGAGTACAGAGAGAACATCAGGTATCTGCAAAGGATTCTTCTCAAGCATTCAGCAGAGTACTAAGCAGTGCTTGCATGTGAGGAAACTACTGGAAGATGAGGAAAGAACCATCTGAAAGGATTAGACAAAACAGTCCCAGCACACACATGGGGTCACGAACAGTGTCTGTACCCACCAGCCAGACTGGAAAAACTCCTAAGTCATGGATTGGGTGGACTACTCATGAAAGTCTTGACTCAGCAGTGGAGAATACTGCCTCTTGTTTGAGCACTGCTCCAGGCCCATCTGACAAATCACAAAGGCAAGAACTGAAAGCCTCAAACTGTTTTCAAGTTACTTGACAGAAAGTAACCTAACAAAAATATGTTAACATGAAACTATCCAGCATCAAAAAAGAAAAATTCACACTTTCTGCCATCCAAAGACTAGCAGGCATAAAATAAGATCGAAAAAGATGACCTGTCATTAGAAGAATAATCAAAACTGACCCAGAAGGAGTGGTATTACTGAAAATGGACAAGTAGACAGCTCAAGGATCCATCCCTCCTCTAAGGCAACAAGTAAACTGGCAAAAACTGTTAGAATCAACTTTTTTAAACTCTGGAAATTAATCAAAAAATGTACAACTAAAAAAAAAAAAAAATGTACAACAACCACAGGAGTGCTTATGAAGAAAAAAGTTTACATAGTTCAATAAGACATTCAAAAGTTCAAAAGCATTGTGGCATTTTGGTTTAGCAGCCTACCATCCCCCATTCTCCAGCTCAGAGGTAGACTTGTGGATAGCAGCCCACATTACTGGTGCGACTTGCTGGTGCCAGATGGGGCAATAAAACCTTGTTCTCAAAAAGTATAGTTGTGGGTTTTAACGTGTCTGGTGGCTTCCTGAAGGAATGGCTCAGGGGCTTGTCTGTGTTTTGCACACCCTTGGAACTCTCTCAGAGCTGAGGTGGCCTCCCATACAGCATCTGTTGAAAACATTTAAAGGCGTATCCGTGGTTACCTGGGGCAACAGAGGGGTTAAGCAGCCAACAGAGCAAGAAGCCTAGGAAGATGGCAGGGAAGGAGACAGAGCTGTGAAAAGCTCTCCTATGAACTGGGGAATCTAGAAGGCCACACACATGTCCAGGGCTAGATGCATGTCAGAATATAGCTAAAAAGATCCTAAGCTTTCACCTCTTGCTCATTTTTAGGCTCCATGTAAGCAAAAAGTGAGGAACTGTAAACAGCCTCACTAAGCACTGAAGGAGCACCCCCAACTCAAAGTCAGTCTACAAAGTCCAGAAGAAAAGTTTTTGTTTGTTTGGATATTGTTTTTGTTTTCTTTTTGGCTCCAGGTGTTTAGAGAAATCTGTCAAATCACTAGCTGACCACTAAGCTAATGGAACAGAGATGTCAATGACCATACACAACAAAGAATACTCTTTGCAAAAATAGTTTAGAAAAATAACTAAAAAACAAAAATCTACAACCCATAACAAACAGCAATAATAAATACTGGGGTGGTGGGAGACTTTGTTCTCTAAAATTACCACATTATTAAAAATGTCCATATATTAAAAATATCCAGTTTTCAACAAAAAATTATGAGGCATGCAAAGTAACAAGAAAGTATGGTCTACTCACAGGAAAGGAAAAAATAGAAACTGTCCTTAAGGAAGGCTAACATTAGACAGACATATTAGACTAACTGACTTTTTTTTAATTTTTAATTTTTTAAAGGTTACTTTCCATTTACAGTTATTACAAAATATTGGCTATATTCCCCATCTTGTGCAATATATCCTTGAGCCTATATTACACCCAATAGTTTGTACCTCCCACTCCTCCACCCCTATATTGCCTCTCCCTCTTTCCCTGGTAACCATTAGTTTGTTCTCTATATCTGTGAGTCTGCTTCTTTTTTGTTATATTCACTAGTTTGTTGTATTTTTTAGATTCCACATATAAGTGGTATCATACAGTATTTATCTTTCTCTGTCTGACTTAATTTCACCTCACATAACACCCTCCCAGTCCATCCATGTTGCTGCAAATGGCAAAACTTCTTTCTTTCTTATGGCTGAGTAGTATTCCACTGTACATATACACCACGTCTTCTTTATCCATTCATCAGTTGATAGACACTTAGGTTGTTGCCATATCTTGGCAATTGTAAATAATGCTGCTATGAACAATGGGGTGCATGTATCTTTTTGAATTACTGTTGCTGTTTTCTTCAGATATAAACCCAGGAGTGGAATTACTGAGTCATATGGTAGTTCTATTTTTAGTTTTTCGAGCATCCTCCATACTGTTTTCCCACAGTGGCTGCACCAATTGACATTCCCACCAACAGTGTATGAGGGTTCCCTTTTCTCCACATCCTTGCCAACATTTGTTGACAGCCATTCTGACAGGTGTGTGGTGATATATCATTGTGGTTTTGATTTGCATCTCCCTGATGATTAGCAATGTTGAGAGTCTTCAAATGCCTGTCACCCATCTACATTTCCTCTTCTTCTGCCCATTTTTAAATCGGGTTGTTTGTTTTTTTATGTTGAGTTGTATTGAGCTGCTTATATATGTTGGATATTAATCTCTTATCAGTCATATAATTTGTAAATATTTTTTTCCCATTCAGTAGGTTGTCTTTTCATTTTGTCAATGGTTTCCTTTTCTGTGCAAAAGCTTCTAAGTTTAATTAGGTCCCATTTGTTTATTTTTCCTGTTATTTCATTTACTTTAGGAGACAAATCCAAAAAAATATTGCTGTAATTTGTAATTTGTTCTACCTATGTTTTCCTCAAGGAGTTTTATAGTATCTAGTCTTACATTTAGGTCTTTAATCCACTTTGAGTTCATTTTTGTATGTAGTGTTACAGAATGTTTTAATTTCATTCTTCTACATGTAGCTGTCCAGTTTTCCCAGCACCACTTACTGAAGAGACTGTCTTTTCTCCATTGTATATTCTTGCCTCCTTTGTTGTGGATTAATTAACCATAAGTGTGTGGGTTTATTTCTGGGCTCTCTATCCTGTTACACTCATCTATGTGTCTGATTTTATGCCAGTACCACACTTACTGTAGCTGTGGAGTATAGCCTGAAGTCAGGGAGCATGATTCCTCCAGCTCTGTTCTTCTTTCTCCAGATTGTTTTAGTTATTCAAGGTGTTTTGTGCTTCCATACAAATTTTAAAATTTTTGGTTCTAGTTCTGTGAAAAATGCCATTGGTATTCTGATAGGGATTGCCTTGAATCTGTACATTGCCTTAAGACTAACTGACTTTAAATCAACTGTCTCAAATATGCTCAAAGAATGAAAGGAAATCACAGACAAGGAACTAAAGGAAACCAAGGGAATGAGATCTCATCAACTAGAGAAAACTAATAAGGAGATATAAATTATAAAAAAGAACCAAATAAAAATTCTGGAGCTGAAAAGTACAATAACTTTGAAGAAAAATGAACAGAACCAGTGGGATATCATCTTACATACCAATGTATACATAAAGGGAGTTCTGGGGGGGGAAAAAAAAGGCAAAGGGTCAGTAAGAATACAGGAAAAAATACCAGCCAAAAACTTCCCAAATTTTATAAAAGCTGTAAATCTACATATTCAAGAAGCTTAAAGAACTCCAAGCAGGATAAACTCAAAAAGATCCTCATACTGCCAACCCAATATAATCTGTCCAAAGTTAAAGACAAAAAGACAATCTTGAAAGCAGTAAGAGAGACGCAACATGTCGCATACAAGGGATCCTCAATAAGATAACAGTAAATTTCTCATCAGAACCCATGGTGGGATGATATAAAGTGCTTTTCAAAAAACTCTATCAATGAAAAATTTTATATTCAGCAAAGCTCTCCTTCAAAAAATGAAGAAACTGGGAATTCCCTGGCAGTCCAGTGGTTACGACTCAGCACTTTCACTGCTGGGGCCCAGGTTCGATCCCTGGTTGGGGAACTTAAATCCCACAAGCCACGTGGTGCAGCCAAAAAAAAAAAAAAGAAGAAGAAACTAACACATACTCAGGTAAATAAAAGCATCACCAGTAGACCTGCCTTATGAGAAATGTTAAACAGAGTCCTTCGGGCTGAAATGAAAGGACACTAGACAGTAACTCAAAGCCATACAAAAAAGAACTCTAGTAAAAATAACTACATAGATAAATAAAAAAGCCAGCATTGTTGTATTTGTGATTTTCAACTCCTTTTTTCCCTATATAATTTAAAAGACAAATGTATAAAATAATTATAACTCTAGGTCAATGGACACACAATGTATAAATAAGTAATTTTTGACAATAACAATAAGAGGGAGGTTGGAGCTATATAGGACTAGTTTTTGAATACTACTGAAGCTATGTTGTTATGAATCCAAACTAGTTTCTTGTAAGTTTGAGATCAATATAGCCTTAATCCTCAGGGTTAAGGAAAAGAACTAAAAAATATACAAAAAATAAAACGAGAGGGAATCAAAATAGGACACTAGAAAAAATAAACTAAACACAAAAGAGGGCAGTAATGGAGGAAATGAAGAACAAAAAGATTATAAGATTTTTTTTATTAAAAAGAAGACCTTACCTATGAATAGTTATTTTAAATAACTATTTTATTTAATTTTAATTCTTCAATCAAAAAGCAGAGATTGGTAGAATAGATTTTAAAAAGTGATCCAATTATATACTGTCTACAAGGGACTCACTCTGGATCCAAAGACACAAACAGGTTGATAGTGAAAAGATGGAAAAAGACAGTCCATGCAAACAGTAACCAGAAGAGAGCTGGGGTAGCTACACTCATATCTGACATAATAAACTTTAAGTCAAAAATAGTTATGAGACAAATAAGGACATCATACATTGATAAAAGGGTAAATCCAACATGAAAATATGTCAAACATAAACGTATGAACCTAACAATATATCTCCAAAATATATGAAGCAAAAATTAACAAAATAGATGAGAGAAATGTTCTATAATAATAGCTGGAAACTTTAAAAAATATCCCACTTTCAAAAAGAAAAACCAGGCAGATAACCAATAAGAAAATAGAAGACTTGTTGAACAACACAATAAACCAACTAGACCTAACAGACACATACAGAACACTCAACAACAGCAGAATAGTGCATTCTGGAATACTCTTCTCAAATCCATGGGGAACATTTTCCAGGATAGAAACACAACAGAGCGAATCAACAAAACCAAAAGTTGGTTCTTGAAAAGATCAACAAAATCGACAAACTTTTAGCTAGACTAAGAAAATAAGAGAGAAGACTTAAACTATGAAATTTAGAAATTATTATGGGGCATTACTACTGACCTAAAAGAAATAAACAGGATTATAAGAGAATACTGTGAACAACTGATTGTGAACAAATTAGACAACCTAGATGAAATGGATGGATTCCTAGAAAGACATGATCTACCAAAATTTACTCAAAAAGAAACAGAAAACCTGAACAGAACTATAATAAGAGATTGAATCAGTAACCAAAGACCTCCCAACAGGAGAGTGGCAAAGATGGCTGAGTAGAAAGACCCTGAGCTCACCTCCTCTCTCACAAGCACACCAAAATCACAACTATCTGCAAAACAACCATTGATGAAAAAGAATGGAACCTACCAGAAAAGGTCTTCTACAACTTAAGACATAAAGAAGGAACCACAATGAGACAGGTGGGTAGGAGGGGTGAACTCACAATATAATCAATTCCCATACCCCCCAGGTGGGCAACACACAAACTGGAGGATAATTCTATTGCAGAGGTTCTCCCACAGGAGAGTTCTGAGCCCCACAACAGGCTCCCCAGCCCAGGGGTCCTGCACTGGGAAGACGAGCCCCCAGAATATTTGGCTTTGAAGTCCAGCAGGGCTTTAATTTCAGGAGCCCCACAGGACTAGGGGAAATAAGAGACTTCACTTTTAAAGGGCCTACACAAAATCTCATATGCACCAGGACCCAGGGCAAAAGCAGTTATTTAATAGGAGCCTGAGCCAGACCTACCTCCGGGTCTTGGTGAATCTCCTGGAGAAGTGGGAGATGGCTGTGGCTCACCCTGGGGACATAGACACTGGTGGCAGTCATACTTCGGAACATTCTACCACATGAACGCTGCCATCTTGGCTCATTATTGCTAAGACCTCGCCCCACCCAACAGCCTATAGGTGCCAGTGCTGGGATGCTTCAGGCCAAACAAGTAACTGGGCAGGGACCCAGCCCCACCCATCAGCAGACAGGCTGCCTAAAGACTTCCTGAGCTCACAGCCACCTCTAGAAATGCCCCTAGACACAGCCCTGCCCACCAGAGGACCAAGACCGAGCTCCACCCATCAGTGGGCAGACACTGTCCCTTCCCTCCAGGAAGCCTGCACCAACCTCTAGACCCACCTCACCCACCTCTAGACCCACCTCACCCACCAGGGGGCAGACAACAGATGCAAGAAAACTAAGATCCCACAGCCTATGGACCCAGCCCACCCACAGCAGGCCAGACTCTACCCTGGAACCAGTTGGGCCCTGTCCACTTGCAGGCCAACTCAAGCTTCGGGACACCCCAGACCCCAAACTCAACTGTGTCAGGACCCCTGCCCCAACAATCTGAAATGAACTCTGGGATTCCTGGGCTCTGCAGCCAGACTCCAGCACTAACCCCAGGACCTGGCTTCACCTGCCAGTGGGTGCACAACAGCTCCGGAGTCTTCAGGACCCTGCCTCTGCCCACCAGTAAGCCCGAACTTTATACCCACTAGGATGGCTATAATTTCAAAAACAAAAATAACAGCTAGGATGTAGAGAAAGTGAAATCTTCATACATTACTGGTGAGAAGATAAAATGTTATAGTTGCTATGGAAAACGGTGTAGTAATTCCTCAATAAGGTAATCATAATTTCATATTACACAGCAGTTTCATTCCTAACTAAATACATCCAAAAATTGAAAATAGGTGTTTAAACAAAAAAATTTACAAAAAAAGTTTTTAACAGCAGTATTCACCATACCCAAAAGGTGGAAATAACTCAAATATCCATCAATGAACAAACAGATAAACAAAATGTGTTATATCCATACATGGAAGTATTGTTCAGCCATATAAAGGAATGACATGGTGATACGTGGTATAAAATGGATAAACCTCGAAAACAATGTGATAAGCAAAAGAAGACATAAAAGGACACATGTTGCATTATTCTATTATATGAAGTATCCAGAATTGGCAAATCCATGGAGACAGAAAGTAGATTAATGGTTGACAGGGGCTGAGGGGATAGGGGGAATGGGGAATGATTGTTTAAAGGGTACAAAGCTTCTTTTTGAAGTTATAAAATGACTGGGACTAGATAATGGTGATGGCTGCACAACACTGTTAGTGTATTAACTTTCACTGATTTGTACATTTAAAATTATTAAAATTGTAAATTTTATGTTATGTGTATTTTACCACAATGATTTTTTGAAAGACCCAAAACTGCCACAGACATTAGAATTAAGATAGAAGGACACTAAAATCGTCGTTATAACCACACTCCATGTGTACAAAAAGTTTAGCAGAGACATGGAAGATATTTTTTAAATAGAAATTTTAGAAATGAAAAGTACAGTGATTAAGATAATAATACACTAGATGAGATTAGCACAGAATAGACAATACAGAAGAAAAGATTAGTGAACTTGAAGGCACAGGAACAGAAACTATCTAAAAGAAAGAAAGAGAAAAAAAGGAATTAAAAAAAAAAAAGAACATAGGTAAACCACTGAACTTCAAGTGGCCAAATATATGGGTAACTGGAGTCCCCAAAAGGGAGGAGGAAAATATATTTTAAATTTGCAGAAATAATGGCAAAACTTCTCAAACTTAATGAAAATTATAAAGCTAGCTGGGGTTTTATAGCATATATAAAAGTAAAATTCATAATAACAATAGCATAAAGGCCAAGAAGGGCCTTATAAACAAGCTCAACAAAACCCAACCACACACACACACAAATCAACAAAACTGCATCAACATACATCATAATCAAATTGCCCAAAACTACTAATAAAGAGAAAATCTTAAAAGTAGCTAGAGGAAAAAAGACATGTTATGTACAGAGGCATAAGAATAAGGACAACACCAGATTCACAGAAACAATGTAAGTGAGAAGACACTGGAGCAACATCTTTAAAGTACTGTACTAAAAGAAAAAAAAAATCAACATAGAATTCTATACCCAGAAAAATTATCTTTCAAAAATGAAGGCAAAAGTAAAGCAACCATACACCAATAACAATTAATTTAAAAAAAAAGAGAAAAACAAACAAACAAAAATGAAGGCAAAATAAAGACATTTTCAGACATTCAAAAACGAAAAGAATTCATCACAAGCAGACCCACATTACCAAAAATGTTAAATGAAATCCTTCAGACAGAAGAAAAATCTTGATACAAATATGGATCTACATAGAGGAATGAAGAACACTAGATATGGTGATTTCAAAGATAAATATATATTAATATTTAAATCTCTTTAAAAGTAACTGCTTAAATAACAATGTACTGAGGGTTTATAACATATTTAAAAGTAAAATGTATCATAACAATAGCATAAAGACTAACAAAAGAGAAATGGAAGTATACTTTTCTAAGGTTCAATACTATATATGAAGTGGTATAATATTCTTTGAAAGCAGATAAAGATGTATACTATAAACATTTATGTACTATAAACCCTAAGCAAACACTAAAATAACCAAATAAGTAGTTATAGCTAATAAGGTAACTGATGTGATCAAACAGAATCATAGAAAATACTCAACTAATACAAAAGAGAACAGGAAAAAGAGGAATGAAGGAACAAAGAACAAATAGGACAAATAAAAAACAAATAGCAAGATGACAGACTCAATCACATCAATGATCATATTAAATGTAAATGGTCTATACACTCCATTTAAAAGATAGATATTATCAAACTGGATTAAAAGCATGACCCAACTAGAAGCTGCCTACAAGAAACTCTTTAAATATAAAGACACAAGTAGGTTAAAAATAAAAGGATGGGAAAAGATATACCAGAAAAAAGCTGTAGTGGCTATATAAATGTAAGACAAATTCTTAGAGTAAAGACTGTAATCAGGAATAAAGACAGTCATTTCATAATGATAGGTGAGTCATTTCATCATAAAAACATAATAATCCTAAATGTTTATGCCCCTAATAACAGAGCTTCAAAATACATGAAGCAAAAACTGATAGACCTGCATAAGAAAATAGAAAAATCCACAATTATCCCATACTTCTCTCTCAAAAACTTATGTAACAAATAGGCAAAAAGACAAAAACTAGAAATGAAAGCATGGATATAGTAGATTTGACAACACTATCAATGAACTTTATCTGATTGACATTTCTAAAACACACTACTACCCAATAGCAGAAGAATACACATATTTCTCAAGAGTACACAGAGACCTTATGAAGAGAGACCATATTCTAAGAAATAAAACAAGGCTAAATAAATTAAAAAATGATTCAAGTCGTACAAAGTATGTTCTCTGATCACAGTGTAATCAAATTAGATAACAATAGCAAAAAGATTATAGGCAAATCCTCAAATATCTGGAAATTAAAGAATACCCTTCTAAATAATTCATGGGTTTAAAAAAAAGGGGGGGGACTAAAAGGAATTATTAACTGAATGAAAAGAAAAGCAAAACACATCAGAATTTGTGGGATTGTGCTAAAAAGGTATTTAAGGAGAAACTGACAGCAATGAATGCTTGCTTCTACCTTTTAGAAACTAGAAAAATAATAGCAAAGTAAACCCAAAGTAAACAGAAGAAAGGAAATAATAAAGATCAGAGCTGAAATCAACAAAACAGAAAATAGAAATAATAGAGAAAATCAATGAACTCGACAGCTGGTTCTTGAGAAGAGTAATAAAATTAGTAAGCCTCTAACCAGAATGATCAGGAAAAAGAGAAATACACAAATAACCAATAT
The DNA here is from genome assembly GCF_028023285.1 of Balaenoptera ricei. Lineage (NCBI taxonomy): Eukaryota > Metazoa > Chordata > Mammalia > Artiodactyla > Balaenopteridae > Balaenoptera > Balaenoptera ricei. The sequence goes on from NC_082640.1 coordinate 67,324,967, forward strand.
CAGGAATGAAAAAAGAGACATCATTACAGATTCTACAGATACTAAAAGGATAACAAACCATGATAAACAACTTTATGCCAATAAATCTGACAACTTAGATAAAATAGACAAATATTTGCAAACCACCTATATGACAAAGAACTCATATCTAGAATATATAAATAACTCAAAATTCAAGAGTAAAAAACCAAAGATTCAAGTAAAAATGAGCAGAAAACATGAAGAGACATTTCACCAAAATGGATATACAGATGGCAAATATGATAAGTTCAACATCATTAGTCAACAGGAAATGAAAATTAAAACCATAATGAGATACCACTACATATCTATTAGAACACCTAAAATAAAAAACAGTGACAATACCAAATGCTAATAACGAAGACAGAAAAACTAGACCTCTAATACAATGCTGATAGGAACATAAATTGGTACACCACTCTGGAAAATGGTTTGATAGTTTCTTAAAATACACTTAACACTTTCCTAAATATATTTACCATACTACCCTGGAATTTACACTCCGAGACACTCATTCCAGAGAAATGAAAACTCATGTGCACACAAAAACTTGTATACAAATGTTGATAGCAGCTGTATTTGTAATAGCCAAAAATGAAACTGCTCAACTATCCGTCAGTGGGTGAAGATTAAACAAACTCTCATACATTTATACCATGGGATACTGTTCAGCAATAAAAAGGAACTATTGATACATGTAACAACTTGGATGGATTTCAAGGGAATTATGCAGAGTTTTTAAAAAGCCAGTCTCAAAGGTTACATACTGTATGATTCCATTTATATAATATCTGGAAATGACAAAGCAGTAATGGAGAACAGATTAGTGGTTGCCAGAGGTTAGGGGATCTTTCTAGTGATGGAATAGTACTGTATCTCAATTGTGATGGTGATTACACAAATCTACACTTGATAAAACTGCAAAGAACTACACACACAAAGGAACACATGTAAAACTGGTGAAAAAGGAATAAGATCTGTGGATTGTACTAAAGTCGATTTCCTGGTTTTGATATTGTACTATAGTTATTTAAAATGTTACCACTGGGGCTTCCCTGGCGGCACAGTGGTTAGGAATCCACCTGCCAATGCAGGGGACACGGGTTCGAGCCCTGGTCCGGGAAGATCCCACATGCCGTGGAGCAACTAAGCCCATGCACCACAACTACTGAGCCTGCGCTCTAGAGCCCACAAGCCACAACTACTGAAGCCCGCGTGCCTAGAGCCCATGCTCCACAACAAGAGAGGCCACCGCAATGAGAAGCCTGTGCACCACAACAAAGAGTAGCCCCCACTCACCACAACTAGAGAGGGCCTGTGCGCAGCAACAAAGACCCAACACAGCTAAAAATAAATTAATTAAAAAAATTAATTTTTTAAAGTGTAAAAATAAATAAATAAATAAATAAATAAAATTATTATAACAAATATTTTCTTAGATACAGTCCACCGTTCTAATTATTAAAAATAAAGTGGGCTGGGGAGGATCCTGATTCTGTCACATAACATACTAGCACTCCCTTACAATTTTGAGAATAACTTATGATAAACATCTTAAAAGGTCTTAAAAGGACATGGGGGAAGATAGCATCTTGAGGCTCACCACTAAGAATGGACTGCAGTTCAATTTTAACATCAGCCCATTCATTAATCAATTACAAATCCACCTGCCTATGCAATTATTAACTACATTTCTATATCTTTTCTACAAAGATATAATAAAAGGCTATCAAATGCTACCTGTATAATCTTTGGGGCCCCTTTCTTCATTTGTAAAACAGGACTAAATGAGGCAATCTATGTAAAGTGTTTAACCCAGTACCCAGCACAAAATGTAAAATCCAATAAATGTAGCTATAATTCTAGATATATTATGGCCAGAGCATCTCCTGATGTACCTACCAGTTTACATACCCTATAAGAAAAAAAGTGAGGCTAGTGTGGCATGACTTGTCCTCTGTGAACCCATGCTGGCTCCTAGTGATTACTGTCTTCTTTTTCGGGTACCAAAAATATATGTGTTCAATAATCTGACCATTTGTTCAGGAATAACACCAAGTTCACCATTTTATTATTATTATCTGCAACCTTTACTTCTTTTCCAACATTGTGTATCAGCAGCTAAAACACTCTGTTACACATAATATGTGTTCAAAAAAAAAAAGTTTGCTGAATTCCCCTTTAAAAAAATCAGGATTAATTTCTTAGTTTTGATAAATTTGCCATGGTTATATAAGATGTTAACATTAGGGGAAGCTGGGTGAAAGGCATATGGGAATTCTTTGTACTTTGCAATTCTCCTATAAATATATACCTATTTCAAAATTAAATGTTTTTTTAAAGTCAAGAGGATCTTTTCCCACCTCTGGTAAATTCTTTCTTAAAACTACTCATAGATTACCAACCACTATTAGGTGCAAATTCTTTAGCAGCCTTTACAGCCCTATAATTAATCTGGAATAGGAGACATGAATTCCAGCAAATAGGAACTCTCATAATACCCCTAACTTATCCTGGGCCACACAGAGTTAGTATTCAGTAAACAATAGTCATCCCCAAATTTTATCTTTGGAAACATGGGCTTAAAAAGAAAAATCTATCCCCAAAGCAAATATCTTTTCCCTAAAGCATTAAAGCTCTGTAGAATCCAATTAAAACCTCTGACTCTTACTGTTCAAATTACTTATTTAGCAGTGGCCTCCAAGTCAAGCTCAAAAAGATCTTTGATTGTATGAGACAAGTTACTACTATATTATTAGCATGAAAATCTTTTAAAAATGTTTTAAAATATTTTATATCATGGCTGATTGGTTTTTGAATTAGGTAAACAAGAGTTTAGGGAAATGATGAATTTCATTTATAATTATTCAAGCTCAAACTTTCTCTGTTAAGCAACAAAGTCATGAAAATTCTGATACAACTGTACTTGCCAAAGAAATCCTAAAATACCTAAGAAGAAAGTATCTTGTTCCTAAACACCTCCAAATAGCTTTTGTACTTTAAAGAGTTTCTTTCAGGCATCAACTAATTTTCAAAAACTTGGCTTTCCTTTTTGGAATAGAACTACAGAATCGGTACTATAAACAGAAGTGCTATTGTCAAAGAATCGATCCAATAATAAAAAGAGCTAAGGCCACTTGTCTTATAGAAAATTACTGCCAAATGCTGCCAGACCCTGCTTTTCTTCCTTCTGGGCCAGTAGCCAGATACTAATCATTTTTAGACCCTTTCCAATTTTTAGTACACAGTTTAGTACACAATGCCACAACTGAACTAGACAGTATTTTAATGAATGTTCTCCATAATTCGTCTAATGTTTTGGCACACACACACATGATTTACAATATCTTTGGAAGTACATATAAGAAACTGGTAACAGTAGTTGCCTCTAGGGCAACTGTTTGGGTCTTTGAATTTTGTCAGTTTTTTTAATAACTATTCAAGAAATTAATTTATTAAAAGAAAAAACTACAATAACAAAACATTAGTTCCAGTTAAAACATTTTACCTTATAACATAATGCATATGGTATTCTTTTAAAAATCTTTTCTTTTAATATGTAACTTTTAAAAAAATTTTTGCAATGCTCTTCAGTTATAATCAAAGAAATACAAATTAAAGTCAGATCATTTTTGCTTATTAAATTAGAAAAGGGTTCTTTTTTAAATTTTTTAATTAATTTTTTTGGTTGTGCCGCACAGCATGCAGGATCTTAGTTCCCCGACCAGGGATCAAACCCGTGCCCACTGCAGTGGAAGAGTGGAGGCTTAACCACTGGATAACCAGGGAATTCCCTAGAAAAGGTTTTTAAAACTAATACTGATATTGGCATGTAAAGGGGCATAACCTTTCTAGAAAGTAATGTGGCAATACCTAACTTTTTTAAGATCTTACCTTTTGACTCAACATTTTTATTCCTATCCTAAGAAAATAATCAAGTATGGAGAAATATTTATGCACAAAGATTTTCTTCAAGTGTTACCTGCAGAGGAAAACAATATTCAGTAATTGGAAATGGTTAAATCATTACACATCCATTCAACAGAATATTATGCTGCTATTAAAAATTCGGTTTTGAAACAATTTTGACAAAGTACGAAAATCTTTATGATATAAATTCATGGTGGGAGAATAAGCAGTATACAAATGAATAAATATATTCATGGAAGGAGGAAGAATGTGTACCATAATGTTAGCAATGCTTATATTTGAGCTGAGGCATTAGATCTTTGTCTTTAGTATTTCTCCACGTATTTAAAATGAGTTCCTAGAACTTATAAAATAAGGGGGAAAAACAAGCTACACACACATTCCTAAGTTTATAATATTGGAAAACTGATGTGATATTTAAACAGCTGAAATAAATTAAAGCCTTCTAATTAATAACATTTACAAAAGCTGGTGACAAACTAACTCAAATTATTATGTATCATTAAGATCATTCCTACTGTATAATAAGCACTACCAGCTAGCTTATTTTTTAATCAATACAATAAAAAAGAAGACTTTGAACTATCATATGGTACAACATGGACAAAAATTAAATCCCATCAAACAGGGTTAAAAATGTAATTATGGGGGCTTCTCTGGTGGCGCAGTGGTTGAGAATCTGCCTGCCAATGCAGGGGACACGGGTTCGAGCCCTGGTCTGGGAAGATCCCACATGCCGCGGAGCAACTAGGCCCGTGAGCCACAACTACTAAGCCTGCGCGTCTGGAGCTTGTGCTCCGCAACAAGAGAGGCCGCGACAGTGAGAGGCCCGCGCACCGCGATGAAGAGTGGCCCCCGCTCGCCACAACTAGAGAAAAAAGCCCTCACACGGAAACGAAGACCCAACACAGCCAAAAATAAAAAATTTTTTAAAAATGTAATTATGAGTTAAATTGTAATAATACTTATTATATAATGAGCAATAATATCCCTGGAAGAAAAAAAAGATTAAACTAACATATAACATCTAAATTAATAAACATAACCAAACTTTTCCTTTAAATGAACTGAATCTGCCACTGGGAAAAACATTATTAATGAATGGGTAAACTATCATTGCTCAGACATTAATCGGTACAGTTTCAAATGTAGATGGAGTTTACCCCTAAAGATTATTTCCACCACTACTGCCCCCTCGAAAATCACAAATCTCACAAGGTCACTATTCTGCTTAGCACCCTTCAGTGGGTTACCACTGCCTTAAATCCAAATTCCTTACATTGGTTGTAAGATCCTCCATGATATGGTCCTTGCTTTCACTCCCCACTCCTTCCTCTCACTTGCTTCCTATGCTCTGGCCCAGTGGTTTGCAAAGTGTGATCCTTGAACCAGCGACATCTCTACCACCTGTGAACATGTTAGAACTCCAAACTCATGAGCCCCACTCCTACCAGGAGATTCATATTCACATTACAGCTTGAAAACCACTGCTCTAGCCCTCCTGAATTGCCTGCAGATTCCCAAATCTGCCCTGCTCTCTCTCTGCAAAGACAGCTCCCCACCTACAGTGCTTTTACCGGGCATCTCATCCACCTTGTTTCCTACTCATCTTTCAAGTCTTAGCTTAGAAATCACTTCAAAAGGGAACTGAAAACTTTTCCAGAATTAGAAAAATATTTCTCATGATTTCTTCTATCATTGTAGGGGTTCTCATTTGCATTCTTCACCAAGTAAAGCCATTTCTAAAATTTCTTAAGACCATCAAAGAAAGCCTTTGCTTGACATATCCCAAAACATAACTTATGCATTGGTATAAATGATTTCAAACTGTACAGAATAGTAACAAATATATATAATGTACAGTAGAACCAAACTGTCAAAAAGAAATGACTTTTTTAAGTTGGGAAAATATAGAAAAAGAGCCAACCAGTTCTGAAATTCACACCTTAAAATGAATTAATTTGAATTTCCTCTTTTCTGGACATATTTCTCCCATCTTCTGGAGAAGGGGCACCAACTAATAAAGAACATGATTTTAAAAAAAGAGGCTAATCAAGAGGAAAGAGAAATGTGTATAGCCTGGATAAAGTTAAGTGCTACATGTTTTAAGTCAGATATATGAACAAAAGCACGGACCAGAAGCTGTTCTCCAATATTTTTAATAAGTTTGAGATAATCTCACAGTACATGATTAGTTAATAATTTATCTTCAATCATTTAATGATCATCTATCATGTGCTAAGGACCACATGGAATTAAGAATTATGTATATGTATCTATATATCTATATCTATATGAAGATGAGGTTAACTTCTAGTTTTTTAGCCAAGAAATGAATCTTTATGCCCACGAAAAGACAGGTACAAAATTGTTCTTAGCAGCTTTGTTCCTAAGAGCTAAAGCCTGGAAATGGCCCAAATGTCTATAAATAGTACAATAAAAAATATATCCTCACACAATGGAATACTATACAGCAATGAAAAAATGAACTTCTGCTAACTTAAAAATTGATTTGATTCCATTTATTGGGTTGGCCAAAAAGTGCCTTCAGTTTTTAAGTAAAACTAAAAGACACATTTTACATTTTCACCAAGAACTTTATAGAACAACCTATTCACCCTTTTGTTCCACTACCTTCTGCCATTTTTCAGGCAACTTCATAATTCCATCTTCCCAAAACTTTCCAGCTTTTTGAGCAAAGAACTGTGCCAGGTGCCTTTTACAGTCTTCCAGGGAATTGAAATTTTTTCCATTAAGAGAATTTTGTAAAGACTGAAATAAATGGAAATCCGAAGGTGCAATGTCTGGTGAATACGGCGGATAAATCAGAACCTCCCAGCCAAGCTGTAACAGTTTTTGCCTGGTCATCAAAGAAACATGCAGTCTTGTATTATGCTGATGGAAGATTATGCCTTTTCTGTTGACTAATTCTGGACGCTTTTCATCGAGTGCTGCTTTCAGTTGGTCTAACTGGGAGCCGTACTTGTTGGAATTAATCGTTTGGTTTTCCGGAAGGAGCTCATAATAGAGGACTCCCTTCCAATCCCACCAAATATACAACATCACCTTCTTTGGATGAAAACCGGCCTTTGGTGTGGTTGGTGGTGGTTCATTTCGCTTGTCCCACTATCTCTTCCATTCCACATTATTGTACAGTATCCACTTTTCATTGCCCATCACAATTTGTTTTAAAAACGGAACGTTTTCATTAAGTAGAGAACCGTATGTGGAAATACAGTCAAGAAGGTTTTCTTTGCTTAACTTATGTGGAACCCAAACATCAAAGCGATGAACATAACCAAGCTGGTGCAGTGATTTTCAATACTTGATTTGGATATTTTGAGTACGTTGGCTATCTCCCGCGTGGGATAACGTTGACTGTTCTCAATTAATGTCTCAATTTGATCGCTATCAACTTCAACTGGTCTACCTGATCGTGGAGCATCGTCCAGTGAGAAATCTCCAGCACGAAACTTCACAAACCACTTCTGACATGTTCGATCAGTCACAGCACCTTCTACATACACTGCACAAATCTTTTTTTGTGTGTTTCAGTTGTGTTTTTACCTTTCTTGAAATAATAAAGCATAATAGGCCAAAAATGTTGGCTTTTTTTTCTTCCATCTTCAGTATTAAAATGGTTACACAAAAATTCACCAATCCTGATGTCTTTAAAGGCATGCTGATATACAGCTGTCACATAAAATCTAACAAAATTGTTTCAAATGAAGTTAAAGACAGCTAAGTGCTACTAGAGCCATCTTACGGAAAAAACTGAACGAAACTTTTGGCCAACCCAATATATGAAGTTTAAGAAAAAGCAAAACTAATCTACTGTGATGGCGGTCAGAATAGTGGTTACCTTTGGGAAGTACTGACTAGCAGAGAGTAAGGAAGGATGCTGAGGTCCTAGAAGTGTTCTATATCTTGGCGTGGTTGGTGATCACATGCTTACATATGTAGAAATTCATTGAGCTGTTTATGATTTCTGCACTGTATACAATTTAAGTCCTAGAAACAAAATTTTTTTTAAATAGAAGAGAAAGTTCCTCGTCCTCCACGCCAGCCAGCAAGGAAGGAAGGAAGGAGAGAGGTTAGATCAAACAATCTTCAAGTTTGTGTTTTAAAGTTCGATTGTCTTATTCATGTAACAAAAATGTGAGTACCTACTTTGTAAAAGGTAAAATGTGAGCATCTACTTTGTATCCCCTGGGTGCTGGGGATATAGCACTGAATAAAATGGGTAAAAATCCCTGCTCTCATGGATCTTACATTATAGTAGGGTTAGAAAGATAATAAAAGCAGTGTGTTGGACTGCAGAAAAGCACAAAAAAAGAAACAAAGCAGGGAAGAGGGATAGGAAGAGTATGTATAGGAGGGATGCTGTAATTTTAAACAAGGTATCAGTAAAGGCCTTTCAGAAAGGGGTGATACTTTAATTCAGAACTGAAAGAAGGACGGGAGGGAGACATACAGATATCTGGAAGAACATGTTCCAGGCCTTCTAAAACAGCAAGGAGGCCACTGCGGCTAAAGGGAAGTGAACAAGGGTTAGATTAAAAAAAAATACACACACACACACACACAGCCAGATATTCTTTTCCCCAGTCTTTCCTTCCAATTCCTCATTTAAAGACTAACTTAAATCAAATCTTTTCTACATAGAAAATTCTGCAGCCACTAGCCCAGTCCACATTCACCTTTATCTTCTGAGCTCCTGGAGCTGAATCACTCATGGCATCTTTATATACTGCCTTGCAATTAAATACTTACTGCCTCCCACTCCCAATAAACTGAGCCTCTTCAGGCAGTGACTAGATTTTATGCTTTTTTGTATCACTGTTAGTTAGTCCATGGCTGGCATGTAAATGGTTACTGGTCAGGCTGCTGCTAATAACTTTAGCAGGCAGAAGATTAGTAAACTGTGAATAGATTTTTAAAAAGAAAAAAGAGGAAGGAAAGAAACCAAGACTAGGGAGCTACGTGAGTGAAGAGGCACTGAGGCGTCTCCATGTGTCATGATCCAGAGTCTGGATTTTCTCTGAGCCATGTCCTTAAGACTCTGAGATCCTCAACATCACTTTTCTAAAAGCCACTCTAGGCTTTTTTCCTGGGGGGAACATCAGGCACCTGGTTTCCTTTCAAATAATGGTTTTACAACACCAATGGTCATAACTAGCTTAATAACAACAACAAATCTTAACCAACTACAAAGCTGTATGATCTTGAGCAAGTCATGTAACTATTCTTGTGTATGTCAGTTCCCTCATATGCTAAATGTAGGAGTTGGATTAAGTGGTTTCTAAAGTCCAATCAATCTCAAATCCTCTACTTTAGCTTTTTTTGAAAAAGCTGAATGGATAAACCTCACAATCTACTTCTTCAATTTATAAAATGAATAAAATATCTATTAATAATTTTAAATACACTAATAAGAACTCACATTCAGAAAGCAGTGTAGTATTTTGAAAAAGCATAGAATCTGGAGTAAGACAGACCTGGATCTACATAGCCTGCTTCTTAGTAGATAAATAACCCTGAGAAAGTTACTATATTTGCAGGATTTGTTTCGAGAATTAAAGGTAATGTATGTAAAGCAACTATTAAGCCAATATAAAATCCCATACACACTGGCAACAATCATTTCCCATACAGAAAGCAGCCAAGGTAAAATATCTACCAAATCACTGATGTCTAAGATCTGAAATACTCAAACTAGTTCATAACTCTGCTAACAACTTTAGATACAGGGATTAGTGGTTGCCTCAAAATTCTGCATGACTTTTCTGCAAGTTTAACAGAGTAACCCCTAACTCCTACAGTGCTCATAGTCTCTTTTCTTAAACATGAGGATAAGAACTACAGATCTAATGTCAGTTTGTGGTCATAGGGGCAAGAGAATAAGATAATTTAGAAAGCCCAGCGTTTTAGAAAAATAGGACAAGACTGAGATTTGGGCTTAACTGAGACATTATGAAGATATTAATCTTGGCACTGAGAGTTCAAATCTGTAATGAGAGCCAACTGTATAAGCAATAGATATTCAATAAGTAATAAGACAAATATACATCGGCTTTTGAGTCCAGGAAGAGAGAGACATACATAATTACAGCATACTAACGAACATAAGAGAATGAATGAACAAGATACAGAGAGTGAATAACCTAGTGGGGCTGGAAGAGCGAGGACCAGAGCACACAGAAGATTCAAAAAGCAGATAGCGCTTAAGTTGTATCTTGAAAAATCACTAGACTCTGTCAGTAAGACAGGAGAAGGAAAGGCATTCTAAGCAGCAGGGAGAATATATAAGAAGGCTCTGAGTCAGGAAAAAGTATGGCTCTTTCAGTAAACTGATGTTACTAGTACAGTTGGAGCTTGAGACGTATGGTGGGAGAAATGCAGGAGATGAGCCCGATGATGAAGGGCCTTGTAACCATAGAACTAAATACTGTAGGTAAGGGAGAAGTATGGGTTTTAAGAAAAAAGCACTGAACATATTTGCATTTTAGAAAAATCACATTGGCAGCAGTGTAAAGGATAGATTAAAGGGGGTCAACCACTAGAGACCTCATTCTACACACAGAGTTAAATAAGGACATTACATTATCATATAAATACTCTATTACAGAACCAGGGATCAGAAGCAAAAATAATAATGCTTTAACAGATAAAGCTAAATTGCCAAAAGGAAATCATTTACCTTCATGAATGTATATTCTTGAATTAAATATTTCCTATATATCTTAAAATAGAAGAGGCTCTACAATTAGGTATGATATATAAAAATTACATGGAACTAGTTGTACCCTGAGAACTAGCTACTCTTAGGGCATCTATCCCTTTTTGTACATATAATACTGTAGATCTGCAACATAAAAACCTATGTAATAAAAACCTTGGAATTGGAGTTTATATTGATTACTGACAGGGACTTCTCTTTCTTTAATTTTATATATACGGAAACTGAGGCCCTGAGAGACTAAGGAATCATCCAAGGTCAGATGGTTAGCAGCACAGTTAAGACTGGAATTCATGTCTTATGATTTCCTTTCTAGAAACTGGCTTAGTACGTCACATTTATAATTTCAGAATTTTGAATGATAATCCAAAAGACACTGGTATTGTCATTTTCAGCAGTGTAATAATGAACTATAAAACTATTTTTGTTTCATATGCCTCACAAGAAAAACAACTATTAGGTGTCCATATGTCTGACAAAAAGAAATCCCATCCTGAAATCTGTGCCACAATAAAAACACCTCCTGCCCCGCCACAAAAACACAACCTATTCTTCTCTAGGGAGTCTAAAAACTTCCTTTTTCAAACTCGGGAAACAAATTTGAAATAAGAAAGGCCTAAGATTAATTTACCTTTGTATAATTAAAGATCCAACATCTTTACCATGTTCTAAGATTTAACTTGGGCCTCAGTCTTTTACTTATTCTGTTGTGCTCCTCTCCCCATCCCATTCCTATAATTTTACATACTTGAAATACATTTTTCCTTCACTAGTACACACAGTAGAAGTGGCAACACTGACAAAATGCCTTATAAATACAGTACATTTCACAAATTTGCATAGTGACCAAAATTTTAATTTTTAGACTTCTCTAATTTACCCTTAAGTAATGTCTGCTCACCGAAATAAATTCAAATAGTATAAAAGCATATATTAATAATTAATAACTCTCTTCCATGCCTTTGCAACTCTCTCCTGAAGAATCCCCCGAACACTTAAAAGTCTGATATTTATCCTTACAGACTTTTTTTATGCTTATATTACAGAAGGTGCTAATCCTCAGAGTCAAAATATATTTAACACTCAAACTCTACTGATCATAATTTAATCTTTATTAATTCAGAAGGTAGATCGTTATCTTGCCTGGTTTCTGGTTAACATGACAGACATCAATTATATTATCATTCAGAGGTTATTTTTTTTTAAGTGAGCAAAACCCCAACTATCCTGTTTATTTCTTCCTTATCAGCATCTCAATTATTTTATGTATTTATTTTATTTACTTGTTGTCTTTCTCTCTCTCTTGATATAGGTTTCATGAGAGCTGGAATCATTGTGCCTCCATGCTGTGACACTTAGCAGACAATCAAATATTTTTTGACTGATCAGTATGTTTACTTAGAAATTATGAAAGCTGCTTTTTAAAAAGTTACTGACATCTGCTTAATTTTTCATTGGCTTTCAAAAATAATAAGGAAAAAAGATCTGCTTAGAGTTTTTTTGGCTGTGGTTCCAATCAAATGTCTGCTCAACTGATCAGTTTTGATAGTCAAAACTATCTTATAAAAGTCAATCAGGCATTTTGGTTTGATCAGGAATTTATAACCAAAACAAAAACCAAAAAAACTTAAGCTTTTCAGAGAGTTATGCATTGCTATGCAAAATTCCCTTGTTTTTTAAAATGATTACAAAAGTCAAGTATTAAGTAGATTATCACTAATGTTTCTGGTTCTAAGATCAAAAGAAATGTCATTAAAAAAAAAAAACTGTCACTAAGAAAAAGAATGAGGCAGGCAAAGTTCTCTGCTTCGGCACACTCAAATTTGTCTGTTTATCCCAAATTACAGATTACTGTGAGTACAGGTTCCACTGCCTGCCACATCAGACTTCATTTACAGGCCTCTATGATAAAGGAGCTATCTAACCAGGAGAACTGTCAAGCAAAGGAACAGACTTTCTGACTTAAACATAAAAAAACAAAAACAAAAAAACCCCCACATACACATATACACAGGTCATTTTATTTGAATTCCACCTACGTCTGGGCTAGTTACCAACGACTCTGCATAGGAGTCAAGACTAACTGTACCTTTACAATAAAACTGTTAAGCAGGATTCTCTAAAAGAGCTGTTAGCCATGCTTACAGGTCTCAAATGACGCTTCTGCAGAGCTCTAGCTTTGGAACTTCGAATTCCAATGCGTTATTTGGAAGCTGAACTTGAAGTTACCTCTCTCCACAAATGCTTTTCAAAGGGCAGAGAGAAGCCAGAACACACTTCCCAGCACTGCTTGACTGCCTAACACTCGGGCAAGACTTCAGGACAGACCTAATAATGCAGGATCAGCAAAGCAGACCACCTAGGAAAGGAAGCCAAAACCTCACAGCCTTCCCTATCCTCAGCGGCTTCCACGCTGACGCGGAGGACACTCGCCTCCTTAAGAATCTACAGTCTACATGCCCACTTAAGGTGCTGCCTGCCACTCTCCCGCTCCCAGAGCAGGGAGCCCAGCACGCCTCCACAGGGATCCCGGGACAGAGAGAAGAAAACTGCAGAACAAACCCACTATTTCTCCAACTAGGCAACAACACGGATCAATCCTTCAACTGAGCATTGAGTAAATCTCATTTAGAAAGACATTTGTTCCAGGATGCTGACCAGCCACAGACTGTGTACTAGGCTGGCTCGGGATGTCACCAGAGTCCCCTTCCCGCCCCGAGCCGACCCAGCGCCTGCAGAGCCGCGCCCTCCCTTCGAGATCTCCCGGGGACCCGCTAACTCGCCCAGTCGCCCCCGAAAAGACTGGAGGCCCTGCCAAGTTACCGCCCCCCTCTGGGCAAAGCAGAAACCCCAATAAAGACGCTGGTCTCCGCTGTAAACCCTTCCACCCCCAGCAGCCCACCAAGGCGGTCCTGGCCCCTGCAGGACGCAGATACATCGCCCTCTCGCCCGGAGACCCCGATAAACAGACGGATCCCCAATACACTGCTTCTTTATCCCAGGAAGGCGAAACGAGACGCCCACTCTCGCTCAAAGGACCCCCAAGACCCCATGGATCTGCCCCTTCAGAGACCTAGGACCTTGCTAAACTGAATCCTCTGCCCCCAAAGAGCCTGACACCGCGATAAAAGGACCCCTTGTCCCGGAACCGCGCTATACCACCTCAAGGAACCGAAAGATCCTGATAAATCTCCTTCGACCCCGAAGACCCGGGACCCAATACGCTGCCAGCCACCAACCCCCCCCCCAAGCCGGAAAAAACCCCGGACCCCCATTAAACCGCCTCCTCACCCCGAGGAGCCCTGGCACCCGCTACACCGCCCTTGGGCGCCCGCACCCGGATCCCATCCCGCCGCCTCCTCGACCCCCGCACTCACGAACCCCTCCAAGCCTCGCGCCCACCAGGCAGCGCCGCGCTGCCCGCGGAGCCGCCCCCGTCGGGAGCCCGCCTGCCCCGGCTGCTCCGTGTCCCCGCTCCCCGACCGCTCCTCAGCGAAGACGAGCTCCGGGCTTCCTCACCTGGGTAGCGTCGGAGGGCAAGAGGACCGGGGAGCCCTCAGGAAGAGAAGGAGGCGGCAGAGAAGGGGCTGCCCAGGCCTGCGTCTGCCGCAGCTCCAACCCCTCCGCGAGGAAGCGCTTCTGTGAGGAGAGCCCTCCCGCTCCGCGCGCAGCCGGGAGACGGAGCCACAGCCGTGCCCACCGCTCTTCCCGCGAGATTCTAGCCACAGCGAGGGGCGGGGCCACGGCGAGGGGCGGTGGCAGAGGATCGAGTGACAACCGCGAGAGCCTGTCTGCGGCGGGGCAGGAGGCGGGACTTGGAGCCTAATATTACCAATCGTAAAATAGGAAAGGTGATTCGCCTACCGCTTCTCTTTTCCGTCGCCCCTCATCAATAAACTAGGCAAAAGGAGCAGTGACGTTAAGTAGTCAGGGGCAGAGGGAAGGTATCTTGGATGGAGAGTTTTGGCTTGTGTCTGGTCCTGGTCAGCCTCCGTAGATATACCTGGTTAGGGAAGAAGGTGGTTTTCACACCGCCGTGGACTGGGGCGCTGTTACCCTCGGTTACCGCGCGGCCTGAAGTGCTCAAGAGGTTCACCTCTTCCTGGTTGAAGGCGCACCCTCCTCGGGTTACCCAGGTCTAAACCGGTTTTACCCCCATCGGGGCCTCTCCTCCCTCTCCACCTCAAACAGGGCGCCATTGTTGAGATGCCGGTGTTTTCCCAACCCCTACTAGGGACGTCTGGTCTGACAAAGGACACCCTTCTGACTCGTGTTTATTTCTACTGAAAGCCTTCTAGAAGAGTAAAAAGTAAATCTCAGTCACCATTATAACAAGTTCCGAAATTAAATGAAAAGTTGTATCTCTGTGGACCCCAGTGTCTGGCACACGCAGGGCACTGAATAAATGTAAAAGGAATGACTGAAGAATGTGATATTTAAATACAGTCCTCTCTCAGTATCCTGGGGTATTGGTTCCAGGACCCCTGCAGATACTAAAATAGTGGATGCTCAATTCCCTTATGTAAAATGGCTGTAGTATTTGCATATAACCTACCTCCCATATCCTTTAAATCATCTCTGGATTATTTATAATACCTAATACAATGTAAATACTATGTAAATAGTTGCTGGTGCAACTTTTTAGAACTTTCTGGAACTTTTTTTCCTGAATACCATGATTGGTTGAATCCACAGATATGGTGGCCAACTATGTATGAAATCTGAACCCACTCCAGAAAATTCGGGCTTTCCTAGCCTTTCCTGTACAATGACAGCCAACTTTTTTCACCCTTAAGCCCAGTCTCTTCATTATTATGCCTATCCTATAGCCTTCATTCGTTCCTTGTCCCACTGCAAGAAGTGTCCTTTCTCCTCATCAAGGTTAATCCCTGCACCTGTGCACTGGATCACAGCCATTCCCAGATTTTGATGAATCAACTATCGTTTCCTTGTTATCAATTTTCCCCTCTAATCTAGCTCTTTTCTCTCACAAACACAGTCTCCTCCATGCTTTGAACAGAACAAAACAACTAACCTCCTCCACCCTTTCAAACTACTCTACCTCCTTTCTTCTCAGAATCAGTGCTTAAGAGACATGAAACTGTATTTGCTGTCTTTACTTTCTCATCTCTTATTTTCCCCACTGCAATGCTGCTTACACCCACACAACGGGCTGATCTCTCAGTGACCACAAAAGACCTCTTTCCTCTTTCTATTTTGGGGGATCTTTCCCAATGACCATATTGCAGCCTTCTGACAATGCCAGCCATCTCCTCCTTTGGTACCTGCCTAACTACTTTCTCCAGATTCTCTAGCTACTCTTCTGATTTTTTTGTTTTTTTAATCCTCTTTCCTCATTCGAAAACTGTTGCATATTGGCATCTCCTTATCTTATAGCCATGCCTTGTGCGTAATAAGAAAAATGGTTTCCACACATGGTTCCACACTTTGAGTGTCAATAAGTTGCTCAGACAAAGCTGTTAGAAGAATCCAGAGGGAGGAGACATGATTATGAGGCTGGGTCTTAAAACAGTAGTTGGCCCATACAAATGCAGAGCAGAAACAGAGGCTTTTCAGAGAAAAAAATAGAGTGAACCTGAGCACAGAGGAAAGGATGTAGGCCGAGCCTGGCTATGGATTCACCAGATTGGTCTACAGAGGATTCCTGCAGAAGAGCAGTAAAAGGTAAGTTTAGAGAAGAACCCATAGTTAAAGGCCTTAAAAACCAGGCCAGGGGCTTCCCCGGTGGCGCAGTGGTTGAGAATCTGCCTGCTAATGCAGGGAACACGGGTTCGAGCCCTGGTCTGGGAAGATCCCACATGCCGCAGTGCAACTAGGCCCGTGAGCCACAACTACTGAGCCTGCGCGTCTGGAGCCTGTGCTCCGCAGCGAAAGGCCACGATAGTGAGGCCTGCGCACCGCGATGAAGAGTGGCCCCCACTTGCCGCAGCTAGAGGAAGCCCTCGCACAGAAACGAAGACCCAACACAAGCCAAAAGATAAATAAATAAATAAATAAATAATAAAAAAAAAAAAAAAAAAAAAAACCAGGCCAAGTTGATTCAACTTGATTCTGTATCAAATGGGAAGCCAGAGCCAACCCTAGCATTTGTAGGGCCCACAAAAGGCTACACATGGAGTTCCACATATCAAATGTCTAAATATTATGTAAAAGTTATAAAACAAGCTAACAAACTGTGAAGTTAAAAAATATATCCTTTCACTTTGACAAATTTTCCTAACAACTTGGAAGGCCAGGTTCAAACTTAGGGTTCTGGGACTTTTCAGAGTTCCCTGCTTGGAACAGAGAGAGCTGGCCCACACACAGAGCAGTCTTCTGCCCTTTTCTTCCCACAGCCAGTTCACCCCCCACTCTATGGGTACCCCAGCCCACATGTCCAAGCTCCATTCCCACTTTTCCCTCTACAAAACTATAATTTCTTAGCCACTCCACAAGTCCAGGAGTTTATATTTCAGGCTCTAGGGGGGAAGCCCACAGAGGCCCTGGAAGTGGGCTCATGGTCATTGGGGTAAAGAATTTTGGCTTCCAGTACCTGGAGCAAGGTCTGAAGGGGTGAAGTCAGCTTCAGGTGGGCATATTCCTTTGGTTTGATGGATTCCCGTCCCACGTAGGAGTGCAGCTGGAGAAGGGCCAGAGCAGAGCCCCTTAAAGGTAGGCCCCTCTCACCTGCATCTAAGGTGGTACCAGGTAGCAGCAGAGCCCCTGAATGTCTTTAGTAGGGTAATGACATATATAGTAGATCTATAGCTTGAAATATAAATCTGTGTATTTTCTGTTTCCCACCTCCTCTCCTCTTGCACTGGTATCTTAATGGCAGGAATGTACTGGAAAGAAAACTCTATTCTTGACTCCACTCTCTCCTTATGTGGCAACTCCTCTCCAATGCCCGGTTTCACAAATTATACTATTCTATGACTCCCTTATTAATCAGTGTATTAGAAACCTGGGTGTCTCTAAATGTGAGAAAACAGAAAAGCTATGAAGCACTCTTAGCCTGGACTGGAGGTTGGAACACTCACATTTGACTTCTAAATTAAAATGCTTTGGAAATAGAAGCTCCTGAAGAGGCCCAATGTGAAGAGTACACAGGCAGGAAGAATACCAAAAAGGCAGTAAGCCACCACAGACGGGGGCACCCCTCTCACCATCTGTCTTTATGGCACGACGCTTCACTCTGTGGCCTGACAGTCATGCTCTGTCCTCGCAACCTCTCCATCTGGTACCAAGTACACCCTTCAGCACATTGTATGTTAAGAGCTGCCAAGGAGCCAGAACTACCATGGTTTCTGTTTTCAGGATCCAAGCCTAGAATTCTACCCGTGGATCCTGTACATCTCTCAGTGGTGCTGCAGATGATTTCAGCAGGAGGCTCTGACGCTTCCTTAATCCCAGGACCGACATCTACACATAGCCACACTCTCACTCAGCATCTGTGGCTGGTCTTCGCCAACCAGCAGCAGAACAGAACCAGCTAACTTCTTATTCAGGTCTTACCATCTGCTGCCTGTGTCTAACCTGTTAGTCCAGGTAAGTACAATCCAACGCTTCTATCCCTGTTCCTTTCTAGCCCTTCCATCCTTACTGGTGTCCCCCTCTCTGAGCATGTGCTGGGGAAAGCTTCCTCCTGGCCGCTGCATATTCATGAGGGGCATAGAAAACAGTATCGTTGGAGAATCTGCAAGAAGAAATCTGGCTCTCTCAGACCCAACCTCCACTCCACCCTTTTCAAGTTTTGGAGGAGCACCTATTTGGTTAGGTTAGAAGGCTGAAATTCTGCATGAATTACCCCAAGATTGAGGGAACAGTATTCATCTGTCCATTTGCTGACCACACGCTAAACCTCTGAGTTTCGTTTATTTTGAAGATACCCAGTTACAAAAGGGGGAAATCAAGAGGGTTGTAGTGGTTTATAAATATGTCCACAAAACTTTTGATACATCTCCCTTCAAGAGGTGGAGCTTAATTCTCTTCCCCTTGAGTATGGGATTGACCTAGTGAGTGATTCACTTCTAGCAAAGAGAATATGGCAGAAGTGACAGTGTATGACTTCTAAGACTAGGTCGTAAGAGGTATTGCAGCTTCCTCCTTAGTTTCTCTCTTTGATCACTTACTCTGGACAAAGCCAGCTGCCATGCCTTAAGGACGTTCAAGCAGAGGCCCACATGGCAAGAAACTTAGGCCTCCAGCTAACAGTTGTGTGAGTGAGCCATCTTGGAAACCTCAGTCCAGCTCCAGTTAAGCCTTCAGATGCCTACAGCCCCAGGCCAACACCTTGACATAACTTCATGAGCCGGGACCACCCAGCTAAGCCTCTCCCAAATTCCACACAGAAACTGTGTGAGATAATACCTGTCTGGTTTTTTTTTTTCTTTTATTGAAGTATAGTTGATATACAATGTTGTGTTAGTTTAAGGTTACTCGTCTATTGTTTTAAGCCATTTCCTTTTGGCATCACTTGTTATGCAGCAATAGATAGCTAATACAAAAGTGTTGAGAGTAGTTTAGTCTACTCCTACTCCTGGGCAGATATCTAAAAACTCACATCAGGCACTAACATTACCTAAAGAGCAAGGAACAACAGATTTGTAGCTATAATGGCTACATCTAAAATTCAAGCGATGCTGCACCGAAAGAATGTAGAAGAAATCATTTCTTGGTGGGAACAAAGATTCCAAGGCCTTCAGACTATTAAGAGCATCAGAGCAAATTGGAGATTGCAACAATCGTGGAGCCATTTGGAGGC
Source organism: Balaenoptera ricei (assembly GCF_028023285.1). Lineage (NCBI taxonomy): Eukaryota > Metazoa > Chordata > Mammalia > Artiodactyla > Balaenopteridae > Balaenoptera > Balaenoptera ricei. The sequence continues at coordinate 67,344,421 of NC_082640.1, forward strand.
AGTTAATAGTAGGTCTTGAGCAGTAGGAAACTTTTCACCCTCAAAAGCTTAGAGTGCTTCACAAACATACTACTGTCATCCAAGTTTATGGGAAAGTATATATTTCCATGAAAAGAAAGGTGGAAAAAACCTCAAACATCCTCTTATCCATCCATATTAACCAAGAATAAAAAGTTGAAGATTCCATCTATAGGGATCCTGTCAAAATGAAATTGACATCCTGACACCATTAGTGCCCATGTGAGAGCAGAGTATGTTTGACAGCAAGAATATTGAAATTCTTTCTTGCATATAAAACTATATTTCTGAAGTCTTAACATTGTGAATTAGGATTCAGTGGGAGAGCAATTTCCCTATTAAGTAAAAAATGAGGAAAAGACATAAAAAGGAGACCAGTTAACTGAGTTACATACATTGCCTGTCTAAATTCATCTTACATCTGTAAGAACCATCTAGATGGGCCATATATACAAAGAGTCAAATACTTTACAAGTTAACCAGAAAATAACTTAGAACTAAGAAGATATACTTGAGGTTCATTTGCAGGTCCATGATTCAAACGACAGCAACACAGATGTGGGATCTTTCATTTCCTGCAGCAGTGAGGGCAAAAATTAAGTCTTTGAACAACAAGGCCCTAGAAAGACTCTGAATTCTATACCTTTCTCTCGATCCCTCACCATCAAATTTTTTTAATCAGCAAATACTTATTGAATAGCTACTAAGTGCAAGGCATTGTGATAATGCAGAGTATAAGCCACTGTTCCTGTCATTAAAAAAAAAAAAATCATATGAACGAGATGAGAATCTAAAACATGCTGTGCCTTGCATGTAGTACTCAATTGCTAGCAGGTAAGTTGATGAAAAAGCATCCTGGGCAGTTACTCTTGGCTACCTAGGCAACAGCAAGAACACCACCCCTTCCGTTTTTCTAACAGAGCCCTGCTTTTGTTCTCAGCTCCAGGAATGAACCTCGTTTGAGCTAATCCAATCTCAGCTCTTCCATTCCCCTTTGCCAGATACTCGCTTTCCCTGCCTCCTCACCAGGTGATCCAAGTTTCCTGAATGGTCTCTAGGGAAGCTTTCCTTTTTGTAGGAAAGTCCTCTCTCCACCTGCTCCCTTCTTCTTTCTGCTTGGAATACTGGTGTTTGAGGCTGTGGTTACGGTCTAGTGACTATGGGGAAATAAGGCCATGATGTTAAGTGATAAATAAATAGTGTAGACAAAAAAGAGCAACAGGAATTCAGAGCCAGGAGAGCCCAATTACATCTGGAGTGGTAGAATGGATATATGTTGTTTTTGCCTGCCTGGTGTCCATCCAGTTCCCCTTCTGGTAAAAGAATCTAAATTTTCCTTTGGGGAGCCACCCAACTCCCACTGTCCATTAAAGCAGTTTTGAGAGATTTACTCCACCCATAGTTTCCAGGAGTGGACATATGACCCACATCTGGTTAATCAGAGCACCATAGCAATGGGTTCAGGATGGGCATGTGACCCATCCTTCTCTATGACTTTTGCTGGAAATTTAAAGAAAGAGAAGTTCACTTTTCCTGAGATTGCTAAGCAGGCAGGATTTTAGCCTTGAGTGTATGGGGCTACCGCGTGAAACATATTGTCACCCACTCCCTGGTAAAACTAACTCAGAATGAAATCAGCAGATCAAAAGAATCAGCAGAATCAGAAGGGAGAGAAGGATTACTGATGATATTTTACCTAAAGTCGTATTTAAACTCTATCTCTGAACTTATCAATTACATGAACCAATAAATTCTGTTTTTTACCTAAACCAATTTGAGATTGGCCTCATCATTTACAGCTGAAAGGTTCTAACACAGGTGGCTAGGGACTGTTTTACAGAGAACATGGGATATAAGCTGTACTCTTAGGTCGGATAGAAGTTTGGTAACAGAAGAGAAGGTGGCACTTCTGGGGGGAGTAAATAATATAAGCAAAAGCTTACAGTCAGTGGATAAAAATATCTGGTGGAACAAACAATTTACCTTAGAGAGTAAGTAAGTACAGAAATTTAGGTCAGAATCAGATTAAAGATGGACTTGAAGGTCAGGTGAAATCTGAGTTTATTCAGTAGCCAACTCTTTTAAGCAGAAGAGTCACCTGGTCAAATCAGTGTTTGGGAAATGTTAATCCAGTAGGATCTCACAGGGTGGACTGAAATGGGGAAAGCTCAAGTGTGAGACAATGAGGGCAGAATCCAAGTACAGAGTCTGCCCAAGACAAGAGGACCTAAACAGTAGGTAACCACTCAGCAGGGCAGAGCTAATCACTTTTTCTGTTTTGTTTTTTTGGGTTTTTTTTGGCTGTGTTGGGTCTTAGTTGTGGCATGCGGGCTCTTCATTGTGGTGCCAGGCTTCTCTCTAGTTGTGGCGTGCGGGTTTTCTCTCTCTAGTTGAGGCCCACGAGCTCAGTAGTTGTGGTGCAAGGGCCTAGTTGCCCTGCGGCATGTGGAATCTTTGTTCCCGACCAGGGATCCAACCTGCGTCCCTTGCATTGGAAGGTGGATTCTTTACCACTGGACCAACAGGGAAGTCCCTAACCAGTTTTTAAATTACCAAATAGTAAGCAAACTCTTGATGAAGTTTTGACTTAGAGACACAGTACTTAAGATTAATAAGTACTTACGATTAGTACCTGTACAGTACTTATGATTGGTCGTGGGTACGTTCTACAGATATTTACTATGAGCCCAGCACTCTGCCAGATGCTTCGTACATAATAATAAACACGACAGCTGTGAAGTCATGTTGATGAGGTATACATCCATGAAACAAATAACTGAACACAACCATGATAAGTGCTCTGAAAATTATTGGGTACTATGAGATCATGTATCAGGGAACCTAATCCCAGCCTCACTAGGAGTCAGGGAAGGCCCCCCCCCCCAGAAGAAGAAACATTTAAAATGAGACCTGGGGACTTCCCTGGTGGTGCAGTGGTTAAGAATCTGCCTGCCGATGCCGGGGACATGGGTTCAATCCCTGGTCTGGGAAGATCCCACATGACGCGGAGCAACTAAGCCTGTGCACCACAACTACTGAGCCTGCACTCTAGAGCCTGTGAGCCACAACTACTGAGCCCGCATGCCACAACTACTGAAGCCTGCATGCCTAGAGCCCGTGCTCCGCAACAAGAGAAGCCACTGCGATGAGAAGGCCACGCACCACAACGAAGAGTAGCCCCTGCTCACTGCAACTAGAGAAAGCCCGCATGCAGCAACAAAGACCCAACACAGCCAAAAATAATAAATAAATAAATAAATTTATTTTTTTAAAAAATGAGACCTGAAGCAGGAATAGGAGTTATTATGGTGAAAGGGGTTGATGAGCAGTACACTCCAAGCAGAAGCATGCTAAGATTAGATGGTATTTCTAACAAAGATCTGACAAAATTCCAATGTGGCTTTCCTCCAATGGTGCAGAAAGAGTCTAAAGAGTTAAGTAGGAGGCTGGATTAGGCAAGGTCTTATGTGCTAGGAAAAGGATTTGGAGCTTTATCCTAAGAGCAATGTTAGCATGTTTTTCTGAGATTGGTCAATTCCATTCTCTGATGTGATCACAAAAAGGAGCCAATGAAGGCACCAACCTCGTGCATATTCTAAGTGGGTGGTCACCAGTTGGTGGGACCTAAGGTTTTGGAGAAGTTCCTCTACTTTGAAACTCTCTCTCCTGCTTGCAAACTGATGTCTAAAATTTATTGAACATGGAATATTTGATACAACAAATGGAAAATCAAATGTCAAATGCTGATTTCTCCAGCAAGAGGAGCACTAAGGTGCAAACGACTGATAGCTCAACTGCCCTGAGAACAGGTTTTGAGGTCACAGAGAGGTGGAGGAAAGGAGGAAATCTGATACAGAAAGCAGTCACAGAGAGGGGAAAGGGATACACGAAAGAAACACTGGAGGCACCAGAGAGAATACCTAGCACGTAGTACGTGCTCAACAAATACTTGTAGGCAGAAATGGAGGAAAGGAAGAAAGAAATCTCATAGTTTTATCAAGACTTGGCATCTATTTTGGGCAAGCAAATTGGCTCTTTTCTCCCTGATCCCACACATGTCATGTATTAGGAAGACCAGGGGCAAGGAAAGGAGAGGAGAGAGCACAAATACATCCTCCGGAAGTCCTCGGGGTACATGGAGCATGAGTTGTGATTCAGTTGGTTCCTGGGACCACAAGGTAAGACAATGGGTTTGTCTTCCAATGAGGAAGACATCCAAACTTTCCCCAGGAAGGTGAGGAGCCTGGGAAATGGGCAGGGATGGAGCCCTGTGAGAATAGTGGGCAGAAAACCATGGCAGACACTGCATTTCTGTGCCTGCAAGGTTGAGACCCAGCATCTGGCCTGTGGGACGCTACATCTCTGAGGCCTTGCTCTCAAAAACCACTGCCCTTCTTCTGACATTTCTTTAGTAGCACCTGGAACAAACTGTTCGTTAGCAACCCCCAGAGGTTTTGTTTAAACAGACGTATTGAATCATTATTACTGACCAAGAGTCATCCACACCTATGGGCTTTAGTTGGGACAGAAAAATCTAAGAAAAACTGCTTTTGAGTAGTTAAGGACAGTTTCTCTTTTTCTTTCCACGCAATACAAAATATACACATTCCATTTTCCTTGCGCACATTTCAATTAAATATGTATTTTCGCCATATAAGCCTCTACTGTCAGAATTAAAATACTTCTGGAATAGCTCAGTAAACTCACCGTGTTACTTGGTAACTTGACCTTTCACTGCTTTTAAATTAACCAACGGGGAAACAGTAAGTTGCCTTAATTAAAGCATTATCTTCATTAAAGATTATTAGATAAATAGGAAAAGGGATCCCTGAAAACCAGCATGTGCTCTGTGGTTATAACAACCCCAGCATTTTGAAAGTAGCATGATTGAAGGGTCTGGAATTGAGTTCGGTGATTGGGTATCTCTGTAAAATATGAACCATGTTAACAATGATTCCTTCTCCCTAGTGTGTTCTAAAGATTGTTTCCATGGCAATCTACATTGTTTTGTCTAAATTATTCTTCATGCCATTTTTTTCTCTCCATCTAGGTATTTGTAAAGCACCTATCACTTGAGTATCTCTTCTCTGAACAAGTCCCCAGGAGGGAAAAGAGAATATTTCTTGGAAGAAATGAAAGGCTGACACTTGTCTAGAAGAGCCCAATTTGTGAGATTATGTAGGGCCTGAGGTTCTCTGTAGACCGCCCCACCGCCTCCCACTGGGATCCACCTTCTACTCAGGTGATGGGAAGGCAAAAAAGCCCTGATCTACATATCTGTCACTGCTGAGATGTCTTCTCAGGAGTCCAGTCCTTTCTAGGCTTTGAACAGAATGATAAACTGGGGGTGGGGTGGGAGCGATGGGCTCTTAGAAGACAGATGCGTCTACTGTGTAGCAGAGACAATGCTACTTGTACACCAAACAATTCTATTTTCTCCCAGCACACAGGAAGATTTCATTTTCTAGGTACGGCCAAGCACTAGTTCTAGCAGAAGCAATGAACTCATCATTGCTGCCTCATCAGAGCAGAAGCAATGAATACTACTTCTTGGCCGGGCCCTAAAATGTCCTGAGATATCCTTTGCTATCTCTCCTCCCTCATCTACTGGCTGGCTGGATACGGAGGAACCAGTGAAGGATTCCAAGGTCCTAGAAGATGGAGGGACCACTGGATGGAAGGAGAGGGTCCTGAATCACTGTGTGGTAAACTCTCATACACTTGAACTGATGTGAGTGAGGAATAACCCTGTTATGTGTTAAGCTACTGACATTTGGGGTTGTCACAGCAGCTGGCCTAATGGATGAGATATGGCAGGTTTCTGGGCAGAACCAGCAACAGATGGCAGCAGAAACTCTGTGTAGGGAAACAAAGTGCAGTGACCAGAGGTGAAATGGACAGGAAAATGGTCAGAGTCCAGATCATGGTCTTCAAGGTGGTATTAGCAGCCATAGCTTGACATTAGCTGAGCATGACAAGAGAGAGTCTTGGGATCCAAGGACTGGGGCTCCCACTGGACTTCAGCCCTTGAGGGCACAGTTTGCACAGTAAGGGTAAGACAGGGCCTACATTTCAAAGGAATGAAGTGAAGCATTTAGGAAGGAATCAGGCAGGGCAGGGGTTTGAGCAAAAGGATAAGACACAGACCTGGTGACTGGGATTGCAGCACAATGCAGAGGGCTGGACACGGGAGAACAAGATAAGAACTTCTTCCCAGGCCCAGGGACATGTCAGAGGAACAAAAGTGGCAGCTACAGCATGGCTGACTCAATGTCAGTCTCCTGGGTTAATAATACTCAGGGAGCGATCTGGTCGAGTTGTACTTATAGGAGCGTACAAAGTGGCCTTGGCAACAACAGAGGACAGCAGAGCATGGAGAAAAACCCATCACACAGTGGGCAATCAGGAAATCAGAGCTCAGGAAGTCAGACAAGAGTCAGGAGACCATGTATGGAGTCAGGAGCTGAGAGATGGTGACAATAAGAGGTTAAAAGAGTAATCCAAGAAAAAGCAGCAAGAATGGAGCTTAATGATCAGTCAATTGCCTTCTAATGCCAGGTCAAGTAGACTTCAAGGATGGCAACAGGTGGGCTATGAGAAGGGGCACTGATGAGCCAGGAAGTCAGGCTGTACCTGACACCAATCAACAAGGAAAGGAAACCAGTCATCGCAAGGAAGCATCCTCATTCCTCCCTTGCAGCACTGTGAACGAACTGTGTCAATGCACTGGTAAGGTCTGGCTTTCCCCAAACATCACTATAACCCACATGTTCTCACACAAAGAATCAGCACTCATCTCATTCAGCTGGTAGGAGGTGGAATTATCACTCTAACTGCAGGCACTGGACAATCGCCTGTTAGACACTCATACAAGAGTTTTGTTAGGCAATGAGCTATGAGACTGTTAACATTTACATTCTGCCCCATGCCTAGGAGTTTGGCTTGCTGTATGTGAAGGATACAGGTTCTGCAGGTTGATCGTTATGAGTTGGACTGTATTTTATTGGGAGACGTGGTTAGCTTCTCTTGGGATAATTAAGCTCTCATCCAGAGAACAGGGGAGCTCAAAATGACCAGGAATGGTACAGGCACATTGAGTTGGACCAATGGCTAGTTGAACACAGGATTCTGACTCTGGTGAAGAGTGGTAGATGTTTCCCCACAAGACACTCACTGTGGGCTGAGAGTTCATTGGTCACAGGAAGGATCTCCACAACATTCTTTCAAACAAGAGGGACACAGCCTTTTATTTTATAAGCTGAAATCAAATTTCTAATAATCATAAAACTCTCCAAGAAAGAACTCACTTCTTATAGGCTATGAATAATCTCATTTACACTATGGTGTAAATGACTGATATCAGACACTTTCCAGAGTAGATTTTAATTGTGGAGAGGCAGAGAACAGGGTCAAAGAAGTGGGAGCAAAGTGGGACTATAAGGAAGGGGAAGCTCACAGACAGGGTATAGCTAGGGATGCTACTGGTACTCCTTTACAAGGTGACCTCAACTTACTGCTCCAGTCTCCTCCCCTGCTTGTCTACTCACCTTTCACACCTATCCTCCAACACTGACAGGTGTCTGCCTTTCTCAAGACACATCGTAACCTTTCTTCTCTGCCTCCCATGTGTATTCCGCATGCTTGGGACTTCTTCCACCACGCAGTCTCTGCCTGGACAGCTCTTACTCTCCAAGTCCAGGTTAAATGTTATCTCCCCTGAGAAGCCAGCCAATCTCTCAGGCAGTGCCTGTTGCTGCTTCCTCTGTGTTCTCTCAGCACTTTGGTCCTTTAGCACTAGTTATGTTAGATATCTTCTCCTCTGGGCTGTGAAGCCCTCAATGGCAGGGACTGTTGTTAACTTGTTTCTGGATCCTGTGTCCAACACAGGACCAGGCATTGCCACTTCCCAATCAATGGTTACTTGATCGGTAAAAAGTTTTCTACTTCACAACTTCTCCCAAAGTCCAACTCTTTCCTCAGCCTCTACCCTGTGTCCTAAGCTCTCCCTTGGTCTCTCAGCTCTCATTTTTCTCATTGGTGAATTGGAAGTAAATATACTTAGGTGTTGTGAGAATGGATGAAGAGAGAAGTAGACTCCAAGTAGGAACAATCAAAGCATCAAAGCAACCTAAAAGAATTGTTTATATGGTCTTGACTCTGGAAAGGATTTAAAACAAAATGCTGATTCTTTTCAGAAAAAACAACCAAACAACCCTTTTCTAAGTACCGATTATGGTCCTGATGCTGGACTGGAAAACAGCCTTTTACCTCAATTTTAATGGAATTTATATACATTTTCCATTCCAATTTTCTTTTTTTTTTTGAGGTGTAATTGATGACAACATTATATTAGTCTCAGGTGTACAACAAAATGAGTCAATATTTCTATATGTTGCAGAATGATCACCACAATAACACTTCAATTTTCTCAGAAGAGACAAGACCAAAATGTTCCATCCACTAAAATATATTGTTCTCCTTGGCTGGTCATGCACCATCATGATGAGGATTCATGTTTGAATCAGTCTATTCACTAAATTAATGACCTGTTAATTCAGAAAGATAAAACCCAGATCCAAAAGCATCATGGGAAAGTAGAAGGAGCTCAAATCTGAAGGACTTGGTTCTAGTTCCAGCTCTGCCCTTAGTAGAAGGGTACCGATTCTTTGTCTATCTCTTCACCTCTCAAATGAAAAGGGCTTGACAGACTATATTCTCTAATCATGGCCACAACACTAGCTCTCATTCCACAATCTCTTCTTACAGTGTGATAATGATTCTTGTCCCATCTTGTTCTTTCCCTTGATCATGGGACTGCTTCAACCAATAGAATATAGCAGAAGCAGCACTGTGTGACTTCTGAGTCTGAATTATAAAAAAGCAATGCAGTTCTGCCTTGCTTGTGGAACAGCAGCTCTTTGAACTCAGCTGCCATTATATGAGGAAGCACAAACTAGACCATGTGACAAGACCACAGAGAAAGGTCATATATAGGTGTCCCAGTCAACAGACAGACCTGTGAGTGGAGACACATCCAGGGGAGTCTAGCCCTTGGCCATTCAGTCATCTCCAGCCTTTGAGTCTTCCCAGCTGAGGTCCTGGACCTCATGGAATTGAGAAAGCATTTCCTGCTGTGCCTGTCTGAAATTCTGACCCAAAGAATCCCTGAACATAATAAAATGGTTGTCTTATGCCATCCAATTTTGGGGTGGCTTGTTATACAGCAATAGGAACTGGAAGAGATGGTAATGTCTCTCCTGACTACCTTACAACGTTGCGAAGATCAAGTGAGATTAGTATGTAAGACCATGCTCTGCACAGTTAAAAATAGCCTACAATAAAATTCAATAAGTGGGACTTTCCTGGTGGCTCAGTGGTTAAGAACCTGCCTGCGGATGCAGGGGGCATGGGTTCGATCCCTGGTCTGGGAAGATCCCACATGCCGTGGAGCAACTAAGCCCGTGGACCACAACTACTGAGCCTGTGCTCTAGAGCCCGCGAGCTACAACTACTGAGCCCGCGTGCCACAACTACTGAAGCCCATGCGCCTAGATCCCATGCTCCGCAACAAGGGAAGCCACCGCAATGAGAAGCCCATGCACCACAAGGAAGAGTAGCCCCTGCTCAACTAGAGAAAGCCCGCGCGCAGCAAAGAAGACACAACGCGGCCAAAAATAAATAAAATTTAAAAATAAAATAAAATAAAATTCAATAACCTGATGTGAAGCAGCTGTGCCTGGCCTCACTAACCTCCCCATCTCCCTGCCCTTGTAGGTTCAGAAACACCACTATGGAACAATAAGACCTTGAGGAACCCAGTTTGAAAACCACCCTTCTCATCCAACCCATTCATTCTATGGATGAGAAAACAGGCCTAGAGTGACTCGTCCAAAGTCACACACTGGTTATGTGCTTGCTCCAATTTGTCACGCCGCCTCCAAAAAGAAAACTATTTCAGGTAGGACCATCCGTGTCTGAGAGCCAGAAAGTTGCAAGCAGGGACAAGCAAGATCATTGCGTGATATTTCTTTACAAGTCTCCAACAGACACTTTGAGCTGTTGCCCAAACATGCCAAAGACAAGCCTACTTTATTCCCCTTATCCCCTCCCTGCTCCTCTCCCACTCAGTCCTGGTAGCATAGATCATTCCGTTGGGTAAAACAGAAAGACCAAGCTGCATGTTCCACGCAGAGCTCTGCAGGCTGTCAGCTTGGTGATGAGTGGAGATCTGAACTCATGCAGAGGTCTGCCTGGTTTGGGTGAAGCTCTGATCACCCGTCATTGGCATTCAGGGAGAGTTCCTCATTGTCACTTGGTGATGGGGTGCTGCTCTGTGGTTGAGTGCATGGGAGCCTCTCTCGGTTATTAACCTTTATGTTGCCCCAGTAGCAGTGAGGGCAAAGGCAGGCTGGGACTCTGATCAAGTTATACTTAATGCACTGCCTCTCTTACTCAGCAAATATCCCAACTATTTCAACGGAAGGAAAAAAAAAAACAAAAAACAAACCCCCAAACCAAACCAAGCAGAAAGGATAAAGGTGAAAACTATTGACCCAAGTACAGTAATGTCTTTCCATCTGATGTGATATGTTCCTCTACCTGGGAAGGCCCTAGAGGTATTGATGAAGGACCCCTGACATTCTGAAAGCCACAGATTCATAAATCATTGAGTCTGAAAAAGGCTTTTGTGCCTGTCCCCTGAAATAAGGGTGTCATTCATTTAGGATTTATGGCTCCGAGGAAGGCTATTTATCTAAATGACTACAGAGAACATTAATGGAAAACTTTAGTGTTTCTGACCCAGTGGGAGCCATGGAGCTGGAAGCTTTACATGGGAACCAGGGAATATCAGGTTTCAATGAACTTTCAAAAAAATCTATGGATGTAGTAATTACTGAACAATCATTTGGTTGGAATATTAGTGTCAGCATACTCGAAGAAGAGATAATGAATTATCTTTAAAGACAAAGCAAGATGTTTATTATAGTGTTTCATGGCAGAGTACTGGGATTTTAAATTTTAAAAAGATTAGAAACAAGCATTTTTATTACTATAAAAGTGCATGTTCACTGAATAAAACTCAGTAAATATAGAAAGTCTAAAGAAAAATTAAATCACCCATACTCTCACTCAGCAATGATAATCACAGTAAACATGCTGGGTGTCTTTCCTTCCAGTCTTTTTTTCTGTGAGTATGTGTACACACACATTCACACACACACACGATTTTATGTTATAGGTATATATATATATAATTTTAAATTAAGAGTTTTGCATTACAGCTTTGCATTCTGCTTTTTTATTTGACATTATGTGAGATCATTTCACATCCTTCAAAAGTATGTTTTGTAGAAGCCACACCACATTTAGTCATATACGTGTACCATAGTATATTCAACAGTTCCCCTATTATTAGACATCTGTCTAGTTGTTTCCAGCTTTCACACTGTCTCTGAAATTTTCTTTATGTTTAGTCCTAGAAGTGAGATTTGTGGAGGAAAAGATCTATACTTTTTTATAAGGCACTCAACACAAATTGCCTTTACACTCTTCCAGTCACCTTATTTTCTCTTTTCTTACGCAGTGGGCCATGTGTGAGCTATGGGACTTCAGCCTGACTTTGTACCCCTTCTCCAAGAATGATCACTGGGTGTGTCATTCTGCCCCATGACTCCTAGCCCCAAGGTTCCACGGTTCAGTTGTTTGCCCTTGTGTTTACTTATTCCCACACCTTCCCTAGGAACTTGTTTACTCAGTGTTCTTTGTGTTTATGTTGCCTTGCCACCGGCACTCACTTTCCCCCTTTTCTCTTCTTCCACAAATCACACCCATCTTCAGGGTCCAGTTTAACTCTCTCCTCCCCCGCAGAGCCTTCCCAGTACCCTCTATCCACAGGCTTCTCTCCTGAACTGCTCCATATTTTACTGTCTTCATACCACTCCCCTGATAATCACCACTTACCAGCTGCCTGACCTTCAGTAATCCCAGAAGCTTGTCGTGAGAATTTAATGAGATCAAGCCTATAAAATAAATACCTATCACAGAGCGGGGCACATGCTGCAGTTGAGCAATAAATGGAAGCTGTTATTGTTATTATGGCCGGTTGGCCTTGTGACATTTCTTCTGTGGAATGTTACATACATCCTCTTCCACTGCTATTTAACTGTGTGTAACCTGGATTCCGAATTCCCTGAGGCCAGCGGCTCCCTGGAACCCAGAGCAGTGTCCTCGCGGAAGAAGAGCACAGGGAATATTGCCCAAGTGGTAGGGCCATCCAAGTCCCTCTCCCTTGCTTTCCTCAGTTAGTTTTGCTTCTTAGATGACCTCAGAACCCAAAGCTCTGAACTTTTCTGCCTCTTAAATGACTGTATATGCTGCTGGAGCACATAGCGAGATTCAGCAGGATGCGGTGGTTCAGGGCTAGTTTTGTATTTAATTTGATTGAGGAGTAGAAATGTGAGTGCGTATGTGCATCAGAGTTTCTGAGTTGGAAGGACACTTAGAGGTCTCCTTGTCACTTGCACCCATTTTCCAAATATGGGGAGATACCTTAGTGCTGTGCCTGGGTTGAGTGCTAGGAGACCTGAGCTCTGGTTCTTCTATTTACAAATCTTTGTGTCCTCGACAAGTCACTACCCTTTCTGGTTTTCAGCTTTTTCATCTATAAAATGAGACAGTTGGACTAGATAATATCTTAAGTGCCTTCCAACTAAATTTTATGATTCTATGAAACTGAAGCCCAGAAAGGTTAAGAAACTGTCCCTAAATTATGGAGAACACAGACTAGAATAAAAATCTGACTTAAATTCCAGCTCTTTGCCTATCCCTCTAGTCTAACTTGCCAATCACAGGCACTCATCTAGTGCCTTCCATGTGCTAGACATCCAGAAGGATCACAAGCAGGGATAAGTCAGGGGCCCAGTTTTTATGGAGTTCATAGTCTAGCTGGGAACACAGACACAAACAGAAAATTACCAACCAGCTAGGTTCTTCCCCAACATCTATTCTCCCCTTTCACTCACACAGTTCATAGAATCCCCAGTTTTAACTGAGCATGTATTCATGCAGAATGAAGTTGAATCTCTCAACCTTTGTTGCAGCTAAGTGTGGCCATGGGATCAAGTTGTGGACAGGGCAATGTTCTCAGAATTGTTCTGTGCAACTCCTAGCTCACTGCTCTCCCTTAACTCATTTTCCCACTGACTGGGATGTGGACGTGGTGCTGAGCCATCTTGGACCGTGTGAACAAAGGCACTATCCCAGGGATGAGCAAGATGATAGCAGAAGTCTGGGTCCTGGTGCCCTGGAGACACCACTGGACTGATTATTCTTGCACTGTTACAGAATACAAGCATATTTCTAGGTGTTAAATGAGGCAAAACTGTTATTTTGGGTCTCTGTTACAGCTTCTAAACTCACATCCTAATATATTTGCCAGCTGAGGGCCAAAGGTGTTCATGGAATACAGATGAGAGGGCCATTCCTGGAAGCCGTGATGGTCAAGATCCTTATAGATGGAGCGTGAGCTGGGCTAAAAGAATGATGGGTAGGGCTTCCCTGGTGGCGCAGTGGTTGAGAATCTGCCTGCCCATGCAGGGGACACGGGTTCGAGCCCTGGTCTGGGAGGATCCCACATGCCGCGGAGCAACTAGGCCCATGAGCCACAATTACTGAGCCTGCGCGTCTGGAGCTTCTGCTCCGCAACAAGAGAGGCCGTGACAGTGAGAAGCCTGCGCACCGCGATGAAGAATGGCCCCCGCTCGCTGCAACTAGAGAAAGCCCATGCACAGAAACGAAGACTCAACACAGCCAAAAATTAATTAATTAATTAATTAATTTTTTAAAAAAAGAATGATGGGTAGAAATAGAGAATAGCATGCCTAAGTGAGGTTCACGGCAATGAGCCAAGTCACAGAAATGGGAGTATAGGTGGTAATTTGGAAAGGGACTAAAGAGAAGTCTTTTGTAAGATGATGATTCCCAACTTATCATCATAATCAATTGGGAGGCTTAAAAACAGATTCCTGGGTCCCAGCAACAAATATTATGATGACAGTAAACCAGACATGGGATCAAAGAATCCGTATTTTAAAGCTTTCAGGTGATTCTTATGATGGAAAGCACTGTGTCTACAATAAGAAGCAGCTAGAATGAGACTAGGTCATGGAGGACTTTAAAATCCATGCTAAAAATCTATTGCTCCCCAAGACTGCTTGGAACCACCCGAGCATCTTAGATTGTGCTTTTAAAACGAATTGTCAGGACTACCCTGGTGGTCCAGTGACTGGGACTCCACGCTTCCACTGCAGGGGGCGTGGGTTCGATCCCTGGCCGGGGAACTAAGATCTCGCATGCTGCATGGCACAGCCAAAAAATTAAAAATTAAAAAAAATAAAAAATAATAAAGCTAATTGTCAGGTAAGAGGAATTCTAAGAGGAAGTCCACATGGTATCCTAGAAATATCAGACCTGGGCTCTCATTCTGGCTCTACCCCTGGTCAACTGTGTGACCTGGAGAATGAGCGTCAATGTCTTTATTAGGAAAAATAGAGAAAATAAGCATTGCTGTGGAGATGAAATGGGAAAATGTACGCACAAATATCTAGCTCAGTGTAAACACCCTATAATGTCATTGACATGTTAGTTGCCCTCCGGGCACTGAGCTCTTGCTCTACCTGCTGTGCACAAGGTGGGTTGATGAGGAGGTGTGTACGGGTGGACGTGGGGGTGAGGGTGGGGCTGGGGGTGGTGGTCTAGAGACCAGGATTGCAGTCCTGCCTCTGGCATCCACTCACCTGTGACCTTGGGCCCCTGGCACTCTGCTGGCAGTGGACCACACCATCATGAGTCTTTGGCCCCTGGATAAATAATTCAACCTTGTTATTATTTAGCATTCTGTAGTCAAGGCTGGAGACCCGCCAAAGTCAGGCCAGGCCTCTGTGGCACTGAAGGGCTCTCGTGGACTCCCCTGAAAGCTCAGCCTTCAGCCTTGATTTCCATCAGTTCAGGATGGAGGAGAAAGGGCACATTCTAGAAGCTCCCAGGGTTCTACATTGTGACTTGGAGAAAATAAAAAGGTTTAATTACTGTGGGCTAAAGTACACAAGCCTTTGACATTCTGAAAAATGGTTTTATGACATTTCTTTGATAGGTCTGGACCAAAGGCAGCTGCTTATACTTTAGGGAAGTGACAGAAAAGGGGAAGGAGAGAGAGCAAGTGAGGAAAAGTAGCATTTTAACAATACCCCTAACATTTACATTTAACAGCTCCTGGGAGCTGCTTTATACTTTTCAAAGCAGCTTTACATTCATTACTAAATTATTTGATTTTTACAATTACTGAGCAAGAGAGAGAACAGGGGTGAAGAAGTTCTGCCACTTACTAACTGGATGTGCCTTGTCAGATTAACTTCTCTGACCTCAGCTTTCTCTTCTTCGAAGTGGGGATATTGCCTGCTGTGAGCGGGCTTGTGGTAACAATTAAATGAAATGCAAATTGTAAACAAAGTCCCTAGCGTAGCTGATGGCACAGAGCAGATGCTCACTAGCTGTGAGTTTCCTTTGTCTCTCGTTATATAGATGTGCCAACTGAGGAGAGAGAAATAATTTGAGCCCATAACGTGTTGGAACCAGTGCCTGGCCCAGGGATTTTTCTCACTACAGCATATAGACTCTCAGGAAAGGCTAGTTCCCAAAATACAACAAATGCTGCTTGTGGCTTTCCCCCCAAATTCCATACTGGAAGTAGAATCTGAAATGGGTTTGTGGGGCTCCTAATAGCAGAATGACAGGCAAGTAGGAGGAGAGAGACTCACTGTGGAAGGCAACAGCCAAGCAGATGGGTGAGGGGAGAAGGAAGCTCATGGTGAGTCTGGCTTCAGGCAATGCGTCTTTCTGCCAAGCTTCCAATAGAACAGGCTGGCAGAAGGTACAGAACAAAGGGCATCCAGAGCTATGGGAAGTTCCAGCACCAGGCTGGGAAGACCTGCCACAGCAATGCAACACCAAATCAAGGCCGGAAATTATCTTTACAGATCGAATGAAATGAGTAGGATGAAATCCAAAAGAACTAAACGCAAGGTCATGCACTGAGTTCAAAAACCGAAGGGCACAAAATATTGAATGAGAAAAACTGACTTAAAAGCAGAAGATGCTTTCCACTTCCTTTTTGAAATGTCAAGCAATCAGAAGGCGGCCTCACGTAAGAGAAAGAGTACCTGACCAGTAGCAGTCCCTATTCTGTCCTCACTCTACATAAGCTGTGAGTCACTTAACCTCTCTGGACCTCAGTTTCCTTTCCTATAAAATTAGTGGCTTGGACTACTAGATAATTCTTATGGTTTATATTAACTTTAACGTATAACTCTCTCATTTTATCAAGTCAGGAAGACTTGGTAGGGCTTCCCTGGTGGCGCAGTGGTTAAGAATATGCCTGCCAATGCAGGGGACATGGGTTCGAGCCCTGGTCCGGGAAGATCCCACATGCCATGGAGCAACTAAGCCCATGTGCTGCAACTACTGGGCCTGAGCTCTAGAGCCCGTGAGCCACAACTACTGAGCCCGCCCACCTAGAGCCCGTGCTCCACTACAAGAGAAGCCACTGCAATGAGAAGCCCATGCACTGCAACGAAGAATAGCCCCCGCTCACCACAACTAGAGAAAGCCTGCGTGCAGCAACGAAGACACAATGCAGCCATAAATAAATAAATAAATAAAATTTAAAAAACAAAAAAAAGAAGAAGACTTGGTAGTTTTAATTGGCTGTAAGTTCAATAAGAGCCAGTAGGATGCAAATAGTAGTTGACAGTAGAAATATAGTGGTCACTTAAGACAAGGCAGTAGCCCAGCTGACCTCAGTTGCTGGGCAGACCTCTTTATAGCAGTCAATTTGAGGGGAAAGGGCACATTTTGAGGGGTCTATAGGAAAGCTAGAGTCTGCCCAGAGAAAGCTCTTCAGGATTGTGAGAGCTCATATTTGAATTTGGAAAAGTTGAGAAAACTGGAAATATTTACTCTCAGGAAGAAAACCCGGAAAAGGCACGGAATAGCTATAATTCCAATATCTGACGGGCTGCAGCTCAAAAGGTGAATCAGGATTATCCTGAGCTCTAACTTCTGCAGTCCAGACAAAGTGGGTCAGCTTGCGCTCAACATATGAATCTGCCACAGTGGAGCTGGGACAGGAGGCCCATCACTCAGAGGGAACGGCCTCGGGAGGCGCAAGGGGAAAACACATGCATCCGAGATCTCTTTTAATTCTGAGATCTGAGGATTCAAATCAAGGAAGGAGCAGGAGGGACTGAAGACAAGACCGCTGGGAAAATGAGAGGAGCAGGGTGAAGGGGGTAATGAGCAGAGAGGGCCTGGCTGCCTCTGTAAATGCCTCATTCATCCCGTGGCCACTGCAGGCAGCGCTGTTAGACCAACTAGCAAGTGGGCAAGAAGCAAAGCAGCATGACCAGTGGACTGCCCCTCACAACCTGAGTGTGGGGAACTAGTTAGGGTGGGAGTGATGGGACAGCAGAGCTCAGTGGCTTCCGGTTTCTGTTGGTTTTGTCTTTAGTTTGTTGATCCCCAGAGAGCAGGGATCTTATTTAGATCTTCCTGCTCCCCCACCAGTTAGCTCCTGGCTCCACTTCACACACACCACTGGTGCTCAATAAACATCTTGTCAAGTGCCTGCATGAATGGACGAAGGAACAGCTGGAGCTCAGTATACAGCTATTGACTCAATTAATTAATTAATTAATTGATGGGAAATTGACCCGGCCTTTCATTCTGCTCTCAGGAGGGTGAAACTATAAGAAAGGAAGCTCACAATGGAAACAAAGATGGAGGAGATGAAAACTAAGAAAGTAAGAAACATATTGGCAGAAGGAAAGGAGAGAGAGGTGGGGAGGAAAAAATTGCAAATAAAGATCAGTAATAGGGGACCACCAATACTGGCTTCCAGGCGCCCCATCCATCCATCCATCTATCTATCCATCCATCAATTCATTCCATGATTCCTTTATTCATTCCCTTGAGCAGCCTTTTTAAAGGGCCTCCTATCACTCCAGCTTGTTCTTGAGACTACCTGAGACACCACGAGGCATAAAATCCAGCTACTGTTTCTAGTGTCTATATCAGAGGCTCATAAAAAGAATACTGCTAGAAAATAATATAAGATGCATGATGGCTCAAGATCACACACCAGCTCTGTAGTTTGCTAAATCACCAGGGGCCGGATTGGAGGCAAGCTCTAGGAATACTATTTTTAAAATGTTTGTCTGGCTGCCTGCGTATTCTCAGGCACCTCAAATTTCTTCCCATGTAGTTCTGAGGGTTATCAATGGGTGACACACTATGTTTATGGGGGTCTCAGGGCACCTGACACCAGCCTGATCATCGGCCCTGCCTTGCTGAGCCGAAACCTTCAGTCACCTTGTGCAGCAGCCACAGAGGGTGCCTGCCAAAACCTGGCGCACCGGGGGCACCACCAAGGGCCCTGCTGCTGTTGCTGGCGCTCTCTGGTACTTGTATTGAAGCCACTCATGTCCCAAACCTGCCCATGCTCCACACTTGCCTATATCCAACACCCAGCATAGGTGACCAGGCTGGAGACACTCCTTCTCTTCCCACTGCGGCAGCAGTTGCTGGCCCCAAAGCAGCAGCTATCTGAGACCATTAGCACCTATGACTGTCATTATAAGGCTGTTCTTTTATAATTTTTTGGTAGCTCTTCCTACAGAAAAGGGCTCAGACATTAGACCAGTGGACCTGGGTATAAGTCATTCTGAGTGGCAGAATCCACATCCCCACTCCCCACACCCTGGGCCATTACTCTTAAATCTAACTTCTGTGTCTCCCTTCTCTCTTCTCTTAGGATAAACTCTTTTCCAGGAGACTCCTTGGTTCCTCATGTAAATAGAGCCCTAGTGGGTCTCCCAATACTCACAAAACTGGGACTGCCCCACCATCAAGGAATGAACCATATTAGTTGTACAGGAAGTGGTCTAGGTCCTAACTCGTTATGCAGACTGGAATGGTGGGTTGAGGATTCAAGGCCTACAGAGCCCAGTGCAGTGATTGATTATTGATGCCTGCCACATGCACTGGAAGGGCAGGGGCATCACATGTGCCAAATGTAGGCCCTCCCTGATCTAGGTTACTATTTGCCTTAGGAGGGTAATGAGTGGACAGGAAGGGAAGGGACTTGAGATTTGATTATACAAAATATTTTCACAGTGAATATCTCATTATATCTCACAACAACCCTGAGAAAGAGATACTACTAATAATCCCTTTTACAGATGAGAATCTAAAACTCAGAAAAGGTAAGTGATTTGTTTAAAGCCAGACAGCTACCAAGGGCATAGTCAGGATCCACGCACAGGTTTACTAGACACCAGAAGCCATGCTTTGTCCACCATGTCTCTTAGTGCTTAGGTTGAAATGGGATGGACCACAAGACCATTGAAGGCGGTGATGAGGATTTGGGTCTTATCCCAGACAGAGTTTTATCCAAGCTCCACACGTCAGCAGGCATTTCAGTAACTCACCCTGGCAACGATGATGGCTGGCAATGATAAAGACTGTGGGGATATGGACCAGGTCCCCCTCCTCATAAAGGGATGGACTTCACAGGAGTAGAGAAAGGGTTAGTTGCCCCCAAAGGCATCTTTATATGTGATAGATTATCAGACTAACTCCTGATCGTTTCAAAACGCACATATTCATCAGCATTATCCAAGACCCACAGGAGCAGTCTGCCAGGAGATTCACCCAAATGCTTTTCCTAAATGCAGACTCTGTCTTTGTCCTCCTTGCTGACTCCGACCACGGTGGCCGGTCACCTTTGACTCCCTGCTGTTCTTGACCATCAAGGTGTCTGTGTGCAGTAGCTGGATTTTCTGCCTGAAGCTTTCCTGTGACAGTTTCCAGGTTAACAAAGCACGACACACACATGCTTCAATTCGACATTTATGTATCTCCAAGTCTAGCCACTTCAATTAAGGAGTGTTAAGGTTCCACAAGAGGCAATAGGGTATGCTCTCGTGTTTGCCCTGCTCCGTGACACACAGCAGCAAATCCCCCCTTCCCCTATTCCACGCTGCTCTGGGGGCAGGAAGTGGAGTTACAGCCCAGGTCGGCTACTTTCTTCAATAACAGTGGATCATCACAGATGTACTGAGCGCTCAGCCCAGGGCTGATCACCGTGGAGAAGACAAGAAAAGATAGAATTCACAGACTCTGCCCTCCGAGAGATGAGGCGAGTCTCATCTCATCACCAGGCACAACCACACCACGCAGCAGAGAATAACGTGCTGGATTTTGAGGCAAACAAAAAAAAAAAAAAAGAAAAGAAAAGATTTGTAAAGTCAGAGGTAAATATAAACCCGCCTTGTCAGGGAAGGCCTCATGAAAGGTGGCAGGGGGTGGGAGGATTAAATCTGGGTCTTAAAAGAGGCTAGGATTAGAATTCAGAGACAAATCTGGGCTGGGGGGGCTGGGCTCTGTCCCTCACTAACTGGGTAACCTTGACCACATGCCTTCTCTGTGTCTCAGTCTCCTAATCTACCAAATAGGATAATCATATGCCCTCCTAGGACGGTGGTCCTGGCCACTCCCTGTCCCCCAACATGTGCCCAGTAAAGTGTCAGAATTACAGCACAATCCCTTAGCAGCAATTCTGATATCCCTAAGGCTCTGAGAACCCAAAGTGATTTTTGTAAGTCATTTGGCAGCTACATCTGACCTGACTTGATGTACTGAGTGGTAGAACCTAGCCTGAATTGATGGGAACCTGTGGATGATCTTATTTATCCCACGTAGTGGGAATAGTCATATATTTCACTACAGAAAAAACATTAATGGGTTTGATTATGGCATGCTGCCTCAGACCCCACAGGGTGATATATAATACACTACAGAGTATGTATTCATATACCAAACTCTGAACAGTTCTGAGGTCTGAAACGCCTCTGGCCACAAGAGACCTCTATTATTACACCTGTATTATTATACAGCCTTGTCTAAAGGGAGAGCAGCAGGCATTTCCAACGACTAACCCCTATGACTGCGACAATTGCTATGTAGAGCAAGGCTCGGCAGACTTTTTTCTCTAAAGGGCCAGATAGTGAATATTTTAGTCCTGGTAGGACACATATGGTCTCTGTTGTAACTGTTCAACTCTGTAGCATGAAAGCAGCTACCACAAATGGGCATGGTTGTGTTCCAATAAAACTTTATTTGCAAAAAACAGACAGCTGGTTGGGTTTGGCCCATGGGCTGTGATATGCCAACTCGGATGTAGAGGAACAGGTTTGAGACCTGGAAAGAGCTCCTGAGGTCACCTACTTCGTCTCACCCCCATTTCACATTCTGATCTCCGAGAGGGGCAGGAAAAGGCTGACCCAGGTCCAAAGGGCAGGCCTCTGGCCCTGTCAATACCCGTGTCGGGTGGCAAGTCTCCCCTCCTCCCTGGAGTGGACTCCGCCCTGCCACACAGGCCTTCCAACACCTGGGAGCAGAGCAGAGAGACAGTGAGCCTCTTTGGATCCTGATTCAGTGCCAGGGAGCGTCGGAAGCAGAAGAGAATCTGAATTTCCTCATTCAACAAGATGAAAAATGCCAACTCAAAAATCAAAAGCGATGCGAAGTAGAAAACCAAGTCTCAGTGCTCTTGGCCCACTCGCCGGGCTGCAGGGTGGGTGTTGTCAGCCCAGACCGCAGCCAGAGTGAGGGTGGCAGATGACAGCCACCCAGGGCCCGGGGGCAGGGGCAGCTCTGCTCGCCATCTGCCATGCTCCTTCCCGCTCCTCAGCCAGCTCGGGAAGAGGCCTGCCTTTTGGCCAGGCACCACAGGGTGCCAGCCCCTCCCAACTTCACGCCAAGAAGCAGAAAGCAATGACAGATGCACACCGAAGGCCCTGGCATGGGGTGAGAGGGCACAGCTTGGGTAGAAGCCACAACCCTGTGCCTGCTGAGAGAAGGGCAGCTGAGGGCAGGAGCTGTGCAGCCAGCCTGGGCCCAGGAAGCCAGTGGAAAGACAAGGCCCTGAGGGCAGTACCGGAATCACAGAGCCTTAGCACAAGGAGCTTTAGCAATGCCGCACTTCAACCCCCACTCCCATTTTACAGGGGAAAAGACTGAGACTCGACATCACACACTCATCAGCAGCAAAGTGGGATGTATAAGCCCGGTGTCCTGACTCTTCTCTTACCTAAAAGGCTTTTGACCATGGGAAATGTGTCAGCCTATCGAAATGGATATGACAGTAGTAGCTACATCACGGGGTTGTTTTGAAGGTTAAACGAATAACTACACAGTATAAGCTTTCCCAGAACTGGATTTCATCACTTGGGCTGTCCTGTTGCTCCTCTTTGTTGGTTCAGACTGACTAATTGATTTTTTTCGTGGATGAAAAGAATGGCCTAACTGGTCATTGATCGGCTCAGCATAAAGACTTCTGCCTTTGTATTAGCCAAGAGAGGAGGGATTATATGCTGCTGACTGTAGGTATATATCTCCATCCTCCATCCATATCTGTCTTCTATCTCTATCTCCCATCTTGTTTTCATATATACATATATTTAACCTTGTCCTGGAGACCTGCTTAGAAACCAACCAATCAAACAAAACAGTCACTTTCCACTGTCTACTCTTCCCTCCCCCAGAATAGGGAGAGGGTGGGCAGATAGCCCAGAACGCCTTCTCAGGTGCCCCCCTCTCTGCAGTAGCCCTCACTCTCAGAAGCCCCAAGAGGCATCATCAATTGCCAGGTGGATGCTTCCACCTCAAAGCAACAGGTCCCAACCTGGAAGCATCAACCTTCTCATACACTGGCTCCCTTTCTTGATCATACTGATGGAGCCAGGATCACATAGTGTATGAGATCTCAGGGTCTGGGACCCAGGATGCTGGGTTCACATGTCAGTTCTACCATTTATTTGCCGGGTGACCTTGGGCTAGTTAACCTCTCTGTACCTTGGCTTCCCTATCTGTAAAAAGGGAAGAAGAATGGTACCTCCCTTATAGGACTATTGTGAGAATTCACCAGTTAATACACTATATACACATATTCAGCACCATACAAACGTGAGCTAATAGCGTTCCATGCCTACAGCCCCCACTCTTAACTTTTCCCAGGCCCAAAACGTGGAGCAGGCTTGGCTCCAGTCAGAGTGGGCCACAACTCTGTGCCCCAAGCATGCTTTATACTTCCGGCTCTGCCCTCACATATGCCAGAGCCTCCGTCGTCTTCTCCATCCCACCTCCCCTTTGAGTGGCCCCTGTTGACCCCTGTTGATAGAAGGCTTTCCTTTCTCAGAAATCTTAAGCACACCAATTCTGCCTTCCTCAGGGGCCACTCTCGGGCATGGCCTTGCACTGTTGGTTTTCTTCTGTTTTTCATGAAGAAGAAGAGTTTGCTTTCCAAAATTTTTGTTTCAGAACCCTTGAATTTTACTTCCTACCACTGAGTCAGCTCTGCTAACAAGGTCTGTCAGTGTAGACACTCATACCCTGTTCCTCTTTCCTTCCTTTAATATTTAAAGTCACTGGGCAGCTTTCAAGAGTGGCTCACTTTTTAGAACACGTGACAACATTTTCTCTCTAACAAAGGCCTCAAGGCAGTGATCAAGCACCTCAGTTGGATTGTGTTCCCCAGAACACCTTGAGAAGTGCTCAACACAGACAGAGCTATTGGTTGGGTGATTGGCTGGCTGACTGACAGTCCTTCCAGTGAGCCTGGCGCAAGGCCCCGGGGCCAGCTCACAAGGGAGGGGGGCCTGATCCTGGGCCACAGCATCCAAAGGAAGCGAATGTCAACTCCACCCTAGTTCCTTTGATCTTACTTTGGTTTCCCCTCTCCTTAGGGACACACTTAGGCTCAAACTGGCTCCAGCAAAGATCCTGCTGGGCTCCTGTTCTATCAGGGCAGTACTCTGCTCCCTGAGTAGTGAGTACTGGTGCAGCCTTGATGGATTCTGCCTGGCAGGGGGACTGGGACCTAGTTGCCCAATCGATACTGCTCAGCAGAGGCCTTTTTAGAACAGAGCCAAAGAGAAATAGAAAGCGTTGTTTGCTTAGTAAATGGACCTTTGCTGGATGGGGATGGTATTTTTTTTTTCCTCTTAGCTACTTGTCAGTCATTTTATCTTCTCTTTCCTCTTCTTTTTACCCTCCTCTGCCCTCCCCTCTCTCCAACACAGTAAAAGGTATTGTATGTCTTACGGTAACAAAGTCATAGCTTTTAGTTTTGTTACATCTGCCTCAAATAATTTTTGGAAGAAGATGAGGTATACAATAAATGGATGGATGGATGGATGAGTGGGCCACAGCTATCTAAGCATATGGCCCTTGAGCTTGTTGGCCAAGTCTTGCCTTTTTTTCACCTGGTTTTCTGAAATCATTAGGATAGGGACAAATTAAATGCTAAGCAAACCCTCCTGATAATTCTGTTTTCTTTTAATTGGGGTTCCTCACTTGTATTTGTAGATTGGGTTCGTCAGGCTATTTCATCCTTCCTGGGTAATATATCTGTAATCTAGGTATGCTGTCACCAGGTAGCAGGTCACTGATGCCCCTTTGTGGCCTGCTATCTAAATGTCTGGAGTTTCCATCGTCAATGCTAAGAAACACAAAATGAACTTCCTCATTTAACAATTGGGGAAGGTAAGGATTAGTGGGGTTAGGTGACCAGTCCAAGGTTATGCAATGAGTTAGTGACAGAGCCATGGCTAAGGTAGACAAATGGCATGAGTTTCCTGGAACCCAAAGCATGGTTATTTGGGATTAGAGTCAGTCGATGCCTTACTGCAGTTGGACGGGTAGAGGAAATTCCAATGACTGGAAGACCCAAGGAACCCCACAACTTAAGTCACCTTCCCCCTGGATCTTTAATTTCTAGTTTGCTGACATTTGTGGAAAAGGACAGAGTGGAAGTTTCTCTCTTTCAGATACATGTGTTTTTTTCTTTTTTAAGGCAATGGGGGAAAGAAACAGAAGACAAAAAGGTGGTGTGAAAGCATGAAAGAGGATAAATTTTGGCTGGGATTTGACTGAGGAACACAAACTTGGGAGGCCCACTGTTGCGAAGTATGAGGATTATAAAAATAACCATTTCTCTGGTGCCCCAGGAAACAATGTGCTGGGTGCTACACGTGCATTACCTTGCATCACCACAGCCAAGAGTATAAGTAAAATATTTAACAGTCAGGAAGGCGCAGACACCAAACTCTCAGAACTGACCCTGCCCACAGCTCAGGAACCGGGTCCGAAGCTCCTGTTGTGTCGGACATGGCCTTCAGGCTACTGATGCTATGGACGTCTGAGGGTCCCAGAAGCGGGTGGCTGGAGTGTTTGGGAGTGAGGGAAATCCAGGGGCTTAGGGCAGTGATTTTTCACCAACTGCTACAGATGCATCTGAATGTTCTAATAAGCAGAACACCTCCACTGGTGTGTACCAGCTGAACAGCAACCTGCAACTCAGATGTTGCTACCCCAGTTTCATAGATGAAGGTACCAAGGCTCAAGGGGTGAGGAGATTTCCCTGAGGGCCCATGGCTAGTAAGTGAAATGCTTGGCTGGGAAGGAAAGGATGTCAGAGTTGCTAGGCGGGTGTGGGAGTGTCTGGGCTGTGCTTCAGAGCGAGTGAAAGATTTCAGCTAGGAAATCTCCCCTGACAGTTCTCATCCGAGGAGCTTAGAGAAAAGCAGCTACTCATCGAAGAGCTTACAAGGGAGGATCTCAAGGCAACTTCTTCCTCCCCAGGGAGCCCCGAGTCTCATGGTAAATACGATGAAAGCTCATCAGCCGTGACCAGACGCTGAGGCCTCCCACCCCGCGAGGGACAGCACAACATTCCAGCTGCTCAGCTGGCCAGCCCTGTGTGCAAGGAACAGAATAGAATGGAATGTCCAGATATTGCCGGGCTGAGAGCCATGGAACAGAACATCTCAACGTGGCTGCAGGAAAGGCTGGCAGAAGTCAAACCAACTGGCCGATCATGAGCATTTAGGAAACACTTGGCATGTGGAGCATTAGCAGGTGTAAGGGGTCAGCTGAGAGGCCTTCCACTGGTGTCAAGTCACACAGCCAGTGAGGAGACAGCTTGTCCCTTTCACCCCATCTCCCATCTCCAAAGTGCATATATACCCATTAACAGCCGACTGATGCTTTAAACTCAGCACCAGGACATTAATTTTTGCAAACTGAAAAATTATTTTTACTGGATATTTAATCTAGGCTCACTGGAAGAAAATTAGGAATTATATATTAGAAATAAAGAAAGAGGAAAAATCACCCCAAATCTCATTTTAATGAGATATTCTTCCAAACATTTTTCTATCCAAATGAAATCCTACCTTATTTCTTTAGCAAATTCACTTTCCCGCATTTCTCACCTCATGTTTCTTTGAGCAAATAGAAGCCCTCCCTCAGACATAAACTCTCTTATCCTCTCACCACCAGGCCTGTGAACTTCCTCTCCATCTGTACACACACCCTCACCTTCCCTCCTATTTCAGAGGAAGTGGACTTGCTCTTGTCAAAAACCAATCCCTCCAGCCACTGAGGCACTGGATGCCATCCTCTCTCTCCTCCTGGTGACTCCACTCTGGCCATTACCCAGCACTCCTGCATCCTCAGGGTCTCATTCTCTTCATCATTCCCAGTAGCATACAACCTCTCCCCTGTTTAAAAATCCCCTCATGGAATGTAAATTGGCACGGCCACTATGGAAAACAATATGGAGGTTCCTTAAAAAACTAAAAATAGAACTACTATATGATCCAGCAATCCCACTCTTGGGCATATATCTGGAGAAAACTCTAATTCAAAAAGATACATGCACCCCAATGTTCACAGCAGCACTATTCACAATAGCCAGGATATGGAAGCAACCTAAGTGTCCATTTACAGATGAATGGATAAAGAAGATGTGGTACATACATATTATACAACGGAGTACTACTCAGCCTTAAAAAAGAACAAAATAATGCCATTGGCAGCAACATGGATGGACCTAGAGATTATCATACTAAGTGAAGTCAGACAAAGACAAATATCATATGATATCACTTCTATGTGAAATCTAAAAAATAATACAAATGAACTCATTTGCAAAACAGAAACATACTCACAGACATAGAAAACAAACTTATGGTTACCAAAGGGGAAAGGGGAAAGGATAAATTAGGAGTTTGAGATTAGCAGATACAAACTACTATATATAAAACAGATAAAAAACAAGGTCCTACTGTATAGCACAGGGAACTATATTCAATATCTTGTAATAAACCATAACAGAAAGAATCTGAAAAAGAATATATATATATGTATATATATAGACTGAATCACTTTGCTGTACACCAGAAACTAACACAACATTGTAAATCAACTCTACTTCAATAATAAATAAATAGATAAATATCTCCTCCCAGACCACTGCATTCGTTTCCTATGGCTGCTGTAACAAAGTACCAGAGACTGGGTGGCTTAAAACAACAGAAATGTATTGTCTCATAATTTTGGAGCCTAGAAGTCCAAAATCAAGGTGTTGGCAGGGCCACGTTCCCTCTGAAATCTGTAGGTGAGAATCCTTCCTTGCCTCTTCCTAGCTCCTGGTAGTGGCTAGCAATCTTTTACGTTCCTTGGCTTGCAGCTGCCTCTCCAGTTTCTACCTCTGTCCTCATGTGGCATTCTCCCTGGGTGTTTCTGAGTCTCTTCTCCTCTCTTATAAGGACACCAATCGTTTTCTATTAAGGGCCCACCCTACTCCAGCATGACCTCATCTTAATTTACACCTTAGGATGTAAATTTCAAAATAACAGTCACAGGTACTAGGGGTTAGGACTTCAACATAACTTCCAGAGGGGACACAATTCAACCCACACAACCTCTACAGCCCTCCTGCGTCTACTCCATCTCCATTTCTCTCCCCCATGATACTTCTCCAAAGCAGTTCCATCTCACTATCTTTACCTCTGTACCTCCCTGTCTTACTCTCCAACCCTCCACAAGCCCACTGTACCATGGAGATTACTTGTGTCATCATCCAAGCAACCATCACCAGAGTACTCTTACAGACTCTTAACTGGTCTCTCTGCTTCCACTTTTGCCCCTCAATTCATTCTCTGCACTAAGCCAGAGGGATATTCTTAAATATAAATCAGATCATGTCATTGCTCTGGTTAAAACCATCCTTTACATCAAACTTAGAATGAAAGCTAAATTTGTACATGACCTACAAGGTTCTTCTTTATCTGCCCCTGCCTGCTTCTCTGACATCCCCTCCTCCACACTCCTCTTTGCTCACTCATCACTGTTTATAATGACCTTGCTTACTTCTTTATGATCTCTTCCCTCCCCCTCCCCTAGAATGTGATCTCCAGGGAAACAGACACCTTGTCTCTCTTTTTGTGTGTGCACCCTCAGTGCAGAGGCAGTAGGGTCTGATGCTCAGCAGGTACTCAAAAACTATTTATTTATTTATTTAGGTAGATGTTATTTTATTTTATTTTTTTAACATCTTTATTGGAGTATAATTGCTTTACAATGGTGTGTTAGTTTCTGCTTCACAACAAAGTGAATCAGTTATACATATACATATATCTCCATATCTCTTCCCTCTTGCGTCTCCCTCCCATCCTCCCTATCCCACCCCTCTAGGTGGTCACAAAGCACCGAGCTGATCTCCCTGTGCTATGTGGTTGCTTCCCACTAGCTATCTATTTTACATTTGGTAGTGTATATATGTCCATGCCACTCTCTCACTTTGTCCCAGCTCTTCCCCCTCCCCTTATCCTCAAGTCCCTTCTCTAGTAGGTCTGAATCTTTATTCCCGTCTTGCCCCAAGGTTCTTCATGACCTTTCTTTTTTTTTTTAGATTCCATATATATGTGTTAGCATACAGTATTTGTTTTTCTCTTTCTGACTTACTTCACTCTGTATGACAGACTCTAGGTCCATCCACCTCACTCCAAATAACTCAGTTTCTTTTCTTTTATGGCTGAGTAATATTCCATTGTATATATGTGCCACATCTTCTTTATCCATTCATCTGTTGATGGACACTTAGGTTGCTTCCATGTCCTGGAAAAACTATTTATTGAATGAGTACAAACATTGCAGTAGATGGCCCTCCAAGATGACCCAATGATCCCTGCCTCCTAGTATTCATGCTGTTGTGTAGTCCCTTCCCACATTGCATAGGGCTAATTTCCATAATCAATAGAATATTGCAGAAGTGACAAGGTGGGACTACTGAGGTACGTATGAAAGACATTGTGAACTTTGTCCTATTCTCTAGGATCCCCTGCTCTGGGGGAAGCCAGCTCCTATTCCATGAGGATACTCAAGCTGTCCTATGGAGAGATCCATGGGGCGAGAAACTGAGGCCTCCTGGCAACAGCCATGTGAATGAGCCATCCTGGAAGCATCCTCTATCTGCATAAAGACTTCAGGTGACCGTAGCCCCAGCTGACATTTTGACTATAACCTCATGAGGGACTATGAACCAGAAGCCACTTCTGAATTCCTGACTCACAGAAACTGTGAGGCAACACGTGCTTATTATTTTAAGGCACAAAGTTTTGGGAGTAATTTGTTATGCATCAATAAATAATTAATACACTTGTAAATGCTATATTTTTTCGTTAAAAGATAAGATCATAATATACATACAGCTTAGAAAACAACTTTTTCATTTAAATAGTATATCATGAATATCTTCCATGTCATTAAATCCATATCTATATTCATTTTTAATAGATATTCAGAATTTCATTGAATAAATGTACCACAAATTAGCTAATCACTCTTCTAAGTCTCAAATTTTTCACTACTATAATAAAAACTGCAATGGCCATTTTTGTGAGTAATTCTTGATGACATTTATGGGTTTCTTAGGATACATTTAGAAGTGAAATGCCTGGATCAAAGGGTATATTTTGGGTGACACATTTCCAAATTGTGTCTCCAGAAAGCTTGCACGTTTCCTTCCAGGAGGATCTGAGAGCATCTGTGTAGTAGGCAAACTCTTCAAAAAACTTTTACTATTTTGCCCATCAGATAGGCTTTCAAAATGGCCTTTGATGATTTGAACATCCATCTCTTTGATTCTTAATTACAGCAGCTTTGAAACTATGTATATGAGCAGCCCTGGGTGAGGAGGTCTCAGAGGTGGAGAGGGCTCTGCCAGCCTCCTCCTTTGCCCAGCCCACCATCCCCTCCCCACACAGCCCTGGGGGAGGCCTGGACTTCCTCTGTTTCTAAGCCATCCCCTTCTTCTTCTCTCCCCGGGGCATGGGCAGAGGAGGAATAAGGGGTTTCCTTCTCGAGGCCAGGCTTGGTTTGCCCCTGCGGATGAAAGCTCTGGCATTGCTAGGCCCCCCAGCCTGCCAACCCTGTCCTGCGGGCTGGCGGGCTAGCGTCCAGCTGTCTGTCCTCTCCACCGTTCACTGGGGAGAGGCCTGTTCTCACAGATAAGGAAAAAACACTTACCTGTAAGGAGAAGGAAAGAAACGGTATTTAAATTAGTAATGCCACCGGCAGGAGTCAGGTTAACTTTGCAGTCAGACTAAGCCATTTAGAGGTCCACTCCTCAGAAAGAAGATGGGTTCCACTGTTCTCAGGGAGGCTTCCTGACCCTCCTGCTTGGGGTTCCCACAGCTGGGAGCTCTCCAGTGGGCATGCTTCTCTCCACTTTCTGGAGTGTGAGGAGAAAGCAGAGGGAAAGGGGAGAAGGGGGAGGAGTATCAGGCCAGAGGGGAGGGAGGGAGAGAGGGAGGGGAGGGAGGGAGAGAGGGAAGGGAGGGGGGAGGGGAGAAAAAGCGAAGAAAGATATGGGGGAGAGAGGAAGGAAGGAGAAAAGAGCAAAAGCAATGAGGCAGACGGATTATGGGAACCCAGGCCGGGTCTGTCTGGCAGTTAGTGATACCGTCAAAACACACAACTCAACCCCCAGCACTGGGGTGAGCCATGCGGATTTTATGGTGATTCCCTGGGGAGAAGGAACGGGTTGTGTCACACCTCAGAACAGCAGGCCCTAATCAAACTTTCCCATTTTCCTCTCGCCTAACTCTCCCAAAGTCTATCTTTGAAAAATCCCTTCGATTTCCAGATGCTTCGGATCTTCATCTCAGCTTAGGTACCCCGCAGAGCACGAGCAGGACGACCCCTGGTCTGCAGGTTGGCCGAGCCCCTCACACCTGGAGGCCCTCCTGCCTCCCTCTCCATCCCCCGCTGCTCCCCGGGTTATTCCAGAAGCCAGCTCAGCACTCTGCCCAGAGTTGTGTGGTTCCCTGAAGGCTTCTGTCTCCCTGAGTCCCCACGACCACTGCAAGACCCAGCTTACTCCGCCAGCGTCTCCCTAACTTGCTTTTTCTCAGGAACGGGACAGATGGTGACGCCTGGTGGATGGTAGGACGTCAGGGTGTCATGAAAACACTCACCTGTCCTCTGGAGCTGTTCATCCCCGGAGCGTGCAGGGGATGCCCACCTTCCTTCTAGGTAATGAGAATTCTGATCTTTTATATACCCAGTGCCTGTTTACACGTGTTCACACAGTTCACAGTTATCTCCTAGAGCTGGGACTGAAAGGAAGGGGAGAAGAGGGGCCCTCAGTCCTCTCCTGCACTTATAGGCACTGAACCAGGAGAAAACTGCAACCCCAGGTGAATGATTTGCTCAAGGTCATGGAGTCAGCAGGTCTGAGGTGGGACCACAGCTTTGTCTCCAAACCCCATTCAAACCTCTTCCATACCCCACACTCCGGGCTGCATTTTATGATCCCCCTGGACCCTAGGCACTTATGTTTTTGTGGACTTCTTCTCCCATAAAAAATATTAAAAATGATACTTTGTGATTGCATTGGTATAAAGACAAATATAATCCTGGTGGGATTCATTATTCTATATTCATTATTATTATATTTATTTTTTCTTCTGATTTTAAAATCAAAACCTTTTTATGGCCCCTCAAATTCCCATGGGCCCCAGGCACAGTGCCTGCTGTCCCAAGGGACCATGGGCCCACCCTGCTGCCTTGCCTTAAACACTGTGCACGGATACACCGCAGTCCAGCTTTTCAAAGTGCTTCCACAGCTTTGGAGGGAGATGAGATTATTAGGAAGGAAAAAAAGATCTAGCTGATTAATAATGTAAAACACCTGTGCGCCTTACAGACCGCCAGCTGTGAAACACACAAAAGCCACAGTTGATCTGACAAATAGCCAAGGGGCTGGAGTTTGAGTTCCCCTGGGATGCTCACCCACCTCTTAGTCTCCACCTTCCCACCCCACCCTGACAAAACCAGCTTCACCAAACATCTGCCTAACGCCACTACAGAGAGAGCACTCCTCTTTCTTTCCTGGCGAGTTGACATCAAGGACTTTTATCACAAAGATCAAGAGGAGGTGTGCTGTGACTGGGGACAGCTCCACCATTCCAAAATGATACCGGGGGACGGTGTTCAATTAAGAGGCTGAGTTACTCTTTCTGTGTGAGCCTTTGAAGATCTCAGGTCATGGCTTCTATAATTCTACTGCAGGTATCTGCAAGAGTCACAGCCTGTCTTTTTGCCTTCAGGGAGGGGGCAACTAGAGCAGAGATGGCAAATGTGGGTTGCACGTGCGACTGGGTCCCCTGCCCAGATTGGAGCAGATACTTCCACTCAGTCACGCACTCTGTCTGCAGAGACTGGGGTCACCTTGGAATCCTTCACAGCCCTGATAGAACAGTGTTCTGCTGGCACCTGCAAGTTCACCCATGTGAGACCTGCTAGCCATTCCCGGTCTCAACCATTCTCTTTGGTCCTTACTCCCTACACTCTTTTTGAAACTTTAAAGAAATACATGCATGAGAAACCCAAACAGCACTGCATATTTTTAACCTTTGAAATTATTATAAGTATATGCATACACTTATATACATATAATCACTGTTCCCATTTCACAAAGGCAGAAAGTGAGGCTTGACGAGGTTAAATATTTAACCCAGAACATAATTACTGACAAATGGTAGAGCTGGGGTTTGAATAGAGGCTGACTCACCCAAGCCAGAACATAGCTTAATGGAGATGCAAGTTCTAATAGGGATGCCTTAAATTAATGATGAAACATTGGCTCTGGAATTCCTGGCAATGGGAAGCTAGGGAAATTGGGGTATCATTACCCCAGAACCACGTCAGGTGAGCCTGCCTAGTGAGACTGAGATCTTAATTTGTCCTCCCATCAAAGGCTCAAGAGGCAATGGGAAGACTGTAAAAGAAAGGGAAGCAGGCTGCTCTGGGACACATGCATCTGTTTCTCCAGGGCCACATCTGCCTCTCTTCAGATGCTCTCAGCTGCTTGCCTTTTGGCTCCTTGGGAGACCCTGGCAGTGTCTGTGCAAGAGTCAGGTCCCCAGGGTGGCCTCTGTATCAACTGCTGGCTCTCTGCTTAACCCCGATGACCCAGAGTTATAGGAAAGTTCCCCATTTTTATATTTCCACCAGTCATCTCCCTGCAGGAAACCTTTAGATCTGTAAGTCATGTGCCTGAAAGAGGTTAGAATCAAGTAGGGGAAAGGTGAGCAAAGAATCCTCCCCACCCAGCATCTGGGAAGGATGGTGGTGAGACTGGGCCACTGGAGGTGGACCCTGCCCCGAAGGGCCAGCCCCTGCAAAACAGAGGGCACCAGAAGGGTGAAGTCTGAGGAGAGCTCCTTATTCTGCCTTCTGTTCCTCCTTCCCTGTCTCAGCATCCCATCCACCTCTATAGGCTTTCTCTCCTGGTCCACGCCATTGCGATTCACAAATCCCCATCTGTGTGATCCTCTACCCTACCGTGGCACTTGACCTAGACTCCTCTACGAGAAATGAGGTGAGGTGGGGTGAGGAGAGGATATGAGCACTCATTAAGCACTTAGTATGTGCAAGTACTTCATGTATCTTATTTCGTCTTCGGCCCTTTGAATTGGCTGTACAATCTGAATTTTATAATGGTGCAAACGAAAGCTGAAGAGATTGAGTAATTTGCCCACAGAGCTTGAAGGCAGTGCTAAGAGTCTGTCCCGAGTCTAAACACAGATAGTCCCTCCCCCAGATCCTGATTTCGGAGTCTGGGGTGGAACCTAAGAATTTGCCTTTTTAAAAATATTTATTTATTTGGCTATGCCAGGTCTTAGTTGTGGCATGCAGGATCTTTTAGTTGTGGCATGTGGGATCTAGTTCCCTGAACAGGGATCGAACCCCGGGCCCCCTGCATTGGGAGTGAAGACTCTTACCCATTGGACCATCAGGGAAGCCCCAGAATTTGCATTTCTAATGAGCTCTCAGGTGCTGCTGCTGCTGGGGTAGAGGGGGAACCACACTTTGAGAACCGCTGCTTTAAATCATAAGATTGGGTATCTAATGGTGGAGTTTCAACTTTCTAGCAGGAAAATATGTGGGGCTCCAGGGATTTTTTCCAGCGACCCTGGAATCATATCAAGTAGACAGCTGCCTCCGCATCCCTGGGCAGCCTGCTTTTGCTCAAGCCTTTGATGTGCTTCAAGGTGGAGCCGTAGCGTGTGCCCAGTCACTTGATCTTTGGAGAAGGGCACCTCAGTGCCGGGACTCTAGTCCTGGTCGTGCGGAGGGCTGGAACTGCCGAAGCACATGGGAAAAAAGAGGAAAGGCCAGGACCGCAGCTGCGGGGCTGCTTCGGAGGCTGCAACTAAGCTTTTCATCAGCTGGAGCCCTATTTGCCCTCAGGGTGAGTCTGACGGGGGGGCTGACAGGCCACAGCAGATGCTGTCTGGGCACAGCAGCTGCTTCCACCTGCCCTGTAATCAACACAAAGCAGCAAGGAGGTTAAAAGGCAGAGCAACTGCTCCCCTCGGGGCTCCCCACCCAAGGCTGGGGAAGCTGACACACAGAGGGCGGAGGAAGGAGCTTCCTGCTCACCCAGGCTGTCCCAGGAACACTCTCCTTAACGGGGTAGGAAACCCAGGATCAAGAGAAATTAGGTAATGAAGGCAGCATCCAAATGCCCATGAAGGTGCAAATAGCAGCCCCGTGCCCCCATTCTAATAAGAGCTCACATTTATTGGGCTTTTACTATGTTCCAGGCAAAGCACATTAGATGGATTACATAATTTACTCCTTACAACAGCGCTATCAGAAATTTACTATCCTCATTTACTATCCTTATCCCCTGATAAGGAAAGTGGGGTTCAGAGAGATTGAGGAAACTGCCTAAAGCAGCACAGCTACTAAGTAGCAGAGCTGGGATCTGAGTTGAAATCTATCTTCTCCAGATGCCATGCTCTCTCTTATAATGCCTCCCTACTAAGGTTGGATTCCCATTGTTCATTTATTCATTCACTCATTCATTCATTCCTACATGCATTCCTTCACTTAAACATTTTAGGCACTGGGAGTAAGAAAGGAAGACCTAGTCTTTACACTCAAGAAATTCACAGATGTGGAGAAGAAAAACAAGTGATTCACAGAGGGATAAATGCCATGAAGGGCAAGTACAAGAGTGCAAGGACTAGGGGTGTTAGATGAGGGCAGCTCACCCACGTGGGCAGGGACAGAGCCCTGGATGCATCGTCAGAGGTGGTAATACTTGAATAAATGAATGAAGAAGCCAGTCTCCTGACCCCCAGTGAAGGGCTGGCTTAGTCTGGATGTGGCACAGGTGACGGCAGATCATCCCATTTAGGAGGCTTGTGAGCTTCCTAGTCCAGTGGTTCTCAACTCTGTTGCACAATGGAATCATCTGGAGAGGTTCTAAAAGTCCCTATGCCCTGGCCCCTGCCAGTCAATCAGAATTCTGGGGTAGGGACTCCCCAGGTGGTGCCAGTATGTAGCAGAGTTTGAGAGCCACTGTTCTAGATGGACCATGGGCGCTCCGATAGAGCTTTGCAGGCGTTCACCCATTGCTTGCTCCTGTTGCCCATCAAATGAGCCAGGGTTCAAGGAAAACTAAAGTGGGCCCTTGGTGAGTCTGGAGTTTCAAGCAGAGGTGATCTAAAGGCCTGGGAACACCAGTTATGCTTTTGTGACTTCTTCCAGCTGAAGGTTGAAACTTCAGAAAAGTGGTTGTGAGAAGGGAACCGCTGGATAAATACGTAGAGTGAGAATGTAACTCCAGATCTAGATTTATCTTTAGCTCTCTCTCCAATTACACAGTCAGATCTCGGGATCTGGTACTTTGACCCATGACTGATGCCAAAGAAATGGTTACCTCATAGCAAGGGACTCAGTGCATCTCAGGAAGACATGGAAGAGCCTTTTTGGTAAGAGAATGGTAACAACAGCAATGGCCATTTTTGAGTTCTTACTAAACACTGCTCCAGGCCAAACACTATTCCTTTAATCCTTACACCAAATTCGAGAGGTAAGTATTATTCTTCTTCCCATTTTAGAAAGGAGGAAGTGGAGGCCTAGAGAGGCCACCCAGCCAATAAGTGGTAGAAGTGAGATTTGAACCCAAATTCCAAAGCTCTTCCCACTGGACCATGTCATCTCTATTGAGTATAAGGGAGTCACTGACATGAAAAAGGGAACTTTAATCTAAAATTGAAGGGGAGTGAAGGAAACCAGATAATACTGCGAAACCAGACTCAGTGGAAGACTCTCCTCCATCAATTTTTCTCTATTTGACCATTTCCATCAGTGAATGTAAAATCGTACCTCCCATCTTGTAAAAAGCCCTCCCTTGACCCCACTGCCCCCGCCTCCCCGATTACTGCTCCATTTCTCTGCAAAGCACAAAGTTGTTTGCATCGGTGTGAGCAGAAGTGTGCGAGATGAGCTGGGAAGGGAGGTTTGGGGGCATCCTCTGGACTGGGGGGCTTTGTGTCCTTCAAGGTGCTGTTGGGGAGGCTAATCCTGGCTTCCTTTTCCCATTTCTCTCTCTGCCTCCCAGGAAAAGCTGTGTCGAGGCTGGGGCAGATGAGGGGTGCGGATGGTCAGACAGGGTGGGGGCAGTAGGGAACGGAGGCTAAGAGCTGAGATCAGAGCCGAGATCCTGCTCATCAGAGGTCAGGCCAGAGCTGCCTGAGATGTGGTCATTATTCAGACCATATTCTCCCAAGCACAGTTATAACTCAACTAACTCCCACGGCAAATCGCTGAAGAAAGTTTGTTCCCATTTTAGAGATGGGAAGTCTGAGGCTCCCAGGTTATTTCTTTGGGATCTGAAGGAAACCAACATTTGCAGAAACCCTGCAATGTCCTAGATACTTTGCTAAGTGTTGAACATACTTGATTTCATTTACGCATCAAACAATGTCGTAGGGAAGGATGTCTTCATTTTACAGAGGAGGAAACC
Source organism: Balaenoptera ricei (assembly GCF_028023285.1). Classification (NCBI taxonomy): domain Eukaryota; kingdom Metazoa; phylum Chordata; class Mammalia; order Artiodactyla; family Balaenopteridae; genus Balaenoptera; species Balaenoptera ricei. The sequence continues at coordinate 67,381,724 of NC_082640.1, forward strand.
AAGGCATGAGAGATTAAACTCCTTGACCGAGGCACCCAGCACGTGTTAAGCTAAAACTTCAAACCAAGAAAGGGCCCAGGAGGAACCTGCCTTGCTGGCTTTATCTCAAAGAGTATCCCCCAAAATTTGCGGGCTGGGGGAGAAGGTAGCTCAGTGGCCAAAGTGACCTGAAACCCACTTAGACTGTCATTTCATGCCTCATCCTTGGGAGGTAAACAACCTGACTCCAGCCCAGATGCTGGGCCAGCTCACAGGGAACATGGCTCTGTGATCACCAAATCCACACAATTCATAACCATACATGTCAGGAGGAGCCCCAGATGCCATCATTTCAAACAGGCTGTAAAGAGACAAGTGAGGGATAATTGGGGCAATCTCATGATTTAGGCAGCTTGGCTGGGGGCGGGGGGGCTTCCCAGAGGAAAAAGGGTTTCAGAAATGCTGGGTTGGGAGTCAGGTCAGGGTAGTGCTTGGAAAGGGGGATTTGGACTCAGCTTGGTTTCTAACCTGGCTCTGCTTACCAGCTGTGTTGGCTAACTTCTCCCAGCCTCAGACTTACCATCTCTAAAATGGGAACAAACTTTCTTCAGCGATTTGCCATGAGACTTTGGTGGGGTAAACTGCGGAGCGCTGGGCACATAAATGGTAACTTCATGAGTGGCAGCCAGCTAATAGAGAGACAATCGGTTTGGCTTTTGGAAGCAAGGGGAGGAAAGCCATAGCTCAGAGATAAGTGAGACTGTTTCTTTCTACCCTCAGACCTGAGAAAGGACAAGCTCAGCATCTGGGCCACCTCCTTCAGGATTCTTGGAGAAGAATCCTAAGAATTCATGGAGATTCTCCATAGATTCCTGCAGAATTTTGCTCTCAGTTGCTAGAGGACAGAGGTTTCCTAATGTCTAAATGTGACTTATTTCCCCGCAGCTCCTTGTGAAGGGAGGATGGGAGGAGCCACTGCCCACACCTCACCTACCCCAGCAGTGGGGCAGCTCTGGAGTAATAACGAGGTGATCTGGAACAGCCAGGGATGTGGTTCAGAACTAAGAATATCTCAGGCACAGTTGACAAGAGACAGCTTTCCAGGCCAAGCACCGTCCCCACAGATGGGCACGTCCTCTGCCTGCATCCCCGAAATCCCATTAGCCTGCCTACCACACGCCGCTCCAGGGCAGGGCTTCCTGCTCTCAGCACACCTGAATTGTCCACCTCAAGACAGCCCTGAAAACAGGACACAAAAGAAACAGGTGTCATCCTTTTTCAGGGAAGGCTTAGAAATGGCTTCATTCATTAAGCAAGAAGCAGGGACCACAAGGCATGTCCTTGCTTTCAAGGGAATGTACTACACAGCTGAGAGCGTGGAGAGACATCACAAAGCAAGTTATTAAGGATCAAAAGGCGCGCCCCATACAATAAGCACTTGAGCTGTTTGAAGGAGACTGATCTCTGGAGGGTGGGGTGCAGATGGGAAGGCTTAATGGCAGATGTGGGGTTTGGGCTGGGCCTTGGGAAAGAAGGATTTTACTGAGAGAGAGAAATGGAAAAGGTTTTTGTTTTCTTTCGGATGGAGTGGCTGGTAGGAGCAAGGTGTGAGGGCAGGAAAGCGCAGAGCATGTTAGGAGGTGAGGAAGAGGCAATTTGAAGGGCAATCTGGGTACCGGCGGGGAGCAGACGCAGGGGAAGTAGGGGAAGCCGTGCCCACCAGGCCATCGCGGGTGGTGAGGGCGGCCGAGGACTGACGGACGGGAGGCTCGGGCTTGATCATGGGGGCAGTGGGAAGTGGTTGCAGGATCTTGAGTCGGGGCTTGTCTGTTCACCTTGGCAGAGAGAGGCATGCAAGGTGGACTGTGGGGTGGCGGCCAGGATGTAGCCATGCAGAGGTGAGAACCGAGTGGAGATGGGGACCCAGATTGCTTGTGGCAGCCGCAGGCACAGACAGCAGTAGATAGAGGCAGCTTCCAAGGGAAGAAGGCTTGAAGGGGTGACGTGACTCACTGCCCTGTGGGAGCGGAGGGGGAGACAGGAGTCCGAGGTGACTCCTACTCTCCAGCTAGAGTGACTGGATAAAAGGAGTCATAGAATCATGAAAGGCAATGAGGTAGTGGGGGAGGGGCTGGCTTTTCAGGGCAATTGGCCGGAAATGCAGAATGCACACTGCTGTGTGTGGAATAGGGAATGAGGAATCTGGAGATGGGTGAGATGGGTCTTGAGAAGGTTTCTCTTCGACTCCAGACACAATGCATCAATATCAGATGCTCCCTGGGGAAGGCTCAGTGCAAATGCACACCCATCCCCGCCTCCTGGACCCCTCTTTTTGCCCCACCCCTAAGTCATGAGTAGAAGCTCCAGAAAAAGCCCTAGAACTGCCCTGATGTCCTCATCCCACATCATCGTTTAATTATTTCACTCCCAGACCGTAGGTGCCATGTAATAATATTGTTGCGGCCAACAGCAATTGAACAGTAAAAAGGTTAATTGCATTTATTACTAAAAAACTCTGTGCGAAAGGAAGGTGTTCAAACAGTTGGGCAGACTTGTTGAAAGCTAATGCTGTCACTAAATTGAATTTCAAATGAACTTTACATCCATAGTTCATTTTGCTAATTTCATTCTCTGCATCTTGCAATTTGTTGACAGTGATTGACTATTTAAGTGAATAATATCTGTGTACCGGGATCATTTAGTAATAGAAGATGCCACACATGATCATAACGTTAATGAGTATTGTTTACTTAAATTTTCATCACCTAACTTAGTCTGTAGAAGGTATTGGCTCATCAGAGCTAGCCCCAAAATTCAGGGGACCAGAATGACTGTAGGAACACAGGGCATTGGAGTGATCTTCACACCAGGGGCTAGATGGGTTCCTATACATTTAAGACACCCGACCACAGATTCACATCATTCATGGGCCATCTATCACAAATTTTTTTTTTTTTTTTTTTTTTTACAGCAAAAAGAAGTCAGAAACACACACAGATTTCTGGGTTTGGAATCTCAGAATCTCTTTTGGATGGATTACTGACTATGCTGGTGATGAGAAAAACATGACTTGTACATGGGGAGTACAGAGGCAAGGTGAGGAGGGGTTTAGTATAGAGCTACAATAGTGCTATCTGGATGGAGCTACAAGTAACAACACACACACACACACACACACACACACAGCCTAGGGCCTGAAATTCTCAAATCTCAATGTGCATCAGAATAATCTGGATACTAGTTTAAAAATGTAGATTCCCAGACTCTACTCTTGAAGACATCTAGGAAGGGGCCCTAAAATCTGCATGTGAAATAAGCACCTGAAGTGATGCTAATCTGGGTGGCTCTTGATGACACTTTGAGAAACACTATTCATCCCTAAACATTCACCGTGACCTGCCTCAAATTCTTTTCCCAACGGTTTTGGATCCATTCTACTCCTTACTGCCTCCCCTCCCACCCTCAAAACAACTTTATGAAATAATCCCTATTATTATCTCTAGGCTATGATTGAGGAAACTGAGGCACAGAGAGGTTAAGTGTACAGTGATTAAAAGTCCAGATTCTGGTAACAGACCAGGAAAAGAATCTTGCTTTTGATTCTTACTGTGTAACCTTGGGCAAGTAAATTACTTAACCACTCTGACCTCAGTTTCTTCAACTGTAAATGCACTATTAATCCCCCCCCAAAAGAGGATTAAGTGGGATTAGGTACTAGATATAATGCCTAGTGCCCAGTAAGCATCCAGTGAACTGCAGCTGTTACTCTTAGTTGGCTCTGAACACAAGCCCTGCCCAGAACGAGACCAAAAGAAGCAGGGAGCACGGACAACGAGATGGCCAGCCCAGAATTTTGAACAATATGTATGCATGACATATTGAGAAAATTAATAATAATTAGAAATAGAAAAAGTATACTAACAGCTATTTATTTACTCATTCACAAAACAAATGTTCTTTTAATGCTCAGTTCTTTTGCACATCCGCTTGTATGGAAAAGTAAGAGCAAAAAGAGGGAAGGCAAACCCCCTGCAATTTGAGTAAATTCCAATACACTCTCCAAAAAGGACCTGGACCGTCACACCTCCAAGTTCATCTTCACTACAGAAGATGGTTCCCATTTTTTATTTTTTTCCAAACAAAAGGCCAGTCAGACACATCAACTCAGATCGAAATTACTGCCTATCGGAATGGCATTAGCCAACCTGTGTCTATTTCTGCAGCCTTCAACCCCCAGTTCTATTTGGTGAAAGATGAGAAACAAATACATTGGCAGCTTGTCATGAAATATTTTCTCCCTAAATCCAATATACCATGTGTGATTCAAATCTAATTATACTCTTAAAAAATTAAAATCAATGCTTCTGTTTCCAGTATGGCCATTTGTTCTTAGTGAGTTTGACTTCACAATGAAGAGACTATAAAGTCTGGTGAGAACTTTGTCCATTCAGGAAAATTGTGTGTTTCTGCAGGTGGTTGATGGGGCCAAGGTCCTGGCATAGGCAGAAGTGGTCAGCACGAGCAAAGCCAAGGTCAAAGTTGTCATATTTTATTGACTGTCAGTTTAGTTATGTTTTATGGCCACAGAATGTAAGTCCTTGAAATTATGCTTTGGGGGTAAAAAGGAAGGCAGTAATTTGCCTACGTATTGGAGTTTCAGTTGGTACAACTGATTCGTACGTTGCTTGAGATGTGCATATTCTCCAACCTGGTCATTCCTCGTATGGGAACAGAGCCTACAAATATCCTCACGTATGTGCACAAAGCATATTGCTAGGATATTAACTGAAGCACTCTTAGTAATACCATAAAACTGTAAACAACCTGAAAGTCCATCAACAAACACATTTTTTGTACCATCTATAAAATGGAATACTATGTATTTTATGAAAGCCTGGATGTATAAGTTTGCTAGTGCTGCCATAACAAATGCCACAGAATGGGTGGCTTAAACCACAGAAATTTATTTTCTCAAAGTTCTGGAGACTAGCAGTCCAAGATTAAGGTGTCAGCAGGGTGGTTTCTTCTGAAGCTTCTCTCCTTGGCTTGCAGACGGCTGCCTTCTCCCTACGTGTACAGGTGCCTGATGCCTCTGTCTGTGTCCTAATCTCCTCTTCTTAAAAGGACACTAGTCGTATTGGATTAGGGCCCACACTAATGACCCATTTTAACTTAACTACATCGTTAAAGGCCTTATCTCCAAATACAGTCACATCTTGAGGCACTGAGGGCTAAGGCTTCAATATATGAATTTTGGGAGATATAATTAAGTCTGTAACACTGGACTAGCTCCATGTACTCTGACTTGGAAAAGTGGCCATGAAATTCTGCTTAGAGAAAGAAGTAGGTTGCAGAAGAGCATGTATGGTATGATCCTGACGTTGCTTTAAAAATAATGTATGTGCGTGTGTGTGTGTGTGTGTGTGTGTGTATAGAAAAATGTCAGCAGAGACATACCCTAAACAGTTAACAGTGGCTCTCTCAGGAGAGTAGAATTGGAGTGCAGAAGACGCCAACTTTTTATTTTATAAATGCCTGTATTGTTAGTTTGATTTTTTTTTTTTTTTTTTTTTTTTTTACCACAACCAAGCAATAAGTTTGTAATTCAGTTTTTGCAAACCTGGCAGGAAAAAAGGAAGGCTGCTCTTTCTTGCTGGGAAGGGCCAAAGACAATGTCTGCCTCAGTATCTGTGTCATCATCACCATATCAAGTGCCTACTATGTGCCTAGTATTTCACTACAAATCTCATTTGATCGCCCGCCATAATGCTGTAAGCTACATATTAGTGCCCACTTTTTACAGATAGAGTACCTGTGCTCAGAGAGAGTAAACTACTGGTCCCGAGTTACCCAACAAGTAAGTGGCAGAGGCAGGAGTTAGGCCTGTGCCTTCCAGAGGCCGTCCCCTGGGCCACGTGGATGGCTTGAACCAATCCTTTCCTTTCATCAGAAAACCAGCTTGGGGTGCCTGCTGCTGAGCTTGGTGGCGGAAGGGAATTAGTGACATTTCCTTAGGGAAGGGGGTGCCCCCTCTTTGGCGCCTGGGGGCTAGATCAGGAGGTGACCAGCATGAGTTCTCCAACTGCTGCTACTTCAAGCTAACATTCATGAGTGCCCACGACATGCCTGGCTCTGTTATAAATGCTTAACGTCAATTAATAGATCCCTCAAAAACACCCCCATGTTATAGATGAGAATAGTGAGCTATTTCACAAAAAGAGAAGGAATCCGAGGGAGCATGTACTGCTGGCTTTGGGCAGGCTGGTGAACAGCTCGGTGCCCTGCTCGCAATTACTCACAATAATGAGGAGGCAGGAAGAGCATGAATAATACAAATTCCCTGATAATCAAAAAGGGCCAACTGAAAAATGTGGGCCAGATGGCAGTGGGAGCATGCGGATTCACCATTAAGTGAGATCATGCATGCTGCCGTGCCAAGGACAGTGCCTGGCACAGTGTGTGTCCCCCTGGCCAAGCAGGAGTTCAGTCTCAGGCACAGGCAAAGGGCTGGGTGCCTGGGGTGGGTGCTGAGCAGGGGCCACACTGATCCTTGGGCTGCCAGGCGAGGGCTGACATCCGGAGCTGAGACTGAGACCCAGAGCCAAATACACAGTTCGATCAGGAACCAATCTGGGAATTGTAGACCAGAGCTGAGAGTTCAGACTCAGTGATATGGGGTGAAGCCTGGGGGTTCTTCCTTGGCCACAGGGGCAGAGCTGCAGAAGGGGTCTCTACAGTGGGTGGGAAGTGAGGATGGAGGGAGCTGGCCGGCTTGAGCTCAGAGTAGGTGCCAAACACAGGCTAGTTTCCTTCCATTCTGAAGCTAAGGGGTGTTATTAGCGCATTGGCGACACTTGGGGTGCCTTGGAGCTCCATATTTCTAGCCGACATTTTAATTAATGCCCTTAAGATGGGTCAGAATTCATCCGGGTATTGGGTCCAGCTGGTGATTTCGTGGAAGGAGCATTGGTCAAAGCTGCATACAAAGGCAGGGAGAAATAGACAAAACTCTCCAAGACAGAATGGGGACCAACAGGGAGGAACGCAAAGTCAGACAGTGAGGTTCAAAATATCATTGCAGGGCTTCCCTGGTGGCGCAGTGGTTGAGAGTCTGCCTGCCAATGCAGGGGACGCGGGTTCGAGCCCTGGTCTGGGAAGATCCCACCTGCCGCGGGGCAACTAAGCCCGTGAGCCACAACTACTGAGCCTGCGCGTCTGGAGCCTGTGCTCCGCAACAAGAGAGGCCGCGATAGTGAGAGGCCCGCGCACCGCGATGAAGAGTGGCCTCCGCTTGCCACAACTAGAGAAAGCCCCCGCACAGAAACGGCCAAAATAAATAAATAAAATAAATAAATTAAAAAAAAAAAATCTGCACAAGATGGCTGGAGAGGCAGGCTGGACAACCCTGTACATGAAGTATAATGTGATACAGCTGCTAGGAAAGCTCCTGCAAATTTAGTCTGCATTCCCAGAAGCATGGTGTTTAGGTCAAGCGAAGTGAGGGTCCCATTGTCCTCAAGAGCAGTCGTAGACCAGCAGCCCAGGGGCTGGATCCAGCCTGCAGACACACTTTGTTTGGCTTATAGCACGCTGCAGGAAAAACAAAAAAGAAAGAGAAAACTGATCTGATAAAAATCAAAAGTTTTCCAGTAGAAACCCAGGTTTCTGGCAGCTTTTGAAGAGTTCAGAAACTCTGGCACCACCTTTATGATGGCACCAGCTAGAAGTGAACACTGTCTGCTTTCTTTCGGTCATGCACTCGCTTCGCAGTTTGCCACAGTGCTCACCACCCCCTGTCGTCCCCAAATAGCGAGACTGAGGGCTAGTTGCCTTTGATGGTTGAATTTGCAGAGACAAACTTTTCAGGATCCGTGTCTCTATGAAAAGTGGGAAAATAAAAGAAGGAGAAGCCCATGTGATTTTACTGTACCTGGCCTGCTCTATTTATTTTCATTACTAGTCTGGTGTCTGTAGAAGTTTGAATTTGCAGTCTGAGTGCAGTACACGCAGAGGAAGAAGCACAGCATGTAGGAAGGTCTTACAGGGCAGGGTTACAGTAGCTGTAGATATTTAGCCTGGAGAAGAAAAGGCTCAGAGGATGCATGATTCTGGAACTGCAGATATTGGAAGGACTGTCAGAGGACAGAGAGACTGGCTTATGTGTTACTTTGGTGGGCAGACAGATGACGCAAGTTCCAGAAAAGCAGATGTCAGCTTAATATGTGGAGGAATGTTTGAGAAACCAAACTTTCCAAGTAGGAATGAGGAGAAATGCCGGCAAAGACAAACCAGTCTCTGGAGGAGTGGAGAGCTAAAAGAGCCTGGAGTTGTCAGGGGATGGGATAGAAAGAACTAAGGAGAAGGCAGTACATATTCAGGAATTCTGGTCCAGCCATTTATTCACTGTGGCCTTGAATAAGTTGCTTAACTTGATGCCTGGAAGACAGACATTAAAATCATGCCACCTTTTAGAGACGTGGTAAGGGTAAAACTAAAGTAATAAATAAAAATCAAGTAAATTATTTTGTATAACATTTGGCATGTAGTAAATAAATGTTAGCTATTACTATTTGCAATTGGGTGAAAGGTTAGATAATTTATTTCTAAGAGCATTGCCAAGTCTAAGTTCCGTGACTTTTATGTCTTATTCATCTCCATTTCCTCCCTCCAAGAAGTTGCTGAAAAGAAAGAAAATGAGTGAGTTCCAATCTCATTTTCTTTTATTGCTTTTCTCCCACTCCCACCAAGCCACTTCTAACTCACGAAATGGCCACAGGCTAACTTTGTGAACTACAGACTTTATTTTTAGCTCCTTCTATGGCCTCTTCTTTTGTGCCACACATCCTGAAAGTCAGCTAAGGTTTGCAGAAGGTATGCCCATTTGAAAATGTCTGCTCATGGCCATTGCTTCAAATCTAAAGTTGACTGCCCTGAGATCTTTTATCAGGAATGATGTTGTCAATGGACTGAATCAAGTTCAAGATCAATCAGCTTCTTACCAAACGAACCTGGAACCAGACTGTTGTGTATTGGTTTGATATCATTTCCAATCCACTTGTTTACGACTTAAGTGAAATTGTTTTAATCCATTTATGACAAAGACAAAAAAAAGTTGGTTTTAGAAGTAAAATGGTTTTGATGTAAGAATGAAGTAAGCTGTATCAGGATGTCATCATCTCATCTGTTGTCAGTGGATAAAGCACTTAGTAGCTCAGCTGCTGAGGGGCCCTGCTGGGGGCTTATCAGTAAGAACAAGTGGAGAAGCAGCTATGGCAAGGGGACATTTAGAATATAAATAGCAAGTGTTGTATTGGGGAGTTTAAGTCTGGGCAAAGCCACCATTTGCTGACCTAGCTCTCCAAAGATCTTGAGACACTCATTCCTGCGTGGCCAGGCTGCTCTTGGTCGGCAGAGGTGTTAAACCGTGTGGCAGTCTCAGGAAGAGAAGGGACATCCGTTCCTGCCTCAGGGAGGTACTCCTTCTAAGCAGTGGTGCAAACCCTGCCACAGTCCCTGGAGTGATAACCCTTGGAGCAGCCTAGCCTGCCCGTCAACGCTGGTGCACCTCCGTTCCCTAGTAACGTGCTCTAGCAGCAAGAGACTCTTATTTTTGCCCTGGTAGCTGGATGTCAGCTCTCAGCTGACAGAGCCAGCTCTCCCTAGAAACCACAGCTCATAGAAAAGGTACACCTTGAACTAAACTTGGACTTTCTTTCTGTCATCTCCCCTTGCCTGGAACAATAGTGTGATTAATCTGTCATTTGTTTGGAATGTGTTATTTCTTTTTTTTTTTTTTTTTATAAATTTATTTATTTATTTTTGGCTGTGTTGGGTCTTCGTTTCTGTGCGAGGGCTTTCTCTTGTTGCGGCGAGCGGGGGCCACTCTTCATCGCGGTGCGCGGGCCTCTCACTATCGCGGCCTCTCTTGTTGCGGAGCACAGGCTCCAGACGCGCAGGCTCAGTAGTTGTGGCTCACGGGCCCAGTTGCTCCACGGCATGTGGGATCTTCCCAGACCAGGGCTCGAACCCGTGTGCCCTGCATTGGCAGGCAGATTCTCAACCACTGTGCCACCAGGGAAGCCCGGAATGTGTTATTTCTTTGTTGGCTTATTAAGAGACATTATCCTGGATGCTATCGGCTTGTGAAATTACTATAATTCCCACAGTGAACCTGTGTTAAATAAATTGCCGGGAAAGACAAACCAGTCCCTAAGCTTAATTTGCCACTCCCCAAACAAAACACAGACAGACAAATATGAAATGCTGAGCCATTAAATTAATAGAGACCTCATCCTTGGAGCATGGGATAGATGTGTGGTGGGTGTACAGGCTGCTGGGCTGGTTTAATGGCTACATTTGGTAGAGAAGGGGAAAATCGTGAAATACACATTTCTTTTTCCAGCAGAAGCTGGCTGCGGCCAACACTGCAAAATATATACCCGTTCCTCCTTCCTCCTTACTAGTCGAAACCCCATTTCACTGGGGATGTGAATGCGCCTAGCTAATTGCACTTCCCTAGTCCCCCTTGGTGCAGCTGATTCTGACCAATGATTAACAGGTTATTTCTCCTGACATGAGCATGATAAATCTCTTACTTGCTTAGGCCACTGTTTATCAGATGTTCTGCTACTTCCAGCCAAACGGAATCTCTACAATTCTCAAATCCTCAACTGGGTGTCCAACAGTTCAAGTCTGACACTCTTACTTGGAGTTAGCGTCAGACCCCACGAGTTAAGGGCTCAGTCCCACGTGACTGTGCCCACTTTAGATGCCAATCATGAGTCCTGGGCCACCTGTACTTCTGACCAATGAGCTACTGGGGGTTCTCACGACCCCCTCCTCAGCTTTGATGATTTGCTAGAACACCTCACAGAACTCAGGAAAACACTTTACTTAATGCTTACCGGTTTATCAGAAAAGACAGAATTCAGGAACTGCCAAGTGGAAGAGATGCGTGGGGTTAGGTATGGGTGTGTGTGTAGACACAACTGACTAAAATCATTGGCCATTGGTGATTAAACTCAGTCTCCAGCCCCTCTCCCTTCCTTGGAGGCTGGGTGGGTTAGGGTTCTAAGTTCCAACCTTCTAATCATGCCTTGGTCTTCCTGGTGAGCAGCTTCCAACCTGAAGCTATGCTGAGACCCCAGCTACCAGTCATCTCATTAGCATACAAAAGACATTATCATTCAGGGGATTCCAAGGGTTTTAGGAGTTCTATACTATGAACCAGGGACAAAAACTAAATATTTATTTTTTATTCTACCACAGAATCATATCTGATTCATAGGCCAACTACTCACTAGGTGTCTCCATTAATTTTCACTGAATAACAAAGTACAGATGGTCCCTGACTTATGATGGTTCGACTTTTACCATGGTGGGAGAGTGATACGCATTCAGTAGAAACCTAATTAGCATTTTGAATTCTGATCATTTTCAGGGCTAGTGATATACGGTAGGATATTCTCTGGTGAAGCTGGGCAGTGGCAGTGAGCCACAGCTCCCAGTGAGCCCCAAGATCCCGAGGGTAAACAACCAGTACACTTACAACCATTCTGTACCCAGACAACCATTCCGTTTTTCACTCTCAGAACAGTATTCAACGAACTACATGAGATATTCAACACTCTTATAAATAGGCTTTGTGTTAGATGATTTTGCCCAACTGTTGGCTAATGTGAGTGTTCGGAGCAATTTTAAGGTAGGCTAGGTTAAGCTATGATGTTTGTAGGTTAGATATATTTAAAACACATTTTCAATTTATGATCTTCTCAATTTATGATGGGTTTATCAGGATGCTTAATCCATCGTAAGTCAAGGAAGATCTTTACTCATAAACTTAGTGGCTTAGAACAACCACCATTTTATTATTTCTCATGACTCTGGGTTGCCTGGGGCTCAGCTGGATGGTTGAGCCCATCTGTTGGTCTCTCTTGGGGTCTCATGTGGTTGCAGTCAGACAGTCCAAGATGGCTTCATTCACATGCCTGGCACCTTGGCAGGGACGGCTGAAGGGTGGGGACCTCTTTTTCTCCCTACATGGTCTTTCCATATGGCTAGCCTTCACATGGCAGCTGGATCCCAAGAATAATCATTCCACTGTGCAAGGACTTATCAAGGCTTTGCGGCGTCATGCTCGCTAATGACCCATTGGCCAAGCCCAGAGTCACTATGGGAGGGGACTCCACAAGGGCCACCAAATTAACAGTCTACCACACCAGGGATGTTGTAGAAGTGATATATTCTTTATGTAGAGGATAGGACCATATAAACCCCCAGGTCACTTCTAATAGTAGATTCCTTCTTTTTACAATGTTTTCCCTGATTTTCATCTTTCTTCCCCTTCTTACTCTTTTCCTTTTCCTCTTCTTATAGCTAACCCTCACCCTAAAAAAGCAAAAAATGTGCCAAGTTCCTGCAGAAGCATTCCAATGAATTGGGATCTAGGAAGTAGAATCTGAACTCTTTAAACTAGTGTTATAAATTGATAGCCCACAGACGTGTTTTGACTGGGGCTCAGTTTTTTAAAGTTGGGAAATTTCGTATTAGAATTCAGACTCCCAGCTTCTCTTGAAATTCAAAACAGCAAACCATTCCTGGGCCTACATTCTTCCCTGGCAACAACAGCAAGAGCAGAGCTGAAGGGGAACAACAGGCTCCCCTTCTAGAAGGGCCAGGTCTTCCCAGTTCACCATGTCCCCCTGCCACTCCATGTTCTTATTCAAATCGGAATCACAGATTCTAATTTGACTTGTCTGCCTCACTCATTTCTGTTATCCGTCTGGCCTCTGAAGGTTTTTGAGTTGCAACCCCTGCTTTATTATTTATTTATTTTATTTATTTTTGGCTGCATCGTGTCTTAGTTGTGGCATGCGGGATCTTTCATTGCAGCACATGGGCTCTCTTGTTGAGGCACACGAGCTCAGTAGTTGTGGCACACGGGCTTAGTTGCCCCACGACACGTGGGATCTTAGTTCCCTGACCAAGGATCGAACCTGCATCCCCTGCACTGGAAGGCGGATTCTATACCACTGGACCACCAGGGAAGTCCCACAACCCCTGCTTTAAACCTACTCTTTTTTACCATTACCACTGCCCCTCCCCCCATTTATCTCCCCTCTGTAAAACGTGCACATTGTTATTTTTCACTCATTCACCACAATTCCATTCTTGCACCCTATGGAAAGCCTTTCCCAGATTGAAGTCAGCTCATCAAATAATTCCTTGCCTTCCGTTTAAGCAGTGTCAAAAATCTCACCTCCTTTTAAAAGCCTTGCTTGACTTAATAATGGTAGAACAGTATGGATTCATCTGGATTCCACGTGTTTAAATCCAGGACCCTGGATTCAACTCCTCCTTCATAATGCCTCAGGCCAAAGCTTGATTACAAATACCACTGTTTCTGGGTTATAGATAGATGTCCAAGACACAAGCACGGTCATCATGTAAAGCTACAGTCTATAACATTAGGACCAAGAAACACAACTGAGTCCTTTTCAGAGACCCATTGGGTCCAAACTTGGAGAATCACTGAGGCTAGTGGTTCTCAAAGTGCAGTCCTTAGAGCAGCTTCACCACCAAGCTTGTTAAAAATGCAAAGGCTCGGTCCCACCCCTGACCTGACGGATCATACACTCTAGGATGCAGGGCCCAGCAATCTGTGTTTTAAACAGCCTTCCAGGTAGCTCTGATACATGCTGTAGTCGCAGAACCGCTGACTTAGAGCCATGCCACACCATTAGACTTCATGGTTCCAGTCTGAGCTAAGTAGAGTAAGTGGACCCACCCCCCCACGCAAGTGGCAGCTGGTTCTGCTGCTTTTTTTTTTACATTTTCCAAAGTCCCTTGTAGCTGCAGGCAAGTGATTCCCAAAGTGACTCAGCATGGGCACTACCTGTGGAGTGATTTCCAGCCCGCCTCCCCATTCCCAATCAATACATCTGGGCTGGAGCCCAGAAGTGTGCAGCTCTAAGGAGCTCCCGGTGATGCTGGTGACCACGTGGGTTTGAAAACCCTTTGTAGAAAGTACCTGCTAACGGGGTCACCTCTTTCCACCTCCCACTACACACAGGCTGGGGCAGTTTGGCACTTGAATTCCTGGAAAAACTGCTTTCAGAGCCTCTCGGTTCTGCCGCTGGCTTTGGAAGGCCGCTGGGTGGTCGCGCAGCATTTGCAGAGCGACACGTTGTACCACTTGCACATGCAAACTTCTGCTCTCCCACCCAACTGCCGACGTGGCCAAACCATTCGGTCGGCCCACACTTTGGGGCTTTCTGTAATGGCATTTGACCCATAATATGCTTTCTGCCTGGCCACAGGGGATTGTTTGCAGACCTTCTGGAGGGTTAATAAATAAATGATGGGCTTCTTTCTGGCCACGGGAAACCATCTCAAGGTCAATGCTAGTTCAGAGCAGGGCTTCACAGAGCTTGCTAAGATTAAAAAATCATCAGCTCCCACTAACCACATCCCCTCTTTTCTGAAATTTTGAAGCTTCGCTGCGGCAAAAAGGAGCACAATTAAGCCTCGATAAAATTTTAATAGCGGGGAATTATGCACTCTGCAACCAGCCTACAATTAGCTGTTGCTATGCTACGGGCAGAACCTAATCACGATAATGAGGCAAACAAAGGGAGGGAATTAATCAGGGCTATAAGGTTAGCACACAGCCGTTCCATCTCAGAGCACTGATTTCTGAAACACAGCAGCTGGGCCCCTGGGAAATCTCAGTCCTACGCCAGGTTAGGTTCACTGGCGTGGGGTGGGTGTGTGTGTAATCTTCTGAGCAAGGAAGGCTGTTATGCGCAGTATCTTTTCTACCACCACCTTGAGGATGCATTCATTTTAAAAAGTGATGAGGCCCCTATGCTGTGCAGGAAACCATGCCAGATTCTGCGAGAGAGATATTGTTATCCAAGACACAAGCCCTGCCCTCTAGAACGTTGCTATTCCAAGTGTGGTCCCAGGACCAGCAGCAACGTACCATCTGGGAGCTTGTCAGAAATGCAGGCTCTCAGCCCCCCACCCCCAGACCTCCTGAATCATACCTGGATTTTAACAAGATGCCCAGGTGAGCTGCGTGCACACTGCAATTGAGACGCCTGCTCTGGGAGATTTCGACCTAGTAATAAAAACAGTTGTTATTACAAAGATAATATCAATTGTTTCTGCCAGGTCCTGTGTGAGGCATTCTACATGTGTGACGATCTCATTTCATCCTCACCATAACTCTATGAGATTATCCCCATTATGCACGGGAAGAAATTGAGGCTCAGGGAAGTTAAAAAGCTTGAGAGGGACAGCAAAATGAATAAGGCACAGAAGCAAACACATGAAGCTCACGGGAACTGAGTACCAAGTGCAAGGCCTGAGCTCACTGCTTTACAGACATTGCTTTTCTGAGCCCACTATGGCCCCCTGAAGTGACTTGTCACCCAGTTGCTCAAAATCCAGGACGCACATTATAATCACCTGGGGAGCTTTAAAAAATACCAGGACCTGGAGGCCCTCCCACCCCCCTAAAGATTTGTGCACTGTTACTGCATTGAGTGACGGTCCTGGTCTAAGGTGGTGAGGGTCTCAACTGGATCTTGGTGGAACCTCCAATTCTGTCGATGCCCTTCAGCCAAAGACCACCAGGAAGACATCTATAGTTAAACCAGCTGAATTCGTTCTTCACTGTGGAGAGGGAGAGCGTCCCCGTGGGGAATCCTGGGGGTGTTCTGCCGACTAGAGGGTCTTAGAAAGAACCCATCACGGCACTGAGCTTTGATGGGGTGACTTGGCGGAGGGTCTCAGGAAATGAGGTTGCTCTAGATCGGATGGCTTCAGAAAGTGGGGCACGTCTATGACTATTTCAGTAAATCTCACCTATGGGGAGGGGAGACTAGAATAAAGAAAGTTGAACTTGGGAAAGAAGTAGCAGTCACTCATTTTGGCCAAGACAGGAGGTATCTGGTGGGTGGCTGAGCGACTGTTTTTGTCTTAGACAACATTGTGAAGTGGCCTTGCTTCACGTCATTTTATCTTGGTCTCAGAGTAAGCTTGTCTGAGGTTGGCGTTCTGTGAAATCATTTAAACCTAACAGGAGTAAAACCCGGCTTAGCTGTGAGCATCAGGCCAGCTTCTGAAATGTCAGGGCTGCCGGGTTTTTCCTTTCTCGTTGCCCGTGCCTTCTTGCCACTCCCCATCCCCCATCCTCCTCCACCACCACCCGCAAAGGAAAAAGAAGACAGAGTAGCGGGGAGAAGGAAGCATGCAGAAGGTTCAAATTTAAGAAAGTGAAAAGAGGAAAGAGAAGGAAACTGTGAAGGTGGGTGTGGGGAGACTAAACCGTGTGGGTTCTGCTTCCCAGCTGAACATATGTGGCAGGGCAGGAGGGCCCTGAGCCACCAGGATGACAGGGAAGCCACTCGGTATCTTTCCACTGCCCTGTAGCCCAGCCCTCACTGTCAGCAGTGACCTTGCTGCCCATCCCCCCTTGAAACAAGCGCTCTTTCCCGCCATCTGTTTGGCATCAGGCGATTGGTGATGCTCAGCTTGGTGTGAAGGGGAATCTGCTCATGGAAGGGGAGGAGGGTGAGCAGTGAGAGGATCCAGGGAGCCAGGCCCACGCAGCATTGTGTGTGTGTGTGTGTGTTTGTGCATGCATGTGTGTGCTCCCTCTGGCTTAGAGAAATCTTGGCCAGACTATTCCTACCCAAGGTGTGTGGACTGAGGGCTCTCCCTGAATCTGGAGTCTGGACCCAGCACAGGTGTCTGGGACCTCCCCACCCAGCTCCAATTTATGGAGAGGAGGTGGGGGCACAACACACCGGGCCCACCTGGCTTGGGGGCTGCCGTCTGAGAGGCCTGGCCATTCCTCCACTTTGGGGCTGGCTCTGTGAAACCCGGATGATTCCGGGGCCTTGGAGGCAGCAGGAGTCAGAATGGCAGCAACAGGCCATCTTTTGTGTCTTTCTTGCCTTGGCGCAGGCTTCCCCTCTTTCTGGAAAACCTGTGCTACCCTGCCCTAGTCAGCCTTGTGACAAAGTGAGAGTGGCATGGACATATATACACTACCAAATGTAAAAGAGATAGCTAGTGGGAAGCAGCCACATAGCACAGGGAGATCAGCTCGGTGCATTGTGACCACCTAGAGCGGTGGGATAGGGAGGGAGATGCAAGAGGGAAGAGATATGGGGACACATGTGTATGTATAACTGATTCACTTTGTTATAAAGCAGAAACTAACACACCATTGTAAAGCAATTATACTCCAATAAAGATGTTAAAAAAAAAAAAAAAGACTGAATGCAAATGCCAACCTCCCCCAGCGGAATCAATTATCCCTGCCTCTGCTCTCAGAGGGAGGCCTTTGCCCCCTGCTTCTGCTTACACTCTACTTCTTATTATATGTTGCTTACCTGCGTGTCCCTCCAGTGGGACAAAGAACTGGCTTATTTATCACTTGGTCCTCAGCTCCTGGAACTCGGCCAGACTCATGGTGGACATTTGGTAGACGTTTGGGAAGGTAAAGGGAGGGGAGGGGAGAGGATCGGGTTGCCCTTCTAAACCCGCAGCAATGTCCTAGGCGGGGCGAGAGCTGCAAAAGCCCTCCCTCTGCAGAGCAGTCAGCCCGTGCCCGGATGCTGCTGAAAAGGGCAACGGGCTGCTCACGTGGGCCAGGCTGCAGCTGGGGCCCCTGCCCTTGAGTCAGGAGTGAATGAGGCAGACCTGGGAGAGTGCTAAGCTCAGGAAGACTCGAGGCCCCAGAAAGCAGCAGGTGTCTTGGCGTTATTCGGGAAGTTCTCAAAGGAAGGGCGACTGGCAGGTGGCTTCCCTGTTGACACAGCCTGGTGACTATTTCAACCCAGTGACTTTGGTTGCTGTCTAGAATCAGCTCCTCACCGAAGCCACAGAGAAAATCCAAAGCAAACCAGAAACTAAAGGAAAGTTCCCAGGGAAATAAGATGGGGCAGTTGGGGATTAGGAAACATCACTCACCCCCTGAGCTCCCCTGGGCAGAAGCAGAACTATGGCAGCACTCACCTGGGGCGGCTGGCTCCCTGGGCAGATGCAGGCTGTCCCCTCCTGGCCTTCATCTGGGCCCCTGCAGAGGGGACCCTTACACCAGGATGGTCAAGCGGAGCAGAGCCTCCTCTGTGCAAACTCAAATGTGGAGCTTTTCAATTATGCCCTCGGCCCCAGAGCTTCAGTGGAGACGCTAAATGAAAATGGCCATCGGCACATGCATAACGATTCAGAGCAGTTGTAATTGGTGAGGCACATAAAGAGAATTGGGAGAGGCAGTTCAGGCGGGGGGTGGGGGGGGATTTCTTTTGTTTTTTTTCAGCTTGAAATGAGCTTGGTGGTCAGCCTCAGGACTCATCACCTGTCAAGTCCTACCTCGGCCCCGTCAGGAACCACAGAGGCTCAGCGGATTCACCGGGGTGGGGGAAGGGGGAGAGAGTTGGGAATAACATCTGAAATGTCCCCCTGAGTCCATCCCATGGGGCACGAAGGGACACAGGGGCAAGATCTTGGCGGTCGAGATTTCAAAGTGGCCTGGCATAGTCGCAGGAGCGAAGACTTGGAAGTCAGGTAGGCCAGGGTTCAAATCCCAGCTCCAGCGCCTACGAGTTCTGTGATCTTAGACAAAGCACTTGAACTCCCCGAGCTTCTGTTCCATCTTCTGTAACAGAGAGAACATGGCCTCCCTCTGAGGCTGTGGGATTTGGATTAAATTAAAGGAGATGGCCTACAGGACAGGAGGGAGCACAAGACCTGGCATATTGCAGAGGCCGGGAAAGGAAGTTCCCTTCCCTCCACCCCACCCCCTTCACAGGATAGCAGCACGCCCTTCCAGCACCCCGCCCCCGAAGCACGCCGCCCCCTCCCCACCCCGTCGCCTCCACAGCCAATGACATGCCAGACAGCCTTGTTTCCCACAAAATTAATTATCCAGGAATTCACCAGAATCTAAACACTCTGTGGGTATGTCTTTGGCAAAGAGGAAGCAGCTGGCTGGAGGTGGTGGTCGGTGGGTTCCAAATATGGACTCTCCTATGGGTAAAGCAGAACTTCTAATTTGTCCTAAAGTCTATCCATCCAACTGCAGGGAGGGCTTCAAGCGGGGGCAGGCGGGGACTGGACAAGGGTCTCTCCTTCCCCATCATCATTTTATCGACTCTAATCACCTCTCTGTCCAGACTTCCAGCCTCTTAAGTTTTCAGCTGCAAGTGATTCATCTCAAAGGCCACCCCCATGGACCCCTCATCTGCTGTTTAATTGGAGAAGGGGGTGCTAGAGTCCCCAGAGCCTTAATTGCATTTGTTAATGGGTAGGTGCAATTATCCCTGCCACACTCCTGCACACTGCCAGGCAGAAAGAAGATGATTAAGGGGATCTTGAAAACTCCAGCTCCCTACAGCCCTCTCCGTTAATTGAGCAGTGGAGGAAGCGTTATTGAGCTCCCCCACTCCTTTCTTTAAATTAACTCCTGGCTCCGAAGCCCTCCTTGGCACAGTGCTTTGGCCACATGGCTCAGAACACTCAGTTCCAACCCCATCCGTCACCCGTCACTTAGGCATGGGACCCAGCCAGATCGTCAGTGGAACCATCCATCGCCCACAGACTGGGAGTGAACTGTGGGTGGGTGGTGACTGCATGGGTCCCGGAGGGTGACATATAGACTGACTGTAGCACCCAATTTAACTGCGAGGTGGCTTAAAGCTGTCCCACCGTCCTCTGTCCTTGGCCACCTGTATTCAGCCCCAGTCTGGACCACCACATCGCCTACTGACGGGTCCGTTGCTCCCTGATTTAGTGTGTTCTTCACCCGGCAGCCAGAGGGATCACTTTGAATCATAAATGGGGTCAAGCACTGATTCCCCAGAATGCAATGGGTAATCCTTGTCATGTCCCACGAGGCCCCAGGGGGCCTGGTGCCTGGCACATACCCCGGCATCAAACTGTATCCCCCCTAGCCCTTGCTTACTAAGCTCCAGCCACACTGGTCTTATCATTCCAGTGCCCCAAACATACCAAATTCTTTCCAGCCTCAGGGCCTTTGCATGTGCTCTTTCCATTGCTTGGAAGAATTTGCCTTCACACTTTTCACCATCAGCCCCTTCTCACCCTTCAGGTCTCTGTTTAAATGGGTTTTTTTTTTGTTTTTTTTGGCTGCATTGGCTCTTCATTGCTGTGCATGGGCTTTCTCTAGTTGCGGCGAGTGGGGGCTACTCTTCGTTGCGGTGCACGGGCCTCTCATTGCGGTGGCTTCTCCTGTTGCGGAGCACGGGCTCCAGGTGCACGGGCTCCAGTAGTTGTGGTATGTGGGCTCAGTAGTTGTGGCTTGCAGGCTCTAGAGCTCAGGCTCAGTAGTCATGGCACATGGGCTTAGTTGCTCCACGGCATGTGGGGTCTTCCTGGACCAGGGCTCGAACCCGTGTCCCCTGTATTGGCAGGAAGATTCTCAAGCACTGTGCCACCAGGGAAGCCTTCTGTTTAAATGTTGCTTGAGAGAGGCCTTCTGTCCTTCCATGACTGCCATATCTTAAGTAATTTTCCACCTTCTTTTTTTTTTAACACTATGTGTTTACTCTAAAGCATGTATTACAATTTTTCATTAGTTTAGTTTTATTCTTTTGCTATATATTTGCATTGTTGTTTCTGTGTTACTAGACTAAAGCTCTGTGAGGTCAGGATCCTGCTTTCAGTTCACTACTGCACCCCGAGTGCCTATTGGAATGCTTGGTACTTCCACACTCATTCAGCATTTACTGAGCACCTACTATGTGCCAGGCACTCTTTTATGCACTGAGGACACAGCAGTGAACAAATAGGAGAAAATTGCTGCTCTCCTGGGTCTTATACACTAGAGGGGACAGGAGAGGCAGGCAATAAACAACTAACATAAAAACATAATAAGGAAATCATATAGAATGTTAGAAGTTTACTAGGGCTCTTTCTAACAACCAAGGCTAAAAGCTAAGGAGAATAGGAGTGTGTGGGGTGTGTGTGTGTGTGTGTGTATTGGGTGTGGAAGGTCACTTAACAGCGTGGATAACATTGTTTGCCCCAGCATGGTGTAGTACAGTCAGGTGAGTTTGGGTTTTGGCCTGCCTGGCATCATTCATTACCCTTTCTTCTGGAAACAGCATCCCAAGTTTTTTGGGGGACCTCTCCCTACCCCACTGGATATAGGCTTGGTAGGCCTGTCAATCACAGCCCCTGCCCTCTCCCAGTCAACAGGTGGCACTGGACCCAGGGCCTTCTGAACCTGAGTCCTAAATGGAGAGCCAAAAAGATTTAAAAACAGAAGTTTATTCATTCTGATGAAATGACTGTTCATTCCCCCCACCCAGACCCTTGAAGCTGCCCTGCTTCCTGTTCTTTCCAATCACGTGTCTCACTTTTCCTTTTTTCTGACACCGCACCACAGTCCCTCCATACATTCTTTTCTGTTTACAAAAGTTTCTGTTGCTTGCAGCCAGAGATCCTGACTTGTGCTGACCCATGCTGAGTGCATCAGTACAAACTGATACAACTGCAGACCAGTTCTCTTGTTTGTTGGTGGGTGAACCTGGACCTCTACTTCCATGTCAGTAAAATGAGAACAATAATAGCATGCTCCTCTCAGGGTTATTTTGAGGATTAAAGGACTTGAAGTGTTTGCATGTCAAAGTGATGCCACCTCCCTGGCAGTCTGGCCCTCATCCCCCATCCTCTTCCTAACCTCTCCCACAAGTCCAGGAGGACCTGTGGTGAAGTAGGGACAGCAGGCCCCCACAGAGGTTGCTATGGGAAGTCCAGCTACTTGTGCAATATCCTGGGGGTGCCTGCAGATGCTGAGGGGTTGGCTGCAATGATTCTGCCTTTTGGAGCAGAAAGGCCCAGCTCTTCCCCTCCCACCAGGTCCCGACTCAGCTCAATTCACAGAACTGCAAACAGAGCATCTGTGCAGCTTGGGAAGACAGGCAGAGGAACCTACTTTGTACAGCTCTTGGTTTCCGGGCTCAGGGAAGGCTGGCAGGGAGGAAGACCGTCCCTCAGCTCTGAATTCTCAGACTGGAAACAAGCCTTCAGAAGCCATGTAGTCGATCAATCCAACGACAAACCTTCAGTGAGTCACTTCTGGGAGCCCAGCACCAAACTGGGTAGGCAGTGAGAGGGATGGAAAATCAGAAAACACTAGTGGAAGGACGTCAGTGAAAATAAAAATAGAAATTAAAAACGGCAGCCACAGTTATCATTTGTGGAGCACCCACCGCGTATTAGCCACTCTGCAAAGTTCTCTCCACGCATCTCTGCAGCCAATACTGTCAGCTCTGCCCAGAGGCGTTCGTGGGTCCTTTCACCCCCATGGAGGCTGAGCTCAGAGAAGCTACAGTGCATACTGTAGCTCTCACGTGGAGAGCCGGCACGGGCAGCTTCTCCCAGGAGTTCCCTGGCTGGAGCCTGAGTGCCTGGGACACCAAGCCAAGAGCTGAAGCTAGATTGCAAAGGGCCTTATATGAGATGCCAAATGATTTGAATTATATCTGGTAGGAAAGGGGAGCCCTCTGAAGGGTTTTAAGCAGGGAGTGATGTGGACAGATTTGCCTGATACCCAGGCCACCCCTGCTCTTGTGTGTAGGATGGACTGAAGGCTGGACCAGAATAGGGGCAGGGATCCAGCCAGGATGGGGTTAAAAGGACTAGGGCTGTGGCAGGGTGGGAAAGAGGGACAATTAGGAGAGACATTTCGGAGATGGAATCAGTAGACTCTCATTGGCAGGAGGCTAAGGACAAAATTATGTTCCTTGCCAGAAACCTCCGAGTGTGTCTCTGTAGTGATTGCATGTGCACGTGTGTGTCTATCGACATGTCTGTCACATACATGCACGCCTGCATGTGAGGATGCTGTCTGGATGCACTTTGGGGGCCATGTACGCGCCCGTGTGTGTGAGCAGCGGTGTGCGCTCAGGCACATCTGCACGACCGTATCTGTGTGTCTGTGCCTGTGGCCTGTGTGTCTGTGCCTGTGGTCTGTCTGTCTGTCTGCTGCTCCCAGTCTGGCTGTGAGTGCCTCCCCTCTCCCCTTGTTGTGCTCCAGGCTTAGTGCAGGATTCTGTGTGCCAGGCACCCCCAGGGACTTAAGCTGCTTTAGAGGCTCCCAACTGCTAATGCGAGCTGCATCTTCCATCCCTGTTTGATGCTGCAACACGAACCCCAAGGCAGTTCTTCAAAGGAAGCAACTGGGCATGGACAGCAAGAAAGTAAACATCAGGATGAAACCTGTGCACTCACTCCGCTCCTGCTCCAGCCCTGGCCCAGTGAACTCCGCCGACTGCATTTTCCCCAGGCCGGGATCCCGGGGGCTGAGAGCGTTCTGGGAAGGGCTTGCGGGAGTGGGTGGGGACTCCACAGCTCGGGGAAGCAGGCAGCCAGTGGGCCTGCCCCCAGGGGCATAGACAGAGGACCCCCCTCCTTTCCTTCCTTCCCTCCCTCCCTTCCTATCTCTCCTCTTCTCTCCTTCCTCCACCCTTCCCTTCCCTTCTCCTTCCCTAACTGCCATTTCCAGAGGACTCCAAGGCTTGAAACTGACTCCCGTCTGTGTACCAACTCTGATTTTTAGCAATTATGTGATTGTGGGCATGGTGGCCTCTGTTTTACAGGGCAGCTACTCTTCCCTCACAGGGTTGTTTGGATGAAGTAAATCCAGCTGTGTGAGAGCACAGCGCCATGCCAGGCCCATCAGAGGAACTGGCCAACGGCAGCCATCAGAACTACTGTCACCGCTGTACAGCCATCAATAAGGCATCTCCCCATCTCAAACACCTTCCTCCACATCAGAGGTTTACAAAAGGCAGGATGCTTGGAGGGGGCTCAGAAGGGCAAGGGCCCACTCTTCCTAGAAAAGGGGTGGGATCCCAGAGAGCTTCCTGGAAGAGGTGACTCCTGCGTCTTAAAGGACAGCTGAATTTCACCAAGTGAGTCCGGGGTGAGGGCATCCAGGCCAAGGAGAGGATTTTACAGAGGTGTGAGAGGGGAACTGCAAAGACCCTGCAGTGCCTCCAGGCCTCGGGGCTTGTGTGGGAAGCCTGCCTCGGGCTGCAGTGCCAGGCACGTCCTGTGAGCGAGCAGCAGCCCTGGAAGAATTCAACCAAACTGGGCGTGCTGGAGCTGAAGAGCCTCAGAAAATCTTTCTAGGCCGAAAGATCCTTTCGACCCAGGCAGCAGGCCGCCTGTGGAGGCTGCCCAGATACCCCTTCGGTGAGGGACCTGCCGGGAGGGTTGTAGCAGCCCCAGCGCTCAGCCCCTTCAGGAGAGCCTCAGCTGCAGAGGGAAACCTGCCCAAGATCCCTCCTTTCCCCCCATGGCCCACATCCAGCTACTGACAGAGTGTAAAGATCTGGCCATTGCAGTCCAAGTCAGGAAAACGCTGAGGGGTGGATCAAAGCTCCAGGGCTTCTCCGAGGGGTCAGCTGAGGCCGTCGTGGGCTGAACCTCAGCCTGACCTTTCCCCTGTCCCCTTCCTTCACTCCCTCCCACTGGCGTGGAGCCCAAGGACCCTCCCCAGGGAAGGCTCTGCTCACCAACACCACTCAACTCCATCTCAGCGTCCACTGCTCACCACCTTGGGCGGCATGTTGTCTTTCCATACTTCTCTTCCCTCACTCCCACCTTTTTTTCGAGTAAACTCTTTTGCCAAAAGGTGCAAAACTTGATGAAGTATGTACAACTCAAATCTTTGCAAAGTGCACCTAGCTTATAACTGTCACCCAGATCAGGAAACAATTTTACCAGCACCCCCAGACTCCCTTTGTCTTCCACTCCTTCCCAAAGGGAACCACTGTCCTGACTTCTGACACCATAGACTTAAGGCTTGCTTGTTTCTGAACTTTAAATTAATGGAATCATATAGTACATACTCTTATGTGTCTGGCTTCTTTCACTCAACCTTGTGTTTGTGAGATTCACATACGTTGTTACAGGTAACAGGAGTTCATTCATTCTCATTGTTCCATACACGTCCACTGTCTACATTACTACATTTAATTTATCCATTCACTGCTAAGGGTAGTTTGGGTAGTTTCAAGTTTGCGACTGTCACAAATAGCTCTACAATAAACATTCTTGTGCATGACTTTTGGTGATTTATAAACAAATTTCTGTTAGATACATATCTAGGCTCTGGATTTCTGGGGTAACTATGAATATGTCCATCTTTAGTGACACTTCTGAACTGTTTTCCAAACGGGCTGTACTAATTTACCCTTTCACCAGCAGCATAGGAGAGTTCCAGTTGCTCCACATCCTTACCAACACCTGACATTATCATTCTTTTTAATTTTCGCCATTTGGGTGCAGTTCTAATTGGAATTTCCCTGATGGCTAATGAGGCTGAGTGTCTTTTCATGCTTATTAACCATTTGGAGATCCTCCTTTGTGAAGTGGCTACTCTAAGTTTTTTACCTATATATTTACTGGGTTTTTTTGCCTTATTGATTTGTAGGAGCTCTTTATATATTCTGTATACAAGTCTTTTGTCAGATCCCATTGCTCCTTTTTTTTTTTTTTGAGATTCAAATACCCTCAAAGGAGGGGTGGGGGAAAGGTGGGGGTGAGGAGGGATGGGGCCCAGCATCACCAATACCTGTGTGGTACCAAATTGCTTTCTCCTGTCTGGGTTTGGGAAGCCCTTCCAGAAAGAGGCCTCCTCAGTGAGGCTGCATTTCCCTTGCTCTTCTCAGCCTTCTCTCAGCTGGGAGAAACTGAAATACAAAAGAGGGTACACAGAGAGGAGTCAGGAGCGAGGATCTGGAGTTTCCACAGCAGGGGAGAGGAACCCCGGGGAAGAGTTTGACCTCTCCCTCCGCCTTCTGGGTACTAATATGTGGTGAGCATCAAAAAACAAAAACCAAACAAACAAAAGAGGGACTTCCCTAGAGGTCCAGTGGTTAAGACTCTGCGCTTCCACAGCAGGGGGCACAGCAGGGGGCATCTCTTGCCACACACGGCCAAAGAAACAAACAAAACAAAACAAACAAACAACAAAAGTGGTGAGCATCTGCCTCTGAGTGAGGAGATGTGGGAGGACAGCAGGAGCTTCCAGGCTCAGGACACCTGGCAGGGGACTGGGGGAGACTGAAGCACTTTTCTTTCCAGAGGGACAGTGTACTGCGCCCAGGGGGGCACTGGAGAAGGAGATGAGAAGGAAAAACCAGGGGCCAGAATGTCTTGGGGGACGATGTGATCCCCTCAGTGGCCAGGACTCCATCTTCTTCATTCCCACATCCCTGGCCCTTAGCAAAGGAAGTGCCCCAGATTTGCCCAGCAGAAAGTAAGAGACATGTAGAACTTCCTGAAAGTAAGCTCTGTGAGAGGAGGGCCTGTAGGTGCTCATTAGAATGAGTTGAATGAATGAAGTTCAAAATGCCATGTAAATAATAATAGCTCCATTTCTTGAGCCTCTAGCAGGAGTCAGGCACATTTACATACTAGCAGCTCATTTAATACAGTAAGTAGTTTCCGGTTACTTAACTTGCCCAAGGTCACTAAGCTGGAATCCACAGCCAGCCTGCCGGACTGCCCCGTGCACTTTCCCCCTAAGCCAGGCAGCTTCTCATTAGGGGAGCCAGAGAGGGCAGCTGTCCAAGGTCTTCCACATGCAGGAAACCCACGCTCTCCCTTCCAGGTGACGGATTACAGACACCAAATCAGAGGGGCTCTGAGTAAAGGGGGGGATAAAGGTGAAATCACAGGCACTATTCCTCTTATCCTGCCTATGACCTCCCTCAGGCTCTACATCAGCACCTTCCTCCCTCCCTCCCTCCCTTTCTGCCACACTTACTGAGCACCTACTGTGTGCCAGGCCCTGCGCTAGGACCAAAGTGAACACAATAGACACAAAAATCCTGCCTTCACGCAGGTTAGGCTCAAGTGGTGAACACGGGAGACGGTCATTAATCAAGTGACTACGTAATCAGGAATGGAAGGGATGGTGGAGATATTCACACGAGCTTGCTCTCCCCGCGGCAGACACTGCCCCCAGCACAGGAGGAAGCCCAGCGTTGGCGAGTTCTGTTCCCAGAGGCCTTTGTGTTGCTGGGTGAACCTGAGCTGCAGGCTGCTGTTGCCAAGCACCCAGAAGACACCCCTCCCCTTCCTGGCTTTTGTTTTGTGAAAACACATTTTCGGAGGAATTATGCTGCATTGTCTGAGAGAGGGAGGGCTGGGAGGGGGCAAGATGGAAGCAGCTGGAGTAGAGAATTGGGGAGCTTCTCCCAACCAGAAAAGGGGGCAGGTTTGGGAGGTGGGGACTGTGCCTTGGGGGGACCTTGGACAGGAGTGGCCTTCGGGCACCCTACTTGTCACGCAGGCTCCCAACCTTCGCAAAGATGCAAATAGTCCCCTACACACACACACACACACACACACACACACACACACACACACACACAGACACACACATGCTTGGCAGGGACATCCTAGAGATTCCAGTCTTCAGGGTCTAGGAAATCTGGACACAGCCATTACCTGTGGCTTCCAGGGTAGAACATAGACCAGAGGACCTAGCCTGACCAATATAGATTCTCTAGGTCCCTTGAGACACTTGCTTGAGTGGGGAGGAGCCCCAGTGTCCAATGAGATGGAGTTTCTCGCACCCGAGATCACCCCTGGCTCCTCACCTGTTTCTCCCCACTTCATGTTCAAACTCTTACCTGGCCTCTGGACAGTCATATTTTGTCTAACCTTCCTCATTGACCCTCCACCCATTCCCTAACTCCAGGGTTGACCTCAGTCCAGAATCCATGTCTGCTTTTCCAGCATCTTCCCCCATGTCTGAATCACGGAGACAGGGGTGACACTCTGGGAGCGATGGGGGTGTGATAATAGCACTATACGTTGGGAAGTTGTGAGGATTCAATGAGACAATCCATGTGCAGCATTTCGTGCTGTGCCTGGTCCATGGAAAGTGCCCCCCAAACGTGAACTAGTGTTATTAACGATCTCTCCAGGCAGAGGGAAACGGGCATGCAGGCGCACAGGCGTGGAAAGGCATGGCATGTTCAAACAGTTTGATGACAAACAGTGGGTGCAGTGCTGGAATCACGTGAAGGTAGCCAAAGAAGGAAGGGACCTACCATCTAGACCATGTACATGACCACATGCACCATGCTAAGGGGTTTGCAATTTATTCCAGCAGGCCATGGGAGGTACTGGTGTCTTTTAGGCAGGGATGTGTATTTTAGAGAGCCCACTCGGCCACAGTGTGGAGGATGGATGTGACTGGGGAGAGACTCAAGGACGTGCCATTGCACACCATTGACCCTGGTTGATGAGGATGGCACTTCAGTATCTGGGCAGGCAACATACAGAGAAGGGGAGTCTAACCTATTTTCCAACAACACCTCATTTTAGTGAGTAAGCAACTTTAGAATCATGTTAATTGTACTGTCAGGGAGGTGATACAGCAGGAGAGGGGAAAAAAACCGTAAAGAGATTGCAAAATAGAAAATCCACTGATGTGGCTCTGTAGGTGATACTGATTCAAGGACACAGAAGTGTCAAAATTTCTGAAATCCTGACACCTCCCCTCCCATCCCATGATCCACCCGCTGACCTGAGGAGGTCTATTCCTCAGCTTGTGTATTAATTAGGACTCTGCTTTGCAAGCAGCAAAAGAAACAAAACTCTGCTCAAACTGACTTAAACAGTAAAGGGAAGTGATTGACTTGCATAACTGAAAAGCCTAGAAGTAGGCTAGCTTCAGATGAAGCTTGATCTAGTGGCTCAAAAAATGTCATCTAAGACCTGGTCTTTCTCTGTCCTGCCACCTACAATTTAGGCTTCAAACTCAGGCCTCACTTAGAGGTCCTCCAGCAGCTCCAGGCTTTCCCCTCACAATTTTAAATGGCTGCATTGGGGCCTGACTTCACATCCTTACCCTACTCTTTCCAAGCCAAGGAGGAGTCTCTCTTCTGGTAGAAGAATTCCTCTTTCCCCCAAAGCCTGCCTTTCCCCCATGCCTCCTTGCTGTTGGCACTGAGAGCTTATACACCATCCCTAAACCAATCAAAGGGGGCGGGGCTGGGATACACAGTTGCCTAAGGACCAAGCCCCTTCCACCCCAATCACTCAAACCACATGAAAGACAAAGGAGGAAGGGCAGCTTCTCAAAGGAAACTGCCCTCAAGAAGTGGGGTATGGACATGGGGCCACCATGATATCACCTCCTCCGTGTGTCCTCCTTACTTTCCATGCCCCCTCCTCTCAGACTCTGGGGCTCCCATCCTTCAAGGATAGGGGCCTCACAGTGCTGTCTTAGGTCTTCTCTCTCCCAAGCTGTCTCTTCCGCCTTCCCTGACCAACCATTTATTGATGACTACTGAATCCCCATGGCCAGTCCAGATGTCACTCCTGTGCCATGAAACCGTAGCTCCAGCTGCTTCTGGGCCTGTCCACTTGGAGGTGGCCCAGAACCCCACATGTCTAAAACCCAACTCATTCTCACTTCCCCCAGCCCCGCGGCCCCCAACCTGATTCCCTGTTTGTGTGCTTCATCTCGGGTGGCCTCTGCCTACAGCGGTTTGAAGCAGGATTTCTGTTCCCAGCCAGAGACTGAAGTCAGGCTGCAGCAATGAGAGCACTGAGTCCTGGTCACTAGACCAGTGGCCGGTGACAAGGCCCTGGCCCGTCAGCTTTGCAGAAATGAATTCCCACAAAGATGGAAAGTAGTGAAACAAGCACAGTGTTTATTAGGAGGAAAAAGAGTACGTGTGGATAGACACAAGGGGGGGGCGGCTCAGAGAGAGTCTTGGCCTCATGGTAGTTTGAATCATTTATACGGGGCATTTCTTCTGGGTTTCCTTTGGCCAATCATCTTGCTTTGCCTGGTTCTGAGTCTGTATTTGGTATATCTCGGGGTCCTCCCATGTTTGCACACGCAAATCTTAGCCAAGATGGATTCCAGCGAAGAGGCCTATGGGTAGGTTGACATCACTTACTGTGAGGTGATGCCCCCTCCCTTTTGACCTCCAAGGAGCCTTTCTGTGCATGTGTAGTCGGGAGGGTCTCCTTGACCTTGAGAATGAGAAATATGTGGTCTCTTATCTGGGCAGGGCTTAGCTCTTCCTCCTCTTCATCTTGGAGTATCTGTCCACAGGGGACAGACTCCAGCTGTTCAGCCTGGGGCCCATCTATCTCCTGCCTCGTTCTCACCATCTCCACTGAGCTGGATCATCCCTGACTCCTTCCCTCCCTCACGCCCCAAATTTAATCAAGCGCCCGGCCATAAATCTCTCTGGACTCCACCTCCTTCTTTCTAGCCCTACCGCCTTGCTCATGTTTGGTGCTCAGGAAGTCCTGGGTGACCACTGGTCTCTATTTTAGCCAAGGCGCCATCCCCCATGCTGCAGGACCTTCTCACTGCTCCCTCCGTCCCCTTTGTGAATGAAAAATATTGTCTACCATATCAGTAAACAAAGGATGTTGCAGCCATCAAGCCATCACATTACAGCTGCCCTGACGGTGCACCCTGAGGAGACTCAGGATGAGAAAGCACAGGATACTGGCCCCAGATAGCTGAGGTGCACATTAGAGGAATGATGTCAGTGAGCCCAGACTCTTGCATCTTCCCGTACATAGAAAAGCGCTAAATTCCTTAACTTGAGATATCTGGTTTCTCTTAATTAACAGTCATTCTTTGATGTTCTGACTACTTGGTCCCTGTTGCAAAAACCCCTATGTATCCTGGCTCGCTGCTTGCCTCTTCAGAGCCGTCCCTCAGAATTATCTGAGATGCTGTGTCCCAGGCTTAAGTCCTCAGTTTTGTCTACTGAATAAAACATAACCCTCAACTCTTACGTTGTGCATTTTTCTTTCAGTTGACACCTTGTGACTTTGTCCTGAGGGCAGGGTCTGTGTCATGGTCACTGCTGAACTGACCAGAGCCCAGGACTTAAAGATTTCCACCAAAATGTGTGGATAGAACAAATAAATGGATGAATGATAGAGAAAAAGGTGAGGGAACTCTTCTTAGGAGAAAGAATCAACCTCCCTGTAGGCCTGGACAACAGGAGGGGATTCTGACCGACAAGCTGTGCAGCCTCCAGCGTTTGGACACCCCTTACCCATGCTCATCATGCGGAGGGTTGCCCCCCATGGGCAGGGCGTTGCAGAGAGGCCTCTGGTGAGAGGTGGCCACCCAAGCAGAGGATTCCTGAAGACCCTTCAAATCTCCAGATCCTGGGATTCCAAGAGTTCAGCTTTTCCCATCAGCTCAGTACAGTTGGTCCCAGTTACCTCTTGGAGCAGCTGTAAGTTGAATTTCTCCATTTCTTGTTCAAATTCACCAGAAAACTAGCATCTCTACAGGGGCCCTGGGAACTAAGTGTGCTTGTTTCGGTCCCACCCTAGTCACGGGTGGTGGGCATGTGGGCCAACGACACCTGGGATTTCAGCTGCTGCAGCAACGTTAAAGTTGTGTCAGGGAGGAGGCAAAATGTGCCTGCTTGGCTCTAAACAACTCACAAAGTTTATTAACCTTCTGAGACTTGGCAAAGACGGCGAGCTGGTGGCGGACACACAAATGTGGAAATAGGTATGTGGCTTCGTGACTTGGTTTTCTCTATGAGGTTGCTGTACTTTTATAGGCAGAGACTTGCTCTTACCTCTCTTGTTAAACAAGGCGTCCTTCAGCCCTCGACAGGCTTGGAAAGAAAGGTAAGGAAGGAGAAGAAAACTTGGTTTTCTTCTGTTCCTGCCTGGGCTGGTCGCTGTGCTGGGCTCTCCCAAACATTGTCTTATTTAAGCCTCATAGAAACCCCGAAAATGAACATCCTCGTCATCCTGATTTTACAGATGAAGAGACAAAGGCCCAGAGAAGACCTCTGACTTACCCAGAGGTTGAAGGATTAGGGAGTGGCAACACCGGGACATGAATGCAAATCTGTTTTCCCCACAGCTCTAGAGGCACCAGGCTGACAACACAATCATGTTTAGATCTGAGGGCCTTGGTAACCCAGGTCCTGGGGATTTATCACACTTCTTTTGACTGTCCCACAAGGAAAAGCCTGAGTAGCAAACCTTATAGAACAGCCCAGTGCTTCCTGTTTGTAAGAAAGTAATACATATTGGGTTGGCCAAAAACAAAAAGTTCGTTTGGGTTTTTCTGTAAGCTGTTATGGAAAAACCCAAACGAACATTTTGGCCAACCCAGTATATACCATACTAGATTCTCTGTCAGATTTCTCCCTATGTGGTCCACCTTTTATTGTGCTGGGTTTGTTTTTTTTTTTAACATCTTTATTGGGGTTTAATTGCTTTACAATGTTCTGTTAGTTTCTGCTGTATAACAAAGTGAAGCAACTATACGTATACATATATCCCTATATCCCCTCCCTCTTGCGTCTGCCTCCCACCCTCCCCATCCCACCCCTCTAGGTGGTCACACAGCACCAAGCTGATCTCCCTGTGCTATGCGGCTGCTTCCCACTAGCTATCTATTTTACATTTGGTAGTGTATATATGCCCATGCCACTCTCTCACTTCGTCCCAGTTTACCCTTCCCCCTCCCCATGTCCTCAAGTCTATTCTCTACGTCTGCATCTTTATTCCTGTCCTGCTCCTAGGTTCTTCAGAACCATTTTATTTTTTTAGATTCCATATATATGTGTTAGCATACGGTATTTGTTTTTCTCTTTCTGACTTACTTCACTCTGTATGACAGACTCTAGGTCCATCCACCTCACTACAAAAAATTCAATTTCATTTCTTTTTATGGCTGAGTAATATTCCATTGTATATATGTGCCACATCTTCTTTATCCAGTCATCTGTTGATGGACACTTAGGTTGCTTCCATGTCCTGGCTATTGTAAATAGTGTTTCAATGAACATTGTGGTACATGACACTTTTTGAATTATGGTTTTCTCAGGGTATATGCCCACTAGTGGGATTGCTGGGTGGTATGGTAGTTCTATTTTTAGTTTTTTAAGGAACCTCCATACTGTTCTCCATAGTGGCTGTATAAATTTACATTCCCACCAACAGTGCAAGAGGGTTCCCTTTTCTCCACACCCTCTCCTATGCTGGATTTTTTTTTTTAAGTGCAAAGAGGTACCAAGAAACAAACCAAACATGAGTTATAATCTCCTTGGTCAAATTAGCCTTTGTTGACATTAAAAAAAATTATTAACTATACTTATTTCATCATTTTATAATATATACATGTATCAAATCATCATGTTATATACCTAAAATGAATACAATGTTATATGTAAATTATATCTCAATAAAACTGGAAAATAATTTAAATTTAGAAAATTCAAACAGCAGGAAATTTAAAAAATTAAGTGCCACTCTCCTCTATTCCTCTCCTAAAGGCAATCTTTCTAACATTTCCTTGGGATTCCTTCCAGTAAAAAAGAACATATGTAATATGATATGGATGACTCAGTTTTGTTTTTCACACAAATGGGGTCGTATGATAGTCCTGCAGCTTATTCTTTTTCACCCAATAACACATTTGAGAGAATCTTTCCATTTCAGCACAAAGCCATCTACCTTCCTTTTCCTTGAACACATAGCATTCATCATATTCTTTGCTCTTTGAGAAATCTGGTTTAGGATCTTTTTCTTATCAAACTCCTTATATATTAATCAGTTCTTGGTCAACTTTATGGGTTCCAAATATGTTTTCCTTGTTTTTTACTGTTTAATTTCAAATATATGCTGGCATTTCTTGTTTCTAGAGGTAGGTCAAACGATTGCCTCACAGGGACTGCAGGGGCTGTGTTGGTTTTCTATTGCTGCAGTAACAAACCTCCACTTAGTGGCTTAAACAAACAAACTTAGTGGCTTAAAACAAATCAAATGTACTATCTTACAGTTCAGGAGGTTGGTCGTCTAAGGCGGGTTGGCGGGGCTGCATTCCTCCCTGAGGCTTTGGGGGTGGTGCGGAGAATCCACTCCCTCACCTCTTCCAGCTTCCAGGGATCACCTTGGCTCATGGTCCCTTCCTCCACCTTCAAACACAGCAGTGCAGCATCTTCTTCCCTCTCTGGCCTCTGCTTCCACCCTCACATCTTTTCTCTGTCTGAGCCTCCTGATTCCCTCTTATAAGGATCCCTATCCTTGCATTGGGCCTATCCAGATCATCCAGGATAATCTCCCCATCTCAAAATCTTTAATTTAATCACATATTCACAAATTCCAGGCATTAGGACAGGGAATCTGTGTGTGTGTGTGGGGTGTGTGTGAGGGGTGCATTATTCAGGGAAGAATCGGAGGAGGGGGTGGGAGGGAGGGGCAATAGTATGGCTCCAAAGAAAAAGCATAGCCATCCCTCCATCTCTGGAACTCTGGAACGCTCTACACTTCGTGTGACCTAAGCCTCATCACAGACCTCTTCTTGCAACCCCACCTAAAAGGCGACATCCTTGCTCTTCAAGGCCTGTCACATCGCCATGTGTGTTTCGTATTCGCCTCCCCGCCATAGGGCCCAGGAACAGCTTATGGAAATCAGGCACCTGTGCTAGGAAATTAACACTCCCACGTGGGTCTTCCCTCCTAACCAGGTTATAACCTCCTGGAAGCCAGGGGCCAAGACCCAGGCTTCCGTTGTTGTTGGAGTCCATTCAACATGCCTGGCACAGCACCTCATGCGATTGCAGAGAAAAGGAAGGAAGGAAGTAAAAAAGGAAGAGAGGGAAGCAGCTGCTTCGCCCAGGCCCAGCAGCTCTCCTTGCTGAGTCCTGGGCAAACCGTGCTCCCTCCCTCCTCACCTGAGCTCCCCCTGCCCTGGGGCCCAGCTTGACTCCACTTGCCCCTCAGGTGACTGGGTCTTCTCAGAGGACACTGCCCACAGGCAGGTCCTAGAGCCACGTGGGAGCAAAGACTCTGCAGGAAGATCATGCCCTATTTTCTATCTAGGAGAACGCTGGAAACGTGAGAGTGATAAAGACATTTACCATGAAGTTGAACCTCTTTGGGTGTTCTGCTGGAGCGGAAGGATGAGGGGGGCAAGGGGCAGTTTCTGACATGGGGAAGAGGTTCAGCTATTGTGTCTTGTTCAGGAACTTCATTTCAGAGGCAGGGGAATGGACTGGATGACTTCTCAATATTCTTTCCAGTCTAACATGGTCATAACCGCCATATCCCCACCCCTGCAAAGCTGCCTCAGGCCTCTTACTCTGAAACTTCCAGCCTTGAGACCTCCCTGGGCAAATGGCCATGACATTTTTTCCCTCCTGATTGTAAAAATAGCATTTATCTCTTATTACCAAAAAAAAAAAAAAGACAAATTCAGAAAAGCTTAAATAAACAGGAAGATATGCTAGCCATAATCCAGATATTCAGAGGGAACCATGGTTAGCATTTAAGCCTATTTCCTTTTGTGTAATTGTGACTCCTGTGAAAGCCTTCTTTCTGGGGTCTTCTGGGGAGAGGGTGTCAAGAGACCGACTTGCTACCTCTGCGTGTCCCCAGTGGGCGTATGCTGTGCATTACCCATGCTGCTTCAGCCCCCCGACCTGGCAGGGGCTTGGACAACCTTTCTCCGAGGTGCCCCTGGGACCTGAAGAAAGATTTCAGTTCTGCACTGAAGGAGAACAGATCTGTGGTCCTATTTGGCGGGGATGGGAGGGAAGGTGGAGTAGGCTGTTGCGTGAACTTCCCC
Organism: Balaenoptera ricei; assembly: GCF_028023285.1. Lineage (NCBI taxonomy): Eukaryota > Metazoa > Chordata > Mammalia > Artiodactyla > Balaenopteridae > Balaenoptera > Balaenoptera ricei. The sequence continues at coordinate 67,417,350 of NC_082640.1, forward strand.
AAGGTCTCCTACTGGGATCTCTTGCCCCGTCTCCTCTCTTCCAGTTGCCCCTCTGACTCTTCACCTCTTTCTGCTCAGAAATCCAGCTCACCCCCTTCTGGGAACGACCTCTCTCCCTCAAACAGATGAGGAATTCTTTTTTTTTTTTTTTTTTTAACATCTTTATTGGAGTATAATTGTTTTACAATGGTGTGTTAGTTTCTGCTTTATAACAAGTGAATCAGTTATACATATACATATGTCCCCATATCTCTTCCCTCTTGCGTCTCCCTCCCTATCCCACCCCTCTAGGTGGTCACAAAGCACCAAGCTGATCTCCCTGTGCTACGCGGTTGCTTCCCACTAGCTATCTAGTTTACGTTTGGTAGTGTATATATGTCCATGCCACTCTCTCACTTTAAATGAGGAATTCTTGAAACGACTCCTATACCTCCTGCACTCCCAGTCTCTGGCTTTGAATGGCCATGTCTTTTTCCTATGCTGCCGGCTGCCCCTGCTCCAGCGGAGGAGAAGCAGCTTTTCTGCGGAGGTGGGGTGCAGGGGAGGAAGGGGAAGCACTGTGCTCTGGGGTACAGATGTGGGAGGCGGGGAATGGGGGGTGTCTTCCACGTAAATGGCAGCTGCTTCACCCAACAGCGCATCTAAAACAGAACCTACCTTGCTACCCCAAGAGTAATTTCTTCCAGGGGGAAAAAAAACCCCACAACCATACAAATAATATTTGACCCACATAAGAAATTAATATTCTTCCTACTACTGTACTTGTAACTCTATTTCCTGTGAGCAAACACCCTGACCTTATTGGTGGAAAGAACATTTACCCCCTCTCTATCAAGGTTAGATGACAAGATATCCTTCATTAACTCGACAAAAAAGCATATGGCTTTAATTGCTTGGAAAGGAAATAGGGGTGGGTGTGGGGTAGCGGGGAGGGCAGGGTGAGAAGCCTCTTTTCACCCTATCACACATAGTTTTTAATGTACTTGAAATTATACAATTTTGTAGCCTGCTTTTTTTCACAATATGGTAAGCATTCTCTCAAGTTTTAAAACCCTCCCTAAACACCTTGTCTTATATAAGCCCCATTTTAAATAATTGTATAACATTCCATTGTAGAGCAGAGCACAGCCTGGGATTTTTAGGGGCAGAAAGTCAATGTTCCAGGATTATTCTTGCTAAAGTAAATCCTTATGAGGCTTAATAACTAGCTTAGGAACTGCTGAAGACTTTCCAAAGAAATTGCTAACAGGCAACAGCCTTTTTAGGTTGGGAATGAGGCTCTAAGTTATTGAACTGTGTGCAGAAAGTGTTGACGCCAGCCCTGCTGTAACACGTGAGCCAGGTCAAGAAACATACCCTAGGTGGAGCCAAGGTAAAAGCCTAAAACACAAAAACAAAAACAGATACAAAAGACACATTACCTGGGTGATTGTGTCAACAGCCATCAATCTGTCCCCAGGGAGTAGAACTGGAGACATTTCATCTCGGACACAGGCAGAAAGCTGTGTTACTGGATAGGAGTGGACAGGCCTGGGGCCAGCAAATTCCTAACTTTGAATGAACTCTGACCATCTCTGAGACTGTGTAGCTCTTGGTTCTCAACCCTGACCACATGAAGGGAAAAAAACAAAGGAAATTCTCAGGACTTATCACATTCTGATTAAAGAAAAAAATCTGATCTTTTTGCTCTGGAGAATCCTAGAGAAAGACAATGCTCTCTGTTCATGTTTTCCAGTTTCGATAACCGAGAAAGCATTTCTGGAGGCAGGAGACGGGGTGGGCTATAGGACCTCTAATTGGCTCCCACCCTCACCCACCGGAAGTTAGGAACCTATATTCCTTAGTCAGAGCTTGGCCGGAAACACTGGGATATCAATAATTTTACAGAGCATTTTATGCCCAGGTATTTTTAAAATCTTGCAAACCCTATTTTCAGGTCTCATCATCAGGGAGACTGGGTTAATAGGACAGAAATTTTGGAATGGCAAGGAACTCTGCTTCTGATTGCCTCAGGTCTTCTCGGAGGTCTCCATCAGAGTTTCATACAGATATCTGCAGGGGACCTTCCAGGGAACGGGTGGGAAGCTCATTGTCCCATTAGGACTCTCCTACTCTCTTCCCAGAGGGCCCAGCCTAAACAGAGTTGGCTTGGAACTCGGCAGGAAGCTGCAGAAGAGGAAGCCCAGCTCCATGTTACATCACAAGCAGCTTCCAGCAGCCTGCCCTAAAATAGTCCACCTCCTCCTGATACACACCCCCTACCCTCACTCAAACATCTAATCAGCCAGTCAAAGTTATCAACGCACCTCCGAAGTCTGTCTTGGGTCCACTTTCTCTTCCTCCCCAACATCAACTCCCAATGCAGGAGCAATCTCCTCTCTGGTCTACCAGCCTGCCATCTTTCTGGCTCAGTCTGTCTCATTGCCACAGCCAACATGGTCTTTCTAAGCTGAGAACTTCTCATTTGAAGATGGCGTAAAGTTAGCAATCCCCTTTTCTTTTACTGGAAATAATCTAAAACTGAAAAGGAATTGAGTCATTAAAAACTCCATTTTTAGTGAAAGTAGGAGATGCTTAAAACACAAAATAGGTAGAAGAGTTGCCTCCAAAGCAGAGGCACTCAGGGAATTCCCTGGCAGTCCAGTGGTTAGGACTCTATGCTTTCAGTGGATTCAATCCCTGGTTGGGGAACTGGGATCCTACAAGCCAAGCACCGCAGGGAGAAAAAAAAAAAAAAAGCAGAGGCACTCATAGGAGGAAGGTGGAGTGAGGACAATTTACTGTAGAGTCTCAGGGACAACCTGCAAAACGCTCACCACAGGGTGAGGGGCACACCTGGAGGTGCAATACAGAAAGCCCTTGTTTACAACAGCAGGAAGCAGGCACACATGCTGGTGGCATGAGTTCTGCTGGACCAGGACTAAATGAGGCATCACCCAGACAAGCCGTATTTGTAGGAAGTGGTCTGTCTCTGTGGCAACAGGGGAGGAGAGACTTTGCACTGGAAAAAGCATCACCAATGGCTGGAGACAATTCAAGGCTAAGTGAGCTTTTATTAACCCTGGGTCATAAGGAAAATTTAGACCACCTGGAAGGCAACCTTGGCCACTCTCATACAGGAGGTTCATGGGCAAGGAAAAAAATAAATCACCAGCTTCAATGATGAATCATCTATACAGAGGTTTGACAAGAAAAAAGGAGGGGAAAAAAAAAAGCAACAGCAGGCAAAGGCGCATCAAAAAAACGTTGCCACGGAACATATGAAAATTCTAACCAGAAAATTAAGAAAACATAGTGAAGAGACCTCAGGGAAGAGGTCGTGAAATAATAGGAGGAAATGAATCCTGAGTTGGCAGGGCTCAGGGAAGAAGTGGAAGAAAAAAAGAGAACTGTTTAACCTTCATTCTTAAAATGAAGTCTAAAATCTGAAGGAGAAGAAATAGAAATTCAGAAGGAGAAAGCAAGAGAAATAAGGGAAGTCAGAAAATTAAATGAAAATAAAAAAAAGATTAGAGAGAAAATGATAGAAACAAAAGACAAAGAAGATCTATTTGTATGTGCATTAAATATCTCTGAAAAGACACACAAGAAATTGGTAACATGGTTTGCTTCTAGGGAGGGAAATTAGGTCGTAGGGGCCAGTGGGTGGGTGGATGGGAGGAGGGCAGGGGTGGAAGGGAGAATTCTCAGTCTTTTAACATTTTGACCTGTATGAACATGTCAGCTCTTCAAAAAAATTATCATTAAGCAATCCTCACAACCCCCCAACACACACACGCACACATTCACAAATCTGATTGTGTTACTCTCCTCATTTAAAACCCTGCCATCATTCTCACCGCTGTCAGGATAAAGAGCGTCTCAAAATGGCTTATTAATAGGGCAACAATAGAACCTACTGCCCAACAGGGCACTTCTGAGGTTGAAAGGAGGTGGGACAGATGTAACCCGAGACTAAGGTCACTTAGAAGGCGGGTCACAATGTGGCGCTTGCTGCCCGCTCTAGCCTCACCTCCCACCTTCCAGCACGTGGGCTCTCACCCCAGCCATACTCCAGACCTCCCCGCACATGCCGCTCCCTCTGCGGTAGTGTCTCTCCTGCAATCCTCCACACTGTCTCAGGGAGGGATGTGTGGAGATCAAAATTAGGAACTTGCTGCCCTCAGGCTATCCCCCCCTGCCCAGGAATCAGGAATTGGGCTCTAGCGTACGGCTGCCTGCCTGTGTCCAAGATGAAATGTCTTCGGATCTCCACCCAGGGACAGTCTGATAGCTAGCGCGGGGACGGTGTCTTTTGCATCTGGTTTTATACTTTTACTTTGGCTTCTCCTTGCCTCTACTTCCTGTGCAGAGCCAAGTCTGCAAGGGGACCCCTCCTGTACCATTTCGCCGTGCCTGGCCTCAATACCTTCTGCACACAGCTGTGACAATCTGGAACAACATTTCCAATCTCCCAGCACAAGCCACTCTCTATTAGCAATTTCTCTGGAAATTGTGTCATTCCCAGTGTGTAATTTCTATTAGTAACTTCATTTTGAAATCCCATCAAGTTACCAGGTGCTATCCCAGCATCCCAATAGGCAAACACCCTAACGGCTCCCCCTTTAAAAGAAAAGAAAAGATTGTCCTCCTTCAGCTCAAAATTTCCCAAATCGTTACATCCCTACATGTGGACTCAGGAGAATTGAAGAGGGAGAAGAGAAGATTAGGGTCCTAGGACACCTGGGCACGAGGAGCACGGCTCTCCTCTTTTCCTGTGACTGGCCTCTGAACCCCCTCCTGCTCAAAGAAGTTGAAGGGAAGACCCCCAACTGCCTCAGCTGGAGCTGTGTGACCCCTGTGAGCCTCAGCTCTCCATCCGTCAGTATCATCGTGAGGATCGGAGGCGACATAACTGAAGCCACACGTCCCGCACATTGCACATAGTAGGCAGCTGTGATGGCTCTTCCCTCCCTTCTGCCTTCTGGTGTTTCTTGTCTAGAGAACTTGATTGTGTTGGGACTTTTCTACAGCATTGCTCAATGAGCCGGAAATGGCGGCCCTGCTGATTGGGAGGCCGGTTTGCTGGGAACAGAGTGGTAGTGTTGACATTTGCGGAAAGCTTTCTTGCTAAACTTTAAACACTTTGCAGATCTAATCCTGCTGGCATTGCCTGCTAGTGATATTTCTATGGCTATGACGGACACGCTGAGTTCAATCAGACACCTGGGCAGAGGGCAGGATAATTGGTTTCCTTTAGGGTTCCAGCAAAGTTAGGTGGACACCAAGTCCATTTTAGCATGAGGAAACTTAACATATATTGACCGTTATCTGTCTGGCACATGGGAGGAGTTCAGTAAACATTGACAAGCTGAATAATGTGAAGCAATAAATGAATTAATTGCACAGGCCAGAATAAACTATGCAGTTTTACTTTGTACTGTATGTTTTGCTAGGTATGAATAGCTAATTTCAAATGTTTATATATTTATTTGGGCACAGTGGTGTGTCAGGCCCTGCCCTAGGTTCTGGGGACATAACTTAAAGCAAAACCAAGTCTCTCTGCCTTCTGAGACCTCTCAGTGCAGAGAGGGTGACAGAGAAGAAATGCGAGTATTACCTATAATAGTCTTCTGGGGCTGCCATAACAAAATACCATAGACTGGGCAAGTTGAACAACAGACACTTATTTTCCCATAGTTATGGAAGCTGAAAGTCCAAGATCAAGGTTCAGCCAATTTGGTTTCTAGTGAGCACTCTCTTCCTGGCTTGCAGATGGCTGCCTTGTCGCTATGTCCTCCTCGCTATGGCCTTTCCTCAATGTGTGCAAAAGAGAGAGTTCTCTGATGTCTCAACATCAATCCTCCTCAAACTCTTACAAAAATTTGAGGAGAAGGGAATACTTCCAAACTCATTCTATGAGGCCAGGGTTACCCTGAAACCAAAGCCACGTAAGGACACCACAAGAAATGAAAACTATAGATCAATATCCCTGATGAATATAGGAACAAAAAGTCTCAACAAAGTAGCAGCAAACTGAATTCAAGAACACTTAAGAAGGATTATACACCACGACCAAGTGGGATTTATACCTTGTATGCAAGGATGGTTCAACATATGCAAATCAATAAATGCAGTACATATTAACAAAATGAAAGATAAAAATCACATGATCATCTCAATAGATGCAGAAAAACCATTTGACAACATACAACATCGTTTCATGATAAAAACCCTTAGCAGATTGGGTATAGAAGGAACATACCTAAACATGATAAACGTCATGTATAACAAATGCACAGCTAACATTATACTCAATGGAGAAAGATTGAAAGCTTTTCTTTTAAGATCAGAAATAAGACAAGGATTTCCACTCTCACCATTTTTATTCAATATAGTATTGGAAGCCCTAGTTAGAGTAATTAGGCAAGACAAAGAAATAATAGGCATCCAAATTGGGGAAGAGTAAGTAAAACTTATTCTTCCTGTATATAGAAATGCAGGTGATATGATCCTGTATATAGAACATCCCAAAGACTCTACCAAAAAACTGTTGGAACTAATCAGTGATGTCAGTAAAGTTGCAGGATACAATATCAACATACAGAAATTAGTTGCATTTCTATACACTAAGGAAAAAACATATGAAAAAGAAATAAAAATATCCCATTCACAACAGCATCAAAACAATAAAATGCTTAGGAATAAATTTAACCAAGGAAGTGAAAGATCTGTACAACAAAAACTATAAGACTTCTGAAAGAAATCAAACAAGACAAAACAAATGGAAAAATATCTGTGCTCATGGATCAGAAGAATTAATATTGCTAAAATGTCTGTAATACTCAAGACCATCTATAGATTCAATGCAATCACCATCAAAACATCAATAGTATTCTTCACAGAAATAGAAAAAAAAATCCTAAAATTTATATGGAACCACAGAAGACCCCCCAAATAGCCAAAGTAATCCTGAGGAAAAAGAACAAAGCTGGAGGTGTCACACACTTCCTGATTTCAAACTGTACTACAAAGCTACAGTAATAAAAACAGTACGGTACTGGCACAAAAATAGACGCATAGACCAAGAACAGAATAAAGAGCCCAGAATTAACCCCAGCTTATACTGTCAACTTATATTCAACAAGAGAGCCAAGAGCACTCAATGTGGAAAAGATAGTTTCTTCAATAAATGGTGTTGGGAAAAACTGGATAAACACGTGTAGAGGAATGAAATTGGATTCCTATCTTACACCACTCACAAAAACAAACTCAAAATGGATTAAAGACCTACATGTAAGACCTGATACTATAAAACTCTTAGAGGAAAACATAAGCAGAACACATTTTGACATAAATTGCAGCAATATCTTTACTCTCCTAGAGTAATGGAAAAAACAACAAAAATAAACAAATGCGGCCTAATTAAACTGAAAAGCTTTTGCACATCAAAGGAAACCATAAACAAAATGAAAAGACAACCCACAGAATGGGGGGAAATATTTGCAAATGATGCGACCAACAAGGGCTTAATTTCCAAAATATAAAAACAGCTCATACAACTCAACAACAAAAAACAAACCAATCAAAAAATGGGCAGGGCGCATTTCCTGGTGGAAATTAGGGTTAGGGTTAGGGTGATTGGCAGGCGGGCTCTCAATCACTGCACCACCACTTCCCTGGTGGCGCAGTGATTGAGAGCCCGCCTGCCAATGCAGGGGACGTGGGTTTGAGCCCTGGTCCGGGAAGATCCCACATGCTGCGGAGAAGCTGGGCCCGTGCACCACAGCTGCTGAGCCTGCACTCTGAAGCCTGCGAGCCACAACTACTGAGCCCACGTGCCACAACTACAGAAGCCCGCGTGCCTAGAGCCCGTGCTCTGCAACAAGAGAAGCCACCGCAATGAGAAGCCCACGCACCACAACAAAGAGTAGCTCCCGCTTGCTGCAATTAGAGAAAGCCCGCGAGCAGCAATGAAGACCCAGTGCAGCCAAAAATAAATAAATAAAATAAATAAATTTATTTTTAAAAAAAATGGGCAGAAGGCATAAATACGTCTCCAAAGAAGGCATACAAATGGCCAAGAGGCACGTGAAAAGATTCTTAACATTGCTAGTTATTAGAGAAATGCAAATCAAAATTACAATGAGATATCACCTTGCACTGGTCAGAATAGCCCTCAGTCTACAAACAGTAAATGCTGGAGAGGGTGTGGAGAAAAGGGAACCCTCCTACACTGTTGGTGGGAATGTTAATTGGTACAGCCACTATGGAGAACAGTATGGAGGTTCCTTAAAAAAAACTAAAAATAGAGCTACCATAGGATGCAGCAATCCCATGCCTGGGCATATATCCAGAGAAAACCATGGTTTGATAGGATACATGCACCCAATGTTCATTGCAGTGCTGTTTACAATAGCCAAGACATGGAAGCAACCTAAATGTCCATTGACAGGTGAATGGATAAAGAAGATGTGGTACATACATAAAATGGAATATTACTCAGCCATTAAAAAGAATGAAATAATGCCATTTGCAGCAACATGGATGGACCTAGAAATTGGCATACTAAGTGAAGTAAGTCAGACAGAGAAAGACAAATATCATATGATAGCACTTACATGGGAAATCAAAAAAAAAATGATACAAGTGAACCTATTTACAAAACAGAAACAGACTCAGACCCACAGACTCCAAAAACAAACATATGGTTACCAAAGGTTAACCAAAGGGAAAGATAAATTGGGAGTTTGGGATTGACATATACACACTACAATATTTAAAACAGATTACCAACAAGGACCTACTGTACAGCACAGGGAACTCTGCTCACTATTCTGTAATAACCTAAATGGGAAAAGAATTTGAAAAAGAACAGATACATGTATATGTATCACTGAATCACTTTGCTGTACAGCTGAAACTAACATGACATTGTTAATCAACTATACTCCACCCAAGCACCCGGGACGGGGGACGGCACCCTTACCGGGCTGATTTAAGGGGACTGATTGAATCAAAGGCAATCATGTGATTTAAGGGAGCTTATTGTTTTAAGGGTGGTCAGGAGATTAAGAAGGACCATTGATTTAATGGGGTACAGGAGAATTAAGAAGGCAGAATGGGGACTTCCCTGGTGGGTCAGTGGTTAAGAATCTCCCTGCCAATGCAGGGGACACGGGTTGGAGCCCTGGTCTGGGAAGATCCCACATGCCGTGGAGCAACTAAGCCCACGAGCCACAACTACTGAGCCCACATGCCACAACTACTGAAGCCTATGCGCCTAGAGCCCATGCTCCACAACAAGAGAAGCCACTGCAATGAGAAGCCTGCGTACCACGAGGAAGAGTAGCCCCCCCCCCCGCCACAACCAGAAGAAAGCCCGCGTGCAGCAACAGAGACCCAATGCAACCAAAAAAAAAAAAACGAAGGTAGAATGACTTAATGGGTGTCTGGAGAGTTAAGAAGGCAGATTGATTTAATGGGGATCAGGAAAAGTAAGGGGCTTGATTGGTATAATGGGTGTCAGGAGATTTAAGAAGGATGATTGATTTAATGGGGGTCAGGATATTTAACAGGGCTGATTTAATCAAGGGGAGTCATGTGATTTAGGGGGCCAGTTTAATATATGGGTGTCACGTGATACAAGCATGCTGATTGAATCAATGGGGAGTCACCTGATTTACGGGGACTGATTTAACAATAGGAGTCACATGATCCAAGGGGCTGATTGAATCAGCCCAGGCACCCTCCCAAGGAGGACAGCACCTATGTACACAACTGTGTGTATAATATGTGTCCACAAAGGAACTATGGGTACTCAACATATATACAACTGTGTATATACTAAGTGTCCACAAAAGGCACTTTGGGTACACAATGCATATACACAACTGTGTACATACTATGTTTCCACAAAGGAATTTTGGGTACACAATACATATACACAACTGTGTACCACAGGGAGTGCATCTGGGGCCTCCAAGCACCCTCCCTGACCTCTCATCATAGACATTTCTGGTATTTCTAACTTTTTTTTGCTGTTACAAGCAAGGAAACAATGTCTATTGTATTAGTTATTTACTGCTGCCTAACACATTACCCCAAAACTTTGTGGGTTAAAACTATAATAAATATTTAATATGGCTCACAGTTTTTGCCAGACAGGAATTTGGGCACTGCTTGGCTGAATGGCTTCCGGCTCAGTGTTTTTCATTGGGTTGCAGTCAGAAGGTTGGCTAGGGCTACAGTCACTGAGGTTTGACTAGGCTGGAGGGTGTACTCGCTCCAGGGCTGGCAAGCAGATGATAGCTGATGGTGCAGAGCCCTAGTTCCTAGTTCCCCATGAAGCCCTCTCCATGAGGCTGATTGAGTGTCCTCACAACATGGTGGCAGGTTTCCCCCAGAGTGAGTTATTCAAGAGGGAGCAAGCAGAAGCAGCAATGCCCTTTAGGACCTAGCCTCAGAAGTCACACACTGTTACCTCTGCCACATTCTGTTCATCAGAAGTGAGTCACCAAGTCCAGCCCTTTTGAAGGGAGGAGTGTCAAAGAGTTTGCAAACATATTTGAAAGCCCTCAGTCCTATCCTTATACATAATCTTTATGTACTTGTGTGAATATTTCCTTAGAACAGATTTTTTTGAACTAGAATTGCCAGATCAGGTGATACGTAGACTTTTAATTTGGGTAATTCCTGTATGTGTCAAAACTGCTTATTTTCCCCCAGTAAATATTTTCTCGCTTCTTCCTTTAGCAATGAATCTCCTGAGTTTTAGCTGGGCACAGCTTGAGAATGGATTTCCCAGGCTCCCTTGCTGCATGGGGACAGGTAACTAAGTTCTGGCCAATGGGAAGTATTGTGTGAAATTTCTGGGTCACGCTCTTAAAAGAAGCTGCTGGCCTGCTTCCTCTTTCTCCATGGAGAAGGCTGTTTGGAGATCAGAGGTGGTGGCAGTGAGAACCAGCTTCCACCAGGTGATGAAGACAGTACTTTGGGGGATGGTGGGGTGATGTATAGAAAGAACCTGGGCGTCTGGATAACCCCATGCAGCGAAGCCACCCTTCTTCTCAGGACTTCCTACCAGCTTAGATTTTTGAGAGAAAAATAAAACTTCTGTCTTGTTTAAGCCACTGTTGTTTACTGATGATTTGCCTTCTAAAAAGGCCTCACCAACAGTATATGAGTATCCATTCCCCCATCCTTGCCCACACACAGTATTATCAATCTTTAAAAATTTACCAATCTGATGGACTCCCCCCCTTTTCTTACGACTTTATCAGCTCCCTCCTTTGCTGCTGGACCCAATGCCAGAAACAAGAGGAGGCGTACTGATCAGACAACCCACCACAATCTGGGTTAACAGAAAACACAAAGATACAATGTTGCTCTCCTCATACAACTCTAAAAGTACACATCCATCACCAAAAAAGTCTCCGCGGAGATGCTGTGCCTGCCCTCAAAGGCATTACAGCCGAACTGGGGAGAGGAAGCACCCGGAAAGAGACAACTAGCTGTGCCAAGTGGAAGGGTCTGGCTGTCCAGTTACCGGGGCTGACCCAGGGACCTCGGGGAGGGAGCTATGATGGAGGACATTAGCCTCCCCTGGGCCGTGGTTCACGAATTTCTCATGCTACTCTGGCCAGAAGTGGGGAGGAGGGAGTGGGTTACCTGGGGGAAAGTTACGGCAAATGGCGAAGAGCATGGGCTCTGGATTTAGAGTGCCTGCATCACGTCCCATGCCTGGCCCTTCACTCTGTGGATAGGGACGCACTGAGTGCCTCCTGAGAGCCAGGCACTGTCGGCGGTGCTGGGAGTCCCATGAGAAACTCCGCCGTATCCAGAGCTTACCTTTAGAGTGCTGAGATGGACAAGCCAGGCTGGGCCACGGATCCCTCGCCTGCAGAGTGAGAGAGCTGCTGGGAAGACTGAATGAAATAACACGTGTGTGAGATTGTGCCCACGGCACCTGCGTAGCAAAGGCTCGGTACGGGCAGCTGCTACAATTAAGAAAAGCCGTGAAAGATCATATGATATCACTTATATGTCGAATCTAAAAAAATTATACAAATGAACTTATTTACAAAACAGAAATAGACTCACAGACATAGCAAACAAACTTATGGTTACCAAAGGGGGAATCAGGGGGAGGGATAAATTAGGAGTTTGGGGTTAATATATACACACTATTATATATAAAATAGATAACCAGCAAGGACCTACTGTATAGCACAGGGAACTATACTCAATATTTTGTAATAACCTATAAGGGAAAAGAATCTGCAAAAGAATATATATGTATATCTATACATATATATATCTGAATCACTTTGCTGTACCCCTGAAGCTAACACAACATTGTAAATCAACTATACTTCAATTTTTTTTAAAAGCCATGAAGGAGAGAACCCTTCCATGAAGTCTCCAGGACCCCCAAATTTCCTCTCTGTGACCTTTCGTTCCCTCACTGGTGACTCCCGTAAACTTTGCATTAATGCCCATCCCCGCCTAGGAAAAAAACCCAAAAAAACAACAGCCCTGCTTTCGTAAAAGATCTTTCTCACTGAGAAATAGTTGGTGTGGTTTTATGCACTGATCCTGTTACATTTACACTTCAGTGGGGGACATCCTGTGTTTGATTAAACCAGAGGAATGAAAGTCTAATTATGAAAGTTTTGGCATCAGTCAAGTTAATGGGGACACCTGGCCCAATTGGACGTGCTTCACTGATGCTGTTGAAATCATAACTTTTAGGAGATGGCCCCGACCTCCTCTCCTCTCCTCTCCTCCCCTCCTCTCTCTTCTGCTCCCCTCTCTCCTTCTCTCCTCTGTCTCCTGTCTTTTTCTTGCCTAAATGGCCATCTGAGAATCTGATGATTCAGTGTGATTGCGTTTCCATAGGCAGGTGTGTGTCTTGTTTAGTCACATTAAAAATAAATCACTTGGCCACACACAGTCAATCTGTTACTTTTCTCTGCTTTCCAGGGACAGACTGCTCAAAAAGCACAGGACTGTTGGGTGAAATGCGAGCGGGGAAAGGAGTGAGGTGGAGTGGACAGAGCCCTTCCGAGCCGGCCATCCGACTTCACATCTAATCAGAGAGTGAATCAGTTATGCCTGCAATTATGCCAACAACTCAGCATCGTGGCTGCTGCTGGGGACCCATGATGGCGAGCTGTGGAAGAAATAGGTTTGGGGTGGAGAGGTGGCACTCACATGTTACTGAAAACATACTGTGTGCCAGCCCCTGCGTTTACTTGACAACTACTATGTACCAGGCTCTGTGCTTGCTTTTGCATCTGTTTTCTTCCAAGGCGGGGATCAGGATCCTGGTTGAGGGACCCTGGCCAATTTCACCTTTCAGGGTCTTGTTTCTGCAGACTAGAAGCATTACATCATTCTCTAATGATTCTGTTTGGTATGATGGAAAGGTCTTGGGATTAGACAGGCGTAGCTCCACCACTGTGACCAGATGACCTAACACTTCTGAGCCTCAGTTTCTTCATCTCTAAAATGGGGATGAAGATCAGGATCGAATGAAATAATATATTTAAGACACCTCATAAATAGGCAGCTAAAAATGATAGTGTTTAATCTCTCCTTCATAACATACAACTTCACCCTCTTAGAGATTTTTATCTTTACAGGTTAGGATGGCAATGTTCCCAGAGCTCTGTGTGTGTGCGTGTGTTTCTTATTCTGGATAAAAAGACAGTCTGAGGGAGAGAGAGCTGAGTCTTTTGTAGCAATCTTGGTGCTTTAGAAAACCAGAACCCCGCCTCGATGAAATGCCATTGGGCATTCCGTCAGCAGGCAGAGTGTAGAAGACACCTCCCGGTGAACCAGGCCTCCCCATGGTCACGCCCTGTGTGGTGTCCTTCCACATTGGATCTGGGCTGGTCTGTGACTTGCTTTGAACAATAAAATATGGTGGAAGTGACACTGGGCCTAAGCCTTAAGAAGCACTGGAAGCTTCCACCTTTGTGCTCTGGGGGAGGCCTTGAGCCAATGTATAAGAAATTTGGTCTCTCTCTACTGTAGAGATGTTAGGCCAAACAAACCAAAATGCTGCAATTTGGAGCAGAGAAAGGTTTATTGCAGGGCCATGCAAGGAGATGGGTGGCTCATGCTCCGGGCAGCTCAGGCCCCCAAAAACCCCAAGCTCCCAAAAGAGGCTCCCCTAAGGGGTTCCGGCAAAGCATTTTTAAAGGCCAGGTGAGGGAGGGGCGTTGCAAGGTATGTGATCAGCTCATGCACAATTCTCTGATTGGTTGATGGTGAGGTAACAGGGCGCTGTCACAGGGGTTAACATTATCAATCCTTAGGTTCCAGGAGGCCTGGGCCATCAAGTAGTTAACATTTTCCATTTAGTGGGCGTTCTTCACATCTGTAAAACAACTCAGGAAATGTACATTCAATACTGTTATCTAGGTACTGAAGTACCTGGAGAGGAGCTAAAGCAGAGGATATGGGGGAAGGCCTGTCCCGGGAAGGCCCCATTGGGTCCTGCTCCATTACAGAGACAGTATAGAGAGAGCTGGTGGAAAAGGAGAGACCCTGAGAATCTATGGGAGGAGAGAAAGAAAGAGAGGAAGAGAGAGAGAGAGAGAGAGAGAGGCCCAGCGGTCCCAACTGAGGCCAGCCTTCCAGCCACCCCTCTGTCAACTGAAAAAATATGCACAACATAAAAGTTGAGAGTTATGTTTTACTTGGAGGAAATTTTTAGGACTTCGAGCCACATAGGCGGCATCTGAAATAACCCTGAGAGAACTGCTCCGAGGAGGTGAGGGGGGAGCCAGGTTATATAGGAGTTTGGCAACAAAAGGCAGGTAGTCTGAATATCAAAAGATTATTGTTAATTAAAGAAAACCAGATATCTCAAGGTAAGAAATTTAGCACTTTTCTATGCATGGGAAGATGCAAGAGTCTGGGCTCGTGGAAATCATTCCTTTGATATGCACCTCAGCTATCTGGGGCCAGTGTCCTGTGTTTTCATATCCTGAGTTTCCTCAAGGCTCACCGTGGGGAGTGACTGCAGTTTGATGGCTGCTAGATGGCAGGTATTCTTTGTTTCCTTCCTGAGTTCCCTCAGGGCTCACAAGCTCATGCAATCTCTGATGACTGTAACATCCTTTCTTTACTGATGTGGCAGGCAACATTCCATTTCTCACCTCCAAGGCACCAGCCACGTGAGTGACCCATCTTGGATGCCCCAGCCCAGTCCAGCCCCCAGATGGCTGCAGTCCCAGCCGATATCATAGGCAACGGAACTACCCTGCGATCCCAATCAACCTACAAACTCATGAGACAATAAAATGGTTGTCTAAGCCATTAACTTTTGGAGCAGTGAATCACACAGCAATAGATGATTGAAGCAATCAGCGATATTTTTGAACCTTCACTCTGTACTACACCACGGTGTCTCACTGTGAGAGATACGGAGAAACCACCCTCAGGAACTTAGTTTGGGCAAGAAGATGGCACATAGGCGAGTATAAAGACTGTGGAAGCAGCAACGTCACCAGAGCTAATTGGTTGGTAATTAGCAGGTTAATGGCTCACATCGGGGATAATGCAAGGCTGGAGCCATGGGGCAGGAAATGACTTTAAAGTCTCCCCCCACTTTGCTTCCCTCCACTCTAATGTTTGGTGGGGCTTTGAGGTCTCCTGCCTGGGAAGGGCTGGGTCCTGTCTGCCTCCTCAGCTCTGGGGGTCAGGACAAGGCCAGAAGGTGATGTGTAGCACCAAGACACTGACTCACAAAAAAATGAGTGACTGCCCTTCCCTTGAAGAAAAGGAGGGGTGCAAGTGCAGGTTGCAGGGGGGGAGAGGGGTAAGTGGTCCCCACTCTAGGCAGAGAAAGGTTGAGGGCCAGGGAGGCAGCTGGCTCATCACAGCATCTTTTTTCAAATTTTAGGGTGCCACCTGAGATTGTGGGTCCACCCAGCCTACTCCATTGATAATCTTAGCATACACAGATTTTTACAGATACTGAACCAGTTAGGACTATGTTTAGTTGTAAGTTACACAACTCCTAACAGTGGCCTATAAAAATAAAGACATTCCCTCAATCCACAGAGAACTATTGAGAGGTGACCTCACGCCCAGCACTGTTCTAGGAGTTGGGGACACAGCAGGGGAAAGCAAACTTCCTGTCCTAGAGCAAGAAGGCAGTGGGTGAGGGCAGAGGCTCGACACTGCTTGGAGTGCCCAGGGCTCTCTACCTTTGTCCTCCATTCACCCTGTGTATTGCTTTCTGCCTCCGGTCATAGGACCCCTCGGATGTCCAGGAACCTCGGCCAAGACAGGAAGCAGGAGAGAGAGGGGGCACCAGCCTCTCCTGTTCCTTTTATCAGGAAAATGAAAACTTTCCCCAAACCCCCAGCAGATTCTCATCATCAGTGGGGAGAACAGGCACACGGCTACATGAGTCCTCAGGACTAATTAATCTGGTCATTATTTTCACCTGGGCTTGCCCAGAACAACATCAGGGGTCAGTCTGCAGAGAAGAGGGAAGGATGTCGGGGTCAGGTTGTCTTGTTCCTTGCTGTCCACAGGGCGAGGCCCTGACAAAGGGACAAATATCCTATTGCAAATCTTAAGTAAATAGTAAAACCATTAAAAATGACATTGGATGCAATCCAAGATCAGGCAAAAAGTCTTTATTTACTGCTGTTTACTAAGCTCTTTTCCAAGTGCTCTGTAGGAAATGGGAGGGGTGGGAGAGAAAGGATCCAGCCTCAGGGAGCTTTCAGGCTAGCTGGAGATGACAACCACACAGACGAAACAACCTGGGACCACAAGAGAGTGAAAAGGCTTTGGTTGGATCTGAATGCACAGTACCGAATAGAGGCACAAGTAAATGCTGTCACGGTAGGAAGCACGATCACTGCCTGCCCTGCCCACACCCCTTCTGGGGAACCTGTCACAGCTCCTAATCGTGTAGTCCTATGATGTCCAGGCCCTTCCCCAACCCCAGCCATGGCTGATGGGACCAGACGTGGACCCTGAGCCCAAGGCAGCCAATCCACTGCCTGGCAGCAGGGACATGTGAGCTGAGCCACTCAGATGTTCCCTCTTGAGAATCTGAAGTAAGAGATGCAGAGATTACTGCCCAGGGTGAGAAGTCCTGACACCCAGCAGGACGTGTCAAGAGACCACAAAGGACCTCAAGAAGGGAAGGGCAGGGACTTCCCTGGCGGTCCAGTGGTTAAGACTTCACCTTCCGGGGGCTTCCCTGGTGGCGCAGTGGTTGAGAGTCTGCCTGCCAATGCAGGGGACACGGGTTCGAGCCCTGGTCTGGGAAGATCCCACATGCCGCGGAGCAACTGGGCCCGTGAGCCACAACTGCTGAGCCTGCGCGTCTGGAGCCTCTGCCCCGCAACAGGAGGGGCTGCGATAGTGAGAGGCCCGCGCACCGCCATAAAGAGTGGCCCCCGCTTGCCGCAACTAGAGAAAGCCCTCGCATGAAACGAAGACCCAACACAGCTAAAAAAATAAATAAATAAATAAAGTAGCTATTAATTAAAAAAAAAAAAAAAAAAAGACTTCACCTTCCAATGCAGTGGGTGTGGGTTTGATCCCTGGTCGGGGAGCTAAGATCCCACATGCCTCGTGACCAAAACATAAAACAGAAGCAATATTGTAACAAATTCAATAAAGACTTTTAAAAAATGGTTCACGTCAAAAAAAGTTAAAAAAAAAAAAAAAGGAAAGGGCAGCCTCACTCCTGACTTGGGTCCATCCTGACCATCAACATTCCTTTTACTAGGGCTGCTTTGAACAGGTTTTGCGTCTCGGCTTGAATGGTACGGTGTGGGAAGGCTTTGTCCTCACCCCTCATCCCTGCCTCCCCCTCTTACCCGTTCCCCAATCCATCCCCCGCCTCTGCCTTAGTCCAGGTGCCCTTCCACCAGGTGCTCCCCCTGCGTTTGCTCTCCCCTTCATTTCACTGTCCACACTGTGGACAGTGGTCTTTCCAACATGACCCTGCCATGCCCTTGCTTTACATCTTTGGCCCCTCATAGCTCAGCCTCCAGGCCTGTCTCCACCGGGCACTCCCTCCCTGGCTAGGTTCCTGACCTGCCCTCCAGCCACCCTGAGATTAGACAGTCACACCTCTGTGCCTTTGCACATGCCCAGACTTGTGCGTACAAATAAACCCTCCACCCCTGCTTCCCATGTCTCCTCCAAGGTCAAGGTCAGGGGACATCTCACCCCCACCCTGACCTTGATTCCCCTCTCCTTTGGCCATGACAGCAGTTCATGAGACCCTGTGCAGGCATCTACTTCATTGTGTTAGCACCACACTTTGTGTCCTTGTCACCTGGCACTGTGCTTGTGGGGTGGATGAATGAATGAATGAATGAATGAGTGAGTGATTCTCTAATAATAAACCTCAGCCGACTTGATAGGATTTTGTTGGGAGATTTGGGTGTGAGGAGGGGGCTTTCCTTCCTGGGAGATCAGCCTTGGTCTAGCCTGGACGAGGGAGTCAGGTTGTTTCTTGAGGCCCTCCTGCCTCCTGCCCTTAAAGACCACCCCACCTGCCTGCTCCCCTGGTGATACGGGGACAGCCTCACTGAAACTGGCCTTCTTGACCTCAACACTGAACAGAAATTCCCCAGGAGCACTTCTCTGTTTTCCTCTTCTGGAGAAGAGGCACACAGACAGAGCCCAAGAGCAGAGTGCGACGAAGCACTCAGATCTGAGAAACAGGCAGGAGATGTCAGAAGCAATCAGGGGAGAAAAGAACCTACATTATCCCCTGAGTTCACAATGCAGCCCTAACAAGCTGGAGCGCCTGTGATTTGATCTTCCCATCTTTCCCGTGTCTCCTGCAGCCCAGGATTAGCCAGTTTGGGAAAGGATGCAGTGATGTCTACACAGCTAGCCAGGGCTTCCCCGGGGACGTGTCAGGGCGATGTGTGGGGACTCCTGGGAGCCGGGTGGTCCTTCCTGGGAGGGGAGGGCATTTATCAGGCCCCCACATATGTCTGGTCATAAAGGACCTGAAGACGAAGGGCTGCAGACCCCTTCTGATGGCAGAGGGGCAACTTGGAAGAGAGTCCTCACTAGGACCCGACCACACTGGCCCCCCGATCTCAGACTGCAGCCTCCTGAACTGTGAGAAGTAAATCCTGTTGTTTATGAGCCCCCCATTCTATGGTATCATGCTATAGTAGTCCCAACGGACTAAGACAGAAATAACCAGCATCTGTTAAAACTTACTACCTGCCGAGCACTGTCTTAAGCACCTCGTGCACATTTATTTATTTAATCATGTTACCATTTCTCTATCTAATAGGTACCATTATTCTTGGTGTTCCCATTTTACAGATGAGGAAACCGAGAGCAGGGACTTTGACTCTTTTGTCCACCGTTCAACTCCAGCACCCAGAACGGCAGGAATTCAACAAACTCATCCACTAAACAGCACCAAAGTGCGCTCTAATGTGGAGCCTGGGGGCCAACAATCTCCCAGATGATGAGGTAGTGGGACCTTGGAGATGCACGGAGGCTCTGATGCCATTCAAGAGGCTCTGCCCCTCCCTCCTGCCCTCTTTCCTTCTAAACTTATTTTTCAAGGGCTTCCTATATGTAGAACATGTGCACAGAGAGGAATCAGATTTCCCTTCTGCCCCCAAGAGGGTTATAATTACAGTGTAATAAGCAGCAATAACCTACGCAGAAAAATTCCAGTAAAGTAATAAAAAACACAAAGAGAAGCAAACAATGTGCTGTAACAAGTTTGTCATCCATCCATCCATCCATCCATCCATCCATCCATTCACTTATCCAAGGAGCATGCATTGAGCTAAGCCCTGGGATGCAGGGATGAATGTGATGTAGGTCCCCCTTCTGGTGGGTGAGGTCGTGGCTGCCTCCCTCAGGGAAGCAAAGGCTTGGGGAGAGCAGCTGAGGAGAGCAGGCTCCAGGCTTGAGGTCTGCCCCCTCCATCTATCTCTGCTCTGCTCCAAGGGGCGCTTTCCCCAGAGCTGGCCCAGCCCAGAGTGCAGGCTCCAGGGCTGTGGCCTGTCGAGAAAAGCAGGTCAGTAAGACTTGTCCCCAGGCTTCGGGCTGACTGTCCCCTTTCAGTGTCCCTCTGGCCTCCCTCCCTCCCTCCCGTGGTGCCTGGCAGAGGGCCTCAGGCTCCCGGCTGGGCCACTCACTCATGCACTGAGCCATCCACACGCAGCGCGGCCATCTCTCCCCGCCGGCCCCCAGAGCTCTGCGGGGTGATTGATGGGGCTACTCTGCTCCTGGTCCCAGAGAGCTCCTTTGAATAATAACTTGGCAAAATTACTCTCTCTCTCTCTCTCTCTCTCTCTCTTTTTTTTTTTCTTTCCCTATTTCTGATTCATCGGCTCTAAGTCATTCATCTCTTTTGAGTTAGAGGAAGAAAGAAGAATGAGGAAGAGAAGGACGTGCCCCAGAGGCACAAGGGACCCTGAGCCCCACCTCCTCATTCTACAGGGGGAGCTGGAGGTGGAGCCCACCTCTGCCGTTAGGATTTCTATATTAATCCTGACCTCCGCTTGTAGAAGAGAAGCAAGTGTGGGAGGGATGGGAGGTGGGGGAGGCAGGGATCTTTCTAGGGCCCCTGAAGTTGCACCTTGAAGGCAGCTGCCCACTCTATCCACATGTAAGGCTGGTCCAGTCTGCCTGCAGGGATATTGCAGTTTGCTCATCCTTGAGGGGGCACAGGCAGAGCAGGTAGGGAAAGGAAGGAGACACGGGGGTTCGTTCAAGTGAGTTATGTCAGCTCACCAACACCAACGCTCGATCGCCTACTAGGTGCTAGGCACGGGTGTGATGCAAAGATGCATAAACCCTGTTCCTGCTCTCAAGGAGTTCACAGACATGCATAGGTGAAGCCAAGGCCCGCGACAGATGCTCTCGTGGAAGTAGGTCCCATGCAATCACACAGAGGAGGCTATTCTTCTGCGCTGAGAGGGACCAGCAAGGAAGTCTTCACAGATGAGCTGATAAAGTGTTCTGGGATCTCAATCTGAAGGCGGGGAAGCAGGCTCCAAATGTTAGGCGCCGCAGAAGCGAAGGCTTAAAGGTGTGAAATTGCACGGTGGTCGGGGAAACCCTGAGTTATATGGCGTTTTTAGAGTATGAAGGTGAGAGGGATGTTGGCAAGACACAGGAGGAAGGGCCAGTAACGATACCGGCTGCAGATCTTAATCGAGTGCTCACGCGGGGAGGCCCGTGTGCCGGTCTCAGGAGTTCTATGACTGCGATAGGACAGTTATCCAACAGGAAGGGGTGTAATCAGATCTGCAACAGTGCAGAGGATGGACCAGACCCGGAGAGACTGGAGAAAGGAAGACAGCCAGGAGGTGGATGTAACAGTCCAGGCGAGAGGCGATTGAAGGACTGAACCAAGGCCGGGCCGATGCAGGAGGGAATGGATTTGAGAAACATGTTGACAGTGCTTGGTGGCTGGCTGAAGGCTGAGGATGGGGAGATAGAGGAGTCAAGGGTACCTCATAGGCCACCAGCTGAAACAGGGATCATAGCACAGAAACATTCACGAACAACTGCCAAGCACCTATTAGATGGTAGCGCTATTCCAGGCACAGAGACACAGAGACAAATAATTCATGTCCCTTGGACGTACTTCACGGTTTTTTAAAGACAAGCTTAATCTGTATACACAGACATCCAACCAAGTTTGGGGGAATCTCAGAACTTTTTTCTTTTACCAGAAGAATAATGCACCCTTTCCCCTCCACCACACTGAAACTCCCTCCCTATTTTATTTTGTTTTCTCCAGGAGGTGACACTCACACAACTGGGATGATTCCAGGTGGCCCCATTTGTCCCGGGGTAGGATCAGGGCAGCTCCCTTGGGGCCACTGCCACGTGGCTGAGGTTGGGAGCGGGAAGCTTCCTGGAGAGTCGAGTCTTTCTCTAGCCATCTCTGCCTTTCAGCTGGAGTCTTCTTCCCCCTGGGATGGATTTCCCCATAAAATAAATGTCTTGTCTGAATTAATCTTATTTTTAAAAGGAGAAAGTCATCATATTGTAAAGACAGATCATAAAAAGACGCATCAGTCTGTCAGGAAGACTGGTTAATATGAGTATTTGTTTAGCAGAGACAGTGCACCCGAGGCAGCCTTTCTGGACCAACCTGGGGCCTGGAAGGGGCCTTTTATTTGAATACTTAGAGCATCTAGGGCCGGCAGCTTTGCATTCTGAATACGGGCACTGTAGCAGTCACACTCTGCAGAAGAGGCCGGGAGAGGCCCCCCCAGGCTGGAGGGACGGCTCCCTCAGTCCCAGCCATGCCCCAAACACTTCCATTCGAGAACTAATCAATATGAGGGATCTTTAGAAGACACCTCAGACAATCTCTCCATTTTGTTTCATTCTTTAAAAAATGACATAGGCCATAAGCATGTAGATAAAAAACGAGGAATATATGAAGTGCATGGTATAAAAATTCTATGCTGTGAAACATTACATGGGTAACACATAAACACATGAAACAGAACAGAGAACACCACAAAAGTGCTTTTGCCTTCTCCACACTTGACCACTGTGAACTGTTTGGTGTCCATCCTTCTCAATGTCTTCCAATACATTTCTATCTATTTGTCTCCCGCATGATACACATACACTGTTTGGGTTTTGTTAGATGGAATAGAAACATATCAAAACTTGGTACTTGAATTTTTTTTTAAACTAACATTCTACTTTGGGTTTCTTTTTAAAAATAAAGCTATAAAACTAATATATGTTTATCATAGAAACTTCAAAATCGATAGAGGAGTAGAAAATAAAAAGTAAGAAAGAACCCTAAAACCCAAAAAAGAAAAGCCTGTCCTTCCTTTCTCTTCATTCCCACTCCCCAGAGCAAACAGATAAAATATATTTTTGTGTATCTTTCTGGAAATGACTCTGCATGTACAGGCGTTTAAACACACATCCTTTATCTGTTCATTGAGGAAGTGAGAGCTCGGAGAGGTCACAGGGCAGATCCAAGGTCACACAGCTGACTGGGGCAGAAGCAAATGCAGAGCCGGGAGCCCCACCTTCAGAGGGCAAAGGCCTTTCCACGGCACATCTCCAGGGAGTTTGCCCAGAGCCAGTCTCAGCCGGTGTGGCTAATCCCTCCCTAACCTCCACCTTGTCTGCCAGGCGGTGACACTTCTCCATCCCGCCCACGTTCCCCCCCCCCGCCCCCTGCCCCGTCCCCGTCCCCACAGCGCTGCTGCCTCGCAGTGTATTAAGGGACTGCACTTGTGCAGCTTGGCCGGGGCGGGGCCTAACGGTTTGTTTCACTAACACTGCTGTCTCTGCCAGAGCTGTCGTCACAG
Organism: Balaenoptera ricei; assembly: GCF_028023285.1. Lineage (NCBI taxonomy): Eukaryota > Metazoa > Chordata > Mammalia > Artiodactyla > Balaenopteridae > Balaenoptera > Balaenoptera ricei. The sequence continues at coordinate 67,440,659 of NC_082640.1, forward strand.
CAGAACAGCGTCGTGGAGCCTCCTGGCAAAGCGATTCGTTCAGTGGGCTTGTGCCTGCGCTTTTGTTCCCCAGATTACAAGTGACAGTTACAGGCAGAAGACCCTTCCCGAGGATGATTCCATTTAAGTAACTCCTTGCCCTGGTGGGAGCTGGTAGCCGGTTAGGACTCTTGCCCCTCCCTCTACAGGAGGCTATGGGGCCACAGGCCTGACCCCCAGGAGCTCACAGCTTGGTGGAGGAGGGCGGCACACACCCTGATAGCCCCACCGCTGATAGCCCCACCGCTGATCTGCAGTTCGCCTGTGTTCCCTCTCTGTTCTGTGTGTGTGTGTGTGTGTGTGTGTGTGTGTGTGTGTGTGTGTCGACCTTGGCCATCTTGGGCCCAGATGTGCCTACAGCATTGCCAACATCTGGGTGGAAGGAGAAAAGTCAGCCAGCCATCGGGATGCGTTTGTTTCTGGTTGATGGCAGGATGGCCCCCATCTGGGCATCTAGGAAAGATCCAGACGGACGGCCTGCGTAATCTGTATACCCACATATTTGATCCTGCCACCTATGATAATGTGAGGTGGCAGAGCCTGGACCAACAAACTCCATCCCTCCAGCCAAGCCAGGCCTGTTCTGACCTTGCAGACAGAAAAGAGGGAAGCCCAGAACCCGGACACTGGGTACAGGGATGGGAGGGGTGTGTGTGTGTGTGTGTGTGTGTGTGTGTGTATAGGGGCAGGGGGTTGGGAGGCAAGGGTTGTGCGTGCATTTGTGTGTTGGGGTAAGGGGCTGGCGGCTAGAGAAACTCTGATCTAGAAAACGAAGTCTCTGGACTTCACGGTGCTGCTTGAGTCTGGGGCTGGAGATGTTGCCTGGGGCCGGGAGCTTTGGGGTGGGGCACGGTCTTCCCTGGCTCTTCCTGATTCACTACCATTCAGCAACCAGTGTCCCTCCCAGCAAAACAAAACCTCCCGAGATCGCTGGTTCCGCAGTGCCCTCCAGTGGGCAAGCAGAATATGTCTGGAGAGAAAGCCTTCGCCACACGTGGTTACAAGTCACACGTGTGGATCCTTCAGGCATTTTAGAATCGAGGTTCAAGTTCCTCCACGTGCTTGCATGCCCTTTGGAAGGTAAGGTTCTAAATGAACAGTTGGCTGTTTGTATAGAGGAGTGGGAGACCGGTAGAAGCCTGTAAAGAGAGAGCGAGGGACTGAGGACGGGGGCACCAGTGTTTTAGGGCAGTGTGGACAGAGACGGGGCGAAATGTGAAATAATGGTGACTCGTGTGTGTGTGTGTGTGTGTGTGTGTGTGTGTGTGAAGTCCTGTGCTAAACAGACTCTGCCCTGCCAACTCCCCCCGTGACTTTGCTATATCCTCTTTAGATACCCCAGCCCATCAGGACCCCTTAGCTTACCTCTCTCTACCCTCCATAGAGTGACAGTTGTTTTTTGTTCTTGTTCTTGTTTTTGTTTTTCCAAGCCTTCCCAAGTCTGATTACGAGGGGAAAACACACACTCAACAGGAGGAAATGGGTTCCAAGAGTGTTGCCAGTTAAGCTGGGAACAACTTCTCTTGGTCTGAGTTTCTCCACGTGAGTTGGGCGCCTATCCCAGGCTGGTTGGAAATTAAACGCGATCATGCACAAGTGCCCCAACCCAAGGCCTCCCAGATATGCTGGCTCCCAGCCCCAGGAGAGGCTCCCTGAGCCCAGTTCTCCGTCCTCCTGCCCTCCATACGGCACGTGGTTGCCTCCTTCACCCCAGAGCTGACAGCTGGGTCCCACTCTTCCTCTTGTATTCTTCCCCCTGCTCCTCCCACATCTTGAATACGACGTCCTGTGTCCCGTCTTTTCTCTGTCTCAGTCCTCACTCTGCGTTGCACCCTCTGCCCCAAGATGCACTTCAACATCCTCATCCACCATCCCCTTTGCTTGCTGCTTCTTTTTGAAGAGAACTTCTGCCACCGACTTTGTTTCATTGTCATCCGCAAGATGACTCCAAGGGCCCTCTCTGCTCGTCCTCTGCACTCCCCTCACCGGCTGCATCCCAGCCGCCCTCCCCCTTGGATGCCCAGCCCTTTATAACGGGTGTCACCATCATGGTTGTCACCAGCTTCTTTACCTTGTTCTACGCCAAGGACTTCCAACCCACAGAAAAGAAAGGTGCAATCTACAATCCCAGACTCGAGCAGAGGAGAGGGCAGGGTTGAGGGGCCAGCGCCCACGATGGGGACAGGGCAGGGTGCCAGCCACCTTGTCCTGGGGCTTGAAGGGGCACTCACACTGTCAGCCAGCCGTATTCACCCAGTACCTCCATCTGACCAGCGCCGTAGACAGGAAAGATGGCTATCTTGAGCTGCTCGAGCTGGGTAGGCCCTGTGCACGGCATAGACGAGTTATCGTATAGCCATCGTCTAATGGAAGTCTCACAACCACCCCAGGAGCTGGACCTTATATTTACAGAAGGTCAATGAATCCCAGGGCAGCATGGCTGTCCTTGGTCTCTGAACTCACGCCCTTCTGTGCCTCACGGTGTCTGCTCAGCCTAGTTGGGGACACAAGCCATGCACACATGGCAAGACCACTGAGACCAAAGAGTCAAGGGTTGAGTGAGTGGATCAGATGGCAAATGCTACTGATATACAGGGAAGGCTGGAGCACACGGAGCCACTTCCTGGGACGGTGGGGCTTGGGCGAGGTCTTGGAAGAGGGGTGAGACTCAAAGGGGAGGTGAAGGAAGTCACCCTAAGAAGGGAGTAGCATGAGACAAAGGTGGGAGGCTGGAGTTTGTGGGGCACGATGTGACTGCCCGGCTGGAGCAGAGCATCCTTGAATGGGTGCAACAGCGGGTAGGACTGGATACGCACTGAGGCCAGGACGTGAAGACTCTGGAATGCCCAGCTAGGGAATGGGGGCAGGGAGAGGGTACTGGAGCAGGGCATGATGAGATGAAAAGAGCATTTCAGGGAGGGGAGTCAGAGGACTGAAGGGACAGGGCAGAGACTGGCATCTAGGAGACCCATGAGGCCTGAGCGTCCACAGCTCTGTGCCTGCAATGGGACAGGTTTGTGAGATACTGATCCCGCCAGCTCTAGGGCAATTGGTACATCCAGGTGGGCACCTCTGTGCTCAAGAAGTTTCCTCCATTCTCCCAGAGGTGGCAAAAAAATGTTGTCATTTTCCCGGTGTGCCGTGATGGGGAGAAGACTGGCCAGTTCTGCCCCACACCCCTGCCACAATGCAGGCCAGAAACGGCGGGGCCTGATCTACCATGTTGGATTCATGAGCTGACAATCCTTTATCCTTAAAGGATTCTCTGTCCCTAAAGGATTCAGGCCATCCCAGCTTGTTCTCTATTGTTTCATATGCCACAATTAGCCCACTTTTCCTTTGGCTCAAGATCTCAGCCACTGTTAAAATGCAAATGGCCCTAGGAGAGACACCACATTTTATTTCACACATCACTGAACTTGAGTAGTGTGGTGGTGCAGGAGGGAAGGAGAGGTTCCGTAAGGGATGCCCACCTGAGAGAGCCCTGGCCCTTCTTCCTCAGAGTCACTGCCCCCCCCGCCTTCCCCCACACAGGGGTAAGAAAGGAGAGAATGGGACATCAGAGTGGGAGGGAGAAGGAGGCACTGTGGAGGTTTTCGCTCTCTCCAAGACAGCGTGTTCCAGACAGTCCTCCCATTTCTGGGACACTCTCTTAAGGAAATCATCCAAAGGAAGGGGAAAACAAAACTATGTGCTCATGCATATTAATTGCGGCTTTACTTATGATAGTGGAGAATTGGGAATAAACAAAATGTCCGGTAGTAGGGGCATGGTTAAATAATTTACGGCAAACCACTGTATCATTCATTACGTAGCCATTAAATACTACTAGTACTGGTACTACTACTACTATTCAATTTATGGTGCAATTACTACTACTACTATTACTACTTCTGCTACTACTATTAAATTTATTGAGCAGTTACTACTACTACCACTACTACCACCTCTACTACTATTAGTACGACTTCTACTACTGCTAAATTTACTGAGCAGTTATTAAGCTCCAGCCCTTGTTCTAAGTGCTGTACAGATGATCTCTCACCCAATCCTCACAACAATCCTATGAGGTAGGCACTTAGTAGTATCCATATTTTTCAGATGAGGAGATAGAAGCAAAGCAATGTGCCCAAGGTTCTATAGCTATTATGGGATAGAGTAAAAGACTCAACTCAAACAGCACAATTGAAGCTTAAGCTATAGAAATTAAAAAGTATAAACCACAAATTCTTTAACTCAAACCTCGGTATACGATTAAAGTTGAAATCAGAGGCCGTGTGCTTCAGCTGCAATGAGAAACCTTGGAAGAAATTTGAGGTAACAAAGTTGTTGACTCAAGTGGCTTTGAGAATGCAAAGCAGTGGGTTAGCTGTTACCCTTTGCTTACACAGATTAGGAAGAAGCAAACAGCAAATATTTATATACCAGTAACTGGAAACTTTAAATTAAATCTAAACTTTTCCCTTAGGCTGTCATCATAAAAGCAAGTTTCTTATGAATTAATATACTTAAAAGCATTTAGAACAAAGTCAATGCTATATAAATATTTGCTTTAATTGTTATTTACAAGAAAGGGCAAGAAGCTTTACTACAACATTCTAGGGTTTAATTGTTCTCTTCCAAAGACTGTTGACTGGTGCTTCAAGGCTTTGGATGTTTCTTATAGTAAACTATATGTGTTTGAATGTTTTTTGTAGAAAACTGTGTCTGATTACTTGAACTTATAAACTACGTTTAGCATAGGAATTTGAATTTACTCATGGCAACCTTGTGATAATTAACCAGCCAAATAAGATCTAGTTCCAGTGAACTCAACAGTATAAAAAAACCTCACCAATTCTCTTGAAGTTAGAAACATATCTAGAGGTATTCCTCCTTATATAAGATCTTCCGCAAGTAAAACATAACAAAACAAAATAATGACTAACAGATTAACTTTAAACATAGTACAAAACCTCAGTATTCCACAGAGATGTCCCATGAGGACTAGTAAATAACCCAGAGAAACATGTTATCATGCAATGCTTAGTAAAAAATGTAGGATACAACACTTGCTGGGTGGGGAGGGGAGACTGCAGGGACTGGGGGGAGGATGTTTAAACATTCCAATTTAATGAACGCATAAAAGAAGGGACCATCCGCAAAAGAATTCATACATGCCAAGCTGTATAATCTTTATCTTAGACCACTTTCTAAACTTTTTGATTGCTGCCTCATCAGGAAACATATTGAGCACACACCCCCCCAATTAATATATATGTTTGTTCACATGTTCGTTTCTACTTACAGATTACGTCTATTAAAAATCTATGCTTGAGTAAAAGGAACCATATTACTCTCTCACCTTGAACAACTAGAAATATAAGCAAGATATATCAAACAATGGTTTCCAGACATTGGTCAACAGGTCATGTAGGACTGTCATTACTGAGGGAGGAAACACTGATGTGAGCCTTACAATTGCCTGGTGTCAGCCTCACTGAATTGAGGAGATGGGAATTGGAGATCAGGGAGCCAGGACAGCTAGAACGTGCCAGGCACAAAACTAGAAAAAGGGCAACTGCAGAGAGGAAGAGAGACTGAAGGAAGAAGAGAAAGAGGAAGGGAGGATGAGGGCTCACTAGCTCTGGAAATCTGCATAAAGTTCCCCCTCAGTCTTTGGCTGAGTGTTAATCTGTACACATGTGAAAGAAAATTACCAGAAAACATGAGGCTTCACAGTACCTGGAGCTCAAACAGAGCTGGCAATCGTTTGTGTTCCACCATCAAGAGTGCAGAGACCTTCTAATATACAAGGCAGTAGGATGAGTCCTCAGAGGTGCAGCACCTTAGCCCTGGGGCTGAATTAGCCCCACAATAAAGGCTGCTCTGGACTCACCCTAACAGAAGTTAAAAGCAAGTCTTGCAAGTATCCAAATCATCCTAAACAATGTCACTGTGCACCAGAGCAAAGTACAGTACTATTTAAAGAAATACCACAAAATCCAGAACACAACATGCAATTCACAGTACCTGCCACCCAGTAAAAGATTATCAAGCATGTAAAGAAACAGGAACATATGATTCATACCTAGGAGAAAATTAGTAATTAGAAACAGACCCAGAAATGACAGAGATGATGGACTTAGACAAAGATGTTACAGCAAACATTATAAATGTGCTTGAGAATGTAAAAACAAAACAAAGCAGCTATGATGAGAAGAGGAATGGAAGACATAAAAGATACCCAAATGGAACTTCTAGAGAAGAACAACACAATAAGAGAAATGAAAAATACAATGGATAGGATTAATAGCTATTCTAGGTCCTTTGGTTTTTCCCTACACATTTTAGAATAAGCTTCTTGATATCTATTTTTAAAAACCTGCTGGGACTTTTATTAGGATGGGAAGGATAGATAAGTTACTGCAGAAGAAAAGATGAGTGAACTTGAAGACATAGCAATAGAAACTATCTGAAATGAGGCACAGATTGAGAGGAAAAACCAACAACAACCATACTCACAATAACCTGTGAGATATCAAACAGTCCAAGATCTGTGTAACTGAAGTGACAGGAAGGAGAAGTGGAGACAGAAAAAAAATATGTAAAGAGAGAATGGCTGAAGTTTATCCAAATTTGATGGTAACTATAAGCCCAGATGTCCAAGAAGTTTGATGAACTTCAAGTACAAGAAATATAAAAAAACTGTTTCTCAGAAATGTTTTGTAGTTTTTAGTATACAGATCTTGCCCACATTTTGCTAAATTTATCCTTAAGTATTTCATGGTTCTTAAAATTCTATTTAAAGGTTTTCAAATACTAATTATTTGTTGTTTGTAAATAGAAATAGAATTGACTTTTGCATATTGACCTTATAACCTGGACCTTGTTGAACTCACCATGAGACTGATCTAAATAAAGAGCTAGAACTATAAAACTTCCGGGAGAAAACATACGAGTAAATACTCATGACTTTAGGTGAGGCAAAGGTTTTAGTTAGGACACAAAAAGCATGAAGAATAAGAGAAAGAAATCTGATAAATTGGACATCATTAAAATTTCAAAATTTTGTTCTTCAACAGACAGGTGAAGTAAATGAAAAGACAAACCACAGACTGGGAGAATATATTTATAAAATGTACACCTGGTAATGGACCTGTTTCCAGAATATATGAAGAACTCTTATAATTTAATAAAAAGAAGAAAAATATCTGGATTTAAAGAGCAGACAAAATATGTGAACAGACACTTTACAAAGAAGGCATACATACAAACAGCAAATAAGACCATGAAAATATCTTCAACATCATAATTAATTAGGGAACTGCAAATTAAGAGCATATTGAGATATCCCTATACACCCACTAGAATGGTTAAAATTAAAAAGACTGCCAACATCAAGTGTTGATGACTTGGTGCTTTGTGACCACCCAGAGGGATGGGATAGGGAGGGTGGGAGGGAGGCTCAAGAGGGAGGGAATATGGGGATATATGTATATGTATAGCTGATTCACTTTGTTATGCAGCAGAAACGAATACAACATTGTAAAGCAATTATACTCCAATAAAGATGTAAAGAAAAAAACGTTGATGAGGTTGTGGAGCAACTGGAACTCCACTGCTGATGGAAATACAAAGTGGTACAGTCATTTGGGAAAAATAATTCGACAGTTTATAAAACTTAGCACATACCATACTACCCAGCAATCCCAATTCTAAGTCTTTACCCAAGAGAAGAGGAAACATATGTCCACACAGAGACTTTCATAGTCAAAAACGGCTAAAAAGTGGAAATAACTCTAACATCCATCAGCAACTGAGTGGAAAAACAGATTTGGTATATCCAGAAAATGGAACACTTCTCAGCAACAAAAAGGAATTAAGTACTTAACTGAAACATGCAACAGCATGGATAAATCTCAAAGGTATTATGTTTAGTAAAAGAAGTTAGAAAAGACTACATACATATTATATGATTCCATTTTTATGAAATTCTAGAAAAGGAAAAACTATAGTGATCGAAAGCAGATCAGTGGTTGCCAGGAGCTGCAAGTGGAGAGAGGGTATTGACGCAAAGTGAGATGAGGGAGATTTTGGGGGTAATAGAAATGTCCCATGTTTTGATTATGGTGATGGTTATACAACTGGACACACTTGTCAAAATGCCATTGTATTTATTGGACACTTAAATTGATGAATTTTATTGTATGTAAATTATCCCTCAAAAAAACTTAAAAAAAAAAAGTGTGACTACAAATCATCTTAGAATCAGGTTAAAATGTACCTTCCCGGGCCCTACAGTCACCCGTGTGTTCAAGGGCTTATTGAACCAGGGAACCAGTTGTTCTGATTAACTCCAGGCACTACATGGCTACACACTTGTCTAACTGGAAAATGCACAGCCCCAATTCTGTGCAGGGACGACGCAAAGCAGAGTGTGATACATCTTTCTGGAGCATCAAATTTATTAACTAGAATTGGAAGAACCAAGGAGTCCTTGGAACAAGAACTATCCCCCTCCCCCACCAACACGGAAGACAGAAGAGTAGGGGAGGGGAGACGTGCCCCGGGAATGACAGTCCAGTCTCTGAAGTTTCACCCAGGTGGGGGTTGAGGGGCAGACCTGCAGCCACGGTGGCCTCGCTTTCGGTCGCCCGGGCTGCTCCGGACCATCCTCTGAGCTGGCCAGGGTCTTGGATACGATGCTTCTGAAGGCCGTGCAGAGAACACACTCATCTTCCACTGGACTGGGCCCCAGGGAGCGCGGCGGCCTGACCTTCCTGCCTCGGTCATCCATGGGGTTCACATGGGCTCACTTTATTATGACGCCTCATGCTGGGCAGCTTGCAACAAAGATGTTTCAAAATAAAGTTCCAGATTCTCCCAGCCACCCCTTGCTTGTTCTGGCTGTGGCCAGAGAGAGTGGATGAGGACACACTCTCAGGCTGCCCAGTGTGGGAGGACCTTCCAGTGTTGGACACACCCAGGGGGCAGCTGGTTCCCTCTGGGGCTCCAATCCTGCTGCTGCTGGAGGTGGATGTCCCAGTGCCACACTGGGGGGCTGGGCTGGGGGTGGCAGTCCTCGACTCCAGGCTGGGTGGGGGACAGGCAGACTCACCGGTCTTCTGCCCTGCCTGCTGGTCTTCCTGCAGCTGCACATTTTTTCCGTGGTAGAGCCACCTGGTTTGCAGGGAGGACACCACAGGGCCTGGAGAAGGCTCACGTTCACTGCCACAGAGGTCCCCGCAAGAGAAGGGCTTCAGAGTTATGATGGAGACCTCCACCTTGGGTTTCTTGGAGCTCACACTGCCTGTCCCAGTGTCCTGGATCATCTGGTCGCAAGTCAAGCCCGGAGTCCTCACCGTTGTCACCTCCCGCTCCTCTGCACAGGGTGGCTGGAGTGGCTCCTTCTGGCCCATGTTGACCCATGGATGCCTCATGAGGTCAGGCAAGGTGCCTCTGTCACTGGGGTTGAGGACAATCATTTTTTGTAATAGATCCCTTATCTCCAAAGACAGATAAGGTGGGATGGGGTATTGCCCTCGTAGGATTTGCTTCAGCAGCTCCTGCAAGTCTTTTCCCACAAAGGGCTGGGACCCAGTTACCATGGCGTAGAGCACTACTCCCAGGCTCCACACGTCCATCGCAGGGCCGCTGTACCTCTGCCCCAGCAAGAGTTCCGGGGCAGCATAAGGGGCTGTGCCGCAGCTCATGTCCGGTTGGCCAGTGTCATCACACTTTTTGCTGAGGCCAAAGTCTGTAAGTTTGATATTCATGTGGGAATCAAAGAGGAGGTTCATTGGCTTCAGGTCCCGGTGCACGATGCCCCTCTGGTGGCAGTGCTGCAGGGCGGAGAGCAGCTGCCGGAACAGGCCTCGGGCCTCCAACTCTGTCATACGGCCATGGGTCTTCAAATAGCGGTACATGTTCCCCCCCCTGAGGTACTCCATCACCACGAAAAATGTCTTCTCTGTGTCAATCACCCCCAGCAGTTTGACAATATTGGGGTGATCGAGAGCCTTCATACCGTACACGTCCCGGAAAAGTGCCTGGGCACTTGAGAAGCTCTGATACCGTTTTTTAACGACCTTGAGAGCCACCTGTGTCCCGGTCAGAATGTGCCAGGCCAACTTCACTTTACCGAAGGTGCCTTCACCAATGGTGCGGAGGATCTCGAAGTCATCAATATGAATCTGCTCGTCAGCAGAGTTGGCTGTGAGGCCCGGCATCATGGTGATCTGCTAACTACACTGACTGACAGCACTACCTAGCAACACTAACTAACAATGCTAACTGTACCAACAGCGCTAACTAGTACTAACTACACTAACTATGCTAATAAACTATTAACTCTACCAACAATACTCACTATGCCAACAGCGCTAACTAGTACTAACTACACTAACTATGCTAATAAACTATTAACTCTACCAGCTGTGCTAACTATACCAACAATACTGACTATGCTAACTGTAGAGAGAAAAATGAGACAAATAAAAAAGAGTAGAGAAAAGAGAAAACAAAATCAACAAAATGGCAGAAACAAGGAAAAAACAAGCTAACTGTAGGTCCAAGGCCGTCAGGTCACCAAAAGCAGCTTCCTGGGCTCTAAGGACCAAAAACCTGGGCCCAGCTTTCTCTTTTATAGGGCTTTGTGAAGTACATCACAGTGGTGCACTATGAGGTCAGAGCAAGAAATGGACCCATCACAGCTGGGGATAAACCACAGTGGTTTTCTCACTTTTTGAGTTCAAGGCCCCTTTACACTTAGGAAAAAGGATCCCAAAGAAATTTTTCTTTACGTGTGTTATTAGATATTGGTATTCACTTTGTTATAAATTAAAATCTATAGGATACTTCAGCGGCCTTTTTATTTCTAGTTTGAAAATGTGTAATAATTTTAAAGACCTCATAATGTCTACACTTGAAATATTCAATTCCTTTTCCTTAAATTCTGGTCTCAAAATAATGTTACAACTTAACTGACTTCATGATACTCTACAAAATGTTCTGTTGCGTAAGACACGATAAGGTACATTATGAAAGTCTATGAAGCTGAGAGAAGATTTCCCAGGAAGGTAGGTCATGAGCAGATTTCTCATCAGGAGCCTCAGAGGCCAGATGGCATGGCTCAATGTACTTGAAGTGTTGAAGGAAAGAAACCGTCAACCAAGAATCCTAGATCTAGCAAAACTTTCCTTCGAAAATGAGGGAGAAATGAAGACATTCCCAGTTAATCAAGAGTTGAGAGAGTGCTTAACCACCAGATCTGCCTGCCACAGGGAGTTCTTCAGGTTGGAGTCAAGGACCCTAGGCAGTAACTCAAAGCCTTATGAAGAAATAAAGACCTCTGGTAAAAGTAGATAGACGGGCGATGAGAAAAGCTAGTACTATTGTAACTTTGGTTTGTAGCTCCACTTTTTGTTTTCTGTTTGATTTAAGAGACTAATATATAATAAAACACACACACATACAAATCAAAAAAAAAAAATGTACCTTCCCGGGCCCTACTCCCAGATAATCTGACTTGGAAGGTCTGGAATGAGGTCTGGTAATCTAACTTTTTAAGTGCTCATTTTGAATAAGAAGAAATGTCATAAAAAAGAGAAATGGGGTGGGGGAGGCTATACATTTTTATAAAATGTGAATAAGAAAAAATATCAGAAGGAAATCCTTTAAAATGCCTGGATACCTAGATGGGATTATGAATTTTTTTTCTCTTCTCTCTTTTAAGTTTCACAAAATTTTACATTTTGTTGGGGGAAAAAAGCAGCCCCCTCTCCCCCACATTTTTGATAGAAATAGAATAATCTAAACACTTTCTTAAAGAGCCCCTGAACCCCGCTGCCGCACCTCCGTCATCCTCAGGCCCCGCCCCTCTCCTACCCTCCTGAGTCTCCCCGGCCTGGTCCATCTCCAGTCTGGTCAGCAGGCTCACAAACCACTCGAAAGACCGCTAGCCTCGGTTTATCCAGATGAAGTCCACCTATGGAGAAGGGCCCAGTTCAGAGGGGGGCCTACCTCATTCACTCATATCTGTGATCCCCAGGGCCCTGGTGTAACCACCCTGCTGTTAGCAGGGCACACATTATCGCCCCCATTTAAGGGATGGGGAGACCGAGGCTCGCAGAGGTCTTGTTTAGTCACATTAAAAATAAATCACTTGGCCACACACAGTCAATCTGTTACTTTTCTCTGCTTTCCAGGGACAGACTGCTCAAAAAGCACAGGACTGTTGGGTGAAATGCGAGCGGGGAAAGGAGTGAGGTGGAGTGGACAGAGCCCTTCCGAGCCGGCCATCCGACTTCACATCTAATCAGAGAGTGAATCAGTTATGCCTGCAATTATGCCAACAACTCAGCATCGTGGCTGCTGCTGGGGACCCATGATGGCGAGCTGTGGAAGAAATAGGTTTGGGGTGGAGAGGTGGCACTCACATGTTACTGAAAACATACTGTGTGCCAGCCCCTGCGTTTACTTGACAACTACTATGTACCAGGCTCTGTGCTTGCTTTTGCATCTGTTTTCTTCCAAGGGGGGGATCAGGATCCTGGTTGAGGGACCCTGGCCAATTTCACCTTTCAGGGTCTTGTTTCTGCAGACTAGAAGCATTACATCATTCTCTAATGATTCTGTTTGGTATGATGGAAGGGTCTTGGGGTTAGACAGGCGTAGCTCCACCACTGTGACCAGATGACCTAACACTTCTGAGCCTCAGTTTCTTCATCTCTAAAATGGGGATGAAGATCAGGATCGAATGAAATAATATATTTAAGACACCTCATAAATAGGCAGCTAAAAATGATAGTGTTTAATCTCTCCTTCATAACATACAACTTCACCCTCTTAGAGATTTTTATCTTTACAGGTTAGGATGGCAATGTTCCCAGAGCTCTGTGTGTGTGCGTGTGTTTCTTATTCTGGATAAAAAGACAGTCTGAGGGAGAGAGAGCTGAGTCTTTTGTAGCAATCTTGGTGCTTTAGAAAACCAGAACCCCGCCTCGATGAAATGCCATTGGGCATTCCGTCAGCAGGCAGAGTGTAGAAGACACCTCCCGGTGAACCAGGCCTCCCCATGGTCACGCCCTGTGTGGTGTCCTTCCACATTGGATCTGGGCTGGTCTGTGACTTGCTTTGAACAATAAAATATGGTGGAAGTGACACTGGGCCTAAGCCTTAAGAAGCACTGGAAGCTTCCACCTTTGTGCTCTGGAGGAGGCCTTGAGCCAATGTATAAGAAATTTGGTCTCTCTCTACTGTAGAGATGTTAGGCCAAACAAACCAAAATGCTGCAATTTGGAGCAGAGAAAGGTTTATTGCAGGGCCATGCAAGGAGATGGGTGGCTCATGCTCCGGGCAGCTCAGGCCCCCAAAAACCCCAAGCTCCCAAAAGAGGCTCCCCTAAGGGGTTCCGGCAAAGCATTTTTAAAGGCCAGGTGAGGGAGGGGCGTTGCAAGGTATGTGATCAGCTCATGCACAATTCTCTGATTGGTTGATGGTGAGGTAACAGGGCGCTGTCACAGGGGTTAACATTATCAATCCTTAGGTTCCAGGAGGCCTGGGCCATCAAGTAGTTAACATTTTCCATTTAGTGGGCGTTCTTCACATCTGTAAAACAACTCAGGAAATGTACATTCAATACTGTTATCTAGGTACTGAAGTACCTGGAGAGGAGCTAAAGCAGAGGATATGGGGGAAGGCCTGTCCCGGGAAGGCCCCATTGGGTCCTGCTCCATTACAGAGACAGTATAGAGAGAGCTGGTGGAAAAGGAGAGACCCTGAGAATCTATGGGAGGAGAGAAAGAAAGAGAGGAAGAGAGAGAGAGAGAGAGAGAGAGGCCCAGCGGTCCCAACTGAGGCCAGCCTTCCAGCCACCCCTCTGTCAACTGAAAAAATATGCACAACATAAAAGTTGAGAGTTATGTTTTACTTGGAGGAAATTTTTAGGACTTCGAGCCACATAGGCGGCATCTGAAATAACCCTGAGAGAACTGCTCCGAGGAGGTGAGGGGGGAGCCAGGTTATATAGGAGTTTGGCAACAAAAGGCAGGTAGTCTGAATATCAAAAGATTATTGTTAATTAAAGAAAACCAGATATCTCAAGGTAAGAAATTTAGCACTTTTCTATGCATGGGAAGATGCAAGAGTCTGGGCTCGTGGAAATCATTCCTTTGATATGCACCTCAGCTATCTGGGGCCAGTGTCCTGTGTTTTCATATCCTGAGTTTCCTCAAGGCTCACCGTGGGGAGTGACTGCAGTTTGATGGCTGCTAGATGGCAGGTATTCTTTGTTTCCTTCCTGAGTTCCCTCAGGGCTCACAAGCTCATGCAATCTCTGATGACTGTAACATCCTTTCTTTACTGATGTGGCAGGCAACATTCCATTTCTCACCTCCAAGGCACCAGCCACGTGAGTGACCCATCTTGGATGCCCCAGCCCAGTCCAGCCCCCAGATGGCTGCAGTCCCAGCCGATATCATAGGCAACGGAACTACCCTGCGATCCCAATCAACCTACAAACTCATGAGACAATAAAATGGTTGTCTAAGCCATTAACTTTTGGAGCAGTGAATCACACAGCAATAGATGATTGAAGCAATCAGCGATATTTTTGAACCTTCACTCTGTACTACACCACGGTGTCTCACTGTGAGAGATACGGAGAAACCACCCTCAGGAACTTAGTTTGGGCAAGAAGATGGCACATAGGCGAGTATAAAGACTGTGGAAGCAGCAACGTCACCAGAGCTAATTGGTTGGTAATTAGCAGGTTAATGGCTCACATCGGGGATAATGCAAGGCTGGAGCCATGGGGCAGGAAATGACTTTAAAGTCTCCCCCCACTTTGCTTCCCTCCACTCTAATGTTTGGTGGGGCTTTGAGGTCTCCTGCCTGGGAAGGGCTGGGTCCTGTCTGCCTCCTCAGCTCTGGGGGTCAGGACAAGGCCAGAAGGTGATGTGTAGCACCAAGACACTGACTCACAAAAAAATGAGTGACTGCCCTTCCCTTGAAGAAAAGGAGGGGTGCAAGTGCAGGTTGCAGGGGGGGAGAGGGGTAAGTGGTCCCCACTCTAGGCAGAGAAAGGTTGAGGGCCAGGGAGGCAGCTGGCTCATCACAGCATCTTTTTTCAAATTTTAGGGTGCCACCTGAGATTGTGGGTCCACCCAGCCTACTCCATTGATAATCTTAGCATACACAGATTTTTACAGATACTGAACCAGTTAGGACTATGTTTAGTTGTAAGTTACACAACTCCTAACAGTGGCCTATAAAAATAAAGACATTCCCTCAATCCACAGAGAACTATTGAGAGGTGACCTCACGCCCAGCACTGTTCTAGGAGTTGGGGACACAGCAGGGGAAAGCAAACTTCCTGTCCTAGAGCAAGAAGGCAGTGGGTGAGGGCAGAGGCTCGACACTGCTTGGAGTGCCCAGGGCTCTCTACCTTTGTCCTCCATTCACCCTGTGTATTGCTTTCTGCCTCCGGTCATAGGACCCCTCGGATGTCCAGGAACCTCGGCCAAGACAGGAAGCAGGAGAGAGAGGGGGCACCAGCCTCTCCTGTTCCTTTTATCAGGAAAATGAAAACTTTCCCCAAACCCCCAGCAGATTCTCATCATCAGTGGGGAGAACAGGCACACGGCTACATGAGTCCTCAGGACTAATTAATCTGGTCATTATTTTCACCTGGGCTTGCCCAGAACAACATCAGGGGTCAGTCTGCAGAGAAGAGGGAAGGATGTCGGGGTCAGGTTGTCTTGTTCCTTGCTGTCCACAGGGCGAGGCCCTGACAAAGGGACAAATATCCTATTGCAAATCTTAAGTAAATAGTAAAACCATTAAAAATGACATTGGATGCAATCCAAGATCAGGCAAAAAGTCTTTATTTACTGCTGTTTACTAAGCTCTTTTCCAAGTGCTCTGTAGGAAATGGGAGGGGTGGGAGAGAAAGGATCCAGCCTTAGGGAGCTTTCAGGCTAGCTGGAGATGACAACCACACAGACGAAACAACCTGGGACCACAAGAGAGTGAAAAGGCTTTGGTTGGATCTGAATGCACAGTACCGAATAGAGGCACAAGTAAATGCTGTCACGGTAGGAAGCACGATCACTGCCTGCCCTGCCCACACCCCTTCTGGGGAACCTGTCACAGCTCCTAATCGTGTAGTCCTATGATGTCCAGGCCCTTCCCCAACCCCAGCCATGGCTGATGGGACCAGACGTGGACCCTGAGCCCAAGGCAGCCAATCCACTGCCTGGCAGCAGGGACATGTGAGCTGAGCCACTCAGATGTTCCCTCTTGAGAATCTGAAGTAAGAGATGCAGAGATTACTGCCCAGGGTGAGAAGTCCTGACACCCAGCAGGACGTGTCAAGAGACCACAAAGGACCTCAAGAAGGGAAGGGCAGGGACTTCCCTGGTGGTCCAGTGGTTAAGACTTCACCTTCCGGGGGCTTCCCTGGTGGCGCAGTGGTTGAGAGTCTGCCTGCCAATGCAGGGGACACGGGTTCGAGCCCTGGTCTGGGAAGATCCCACATGCCGCGGAGCAACTGGGCCCGTGAGCCACAACTGCTGAGCCTGCGCGTCTGGAGCCTCTGCCCCGCAACAGGAGGGGCTGCGATAGTGAGAGGCCCGCGCACCGCCATGAAGAGTGGCCCCCGCTTGCCGCAACTAGAGAAAGCCCTCGCATGAAACGAAGACCCAACACAGCTAAAAAAATAAATAAATAAATAAAGTAGCTATTAATTAAAAAAAAAAAAAAAAGACTTCACCTTCCAATGCAGTGGGTGTGGGTTTGATCCCTGGTCGGGGAGCTAAGATCCCACATGCCTCGTGACCAAAACATAAAACAGAAGCAATATTGTAACAAATTCAATAAAGACTTTTAAAAAATGGTTCACGTCAAAAAAAGTTAAAAAAAAAAAAAAAGGAAAGGGCAGCCTCACTCCTGACTTGGGTCCATCCTGACCATCAACATTCCTTTTACTAGGGCTGCTTTGAACAGGTTTTGCTTCTCGGCTTGAATGGTACGGTGTGGGAAGGCTTTGTCCTCACCCCCTCATCCCTGCCTCCCCCTCTTACCCGTTCCCCAATCCATCCCCCGCCTCTGCCTTAGTCCAGGTGCCCTTCCACCAGGTGCTCCCCCTGCGTTTGCTCTCCCCTTCATTTCACTGTCCACACTGTGGACAGTGGTCTTTCCAACATGACCCTGCCATGCCCTTGCTTTACATCTTTGGCCCCTCATAGCTCAGCCTCCAGGCCTGTCTCCACCGGGCACTCCCTCCCTGGCTAGGTTCCTGACCTGCCCTCCAGCCACCCTGAGATTAGACAGTCACACCTCTGTGCCTTTGCACATGCCCAGACTTGTGCGTACAAATAAACCCTCCACCCCTGCTTCCCATGTCTCCTCCAAGGTCAAGGTCAGGGGGCATCTCACCCCCACCCTGACCTTGATTCCCCTCTCCTTTGGCCATGACAGCAGTTCATGAGACCCTGTGCAGGCATCTACTTCATTGTGTTAGCACCACACTTTGTGTCCTTGTCACCTGGCACTGTGCTTGTGGGGTGGATGAATGAATGAATGAATGAATGAGTGAGTGATTCTCTAATAATAAACCTCAGCCGACTTGATAGGATTTTGTTGGGAGATTTGGGTGTGAGGAGGGGGCTTTCCTTCCTGGGAGATCAGCCTTGGTCTAGCCTGGACGAGGGAGTCAGGTTGTTTCTTGAGGCCCTCCTGCCTCCTGCCCTTAAAGACCACCCCACCTGCCTGCTCCCCTGGTGATACGGGGACAGCCTCACTGAAACTGGCCTTCTTGACCTCAACACTGAACAGAAATTCCCCAGGAGCACTTCTCTGTTTTCCTCTTCTGGAGAAGAGGCACACAGACAGAGCCCAAGAGCAGAGTGCGACGAAGCACTCAGATCTGAGAAACAGGCAGGAGATGTCAGAAGCAATCAGGGGAGAAAAGAACCTACATTATCCCCTGAGTTCACAATGCAGCCCTAACAAGCTGGAGCGCCTGTGATTTGATCTTCCCATCTTTCCCGTGTCTCCTGCAGCCCAGGATTAGCCAGTTTGGGAAAGGATGCAGTGATGTCTACACAGCTAGCCAGGGCTTCCCCGGGGACGTGTCAGGGCGATGTGTGGGGACTCCTGGGAGCCGGGTGGTCCTTCCTGGGAGGGGAGGGCATTTATCAGGCCCCCACATATGTCTGGTCATAAAGGACCTGAAGACGAAGGGCTGCAGACCCCTTCTGATGGCAGAGGGGCAACTTGGAAGAGAGTCCTCACTAGGACCCGACCACACTGGCCCCCCGATCTCAGACTGCAGCCTCCTGAACTGTGAGAAGTAAATCCTGTTGTTTATGAGCCCCCCATTCTATGGTATCATGCTATAGTAGTCCCAACGGACTAAGACAGAAATAACCAGCATCTGTTAAAACTTACTACCTGCCGAGCACTGTCTTAAGCACCTCGTGCACATTTATTTATTTAATCATGTTACCATTTCTCTATCTAATAGGTACCATTATTCTTGGTGTTCCCATTTTACAGATGAGGAAACCGAGAGCAGGGACTTTGACTCTTTTGTCCACCGTTCAACTCCAGCACCCAGAACGGCAGGAATTCAACAAACTCATCCACTAAACAGCACCAAAGTGCGCTCTAATGTGGAGCCTGGGGGCCAACAATCTCCCAGATGATGAGGTAGTGGGACCTTGGAGATGCACGGAGGCTCTGATGCCATTCAAGAGGCTCTGCCCCTCCCTCCTGCCCTCTTTCCTTCTAAACTTATTTTTCAAGGGCTTCCTATATGTAGAACATGTGCACAGAGAGGAATCAGATTTCCCTTCTGCCCCCAAGAGGGTTATAATTACAGTGTAATAAGCAGCAATAACCTACGCAGAAAAATTCCAGTAAAGTAATAAAAAACACAAAGAGAAGCAAACAATGTGCTGTAACAAGTTTGTCATCCATCCATCCATCCATCCATCCATCCATCCATTCACTTATCCAAGGAGCATGCATTGAGCTAAGCCCTGGGATGCAGGGATGAATGTGATGTAGGTCCCCCTTCTGGTGGGTGAGGTCGTGGCTGCCTCCCTCAGGGAAGCAAAGGCTTGGGGAGAGCAGCTGAGGAGAGCAGGCTCCAGGCTTGAGGTCTGCCCCCTCCATCTATCTCTGCTCTGCTCCAAGGGGCGCTTTCCCCAGAGCTGGCCCAGCCCAGAGTGCAGGCTCCAGGGCTGTGGCCTGTCGAGAAAAGCAGGTCAGTAAGACTTGTCCCCAGGCTTCGGGCTGACTGTCCCCTTTCAGTGTCCCTCTGGCCTCCCTCCCTCCCTCCCGTGGTGCCTGGCAGAGGGCCTCAGGCTCCCGGCTGGGCCACTCACTCATGCACTGAGCCATCCACACGCAGCGCGGCCATCTCTCCCCGCCGGCCCCCAGAGCTCTGCGGGGTGATTGATGGGGCTACTCTGCTCCTGGTCCCAGAGAGCTCCTTTGAATAATAACTTGGCAAAATTACTCTCTCTCTCTCTCTCTCTCTCTCTCTTTTTTTTTTTCTTTCCCTATTTCTGATTCATCGGCTCTAAGTCATTCATCTCTTTTGAGTTAGAGGAAGAAAGAAGAATGAGGAAGAGAAGGACGTGTCCCAGAGGCACAAGGGACCCTGAGCCCCACCTCCTCATTCTACAGGGGGAGCTGGAGGTGGAGCCCACCTCTGCCGTTAGGATTTCTATATTAATCCTGACCTCCGCTTGTAGAAGAGAAGCAAGTGTGGGAGGGATGGGAGGTGGGGGAGGCAGGGATCTTTCTAGGGCCCCTGAAGTTGCACCTTGAAGGCAGCTGCCCACTCTATCCACATGTAAGGCTGGTCCAGTCTGCCTGCAGGGATATTGCAGTTTGCTCATCCTTGAGGGGGCACAGGCAGAGCAGGTAGGGAAAGGAAGGAGACACGGGGGTTCGTTCAAGTGAGTTATGTCAGCTCACCAACACCAACGCTCGATCGCCTACTAGGTGCTAGGCACGGGTGTGATGCAAAGATGCATAAACCCTGTTCCTGCTCTCAAGGAGTTCACAGACATGCATAGGTGAAGCCAAGGCCCGCGACAGATGCTCTCGTGGAAGTAGGTCCCATGCAATCACACAGAGGAGGCTATTCTTCTGCGCTGAGAGGGACCAGCAAGGAAGTCTTCACAGATGAGCTGATAAAGTGTTCTGGGATCTCAATCTGAAGGCGGGGAAGCAGGCTCCAAATGTTAGGCGCCGCAGAAGCGAAGGCTTAAAGGTGTGAAATTGCACGGTGGTCGGGGAAACCCTGAGTTATATGGCGTTTTTAGAGTATGAAGGTGAGAGGGATGTTGGCAAGACACAGGAGGAAGGGCCAGTAACGATACCGGCTGCAGATCTTAATCGAGTGCTCACGCGGGGAGGCCCGTGTGCCGGTCTCAGGAGTTCTATGACTGCGATAGGACAGTTATCCAACAGGAAGGGGTGTAATCAGATCTGCAACAGTGCAGAGGATGGACCAGACCCGGAGAGACTGGAGAAAGGAAGACAGCCAGGAGGTGGATGTAACAGTCCAGGCGAGAGGCGATTGAAGGACTGAACCAAGGCCGGGCCGATGCAGGAGGGAATGGATTTGAGAAACATGTTGACAGTGCTTGGTGGCTGGCTGAAGGCTGAGGATGGGGAGATAGAGGAGTCAAGGGTACCTCATAGGCCACCAGCTGAAACAGGGATCATAGCACAGAAACATTCACGAACAACTGCCAAGCACCTATTAGATGGTAGCGCTATTCCAGGCACAGAGACACAGAGACAAATAATTCATGTCCCTTGGACGTACTTCACGGTTTTTTAAAGACAAGCTTAATCTGTATACACAGACATCCAACCAAGTTTGGGGGAATCTCAGAACTTTTTTCTTTTACCAGAAGAATAATGCACCCTTTCCCCTCCACCACACTGAAACTCCCTCCCTATTTTATTTTGTTTTCTCCAGGAGGTGACACTCACACAACTGGGATGATTCCAGGTGGCCCCATTTGTCCCAGGGTAGGATCAAGGCAGCTCCCTTGGGGCCACTGCCACGTGGCTGAGGTTGGGAGCGGGAAGCTTCCTGGAGAGTCGAGTCTTTCTCTAGCCATCTCTGCCTTTCAGCTGGAGTCTTCTTCCCCCTGGGATGGATTTCCCCATAAAATAAATGTCTTGTCTGAATTAATCTTATTTTTAAAAGGAGAAAGTCATCATATTGTAAAGACAGATCATAAAAAGACGCATCAGTCTGTCAGGAAGACTGGTTAATATGAGTATTTGTTTAGCAGAGACAGTGCACCCGAGGCAGCCTTTCTGGACCAACCTGGGGCCTGGAAGGGGCCTTTTATTTGAATACTTAGAGCATCTAGGGCCGGCAGCTTTGCATTCTGAATACGGGCACTGTAGCAGTCACACTCTGCAGAAGAGGCCGGGAGAGGCCCCCCCAGGCTGGAGGGACGGCTCCCTCAGTCCCAGCCATGCCCCAAACACTTCCATTCGAGAACTAATCAATATGAGGGATCTTTAGAAGACACCTCAGACAATCTCTCCATTTTGTTTCATTCTTTAAAAAATGACATAGGCCATAAGCATGTAGATAAAAAACGAGGAATATATGAAGTGCATGGTATAAAAATTCTATGCTGTGAAACATTACATGGGTAACACATAAACACATGAAACAGAACAGAGAACACCACAAAAGTGCTTTTGCCTTCTCCACACTTGACCACTGTGAACTGTTTGGTGTCCATCCTTCTCAATGTCTTCCAATACATTTCTATCTATTTGTCTCCCGCATGATACACATACACTGTTTGGGTTTTGTTAGATGGAATAGAAACATATCAAAACTTGGTACTTGAATTTTTTTTTAAACTAACATTCTACTTTGGGTTTCTTTTTAAAAATAAAGCTATAAAACTAATATATGTTTATCATAGAAACTTCAAAATCGATAGAGGAGTAGAAAATAAAAAGTAAGAAAGAACCCTAAAACCCAAAAAAGAAAAGCCTGTCCTTCCTTTCTCTTCATTCCCACTCCCCAGAGCAAACAGATAAAATATATTTTTGTGTATCTTTCTGGAAATGACTCTGCATGTACAGGCGTTTAAACACACATCCTTTATCTGTTCATTGAGGAAGTGAGAGCTCGGAGAGGTCACAGGGCAGATCCAAGGTCACACAGCTGACTGGGGCAGAAGCAAATGCAGAGCCGGGAGCCCCACCTTCAGAGGGCAAAGGCCTTTCCACGGCACATCTCCAGGGAGTTTGCCCAGAGCCAGTCTCAGCCGGTGTGGCTAATCCCTCCCTAACCTCCACCTTGTCTGCCAGGCGGTGACACTTCTCCATCCCGCCCACGTTCCCCCCCCCCGCCCCCTGCCCCGTCCCCGTCCCCACAGCGCTGCTGCCTCGCAGTGTATTAAGGGACTGCACTTGTGCGGCTTGGCCGGGGCGGGGCCTAACGGTTTGTTTCACTAACACTGCTGTCTCTGCCAGAGCTGTCGTCACAGCAGAACAGCGTCGTGGAGCCTCCTGGCAAAGCGATTCGTTCAGTGGGCTTGTGCCTGCGCTTTTGTTCCCCAGATTACAAGTGACAGTTACAGGCAGAAGACCCTTCCCGAGGATGATTCCATTTAAGTAACTCCTTGCCCTGGTGGGAGCTGGTAGCCGGTTAGGACTCTTGCCCCTCCCTCTACAGGAGGCTATGGGGCCACAGGCCTGACCCCCAGGAGCTCACAGCTTGGTGGAGGAGGGCGGCACACACCCTGATAGCCCCACCGCTGATAGCCCCACCGCTGATCTGCAGTTCGCCTGTGTTCCCTCTCTGTTCTGTGTGTGTGTGTGTGTGTGTGTGTGTGTGTGTGTGTGTGTCGACCTTGGCCATCTTGGGCCCAGATGTGCCTACAGCATTGCCAACATCTGGGTGGAAGGAGAAAAGTCAGCCAGCCATCGGGATGCGTTTGTTTCTGGTTGATGGCAGGATGGCCCCCATCTGGGCATCTAGGAAAGATCCAGACGGACGGCCTGCGTAATCTGTATACCCACATATTTGATCCTGCCACCTATGATAATGTGAGGTGGCAGAGCCTGGACCAACAAACTCCATCCCTCCAGCCAAGCCAGGCCTGTTCTGACCTTGCAGACAGAAAAGAGGGAAGCCCAGAACCCGGACACTGGGTACAGGGATGGGAGGGGTGTGTGTGTGTGTGTGTGTGTGTGTATGGGGGCAGGGGGTTGGGAGGCAAGGGTTGTGCGTGCATTTGTGTGTTGGGGTAAGGGGCTGGCGGCTAGAGAAACTCTGATCTAGAAAACGAAGTCTCTGGACTTCACGGTGCTGCTTGAGTCTGGGGCTGGAGATGTTGCCTGGGGCCGGGAGCTTTGGGGTGGGGCACGGTCTTCCCTGGCTCTTCCTGATTCACTACCATTCAGCAACCAGTGTCCCTCCCAGCAAAACAAAACCTCCCGAGATCGCTGGTTCCGCAGTGCCCTCCAGTGGGCAAGCAGAATATGTCTGGAGAGAAAGCCTTCGCCACACGTGGTTACAAGTCACACGTGTGGATCCTTCAGGCATTTTAGAATCGAGGTTCAAGTTCCTCCACGTGCTTGCATGCCCTTTGGAAGGTAAGGTTCTAAATGAACAGTTGGCTGTTTGTATAGAGGAGTGGGAGACCGGTAGAAGCCTGTAAAGAGAGAGCGAGGGACTGAGGATGGGGGCACCAGTGTTTTAGGGCAGTGTGGACAGAGACGGGGCGAAATGTGAAATAATGGTGACTCGTGTGTGTGTGTGTGTGTGTGTGTGTGTGAAGTCCTGTGCTAAACAGACTCTGCCCTGCCAACTCCCCCCGTGACTTTCCTATATCCTCTTTAGATACCCCAGCCCATCAGGACCCCTTAGCTTACCTCTCTCTACCCTCCATAGAGTGACAGTTGTTTTTTGTTCTTGTTCTTGTTTTTGTTTTTCCAAGCCTTCCCAAGTCTGATTACGAGGGGAAAACACACACTCAACAGGAGGAAATGGGTTCCAAGAGTGTTGCCAGTTAAGCTGGGAACAACTTCTCTTGGTCTGAGTTTCTCCACGTGAGTTGGGCGCCTATCCCAGGCTGGTTGGAAATTAAACGCGATCATGCACAAGTGCCCCAACCCAAGGCCTCCCAGATATGCTGGCTCCCAGCCCCAGGAGAGGCTCCCTGAGCCCAGTTCTCCGTCCTCCTGCCCTCCATACGGCACGTGGTTGCCTCCTTCACCCCAGAGCTGACAGCTGGGTCCCACTCTTCCTCTTGTATTCTTCCCCCTGCTCCTCCCACATCTTGAATACGACGTCCTGTGTCCCGTCTTTTCTCTGTCTCAGTCCTCACTCTGCGTTGCACCCTCTGCCCCAAGATGCACTTCAACATCCTCATCCACCATCCCCTTTGCTTGCTGCTTCTTTTTGAAGAGAACTTCTGCCACCGACTTTGTTTCATTGTCATCCGCAAGATGACTCCAAGGGCCCTCTCTGCTCGTCCTCTGCACTCCCCTCACCGGCTGCATCCCAGCCGCCCTCCCCCTTGGATGCCCAGCCCTTTATAACGGGTGTCACCATCATGGTTGTCACCAGCTTCTTTACCTTGTTCTACGCCAAGGACTTCCAACCCACAGAAAAGAAAGGTGCAATCTACAATCCCAGACTCGAGCAGAGGAGAGGGCAGGGTTGAGGGGCCAGCGCCCACGATGGGGACAGGGCAGGGTGCCAGCCACCTTGTCCTGGGGCTTGAAGGGGCACTCACACTGTCAGCCAGCCGTATTCACCCAGTACCTCCATCTGACCAGCGCCGTAGACAGGAAAGATGGCTATCTTGAGCTGCTCGAGCTGGGTAGGCCCTGTGCACGGCATAGACGAGTTATCGTATAGCCATCGTCTAATGGAAGTCTCACAACCACCCCAGGAGCTGGACCTTATATTTACAGAAGGTCAATGAATCCCAGGGCAGCATGGCTGTCCTTGGTCTCTGAACTCACGCCCTTCTGTGCCTCACGGTGTCTGCTCAGCCTAGTTGGGGACACAAGCCATGCACACATGGCAAGACCACTGAGACCAAAGAGTCAAGGGTTGAGTGAGTGGATCAGATGGCAAATGCTACTGATATACAGGGAAGGCTGGAGCACACGGAGCCACTTCCTGGGACGGTGGGGCTTGGGCGAGGTCTTGGAAGAGGGGTGAGACTCAAAGGGGAGGTGAAGGAAGTCACCCTAAGAAGGGAGTAGCATGAGACAAAGGTGGGAGGCTGGAGTTTGTGGGGCACGATGTGACTGCCCGGCTGGAGCAGAGCATCCTTGAATGGGTGCAACAGCGGGTAGGACTGGATACGCACTGAGGCCAGGACGTGAAGACTCTGGAATGCCCAGCTAGGGAATGGGGGCAGGGAGAGGGTACTGGAGCAGGGCATGATGAGATGAAAAGAGCATTTCAGGGAGGGGAGTCAGAGGACTGAAGGGACAGGGCAGAGACTGGCATCTAGGAGACCCATGAGGCCTGAGCGTCCACAGCTCTGTGCCTGCAATGGGACAGGTTTGTGAGATACTGATCCCGCCAGCTCTAGGGCAATTGGTACATCCAGGTGGGCACCTCTGTGCTCAAGAAGTTTCCTCCATTCTCCCAGAGGTGGCAAAAAAATGTTGTCATTTTCCCGGTGTGCCGTGATGGGGAGAAGACTGGCCAGTTCTGCCCCACACCCCTGCCACAATGCAGGCCAGAAACGGCGGGGCCTGATCTACCATGTTGGATTCATGAGCTGACAATCCTTTATCCTTAAAGGATTCTCTGTCCCTAAAGGATTCAGGCCATCCCAGCTTGTTCTCTATTGTTTCATATGCCACAATTAGCCCACTTTTCCTTTGGCTCAAGATCTCAGCCACTGTTAAAATGCAAATGGCCCTAGGAGAGACACCACATTTTATTTCACACATCACTGAACTTGAGTAGTGTGGTGGTGCAGGAGGGAAGGAGAGGTTCCGTAAGGGATGCCCACCTGAGAGAGCCCTGGCCCTTCTTCCTCAGAGTCACTGCCCCCCCCGCCTTCCCCCACACAGGGGTAAGAAAGGAGAGAATGGGACATCAGAGTGGGAGGGAGAAGGAGGCACTGTGGAGGTTTTCGCTCTCTCCAAGACAGCGTGTTCCAGACAGTCCTCCCATTTCTGGGACACTCTCTTAAGGAAATCATCCAAAGGAAGGGGAAAACAAAACTATGTGCTCATGCATATTAATTGCGGCTTTACTTATGATAGTGGAGAATTGGGAATAAACAAAATGTCCGGTAGTAGGGGCATGGTTAAATAATTTACGGCAAACCACTGTATCATTCATTACGTAGCCATTAAATACTACTAGTACTGGTACTACTACTACTATTCAATTTATGGTGCAATTACTACTACTACTATTACTACTTCTGCTACTACTATTAAATTTATTGAGCAGTTACTACTACTACCACTACTACCACCTCTACTACTATTAGTACGACTTCTACTACTGCTAAATTTACTGAGCAGTTATTAAGCTCCAGCCCTTGTTCTAAGTGCTGTACAGATGATCTCTCACCCAATCCTCACAACAATCCTATGAGGTAGGCACTTAGTAGTATCCATATTTTTCAGATGAGGAGATAGAAGCAAAGCAATGTGCCCAAGGTTCTATAGCTATTATGGGATAGAGTAAAAGACTCAACTCAAACAGCACAATTGAAGCTTAAGCTATAGAAATTAAAAAGTATAAACCACAAATTCTTTAACTCAAACCTCGGTATACGATTAAAGTTGAAATCAGAGGCCGTGTGCTTCAGCTGCAATGAGAAACCTTGGAAGAAATTTGAGGTAACAAAGTTGTTGACTCAAGTGGCTTTGAGAATGCAAAGCAGTGGGTTAGCTGTTACCCTTTGCTTACACAGATTAGGAAGAAGCAAACAGCAAATATTTATATACCAGTAACTGGAAACTTTAAATTAAATCTAAACTTTTCCCTTAGGCTGTCATCATAAAAGCAAGTTTCTTATGAATTAATATACTTAAAAGCATTTAGAACAAAGTCAATGCTATATAAATATTTGCTTTAATTGTTATTTACAAGAAAGGGCAAGAAGCTTTACTACAACATTCTAGGGTTTAATTGTTCTCTTCCAAAGACTGTTGACTGGTGCTTCAAGGCTTTGGATGTTTCTTATAGTAAACTATATGTGTTTGAATGTTTTTTGTAGAAAACTGTGTCTGATTACTTGAACTTATAAACTACGTTTAGCATAGGAATTTGAATTTACTCATGGCAACCTTGTGATAATTAACCAGCCAAATAAGATCTAGTTCCAGTGAACTCAACAGTATAAAAAAACCTCACCAATTCTCTTGAAGTTAGAAACATATCTAGAGGTATTCCTCCTTATATAAGATCTTCCGCAAGTAAAACATAACAAAACAAAATAATGACTAACAGATTAACTTTAAACATAGTACAAAACCTCAGTATTCCACAGAGATGTCCCATGAGGACTAGTAAATAACCCAGAGAAACATGTTATCATGCAATGCTTAGTAAAAAATGTAGGATACAACACTTGCTGGGTGGGGAGGGGAGACTGCAGGGACTGGGGGGAGGATGTTTAAACATTCCAATTTAATGAACGCATAAAAGAAGGGACCATCCGCAAAAGAATTCATACATGCCAAGCTGTATAATCTTTATCTTAGACCACTTTCTAAACTTTTTGATTGCTACCTCATCAGGAAACATATTGAGCACACACCCCCCCAATTAATATATATGTTTGTTCACATGTTCGTTTCTACTTACAGATTACGTCTATTAAAAATCTATGCTTGAGTAAAAGGAACCATATTACTCTCTCACCTTGAACAACTAGAAATATAAGCAAGATATATCAAACAATGGTTTCCAGACATTGGTCAACAGGTCATGTAGGACTGTCATTACTGAGGGAGGAAACACTGATGTGAGCCTTACAATTGCCTGGTGTCAGCCTCACTGAATTGAGGAGATGGGAATTGGAGATCAGGGAGCCAGGACAGCTAGAACGTGCCAGGCACAAAACTAGAAAAAGGGCAACTGCAGAGAGGAAGAGAGACTGAAGGAAGAAGAGAAAGAGGAAGGGAGGATGAGGGCTCACTAGCTCTGGAAATCTGCATAAAGTTCCCCCTCAGTCTTTGGCTGAGTGTTAATCTGTACACATGTGAAAGAAAATTACCAGAAAACATGAGGCTTCACAGTACCTGGAGCTCAAACAGAGCTGGCAATCGTTTGTGTTCCACCATCAAGAGTGCAGAGACCTTCTAATATACAAGGCAGTAGGATGAGTCCTCAGAGGTGCAGCACCTTAGCCCTGGGGCTGAATTAGCCCCACAATAAAGGCTGCTCTGGACTCACCCTAACAGAAGTTAAAAGCAAGTCTTGCAAGTATCCAAATCATCCTAAACAATGTCACTGTGCACCAGAGCAAAGTACAGTACTATTTAAAGAAATACCACAAAATCCAGAACACAACATGCAATTCACAGTACCTGCCACCCAGTAAAAGATTATCAAGCATGTAAAGAAACAGGAACATATGATTCATACCTAGGAGAAAATTAGTAATTAGAAACAGACCCAGAAATGACAGAGATGATGGACTTAGACAAAGATGTTACAGCAAACATTATAAATGTGCTTGAGAATGTAAAAACAAAACAAAGCAGCTATGATGAGAAGAGGAATGGAAGACATAAAAGATACCCAAATGGAACTTCTAGAGAAGAACAACACAATAAGAGAAATGAAAAATACAATGGATAGGATTAATAGCTATTCTAGGTCCTTTGGTTTTTCCCTACACATTTTAGAATAAGCTTCTTGATATCTATTTTTAAAAACCTGCTGGGACTTTTATTAGGATGGGAAGGATAGATAAGTTACTGCAGAAGAAAAGATGAGTGAACTTGAAGACATAGCAATAGAAACTATCTGAAATGAGGCACAGATTGAGAGGAAAAACCAACAACAACCATACTCACAATAACCTGTGAGATATCAAACAGTCCAAGATCTGTGTAACTGAAGTGACAGGAAGGAGAAGTGGAGACAGAAAAAAAATATGTAAAGAGAGAATGGCTGAAGTTTATCCAAATTTGATGGTAACTATAAGCCCAGATGTCCAAGAAGTTTGATGAACTTCAAGTACAAGAAATATAAAAAAACTGTTTCTCAGAAATGTTTTGTAGTTTTTAGTATACAGATCTTGCCCACATTTTGCTAAATTTATCCTTAAGTATTTCATGGTTCTTAAAATTCTGTTTAAAGGTTTTCAAATACTAATTATTTGTTGTTTGTAAATAGAAATAGAATTGACTTTTGCATATTGACCTTATAACCTGGACCTTGTTGAACTCACCATGAGACTGATCTAAATAAAGAGCTAGAACTATAAAACTTCCGGGAGAAAACATACGAGTAAATACTCATGACTTTAGGTGAGGCAAAGGTTTTAG
Organism: Balaenoptera ricei; assembly: GCF_028023285.1. Taxonomy (NCBI): domain Eukaryota; kingdom Metazoa; phylum Chordata; class Mammalia; order Artiodactyla; family Balaenopteridae; genus Balaenoptera; species Balaenoptera ricei. The sequence goes on from NC_082640.1 coordinate 67,470,233, forward strand.
TTAGGACACAAAAAGCATGAAGAATAAGAGAAAGAAATCTGATAAATTGGACATCATTAAAATTTCAAAATTTTGTTCTTCAACAGACAGGTGAAGTAAATGAAAAGACAAACCACAGACTGGGAGAATATATTTATAAAATGTACACCTGGTAATGGACCTGTTTCCAGAATATATGAAGAACTCTTATAATTTAATAAAAAGAAGAAAAATATCTGGATTTAAAGAGCAGACAAAATATGTGAACAGACACTTTACAAAGAAGGCATACATACAAACAGCAAATAAGACCATGAAAATATCTTCAACATCATAATTAATTAGGGAACTGCAAATTAAGAGCATATTGAGATATCCCTATACACCCACTAGAATGGTTAAAATTAAAAAGACTGCCAACATCAAGTGTTGATGACTTGGTGCTTTGTGACCACCCAGAGGGATGGGATAGGGAGGGTGGGAGGGAGGCTCAAGAGGGAGGGAATATGGGGATATATGTATATGTATAGCTGATTCACTTTGTTATGCAGCAGAAACGAATACAACATTGTAAAGCAATTATACTCCAATAAAGATGTAAAGAAAAAAACGTTGATGAGGTTGTGGAGCAACTGGAACTCCACTGCTGATGGAAATACAAAGTGGTACAGTCATTTGGGAAAAATAATTCGACAGTTTATAAAACTTAGCACATACCATACTACCCAGCAATCCCAATTCTAAGTCTTTACCCAAGAGAAGAAGAAACATATGTCCACACAGAGACTTTCATAGTCAAAAACGGCTAAAAAGTGGAAATAACTCTAACATCCATCAGCAACTGAGTGGAAAAACAGATTTGGTATATCCAGAAAATGGAACACTTCTCAGCAACAAAAAGGAATTAAGTACTTAACTGAAACATGCAACAGCATGGATAAATCTCAAAGGTATTATGTTTAGTAAAAGAAGTTAGAAAAGACTACATACATATTATATGATTCCATTTTTATGAAATTCTAGAAAAGGAAAAACTATAGTGATCGAAAGCAGATCAGTGGTTGCCAGGAGCTGCAAGTGGAGAGAGGGTATTGACGCAAAGTGAGATGAGGGAGATTTTGGGGGTAATAGAAATGTCCCATGTTTTGATTATGGTGATGGTTATACAACTGGACACACTTGTCAAAATGCCATTGTATTTATTGGACACTTAAATTGATGAATTTTATTGTATGTAAATTATCCCTCAAAAAAACTTAAAAAAAAAAAGTGTGACTACAAATCATCTTAGAATCAGGTTAAAATGTACCTTCCCGGGCCCTACAGTCACCCGTGTGTTCAAGGGCTTATTGAACCAGGGAACCAGTTGTTCTGATTAACTCCAGGCACTACATGGCTACACACTTGTCTAACTGGAAAATGCACAGCCCCAATTCTGTGCAGGGACGACGCAAAGCAGAGTGTGATACATCTTTCTGGAGCATCAAATTTATTAACTAGAATTGGAAGAACCAAGGAGTCCTTGGAACAAGAACTATCCCCCTCCCCCACCAACACGGAAGACAGAAGAGTAGGGGAGGGGAGACGTGCCCCGGGAATGACAGTCCAGTCTCTGAAGTTTCACCCAGGTGGGGGTTGAGGGGCAGACCTGCAGCCACGGTGGCCTCGCTTTCGGTCGCCCGGGCTGCTCCGGACCATCCTCTGAGCTGGCCAGGGTCTTGGATACGATGCTTCTGAAGGCCGTGCAGAGAACACACTCATCTTCCACTGGACTGGGCCCCAGGGAGCGCGGCGGCCTGACCTTCCTGCCTCGGTCATCCATGGGGTTCACATGGGCTCACTTTATTATGACGCCTCATGCTGGGCAGCTTGCAACAAAGATGTTTCAAAATAAAGTTCCAGATTCTCCCAGCCACCCCTTGCTTGTTCTGGCTGTGGCCAGAGAGAGTGGATGAGGACACACTCTCAGGCTGCCCAGTGTGGGAGGACCTTCCAGTGTTGGACACACCCAGGGGGCAGCTGGTTCCCTCTGGGGCTCCAATCCTGCTGCTGCTGGAGGTGGATGTCCCAGTGCCACACTGGGGGGCTGGGCTGGGGGTGGCAGTCCTCGACTCCAGGCTGGGTGGGGGACAGGCAGACTCACCGGTCTTCTGCCCTGCCTGCTGGTCTTCCTGCAGCTGCACATTTTTTCCGTGGTAGAGCCACCTGGTTTGCAGGGAGGACACCACAGGGCCTGGAGAAGGCTCACGTTCACTGCCACAGAGGTCCCCGCAAGAGAAGGGCTTCAGAGTTATGATGGAGACCTCCACCTTGGGTTTCTTGGAGCTCACACTGCCTGTCCCAGTGTCCTGGATCATCTGGTCGCAAGTCAAGCCCGGAGTCCTCACCGTTGTCACCTCCCGCTCCTCTGCACAGGGTGGCTGGAGTGGCTCCTTCTGGCCCATGTTGACCCATGGATGCCTCATGAGGTCAGGCAAGGTGCCTCTGTCACTGGGGTTGAGGACAATCATTTTTTGTAATAGATCCCTTATCTCCAAAGACAGATAAGGTGGGATGGGGTATTGCCCTCGTAGGATTTGCTTCAGCAGCTCCTGCAAGTCTTTTCCCACAAAGGGCTGGGACCCAGTTACCATGGCGTAGAGCACTACTCCCAGGCTCCACACGTCCATCGCAGGGCCGCTGTACCTCTGCCCCAGCAAGAGTTCCGGGGCAGCATAAGGGGCTGTGCCGCAGCTCATGTCCGGTTGGCCAGTGTCATCACACTTTTTGCTGAGGCCAAAGTCTGTAAGTTTGATATTCATGTGGGAATCAAAGAGGAGGTTCATTGGCTTCAGGTCCCGGTGCACGATGCCCCTCTGGTGGCAGTGCTGCAGGGCGGAGAGCAGCTGCCGGAACAGGCCTCGGGCCTCCAACTCTGTCATACGGCCATGGGTCTTCAAATAGCGGTACATGTTCCCCCCCCTGAGGTACTCCATCACCACGAAAAATGTCTTCTCTGTGTCAATCACCCCCAGCAGTTTGACAATATTGGGGTGATCGAGAGCCTTCATACCGTACACGTCCCGGAAAAGTGCCTGGGCACTTGAGAAGCTCTGATACCGTTTTTTAACGACCTTGAGAGCCACCTGTGTCCCGGTCAGAATGTGCCAGGCCAACTTCACTTTACCGAAGGTGCCTTCACCAATGGTGCGGAGGATCTCGAAGTCATCAATATGAATCTGCTCGTCAGCAGAGTTGGCTGTGAGGCCCGGCATCATGGTGATCTGCTAACTACACTGACTGACAGCACTACCTAGCAACACTAACTAACAATGCTAACTGTACCAACAGCGCTAACTAGTACTAACTACACTAACTATGCTAATAAACTATTAACTCTACCAACAATACTCACTATGCCAACAGCGCTAACTAGTACTAACTACACTAACTATGCTAATAAACTATTAACTCTACCAGCTGTGCTAACTATACCAACAATACTGACTATGCTAACTGTAGAGAGAAAAATGAGACAAATAAAAAAGAGTAGAGAAAAGAGAAAACAAAATCAACAAAATGGCAGAAACAAGGAAAAAACAAGCTAACTGTAGGTCCAAGGCCGTCAGGTCACCAAAAGCAGCTTCCTGGGCTCTAAGGACCAAAAACCTGGGCCCAGCTTTCTCTTTTATAGGGCTTTGTGAAGTACATCACAGTGGTGCACTATGAGGTCAGAGCAAGAAATGGACCCATCACAGCTGGGGATAAACCACAGTGGTTTTCTCACTTTTTGAGTTCAAGGCCCCTTTACACTTAGGAAAAAGGATCCCAAAGAAATTTTTCTTTACGTGTGTTATTAGATATTGGTATTCACTTTGTTATAAATTAAAATCTATAGGATACTTCAGCGGCCTTTTTATTTCTAGTTTGAAAATGTGTAATAATTTTAAAGACCTCATAATGTCTACACTTGAAATATTCAATTCCTTTTCCTTAAATTCTGGTCTCAAAATAATGTTACAACTTAACTGACTTCATGATACTCTACAAAATGTTCTGTTGCGTAAGACACGATAAGGTACATTATGAAAGTCTATGAAGCTGAGAGAAGATTTCCCAGGAAGGTAGGTCATGAGCAGATTTCTCATCAGGAGCCTCGGAGGCCAGATGGCATGGCTCAATGTACTTGAAGTGTTGAAGGAAAGAAACCATCAACCAAGAATCCTAGATCTAGCAAAACTTTCCTTCGAAAATGAGGGAGAAATGAAGACATTCCCAGTTAATCAAGAGTTGAGAGAGTGCTTAACCACCAGATCTGCCTGCCACAGGGAGTTCTTCAGGTTGGAGTCAAGGACCCTAGGCAGTAACTCAAAGCCTTATGAAGAAATAAAGACCTCTGGTAAAAGTAGATAGACGGGCGATGAGAAAAGCTAGTACTATTGTAACTTTGGTTTGTAGCTCCACTTTTTGTTTTCTGTTTGATTTAAGAGACTAATATATAATAAAACACACACACATACAAATCAAAAAAAAAAAAAAAAAATGTACCTTCCCGGGCCCTACTCCCAGATAATCTGACTTGGAAGGTCTGGAATGAGGTCTGGTAATCTAACTTTTTAAGTGCTCATTTTGAATAAGAAGAAATGTCATAAAAAAGAGAAATGGGGTGGGGGAGGCTATACATTTTTATAAAATGTGAATAAGAAAAAATATCAGAAGGAAATCCTTTAAAATGCCTGGATACCTAGATGGGATTATGAATTTTTTTTCTCTTCTCTCTTTTAAGTTTCACAAAATTTTACATTTTGTTGGGGGAAAAAAGCAGCCCCCTCTCCCCCACATTTTTGATAGAAATAGAATAATCTAAACACTTTCTTAAAGAGCCCCTGAACCCCGCTGCCGCACCTCCGTCATCCTCAGGCCCCGCCCCTCTCCTACCCTCCTGAGTCTCCCCGGCCTGGTCCATCTCCAGTCTGGTCAGCAGGCTCACAAACCACTCGAAAGACCGCTAGCCTCGGTTTATCCAGATGAAGTCCACCTATGGAGAAGGGCCCAGTTCAGAGGAGGGCCTACCTCATTCACTCATATCTGTGATCCCCAGGGCCCTGGTGTAACCACCCTGCTGTTAGCAGGGCACACATTATCGCCCCCATTTAAGGGATGGGGAGACCGAGGCTCGCAGAGGTCTTGTTTAGTCACATTAAAAATAAATCACTTGGCCACACACAGTCAATCTGTTACTTTTCTCTGCTTTCCAGGGACAGACTGCTCAAAAAGCACAGGACTGTTGGGTGAAATGCGAGCGGGGAAAGGAGTGAGGTGGAGTGGACAGAGCCCTTCCGAGCCGGCCATCCGACTTCACATCTAATCAGAGAGTGAATCAGTTATGCCTGCAATTATGCCAACAACTCAGCATCGTGGCTGCTGCTGGGGACCCATGATGGCGAGCTGTGGAAGAAATAGGTTTGGGGTGGAGAGGTGGCACTCACATGTTACTGAAAACATACTGTGTGCCAGCCCCTGCGTTTACTTGACAACTACTATGTACCAGGCTCTGTGCTTGCTTTTGCATCTGTTTTCTTCCAAGGCGGGGATCAGGATCCTGGTTGAGGGACCCTGGCCAATTTCACCTTTCAGGGTCTTGTTTCTGCAGACTAGAAGCATTACATCATTCTCTAATGATTCTGTTTGGTATGATGGAAAGGTCTTGGGATTAGACAGGCGTAGCTCCACCACTGTGACCAGATGACCTAACACTTCTGAGCCTCAGTTTCTTCATCTCTAAAATGGGGATGAAGATCAGGATCGAATGAAATAATATATTTAAGACACCTCATAAATAGGCAGCTAAAAATGATAGTGTTTAATCTCTCCTTCATAACATACAACTTCACCCTCTTAGAGATTTTTATCTTTACAGGTTAGGATGGCAATGTTCCCAGAGCTCTGTGTGTGTGCGTGTGTTTCTTATTCTGGATAAGAAGACAGTCTGAGGGAGAGAGAGCTGAGTCTTTTGTAGCAATCTTGGTGCTTTAGAAAACCAGAACCCCGCCTCGATGAAATGCCATTGGGCATTCCGTCAGCAGGCAGAGTGTAGAAGACACCTCCCGGTGAACCAGGCCTCCCCATGGTCACGCCCTGTGTGGTGTCCTTCCACATTGGATCTGGGCTGGTCTGTGACTTGCTTTGAACAATAAAATATGGTGGAAGTGACACTGGGCCTAAGCCTTAAGAAGCACTGGAAGCTTCCACCTTTGTGCTCTGGGGGAGGCCTTGAGCCAATGTATAAGAAATTTGGTCTCTCTCTACTGTAGAGATGTTAGGCCAAACAAACCAAAATGCTGCAATTTGGAGCAGAGAAAGGTTTATTGCAGGGCCATGCAAGGAGATGGGTGGCTCATGCTCCGGGCAGCTCAGGCCCCCAAAAACCCCAAGCTCCCAAAAGAGGCTCCCCTAAGGGGTTCCGGCAAAGCATTTTTAAAGGCCAGGTGAGGGAGGGGCGTTGCAAGGTATGTGATCAGCTCATGCACAATTCTCTGATTGGTTGATGGTGAGGTAACAGGGCGCTGTCACAGGGGTTAACATTATCAATCCTTAGGTTCCAGGAGGCCTGGGCCATCAAGTAGTTAACATTTTCCATTTAGTGGGCGTTCTTCACATCTGTAAAACAACTCAGGAAATGTACATTCAATACTGTTATCTAGGTACTGAAGTACCTGGAGAGGAGCTAAAGCAGAGGATATGGGGGAAGGCCTGTCCCGGGAAGGCCCCATTGGGTCCTGCTCCATTACAGAGACAGTATAGAGAGAGCTGGTGGAAAAGGAGAGACCCTGAGAATCTATGGGAGGAGAGAAAGAAAGAGAGGAAGAGAGAGAGAGAGAGAGGCCCAGCGGTCCCAACTGAGGCCAGCCTTCCAGCCACCCCTCTGTCAACTGAAAAAATATGCACAACATAAAAGTTGAGAGTTATGTTTTACTTGGAGGAAATTTTTAGGACTTCGAGCCACATAGGCGGCATCTGAAATAACCCTGAGAGAACTGCTCCGAGGAGGTGAGGGGGGAGCCAGGTTATATAGGAGTTTGGCAACAAAAGGCAGGTAGTCTGAATATCAAAAGATTATTGTTAATTAAAGAAAACCAGATATCTCAAGGTAAGAAATTTAGCACTTTTCTATGCATGGGAAGATGCAAGAGTCTGGGCTCGTGGAAATCATTCCTTTGATATGCACCTCAGCTATCTGGGGCCAGTGTCCTGTGTTTTCATATCCTGAGTTTCCTCAAGGCTCACCGTGGGGAGTGACTGCAGTTTGATGGCTGCTAGATGGCAGGTATTCTTTGTTTCCTTCCTGAGTTCCCTCAGGGCTCACAAGCTCATGCAATCTCTGATGACTGTAACATCCTTTCTTTACTGATGTGGCAGGCAACATTCCATTTCTCACCTCCAAGGCACCAGCCACGTGAGTGACCCATCTTGGATGCCCCAGCCCAGTCCAGCCCCCAGATGGCTGCAGTCCCAGCCGATATCATAGGCAACGGAACTACCCTGCGATCCCAATCAACCTACAAACTCATGAGACAATAAAATGGTTGTCTAAGCCATTAACTTTTGGAGCAGTGAATCACACAGCAATAGATGATTGAAGCAATCAGCGATATTTTTGAACCTTCACTCTGTACTACACCACGGTGTCTCACTGTGAGAGATACGGAGAAACCACCCTCAGGAACTTAGTTTGGGCAAGAAGATGGCACATAGGCGAGTATAAAGACTGTGGAAGCAGCAACGTCACCAGAGCTAATTGGTTGGTAATTAGCAGGTTAATGGCTCACATGGGGATAATGCAAGGCTGGAGCCATGGGGCAGGAAATGACCTTAAAGTCTCCCCCCACTTTGCTTCCCTCCACTCTAATGTTTGGTGGGGCTTTGAGGTCTCCTGCCTGGGAAGGGCTGGGTCCTGTCTGCCTCCTCAGCTCTGGGGGTCAGGACAAGGCCAGAAGGTGCTGTGTAGCACCAAGACACTGACTCACAAAAAAATGAGTGACTGCCCTTCCCTTGAAGAAAAGGAGGGGTGCAAGTGCAGGTTGCAGGGGGGGAGAGGGGTAAGTGGTCCCCACTCTAGGCAGAGAAAGGTTGAGGGCCAGGGAGGCAGCTGGCTCATCACAGCATCTTTTTTCAAATTTTAGGGTGCCACCTGAGATTGTGGGTCCACCCAGCCTACTCCATTGATAATCTTAGCATACACAGATTTTTACAGATACTGAACCAGTTAGGACTATGTTTAGTTGTAAGTTACACAACTCCTAACAGTGGCCTATAAAAATAAAGACATTCCCTCAATCCACAGAGAACTATTGAGAGGTGACCTCACGCCCAGCACTGTTCTAGGAGTTGGGGACACAGCAGGGGAAAGCAAACTTCCTGTCCTAGAGCAAGAAGGCAGTGGGTGAGGGCAGAGGCTCGACACTGCTTGGAGTGCCCAGGGCTCTCTACCTTTGTCCTCCATTCACCCTGTGTATTGCTTTCTGCCTCCGGTCATAGGACCCCTCGGATGTCCAGGAACCTCGGCCAAGACAGGAAGCAGGAGAGAGAGGGGGCACCAGCCTCTCCTGTTCCTTTTATCAGGAAAATGAAAACTTTCCCCAAACCCCCAGCAGATTCTCATCATCAGTGGGGAGAACAGGCACACGGCTACATGAGTCCTCAGGACTAATTAATCTGGTCATTATTTTCACCTGGGCTTGCCCAGAACAACATCAGGGGTCAGTCTGCAGAGAAGAGGGAAGGATGTCGGGGTCAGGTTGTCTTGTTCCTTGCTGTCCACAGGGCGAGGCCCTGACAAAGGGACAAATATCCTATTGCAAATCTTAAGTAAATAGTAAAACCATTAAAAATGACATTGGATGCAATCCAAGATCAGGCAAAAAGTCTTTATTTACTGCTGTTTACTAAGCTCTTTTCCAAGTGCTCTGTAGGAAATGGGAGGGGTGGGAGAGAAAGGATCCAGCCTTAGGGAGCTTTCAGGCTAGCTGGAGATGACAACCACACAGACGAAACAACCTGGGACCACAAGAGAGTGAAAAGGCTTTGGTTGGATCTGAATGCACAGTACCGAATAGAGGCACAAGTAAATGCTGTCACGGTAGGAAGCACGATCACTGCCTGCCCTGCCCACACCCCTTCTGGGGAACCTGTCACAGCTCCTAATCGTGTAGTCCTATGATGTCCAGGCCCTTCCCCAACCCCAGCCATGGCTGATGGGACCAGACGTGGACCCTGAGCCCAAGGCAGCCAATCCACTGCCTGGCAGCAGGGACATGTGAGCTGAGCCACTCAGATGTTCCCTCTTGAGAATCTGAAGTAAGAGATGCAGAGATTACTGCCCAGGGTGAGAAGTCCTGACACCCAGCAGGACGTGTCAAGAGACCACAAAGGACCTCAAGAAGGGAAGGGCAGGGACTTCCCTGGCGGTCCAGTGGTTAAGACTTCACCTTCCGGGGGCTTCCCTGGTGGCGCAGTGGTTGAGAGTCTGCCTGCCAATGCAGGGGACACGGGTTCGAGCCCTGGTCTGGGAAGATCCCACATGCCGCGGAGCAACTGGGCCCGTGAGCCACAACTGCTGAGCCTGCGCGTCTGGAGCCTGTGCCCCGCAACAGGAGGGGCTGCGATAGTGAGAGGCCCGCGCACCGCCATAAAGAGTGGCCCCCGCTTGCCGCAACTAGAGAAAGCCCTCGCATGAAACGAAGACCCAACACAGCTAAAAAAATAAATAAATAAATAAAGTAGCTATTAATTAAAAAAAAAAAAAAAAAAAGACTTCACCTTCCAATGCAGTGGGTGTGGGTTTGATCCCTGGTCGGGGAGCTAAGATCCCACATGCCTCGTGACCAAAACATAAAACAGAAGCAATATTGTAACAAATTCAATAAAGACTTTTAAAAAATGGTTCACGTCAAAAAAAGTTAAAAAAAAAAAAAAAAGGAAAGGGCAGCCTCACTCCTGACTTGGGTCCATCCTGACCATCAACATTCCTTTTACTAGGGCTGCTTTGAACAGGTTTTGCGTCTCGGCTTGAATGGTACGGTGTGGGAAGGCTTTGTCCTCACCCCCTCATCCCTGCCTCCCCCTCTTACCCGTTCCCCAATCCATCCCCCGCCTCTGCCTTAGTCCAGGTGCCCTTCCACCAGGTGCTCCCCCTGCGTTTGCTCTCCCCTTCATTTCACTGTCCACACTGTGGACAGTGGTCTTTCCAACATGACCCTGCCATGCCCTTGCTTTACATCTTTGGCCCCTCATAGCTCAGCCTCCAGGCCTGTCTCCACCGGGCACTCCCTCCCTGGCTAGGTTCCTGACCTGCCCTCCAGCCACCCTGAGATTAGACAGTCACACCTCTGTGCCTTTGCACATGCCCAGACTTGTGCGTACAAATAAACCCTCCACCCCTGCTTCCCATGTCTCCTCCAAGGTCAAGGTCAGGGGACATCTCACCCCCACCCTGACCTTGATTCCCCTCTCCTTTGGCCATGACAGCAGTTCATGAGACCCTGTGCAGGCATCTACTTCATTGTGTTAGCACCACACTTTGTGTCCTTGTCACCTGGCACTGTGCTTGTGGGGTGGATGAATGAATGAATGAATGAATGAGTGAGTGATTCTCTAATAATAAACCTCAGCCGACTTGATAGGATTTTGTTGGGAGATTTGGGTGTGAGGAGGGGGCTTTCCTTCCTGGGAGATCAGCCTTGGTCTAGCCTGGACGAGGGAGTCAGGTTGTTTCTTGAGGCCCTCCTGCCTCCTGCCCTTAAAGACCACCCCACCTGCCTGCTCCCCTGGTGATACGGGGACAGCCTCACTGAAACTGGCCTTCTTGACCTCAACACTGAACAGAAATTCCCCAGGAGCACTTCTCTGTTTTCCTCTTCTGGAGAAGAGGCACACAGACAGAGCCCAAGAGCAGAGTGCGACGAAGCACTCAGATCTGAGAAACAGGCAGGAGATGTCAGAAGCAATCAGGGGAGAAAAGAACCTACATTATCCCCTGAGTTCACAATGCAGCCCTAACAAGCTGGAGCGCCTGTGATTTGATCTTCCCATCTTTCCCGTGTCTCCTGCAGCCCAGGATTAGCCAGTTTGGGAAAGGATGCAGTGATGTCTACACAGCTAGCCAGGGCTTCCCCGGGGACGTGTCAGGGCGATGTGTGGGGACTCCTGGGAGCCGGGTGGTCCTTCCTGGGAGGGGAGGGCATTTATCAGGCCCCCACATATGTCTGGTCATAAAGGACCTGAAGACGAAGGGCTGCAGACCCCTTCTGATGGCAGAGGGGCAACTTGGAAGAGAGTCCTCACTAGGACCCGACCACACTGGCCCCCCGATCTCAGACTGCAGCCTCCTGAACTGTGAGAAGTAAATCCTGTTGTTTATGAGCCCCCCATTCTATGGTATCATGCTATAGTAGTCCCAACGGACTAAGACAGAAATAACCAGCATCTGTTAAAACTTACTACCTGCCGAGCACTGTCTTAAGCACCTCGTGCACATTTATTTATTTAATCATGTTACCATTTCTCTATCTAATAGGTACCATTATTCTTGGTGTTCCCATTTTACAGATGAGGAAACCGAGAGCAGGGACTTTGACTCTTTTGTCCACCGTTCAACTCCAGCACCCAGAACGGCAGGAATTCAACAAACTCATCCACTAAACAGCACCAAAGTGCGCTCTAATGTGGAGCCTGGGGGCCAACAATCTCCCAGATGATGAGGTAGTGGGACCTTGGAGATGCACGGAGGCTCTGATGCCATTCAAGAGGCTCTGCCCCTCCCTCCTGCCCTCTTTCCTTCTAAACTTATTTTTCAAGGGCTTCCTATATGTAGAACATGTGCACAGAGAGGAATCAGATTTCCCTTCTGCCCCCAAGAGGGTTATAATTACAGTGTAATAAGCAGCAATAACCTACGCAGAAAAATTCCAGTAAAGTAATAAAAAACACAAAGAGAAGCAAACAATGTGCTGTAACAAGTTTGTCATCCATCCATCCATCCATCCATCCATCCATCCATTCACTTATCCAAGGAGCATGCATTGAGCTAAGCCCTGGGATGCAGGGATGAATGTGATGTAGGTCCCCCTTCTGGTGGGTGAGGTCGTGGCTGCCTCCCTCAGGGAAGCAAAGGCTTGGGGAGAGCAGCTGAGGAGAGCAGGCTCCAGGCTTGAGGTCTGCCCCCTCCATCTATCTCTGCTCTGCTCCAAGGGGCGCTTTCCCCAGAGCTGGCCCAGCCCAGAGTGCAGGCTCCAGGGCTGTGGCCTGTCGAGAAAAGCAGGTCAGTAAGACTTGTCCCCAGGCTTCGGGCTGACTGTCCCCTTTCAGTGTCCCTCTGGCCTCCCTCCCTCCCTCCCGTGGTGCCTGGCAGAGGGCCTCAGGCTCCCGGCTGGGCCACTCACTCATGCACTGAGCCATCCACACGCAGCGCGGCCATCTCTCCCCGCCGGCCCCCAGAGCTCTGCGGGGTGATTGATGGGGCTACTCTGCTCCTGGTCCCAGAGAGCTCCTTTGAATAATAACTTGGCAAAATTACTCTCTCTCTCTCTCTCTCTCTCTCTCTCTTTTTTTTTTTCTTTCCCTATTTCTGATTCATCGGCTCTAAGTCATTCATCTCTTTTGAGTTAGAGGAAGAAAGAAGAATGAGGAAGAGAAGGACGTGTCCCAGAGGCACAAGGGACCCTGAGCCCCACCTCCTCATTCTACAGGGGGAGCTGGAGGTGGAGCCCACCTCTGCCGTTAGGATTTCTATATTAATCCTGACCTCCGCTTGTAGAAGAGAAGCAAGTGTGGGAGGGATGGGAGGTGGGGGAGGCAGGGATCTTTCTAGGGCCCCTGAAGTTGCACCTTGAAGGCAGCTGCCCACTCTATCCACATGTAAGGCTGGTCCAGTCTGCCTGCAGGGATATTGCAGTTTGCTCATCCTTGAGGGGGCACAGGCAGAGCAGGTAGGGAAAGGAAGGAGACACGGGGGTTCGTTCAAGTGAGTTATGTCAGCTCACCAACACCAATGCTCGATCGCCTACTAGGTGCTAGGCACGGGTGTGATGCAAAGATGCATAAACCCTGTTCCTGCTCTCAAGGAGTTCACAGACATGCATAGGTGAAGCCAAGGCCCGCGACAGATGCTCTCGTGGAAGTAGGTCCCATGCAATCACACAGAGGAGGCTATTCTTCTGCGCTGAGAGGGACCAGCAAGGAAGTCTTCACAGATGAGCTGATAAAGTGTTCTGGGATCTCAATCTGAAGGTGGGGAAGCAGGCTCCAAATGTTAGGCGCCGCAGAAGCGAAGGCTTAAAGGTGTGAAATTGCACGGTGGTCGGGGAAACCCTGAGTTATATGGCGTTTTTAGAGTATGAAGGTGAGAGGGATGTTGGCAAGACACAGGAGGAAGGGCCAGTAACGATACCGGCTGCAGATCTTAATCGAGTGCTCACGCGGGGAGGCCCGTGTGCCGGTCTCAGGAGTTCTATGACTGCGATAGGACAGTTATCCAACAGGAAGGGGTGTAATCAGATCTGCAACAGTGCAGAGGATGGACCAGACCCGGAGAGACTGGAGAAAGGAAGACAGCCAGGAGGTGGATGTAACAGTCCAGGCGAGAGGCGATTGAAGGACTGAACCAAGGCCGGGCCGATGCAGGAGGGAATGGATTTGAGAAACATGTTGACAGTGCTTGGTGGCTGGCTGAAGGCTGAGGATGGGGAGATAGAGGAGTCAAGGGTACCTCATAGGCCACCAGCTGAAACAGGGATCATAGCACAGAAACATTCACGAACAACTGCCAAGCACCTATTAGATGGTAGCGCTATTCCAGGCACAGAGACACAGAGACAAATAATTCATGTCCCTTGGACGTACTTCACGGTTTTTTAAAGACAAGCTTAATCTGTATACACAGACATCCAACCAAGTTTGGGGGAATCTCAGAACTTTTTTCTTTTACCAGAAGAATAATGCACCCTTTCCCCTCCACCACACTGAAACTCCCTCCCTATTTTATTTTGTTTTCTCCAGGAGGTGACACTCACACAACTGGGATGATTCCAGGTGGCCCCATTTGTCCCGGGGTAGGATCAGGGCAGCTCACTTGGGGCCACTGCCACGTGGCTGAGGTTGGGAGTGGGAAGCTTCCTGGAGAGTCGAGTCTTTCTCTAGCCATCTCTGCCTTTCAGCTGGAGTCTTCTTCCCCCTGGGATGGATTTCCCCATAAAATAAATGTCTTGTCTGAATTAATCTTATTTTTAAAAGGAGAAAGTCATCATATTGTAAAGACAGATCATAAAAAGACGCATCAGTCTGTCAGGAAGACTGGTTAATATGAGTATTTGTTTAGCAGAGACAGTGCACCCGAGGCAGCCTTTCTGGACCAACCTGGGGCCTGGAAGGGGCCTTTTATTTGAATACTTAGAGCATCTAGGGCCGGCAGCTTTGCATTCTGAATACGGGCACTGTAGCAGTCACACTCTGCAGAAGAGGCCGGGAGAGGCCCCCCCAAGCTGGAGGGACGGCTCCCTCAGTCCCAGCCATGCCCCAAACACTTCCATTCGAGACCTAATCAATATGAGGGATCTTTAGAAGACACCTCAGACAATCTCTCCATTTTGTTTCATTCTTTAAAAAATGACATAGGCCATAAGCATGTAGATAAAAAACGAGGAATATATGAAGTGCATGGTATAAAAATTCTATGCTGTGAAACATTACATGGGTAACACATAAACACATGAAACAGAACAGAGAACACCACAAAAGTGCTTTTGCCTTCTCCACACTTGACCACTGTGAACTGTTTGGTGTCCATCCTTCTCAATGTCTTCCAATACATTTCTATCTATTTGTCTCCCGCATGATACACATACACTGTTTGGGTTTTGTTAGATGGAATAGAAACATATCAAAACTTGGTACTTGAATTTTTTTTTAAACTAACATTCTACTTTGGGTTTCTTTTTAAAAATAAAGCTATAAAACTAATATATGTTTATCATAGAAACTTCAAAATCGATAGAGGAGTAGAAAATAAAAAGTAAGAAAGAACCCTAAAACCCAAAAAAGAAAAGCCTGTCCTTCCTTTCTCTTCATTCCCACTCCCCAGAGCAAACAGATAAAATATATTTTTGTGTATCTTTCTGGAAATGACTCTGCATGTACAGGCGTTTAAACACACATCCTTTATCTGTTCATTGAGGAAGTGAGAGCTCGGAGAGGTCACAGGGCAGATCCAAGGTCACACAGCTGACTGGGGCAGAAGCAAATGCAGAGCCGGGAGCCCCACCTTCAGAGGGCAAAGGCCTTTCCACGGCACATCTCCAGGGAGTTTGCCCAGAGCCAGTCTCAGCCGGTGTGGCTAATCCCTCCCTAACCTCCACCTTGTCTGCCAGGCGGTGACACTTCTCCATCCCGCCCACGTTCCCCCCCCCGCCCCCTGCCCCGTCCCCGTCCCCACAGCGCTGCTGCCTCGCAGTGTATTAAGGGACTGCACTTGTGCGGCTTGGCCGGGGCGGGGCCTAACGGTTTGTTTCACTAACACTGCTGTCTCTGCCAGAGCTGTCGTCACAGCAGAACAGCGTCGTGGAGCCTCCTGGCAAAGCGATTCGTTCAGTGGGCTTGTGCCTGCGCTTTTGTTCCCCAGATTACAAGTGACAGTTACAGGCAGAAGACCCTTCCCGAGGATGATTCCATTTAAGTAACTCCTTGCCCTGGTGGGAGCTGGTAGCCGGTTAGGACTCTTGCCCCTCCCTCTACAGGAGGCTATGGGGCCACAGGCCTGACCCCCAGGAGCTCACAGCTTGGTGGAGGAGGGCGGCACACACCCTGATAGCCCCACCGCTGATAGCCCCACCGCTGATCTGCAGTTCGCCTGTGTTCCCTCTCTGTTCTGTGTGTGTGTGTGTGTGTGTGTGTGTGTGTGTGTGTGTGTGTCGACCTTGGCCATCTTGGGCCCAGATGTGCCTACAGCATTGCCAACATCTGGGTGGAAGGAGAAAAGTCAGCCAGCCATCGGGATGCGTTTGTTTCTGGTTGATGGCAGGATGGCCCCCATCTGGGCATCTAGGAAAGATCCAGACGGACGGCCTGCGTAATCTGTATACCCACATATTTGATCCTGCCACCTATGATAATGTGAGGTGGCAGAGCCTGGACCAACAAACTCCATCCCTCCAGCCAAGCCAGGCCTGTTCTGACCTTGCAGACAGAAAAGAGGGAAGCCCAGAACCCGGACACTGGGTACAGGGATGGGAGGGGTGTGTGTGTGTGTGTGTGTGTGTGTGTGTGTATAGGGGCAGGGGGTTGGGAGGCAAGGGTTGTGCGTGCATTTGTGTGTTGGGGTAAGGGGCTGGCGGCTAGAGAAACTCTGATCTAGAAAACGAAGTCTCTGGACTTCACGGTGCTGCTTGAGTCTGGGGCTGGAGATGTTGCCTGGGGCCGGGAGCTTTGGGGTGGGGCACGGTCTTCCCTGGCTCTTCCTGATTCACTACCATTCAGCAACCAGTGTCCCTCCCAGCAAAACAAAACCTCCCGAGATCGCTGGTTCCGCAGTGCCCTCCAGTGGGCAAGCAGAATATGTCTGGAGAGAAAGCCTTCGCCACACGTGGTTACAAGTCACACGTGTGGATCCTTCAGGCATTTTAGAATCGAGGTTCAAGTTCCTCCACGTGCTTGCATGCCCTTTGGAAGGTAAGGTTCTAAATGAACAGTTGGCTGTTTGTATAGAGGAGTGGGAGACCGGTAGAAGCCTGTAAAGAGAGAGCGAGGGACTGAGGACGGGGGCACCAGTGTTTTAGGGCAGTGTGGACAGAGACGGGGCGAAATGTGAAATAATGGTGACTCGTGTGTGTGTGTGTGTGTGTGTGTGTGAAGTCCTGTGCTAAACAGACTCTGCCCTGCCAACTCCCCCCGTGACTTTGCTATATCCTCTTTAGATACCCCAGCCCATCAGGACCCCTTAGCTTACCTCTCTCTACCCTCCATAGAGTGACAGTTGTTTTTTGTTCTTGTTCTTGTTTTTGTTTTTCCAAGCCTTCCCAAGTCTGATTACGAGGGGAAAACACACACTCAACAGGAGGAAATGGGTTCCAAGAGTGTTGCCAGTTAAGCTGGGAACAACTTCTCTTGGTCTGAGTTTCTCCACGTGAGTTGGGCGCCTATCCCAGGCTGGTTGGAAATTAAACGCGATCATGCACAAGTGCCCCAACCCAAGGCCTCCCAGATATGCTGGCTCCCAGCCCCAGGAGAGGCTCCCTGAGCCCAGTTCTCCGTCCTCCTGCCCTCCATACGGCACGTGGTTGCCTCCTTCACCCCAGAGCTGACAGCTGGGTCCCACTCTTCCTCTTGTATTCTTCCCCCTGCTCCTCCCACATCTTGAATACGACGTCCTGTGTCCCGTCTTTTCTCTGTCTCAGTCCTCACTCTGCGTTGCACCCTCTGCCCCAAGATGCACTTCAACATCCTCATCCACCATCCCCTTTGCTTGCTGCTTCTTTTTGAAGAGAACTTCTGCCACCGACTTTGTTTCATTGTCATCCGCAAGATGACTCCAAGGGCCCTCTCTGCTCGTCCTCTGCACTCCCCTCACCGGCTGCATCCCAGCCGCCCTCCCCCTTGGATGCCCAGCCCTTTATAACGGGTGTCACCATCATGGTTGTCACCAGCTTCTTTACCTTGTTCTACGCCAAGGACTTCCAACCCACAGAAAAGAAAGGTGCAATCTACAATCCCAGACTCGAGCAGAGGAGAGGGCAGGGTTGAGGGGCCAGCGCCCACGATGGGGACAGGGCAGGGTGCCAGCCACCTTGTCCTGGGGCTTGAAGGGGCACTCACACTGTCAGCCAGCCGTATTCACCCAGTACCTCCATCTGACCAGCGCCGTAGACAGGAAAGATGGCTATCTTGAGCTGCTCGAGCTGGGTAGGCCCTGTGCACGGCATAGACGAGTTATCGTATAGCCATCGTCTAATGGAAGTCTCACAACCACCCCAGGAGCTGGACCTTATATTTACAGAAGGTCAATGAATCCCAGGGCAGCATGGCTGTCCTTGGTCTCTGAACTCACGCCCTTCTGTGCCTCACGGTGTCTGCTCAGCCTAGTTGGGGACACAAGCCATGCACACATGGAAAGACCACTGAGACCAAAGAGTCAAGGGTTGAGTGAGTGGATCAGATGGCAAATGCTACTGATATACAGGGAAGGCTGGAGCACACGGAGCCACTTCCTGGGACGGTGGGGCTTGGGCGAGGTCTTGGAAGAGGGGTGAGACTCAAAGGGGAGGTGAAGGAAGTCACCCTAAGAAGGGAGTAGCATGAGACAAAGGTGGGAGGCTGGAGTTTGTGGGGCACGATGTGACTGCCCGGCTGGAGCAGAGCATCCTTGAATGGGTGCAACAGCGGGTAGGACTGGATACGCACTGAGGCCAGGACGTGAAGACTCTGGAATGCCCAGCTAGGGAATGGGGGCAGGGAGAGGGTACTGGAGCAGGGCATGATGAGATGAAAAGAGCATTTCAGGGAGGGGAGTCAGAGGACTGAAGGGACAGGGCAGAGACTGGCATCTAGGAGACCCATGAGGCCTGAGCGTCCACAGCTCTGTGCCTGCAATGGGACAGGTTTGTGAGATACTGATCCCGCCAGCTCTAGGGCAATTGGTACATCCAGGTGGGCACCTCTGTGCTCAAGAAGTTTCCTCCATTCTCCCAGAGGTGGCAAAAAAATGTTGTCATTTTCCCGGTGTGCCGTGATGGGGAGAAGACTGGCCAGTTCTGCCCCACACCCCTGCCACAATGCAGGCCAGAAACGGCGGGGCCTGATCTACCATGTTGGATTCATGAGCTGACAATCCTTTATCCTTAAAGGATTCTCTGTCCCTAAAGGATTCAGGCCATCCCAGCTTGTTCTCTATTGTTTCATATGCCACAATTAGCCCACTTTTCCTTTGGCTCAAGATCTCAGCCACTGTTAAAATGCAAATGGCCCTAGGAGAGACACCACATTTTATTTCACACATCACTGAACTTGAGTAGTGTGGTGGTGCAGGAGGGAAGGAGAGGTTCCGTAAGGGATGCCCACCTGAGAGAGCCCTGGCCCTTCTTCCTCAGAGTCACTGCCCCCCCCGCCTTCCCCCACACAGGGGTAAGAAAGGAGAGAATGAGACATCAGAGTGGGAGGGAGAAGGAGGCACTGTGGAGGTTTTCGCTCTCTCCAAGACAGCGTGTTCCAGACAGTCCTCCCATTTCTGGGACACTCTCTTAAGGAAATCATCCAAAGGAAGGGGAAAACAAAACTATGTGCTCATGCATATTAATTGCGGCTTTACTTATGATAGTGGAGAATTGGGAATAAACAAAATGTCCGGTAGTAGGGGCATGGTTAAATAATTTACGGCAAACCACTGTATCATTCATTACGTAGCCATTAAATACTACTAGTACTGGTACTACTACTACTATTCAATTTATGGTGCAATTACTACTACTACTATTACTACTTCTGCTACTACTATTAAATTTATTGAGCAGTTACTACTACTACCACTACTACCACCTCTACTACTATTAGTACGACTTCTACTACTGCTAAATTTACTGAGCAGTTATTAAGCTCCAGCCCTTGTTCTAAGTGCTGTACAGATGATCTCTCACCCAATCCTCACAACAATCCTATGAGGTAGGCACTTAGTAGTATCCATATTTTTCAGATGAGGAGATAGAAGCAAAGCAATGTGCCCAAGGTTCTATAGCTATTATGGGATAGAGTAAAAGACTCAACTCAAACAGCACAATTGAAGCTTAAGCTATAGAAATTAAAAAGTATAAACCACAAATTCTTTAACTCAAACCTCGGTATACGATTAAAGTTGAAATCAGAGGCCGTGTGCTTCAGCTGCAATGAGAAACCTTGGAAGAAATTTGAGGTAACAAAGTTGTTGACTCAAGTGGCTTTGAGAATGCAAAGCAGTGGGTTAGCTGTTACCCTTTGCTTACACAGATTAGGAAGAAGCAAACAGCAAATATTTATATACCAGTAACTGGAAACTTTAAATTAAATCTAAACTTTTCCCTTAGGCTGTCATCATAAAAGCAAGTTTCTTATGAATTAATATACTTAAAAGCATTTAGAACAAAGTCAATGCTATATAAATATTTGCTTTAATTGTTATTTACAAGAAAGGGCAAGAAGCTTTACTACAACATTCTAGGGTTTAATTGTTCTCTTCCAAAGACTGTTGACTGGTGCTTCAAGGCTTTGGATGTTTCTTATAGTAAACTATATGTGTTTGAATGTTTTTTGTAGAAAACTGTGTCTGATTACTTGAACTTATAAACTACGTTTAGCATAGGAATTTGAATTTACTCATGGCAACCTTGTGATAATTAACCAGCCAAATAAGATCTAGTTCCAGTGAACTCAACAGTATAAAAAAACCTCACCAATTCTCTTGAAGTTAGAAACATATCTAGAGGTATTCCTCCTTATATAAGATCTTCCGCAAGTAAAACATAACAAAACAAAATAATGACTAACAGATTAACTTTAAACATAGTACAAAACCTCAGTATTCCACAGAGATGTCCCATGAGGACTAGTAAATAACCCAGAGAAACATGTTATCATGCAATGCTTAGTAAAAAATGTAGGATACAACACTTGCTGGGTGGGGAGGGGAGACTGCAGGGACTGGGGGGAGGATGTTTAAACATTCCAATTTAATGAACGCATAAAAGAAGGGACCATCCGCAAAAGAATTCATACATGCCAAGCTGTATAATCTTTATCTTAGACCACTTTCTAAACTTTTTGATTGCTACCTCATCAGGAAACATATTGAGCACACACCCCCCCAATTAATATATATGTTTGTTCACATGTTCGTTTCTACTTACAGATTACGTCTATTAAAAATCTATGCTTGAGTAAAAGGAACCATATTACTCTCTCACCTTGAACAACTAGAAATATAAGCAAGATATATCAAACAATGGTTTCCAGACATTGGTCAACAGGTCATGTAGGACTGTCATTACTGAGGGAGGAAACACTGATGTGAGCCTTACAATTGCCTGGTGTCAGCCTCACTGAATTGAGGAGATGGGAATTGGAGATCAGGGAGCCAGGACAGCTAGAACGTGCCAGGCACAAAACTAGAAAAAGGGCAACTGCAGAGAGGAAGAGAGACTGAAGGAAGAAGAGAAAGAGGAAGGGAGGATGAGGGCTCACTAGCTCTGGAAATCTGCATAAAGTTCCCCCTCAGTCTTTGGCTGAGTGTTAATCTGTACACATGTGAAAGAAAATTACCAGAAAACATGAGGCTTCACAGTACCTGGAGCTCAAACAGAGCTGGCAATCGTTTGTGTTCCACCATCAAGAGTGCAGAGACCTTCTAATATACAAGGCAGTAGGATGAGTCCTCAGAGGTGCAGCACCTTAGCCCTGGGGCTGAATTAGCCCCACAATAAAGGCTGCTCTGGACTCACCCTAACAGAAGTTAAAAGCAAGTCTTGCAAGTATCCAAATCATCCTAAACAATGTCACTGTGCACCAGAGCAAAGTACAGTACTATTTAAAGAAATACCACAAAATCCAGAACACAACATGCAATTCACAGTACCTGCCACCCAGTAAAAGATTATCAAGCATGTAAAGAAACAGGAACATATGATTCATACCTAGGAGAAAATTAGTAATTAGAAACAGACCCAGAAATGACAGAGATGATGGACTTAGACAAAGATGTTACAGCAAACATTATAAATGTGCTTGAGAATGTAAAAACAAAACAAAGCAGCTATGATGAGAAGAGGAATGGAAGACATAAAAGATACCCAAATGGAACTTCTAGAGAAGAACAACACAATAAGAGAAATGAAAAATACAATGGATAGGATTAATAGCTATTCTAGGTCCTTTGGTTTTTCCCTACACATTTTAGAATAAGCTTCTTGATATCTATTTTTAAAAACCTGCTGGGACTTTTATTAGGATGGGAAGGATAGATAAGTTACTGCAGAAGAAAAGATGAGTGAACTTGAAGACATAGCAATAGAAACTATCTGAAATGAGGCACAGATTGAGAGGAAAAAACAACAACAACCATACTCACAATAACCTGTGAGATATCAAACAGTCCAAGATCTGTGTAACTGAAGTGACAGGAAGGAGAAGTGGAGACAGAAAAAAAATATGTAAAGAGAGAATGGCTGAAGTTTATCCAAATTTGATGGTAACTATAAGCCCAGATGTCCAAGAAGTTTGATGAACTTCAAGTACAAGAAATATAAAAAAACTGTTTCTCAGAAATGTTTTGTAGTTTTTAGTATACAGATCTTGCCCACATTTTGCTAAATTTATCCTTAAGTATTTCATGGTTCTTAAAATTCTATTTAAAGGTTTTCAAATACTAATTATTTGTTGTTTGTAAATAGAAATAGAATTGACTTTTGCATATTGACCTTATAACCTGGACCTTGTTGAACTCACCATGAGACTGATCTAAATAAAGAGCTAGAACTATAAAACTTCCGGGAGAAAACATACGAGTAAATACTCATGACTTTAGGTGAGGCAAAGGTTTTAGTTAGGACACAAAAAGCATGAAGAATAAGAGAAAGAAATCTGATAAATTGGACATCATTAAAATTTCAAAATTTTGTTCTTCAACAGACAGGTGAAGTAAATGAAAAGACAAACCACAGACTGGGAGAATATATTTATAAAATGTACACCTGGTAATGGACCTGTTTCCAGAATATATGAAGAACTCTTATAATTTAATAAAAAGAAGAAAAATATCTGGATTTAAAGAGCAGACAAAATATGTGAACAGACACTTTACAAAGAAGGCATACAAACAGCAAATAAGACCATGAAAATATCTTCAACATCATAATTAATTAGGGAACTGCAAATTAAGAGCATATTGAGATATCCCTATACACCCACTAGAATGGTTAAAATTAAAAAGACTGCCAACATCAAGTGTTGATGACTTGGTGCTTTGTGACCACCCAGAGGGATGGGATAGGGAGGGTGGGAGGGAGGCTCAAGAGGGAGGGAATATGGGGATATATGTATATGTATAGCTGATTCACTTTGTTATGCAGCAGAAACGAATACAACATTGTAAAGCAATTATACTCCAATAAAGATGTAAAGAAAAAAACGTTGATGAGGTTGTGGAGCAACTGGAACTCCACTGCTGATGGAAATACAAAGTGGTACAGTCATTTGGGAAAAATAATTCGACAGTTTATAAAACTTAGCACATACCATACTACCCAGCAATCCCAATTCTAAGTCTTTACCCAAGAGAAGAGGAAACATATGTCCACACAGAGACTTTCATAGTCAAAAACGGCTAAAAAGTGGAAATAACTCTAACATCCATCAGCAACTGAGTGGAAAAACAGATTTGGTATATCCAGAAAATGGAACACTTCTCAGCAACAAAAAGGAATTAAGTACTTAACTGAAACATGCAACAGCATGGATAAATCTCAAAGGTATTATGTTTAGTAAAAGAAGTTAGAAAAGACTACATACATATTATATGATTCCATTTTTATGAAATTCTAGAAAAGGAAAAACTATAGTGATCGAAAGCAGATCAGTGGTTGCCAGGAGCTGCAAGTGGAGAGAGGGTATTGACGCAAAGTGAGATGAGGGAGATTTTGGGGGTAATAGAAATGTCCCATGTTTTGATTATGGTGATGGTTATACAACTGGACACACTTGTCAAAATGCCATTGTATTTATTGGACACTTAAATTGATGAATTTTATTGTATGTAAATTATCCCTCAAAAAAACTTAAAAAAAAAAAGTGTGACTACAAATCATCTTAGAATCAGGTTAAAATGTACCTTCCCGGGCCCTACAGTCACCCGTGTGTTCAAGGGCTTATTGAACCAGGGAACCAGTTGTTCTGATTAACTCCAGGCACTACATGGCTACACACTTGTCTAACTGGAAAATGCACAGCCCCAATTCTGTGCAGGGACGACGCAAAGCAGAGTGTGATACATCTTTCTGGAGCATCAAATTTATTAACTAGAATTGGAAGAACCAAGGAGTCCTTGGAACAAGAACTATCCCCCTCCCCCACCAACACGGAAGACAGAAGAGTAGGGGAGGGGAGACGTGCCCCGGGAATGACAGTCCAGTCTCTGAAGTTTCACCCAGGTGGGGGTTGAGGGGCAGACCTGCAGCCACGGTGGCCTCGCTTTCGGTCGCCCGGGCTGCTCCGGACCATCCTCTGAGCTGGCCAGGGTCTTGGATACGATGCTTCTGAAGGCCGTGCAGAGAACACACTCATCTTCCACTGGACTGGGCCCCAGGGAGCGCGGCGGCCTGACCTTCCTGCCTCGGTCATCCATGGGGTTCACATGGGCTCACTTTATTATGACGCCTCATGCTGGGCAGCTTGCAACAAAGATGTTTCAAAATAAAGTTCCAGATTCTCCCAGCCACCCCTTGCTTGTTCTGGCTGTGGCCAGAGAGAGTGGATGAGGACACACTCTCAGGCTGCCCAGTGTGGGAGGACCTTCCAGTGTTGGACACACCCAGGGGGCAGCTGGTTCCCTCTGGGGCTCCAATCCTGCTGCTGCTGGAGGTGGATGTCCCAGTGCCACACTGGGGGGCTGGGCTGGGGGTGGCAGTCCTCGACTCCAGGCTGGGTGGGGGACAGGCAGACTCACCGGTCTTCTGCCCTGCCTGCTGGTCTTCCTGCAGCTGCACATTTTTTCCGTGGTAGAGCCACCTGGTTTGCAGGGAGGACACCACAGGGCCTGGAGAAGGCTCACGTTCACTGCCACAGAGGTCCCCGCAAGAGAAGGGCTTCAGAGTTATGATGGAGACCTCCACCTTGGGTTTCTTGGAGCTCACACTGCCTGTCCCAGTGTCCTGGATCATCTGGTCGCAAGTCAAGCCCGGAGTCCTCACCGTTGTCACCTCCCGCTCCTCTGCACAGGGTGGCTGGAGTGGCTCCTTCTGGCCCATGTTGACCCATGGATGCCTCATGAGGTCAGGCAAGGTGCCTCTGTCACTGGGGTTGAGGACAATCATTTTTTGTAATAGATCCCTTATCTCCAAAGACAGATAAGGTGGGATGGGGTATTGCCCTCGTAGGATTTGCTTCAGCAGCTCCTGCAAGTCTTTTCCCACAAAGGGCTGGGACCCAGTTACCATGGCGTAGAGCACTACTCCCAGGCTCCACACGTCCATCGCAGGGCCGCTGTACCTCTGCCCCAGCAAGAGTTCCGGGGCAGCATAAGGGGCTGTGCCGCAGCTCATGTCCGGTTGGCCAGTGTCATCACACTTTTTGCTGAGGCCAAAGTCTGTAAGTTTGATATTCATGTGGGAATCAAAGAGGAGGTTCATTGGCTTCAGGTCCCGGTGCACGATGCCCCTCTGGTGGCAGTGCTGCAGGGCGGAGAGCAGCTGCCGGAACAGGCCTCGGGCCTCCAACTCTGTCATACGGCCATGGGTCTTCAAATAGCGGTACATGTTCCCCCCCCTGAGGTACTCCATCACCACGAAAAATGTCTTCTCTGTGTCAATCACCCCCAGCAGTTTGACAATATTGGGGTGATCGAGAGCCTTCATACCGTACACGTCCCGGAAAAGTGCCTGGGCACTTGAGAAGCTCTGATACCGTTTTTTAACGACCTTGAGAGCCACCTGTGTCCCGGTCAGAATGTGCCAGGCCAACTTCACTTTACCGAAGGTGCCTTCACCAATGGTGCGGAGGATCTCGAAGTCATCAATATGAATCTGCTCGTCAGCAGAGTTGGCTGTGAGGCCCGGCATCATGGTGATCTGCTAACTACACTGACTGACAGCACTACCTAGCAACACTAACTAACAATGCTAACTGTACCAACAGCGCTAACTAGTACTAACTACACTAACTATGCTAATAAACTATTAACTCTACCAACAATACTCACTATGCCAACAGCGCTAACTAGTACTAACTACACTAACTATGCTAATAAACTATTAACTCTACCAGCTGTGCTAACTATACCAACAATACTGACTATGCTAACTGTAGAGAGAAAAATGAGACAAATAAAAAAGAGTAGAGAAAAGAGAAAACAAAATCAACAAAATGGCAGAAACAAGGAAAAAACAAGCTAACTGTAGGTCCAAGGCCGTCAGGTCACCAAAAGCAGCTTCCTGGGCTCTAAGGACCAAAAACCTGGGCCCAGCTTTCTCTTTTATAGGGCTTTGTGAAGTACATCACAGTGGTGCACTATGAGGTCAGAGCAAGAAATGGACCCATCACAGCTGGGGATAAACCACAGTGGTTTTCTCACTTTTTGAGTTCAAGGCCCCTTTACACTTAGGAAAAAGGATCCCAAAGAAATTTTTCTTTACGTGTGTTATTAGATATTGGTATTCACTTTGTTATAAATTAAAATCTATAGGATACTTCAGCGGCCTTTTTATTTCTAGTTTGAAAATGTGTAATAATTTTAAAGACCTCATAATGTCTACACTTGAAATATTCAATTCCTTTTCCTTAAATTCTGGTCTCAAAATAATGTTACAACTTAACTGACTTCATGATACTCTACAAAATGTTCTGTTGCGTAAGACACGATAAGGTACATTATGAAAGTCTATGAAGCTGAGAGAAGATTTCCCAGGAAGGTAGGTCATGAGCAGATTTCTCATCAGGAGCCTCAGAGGCCAGATGGCATGGCTCAATGTACTTGAAGTGTTGAAGGAAAGAAACCGTCAACCAAGAATCCTAGATCTAGCAAAACTTTCCTTCGAAAATGAGGGAGAAATGAAGACATTCCCAGTTAATCAAGAGTTGAGAGAGTGCTTAACCACCAGATCTGCCTGCCACAGGGAGTTCTTCAGGTTGGAGTCAAGGACCCTAGGCAGTAACTCAAAGCCTTATGAAGAAATAAAGACCTCTGGTAAAAGTAGATAGACGGGCGATGAGAAAAGCTAGTACTATTGTAACTTTGGTTTGTAGCTCCACTTTTTGTTTTCTGTTTGATTTAAGAGACTAATATATAATAAAACACACACACATACAAATCAAAAAAAAAAAATGTACCTTCCCGGGCCCTACTCCCAGATAATCTGACTTGGAAGGTCTGGAATGAGGTCTGGTAATCTAACTTTTTAAGTGCTCATTTTGAATAAGAAGAAATGTCATAAAAAAGAGAAATGGGGTGGGGGAGGCTATACATTTTTATAAAATGTGAATAAGAAAAAATATCAGAAGGAAATCCTTTAAAATGCCTGGATACCTAGATGGGATTATGAATTTTTTTTCTCTTCTCTCTTTTAAGTTTCACAAAATTTTACATTTTGTTGGGGGAAAAAAGCAGCCCCCTCTCCCCCACATTTTTGATAGAAATAGAATAATCTAAACACTTTCTTAAAGAGCCCCTGAACCCCGCTGCCGCACCTCCGTCATCCTCAGGCCCCGCCCCTCTCCTACCCTCCTGAGTCTCCCCGGCCTGGTCCATCTCCAGTCTGGTCAGCAGGCTCACAAACCACTCGAAAGACCGCTAGCCTCGGTTTATCCAGATGAAGTCCACCTATGGAGAAGGGCCCAGTTCAGAGGGGGGCCTACCTCATTCACTCATATCTGTGATCCCCAGGGCCCTGGTGTAACCACCCTGCTGTTAGCAGGGCACACATTATCGCCCCCATTTAAGGGATGGGGAGACCGAGGCTCGCAGAGGTCTTGTTTAGTCACATTAAAAATAAATCACTTGGCCACACACAGTCAATCTGTTACTTTTCTCTGCTTTCCAGGGACAGACTGCTCAAAAAGCACAGGACTGTTGGGTGAAATGCGAGCGGGGAAAGGAGTGAGGTGGAGTGGACAGAGCCCTTCCGAGCCGGCCATCCGACTTCACATCTAATCAGAGAGTGAATCAGTTATGCCTGCAATTATGCCAACAACTCAGCATCGTGGCTGCTGCTGGGGACCCATGATGGCGAGCTGTGGAAGAAATAGGTTTGGGGTGGAGAGGTGGCACTCACATGTTACTGAAAACATACTGTGTGCCAGCCCCTGCGTTTACTTGACAACTACTATGTACCAGGCTCTGTGCTTGCTTTTGCATCTGTTTTCTTCCAAGGGGGGGATCAGGATCCTGGTTGAGGGACCCTGGCCAATTTCACCTTTCAGGGTCTTGTTTCTGCAGACTAGAAGCATTACATCATTCTCTAATGATTCTGTTTGGTATGATGGAAGGGTCTTGGGGTTAGACAGGCGTAGCTCCACCACTGTGACCAGATGACCTAACACTTCTGAGCCTCAGTTTCTTCATCTCTAAAATGGGGATGAAGATCAGGATCGAATGAAATAATATATTTAAGACACCTCATAAATAGGCAGCTAAAAATGATAGTGTTTAATCTCTCCTTCATAACATACAACTTCACCCTCTTAGAGATTTTTATCTTTACAGGTTAGGATGGCAATGTTCCCAGAGCTCTGTGTGTGTGCGTGTGTTTCTTATTCTGGATAAAAAGACAGTCTGAGGGAGAGAGAGCTGAGTCTTTTGTAGCAATCTTGGTGCTTTAGAAAACCAGAACCCCGCCTCGATGAAATGCCATTGGGCATTCCGTCAGCAGGCAGAGTGTAGAAGACACCTCCCGGTGAACCAGGCCTCCCCATGGTCACGCCCTGTGTGGTGTCCTTCCACATTGGATCTGGGCTGGTCTGTGACTTGCTTTGAACAATAAAATATGGTGGAAGTGACACTGGGCCTAAGCCTTAAGAAGCACTGGAAGCTTCCACCTTTGTGCTCTGGGGGAGGCCTTGAGCCAATGTATAAGAAATTTGGTCTCTCTCTACTGTAGAGATGTTAGGCCAAACAAACCAAAATGCTGCAATTTGGAGCAGAGAAAGGTTTATTGCAGGGCCATGCAAGGAGATGGGTGGCTCATGCTCCGGGCAGCTCAGGCCCCCAAAAACCCCAAGCTCCCAAAAGAGGCTCCCCTAAGGGGTTCCGGCAAAGCATTTTTAAAGGCCAGGTGAGGGAGGGGCGTTGCAAGGTATGTGATCAGCTCATGCACAATTCTCTGATTGGTTGATGGTGAGGTAACAGGGCGCTGTCACAGGGGTTAACATTATCAATCCTTAGGTTCCAGGAGGCCTGGGCCATCAAGTAGTTAACATTTTCCATTTAGTGGGCGTTCTTCACATCTGTAAAACAACTCAGGAAATGTACATTCAATACTGTTATCTAGGTACTGAAGTACCTGGAGAGGAGCTAAAGCAGAGGATATGGGGGAAGGCCTGTCCCGGGAAGGCCCCATTGGGTCCTGCTCCATTACAGAGACAGTATAGAGAGAGCTGGTGGAAAAGGAGAGACCCTGAGAATCTATGGGAGGAGAGAAAGAAAGAGAGGAAGAGAGAGAGAGAGAGAGAGAGAGGCCCAGCGGTCCCAACTGAGGCCAGCCTTCCAGCCACCCCTCTGTCAACTGAAAAAATATGCACAACATAAAAGTTGAGAGTTATGTTTTACTTGGAGGAAATTTTTAGGACTTCGAGCCACATAGGCGGCATCTGAAATAACCCTGAGAGAACTGCTCCGAGGAGGTGAGGGGGGAGCCAGGTTATATAGGAGTTTGGCAACAAAAGGCAGGTAGTCTGAATATCAAAAGATTATTGTTAATTAAAGAAAACCAGATATCTCAAGGTAAGAAATTTAGCACTTTTCTATGCATGGGAAGATGCAAGAGTCTGGGCTCGTGGAAATCATTCCTTTGATATGCACCTCAGCTATCTGGGGCCAGTGTCCTGTGTTTTCATATCCTGAGTTTCCTCAAGGCTCACCGTGGGGAGTGACTGCAGTTTGATGGCTGCTAGATGGCAGGTATTCTTTGTTTCCTTCCTGAGTTCCCTCAGGGCTCACAAGCTCATGCAATCTCTGATGACTGTAACATCCTTTCTTTACTGATGTGGCAGGCAACATTCCATTTCTCACCTCCAAGGCACCAGCCACGTGAGTGACCCATCTTGGATGCCCCAGCCCAGTCCAGCCCCCAGATGGCTGCAGTCCCAGCCGATATCATAGGCAACGGAACTACCCTGCGATCCCAATCAACCTACAAACTCATGAGACAATAAAATGGTTGTCTAAGCCATTAACTTTTGGAGCAGTGAATCACACAGCAATAGATGATTGAAGCAATCAGCGATATTTTTGAACCTTCACTCTGTACTACACCACGGTGTCTCACTGTGAGAGATACGGAGAAACCACCCTCAGGAACTTAGTTTGGGCAAGAAGATGGCACATAGGCGAGTATAAAGACTGTGGAAGCAGCAACGTCACCAGAGCTAATTGGTTGGTAATTAGCAGGTTAATGGCTCACATCGGGGATAATGCAAGGCTGGAGCCATGGGGCAGGAAATGACTTTAAAGTCTCCCCCCACTTTGCTTCCCTCCACTCTAATGTTTGGTGGGGCTTTGAGGTCTCCTGCCTGGGAAGGGCTGGGTCCTGTCTGCCTCCTCAGCTCTGGGGGTCAGGACAAGGCCAGAAGGTGATGTGTAGCACCAAGACACTGACTCACAAAAAAATGAGTGACTGCCCTTCCCTTGAAGAAAAGGAGGGGTGCAAGTGCAGGTTGCAGGGGGGGAGAGGGGTAAGTGGTCCCCACTCTAGGCAGAGAAAGGTTGAGGGCCAGGGAGGCAGCTGGCTCATCACAGCATCTTTTTTCAAATTTTAGGGTGCCACCTGAGATTGTGGGTCCACCCAGCCTACTCCATTGATAATCTTAGCATACACAGATTTTTACAGATACTGAACCAGTTAGGACTATGTTTAGTTGTAAGTTACACAACTCCTAACAGTGGCCTATAAAAATAAAGACATTCCCTCAATCCACAGAGAACTATTGAGAGGTGACCTCACGCCCAGCACTGTTCTAGGAGTTGGGGACACAGCAGGGGAAAGCAAACTTCCTGTCCTAGAGCAAGAAGGCAGTGGGTGAGGGCAGAGGCTCGACACTGCTTGGAGTGCCCAGGGCTCTCTACCTTTGTCCTCCATTCACCCTGTGTATTGCTTTCTGCCTCCGGTCATAGGACCCCTCGGATGTCCAGGAACCTCGGCCAAGACAGGAAGCAGGAGAGAGAGGGGGCACCAGCCTCTCCTGTTCCTTTTATCAGGAAAATGAAAACTTTCCCCAAACCCCCAGCAGATTCTCATCATCAGTGGGGAGAACAGGCACACGGCTACATGAGTCCTCAGGACTAATTAATCTGGTCATTATTTTCACCTGGGCTTGCCCAGAACAACATCAGGGGTCAGTCTGCAGAGAAGAGGGAAGGATGTCGGGGTCAGGTTGTCTTGTTCCTTGCTGTCCACAGGGCGAGGCCCTGACAAAGGGACAAATATCCTATTGCAAATCTTAAGTAAATAGTAAAACCATTAAAAATGACATTGGATGCAATCCAAGATCAGGCAAAAAGTCTTTATTTACTGCTGTTTACTAAGCTCTTTTCCAAGTGCTCTGTAGGAAATGGGAGGGGTGGGAGAGAAAGGATCCAGCCTCAGGGAGCTTTCAGGCTAGCTGGAGATGACAACCACACAGACGAAACAACCTGGGACCACAAGAGAGTGAAAAGGCTTTGGTTGGATCTGAATGCACAGTACCGAATAGAGGCACAAGTAAATGCTGTCACGGTAGGAAGCACGATCACTGCCTGCCCTGCCCACACCCCTTCTGGGGAACCTGTCACAGCTCCTAATCGTGTAGTCCTATGATGTCCAGGCCCTTCCCCAACCCCAGCCATGGCTGATGGGACCAGACGTGGACCCTGAGCCCAAGGCAGCCAATCCACTGCCTGGCAGCAGGGACATGTGAGCTGAGCCACTCAGATGTTCCCTCTTGAGAATCTGAAGTAAGAGATGCAGAGATTACTGCCCAGGGTGAGAAGTCCTGACACCCAGCAGGACGTGTCAAGAGACCACAAAGGACCTCAAGAAGGGAAGGGCAGGGACTTCCCTGGCGGTCCAGTGGTTAAGACTTCACCTTCCGGGGGCTTCCCTGGTGGCGCAGTGGTTGAGAGTCTGCCTGCCAATGCAGGGGACACGGGTTCGAGCCCTGGTCTGGGAAGATCCCACATGCCGCGGAGCAACTGGGCCCGTGAGCCACAACTGCTGAGCCTGCGCGTCTGGAGCCTCTGCCCCGCAACAGGAGGGGCTGCGATAGTGAGAGGCCCGCGCACCGCCATAAAGAGTGGCCCCCGCTTGCCGCAACTAGAGAAAGCCCTCGCATGAAACGAAGACCCAACACAGCTAAAAAAATAAATAAATAAATAAAGTAGCTATTAATTAAAAAAAAAAAAAAAAAAAGACTTCACCTTCCAATGCAGTGGGTGTGGGTTTGATCCCTGGTCGGGGAGCTAAGATCCCACATGCCTCGTGACCAAAACATAAAACAGAAGCAATATTGTAACAAATTCAATAAAGACTTTTAAAAAATGGTTCACGTCAAAAAAAGTTAAAAAAAAAAAAAAAGGAAAGGGCAGCCTCACTCCTGACTTGGGTCCATCCTGACCATCAACATTCCTTTTACTAGGGCTGCTTTGAACAGGTTTTGCGTCTCGGCTTGAATGGTACGGTGTGGGAAGGCTTTGTCCTCACCCCTCATCCCTGCCTCCCCCTCTTACCCGTTCCCCAATCCATCCCCCGCCTCTGCCTTAGTCCAGGTGCCCTTCCACCAGGTGCTCCCCCTGCGTTTGCTCTCCCCTTCATTTCACTGTCCACACTGTGGACAGTGGTCTTTCCAACATGACCCTGCCATGCCCTTGCTTTACATCTTTGGCCCCTCATAGCTCAGCCTCCAGGCCTGTCTCCACCGGGCACTCCCTCCCTGGCTAGGTTCCTGACCTGCCCTCCAGCCACCCTGAGATTAGACAGTCACACCTCTGTGCCTTTGCACATGCCCAGACTTGTGCGTACAAATAAACCCTCCACCCCTGCTTCCCATGTCTCCTCCAAGGTCAAGGTCAGGGGACATCTCACCCCCACCCTGACCTTGATTCCCCTCTCCTTTGGCCATGACAGCAGTTCATGAGACCCTGTGCAGGCATCTACTTCATTGTGTTAGCACCACACTTTGTGTCCTTGTCACCTGGCACTGTGCTTGTGGGGTGGATGAATGAATGAATGAATGAATGAGTGAGTGATTCTCTAATAATAAACCTCAGCCGACTTGATAGGATTTTGTTGGGAGATTTGGGTGTGAGGAGGGGGCTTTCCTTCCTGGGAGATCAGCCTTGGTCTAGCCTGGACGAGGGAGTCAGGTTGTTTCTTGAGGCCCTCCTGCCTCCTGCCCTTAAAGACCACCCCACCTGCCTGCTCCCCTGGTGATACGGGGACAGCCTCACTGAAACTGGCCTTCTTGACCTCAACACTGAACAGAAATTCCCCAGGAGCACTTCTCTGTTTTCCTCTTCTGGAGAAGAGGCACACAGACAGAGCCCAAGAGCAGAGTGCGACGAAGCACTCAGATCTGAGAAACAGGCAGGAGATGTCAGAAGCAATCAGGGGAGAAAAGAACCTACATTATCCCCTGAGTTCACAATGCAGCCCTAACAAGCTGGAGCGCCTGTGATTTGATCTTCCCATCTTTCCCGTGTCTCCTGCAGCCCAGGATTAGCCAGTTTGGGAAAGGATGCAGTGATGTCTACACAGCTAGCCAGGGCTTCCCCGGGGACGTGTCAGGGCGATGTGTGGGGACTCCTGGGAGCCGGGTGGTCCTTCCTGGGAGGGGAGGGCATTTATCAGGCCCCCACATATGTCTGGTCATAAAGGACCTGAAGACGAAGGGCTGCAGACCCCTTCTGATGGCAGAGGGGCAACTTGGAAGAGAGTCCTCACTAGGACCCGACCACACTGGCCCCCCGATCTCAGACTGCAGCCTCCTGAACTGTGAGAAGTAAATCCTGTTGTTTATGAGCCCCCCATTCTATGGTATCATGCTATAGTAGTCCCAACGGACTAAGACAGAAATAACCAGCATCTGTTAAAACTTACTACCTGCCGAGCACTGTCTTAAGCACCTCGTGCACATTTATTTATTTAATCATGTTACCATTTCTCTATCTAATAGGTACCATTATTCTTGGTGTTCCCATTTTACAGATGAGGAAACCGAGAGCAGGGACTTTGACTCTTTTGTCCACCGTTCAACTCCAGCACCCAGAACGGCAGGAATTCAACAAACTCATCCACTAAACAGCACCAAAGTGCGCTCTAATGTGGAGCCTGGGGGCCAACAATCTCCCAGATGATGAGGTAGTGGGACCTTGGAGATGCACGGAGGCTCTGATGCCATTCAAGAGGCTCTGCCCCTCCCTCCTGCCCTCTTTCCTTCTAAACTTATTTTTCAAGGGCTTCCTATATGTAGAACATGTGCACAGAGAGGAATCAGATTTCCCTTCTGCCCCCAAGAGGGTTATAATTACAGTGTAATAAGCAGCAATAACCTACGCAGAAAAATTCCAGTAAAGTAATAAAAAACACAAAGAGAAGCAAACAATGTGCTGTAACAAGTTTGTCATCCATCCATCCATCCATCCATCCATCCATCCATTCACTTATCCAAGGAGCATGCATTGAGCTAAGCCCTGGGATGCAGGGATGAATGTGATGTAGGTCCCCCTTCTGGTGGGTGAGGTCGTGGCTGCCTCCCTCAGGGAAGCAAAGGCTTGGGGAGAGCAGCTGAGGAGAGCAGGCTCCAGGCTTGAGGTCTGCCCCCTCCATCTATCTCTGCTCTGCTCCAAGGGGCGCTTTCCCCAGAGCTGGCCCAGCCCAGAGTGCAGGCTCCAGGGCTGTGGCCTGTCGAGAAAAGCAGGTCAGTAAGACTTGTCCCCAGGCTTCGGGCTGACTGTCCCCTTTCAGTGTCCCTCTGGCCTCCCTCCCTCCCTCCCGTGGTGCCTGGCAGAGGGCCTCAGGCTCCCGGCTGGGCCACTCACTCATGCACTGAGCCATCCACACGCAGCGCGGCCATCTCTCCCCGCCGGCCCCCAGAGCTCTGCGGGGTGATTGATGGGGCTACTCTGCTCCTGGTCCCAGAGAGCTCCTTTGAATAATAACTTGGCAAAATTACTCTCTCTCTCTCTCTCTCTCTCTCTCTTTTTTTTTTTCTTTCCCTATTTCTGATTCATCGGCTCTAAGTCATTCATCTCTTTTGAGTTAGAGGAAGAAAGAAGAATGAGGAAGAGAAGGACGTGTCCCAGAGGCACAAGGGACCCTGAGCCCCACCTCCTCATTCTACAGGGGGAGCTGGAGGTGGAGCCCACCTCTGCCGTTAGGATTTCTATATTAATCCTGACCTCCGCTTGTAGAAGAGAAGCAAGTGTGGGAGGGATGGGAGGTGGGGGAGGCAGGGATCTTTCTAGGGCCCCTGAAGTTGCACCTTGAAGGCAGCTGCCCACTCTATCCACATGTAAGGCTGGTCCAGTCTGCCTGCAGGGATATTGCAGTTTGCTCATCCTTGAGGGGGCACAGGCAGAGCAGGTAGGGAAAGGAAGGAGACACGGGGGTTCGTTCAAGTGAGTTATGTCAGCTCACCAACACCAACGCTCGATCGCCTACTAGGTGCTAGGCACGGGTGTGATGCAAAGATGCATAAACCCTGTTCCTGCTCTCAAGGAGTTCACAGACATGCATAGGTGAAGCCAAGGCCCGCGACAGATGCTCTCGTGGAAGTAGGTCCCATGCAATCACACAGAGGAGGCTATTCTTCTGCGCTGAGAGGGACCAGCAAGGAAGTCTTCACAGATGAGCTGATAAAGTGTTCTGGGATCTCAATCTGAAGGCGGGGAAGCAGGCTCCAAATGTTAGGCGCCGCAGAAGCGAAGGCTTAAAGGTGTGAAATTGCACGGTGGTCGGGGAAACCCTGAGTTATATGGCGTTTTTAGAGTATGAAGGTGAGAGGGATGTTGGCAAGACACAGGAGGAAGGGCCAGTAACGATACCGGCTGCAGATCTTAATCGAGTGCTCACGCGGGGAGGCCCGTGTGCCGGTCTCAGGAGTTCTATGACTGCGATAGGACAGTTATCCAACAGGAAGGGGTGTAATCAGATCTGCAACAGTGCAGAGGATGGACCAGACCCGGAGAGACTGGAGAAAGGAAGACAGCCAGGAGGTGGATGTAACAGTCCAGGCGAGAGGCGATTGAAGGACTGAACCAAGGCCGGGCCGATGCAGGAGGGAATGGATTTGAGAAACATGTTGACAGTGCTTGGTGGCTGGCTGAAGGCTGAGGATGGGGAGATAGAGGAGTCAAGGGTACCTCATAGGCCACCAGCTGAAACAGGGATCATAGCACAGAAACATTCACGAACAACTGCCAAGCACCTATTAGATGGTAGCGCTATTCCAGGCACAGAGACACAGAGACAAATAATTCATGTCCCTTGGACGTACTTCACGGTTTTTTAAAGACAAGCTTAATCTGTATACACAGACATCCAACCAAGTTTGGGGGAATCTCAGAACTTTTTTCTTTTACCAGAAGAATAATGCACCCTTTCCCCTCCACCACACTGAAACTCCCTCCCTATTTTATTTTGTTTTCTCCAGGAGGTGACACTCACACAACTGGGATGATTCCAGGTGGCCCCATTTGTCCCGGGGTAGGATCAGGGCAGCTCCCTTGGGGCCACTGCCACGTGGCTGAGGTTGGGAGCGGGAAGCTTCCTGGAGAGTCGAGTCTTTCTCTAGCCATCTCTGCCTTTCAGCTGGAGTCTTCTTCCCCCTGGGATGGATTTCCCCATAAAATAAATGTCTTGTCTGAATTAATCTTATTTTTAAAAGGAGAAAGTCATCATATTGTAAAGACAGATCATAAAAAGACGCATCAGTCTGTCAGGAAGACTGGTTAATATGAGTATTTGTTTAGCAGAGACAGTGCACCCGAGGCAGCCTTTCTGGACCAACCTGGGGCCTGGAAGGGGCCTTTTATTTGAATACTTAGAGCATCTAGGGCCGGCAGCTTTGCATTCTGAATACGGGCACTGTAGCAGTCACACTCTGCAGAAGAGGCCGGGAGAGGCCCCCCCAGGCTGGAGGGACGGCTCCCTCAGTCCCAGCCATGCCCCAAACACTTCCATTCGAGAACTAATCAATATGAGGGATCTTTAGAAGACACCTCAGACAATCTCTCCATTTTGTTTCATTCTTTAAAAAATGACATAGGCCATAAGCATGTAGATAAAAAACGAGGAATATATGAAGTGCATGGTATAAAAATTCTATGCTGTGAAACATTACATGGGTAACACATAAACACATGAAACAGAACAGAGAACACCACAAAAGTGCTTTTGCCTTCTCCACACTTGACCACTGTGAACTGTTTGGTGTCCATCCTTCTCAATGTCTTCCAATACATTTCTATCTATTTGTCTCCCGCATGATACACATACACTGTTTGGGTTTTGTTAGATGGAATAGAAACATATCAAAACTTGGTACTTGAATTTTTTTTTAAACTAACATTCTACTTTGGGTTTCTTTTTAAAAATAAAGCTATAAAACTAATATATGTTTATCATAGAAACTTCAAAATCGATAGAGGAGTAGAAAATAAAAAGTAAGAAAGAACCCTAAAACCCAAAAAAGAAAAGCCTGTCCTTCCTTTCTCTTCATTCCCACTCCCCAGAGCAAACAGATAAAATATATTTTTGTGTATCTTTCTGGAAATGACTCTGCATGTACAGGCGTTTAAACACACATCCTTTATCTGTTCATTGAGGAAGTGAGAGCTCGGAGAGGTCACAGGGCAGATCCAAGGTCACACAGCTGACTGGGGCAGAAGCAAATGCAGAGCCGGGAGCCCCACCTTCAGAGGGCAAAGGCCTTTCCACGGCACATCTCCAGGGAGTTTGCCCAGAGCCAGTCTCAGCCGGTGTGGCTAATCCCTCCCTAACCTCCACCTTGTCTGCCAGGCGGTGACACTTCTCCATCCCGCCCACGTTCCCCCCCCCGCCCCCTGCCCCGTCCCCGTCCCCACAGCGCTGCTGCCTCGCAGTGTATTAAGGGACTGCACTTGTGCGGCTTGGCCGGGGCGGGGCCTAACGGTTTGTTTCACTAACACTGCTGTCTCTGCCAGAGCTGTCGTCACAGCAGAACAGCGTCGTGGAGCCTCCTGGCAAAGCGATTCGTTCAGTGGGCTTGTGCCTGCGCTTTTGTTCCCCAGATTACAAGTGACAGTTACAGGCAGAAGACCCTTCCCGAGGATGATTCCATTTAAGTAACTCCTTGCCCTGGTGGGAGCTGGTAGCCGGTTAGGACTCTTGCCCCTCCCTCTACAGGAGGCTATGGGGCCACAGGCCTGACCCCCAGGAGCTCACAGCTTGGTGGAGGAGGGCGGCACACACCCTGATAGCCCCACCGCTGATAGCCCCACCGCTGATCTGCAGTTCGCCTGTGTTCCCTCTCTGTTCTGTGTGTGTGTGTGTGTGTGTGTGTGTGTGTGTGTGTGTGTCGACCTTGGCCATCTTGGGCCCAGATGTGCCTACAGCATTGCCAACATCTGGGTGGAAGGAGAAAAGTCAGCCAGCCATCGGGATGCGTTTGTTTCTGGTTGATGGCAGGATGGCCCCCATCTGGGCATCTAGGAAAGATCCAGACGGACGGCCTGCGTAATCTGTATACCCACATATTTGATCCTGCCACCTATGATAATGTGAGGTGGCAGAGCCTGGACCAACAAACTCCATCCCTCCAGCCAAGCCAGGCCTGTTCTGACCTTGCAGACAGAAAAGAGGGAAGCCCAGAACCCGGACACTGGGTACAGGGATGGGAGGGGGGTGTGTGTGTGTGTGTGTGTGTGTGTGTGTATGGGGGCAGGGGGTTGGGAGGCAAGGGTTGTGCGTGCATTTGTGTGTTGGGGTAAGGGGCTGGCGGCTAGAGAAACTCTGATCTAGAAAACGAAGTCTCTGGACTTCACGGTGCTGCTTGAGTCTGGGGCTGGAGATGTTGCCTGGGGCCGGGAGCTTTGGGGTGGGGCACGGTCTTCCCTGGCTCTTCCTGATTCACTACCATTCAGCAACCAGTGTCCCTCCCAGCAAAACAAAACCTCCCGAGATCGCTGGTTCCGCAGTGCCCTCCAGTGGGCAAGCAGAATATGTCTGGAGAGAAAGCCTTCGCCACACGTGGTTACAAGTCACACGTGTGGATCCTTCAGGCATTTTAGAATCGAGGTTCAAGTTCCTCCACGTGCTTGCATGCCCTTTGGAAGGTAAGGTTCTAAATGAACAGTTGGCTGTTTGTATAGAGGAGTGGGAGACCGGTAGAAGCCTGTAAAGAGAGAGCGAGGGACTGAGGACGGGGGCACCAGTGTTTTAGGGCAGTGTGGACAGAGACGGGGCGAAATGTGAAATAATGGTGACTCGTGTGTGTGTGTGTGTGTGTGTGTGTGTGTGTGTGAAGTCCTGTGCTAAACAGACTCTGCCCTGCCAACTCCCCCCGTGACTTTGCTATATCCTCTTTAGATACCCCAGCCCATCAGGACCCCTTAGCTTACCTCTCTCTACCCTCCATAGAGTGACAGTTGTTTTTTGTTCTTGTTCTTGTTTTTGTTTTTCCAAGCCTTCCCAAGTCTGATTACGAGGGGAAAACACACACTCAACAGGAGGAAATGGGTTCCAAGAGTGTTGCCAGTTAAGCTGGGAACAACTTCTCTTGGTCTGAGTTTCTCCACGTGAGTTGGGCGCCTATCCCAGGCTGGTTGGAAATTAAACGCGATCATGCACAAGTGCCCCAACCCAAGGCCTCCCAGA
Source organism: Balaenoptera ricei (assembly GCF_028023285.1). Classification (NCBI taxonomy): domain Eukaryota; kingdom Metazoa; phylum Chordata; class Mammalia; order Artiodactyla; family Balaenopteridae; genus Balaenoptera; species Balaenoptera ricei. The sequence goes on from NC_082640.1 coordinate 67,510,009, forward strand.
TATGCTGGCTCCCAGCCCCAGGAGAGGCTCCCTGAGCCCAGTTCTCCGTCCTCCTGCCCTCCATACGGCACGTGGTTGCCTCCTTCACCCCAGAGCTGACAGCTGGGTCCCACTCTTCCTCTTGTATTCTTCCCCCTGCTCCTCCCACATCTTGAATACGACGTCCTGTGTCCCGTCTTTTCTCTGTCTCAGTCCTCACTCTGCGTTGCACCCTCTGCCCCAAGATGCACTTCAACATCCTCATCCACCATCCCCTTTGCTTGCTGCTTCTTTTTGAAGAGAACTTCTGCCACCGACTTTGTTTCATTGTCATCCGCAAGATGACTCCAAGGGCCCTCTCTGCTCGTCCTCTGCACTCCCCTCACCGGCTGCATCCCAGCCGCCCTCCCCCTTGGATGCCCAGCCCTTTATAACGGGTGTCACCATCATGGTTGTCACCAGCTTCTTTACCTTGTTCTACGCCAAGGACTTCCAACCCACAGAAAAGAAAGGTGCAATCTACAATCCCAGACTCGAGCAGAGGAGAGGGCAGGGTTGAGGGGCCAGCGCCCACGATGGGGACAGGGCAGGGTGCCAGCCACCTTGTCCTGGGGCTTGAAGGGGCACTCACACTGTCAGCCAGCCGTATTCACCCAGTACCTCCATCTGACCAGCGCCGTAGACAGGAAAGATGGCTATCTTGAGCTGCTCGAGCTGGGTAGGCCCTGTGCACGGCATAGACGAGTTATCGTATAGCCATCGTCTAATGGAAGTCTCACAACCACCCCAGGAGCTGGACCTTATATTTACAGAAGGTCAATGAATCCCAGGGCAGCATGGCTGTCCTTGGTCTCTGAACTCACGCCCTTCTGTGCCTCACGGTGTCTGCTCAGCCTAGTTGGGGACACAAGCCATGCACACATGGCAAGACCACTGAGACCAAAGAGTCAAGGGTTGAGTGAGTGGATCAGATGGCAAATGCTACTGATATACAGGGAAGGCTGGAGCACACGGAGCCACTTCCTGGGACGGTGGGGCTTGGGCGAGGTCTTGGAAGAGGGGTGAGACTCAAAGGGGAGGTGAAGGAAGTCACCCTAAGAAGGGAGTAGCATGAGACAAAGGTGGGAGGCTGGAGTTTGTGGGGCACGATGTGACTGCCCGGCTGGAGCAGAGCATCCTTGAATGGGTGCAACAGCGGGTAGGACTGGATACGCACTGAGGCCAGGACGTGAAGACTCTGGAATGCCCAGCTAGGGAATGGGGGCAGGGAGAGGGTACTGGAGCAGGGCATGATGAGATGAAAAGAGCATTTCAGGGAGGGGAGTCAGAGGACTGAAGGGACAGGGCAGAGACTGGCATCTAGGAGACCCATGAGGCCTGAGCGTCCACAGCTCTGTGCCTGCAATGGGACAGGTTTGTGAGATACTGATCCCGCCAGCTCTAGGGCAATTGGTACATCCAGGTGGGCACCTCTGTGCTCAAGAAGTTTCCTCCATTCTCCCAGAGGTGGCAAAAAAATGTTGTCATTTTCCCGGTGTGCCGTGATGGGGAGAAGACTGGCCAGTTCTGCCCCACACCCCTGCCACAATGCAGGCCAGAAACGGCGGGGCCTGATCTACCATGTTGGATTCATGAGCTGACAATCCTTTATCCTTAAAGGATTCTCTGTCCCTAAAGGATTCAGGCCATCCCAGCTTGTTCTCTATTGTTTCATATGCCACAATTAGCCCACTTTTCCTTTGGCTCAAGATCTCAGCCACTGTTAAAATGCAAATGGCCCTAGGAGAGACACCACATTTTATTTCACACATCACTGAACTTGAGTAGTGTGGTGGTGCAGGAGGGAAGGAGAGGTTCCGTAAGGGATGCCCACCTGAGAGAGCCCTGGCCCTTCTTCCTCAGAGTCACTGCCCCCCCCGCCTTCCCCCACACAGGGGTAAGAAAGGAGAGAATGGGACATCAGAGTGGGAGGGAGAAGGAGGCACTGTGGAGGTTTTCGCTCTCTCCAAGACAGCGTGTTCCAGACAGTCCTCCCATTTCTGGGACACTCTCTTAAGGAAATCATCCAAAGGAAGGGGAAAACAAAACTATGTGCTCATGCATATTAATTGCGGCTTTACTTATGATAGTGGAGAATTGGGAATAAACAAAATGTCCGGTAGTAGGGGCATGGTTAAATAATTTACGGCAAACCACTGTATCATTCATTACGTAGCCATTAAATACTACTAGTACTGGTACTACTACTACTATTCAATTTATGGTGCAATTACTACTACTACTATTACTACTTCTGCTACTACTATTAAATTTATTGAGCAGTTACTACTACTACCACTACTACCACCTCTACTACTATTAGTACGACTTCTACTACTGCTAAATTTACTGAGCAGTTATTAAGCTCCAGCCCTTGTTCTAAGTGCTGTACAGATGATCTCTCACCCAATCCTCACAACAATCCTATGAGGTAGGCACTTAGTAGTATCCATATTTTTCAGATGAGGAGATAGAAGCAAAGCAATGTGCCCAAGGTTCTATAGCTATTATGGGATAGAGTAAAAGACTCAACTCAAACAGCACAATTGAAGCTTAAGCTATAGAAATTAAAAAGTATAAACCACAAATTCTTTAACTCAAACCTCGGTATACGATTAAAGTTGAAATCAGAGGCCGTGTGCTTCAGCTGCAATGAGAAACCTTGGAAGAAATTTGAGGTAACAAAGTTGTTGACTCAAGTGGCTTTGAGAATGCAAAGCAGTGGGTTAGCTGTTACCCTTTGCTTACACAGATTAGGAAGAAGCAAACAGCAAATATTTATATACCAGTAACTGGAAACTTTAAATTAAATCTAAACTTTTCCCTTAGGCTGTCATCATAAAAGCAAGTTTCTTATGAATTAATATACTTAAAAGCATTTAGAACAAAGTCAATGCTATATAAATATTTGCTTTAATTGTTATTTACAAGAAAGGGCAAGAAGCTTTACTACAACATTCTAGGGTTTAATTGTTCTCTTCCAAAGACTGTTGACTGGTGCTTCAAGGCTTTGGATGTTTCTTATAGTAAACTATATGTGTTTGAATGTTTTTTGTAGAAAACTGTGTCTGATTACTTGAACTTATAAACTACGTTTAGCATAGGAATTTGAATTTACTCATGGCAACCTTGTGATAATTAACCAGCCAAATAAGATCTAGTTCCAGTGAACTCAACAGTATAAAAAAACCTCACCAATTCTCTTGAAGTTAGAAACATATCTAGAGGTATTCCTCCTTATATAAGATCTTCCGCAAGTAAAACATAACAAAACAAAATAATGACTAACAGATTAACTTTAAACATAGTACAAAACCTCAGTATTCCACAGAGATGTCCCATGAGGACTAGTAAATAACCCAGAGAAACATGTTATCATGCAATGCTTAGTAAAAAATGTAGGATACAACACTTGCTGGGTGGGGAGGGGAGACTGCAGGGACTGGGGGGAGGATGTTTAAACATTCCAATTTAATGAACGCATAAAAGAAGGGACCATCCGCAAAAGAATTCATACATGCCAAGCTGTATAATCTTTATCTTAGACCACTTTCTAAACTTTTTGATTGCTACCTCATCAGGAAACATATTGAGCACACACCCCCCCAATTAATATATATGTTTGTTCACATGTTCGTTTCTACTTACAGATTACGTCTATTAAAAATCTATGCTTGAGTAAAAGGAACCATATTACTCTCTCACCTTGAACAACTAGAAATATAAGCAAGATATATCAAACAATGGTTTCCAGACATTGGTCAACAGGTCATGTAGGACTGTCATTACTGAGGGAGGAAACACTGATGTGAGCCTTACAATTGCCTGGTGTCAGCCTCACTGAATTGAGGAGATGGGAATTGGAGATCAGGGAGCCAGGACAGCTAGAACGTGCCAGGCACAAAACTAGAAAAAGGGCAACTGCAGAGAGGAAGAGAGACTGAAGGAAGAAGAGAAAGAGGAAGGGAGGATGAGGGCTCACTAGCTCTGGAAATCTGCATAAAGTTCCCCCTCAGTCTTTGGCTGAGTGTTAATCTGTACACATGTGAAAGAAAATTACCAGAAAACATGAGGCTTCACAGTACCTGGAGCTCAAACAGAGCTGGCAATCGTTTGTGTTCCACCATCAAGAGTGCAGAGACCTTCTAATATACAAGGCAGTAGGATGAGTCCTCAGAGGTGCAGCACCTTAGCCCTGGGGCTGAATTAGCCCCACAATAAAGGCTGCTCTGGACTCACCCTAACAGAAGTTAAAAGCAAGTCTTGCAAGTATCCAAATCATCCTAAACAATGTCACTGTGCACCAGAGCAAAGTACAGTACTATTTAAAGAAATACCACAAAATCCAGAACACAACATGCAATTCACAGTACCTGCCACCCAGTAAAAGATTATCAAGCATGTAAAGAAACAGGAACATATGATTCATACCTAGGAGAAAATTAGTAATTAGAAACAGACCCAGAAATGACAGAGATGATGGACTTAGACAAAGATGTTACAGCAAACATTATAAATGTGCTTGAGAATGTAAAAACAAAACAAAGCAGCTATGATGAGAAGAGGAATGGAAGACATAAAAGATACCCAAATGGAACTTCTAGAGAAGAACAACACAATAAGAGAAATGAAAAATACAATGGATAGGATTAATAGCTATTCTAGGTCCTTTGGTTTTTCCCTACACATTTTAGAATAAGCTTCTTGATATCTATTTTTAAAAACCTGCTGGGACTTTTATTAGGATGGGAAGGATAGATAAGTTACTGCAGAAGAAAAGATGAGTGAACTTGAAGACATAGCAATAGAAACTATCTGAAATGAGGCACAGATTGAGAGGAAAAACCAACAACAACCATACTCACAATAACCTGTGAGATATCAAACAGTCCAAGATCTGTGTAACTGAAGTGACAGGAAGGAGAAGTGGAGACAGAAAAAAAATATGTAAAGAGAGAATGGCTGAAGTTTATCCAAATTTGATGGTAACTATAAGCCCAGATGTCCAAGAAGTTTGATGAACTTCAAGTACAAGAAATATAAAAAAACTGTTTCTCAGAAATGTTTTGTAGTTTTTAGTATACAGATCTTGCCCACATTTTGCTAAATTTATCCTTAAGTATTTCATGGTTCTTAAAATTCTATTTAAAGGTTTTCAAATACTAATTATTTGTTGTTTGTAAATAGAAATAGAATTGACTTTTGCATATTGACCTTATAACCTGGACCTTGTTGAACTCACCATGAGACTGATCTAAATAAAGAGCTAGAACTATAAAACTTCCGGGAGAAAACATACGAGTAAATACTCATGACTTTAGGTGAGGCAAAGGTTTTAGTTAGGACACAAAAAGCATGAAGAATAAGAGAAAGAAATCTGATAAATTGGACATCATTAAAATTTCAAAATTTTGTTCTTCAACAGACAGGTGAAGTAAATGAAAAGACAAACCACAGACTGGGAGAATATATTTATAAAATGTACACCTGGTAATGGACCTGTTTCCAGAATATATGAAGAACTCTTATAATTTAATAAAAAGAAGAAAAATATCTGGATTTAAAGAGCAGACAAAATATGTGAACAGACACTTTACAAAGAAGGCATACATACAAACAGCAAATAAGACCATGAAAATATCTTCAACATCATAATTAATTAGGGAACTGCAAATTAAGAGCATATTGAGATATCCCTATACACCCACTAGAATGGTTAAAATTAAAAAGACTGCCAACATCAAGTGTTGATGACTTGGTGCTTTGTGACCACCCAGAGGGATGGGATAGGGAGGGTGGGAGGGAGGCTCAAGAGGGAGGGAATATGGGGATATATGTATATGTATAGCTGATTCACTTTGTTATGCAGCAGAAACGAATACAACATTGTAAAGCAATTATACTCCAATAAAGATGTAAAGAAAAAAACGTTGATGAGGTTGTGGAGCAACTGGAACTCCACTGCTGATGGAAATACAAAGTGGTACAGTCATTTGGGAAAAATAATTCGACAGTTTATAAAACTTAGCACATACCATACTACCCAGCAATCCCAATTCTAAGTCTTTACCCAAGAGAAGAGGAAACATATGTCCACACAGAGACTTTCATAGTCAAAAACGGCTAAAAAGTGGAAATAACTCTAACATCCATCAGCAACTGAGTGGAAAAACAGATTTGGTATATCCAGAAAATGGAACACTTCTCAGCAACAAAAAGGAATTAAGTACTTAACTGAAACATGCAACAGCATGGATAAATCTCAAAGGTATTATGTTTAGTAAAAGAAGTTAGAAAAGACTACATACATATTATATGATTCCATTTTTATGAAATTCTAGAAAAGGAAAAACTATAGTGATCGAAAGCAGATCAGTGGTTGCCAGGAGCTGCAAGTGGAGAGAGGGTATTGACGCAAAGTGAGATGAGGGAGATTTTGGGGGTAATAGAAATGTCCCATGTTTTGATTATGGTGATGGTTATACAACTGGACACACTTGTCAAAATGCCATTGTATTTATTGGACACTTAAATTGATGAATTTTATTGTATGTAAATTATCCCTCAAAAAAACTTAAAAAAAAAAAGTGTGACTACAAATCATCTTAGAATCAGGTTAAAATGTACCTTCCCGGGCCCTACAGTCACCCGTGTGTTCAAGGGCTTATTGAACCAGGGAACCAGTTGTTCTGATTAACTCCAGGCACTACATGGCTACACACTTGTCTAACTGGAAAATGCACAGCCCCAATTCTGTGCAGGGACGACGCAAAGCAGAGTGTGATACATCTTTCTGGAGCATCAAATTTATTAACTAGAATTGGAAGAACCAAGGAGTCCTTGGAACAAGAACTATCCCCCTCCCCCACCAACACGGAAGACAGAAGAGTAGGGGAGGGGAGACGTGCCCCGGGAATGACAGTCCAGTCTCTGAAGTTTCACCCAGGTGGGGGTTGAGGGGCAGACCTGCAGCCACGGTGGCCTCGCTTTCGGTCGCCCGGGCTGCTCCGGACCATCCTCTGAGCTGGCCAGGGTCTTGGATACGATGCTTCTGAAGGCCGTGCAGAGAACACACTCATCTTCCACTGGACTGGGCCCCAGGGAGCGCGGCGGCCTGACCTTCCTGCCTCGGTCATCCATGGGGTTCACATGGGCTCACTTTATTATGACGCCTCATGCTGGGCAGCTTGCAACAAAGATGTTTCAAAATAAAGTTCCAGATTCTCCCAGCCACCCCTTGCTTGTTCTGGCTGTGGCCAGAGAGAGTGGATGAGGACACACTCTCAGGCTGCCCAGTGTGGGAGGACCTTCCAGTGTTGGACACACCCAGGGGGCAGCTGGTTCCCTCTGGGGCTCCAATCCTGCTGCTGCTGGAGGTGGATGTCCCAGTGCCACACTGGGGGGCTGGGCTGGGGGTGGCAGTCCTCGACTCCAGGCTGGGTGGGGGACAGGCAGACTCACCGGTCTTCTGCCCTGCCTGCTGGTCTTCCTGCAGCTGCACATTTTTTCCGTGGTAGAGCCACCTGGTTTGCAGGGAGGACACCACAGGGCCTGGAGAAGGCTCACGTTCACTGCCACAGAGGTCCCCGCAAGAGAAGGGCTTCAGAGTTATGATGGAGACCTCCACCTTGGGTTTCTTGGAGCTCACACTGCCTGTCCCAGTGTCCTGGATCATCTGGTCGCAAGTCAAGCCCGGAGTCCTCACCGTTGTCACCTCCCGCTCCTCTGCACAGGGTGGCTGGAGTGGCTCCTTCTGGCCCATGTTGACCCATGGATGCCTCATGAGGTCAGGCAAGGTGCCTCTGTCACTGGGGTTGAGGACAATCATTTTTTGTAATAGATCCCTTATCTCCAAAGACAGATAAGGTGGGATGGGGTATTGCCCTCGTAGGATTTGCTTCAGCAGCTCCTGCAAGTCTTTTCCCACAAAGGGCTGGGACCCAGTTACCATGGCGTAGAGCACTACTCCCAGGCTCCACACGTCCATCGCAGGGCCGCTGTACCTCTGCCCCAGCAAGAGTTCCGGGGCAGCATAAGGGGCTGTGCCGCAGCTCATGTCCGGTTGGCCAGTGTCATCACACTTTTTGCTGAGGCCAAAGTCTGTAAGTTTGATATTCATGTGGGAATCAAAGAGGAGGTTCATTGGCTTCAGGTCCCGGTGCACGATGCCCCTCTGGTGGCAGTGCTGCAGGGCGGAGAGCAGCTGCCGGAACAGGCCTCGGGCCTCCAACTCTGTCATACGGCCATGGGTCTTCAAATAGCGGTACATGTTCCCCCCCCTGAGGTACTCCATCACCACGAAAAATGTCTTCTCTGTGTCAATCACCCCCAGCAGTTTGACAATATTGGGGTGATCGAGAGCCTTCATACCGTACACGTCCCGGAAAAGTGCCTGGGCACTTGAGAAGCTCTGATACCGTTTTTTAACGACCTTGAGAGCCACCTGTGTCCCGGTCAGAATGTGCCAGGCCAACTTCACTTTACCGAAGGTGCCTTCACCAATGGTGCGGAGGATCTCGAAGTCATCAATATGAATCTGCTCGTCAGCAGAGTTGGCTGTGAGGCCCGGCATCATGGTGATCTGCTAACTACACTGACTGACAGCACTACCTAGCAACACTAACTAACAATGCTAACTGTACCAACAGCGCTAACTAGTACTAACTACACTAACTATGCTAATAAACTATTAACTCTACCAACAATACTCACTATGCCAACAGCGCTAACTAGTACTAACTACACTAACTATGCTAATAAACTATTAACTCTACCAGCTGTGCTAACTATACCAACAATACTGACTATGCTAACTGTAGAGAGAAAAATGAGACAAATAAAAAAGAGTAGAGAAAAGAGAAAACAAAATCAACAAAATGGCAGAAACAAGGAAAAAACAAGCTAACTGTAGGTCCAAGGCCGTCAGGTCACCAAAAGCAGCTTCCTGGGCTCTAAGGACCAAAAACCTGGGCCCAGCTTTCTCTTTTATAGGGCTTTGTGAAGTACATCACAGTGGTGCACTATGAGGTCAGAGCAAGAAATGGACCCATCACAGCTGGGGATAAACCACAGTGGTTTTCTCACTTTTTGAGTTCAAGGCCCCTTTACACTTAGGAAAAAGGATCCCAAAGAAATTTTTCTTTACGTGTGTTATTAGATATTGGTATTCACTTTGTTATAAATTAAAATCTATAGGATACTTCAGCGGCCTTTTTATTTCTAGTTTGAAAATGTGTAATAATTTTAAAGACCTCATAATGTCTACACTTGAAATATTCAATTCCTTTTCCTTAAATTCTGGTCTCAAAATAATGTTACAACTTAACTGACTTCATGATACTCTACAAAATGTTCTGTTGCGTAAGACACGATAAGGTACATTATGAAAGTCTATGAAGCTGAGAGAAGATTTCCCAGGAAGGTAGGTCATGAGCAGATTTCTCATCAGGAGCCTCAGAGGCCAGATGGCATGGCTCAATGTACTTGAAGTGTTGAAGGAAAGAAACCGTCAACCAAGAATCCTAGATCTAGCAAAACTTTCCTTCGAAAATGAGGGAGAAATGAAGACATTCCCAGTTAATCAAGAGTTGAGAGAGTGCTTAACCACCAGATCTGCCTGCCACAGGGAGTTCTTCAGGTTGGAGTCAAGGACCCTAGGCAGTAACTCAAAGCCTTATGAAGAAATAAAGACCTCTGGTAAAAGTAGATAGACGGGCGATGAGAAAAGCTAGTACTATTGTAACTTTGGTTTGTAGCTCCACTTTTTGTTTTCTGTTTGATTTAAGAGACTAATATATAATAAAACACACACACATACAAATCAAAAAAAAAAAATGTACCTTCCCGGGCCCTACTCCCAGATAATCTGACTTGGAAGGTCTGGAATGAGGTCTGGTAATCTAACTTTTTAAGTGCTCATTTTGAATAAGAAGAAATGTCATAAAAAAGAGAAATGGGGTGGGGGAGGCTATACATTTTTATAAAATGTGAATAAGAAAAAATATCAGAAGGAAATCCTTTAAAATGCCTGGATACCTAGATGGGATTATGAATTTTTTTTCTCTTCTCTCTTTTAAGTTTCACAAAATTTTACATTTTGTTGGGGGAAAAAAGCAGCCCCCTCTCCCCCACATTTTTGATAGAAATAGAATAATCTAAACACTTTCTTAAAGAGCCCCTGAACCCCGCTGCCGCACCTCCGTCATCCTCAGGCCCCGCCCCTCTCCTACCCTCCTGAGTCTCCCCGGCCTGGTCCATCTCCAGTCTGGTCAGCAGGCTCACAAACCACTCGAAAGACCGCTAGCCTCGGTTTATCCAGATGAAGTCCACCTATGGAGAAGGGCCCAGTTCAGAGGGGGGCCTACCTCATTCACTCATATCTGTGATCCCCAGGGCCCTGGTGTAACCACCCTGCTGTTAGCAGGGCACACATTATCGCCCCCATTTAAGGGATGGGGAGACCGAGGCTCGCAGAGGTCTTGTTTAGTCACATTAAAAATAAATCACTTGGCCACACACAGTCAATCTGTTACTTTTCTCTGCTTTCCAGGGACAGACTGCTCAAAAAGCACAGGACTGTTGGGTGAAATGCGAGCGGGGAAAGGAGTGAGGTGGAGTGGACAGAGCCCTTCCGAGCCGGCCATCCGACTTCACATCTAATCAGAGAGTGAATCAGTTATGCCTGCAATTATGCCAACAACTCAGCATCGTGGCTGCTGCTGGGGACCCATGATGGCGAGCTGTGGAAGAAATAGGTTTGGGGTGGAGAGGTGGCACTCACATGTTACTGAAAACATACTGTGTGCCAGCCCCTGCGTTTACTTGACAACTACTATGTACCAGGCTCTGTGCTTGCTTTTGCATCTGTTTTCTTCCAAGGGGGGGATCAGGATCCTGGTTGAGGGACCCTGGCCAATTTCACCTTTCAGGGTCTTGTTTCTGCAGACTAGAAGCATTACATCATTCTCTAATGATTCTGTTTGGTATGATGGAAGGGTCTTGGGGTTAGACAGGCGTAGCTCCACCACTGTGACCAGATGACCTAACACTTCTGAGCCTCAGTTTCTTCATCTCTAAAATGGGGATGAAGATCAGGATCGAATGAAATAATATATTTAAGACACCTCATAAATAGGCAGCTAAAAATGATAGTGTTTAATCTCTCCTTCATAACATACAACTTCACCCTCTTAGAGATTTTTATCTTTACAGGTTAGGATGGCAATGTTCCCAGAGCTCTGTGTGTGTGCGTGTGTTTCTTATTCTGGATAAAAAGACAGTCTGAGGGAGAGAGAGCTGAGTCTTTTGTAGCAATCTTGGTGCTTTAGAAAACCAGAACCCCGCCTCGATGAAATGCCATTGGGCATTCCGTCAGCAGGCAGAGTGTAGAAGACACCTCCCGGTGAACCAGGCCTCCCCATGGTCACGCCCTGTGTGGTGTCCTTCCACATTGGATCTGGGCTGGTCTGTGACTTGCTTTGAACAATAAAATATGGTGGAAGTGACACTGGGCCTAAGCCTTAAGAAGCACTGGAAGCTTCCACCTTTGTGCTCTGGAGGAGGCCTTGAGCCAATGTATAAGAAATTTGGTCTCTCTCTACTGTAGAGATGTTAGGCCAAACAAACCAAAATGCTGCAATTTGGAGCAGAGAAAGGTTTATTGCAGGGCCATGCAAGGAGATGGGTGGCTCATGCTCCGGGCAGCTCAGGCCCCCAAAAACCCCAAGCTCCCAAAAGAGGCTCCCCTAAGGGGTTCCGGCAAAGCATTTTTAAAGGCCAGGTGAGGGAGGGGCGTTGCAAGGTATGTGATCAGCTCATGCACAATTCTCTGATTGGTTGATGGTGAGGTAACAGGGCGCTGTCACAGGGGTTAACATTATCAATCCTTAGGTTCCAGGAGGCCTGGGCCATCAAGTAGTTAACATTTTCCATTTAGTGGGCGTTCTTCACATCTGTAAAACAACTCAGGAAATGTACATTCAATACTGTTATCTAGGTACTGAAGTACCTGGAGAGGAGCTAAAGCAGAGGATATGGGGGAAGGCCTGTCCCGGGAAGGCCCCATTGGGTCCTGCTCCATTACAGAGACAGTATAGAGAGAGCTGGTGGAAAAGGAGAGACCCTGAGAATCTATGGGAGGAGAGAAAGAAAGAGAGGAAGAGAGAGAGAGAGAGAGAGAGAGGCCCAGCGGTCCCAACTGAGGCCAGCCTTCCAGCCACCCCTCTGTCAACTGAAAAAATATGCACAACATAAAAGTTGAGAGTTATGTTTTACTTGGAGGAAATTTTTAGGACTTCGAGCCACATAGGCGGCATCTGAAATAACCCTGAGAGAACTGCTCCGAGGAGGTGAGGGGGGAGCCAGGTTATATAGGAGTTTGGCAACAAAAGGCAGGTAGTCTGAATATCAAAAGATTATTGTTAATTAAAGAAAACCAGATATCTCAAGGTAAGAAATTTAGCACTTTTCTATGCATGGGAAGATGCAAGAGTCTGGGCTCGTGGAAATCATTCCTTTGATATGCACCTCAGCTATCTGGGGCCAGTGTCCTGTGTTTTCATATCCTGAGTTTCCTCAAGGCTCACCGTGGGGAGTGACTGCAGTTTGATGGCTGCTAGATGGCAGGTATTCTTTGTTTCCTTCCTGAGTTCCCTCAGGGCTCACAAGCTCATGCAATCTCTGATGACTGTAACATCCTTTCTTTACTGATGTGGCAGGCAACATTCCATTTCTCACCTCCAAGGCACCAGCCACGTGAGTGACCCATCTTGGATGCCCCAGCCCAGTCCAGCCCCCAGATGGCTGCAGTCCCAGCCGATATCATAGGCAACGGAACTACCCTGCGATCCCAATCAACCTACAAACTCATGAGACAATAAAATGGTTGTCTAAGCCATTAACTTTTGGAGCAGTGAATCACACAGCAATAGATGATTGAAGCAATCAGCGATATTTTTGAACCTTCACTCTGTACTACACCACGGTGTCTCACTGTGAGAGATACGGAGAAACCACCCTCAGGAACTTAGTTTGGGCAAGAAGATGGCACATAGGCGAGTATAAAGACTGTGGAAGCAGCAACGTCACCAGAGCTAATTGGTTGGTAATTAGCAGGTTAATGGCTCACATCGGGGATAATGCAAGGCTGGAGCCATGGGGCAGGAAATGACTTTAAAGTCTCCCCCCACTTTGCTTCCCTCCACTCTAATGTTTGGTGGGGCTTTGAGGTCTCCTGCCTGGGAAGGGCTGGGTCCTGTCTGCCTCCTCAGCTCTGGGGGTCAGGACAAGGCCAGAAGGTGATGTGTAGCACCAAGACACTGACTCACAAAAAAATGAGTGACTGCCCTTCCCTTGAAGAAAAGGAGGGGTGCAAGTGCAGGTTGCAGGGGGGGAGAGGGGTAAGTGGTCCCCACTCTAGGCAGAGAAAGGTTGAGGGCCAGGGAGGCAGCTGGCTCATCACAGCATCTTTTTTCAAATTTTAGGGTGCCACCTGAGATTGTGGGTCCACCCAGCCTACTCCATTGATAATCTTAGCATACACAGATTTTTACAGATACTGAACCAGTTAGGACTATGTTTAGTTGTAAGTTACACAACTCCTAACAGTGGCCTATAAAAATAAAGACATTCCCTCAATCCACAGAGAACTATTGAGAGGTGACCTCACGCCCAGCACTGTTCTAGGAGTTGGGGACACAGCAGGGGAAAGCAAACTTCCTGTCCTAGAGCAAGAAGGCAGTGGGTGAGGGCAGAGGCTCGACACTGCTTGGAGTGCCCAGGGCTCTCTACCTTTGTCCTCCATTCACCCTGTGTATTGCTTTCTGCCTCCGGTCATAGGACCCCTCGGATGTCCAGGAACCTCGGCCAAGACAGGAAGCAGGAGAGAGAGGGGGCACCAGCCTCTCCTGTTCCTTTTATCAGGAAAATGAAAACTTTCCCCAAACCCCCAGCAGATTCTCATCATCAGTGGGGAGAACAGGCACACGGCTACATGAGTCCTCAGGACTAATTAATCTGGTCATTATTTTCACCTGGGCTTGCCCAGAACAACATCAGGGGTCAGTCTGCAGAGAAGAGGGAAGGATGTCGGGGTCAGGTTGTCTTGTTCCTTGCTGTCCACAGGGCGAGGCCCTGACAAAGGGACAAATATCCTATTGCAAATCTTAAGTAAATAGTAAAACCATTAAAAATGACATTGGATGCAATCCAAGATCAGGCAAAAAGTCTTTATTTACTGCTGTTTACTAAGCTCTTTTCCAAGTGCTCTGTAGGAAATGGGAGGGGTGGGAGAGAAAGGATCCAGCCTTAGGGAGCTTTCAGGCTAGCTGGAGATGACAACCACACAGACGAAACAACCTGGGACCACAAGAGAGTGAAAAGGCTTTGGTTGGATCTGAATGCACAGTACCGAATAGAGGCACAAGTAAATGCTGTCACGGTAGGAAGCACGATCACTGCCTGCCCTGCCCACACCCCTTCTGGGGAACCTGTCACAGCTCCTAATCGTGTAGTCCTATGATGTCCAGGCCCTTCCCCAACCCCAGCCATGGCTGATGGGACCAGACGTGGACCCTGAGCCCAAGGCAGCCAATCCACTGCCTGGCAGCAGGGACATGTGAGCTGAGCCACTCAGATGTTCCCTCTTGAGAATCTGAAGTAAGAGATGCAGAGATTACTGCCCAGGGTGAGAAGTCCTGACACCCAGCAGGACGTGTCAAGAGACCACAAAGGACCTCAAGAAGGGAAGGGCAGGGACTTCCCTGGTGGTCCAGTGGTTAAGACTTCACCTTCCGGGGGCTTCCCTGGTGGCGCAGTGGTTGAGAGTCTGCCTGCCAATGCAGGGGACACGGGTTCGAGCCCTGGTCTGGGAAGATCCCACATGCCGCGGAGCAACTGGGCCCGTGAGCCACAACTGCTGAGCCTGCGCGTCTGGAGCCTCTGCCCCGCAACAGGAGGGGCTGCGATAGTGAGAGGCCCGCGCACCGCCATGAAGAGTGGCCCCCGCTTGCCGCAACTAGAGAAAGCCCTCGCATGAAACGAAGACCCAACACAGCTAAAAAAATAAATAAATAAATAAAGTAGCTATTAATTAAAAAAAAAAAAAAAAGACTTCACCTTCCAATGCAGTGGGTGTGGGTTTGATCCCTGGTCGGGGAGCTAAGATCCCACATGCCTCGTGACCAAAACATAAAACAGAAGCAATATTGTAACAAATTCAATAAAGACTTTTAAAAAATGGTTCACGTCAAAAAAAGTTAAAAAAAAAAAAAAAGGAAAGGGCAGCCTCACTCCTGACTTGGGTCCATCCTGACCATCAACATTCCTTTTACTAGGGCTGCTTTGAACAGGTTTTGCTTCTCGGCTTGAATGGTACGGTGTGGGAAGGCTTTGTCCTCACCCCCTCATCCCTGCCTCCCCCTCTTACCCGTTCCCCAATCCATCCCCCGCCTCTGCCTTAGTCCAGGTGCCCTTCCACCAGGTGCTCCCCCTGCGTTTGCTCTCCCCTTCATTTCACTGTCCACACTGTGGACAGTGGTCTTTCCAACATGACCCTGCCATGCCCTTGCTTTACATCTTTGGCCCCTCATAGCTCAGCCTCCAGGCCTGTCTCCACCGGGCACTCCCTCCCTGGCTAGGTTCCTGACCTGCCCTCCAGCCACCCTGAGATTAGACAGTCACACCTCTGTGCCTTTGCACATGCCCAGACTTGTGCGTACAAATAAACCCTCCACCCCTGCTTCCCATGTCTCCTCCAAGGTCAAGGTCAGGGGGCATCTCACCCCCACCCTGACCTTGATTCCCCTCTCCTTTGGCCATGACAGCAGTTCATGAGACCCTGTGCAGGCATCTACTTCATTGTGTTAGCACCACACTTTGTGTCCTTGTCACCTGGCACTGTGCTTGTGGGGTGGATGAATGAATGAATGAATGAATGAGTGAGTGATTCTCTAATAATAAACCTCAGCCGACTTGATAGGATTTTGTTGGGAGATTTGGGTGTGAGGAGGGGGCTTTCCTTCCTGGGAGATCAGCCTTGGTCTAGCCTGGACGAGGGAGTCAGGTTGTTTCTTGAGGCCCTCCTGCCTCCTGCCCTTAAAGACCACCCCACCTGCCTGCTCCCCTGGTGATACGGGGACAGCCTCACTGAAACTGGCCTTCTTGACCTCAACACTGAACAGAAATTCCCCAGGAGCACTTCTCTGTTTTCCTCTTCTGGAGAAGAGGCACACAGACAGAGCCCAAGAGCAGAGTGCGACGAAGCACTCAGATCTGAGAAACAGGCAGGAGATGTCAGAAGCAATCAGGGGAGAAAAGAACCTACATTATCCCCTGAGTTCACAATGCAGCCCTAACAAGCTGGAGCGCCTGTGATTTGATCTTCCCATCTTTCCCGTGTCTCCTGCAGCCCAGGATTAGCCAGTTTGGGAAAGGATGCAGTGATGTCTACACAGCTAGCCAGGGCTTCCCCGGGGACGTGTCAGGGCGATGTGTGGGGACTCCTGGGAGCCGGGTGGTCCTTCCTGGGAGGGGAGGGCATTTATCAGGCCCCCACATATGTCTGGTCATAAAGGACCTGAAGACGAAGGGCTGCAGACCCCTTCTGATGGCAGAGGGGCAACTTGGAAGAGAGTCCTCACTAGGACCCGACCACACTGGCCCCCCGATCTCAGACTGCAGCCTCCTGAACTGTGAGAAGTAAATCCTGTTGTTTATGAGCCCCCCATTCTATGGTATCATGCTATAGTAGTCCCAACGGACTAAGACAGAAATAACCAGCATCTGTTAAAACTTACTACCTGCCGAGCACTGTCTTAAGCACCTCGTGCACATTTATTTATTTAATCATGTTACCATTTCTCTATCTAATAGGTACCATTATTCTTGGTGTTCCCATTTTACAGATGAGGAAACCGAGAGCAGGGACTTTGACTCTTTTGTCCACCGTTCAACTCCAGCACCCAGAACGGCAGGAATTCAACAAACTCATCCACTAAACAGCACCAAAGTGCGCTCTAATGTGGAGCCTGGGGGCCAACAATCTCCCAGATGATGAGGTAGTGGGACCTTGGAGATGCACGGAGGCTCTGATGCCATTCAAGAGGCTCTGCCCCTCCCTCCTGCCCTCTTTCCTTCTAAACTTATTTTTCAAGGGCTTCCTATATGTAGAACATGTGCACAGAGAGGAATCAGATTTCCCTTCTGCCCCCAAGAGGGTTATAATTACAGTGTAATAAGCAGCAATAACCTACGCAGAAAAATTCCAGTAAAGTAATAAAAAACACAAAGAGAAGCAAACAATGTGCTGTAACAAGTTTGTCATCCATCCATCCATCCATCCATCCATCCATCCATTCACTTATCCAAGGAGCATGCATTGAGCTAAGCCCTGGGATGCAGGGATGAATGTGATGTAGGTCCCCCTTCTGGTGGGTGAGGTCGTGGCTGCCTCCCTCAGGGAAGCAAAGGCTTGGGGAGAGCAGCTGAGGAGAGCAGGCTCCAGGCTTGAGGTCTGCCCCCTCCATCTATCTCTGCTCTGCTCCAAGGGGCGCTTTCCCCAGAGCTGGCCCAGCCCAGAGTGCAGGCTCCAGGGCTGTGGCCTGTCGAGAAAAGCAGGTCAGTAAGACTTGTCCCCAGGCTTCGGGCTGACTGTCCCCTTTCAGTGTCCCTCTGGCCTCCCTCCCTCCCTCCCGTGGTGCCTGGCAGAGGGCCTCAGGCTCCCGGCTGGGCCACTCACTCATGCACTGAGCCATCCACACGCAGCGCGGCCATCTCTCCCCGCCGGCCCCCAGAGCTCTGCGGGGTGATTGATGGGGCTACTCTGCTCCTGGTCCCAGAGAGCTCCTTTGAATAATAACTTGGCAAAATTACTCTCTCTCTCTCTCTCTCTCTCTCTCTTTTTTTTTTTCTTTCCCTATTTCTGATTCATCGGCTCTAAGTCATTCATCTCTTTTGAGTTAGAGGAAGAAAGAAGAATGAGGAAGAGAAGGACGTGTCCCAGAGGCACAAGGGACCCTGAGCCCCACCTCCTCATTCTACAGGGGGAGCTGGAGGTGGAGCCCACCTCTGCCGTTAGGATTTCTATATTAATCCTGACCTCCGCTTGTAGAAGAGAAGCAAGTGTGGGAGGGATGGGAGGTGGGGGAGGCAGGGATCTTTCTAGGGCCCCTGAAGTTGCACCTTGAAGGCAGCTGCCCACTCTATCCACATGTAAGGCTGGTCCAGTCTGCCTGCAGGGATATTGCAGTTTGCTCATCCTTGAGGGGGCACAGGCAGAGCAGGTAGGGAAAGGAAGGAGACACGGGGGTTCGTTCAAGTGAGTTATGTCAGCTCACCAACACCAACGCTCGATCGCCTACTAGGTGCTAGGCACGGGTGTGATGCAAAGATGCATAAACCCTGTTCCTGCTCTCAAGGAGTTCACAGACATGCATAGGTGAAGCCAAGGCCCGCGACAGATGCTCTCGTGGAAGTAGGTCCCATGCAATCACACAGAGGAGGCTATTCTTCTGCGCTGAGAGGGACCAGCAAGGAAGTCTTCACAGATGAGCTGATAAAGTGTTCTGGGATCTCAATCTGAAGGCGGGGAAGCAGGCTCCAAATGTTAGGCGCCGCAGAAGCGAAGGCTTAAAGGTGTGAAATTGCACGGTGGTCGGGGAAACCCTGAGTTATATGGCGTTTTTAGAGTATGAAGGTGAGAGGGATGTTGGCAAGACACAGGAGGAAGGGCCAGTAACGATACCGGCTGCAGATCTTAATCGAGTGCTCACGCGGGGAGGCCCGTGTGCCGGTCTCAGGAGTTCTATGACTGCGATAGGACAGTTATCCAACAGGAAGGGGTGTAATCAGATCTGCAACAGTGCAGAGGATGGACCAGACCCGGAGAGACTGGAGAAAGGAAGACAGCCAGGAGGTGGATGTAACAGTCCAGGCGAGAGGCGATTGAAGGACTGAACCAAGGCCGGGCCGATGCAGGAGGGAATGGATTTGAGAAACATGTTGACAGTGCTTGGTGGCTGGCTGAAGGCTGAGGATGGGGAGATAGAGGAGTCAAGGGTACCTCATAGGCCACCAGCTGAAACAGGGATCATAGCACAGAAACATTCACGAACAACTGCCAAGCACCTATTAGATGGTAGCGCTATTCCAGGCACAGAGACACAGAGACAAATAATTCATGTCCCTTGGACGTACTTCACGGTTTTTTAAAGACAAGCTTAATCTGTATACACAGACATCCAACCAAGTTTGGGGGAATCTCAGAACTTTTTTCTTTTACCAGAAGAATAATGCACCCTTTCCCCTCCACCACACTGAAACTCCCTCCCTATTTTATTTTGTTTTCTCCAGGAGGTGACACTCACACAACTGGGATGATTCCAGGTGGCCCCATTTGTCCCAGGGTAGGATCAAGGCAGCTCCCTTGGGGCCACTGCCACGTGGCTGAGGTTGGGAGCGGGAAGCTTCCTGGAGAGTCGAGTCTTTCTCTAGCCATCTCTGCCTTTCAGCTGGAGTCTTCTTCCCCCTGGGATGGATTTCCCCATAAAATAAATGTCTTGTCTGAATTAATCTTATTTTTAAAAGGAGAAAGTCATCATATTGTAAAGACAGATCATAAAAAGACGCATCAGTCTGTCAGGAAGACTGGTTAATATGAGTATTTGTTTAGCAGAGACAGTGCACCCGAGGCAGCCTTTCTGGACCAACCTGGGGCCTGGAAGGGGCCTTTTATTTGAATACTTAGAGCATCTAGGGCCGGCAGCTTTGCATTCTGAATACGGGCACTGTAGCAGTCACACTCTGCAGAAGAGGCCGGGAGAGGCCCCCCCAGGCTGGAGGGACGGCTCCCTCAGTCCCAGCCATGCCCCAAACACTTCCATTCGAGAACTAATCAATATGAGGGATCTTTAGAAGACACCTCAGACAATCTCTCCATTTTGTTTCATTCTTTAAAAAATGACATAGGCCATAAGCATGTAGATAAAAAACGAGGAATATATGAAGTGCATGGTATAAAAATTCTATGCTGTGAAACATTACATGGGTAACACATAAACACATGAAACAGAACAGAGAACACCACAAAAGTGCTTTTGCCTTCTCCACACTTGACCACTGTGAACTGTTTGGTGTCCATCCTTCTCAATGTCTTCCAATACATTTCTATCTATTTGTCTCCCGCATGATACACATACACTGTTTGGGTTTTGTTAGATGGAATAGAAACATATCAAAACTTGGTACTTGAATTTTTTTTTAAACTAACATTCTACTTTGGGTTTCTTTTTAAAAATAAAGCTATAAAACTAATATATGTTTATCATAGAAACTTCAAAATCGATAGAGGAGTAGAAAATAAAAAGTAAGAAAGAACCCTAAAACCCAAAAAAGAAAAGCCTGTCCTTCCTTTCTCTTCATTCCCACTCCCCAGAGCAAACAGATAAAATATATTTTTGTGTATCTTTCTGGAAATGACTCTGCATGTACAGGCGTTTAAACACACATCCTTTATCTGTTCATTGAGGAAGTGAGAGCTCGGAGAGGTCACAGGGCAGATCCAAGGTCACACAGCTGACTGGGGCAGAAGCAAATGCAGAGCCGGGAGCCCCACCTTCAGAGGGCAAAGGCCTTTCCACGGCACATCTCCAGGGAGTTTGCCCAGAGCCAGTCTCAGCCGGTGTGGCTAATCCCTCCCTAACCTCCACCTTGTCTGCCAGGCGGTGACACTTCTCCATCCCGCCCACGTTCCCCCCCCCCGCCCCCTGCCCCGTCCCCGTCCCCACAGCGCTGCTGCCTCGCAGTGTATTAAGGGACTGCACTTGTGCGGCTTGGCCGGGGCGGGGCCTAACGGTTTGTTTCACTAACACTGCTGTCTCTGCCAGAGCTGTCGTCACAGCAGAACAGCGTCGTGGAGCCTCCTGGCAAAGCGATTCGTTCAGTGGGCTTGTGCCTGCGCTTTTGTTCCCCAGATTACAAGTGACAGTTACAGGCAGAAGACCCTTCCCGAGGATGATTCCATTTAAGTAACTCCTTGCCCTGGTGGGAGCTGGTAGCCGGTTAGGACTCTTGCCCCTCCCTCTACAGGAGGCTATGGGGCCACAGGCCTGACCCCCAGGAGCTCACAGCTTGGTGGAGGAGGGCGGCACACACCCTGATAGCCCCACCGCTGATAGCCCCACCGCTGATCTGCAGTTCGCCTGTGTTCCCTCTCTGTTCTGTGTGTGTGTGTGTGTGTGTGTGTGTGTGTGTGTGTGTGTCGACCTTGGCCATCTTGGGCCCAGATGTGCCTACAGCATTGCCAACATCTGGGTGGAAGGAGAAAAGTCAGCCAGCCATCGGGATGCGTTTGTTTCTGGTTGATGGCAGGATGGCCCCCATCTGGGCATCTAGGAAAGATCCAGACGGACGGCCTGCGTAATCTGTATACCCACATATTTGATCCTGCCACCTATGATAATGTGAGGTGGCAGAGCCTGGACCAACAAACTCCATCCCTCCAGCCAAGCCAGGCCTGTTCTGACCTTGCAGACAGAAAAGAGGGAAGCCCAGAACCCGGACACTGGGTACAGGGATGGGAGGGGTGTGTGTGTGTGTGTGTGTGTGTGTATGGGGGCAGGGGGTTGGGAGGCAAGGGTTGTGCGTGCATTTGTGTGTTGGGGTAAGGGGCTGGCGGCTAGAGAAACTCTGATCTAGAAAACGAAGTCTCTGGACTTCACGGTGCTGCTTGAGTCTGGGGCTGGAGATGTTGCCTGGGGCCGGGAGCTTTGGGGTGGGGCACGGTCTTCCCTGGCTCTTCCTGATTCACTACCATTCAGCAACCAGTGTCCCTCCCAGCAAAACAAAACCTCCCGAGATCGCTGGTTCCGCAGTGCCCTCCAGTGGGCAAGCAGAATATGTCTGGAGAGAAAGCCTTCGCCACACGTGGTTACAAGTCACACGTGTGGATCCTTCAGGCATTTTAGAATCGAGGTTCAAGTTCCTCCACGTGCTTGCATGCCCTTTGGAAGGTAAGGTTCTAAATGAACAGTTGGCTGTTTGTATAGAGGAGTGGGAGACCGGTAGAAGCCTGTAAAGAGAGAGCGAGGGACTGAGGATGGGGGCACCAGTGTTTTAGGGCAGTGTGGACAGAGACGGGGCGAAATGTGAAATAATGGTGACTCGTGTGTGTGTGTGTGTGTGTGTGTGTGTGAAGTCCTGTGCTAAACAGACTCTGCCCTGCCAACTCCCCCCGTGACTTTCCTATATCCTCTTTAGATACCCCAGCCCATCAGGACCCCTTAGCTTACCTCTCTCTACCCTCCATAGAGTGACAGTTGTTTTTTGTTCTTGTTCTTGTTTTTGTTTTTCCAAGCCTTCCCAAGTCTGATTACGAGGGGAAAACACACACTCAACAGGAGGAAATGGGTTCCAAGAGTGTTGCCAGTTAAGCTGGGAACAACTTCTCTTGGTCTGAGTTTCTCCACGTGAGTTGGGCGCCTATCCCAGGCTGGTTGGAAATTAAACGCGATCATGCACAAGTGCCCCAACCCAAGGCCTCCCAGATATGCTGGCTCCCAGCCCCAGGAGAGGCTCCCTGAGCCCAGTTCTCCGTCCTCCTGCCCTCCATACGGCACGTGGTTGCCTCCTTCACCCCAGAGCTGACAGCTGGGTCCCACTCTTCCTCTTGTATTCTTCCCCCTGCTCCTCCCACATCTTGAATACGACGTCCTGTGTCCCGTCTTTTCTCTGTCTCAGTCCTCACTCTGCGTTGCACCCTCTGCCCCAAGATGCACTTCAACATCCTCATCCACCATCCCCTTTGCTTGCTGCTTCTTTTTGAAGAGAACTTCTGCCACCGACTTTGTTTCATTGTCATCCGCAAGATGACTCCAAGGGCCCTCTCTGCTCGTCCTCTGCACTCCCCTCACCGGCTGCATCCCAGCCGCCCTCCCCCTTGGATGCCCAGCCCTTTATAACGGGTGTCACCATCATGGTTGTCACCAGCTTCTTTACCTTGTTCTACGCCAAGGACTTCCAACCCACAGAAAAGAAAGGTGCAATCTACAATCCCAGACTCGAGCAGAGGAGAGGGCAGGGTTGAGGGGCCAGCGCCCACGATGGGGACAGGGCAGGGTGCCAGCCACCTTGTCCTGGGGCTTGAAGGGGCACTCACACTGTCAGCCAGCCGTATTCACCCAGTACCTCCATCTGACCAGCGCCGTAGACAGGAAAGATGGCTATCTTGAGCTGCTCGAGCTGGGTAGGCCCTGTGCACGGCATAGACGAGTTATCGTATAGCCATCGTCTAATGGAAGTCTCACAACCACCCCAGGAGCTGGACCTTATATTTACAGAAGGTCAATGAATCCCAGGGCAGCATGGCTGTCCTTGGTCTCTGAACTCACGCCCTTCTGTGCCTCACGGTGTCTGCTCAGCCTAGTTGGGGACACAAGCCATGCACACATGGCAAGACCACTGAGACCAAAGAGTCAAGGGTTGAGTGAGTGGATCAGATGGCAAATGCTACTGATATACAGGGAAGGCTGGAGCACACGGAGCCACTTCCTGGGACGGTGGGGCTTGGGCGAGGTCTTGGAAGAGGGGTGAGACTCAAAGGGGAGGTGAAGGAAGTCACCCTAAGAAGGGAGTAGCATGAGACAAAGGTGGGAGGCTGGAGTTTGTGGGGCACGATGTGACTGCCCGGCTGGAGCAGAGCATCCTTGAATGGGTGCAACAGCGGGTAGGACTGGATACGCACTGAGGCCAGGACGTGAAGACTCTGGAATGCCCAGCTAGGGAATGGGGGCAGGGAGAGGGTACTGGAGCAGGGCATGATGAGATGAAAAGAGCATTTCAGGGAGGGGAGTCAGAGGACTGAAGGGACAGGGCAGAGACTGGCATCTAGGAGACCCATGAGGCCTGAGCGTCCACAGCTCTGTGCCTGCAATGGGACAGGTTTGTGAGATACTGATCCCGCCAGCTCTAGGGCAATTGGTACATCCAGGTGGGCACCTCTGTGCTCAAGAAGTTTCCTCCATTCTCCCAGAGGTGGCAAAAAAATGTTGTCATTTTCCCGGTGTGCCGTGATGGGGAGAAGACTGGCCAGTTCTGCCCCACACCCCTGCCACAATGCAGGCCAGAAACGGCGGGGCCTGATCTACCATGTTGGATTCATGAGCTGACAATCCTTTATCCTTAAAGGATTCTCTGTCCCTAAAGGATTCAGGCCATCCCAGCTTGTTCTCTATTGTTTCATATGCCACAATTAGCCCACTTTTCCTTTGGCTCAAGATCTCAGCCACTGTTAAAATGCAAATGGCCCTAGGAGAGACACCACATTTTATTTCACACATCACTGAACTTGAGTAGTGTGGTGGTGCAGGAGGGAAGGAGAGGTTCCGTAAGGGATGCCCACCTGAGAGAGCCCTGGCCCTTCTTCCTCAGAGTCACTGCCCCCCCCGCCTTCCCCCACACAGGGGTAAGAAAGGAGAGAATGGGACATCAGAGTGGGAGGGAGAAGGAGGCACTGTGGAGGTTTTCGCTCTCTCCAAGACAGCGTGTTCCAGACAGTCCTCCCATTTCTGGGACACTCTCTTAAGGAAATCATCCAAAGGAAGGGGAAAACAAAACTATGTGCTCATGCATATTAATTGCGGCTTTACTTATGATAGTGGAGAATTGGGAATAAACAAAATGTCCGGTAGTAGGGGCATGGTTAAATAATTTACGGCAAACCACTGTATCATTCATTACGTAGCCATTAAATACTACTAGTACTGGTACTACTACTACTATTCAATTTATGGTGCAATTACTACTACTACTATTACTACTTCTGCTACTACTATTAAATTTATTGAGCAGTTACTACTACTACCACTACTACCACCTCTACTACTATTAGTACGACTTCTACTACTGCTAAATTTACTGAGCAGTTATTAAGCTCCAGCCCTTGTTCTAAGTGCTGTACAGATGATCTCTCACCCAATCCTCACAACAATCCTATGAGGTAGGCACTTAGTAGTATCCATATTTTTCAGATGAGGAGATAGAAGCAAAGCAATGTGCCCAAGGTTCTATAGCTATTATGGGATAGAGTAAAAGACTCAACTCAAACAGCACAATTGAAGCTTAAGCTATAGAAATTAAAAAGTATAAACCACAAATTCTTTAACTCAAACCTCGGTATACGATTAAAGTTGAAATCAGAGGCCGTGTGCTTCAGCTGCAATGAGAAACCTTGGAAGAAATTTGAGGTAACAAAGTTGTTGACTCAAGTGGCTTTGAGAATGCAAAGCAGTGGGTTAGCTGTTACCCTTTGCTTACACAGATTAGGAAGAAGCAAACAGCAAATATTTATATACCAGTAACTGGAAACTTTAAATTAAATCTAAACTTTTCCCTTAGGCTGTCATCATAAAAGCAAGTTTCTTATGAATTAATATACTTAAAAGCATTTAGAACAAAGTCAATGCTATATAAATATTTGCTTTAATTGTTATTTACAAGAAAGGGCAAGAAGCTTTACTACAACATTCTAGGGTTTAATTGTTCTCTTCCAAAGACTGTTGACTGGTGCTTCAAGGCTTTGGATGTTTCTTATAGTAAACTATATGTGTTTGAATGTTTTTTGTAGAAAACTGTGTCTGATTACTTGAACTTATAAACTACGTTTAGCATAGGAATTTGAATTTACTCATGGCAACCTTGTGATAATTAACCAGCCAAATAAGATCTAGTTCCAGTGAACTCAACAGTATAAAAAAACCTCACCAATTCTCTTGAAGTTAGAAACATATCTAGAGGTATTCCTCCTTATATAAGATCTTCCGCAAGTAAAACATAACAAAACAAAATAATGACTAACAGATTAACTTTAAACATAGTACAAAACCTCAGTATTCCACAGAGATGTCCCATGAGGACTAGTAAATAACCCAGAGAAACATGTTATCATGCAATGCTTAGTAAAAAATGTAGGATACAACACTTGCTGGGTGGGGAGGGGAGACTGCAGGGACTGGGGGGAGGATGTTTAAACATTCCAATTTAATGAACGCATAAAAGAAGGGACCATCCGCAAAAGAATTCATACATGCCAAGCTGTATAATCTTTATCTTAGACCACTTTCTAAACTTTTTGATTGCTACCTCATCAGGAAACATATTGAGCACACACCCCCCCAATTAATATATATGTTTGTTCACATGTTCGTTTCTACTTACAGATTACGTCTATTAAAAATCTATGCTTGAGTAAAAGGAACCATATTACTCTCTCACCTTGAACAACTAGAAATATAAGCAAGATATATCAAACAATGGTTTCCAGACATTGGTCAACAGGTCATGTAGGACTGTCATTACTGAGGGAGGAAACACTGATGTGAGCCTTACAATTGCCTGGTGTCAGCCTCACTGAATTGAGGAGATGGGAATTGGAGATCAGGGAGCCAGGACAGCTAGAACGTGCCAGGCACAAAACTAGAAAAAGGGCAACTGCAGAGAGGAAGAGAGACTGAAGGAAGAAGAGAAAGAGGAAGGGAGGATGAGGGCTCACTAGCTCTGGAAATCTGCATAAAGTTCCCCCTCAGTCTTTGGCTGAGTGTTAATCTGTACACATGTGAAAGAAAATTACCAGAAAACATGAGGCTTCACAGTACCTGGAGCTCAAACAGAGCTGGCAATCGTTTGTGTTCCACCATCAAGAGTGCAGAGACCTTCTAATATACAAGGCAGTAGGATGAGTCCTCAGAGGTGCAGCACCTTAGCCCTGGGGCTGAATTAGCCCCACAATAAAGGCTGCTCTGGACTCACCCTAACAGAAGTTAAAAGCAAGTCTTGCAAGTATCCAAATCATCCTAAACAATGTCACTGTGCACCAGAGCAAAGTACAGTACTATTTAAAGAAATACCACAAAATCCAGAACACAACATGCAATTCACAGTACCTGCCACCCAGTAAAAGATTATCAAGCATGTAAAGAAACAGGAACATATGATTCATACCTAGGAGAAAATTAGTAATTAGAAACAGACCCAGAAATGACAGAGATGATGGACTTAGACAAAGATGTTACAGCAAACATTATAAATGTGCTTGAGAATGTAAAAACAAAACAAAGCAGCTATGATGAGAAGAGGAATGGAAGACATAAAAGATACCCAAATGGAACTTCTAGAGAAGAACAACACAATAAGAGAAATGAAAAATACAATGGATAGGATTAATAGCTATTCTAGGTCCTTTGGTTTTTCCCTACACATTTTAGAATAAGCTTCTTGATATCTATTTTTAAAAACCTGCTGGGACTTTTATTAGGATGGGAAGGATAGATAAGTTACTGCAGAAGAAAAGATGAGTGAACTTGAAGACATAGCAATAGAAACTATCTGAAATGAGGCACAGATTGAGAGGAAAAACCAACAACAACCATACTCACAATAACCTGTGAGATATCAAACAGTCCAAGATCTGTGTAACTGAAGTGACAGGAAGGAGAAGTGGAGACAGAAAAAAAATATGTAAAGAGAGAATGGCTGAAGTTTATCCAAATTTGATGGTAACTATAAGCCCAGATGTCCAAGAAGTTTGATGAACTTCAAGTACAAGAAATATAAAAAAACTGTTTCTCAGAAATGTTTTGTAGTTTTTAGTATACAGATCTTGCCCACATTTTGCTAAATTTATCCTTAAGTATTTCATGGTTCTTAAAATTCTGTTTAAAGGTTTTCAAATACTAATTATTTGTTGTTTGTAAATAGAAATAGAATTGACTTTTGCATATTGACCTTATAACCTGGACCTTGTTGAACTCACCATGAGACTGATCTAAATAAAGAGCTAGAACTATAAAACTTCCGGGAGAAAACATACGAGTAAATACTCATGACTTTAGGTGAGGCAAAGGTTTTAGTTAGGACACAAAAAGCATGAAGAATAAGAGAAAGAAATCTGATAAATTGGACATCATTAAAATTTCAAAATTTTGTTCTTCAACAGACAGGTGAAGTAAATGAAAAGACAAACCACAGACTGGGAGAATATATTTATAAAATGTACACCTGGTAATGGACCTGTTTCCAGAATATATGAAGAACTCTTATAATTTAATAAAAAGAAGAAAAATATCTGGATTTAAAGAGCAGACAAAATATGTGAACAGACACTTTACAAAGAAGGCATACATACAAACAGCAAATAAGACCATGAAAATATCTTCAACATCATAATTAATTAGGGAACTGCAAATTAAGAGCATATTGAGATATCCCTATACACCCACTAGAATGGTTAAAATTAAAAAGACTGCCAACATCAAGTGTTGATGACTTGGTGCTTTGTGACCACCCAGAGGGATGGGATAGGGAGGGTGGGAGGGAGGCTCAAGAGGGAGGGAATATGGGGATATATGTATATGTATAGCTGATTCACTTTGTTATGCAGCAGAAACGAATACAACATTGTAAAGCAATTATACTCCAATAAAGATGTAAAGAAAAAAACGTTGATGAGGTTGTGGAGCAACTGGAACTCCACTGCTGATGGAAATACAAAGTGGTACAGTCATTTGGGAAAAATAATTCGACAGTTTATAAAACTTAGCACATACCATACTACCCAGCAATCCCAATTCTAAGTCTTTACCCAAGAGAAGAAGAAACATATGTCCACACAGAGACTTTCATAGTCAAAAACGGCTAAAAAGTGGAAATAACTCTAACATCCATCAGCAACTGAGTGGAAAAACAGATTTGGTATATCCAGAAAATGGAACACTTCTCAGCAACAAAAAGGAATTAAGTACTTAACTGAAACATGCAACAGCATGGATAAATCTCAAAGGTATTATGTTTAGTAAAAGAAGTTAGAAAAGACTACATACATATTATATGATTCCATTTTTATGAAATTCTAGAAAAGGAAAAACTATAGTGATCGAAAGCAGATCAGTGGTTGCCAGGAGCTGCAAGTGGAGAGAGGGTATTGACGCAAAGTGAGATGAGGGAGATTTTGGGGGTAATAGAAATGTCCCATGTTTTGATTATGGTGATGGTTATACAACTGGACACACTTGTCAAAATGCCATTGTATTTATTGGACACTTAAATTGATGAATTTTATTGTATGTAAATTATCCCTCAAAAAAACTTAAAAAAAAAAAGTGTGACTACAAATCATCTTAGAATCAGGTTAAAATGTACCTTCCCGGGCCCTACAGTCACCCGTGTGTTCAAGGGCTTATTGAACCAGGGAACCAGTTGTTCTGATTAACTCCAGGCACTACATGGCTACACACTTGTCTAACTGGAAAATGCACAGCCCCAATTCTGTGCAGGGACGACGCAAAGCAGAGTGTGATACATCTTTCTGGAGCATCAAATTTATTAACTAGAATTGGAAGAACCAAGGAGTCCTTGGAACAAGAACTATCCCCCTCCCCCACCAACACGGAAGACAGAAGAGTAGGGGAGGGGAGACGTGCCCCGGGAATGACAGTCCAGTCTCTGAAGTTTCACCCAGGTGGGGGTTGAGGGGCAGACCTGCAGCCACGGTGGCCTCGCTTTCGGTCGCCCGGGCTGCTCCGGACCATCCTCTGAGCTGGCCAGGGTCTTGGATACGATGCTTCTGAAGGCCGTGCAGAGAACACACTCATCTTCCACTGGACTGGGCCCCAGGGAGCGCGGCGGCCTGACCTTCCTGCCTCGGTCATCCATGGGGTTCACATGGGCTCACTTTATTATGACGCCTCATGCTGGGCAGCTTGCAACAAAGATGTTTCAAAATAAAGTTCCAGATTCTCCCAGCCACCCCTTGCTTGTTCTGGCTGTGGCCAGAGAGAGTGGATGAGGACACACTCTCAGGCTGCCCAGTGTGGGAGGACCTTCCAGTGTTGGACACACCCAGGGGGCAGCTGGTTCCCTCTGGGGCTCCAATCCTGCTGCTGCTGGAGGTGGATGTCCCAGTGCCACACTGGGGGGCTGGGCTGGGGGTGGCAGTCCTCGACTCCAGGCTGGGTGGGGGACAGGCAGACTCACCGGTCTTCTGCCCTGCCTGCTGGTCTTCCTGCAGCTGCACATTTTTTCCGTGGTAGAGCCACCTGGTTTGCAGGGAGGACACCACAGGGCCTGGAGAAGGCTCACGTTCACTGCCACAGAGGTCCCCGCAAGAGAAGGGCTTCAGAGTTATGATGGAGACCTCCACCTTGGGTTTCTTGGAGCTCACACTGCCTGTCCCAGTGTCCTGGATCATCTGGTCGCAAGTCAAGCCCGGAGTCCTCACCGTTGTCACCTCCCGCTCCTCTGCACAGGGTGGCTGGAGTGGCTCCTTCTGGCCCATGTTGACCCATGGATGCCTCATGAGGTCAGGCAAGGTGCCTCTGTCACTGGGGTTGAGGACAATCATTTTTTGTAATAGATCCCTTATCTCCAAAGACAGATAAGGTGGGATGGGGTATTGCCCTCGTAGGATTTGCTTCAGCAGCTCCTGCAAGTCTTTTCCCACAAAGGGCTGGGACCCAGTTACCATGGCGTAGAGCACTACTCCCAGGCTCCACACGTCCATCGCAGGGCCGCTGTACCTCTGCCCCAGCAAGAGTTCCGGGGCAGCATAAGGGGCTGTGCCGCAGCTCATGTCCGGTTGGCCAGTGTCATCACACTTTTTGCTGAGGCCAAAGTCTGTAAGTTTGATATTCATGTGGGAATCAAAGAGGAGGTTCATTGGCTTCAGGTCCCGGTGCACGATGCCCCTCTGGTGGCAGTGCTGCAGGGCGGAGAGCAGCTGCCGGAACAGGCCTCGGGCCTCCAACTCTGTCATACGGCCATGGGTCTTCAAATAGCGGTACATGTTCCCCCCCCTGAGGTACTCCATCACCACGAAAAATGTCTTCTCTGTGTCAATCACCCCCAGCAGTTTGACAATATTGGGGTGATCGAGAGCCTTCATACCGTACACGTCCCGGAAAAGTGCCTGGGCACTTGAGAAGCTCTGATACCGTTTTTTAACGACCTTGAGAGCCACCTGTGTCCCGGTCAGAATGTGCCAGGCCAACTTCACTTTACCGAAGGTGCCTTCACCAATGGTGCGGAGGATCTCGAAGTCATCAATATGAATCTGCTCGTCAGCAGAGTTGGCTGTGAGGCCCGGCATCATGGTGATCTGCTAACTACACTGACTGACAGCACTACCTAGCAACACTAACTAACAATGCTAACTGTACCAACAGCGCTAACTAGTACTAACTACACTAACTATGCTAATAAACTATTAACTCTACCAACAATACTCACTATGCCAACAGCGCTAACTAGTACTAACTACACTAACTATGCTAATAAACTATTAACTCTACCAGCTGTGCTAACTATACCAACAATACTGACTATGCTAACTGTAGAGAGAAAAATGAGACAAATAAAAAAGAGTAGAGAAAAGAGAAAACAAAATCAACAAAATGGCAGAAACAAGGAAAAAACAAGCTAACTGTAGGTCCAAGGCCGTCAGGTCACCAAAAGCAGCTTCCTGGGCTCTAAGGACCAAAAACCTGGGCCCAGCTTTCTCTTTTATAGGGCTTTGTGAAGTACATCACAGTGGTGCACTATGAGGTCAGAGCAAGAAATGGACCCATCACAGCTGGGGATAAACCACAGTGGTTTTCTCACTTTTTGAGTTCAAGGCCCCTTTACACTTAGGAAAAAGGATCCCAAAGAAATTTTTCTTTACGTGTGTTATTAGATATTGGTATTCACTTTGTTATAAATTAAAATCTATAGGATACTTCAGCGGCCTTTTTATTTCTAGTTTGAAAATGTGTAATAATTTTAAAGACCTCATAATGTCTACACTTGAAATATTCAATTCCTTTTCCTTAAATTCTGGTCTCAAAATAATGTTACAACTTAACTGACTTCATGATACTCTACAAAATGTTCTGTTGCGTAAGACACGATAAGGTACATTATGAAAGTCTATGAAGCTGAGAGAAGATTTCCCAGGAAGGTAGGTCATGAGCAGATTTCTCATCAGGAGCCTCGGAGGCCAGATGGCATGGCTCAATGTACTTGAAGTGTTGAAGGAAAGAAACCATCAACCAAGAATCCTAGATCTAGCAAAACTTTCCTTCGAAAATGAGGGAGAAATGAAGACATTCCCAGTTAATCAAGAGTTGAGAGAGTGCTTAACCACCAGATCTGCCTGCCACAGGGAGTTCTTCAGGTTGGAGTCAAGGACCCTAGGCAGTAACTCAAAGCCTTATGAAGAAATAAAGACCTCTGGTAAAAGTAGATAGACGGGCGATGAGAAAAGCTAGTACTATTGTAACTTTGGTTTGTAGCTCCACTTTTTGTTTTCTGTTTGATTTAAGAGACTAATATATAATAAAACACACACACATACAAATCAAAAAAAAAAAAAAAAAATGTACCTTCCCGGGCCCTACTCCCAGATAATCTGACTTGGAAGGTCTGGAATGAGGTCTGGTAATCTAACTTTTTAAGTGCTCATTTTGAATAAGAAGAAATGTCATAAAAAAGAGAAATGGGGTGGGGGAGGCTATACATTTTTATAAAATGTGAATAAGAAAAAATATCAGAAGGAAATCCTTTAAAATGCCTGGATACCTAGATGGGATTATGAATTTTTTTTCTCTTCTCTCTTTTAAGTTTCACAAAATTTTACATTTTGTTGGGGGAAAAAAGCAGCCCCCTCTCCCCCACATTTTTGATAGAAATAGAATAATCTAAACACTTTCTTAAAGAGCCCCTGAACCCCGCTGCCGCACCTCCGTCATCCTCAGGCCCCGCCCCTCTCCTACCCTCCTGAGTCTCCCCGGCCTGGTCCATCTCCAGTCTGGTCAGCAGGCTCACAAACCACTCGAAAGACCGCTAGCCTCGGTTTATCCAGATGAAGTCCACCTATGGAGAAGGGCCCAGTTCAGAGGAGGGCCTACCTCATTCACTCATATCTGTGATCCCCAGGGCCCTGGTGTAACCACCCTGCTGTTAGCAGGGCACACATTATCGCCCCCATTTAAGGGATGGGGAGACCGAGGCTCGCAGAGGTCTTGTTTAGTCACATTAAAAATAAATCACTTGGCCACACACAGTCAATCTGTTACTTTTCTCTGCTTTCCAGGGACAGACTGCTCAAAAAGCACAGGACTGTTGGGTGAAATGCGAGCGGGGAAAGGAGTGAGGTGGAGTGGACAGAGCCCTTCCGAGCCGGCCATCCGACTTCACATCTAATCAGAGAGTGAATCAGTTATGCCTGCAATTATGCCAACAACTCAGCATCG
Organism: Balaenoptera ricei; assembly: GCF_028023285.1. NCBI lineage: Eukaryota > Metazoa > Chordata > Mammalia > Artiodactyla > Balaenopteridae > Balaenoptera > Balaenoptera ricei. The sequence goes on from NC_082640.1 coordinate 67,543,299, forward strand.
TGGCTGCTGCTGGGGACCCATGATGGCGAGCTGTGGAAGAAATAGGTTTGGGGTGGAGAGGTGGCACTCACATGTTACTGAAAACATACTGTGTGCCAGCCCCTGCGTTTACTTGACAACTACTATGTACCAGGCTCTGTGCTTGCTTTTGCATCTGTTTTCTTCCAAGGCGGGGATCAGGATCCTGGTTGAGGGACCCTGGCCAATTTCACCTTTCAGGGTCTTGTTTCTGCAGACTAGAAGCATTACATCATTCTCTAATGATTCTGTTTGGTATGATGGAAAGGTCTTGGGATTAGACAGGCGTAGCTCCACCACTGTGACCAGATGACCTAACACTTCTGAGCCTCAGTTTCTTCATCTCTAAAATGGGGATGAAGATCAGGATCGAATGAAATAATATATTTAAGACACCTCATAAATAGGCAGCTAAAAATGATAGTGTTTAATCTCTCCTTCATAACATACAACTTCACCCTCTTAGAGATTTTTATCTTTACAGGTTAGGATGGCAATGTTCCCAGAGCTCTGTGTGTGTGCGTGTGTTTCTTATTCTGGATAAGAAGACAGTCTGAGGGAGAGAGAGCTGAGTCTTTTGTAGCAATCTTGGTGCTTTAGAAAACCAGAACCCCGCCTCGATGAAATGCCATTGGGCATTCCGTCAGCAGGCAGAGTGTAGAAGACACCTCCCGGTGAACCAGGCCTCCCCATGGTCACGCCCTGTGTGGTGTCCTTCCACATTGGATCTGGGCTGGTCTGTGACTTGCTTTGAACAATAAAATATGGTGGAAGTGACACTGGGCCTAAGCCTTAAGAAGCACTGGAAGCTTCCACCTTTGTGCTCTGGGGGAGGCCTTGAGCCAATGTATAAGAAATTTGGTCTCTCTCTACTGTAGAGATGTTAGGCCAAACAAACCAAAATGCTGCAATTTGGAGCAGAGAAAGGTTTATTGCAGGGCCATGCAAGGAGATGGGTGGCTCATGCTCCGGGCAGCTCAGGCCCCCAAAAACCCCAAGCTCCCAAAAGAGGCTCCCCTAAGGGGTTCCGGCAAAGCATTTTTAAAGGCCAGGTGAGGGAGGGGCGTTGCAAGGTATGTGATCAGCTCATGCACAATTCTCTGATTGGTTGATGGTGAGGTAACAGGGCGCTGTCACAGGGGTTAACATTATCAATCCTTAGGTTCCAGGAGGCCTGGGCCATCAAGTAGTTAACATTTTCCATTTAGTGGGCGTTCTTCACATCTGTAAAACAACTCAGGAAATGTACATTCAATACTGTTATCTAGGTACTGAAGTACCTGGAGAGGAGCTAAAGCAGAGGATATGGGGGAAGGCCTGTCCCGGGAAGGCCCCATTGGGTCCTGCTCCATTACAGAGACAGTATAGAGAGAGCTGGTGGAAAAGGAGAGACCCTGAGAATCTATGGGAGGAGAGAAAGAAAGAGAGGAAGAGAGAGAGAGAGAGAGGCCCAGCGGTCCCAACTGAGGCCAGCCTTCCAGCCACCCCTCTGTCAACTGAAAAAATATGCACAACATAAAAGTTGAGAGTTATGTTTTACTTGGAGGAAATTTTTAGGACTTCGAGCCACATAGGCGGCATCTGAAATAACCCTGAGAGAACTGCTCCGAGGAGGTGAGGGGGGAGCCAGGTTATATAGGAGTTTGGCAACAAAAGGCAGGTAGTCTGAATATCAAAAGATTATTGTTAATTAAAGAAAACCAGATATCTCAAGGTAAGAAATTTAGCACTTTTCTATGCATGGGAAGATGCAAGAGTCTGGGCTCGTGGAAATCATTCCTTTGATATGCACCTCAGCTATCTGGGGCCAGTGTCCTGTGTTTTCATATCCTGAGTTTCCTCAAGGCTCACCGTGGGGAGTGACTGCAGTTTGATGGCTGCTAGATGGCAGGTATTCTTTGTTTCCTTCCTGAGTTCCCTCAGGGCTCACAAGCTCATGCAATCTCTGATGACTGTAACATCCTTTCTTTACTGATGTGGCAGGCAACATTCCATTTCTCACCTCCAAGGCACCAGCCACGTGAGTGACCCATCTTGGATGCCCCAGCCCAGTCCAGCCCCCAGATGGCTGCAGTCCCAGCCGATATCATAGGCAACGGAACTACCCTGCGATCCCAATCAACCTACAAACTCATGAGACAATAAAATGGTTGTCTAAGCCATTAACTTTTGGAGCAGTGAATCACACAGCAATAGATGATTGAAGCAATCAGCGATATTTTTGAACCTTCACTCTGTACTACACCACGGTGTCTCACTGTGAGAGATACGGAGAAACCACCCTCAGGAACTTAGTTTGGGCAAGAAGATGGCACATAGGCGAGTATAAAGACTGTGGAAGCAGCAACGTCACCAGAGCTAATTGGTTGGTAATTAGCAGGTTAATGGCTCACATGGGGATAATGCAAGGCTGGAGCCATGGGGCAGGAAATGACCTTAAAGTCTCCCCCCACTTTGCTTCCCTCCACTCTAATGTTTGGTGGGGCTTTGAGGTCTCCTGCCTGGGAAGGGCTGGGTCCTGTCTGCCTCCTCAGCTCTGGGGGTCAGGACAAGGCCAGAAGGTGCTGTGTAGCACCAAGACACTGACTCACAAAAAAATGAGTGACTGCCCTTCCCTTGAAGAAAAGGAGGGGTGCAAGTGCAGGTTGCAGGGGGGGAGAGGGGTAAGTGGTCCCCACTCTAGGCAGAGAAAGGTTGAGGGCCAGGGAGGCAGCTGGCTCATCACAGCATCTTTTTTCAAATTTTAGGGTGCCACCTGAGATTGTGGGTCCACCCAGCCTACTCCATTGATAATCTTAGCATACACAGATTTTTACAGATACTGAACCAGTTAGGACTATGTTTAGTTGTAAGTTACACAACTCCTAACAGTGGCCTATAAAAATAAAGACATTCCCTCAATCCACAGAGAACTATTGAGAGGTGACCTCACGCCCAGCACTGTTCTAGGAGTTGGGGACACAGCAGGGGAAAGCAAACTTCCTGTCCTAGAGCAAGAAGGCAGTGGGTGAGGGCAGAGGCTCGACACTGCTTGGAGTGCCCAGGGCTCTCTACCTTTGTCCTCCATTCACCCTGTGTATTGCTTTCTGCCTCCGGTCATAGGACCCCTCGGATGTCCAGGAACCTCGGCCAAGACAGGAAGCAGGAGAGAGAGGGGGCACCAGCCTCTCCTGTTCCTTTTATCAGGAAAATGAAAACTTTCCCCAAACCCCCAGCAGATTCTCATCATCAGTGGGGAGAACAGGCACACGGCTACATGAGTCCTCAGGACTAATTAATCTGGTCATTATTTTCACCTGGGCTTGCCCAGAACAACATCAGGGGTCAGTCTGCAGAGAAGAGGGAAGGATGTCGGGGTCAGGTTGTCTTGTTCCTTGCTGTCCACAGGGCGAGGCCCTGACAAAGGGACAAATATCCTATTGCAAATCTTAAGTAAATAGTAAAACCATTAAAAATGACATTGGATGCAATCCAAGATCAGGCAAAAAGTCTTTATTTACTGCTGTTTACTAAGCTCTTTTCCAAGTGCTCTGTAGGAAATGGGAGGGGTGGGAGAGAAAGGATCCAGCCTTAGGGAGCTTTCAGGCTAGCTGGAGATGACAACCACACAGACGAAACAACCTGGGACCACAAGAGAGTGAAAAGGCTTTGGTTGGATCTGAATGCACAGTACCGAATAGAGGCACAAGTAAATGCTGTCACGGTAGGAAGCACGATCACTGCCTGCCCTGCCCACACCCCTTCTGGGGAACCTGTCACAGCTCCTAATCGTGTAGTCCTATGATGTCCAGGCCCTTCCCCAACCCCAGCCATGGCTGATGGGACCAGACGTGGACCCTGAGCCCAAGGCAGCCAATCCACTGCCTGGCAGCAGGGACATGTGAGCTGAGCCACTCAGATGTTCCCTCTTGAGAATCTGAAGTAAGAGATGCAGAGATTACTGCCCAGGGTGAGAAGTCCTGACACCCAGCAGGACGTGTCAAGAGACCACAAAGGACCTCAAGAAGGGAAGGGCAGGGACTTCCCTGGCGGTCCAGTGGTTAAGACTTCACCTTCCGGGGGCTTCCCTGGTGGCGCAGTGGTTGAGAGTCTGCCTGCCAATGCAGGGGACACGGGTTCGAGCCCTGGTCTGGGAAGATCCCACATGCCGCGGAGCAACTGGGCCCGTGAGCCACAACTGCTGAGCCTGCGCGTCTGGAGCCTGTGCCCCGCAACAGGAGGGGCTGCGATAGTGAGAGGCCCGCGCACCGCCATAAAGAGTGGCCCCCGCTTGCCGCAACTAGAGAAAGCCCTCGCATGAAACGAAGACCCAACACAGCTAAAAAAATAAATAAATAAATAAAGTAGCTATTAATTAAAAAAAAAAAAAAAAAAAGACTTCACCTTCCAATGCAGTGGGTGTGGGTTTGATCCCTGGTCGGGGAGCTAAGATCCCACATGCCTCGTGACCAAAACATAAAACAGAAGCAATATTGTAACAAATTCAATAAAGACTTTTAAAAAATGGTTCACGTCAAAAAAAGTTAAAAAAAAAAAAAAAAGGAAAGGGCAGCCTCACTCCTGACTTGGGTCCATCCTGACCATCAACATTCCTTTTACTAGGGCTGCTTTGAACAGGTTTTGCGTCTCGGCTTGAATGGTACGGTGTGGGAAGGCTTTGTCCTCACCCCCTCATCCCTGCCTCCCCCTCTTACCCGTTCCCCAATCCATCCCCCGCCTCTGCCTTAGTCCAGGTGCCCTTCCACCAGGTGCTCCCCCTGCGTTTGCTCTCCCCTTCATTTCACTGTCCACACTGTGGACAGTGGTCTTTCCAACATGACCCTGCCATGCCCTTGCTTTACATCTTTGGCCCCTCATAGCTCAGCCTCCAGGCCTGTCTCCACCGGGCACTCCCTCCCTGGCTAGGTTCCTGACCTGCCCTCCAGCCACCCTGAGATTAGACAGTCACACCTCTGTGCCTTTGCACATGCCCAGACTTGTGCGTACAAATAAACCCTCCACCCCTGCTTCCCATGTCTCCTCCAAGGTCAAGGTCAGGGGACATCTCACCCCCACCCTGACCTTGATTCCCCTCTCCTTTGGCCATGACAGCAGTTCATGAGACCCTGTGCAGGCATCTACTTCATTGTGTTAGCACCACACTTTGTGTCCTTGTCACCTGGCACTGTGCTTGTGGGGTGGATGAATGAATGAATGAATGAATGAGTGAGTGATTCTCTAATAATAAACCTCAGCCGACTTGATAGGATTTTGTTGGGAGATTTGGGTGTGAGGAGGGGGCTTTCCTTCCTGGGAGATCAGCCTTGGTCTAGCCTGGACGAGGGAGTCAGGTTGTTTCTTGAGGCCCTCCTGCCTCCTGCCCTTAAAGACCACCCCACCTGCCTGCTCCCCTGGTGATACGGGGACAGCCTCACTGAAACTGGCCTTCTTGACCTCAACACTGAACAGAAATTCCCCAGGAGCACTTCTCTGTTTTCCTCTTCTGGAGAAGAGGCACACAGACAGAGCCCAAGAGCAGAGTGCGACGAAGCACTCAGATCTGAGAAACAGGCAGGAGATGTCAGAAGCAATCAGGGGAGAAAAGAACCTACATTATCCCCTGAGTTCACAATGCAGCCCTAACAAGCTGGAGCGCCTGTGATTTGATCTTCCCATCTTTCCCGTGTCTCCTGCAGCCCAGGATTAGCCAGTTTGGGAAAGGATGCAGTGATGTCTACACAGCTAGCCAGGGCTTCCCCGGGGACGTGTCAGGGCGATGTGTGGGGACTCCTGGGAGCCGGGTGGTCCTTCCTGGGAGGGGAGGGCATTTATCAGGCCCCCACATATGTCTGGTCATAAAGGACCTGAAGACGAAGGGCTGCAGACCCCTTCTGATGGCAGAGGGGCAACTTGGAAGAGAGTCCTCACTAGGACCCGACCACACTGGCCCCCCGATCTCAGACTGCAGCCTCCTGAACTGTGAGAAGTAAATCCTGTTGTTTATGAGCCCCCCATTCTATGGTATCATGCTATAGTAGTCCCAACGGACTAAGACAGAAATAACCAGCATCTGTTAAAACTTACTACCTGCCGAGCACTGTCTTAAGCACCTCGTGCACATTTATTTATTTAATCATGTTACCATTTCTCTATCTAATAGGTACCATTATTCTTGGTGTTCCCATTTTACAGATGAGGAAACCGAGAGCAGGGACTTTGACTCTTTTGTCCACCGTTCAACTCCAGCACCCAGAACGGCAGGAATTCAACAAACTCATCCACTAAACAGCACCAAAGTGCGCTCTAATGTGGAGCCTGGGGGCCAACAATCTCCCAGATGATGAGGTAGTGGGACCTTGGAGATGCACGGAGGCTCTGATGCCATTCAAGAGGCTCTGCCCCTCCCTCCTGCCCTCTTTCCTTCTAAACTTATTTTTCAAGGGCTTCCTATATGTAGAACATGTGCACAGAGAGGAATCAGATTTCCCTTCTGCCCCCAAGAGGGTTATAATTACAGTGTAATAAGCAGCAATAACCTACGCAGAAAAATTCCAGTAAAGTAATAAAAAACACAAAGAGAAGCAAACAATGTGCTGTAACAAGTTTGTCATCCATCCATCCATCCATCCATCCATCCATCCATTCACTTATCCAAGGAGCATGCATTGAGCTAAGCCCTGGGATGCAGGGATGAATGTGATGTAGGTCCCCCTTCTGGTGGGTGAGGTCGTGGCTGCCTCCCTCAGGGAAGCAAAGGCTTGGGGAGAGCAGCTGAGGAGAGCAGGCTCCAGGCTTGAGGTCTGCCCCCTCCATCTATCTCTGCTCTGCTCCAAGGGGCGCTTTCCCCAGAGCTGGCCCAGCCCAGAGTGCAGGCTCCAGGGCTGTGGCCTGTCGAGAAAAGCAGGTCAGTAAGACTTGTCCCCAGGCTTCGGGCTGACTGTCCCCTTTCAGTGTCCCTCTGGCCTCCCTCCCTCCCTCCCGTGGTGCCTGGCAGAGGGCCTCAGGCTCCCGGCTGGGCCACTCACTCATGCACTGAGCCATCCACACGCAGCGCGGCCATCTCTCCCCGCCGGCCCCCAGAGCTCTGCGGGGTGATTGATGGGGCTACTCTGCTCCTGGTCCCAGAGAGCTCCTTTGAATAATAACTTGGCAAAATTACTCTCTCTCTCTCTCTCTCTCTCTCTCTCTTTTTTTTTTTCTTTCCCTATTTCTGATTCATCGGCTCTAAGTCATTCATCTCTTTTGAGTTAGAGGAAGAAAGAAGAATGAGGAAGAGAAGGACGTGTCCCAGAGGCACAAGGGACCCTGAGCCCCACCTCCTCATTCTACAGGGGGAGCTGGAGGTGGAGCCCACCTCTGCCGTTAGGATTTCTATATTAATCCTGACCTCCGCTTGTAGAAGAGAAGCAAGTGTGGGAGGGATGGGAGGTGGGGGAGGCAGGGATCTTTCTAGGGCCCCTGAAGTTGCACCTTGAAGGCAGCTGCCCACTCTATCCACATGTAAGGCTGGTCCAGTCTGCCTGCAGGGATATTGCAGTTTGCTCATCCTTGAGGGGGCACAGGCAGAGCAGGTAGGGAAAGGAAGGAGACACGGGGGTTCGTTCAAGTGAGTTATGTCAGCTCACCAACACCAATGCTCGATCGCCTACTAGGTGCTAGGCACGGGTGTGATGCAAAGATGCATAAACCCTGTTCCTGCTCTCAAGGAGTTCACAGACATGCATAGGTGAAGCCAAGGCCCGCGACAGATGCTCTCGTGGAAGTAGGTCCCATGCAATCACACAGAGGAGGCTATTCTTCTGCGCTGAGAGGGACCAGCAAGGAAGTCTTCACAGATGAGCTGATAAAGTGTTCTGGGATCTCAATCTGAAGGTGGGGAAGCAGGCTCCAAATGTTAGGCGCCGCAGAAGCGAAGGCTTAAAGGTGTGAAATTGCACGGTGGTCGGGGAAACCCTGAGTTATATGGCGTTTTTAGAGTATGAAGGTGAGAGGGATGTTGGCAAGACACAGGAGGAAGGGCCAGTAACGATACCGGCTGCAGATCTTAATCGAGTGCTCACGCGGGGAGGCCCGTGTGCCGGTCTCAGGAGTTCTATGACTGCGATAGGACAGTTATCCAACAGGAAGGGGTGTAATCAGATCTGCAACAGTGCAGAGGATGGACCAGACCCGGAGAGACTGGAGAAAGGAAGACAGCCAGGAGGTGGATGTAACAGTCCAGGCGAGAGGCGATTGAAGGACTGAACCAAGGCCGGGCCGATGCAGGAGGGAATGGATTTGAGAAACATGTTGACAGTGCTTGGTGGCTGGCTGAAGGCTGAGGATGGGGAGATAGAGGAGTCAAGGGTACCTCATAGGCCACCAGCTGAAACAGGGATCATAGCACAGAAACATTCACGAACAACTGCCAAGCACCTATTAGATGGTAGCGCTATTCCAGGCACAGAGACACAGAGACAAATAATTCATGTCCCTTGGACGTACTTCACGGTTTTTTAAAGACAAGCTTAATCTGTATACACAGACATCCAACCAAGTTTGGGGGAATCTCAGAACTTTTTTCTTTTACCAGAAGAATAATGCACCCTTTCCCCTCCACCACACTGAAACTCCCTCCCTATTTTATTTTGTTTTCTCCAGGAGGTGACACTCACACAACTGGGATGATTCCAGGTGGCCCCATTTGTCCCGGGGTAGGATCAGGGCAGCTCACTTGGGGCCACTGCCACGTGGCTGAGGTTGGGAGTGGGAAGCTTCCTGGAGAGTCGAGTCTTTCTCTAGCCATCTCTGCCTTTCAGCTGGAGTCTTCTTCCCCCTGGGATGGATTTCCCCATAAAATAAATGTCTTGTCTGAATTAATCTTATTTTTAAAAGGAGAAAGTCATCATATTGTAAAGACAGATCATAAAAAGACGCATCAGTCTGTCAGGAAGACTGGTTAATATGAGTATTTGTTTAGCAGAGACAGTGCACCCGAGGCAGCCTTTCTGGACCAACCTGGGGCCTGGAAGGGGCCTTTTATTTGAATACTTAGAGCATCTAGGGCCGGCAGCTTTGCATTCTGAATACGGGCACTGTAGCAGTCACACTCTGCAGAAGAGGCCGGGAGAGGCCCCCCCAAGCTGGAGGGACGGCTCCCTCAGTCCCAGCCATGCCCCAAACACTTCCATTCGAGACCTAATCAATATGAGGGATCTTTAGAAGACACCTCAGACAATCTCTCCATTTTGTTTCATTCTTTAAAAAATGACATAGGCCATAAGCATGTAGATAAAAAACGAGGAATATATGAAGTGCATGGTATAAAAATTCTATGCTGTGAAACATTACATGGGTAACACATAAACACATGAAACAGAACAGAGAACACCACAAAAGTGCTTTTGCCTTCTCCACACTTGACCACTGTGAACTGTTTGGTGTCCATCCTTCTCAATGTCTTCCAATACATTTCTATCTATTTGTCTCCCGCATGATACACATACACTGTTTGGGTTTTGTTAGATGGAATAGAAACATATCAAAACTTGGTACTTGAATTTTTTTTTAAACTAACATTCTACTTTGGGTTTCTTTTTAAAAATAAAGCTATAAAACTAATATATGTTTATCATAGAAACTTCAAAATCGATAGAGGAGTAGAAAATAAAAAGTAAGAAAGAACCCTAAAACCCAAAAAAGAAAAGCCTGTCCTTCCTTTCTCTTCATTCCCACTCCCCAGAGCAAACAGATAAAATATATTTTTGTGTATCTTTCTGGAAATGACTCTGCATGTACAGGCGTTTAAACACACATCCTTTATCTGTTCATTGAGGAAGTGAGAGCTCGGAGAGGTCACAGGGCAGATCCAAGGTCACACAGCTGACTGGGGCAGAAGCAAATGCAGAGCCGGGAGCCCCACCTTCAGAGGGCAAAGGCCTTTCCACGGCACATCTCCAGGGAGTTTGCCCAGAGCCAGTCTCAGCCGGTGTGGCTAATCCCTCCCTAACCTCCACCTTGTCTGCCAGGCGGTGACACTTCTCCATCCCGCCCACGTTCCCCCCCCCGCCCCCTGCCCCGTCCCCGTCCCCACAGCGCTGCTGCCTCGCAGTGTATTAAGGGACTGCACTTGTGCGGCTTGGCCGGGGCGGGGCCTAACGGTTTGTTTCACTAACACTGCTGTCTCTGCCAGAGCTGTCGTCACAGCAGAACAGCGTCGTGGAGCCTCCTGGCAAAGCGATTCGTTCAGTGGGCTTGTGCCTGCGCTTTTGTTCCCCAGATTACAAGTGACAGTTACAGGCAGAAGACCCTTCCCGAGGATGATTCCATTTAAGTAACTCCTTGCCCTGGTGGGAGCTGGTAGCCGGTTAGGACTCTTGCCCCTCCCTCTACAGGAGGCTATGGGGCCACAGGCCTGACCCCCAGGAGCTCACAGCTTGGTGGAGGAGGGCGGCACACACCCTGATAGCCCCACCGCTGATAGCCCCACCGCTGATCTGCAGTTCGCCTGTGTTCCCTCTCTGTTCTGTGTGTGTGTGTGTGTGTGTGTGTGTGTGTGTGTGTGTGTGTCGACCTTGGCCATCTTGGGCCCAGATGTGCCTACAGCATTGCCAACATCTGGGTGGAAGGAGAAAAGTCAGCCAGCCATCGGGATGCGTTTGTTTCTGGTTGATGGCAGGATGGCCCCCATCTGGGCATCTAGGAAAGATCCAGACGGACGGCCTGCGTAATCTGTATACCCACATATTTGATCCTGCCACCTATGATAATGTGAGGTGGCAGAGCCTGGACCAACAAACTCCATCCCTCCAGCCAAGCCAGGCCTGTTCTGACCTTGCAGACAGAAAAGAGGGAAGCCCAGAACCCGGACACTGGGTACAGGGATGGGAGGGGTGTGTGTGTGTGTGTGTGTGTGTGTGTGTGTATAGGGGCAGGGGGTTGGGAGGCAAGGGTTGTGCGTGCATTTGTGTGTTGGGGTAAGGGGCTGGCGGCTAGAGAAACTCTGATCTAGAAAACGAAGTCTCTGGACTTCACGGTGCTGCTTGAGTCTGGGGCTGGAGATGTTGCCTGGGGCCGGGAGCTTTGGGGTGGGGCACGGTCTTCCCTGGCTCTTCCTGATTCACTACCATTCAGCAACCAGTGTCCCTCCCAGCAAAACAAAACCTCCCGAGATCGCTGGTTCCGCAGTGCCCTCCAGTGGGCAAGCAGAATATGTCTGGAGAGAAAGCCTTCGCCACACGTGGTTACAAGTCACACGTGTGGATCCTTCAGGCATTTTAGAATCGAGGTTCAAGTTCCTCCACGTGCTTGCATGCCCTTTGGAAGGTAAGGTTCTAAATGAACAGTTGGCTGTTTGTATAGAGGAGTGGGAGACCGGTAGAAGCCTGTAAAGAGAGAGCGAGGGACTGAGGACGGGGGCACCAGTGTTTTAGGGCAGTGTGGACAGAGACGGGGCGAAATGTGAAATAATGGTGACTCGTGTGTGTGTGTGTGTGTGTGTGTGTGAAGTCCTGTGCTAAACAGACTCTGCCCTGCCAACTCCCCCCGTGACTTTGCTATATCCTCTTTAGATACCCCAGCCCATCAGGACCCCTTAGCTTACCTCTCTCTACCCTCCATAGAGTGACAGTTGTTTTTTGTTCTTGTTCTTGTTTTTGTTTTTCCAAGCCTTCCCAAGTCTGATTACGAGGGGAAAACACACACTCAACAGGAGGAAATGGGTTCCAAGAGTGTTGCCAGTTAAGCTGGGAACAACTTCTCTTGGTCTGAGTTTCTCCACGTGAGTTGGGCGCCTATCCCAGGCTGGTTGGAAATTAAACGCGATCATGCACAAGTGCCCCAACCCAAGGCCTCCCAGATATGCTGGCTCCCAGCCCCAGGAGAGGCTCCCTGAGCCCAGTTCTCCGTCCTCCTGCCCTCCATACGGCACGTGGTTGCCTCCTTCACCCCAGAGCTGACAGCTGGGTCCCACTCTTCCTCTTGTATTCTTCCCCCTGCTCCTCCCACATCTTGAATACGACGTCCTGTGTCCCGTCTTTTCTCTGTCTCAGTCCTCACTCTGCGTTGCACCCTCTGCCCCAAGATGCACTTCAACATCCTCATCCACCATCCCCTTTGCTTGCTGCTTCTTTTTGAAGAGAACTTCTGCCACCGACTTTGTTTCATTGTCATCCGCAAGATGACTCCAAGGGCCCTCTCTGCTCGTCCTCTGCACTCCCCTCACCGGCTGCATCCCAGCCGCCCTCCCCCTTGGATGCCCAGCCCTTTATAACGGGTGTCACCATCATGGTTGTCACCAGCTTCTTTACCTTGTTCTACGCCAAGGACTTCCAACCCACAGAAAAGAAAGGTGCAATCTACAATCCCAGACTCGAGCAGAGGAGAGGGCAGGGTTGAGGGGCCAGCGCCCACGATGGGGACAGGGCAGGGTGCCAGCCACCTTGTCCTGGGGCTTGAAGGGGCACTCACACTGTCAGCCAGCCGTATTCACCCAGTACCTCCATCTGACCAGCGCCGTAGACAGGAAAGATGGCTATCTTGAGCTGCTCGAGCTGGGTAGGCCCTGTGCACGGCATAGACGAGTTATCGTATAGCCATCGTCTAATGGAAGTCTCACAACCACCCCAGGAGCTGGACCTTATATTTACAGAAGGTCAATGAATCCCAGGGCAGCATGGCTGTCCTTGGTCTCTGAACTCACGCCCTTCTGTGCCTCACGGTGTCTGCTCAGCCTAGTTGGGGACACAAGCCATGCACACATGGAAAGACCACTGAGACCAAAGAGTCAAGGGTTGAGTGAGTGGATCAGATGGCAAATGCTACTGATATACAGGGAAGGCTGGAGCACACGGAGCCACTTCCTGGGACGGTGGGGCTTGGGCGAGGTCTTGGAAGAGGGGTGAGACTCAAAGGGGAGGTGAAGGAAGTCACCCTAAGAAGGGAGTAGCATGAGACAAAGGTGGGAGGCTGGAGTTTGTGGGGCACGATGTGACTGCCCGGCTGGAGCAGAGCATCCTTGAATGGGTGCAACAGCGGGTAGGACTGGATACGCACTGAGGCCAGGACGTGAAGACTCTGGAATGCCCAGCTAGGGAATGGGGGCAGGGAGAGGGTACTGGAGCAGGGCATGATGAGATGAAAAGAGCATTTCAGGGAGGGGAGTCAGAGGACTGAAGGGACAGGGCAGAGACTGGCATCTAGGAGACCCATGAGGCCTGAGCGTCCACAGCTCTGTGCCTGCAATGGGACAGGTTTGTGAGATACTGATCCCGCCAGCTCTAGGGCAATTGGTACATCCAGGTGGGCACCTCTGTGCTCAAGAAGTTTCCTCCATTCTCCCAGAGGTGGCAAAAAAATGTTGTCATTTTCCCGGTGTGCCGTGATGGGGAGAAGACTGGCCAGTTCTGCCCCACACCCCTGCCACAATGCAGGCCAGAAACGGCGGGGCCTGATCTACCATGTTGGATTCATGAGCTGACAATCCTTTATCCTTAAAGGATTCTCTGTCCCTAAAGGATTCAGGCCATCCCAGCTTGTTCTCTATTGTTTCATATGCCACAATTAGCCCACTTTTCCTTTGGCTCAAGATCTCAGCCACTGTTAAAATGCAAATGGCCCTAGGAGAGACACCACATTTTATTTCACACATCACTGAACTTGAGTAGTGTGGTGGTGCAGGAGGGAAGGAGAGGTTCCGTAAGGGATGCCCACCTGAGAGAGCCCTGGCCCTTCTTCCTCAGAGTCACTGCCCCCCCCGCCTTCCCCCACACAGGGGTAAGAAAGGAGAGAATGAGACATCAGAGTGGGAGGGAGAAGGAGGCACTGTGGAGGTTTTCGCTCTCTCCAAGACAGCGTGTTCCAGACAGTCCTCCCATTTCTGGGACACTCTCTTAAGGAAATCATCCAAAGGAAGGGGAAAACAAAACTATGTGCTCATGCATATTAATTGCGGCTTTACTTATGATAGTGGAGAATTGGGAATAAACAAAATGTCCGGTAGTAGGGGCATGGTTAAATAATTTACGGCAAACCACTGTATCATTCATTACGTAGCCATTAAATACTACTAGTACTGGTACTACTACTACTATTCAATTTATGGTGCAATTACTACTACTACTATTACTACTTCTGCTACTACTATTAAATTTATTGAGCAGTTACTACTACTACCACTACTACCACCTCTACTACTATTAGTACGACTTCTACTACTGCTAAATTTACTGAGCAGTTATTAAGCTCCAGCCCTTGTTCTAAGTGCTGTACAGATGATCTCTCACCCAATCCTCACAACAATCCTATGAGGTAGGCACTTAGTAGTATCCATATTTTTCAGATGAGGAGATAGAAGCAAAGCAATGTGCCCAAGGTTCTATAGCTATTATGGGATAGAGTAAAAGACTCAACTCAAACAGCACAATTGAAGCTTAAGCTATAGAAATTAAAAAGTATAAACCACAAATTCTTTAACTCAAACCTCGGTATACGATTAAAGTTGAAATCAGAGGCCGTGTGCTTCAGCTGCAATGAGAAACCTTGGAAGAAATTTGAGGTAACAAAGTTGTTGACTCAAGTGGCTTTGAGAATGCAAAGCAGTGGGTTAGCTGTTACCCTTTGCTTACACAGATTAGGAAGAAGCAAACAGCAAATATTTATATACCAGTAACTGGAAACTTTAAATTAAATCTAAACTTTTCCCTTAGGCTGTCATCATAAAAGCAAGTTTCTTATGAATTAATATACTTAAAAGCATTTAGAACAAAGTCAATGCTATATAAATATTTGCTTTAATTGTTATTTACAAGAAAGGGCAAGAAGCTTTACTACAACATTCTAGGGTTTAATTGTTCTCTTCCAAAGACTGTTGACTGGTGCTTCAAGGCTTTGGATGTTTCTTATAGTAAACTATATGTGTTTGAATGTTTTTTGTAGAAAACTGTGTCTGATTACTTGAACTTATAAACTACGTTTAGCATAGGAATTTGAATTTACTCATGGCAACCTTGTGATAATTAACCAGCCAAATAAGATCTAGTTCCAGTGAACTCAACAGTATAAAAAAACCTCACCAATTCTCTTGAAGTTAGAAACATATCTAGAGGTATTCCTCCTTATATAAGATCTTCCGCAAGTAAAACATAACAAAACAAAATAATGACTAACAGATTAACTTTAAACATAGTACAAAACCTCAGTATTCCACAGAGATGTCCCATGAGGACTAGTAAATAACCCAGAGAAACATGTTATCATGCAATGCTTAGTAAAAAATGTAGGATACAACACTTGCTGGGTGGGGAGGGGAGACTGCAGGGACTGGGGGGAGGATGTTTAAACATTCCAATTTAATGAACGCATAAAAGAAGGGACCATCCGCAAAAGAATTCATACATGCCAAGCTGTATAATCTTTATCTTAGACCACTTTCTAAACTTTTTGATTGCTACCTCATCAGGAAACATATTGAGCACACACCCCCCCAATTAATATATATGTTTGTTCACATGTTCGTTTCTACTTACAGATTACGTCTATTAAAAATCTATGCTTGAGTAAAAGGAACCATATTACTCTCTCACCTTGAACAACTAGAAATATAAGCAAGATATATCAAACAATGGTTTCCAGACATTGGTCAACAGGTCATGTAGGACTGTCATTACTGAGGGAGGAAACACTGATGTGAGCCTTACAATTGCCTGGTGTCAGCCTCACTGAATTGAGGAGATGGGAATTGGAGATCAGGGAGCCAGGACAGCTAGAACGTGCCAGGCACAAAACTAGAAAAAGGGCAACTGCAGAGAGGAAGAGAGACTGAAGGAAGAAGAGAAAGAGGAAGGGAGGATGAGGGCTCACTAGCTCTGGAAATCTGCATAAAGTTCCCCCTCAGTCTTTGGCTGAGTGTTAATCTGTACACATGTGAAAGAAAATTACCAGAAAACATGAGGCTTCACAGTACCTGGAGCTCAAACAGAGCTGGCAATCGTTTGTGTTCCACCATCAAGAGTGCAGAGACCTTCTAATATACAAGGCAGTAGGATGAGTCCTCAGAGGTGCAGCACCTTAGCCCTGGGGCTGAATTAGCCCCACAATAAAGGCTGCTCTGGACTCACCCTAACAGAAGTTAAAAGCAAGTCTTGCAAGTATCCAAATCATCCTAAACAATGTCACTGTGCACCAGAGCAAAGTACAGTACTATTTAAAGAAATACCACAAAATCCAGAACACAACATGCAATTCACAGTACCTGCCACCCAGTAAAAGATTATCAAGCATGTAAAGAAACAGGAACATATGATTCATACCTAGGAGAAAATTAGTAATTAGAAACAGACCCAGAAATGACAGAGATGATGGACTTAGACAAAGATGTTACAGCAAACATTATAAATGTGCTTGAGAATGTAAAAACAAAACAAAGCAGCTATGATGAGAAGAGGAATGGAAGACATAAAAGATACCCAAATGGAACTTCTAGAGAAGAACAACACAATAAGAGAAATGAAAAATACAATGGATAGGATTAATAGCTATTCTAGGTCCTTTGGTTTTTCCCTACACATTTTAGAATAAGCTTCTTGATATCTATTTTTAAAAACCTGCTGGGACTTTTATTAGGATGGGAAGGATAGATAAGTTACTGCAGAAGAAAAGATGAGTGAACTTGAAGACATAGCAATAGAAACTATCTGAAATGAGGCACAGATTGAGAGGAAAAAACAACAACAACCATACTCACAATAACCTGTGAGATATCAAACAGTCCAAGATCTGTGTAACTGAAGTGACAGGAAGGAGAAGTGGAGACAGAAAAAAAATATGTAAAGAGAGAATGGCTGAAGTTTATCCAAATTTGATGGTAACTATAAGCCCAGATGTCCAAGAAGTTTGATGAACTTCAAGTACAAGAAATATAAAAAAACTGTTTCTCAGAAATGTTTTGTAGTTTTTAGTATACAGATCTTGCCCACATTTTGCTAAATTTATCCTTAAGTATTTCATGGTTCTTAAAATTCTATTTAAAGGTTTTCAAATACTAATTATTTGTTGTTTGTAAATAGAAATAGAATTGACTTTTGCATATTGACCTTATAACCTGGACCTTGTTGAACTCACCATGAGACTGATCTAAATAAAGAGCTAGAACTATAAAACTTCCGGGAGAAAACATACGAGTAAATACTCATGACTTTAGGTGAGGCAAAGGTTTTAGTTAGGACACAAAAAGCATGAAGAATAAGAGAAAGAAATCTGATAAATTGGACATCATTAAAATTTCAAAATTTTGTTCTTCAACAGACAGGTGAAGTAAATGAAAAGACAAACCACAGACTGGGAGAATATATTTATAAAATGTACACCTGGTAATGGACCTGTTTCCAGAATATATGAAGAACTCTTATAATTTAATAAAAAGAAGAAAAATATCTGGATTTAAAGAGCAGACAAAATATGTGAACAGACACTTTACAAAGAAGGCATACAAACAGCAAATAAGACCATGAAAATATCTTCAACATCATAATTAATTAGGGAACTGCAAATTAAGAGCATATTGAGATATCCCTATACACCCACTAGAATGGTTAAAATTAAAAAGACTGCCAACATCAAGTGTTGATGACTTGGTGCTTTGTGACCACCCAGAGGGATGGGATAGGGAGGGTGGGAGGGAGGCTCAAGAGGGAGGGAATATGGGGATATATGTATATGTATAGCTGATTCACTTTGTTATGCAGCAGAAACGAATACAACATTGTAAAGCAATTATACTCCAATAAAGATGTAAAGAAAAAAACGTTGATGAGGTTGTGGAGCAACTGGAACTCCACTGCTGATGGAAATACAAAGTGGTACAGTCATTTGGGAAAAATAATTCGACAGTTTATAAAACTTAGCACATACCATACTACCCAGCAATCCCAATTCTAAGTCTTTACCCAAGAGAAGAGGAAACATATGTCCACACAGAGACTTTCATAGTCAAAAACGGCTAAAAAGTGGAAATAACTCTAACATCCATCAGCAACTGAGTGGAAAAACAGATTTGGTATATCCAGAAAATGGAACACTTCTCAGCAACAAAAAGGAATTAAGTACTTAACTGAAACATGCAACAGCATGGATAAATCTCAAAGGTATTATGTTTAGTAAAAGAAGTTAGAAAAGACTACATACATATTATATGATTCCATTTTTATGAAATTCTAGAAAAGGAAAAACTATAGTGATCGAAAGCAGATCAGTGGTTGCCAGGAGCTGCAAGTGGAGAGAGGGTATTGACGCAAAGTGAGATGAGGGAGATTTTGGGGGTAATAGAAATGTCCCATGTTTTGATTATGGTGATGGTTATACAACTGGACACACTTGTCAAAATGCCATTGTATTTATTGGACACTTAAATTGATGAATTTTATTGTATGTAAATTATCCCTCAAAAAAACTTAAAAAAAAAAAGTGTGACTACAAATCATCTTAGAATCAGGTTAAAATGTACCTTCCCGGGCCCTACAGTCACCCGTGTGTTCAAGGGCTTATTGAACCAGGGAACCAGTTGTTCTGATTAACTCCAGGCACTACATGGCTACACACTTGTCTAACTGGAAAATGCACAGCCCCAATTCTGTGCAGGGACGACGCAAAGCAGAGTGTGATACATCTTTCTGGAGCATCAAATTTATTAACTAGAATTGGAAGAACCAAGGAGTCCTTGGAACAAGAACTATCCCCCTCCCCCACCAACACGGAAGACAGAAGAGTAGGGGAGGGGAGACGTGCCCCGGGAATGACAGTCCAGTCTCTGAAGTTTCACCCAGGTGGGGGTTGAGGGGCAGACCTGCAGCCACGGTGGCCTCGCTTTCGGTCGCCCGGGCTGCTCCGGACCATCCTCTGAGCTGGCCAGGGTCTTGGATACGATGCTTCTGAAGGCCGTGCAGAGAACACACTCATCTTCCACTGGACTGGGCCCCAGGGAGCGCGGCGGCCTGACCTTCCTGCCTCGGTCATCCATGGGGTTCACATGGGCTCACTTTATTATGACGCCTCATGCTGGGCAGCTTGCAACAAAGATGTTTCAAAATAAAGTTCCAGATTCTCCCAGCCACCCCTTGCTTGTTCTGGCTGTGGCCAGAGAGAGTGGATGAGGACACACTCTCAGGCTGCCCAGTGTGGGAGGACCTTCCAGTGTTGGACACACCCAGGGGGCAGCTGGTTCCCTCTGGGGCTCCAATCCTGCTGCTGCTGGAGGTGGATGTCCCAGTGCCACACTGGGGGGCTGGGCTGGGGGTGGCAGTCCTCGACTCCAGGCTGGGTGGGGGACAGGCAGACTCACCGGTCTTCTGCCCTGCCTGCTGGTCTTCCTGCAGCTGCACATTTTTTCCGTGGTAGAGCCACCTGGTTTGCAGGGAGGACACCACAGGGCCTGGAGAAGGCTCACGTTCACTGCCACAGAGGTCCCCGCAAGAGAAGGGCTTCAGAGTTATGATGGAGACCTCCACCTTGGGTTTCTTGGAGCTCACACTGCCTGTCCCAGTGTCCTGGATCATCTGGTCGCAAGTCAAGCCCGGAGTCCTCACCGTTGTCACCTCCCGCTCCTCTGCACAGGGTGGCTGGAGTGGCTCCTTCTGGCCCATGTTGACCCATGGATGCCTCATGAGGTCAGGCAAGGTGCCTCTGTCACTGGGGTTGAGGACAATCATTTTTTGTAATAGATCCCTTATCTCCAAAGACAGATAAGGTGGGATGGGGTATTGCCCTCGTAGGATTTGCTTCAGCAGCTCCTGCAAGTCTTTTCCCACAAAGGGCTGGGACCCAGTTACCATGGCGTAGAGCACTACTCCCAGGCTCCACACGTCCATCGCAGGGCCGCTGTACCTCTGCCCCAGCAAGAGTTCCGGGGCAGCATAAGGGGCTGTGCCGCAGCTCATGTCCGGTTGGCCAGTGTCATCACACTTTTTGCTGAGGCCAAAGTCTGTAAGTTTGATATTCATGTGGGAATCAAAGAGGAGGTTCATTGGCTTCAGGTCCCGGTGCACGATGCCCCTCTGGTGGCAGTGCTGCAGGGCGGAGAGCAGCTGCCGGAACAGGCCTCGGGCCTCCAACTCTGTCATACGGCCATGGGTCTTCAAATAGCGGTACATGTTCCCCCCCCTGAGGTACTCCATCACCACGAAAAATGTCTTCTCTGTGTCAATCACCCCCAGCAGTTTGACAATATTGGGGTGATCGAGAGCCTTCATACCGTACACGTCCCGGAAAAGTGCCTGGGCACTTGAGAAGCTCTGATACCGTTTTTTAACGACCTTGAGAGCCACCTGTGTCCCGGTCAGAATGTGCCAGGCCAACTTCACTTTACCGAAGGTGCCTTCACCAATGGTGCGGAGGATCTCGAAGTCATCAATATGAATCTGCTCGTCAGCAGAGTTGGCTGTGAGGCCCGGCATCATGGTGATCTGCTAACTACACTGACTGACAGCACTACCTAGCAACACTAACTAACAATGCTAACTGTACCAACAGCGCTAACTAGTACTAACTACACTAACTATGCTAATAAACTATTAACTCTACCAACAATACTCACTATGCCAACAGCGCTAACTAGTACTAACTACACTAACTATGCTAATAAACTATTAACTCTACCAGCTGTGCTAACTATACCAACAATACTGACTATGCTAACTGTAGAGAGAAAAATGAGACAAATAAAAAAGAGTAGAGAAAAGAGAAAACAAAATCAACAAAATGGCAGAAACAAGGAAAAAACAAGCTAACTGTAGGTCCAAGGCCGTCAGGTCACCAAAAGCAGCTTCCTGGGCTCTAAGGACCAAAAACCTGGGCCCAGCTTTCTCTTTTATAGGGCTTTGTGAAGTACATCACAGTGGTGCACTATGAGGTCAGAGCAAGAAATGGACCCATCACAGCTGGGGATAAACCACAGTGGTTTTCTCACTTTTTGAGTTCAAGGCCCCTTTACACTTAGGAAAAAGGATCCCAAAGAAATTTTTCTTTACGTGTGTTATTAGATATTGGTATTCACTTTGTTATAAATTAAAATCTATAGGATACTTCAGCGGCCTTTTTATTTCTAGTTTGAAAATGTGTAATAATTTTAAAGACCTCATAATGTCTACACTTGAAATATTCAATTCCTTTTCCTTAAATTCTGGTCTCAAAATAATGTTACAACTTAACTGACTTCATGATACTCTACAAAATGTTCTGTTGCGTAAGACACGATAAGGTACATTATGAAAGTCTATGAAGCTGAGAGAAGATTTCCCAGGAAGGTAGGTCATGAGCAGATTTCTCATCAGGAGCCTCAGAGGCCAGATGGCATGGCTCAATGTACTTGAAGTGTTGAAGGAAAGAAACCGTCAACCAAGAATCCTAGATCTAGCAAAACTTTCCTTCGAAAATGAGGGAGAAATGAAGACATTCCCAGTTAATCAAGAGTTGAGAGAGTGCTTAACCACCAGATCTGCCTGCCACAGGGAGTTCTTCAGGTTGGAGTCAAGGACCCTAGGCAGTAACTCAAAGCCTTATGAAGAAATAAAGACCTCTGGTAAAAGTAGATAGACGGGCGATGAGAAAAGCTAGTACTATTGTAACTTTGGTTTGTAGCTCCACTTTTTGTTTTCTGTTTGATTTAAGAGACTAATATATAATAAAACACACACACATACAAATCAAAAAAAAAAAATGTACCTTCCCGGGCCCTACTCCCAGATAATCTGACTTGGAAGGTCTGGAATGAGGTCTGGTAATCTAACTTTTTAAGTGCTCATTTTGAATAAGAAGAAATGTCATAAAAAAGAGAAATGGGGTGGGGGAGGCTATACATTTTTATAAAATGTGAATAAGAAAAAATATCAGAAGGAAATCCTTTAAAATGCCTGGATACCTAGATGGGATTATGAATTTTTTTTCTCTTCTCTCTTTTAAGTTTCACAAAATTTTACATTTTGTTGGGGGAAAAAAGCAGCCCCCTCTCCCCCACATTTTTGATAGAAATAGAATAATCTAAACACTTTCTTAAAGAGCCCCTGAACCCCGCTGCCGCACCTCCGTCATCCTCAGGCCCCGCCCCTCTCCTACCCTCCTGAGTCTCCCCGGCCTGGTCCATCTCCAGTCTGGTCAGCAGGCTCACAAACCACTCGAAAGACCGCTAGCCTCGGTTTATCCAGATGAAGTCCACCTATGGAGAAGGGCCCAGTTCAGAGGGGGGCCTACCTCATTCACTCATATCTGTGATCCCCAGGGCCCTGGTGTAACCACCCTGCTGTTAGCAGGGCACACATTATCGCCCCCATTTAAGGGATGGGGAGACCGAGGCTCGCAGAGGTCTTGTTTAGTCACATTAAAAATAAATCACTTGGCCACACACAGTCAATCTGTTACTTTTCTCTGCTTTCCAGGGACAGACTGCTCAAAAAGCACAGGACTGTTGGGTGAAATGCGAGCGGGGAAAGGAGTGAGGTGGAGTGGACAGAGCCCTTCCGAGCCGGCCATCCGACTTCACATCTAATCAGAGAGTGAATCAGTTATGCCTGCAATTATGCCAACAACTCAGCATCGTGGCTGCTGCTGGGGACCCATGATGGCGAGCTGTGGAAGAAATAGGTTTGGGGTGGAGAGGTGGCACTCACATGTTACTGAAAACATACTGTGTGCCAGCCCCTGCGTTTACTTGACAACTACTATGTACCAGGCTCTGTGCTTGCTTTTGCATCTGTTTTCTTCCAAGGGGGGGATCAGGATCCTGGTTGAGGGACCCTGGCCAATTTCACCTTTCAGGGTCTTGTTTCTGCAGACTAGAAGCATTACATCATTCTCTAATGATTCTGTTTGGTATGATGGAAGGGTCTTGGGGTTAGACAGGCGTAGCTCCACCACTGTGACCAGATGACCTAACACTTCTGAGCCTCAGTTTCTTCATCTCTAAAATGGGGATGAAGATCAGGATCGAATGAAATAATATATTTAAGACACCTCATAAATAGGCAGCTAAAAATGATAGTGTTTAATCTCTCCTTCATAACATACAACTTCACCCTCTTAGAGATTTTTATCTTTACAGGTTAGGATGGCAATGTTCCCAGAGCTCTGTGTGTGTGCGTGTGTTTCTTATTCTGGATAAAAAGACAGTCTGAGGGAGAGAGAGCTGAGTCTTTTGTAGCAATCTTGGTGCTTTAGAAAACCAGAACCCCGCCTCGATGAAATGCCATTGGGCATTCCGTCAGCAGGCAGAGTGTAGAAGACACCTCCCGGTGAACCAGGCCTCCCCATGGTCACGCCCTGTGTGGTGTCCTTCCACATTGGATCTGGGCTGGTCTGTGACTTGCTTTGAACAATAAAATATGGTGGAAGTGACACTGGGCCTAAGCCTTAAGAAGCACTGGAAGCTTCCACCTTTGTGCTCTGGGGGAGGCCTTGAGCCAATGTATAAGAAATTTGGTCTCTCTCTACTGTAGAGATGTTAGGCCAAACAAACCAAAATGCTGCAATTTGGAGCAGAGAAAGGTTTATTGCAGGGCCATGCAAGGAGATGGGTGGCTCATGCTCCGGGCAGCTCAGGCCCCCAAAAACCCCAAGCTCCCAAAAGAGGCTCCCCTAAGGGGTTCCGGCAAAGCATTTTTAAAGGCCAGGTGAGGGAGGGGCGTTGCAAGGTATGTGATCAGCTCATGCACAATTCTCTGATTGGTTGATGGTGAGGTAACAGGGCGCTGTCACAGGGGTTAACATTATCAATCCTTAGGTTCCAGGAGGCCTGGGCCATCAAGTAGTTAACATTTTCCATTTAGTGGGCGTTCTTCACATCTGTAAAACAACTCAGGAAATGTACATTCAATACTGTTATCTAGGTACTGAAGTACCTGGAGAGGAGCTAAAGCAGAGGATATGGGGGAAGGCCTGTCCCGGGAAGGCCCCATTGGGTCCTGCTCCATTACAGAGACAGTATAGAGAGAGCTGGTGGAAAAGGAGAGACCCTGAGAATCTATGGGAGGAGAGAAAGAAAGAGAGGAAGAGAGAGAGAGAGAGAGAGAGAGGCCCAGCGGTCCCAACTGAGGCCAGCCTTCCAGCCACCCCTCTGTCAACTGAAAAAATATGCACAACATAAAAGTTGAGAGTTATGTTTTACTTGGAGGAAATTTTTAGGACTTCGAGCCACATAGGCGGCATCTGAAATAACCCTGAGAGAACTGCTCCGAGGAGGTGAGGGGGGAGCCAGGTTATATAGGAGTTTGGCAACAAAAGGCAGGTAGTCTGAATATCAAAAGATTATTGTTAATTAAAGAAAACCAGATATCTCAAGGTAAGAAATTTAGCACTTTTCTATGCATGGGAAGATGCAAGAGTCTGGGCTCGTGGAAATCATTCCTTTGATATGCACCTCAGCTATCTGGGGCCAGTGTCCTGTGTTTTCATATCCTGAGTTTCCTCAAGGCTCACCGTGGGGAGTGACTGCAGTTTGATGGCTGCTAGATGGCAGGTATTCTTTGTTTCCTTCCTGAGTTCCCTCAGGGCTCACAAGCTCATGCAATCTCTGATGACTGTAACATCCTTTCTTTACTGATGTGGCAGGCAACATTCCATTTCTCACCTCCAAGGCACCAGCCACGTGAGTGACCCATCTTGGATGCCCCAGCCCAGTCCAGCCCCCAGATGGCTGCAGTCCCAGCCGATATCATAGGCAACGGAACTACCCTGCGATCCCAATCAACCTACAAACTCATGAGACAATAAAATGGTTGTCTAAGCCATTAACTTTTGGAGCAGTGAATCACACAGCAATAGATGATTGAAGCAATCAGCGATATTTTTGAACCTTCACTCTGTACTACACCACGGTGTCTCACTGTGAGAGATACGGAGAAACCACCCTCAGGAACTTAGTTTGGGCAAGAAGATGGCACATAGGCGAGTATAAAGACTGTGGAAGCAGCAACGTCACCAGAGCTAATTGGTTGGTAATTAGCAGGTTAATGGCTCACATCGGGGATAATGCAAGGCTGGAGCCATGGGGCAGGAAATGACTTTAAAGTCTCCCCCCACTTTGCTTCCCTCCACTCTAATGTTTGGTGGGGCTTTGAGGTCTCCTGCCTGGGAAGGGCTGGGTCCTGTCTGCCTCCTCAGCTCTGGGGGTCAGGACAAGGCCAGAAGGTGATGTGTAGCACCAAGACACTGACTCACAAAAAAATGAGTGACTGCCCTTCCCTTGAAGAAAAGGAGGGGTGCAAGTGCAGGTTGCAGGGGGGGAGAGGGGTAAGTGGTCCCCACTCTAGGCAGAGAAAGGTTGAGGGCCAGGGAGGCAGCTGGCTCATCACAGCATCTTTTTTCAAATTTTAGGGTGCCACCTGAGATTGTGGGTCCACCCAGCCTACTCCATTGATAATCTTAGCATACACAGATTTTTACAGATACTGAACCAGTTAGGACTATGTTTAGTTGTAAGTTACACAACTCCTAACAGTGGCCTATAAAAATAAAGACATTCCCTCAATCCACAGAGAACTATTGAGAGGTGACCTCACGCCCAGCACTGTTCTAGGAGTTGGGGACACAGCAGGGGAAAGCAAACTTCCTGTCCTAGAGCAAGAAGGCAGTGGGTGAGGGCAGAGGCTCGACACTGCTTGGAGTGCCCAGGGCTCTCTACCTTTGTCCTCCATTCACCCTGTGTATTGCTTTCTGCCTCCGGTCATAGGACCCCTCGGATGTCCAGGAACCTCGGCCAAGACAGGAAGCAGGAGAGAGAGGGGGCACCAGCCTCTCCTGTTCCTTTTATCAGGAAAATGAAAACTTTCCCCAAACCCCCAGCAGATTCTCATCATCAGTGGGGAGAACAGGCACACGGCTACATGAGTCCTCAGGACTAATTAATCTGGTCATTATTTTCACCTGGGCTTGCCCAGAACAACATCAGGGGTCAGTCTGCAGAGAAGAGGGAAGGATGTCGGGGTCAGGTTGTCTTGTTCCTTGCTGTCCACAGGGCGAGGCCCTGACAAAGGGACAAATATCCTATTGCAAATCTTAAGTAAATAGTAAAACCATTAAAAATGACATTGGATGCAATCCAAGATCAGGCAAAAAGTCTTTATTTACTGCTGTTTACTAAGCTCTTTTCCAAGTGCTCTGTAGGAAATGGGAGGGGTGGGAGAGAAAGGATCCAGCCTCAGGGAGCTTTCAGGCTAGCTGGAGATGACAACCACACAGACGAAACAACCTGGGACCACAAGAGAGTGAAAAGGCTTTGGTTGGATCTGAATGCACAGTACCGAATAGAGGCACAAGTAAATGCTGTCACGGTAGGAAGCACGATCACTGCCTGCCCTGCCCACACCCCTTCTGGGGAACCTGTCACAGCTCCTAATCGTGTAGTCCTATGATGTCCAGGCCCTTCCCCAACCCCAGCCATGGCTGATGGGACCAGACGTGGACCCTGAGCCCAAGGCAGCCAATCCACTGCCTGGCAGCAGGGACATGTGAGCTGAGCCACTCAGATGTTCCCTCTTGAGAATCTGAAGTAAGAGATGCAGAGATTACTGCCCAGGGTGAGAAGTCCTGACACCCAGCAGGACGTGTCAAGAGACCACAAAGGACCTCAAGAAGGGAAGGGCAGGGACTTCCCTGGCGGTCCAGTGGTTAAGACTTCACCTTCCGGGGGCTTCCCTGGTGGCGCAGTGGTTGAGAGTCTGCCTGCCAATGCAGGGGACACGGGTTCGAGCCCTGGTCTGGGAAGATCCCACATGCCGCGGAGCAACTGGGCCCGTGAGCCACAACTGCTGAGCCTGCGCGTCTGGAGCCTCTGCCCCGCAACAGGAGGGGCTGCGATAGTGAGAGGCCCGCGCACCGCCATAAAGAGTGGCCCCCGCTTGCCGCAACTAGAGAAAGCCCTCGCATGAAACGAAGACCCAACACAGCTAAAAAAATAAATAAATAAATAAAGTAGCTATTAATTAAAAAAAAAAAAAAAAAAAGACTTCACCTTCCAATGCAGTGGGTGTGGGTTTGATCCCTGGTCGGGGAGCTAAGATCCCACATGCCTCGTGACCAAAACATAAAACAGAAGCAATATTGTAACAAATTCAATAAAGACTTTTAAAAAATGGTTCACGTCAAAAAAAGTTAAAAAAAAAAAAAAAGGAAAGGGCAGCCTCACTCCTGACTTGGGTCCATCCTGACCATCAACATTCCTTTTACTAGGGCTGCTTTGAACAGGTTTTGCGTCTCGGCTTGAATGGTACGGTGTGGGAAGGCTTTGTCCTCACCCCTCATCCCTGCCTCCCCCTCTTACCCGTTCCCCAATCCATCCCCCGCCTCTGCCTTAGTCCAGGTGCCCTTCCACCAGGTGCTCCCCCTGCGTTTGCTCTCCCCTTCATTTCACTGTCCACACTGTGGACAGTGGTCTTTCCAACATGACCCTGCCATGCCCTTGCTTTACATCTTTGGCCCCTCATAGCTCAGCCTCCAGGCCTGTCTCCACCGGGCACTCCCTCCCTGGCTAGGTTCCTGACCTGCCCTCCAGCCACCCTGAGATTAGACAGTCACACCTCTGTGCCTTTGCACATGCCCAGACTTGTGCGTACAAATAAACCCTCCACCCCTGCTTCCCATGTCTCCTCCAAGGTCAAGGTCAGGGGACATCTCACCCCCACCCTGACCTTGATTCCCCTCTCCTTTGGCCATGACAGCAGTTCATGAGACCCTGTGCAGGCATCTACTTCATTGTGTTAGCACCACACTTTGTGTCCTTGTCACCTGGCACTGTGCTTGTGGGGTGGATGAATGAATGAATGAATGAATGAGTGAGTGATTCTCTAATAATAAACCTCAGCCGACTTGATAGGATTTTGTTGGGAGATTTGGGTGTGAGGAGGGGGCTTTCCTTCCTGGGAGATCAGCCTTGGTCTAGCCTGGACGAGGGAGTCAGGTTGTTTCTTGAGGCCCTCCTGCCTCCTGCCCTTAAAGACCACCCCACCTGCCTGCTCCCCTGGTGATACGGGGACAGCCTCACTGAAACTGGCCTTCTTGACCTCAACACTGAACAGAAATTCCCCAGGAGCACTTCTCTGTTTTCCTCTTCTGGAGAAGAGGCACACAGACAGAGCCCAAGAGCAGAGTGCGACGAAGCACTCAGATCTGAGAAACAGGCAGGAGATGTCAGAAGCAATCAGGGGAGAAAAGAACCTACATTATCCCCTGAGTTCACAATGCAGCCCTAACAAGCTGGAGCGCCTGTGATTTGATCTTCCCATCTTTCCCGTGTCTCCTGCAGCCCAGGATTAGCCAGTTTGGGAAAGGATGCAGTGATGTCTACACAGCTAGCCAGGGCTTCCCCGGGGACGTGTCAGGGCGATGTGTGGGGACTCCTGGGAGCCGGGTGGTCCTTCCTGGGAGGGGAGGGCATTTATCAGGCCCCCACATATGTCTGGTCATAAAGGACCTGAAGACGAAGGGCTGCAGACCCCTTCTGATGGCAGAGGGGCAACTTGGAAGAGAGTCCTCACTAGGACCCGACCACACTGGCCCCCCGATCTCAGACTGCAGCCTCCTGAACTGTGAGAAGTAAATCCTGTTGTTTATGAGCCCCCCATTCTATGGTATCATGCTATAGTAGTCCCAACGGACTAAGACAGAAATAACCAGCATCTGTTAAAACTTACTACCTGCCGAGCACTGTCTTAAGCACCTCGTGCACATTTATTTATTTAATCATGTTACCATTTCTCTATCTAATAGGTACCATTATTCTTGGTGTTCCCATTTTACAGATGAGGAAACCGAGAGCAGGGACTTTGACTCTTTTGTCCACCGTTCAACTCCAGCACCCAGAACGGCAGGAATTCAACAAACTCATCCACTAAACAGCACCAAAGTGCGCTCTAATGTGGAGCCTGGGGGCCAACAATCTCCCAGATGATGAGGTAGTGGGACCTTGGAGATGCACGGAGGCTCTGATGCCATTCAAGAGGCTCTGCCCCTCCCTCCTGCCCTCTTTCCTTCTAAACTTATTTTTCAAGGGCTTCCTATATGTAGAACATGTGCACAGAGAGGAATCAGATTTCCCTTCTGCCCCCAAGAGGGTTATAATTACAGTGTAATAAGCAGCAATAACCTACGCAGAAAAATTCCAGTAAAGTAATAAAAAACACAAAGAGAAGCAAACAATGTGCTGTAACAAGTTTGTCATCCATCCATCCATCCATCCATCCATCCATCCATTCACTTATCCAAGGAGCATGCATTGAGCTAAGCCCTGGGATGCAGGGATGAATGTGATGTAGGTCCCCCTTCTGGTGGGTGAGGTCGTGGCTGCCTCCCTCAGGGAAGCAAAGGCTTGGGGAGAGCAGCTGAGGAGAGCAGGCTCCAGGCTTGAGGTCTGCCCCCTCCATCTATCTCTGCTCTGCTCCAAGGGGCGCTTTCCCCAGAGCTGGCCCAGCCCAGAGTGCAGGCTCCAGGGCTGTGGCCTGTCGAGAAAAGCAGGTCAGTAAGACTTGTCCCCAGGCTTCGGGCTGACTGTCCCCTTTCAGTGTCCCTCTGGCCTCCCTCCCTCCCTCCCGTGGTGCCTGGCAGAGGGCCTCAGGCTCCCGGCTGGGCCACTCACTCATGCACTGAGCCATCCACACGCAGCGCGGCCATCTCTCCCCGCCGGCCCCCAGAGCTCTGCGGGGTGATTGATGGGGCTACTCTGCTCCTGGTCCCAGAGAGCTCCTTTGAATAATAACTTGGCAAAATTACTCTCTCTCTCTCTCTCTCTCTCTCTCTTTTTTTTTTTCTTTCCCTATTTCTGATTCATCGGCTCTAAGTCATTCATCTCTTTTGAGTTAGAGGAAGAAAGAAGAATGAGGAAGAGAAGGACGTGTCCCAGAGGCACAAGGGACCCTGAGCCCCACCTCCTCATTCTACAGGGGGAGCTGGAGGTGGAGCCCACCTCTGCCGTTAGGATTTCTATATTAATCCTGACCTCCGCTTGTAGAAGAGAAGCAAGTGTGGGAGGGATGGGAGGTGGGGGAGGCAGGGATCTTTCTAGGGCCCCTGAAGTTGCACCTTGAAGGCAGCTGCCCACTCTATCCACATGTAAGGCTGGTCCAGTCTGCCTGCAGGGATATTGCAGTTTGCTCATCCTTGAGGGGGCACAGGCAGAGCAGGTAGGGAAAGGAAGGAGACACGGGGGTTCGTTCAAGTGAGTTATGTCAGCTCACCAACACCAACGCTCGATCGCCTACTAGGTGCTAGGCACGGGTGTGATGCAAAGATGCATAAACCCTGTTCCTGCTCTCAAGGAGTTCACAGACATGCATAGGTGAAGCCAAGGCCCGCGACAGATGCTCTCGTGGAAGTAGGTCCCATGCAATCACACAGAGGAGGCTATTCTTCTGCGCTGAGAGGGACCAGCAAGGAAGTCTTCACAGATGAGCTGATAAAGTGTTCTGGGATCTCAATCTGAAGGCGGGGAAGCAGGCTCCAAATGTTAGGCGCCGCAGAAGCGAAGGCTTAAAGGTGTGAAATTGCACGGTGGTCGGGGAAACCCTGAGTTATATGGCGTTTTTAGAGTATGAAGGTGAGAGGGATGTTGGCAAGACACAGGAGGAAGGGCCAGTAACGATACCGGCTGCAGATCTTAATCGAGTGCTCACGCGGGGAGGCCCGTGTGCCGGTCTCAGGAGTTCTATGACTGCGATAGGACAGTTATCCAACAGGAAGGGGTGTAATCAGATCTGCAACAGTGCAGAGGATGGACCAGACCCGGAGAGACTGGAGAAAGGAAGACAGCCAGGAGGTGGATGTAACAGTCCAGGCGAGAGGCGATTGAAGGACTGAACCAAGGCCGGGCCGATGCAGGAGGGAATGGATTTGAGAAACATGTTGACAGTGCTTGGTGGCTGGCTGAAGGCTGAGGATGGGGAGATAGAGGAGTCAAGGGTACCTCATAGGCCACCAGCTGAAACAGGGATCATAGCACAGAAACATTCACGAACAACTGCCAAGCACCTATTAGATGGTAGCGCTATTCCAGGCACAGAGACACAGAGACAAATAATTCATGTCCCTTGGACGTACTTCACGGTTTTTTAAAGACAAGCTTAATCTGTATACACAGACATCCAACCAAGTTTGGGGGAATCTCAGAACTTTTTTCTTTTACCAGAAGAATAATGCACCCTTTCCCCTCCACCACACTGAAACTCCCTCCCTATTTTATTTTGTTTTCTCCAGGAGGTGACACTCACACAACTGGGATGATTCCAGGTGGCCCCATTTGTCCCGGGGTAGGATCAGGGCAGCTCCCTTGGGGCCACTGCCACGTGGCTGAGGTTGGGAGCGGGAAGCTTCCTGGAGAGTCGAGTCTTTCTCTAGCCATCTCTGCCTTTCAGCTGGAGTCTTCTTCCCCCTGGGATGGATTTCCCCATAAAATAAATGTCTTGTCTGAATTAATCTTATTTTTAAAAGGAGAAAGTCATCATATTGTAAAGACAGATCATAAAAAGACGCATCAGTCTGTCAGGAAGACTGGTTAATATGAGTATTTGTTTAGCAGAGACAGTGCACCCGAGGCAGCCTTTCTGGACCAACCTGGGGCCTGGAAGGGGCCTTTTATTTGAATACTTAGAGCATCTAGGGCCGGCAGCTTTGCATTCTGAATACGGGCACTGTAGCAGTCACACTCTGCAGAAGAGGCCGGGAGAGGCCCCCCCAGGCTGGAGGGACGGCTCCCTCAGTCCCAGCCATGCCCCAAACACTTCCATTCGAGAACTAATCAATATGAGGGATCTTTAGAAGACACCTCAGACAATCTCTCCATTTTGTTTCATTCTTTAAAAAATGACATAGGCCATAAGCATGTAGATAAAAAACGAGGAATATATGAAGTGCATGGTATAAAAATTCTATGCTGTGAAACATTACATGGGTAACACATAAACACATGAAACAGAACAGAGAACACCACAAAAGTGCTTTTGCCTTCTCCACACTTGACCACTGTGAACTGTTTGGTGTCCATCCTTCTCAATGTCTTCCAATACATTTCTATCTATTTGTCTCCCGCATGATACACATACACTGTTTGGGTTTTGTTAGATGGAATAGAAACATATCAAAACTTGGTACTTGAATTTTTTTTTAAACTAACATTCTACTTTGGGTTTCTTTTTAAAAATAAAGCTATAAAACTAATATATGTTTATCATAGAAACTTCAAAATCGATAGAGGAGTAGAAAATAAAAAGTAAGAAAGAACCCTAAAACCCAAAAAAGAAAAGCCTGTCCTTCCTTTCTCTTCATTCCCACTCCCCAGAGCAAACAGATAAAATATATTTTTGTGTATCTTTCTGGAAATGACTCTGCATGTACAGGCGTTTAAACACACATCCTTTATCTGTTCATTGAGGAAGTGAGAGCTCGGAGAGGTCACAGGGCAGATCCAAGGTCACACAGCTGACTGGGGCAGAAGCAAATGCAGAGCCGGGAGCCCCACCTTCAGAGGGCAAAGGCCTTTCCACGGCACATCTCCAGGGAGTTTGCCCAGAGCCAGTCTCAGCCGGTGTGGCTAATCCCTCCCTAACCTCCACCTTGTCTGCCAGGCGGTGACACTTCTCCATCCCGCCCACGTTCCCCCCCCCGCCCCCTGCCCCGTCCCCGTCCCCACAGCGCTGCTGCCTCGCAGTGTATTAAGGGACTGCACTTGTGCGGCTTGGCCGGGGCGGGGCCTAACGGTTTGTTTCACTAACACTGCTGTCTCTGCCAGAGCTGTCGTCACAGCAGAACAGCGTCGTGGAGCCTCCTGGCAAAGCGATTCGTTCAGTGGGCTTGTGCCTGCGCTTTTGTTCCCCAGATTACAAGTGACAGTTACAGGCAGAAGACCCTTCCCGAGGATGATTCCATTTAAGTAACTCCTTGCCCTGGTGGGAGCTGGTAGCCGGTTAGGACTCTTGCCCCTCCCTCTACAGGAGGCTATGGGGCCACAGGCCTGACCCCCAGGAGCTCACAGCTTGGTGGAGGAGGGCGGCACACACCCTGATAGCCCCACCGCTGATAGCCCCACCGCTGATCTGCAGTTCGCCTGTGTTCCCTCTCTGTTCTGTGTGTGTGTGTGTGTGTGTGTGTGTGTGTGTGTGTGTGTCGACCTTGGCCATCTTGGGCCCAGATGTGCCTACAGCATTGCCAACATCTGGGTGGAAGGAGAAAAGTCAGCCAGCCATCGGGATGCGTTTGTTTCTGGTTGATGGCAGGATGGCCCCCATCTGGGCATCTAGGAAAGATCCAGACGGACGGCCTGCGTAATCTGTATACCCACATATTTGATCCTGCCACCTATGATAATGTGAGGTGGCAGAGCCTGGACCAACAAACTCCATCCCTCCAGCCAAGCCAGGCCTGTTCTGACCTTGCAGACAGAAAAGAGGGAAGCCCAGAACCCGGACACTGGGTACAGGGATGGGAGGGGGGTGTGTGTGTGTGTGTGTGTGTGTGTGTGTATGGGGGCAGGGGGTTGGGAGGCAAGGGTTGTGCGTGCATTTGTGTGTTGGGGTAAGGGGCTGGCGGCTAGAGAAACTCTGATCTAGAAAACGAAGTCTCTGGACTTCACGGTGCTGCTTGAGTCTGGGGCTGGAGATGTTGCCTGGGGCCGGGAGCTTTGGGGTGGGGCACGGTCTTCCCTGGCTCTTCCTGATTCACTACCATTCAGCAACCAGTGTCCCTCCCAGCAAAACAAAACCTCCCGAGATCGCTGGTTCCGCAGTGCCCTCCAGTGGGCAAGCAGAATATGTCTGGAGAGAAAGCCTTCGCCACACGTGGTTACAAGTCACACGTGTGGATCCTTCAGGCATTTTAGAATCGAGGTTCAAGTTCCTCCACGTGCTTGCATGCCCTTTGGAAGGTAAGGTTCTAAATGAACAGTTGGCTGTTTGTATAGAGGAGTGGGAGACCGGTAGAAGCCTGTAAAGAGAGAGCGAGGGACTGAGGACGGGGGCACCAGTGTTTTAGGGCAGTGTGGACAGAGACGGGGCGAAATGTGAAATAATGGTGACTCGTGTGTGTGTGTGTGTGTGTGTGTGTGTGTGTGTGAAGTCCTGTGCTAAACAGACTCTGCCCTGCCAACTCCCCCCGTGACTTTGCTATATCCTCTTTAGATACCCCAGCCCATCAGGACCCCTTAGCTTACCTCTCTCTACCCTCCATAGAGTGACAGTTGTTTTTTGTTCTTGTTCTTGTTTTTGTTTTTCCAAGCCTTCCCAAGTCTGATTACGAGGGGAAAACACACACTCAACAGGAGGAAATGGGTTCCAAGAGTGTTGCCAGTTAAGCTGGGAACAACTTCTCTTGGTCTGAGTTTCTCCACGTGAGTTGGGCGCCTATCCCAGGCTGGTTGGAAATTAAACGCGATCATGCACAAGTGCCCCAACCCAAGGCCTCCCAGATATGCTGGCTCCCAGCCCCAGGAGAGGCTCCCTGAGCCCAGTTCTCCGTCCTCCTGCCCTCCATACGGCACGTGGTTGCCTCCTTCACCCCAGAGCTGACAGCTGGGTCCCACTCTTCCTCTTGTATTCTTCCCCCTGCTCCTCCCACATCTTGAATACGACGTCCTGTGTCCCGTCTTTTCTCTGTCTCAGTCCTCACTCTGCGTTGCACCCTCTGCCCCAAGATGCACTTCAACATCCTCATCCACCATCCCCTTTGCTTGCTGCTTCTTTTTGAAGAGAACTTCTGCCACCGACTTTGTTTCATTGTCATCCGCAAGATGACTCCAAGGGCCCTCTCTGCTCGTCCTCTGCACTCCCCTCACCGGCTGCATCCCAGCCGCCCTCCCCCTTGGATGCCCAGCCCTTTATAACGGGTGTCACCATCATGGTTGTCACCAGCTTCTTTACCTTGTTCTACGCCAAGGACTTCCAACCCACAGAAAAGAAAGGTGCAATCTACAATCCCAGACTCGAGCAGAGGAGAGGGCAGGGTTGAGGGGCCAGCGCCCACGATGGGGACAGGGCAGGGTGCCAGCCACCTTGTCCTGGGGCTTGAAGGGGCACTCACACTGTCAGCCAGCCGTATTCACCCAGTACCTCCATCTGACCAGCGCCGTAGACAGGAAAGATGGCTATCTTGAGCTGCTCGAGCTGGGTAGGCCCTGTGCACGGCATAGACGAGTTATCGTATAGCCATCGTCTAATGGAAGTCTCACAACCACCCCAGGAGCTGGACCTTATATTTACAGAAGGTCAATGAATCCCAGGGCAGCATGGCTGTCCTTGGTCTCTGAACTCACGCCCTTCTGTGCCTCACGGTGTCTGCTCAGCCTAGTTGGGGACACAAGCCATGCACACATGGCAAGACCACTGAGACCAAAGAGTCAAGGGTTGAGTGAGTGGATCAGATGGCAAATGCTACTGATATACAGGGAAGGCTGGAGCACACGGAGCCACTTCCTGGGACGGTGGGGCTTGGGCGAGGTCTTGGAAGAGGGGTGAGACTCAAAGGGGAGGTGAAGGAAGTCACCCTAAGAAGGGAGTAGCATGAGACAAAGGTGGGAGGCTGGAGTTTGTGGGGCACGATGTGACTGCCCGGCTGGAGCAGAGCATCCTTGAATGGGTGCAACAGCGGGTAGGACTGGATACGCACTGAGGCCAGGACGTGAAGACTCTGGAATGCCCAGCTAGGGAATGGGGGCAGGGAGAGGGTACTGGAGCAGGGCATGATGAGATGAAAAGAGCATTTCAGGGAGGGGAGTCAGAGGACTGAAGGGACAGGGCAGAGACTGGCATCTAGGAGACCCATGAGGCCTGAGCGTCCACAGCTCTGTGCCTGCAATGGGACAGGTTTGTGAGATACTGATCCCGCCAGCTCTAGGGCAATTGGTACATCCAGGTGGGCACCTCTGTGCTCAAGAAGTTTCCTCCATTCTCCCAGAGGTGGCAAAAAAATGTTGTCATTTTCCCGGTGTGCCGTGATGGGGAGAAGACTGGCCAGTTCTGCCCCACACCCCTGCCACAATGCAGGCCAGAAACGGCGGGGCCTGATCTACCATGTTGGATTCATGAGCTGACAATCCTTTATCCTTAAAGGATTCTCTGTCCCTAAAGGATTCAGGCCATCCCAGCTTGTTCTCTATTGTTTCATATGCCACAATTAGCCCACTTTTCCTTTGGCTCAAGATCTCAGCCACTGTTAAAATGCAAATGGCCCTAGGAGAGACACCACATTTTATTTCACACATCACTGAACTTGAGTAGTGTGGTGGTGCAGGAGGGAAGGAGAGGTTCCGTAAGGGATGCCCACCTGAGAGAGCCCTGGCCCTTCTTCCTCAGAGTCACTGCCCCCCCCGCCTTCCCCCACACAGGGGTAAGAAAGGAGAGAATGGGACATCAGAGTGGGAGGGAGAAGGAGGCACTGTGGAGGTTTTCGCTCTCTCCAAGACAGCGTGTTCCAGACAGTCCTCCCATTTCTGGGACACTCTCTTAAGGAAATCATCCAAAGGAAGGGGAAAACAAAACTATGTGCTCATGCATATTAATTGCGGCTTTACTTATGATAGTGGAGAATTGGGAATAAACAAAATGTCCGGTAGTAGGGGCATGGTTAAATAATTTACGGCAAACCACTGTATCATTCATTACGTAGCCATTAAATACTACTAGTACTGGTACTACTACTACTATTCAATTTATGGTGCAATTACTACTACTACTATTACTACTTCTGCTACTACTATTAAATTTATTGAGCAGTTACTACTACTACCACTACTACCACCTCTACTACTATTAGTACGACTTCTACTACTGCTAAATTTACTGAGCAGTTATTAAGCTCCAGCCCTTGTTCTAAGTGCTGTACAGATGATCTCTCACCCAATCCTCACAACAATCCTATGAGGTAGGCACTTAGTAGTATCCATATTTTTCAGATGAGGAGATAGAAGCAAAGCAATGTGCCCAAGGTTCTATAGCTATTATGGGATAGAGTAAAAGACTCAACTCAAACAGCACAATTGAAGCTTAAGCTATAGAAATTAAAAAGTATAAACCACAAATTCTTTAACTCAAACCTCGGTATACGATTAAAGTTGAAATCAGAGGCCGTGTGCTTCAGCTGCAATGAGAAACCTTGGAAGAAATTTGAGGTAACAAAGTTGTTGACTCAAGTGGCTTTGAGAATGCAAAGCAGTGGGTTAGCTGTTACCCTTTGCTTACACAGATTAGGAAGAAGCAAACAGCAAATATTTATATACCAGTAACTGGAAACTTTAAATTAAATCTAAACTTTTCCCTTAGGCTGTCATCATAAAAGCAAGTTTCTTATGAATTAATATACTTAAAAGCATTTAGAACAAAGTCAATGCTATATAAATATTTGCTTTAATTGTTATTTACAAGAAAGGGCAAGAAGCTTTACTACAACATTCTAGGGTTTAATTGTTCTCTTCCAAAGACTGTTGACTGGTGCTTCAAGGCTTTGGATGTTTCTTATAGTAAACTATATGTGTTTGAATGTTTTTTGTAGAAAACTGTGTCTGATTACTTGAACTTATAAACTACGTTTAGCATAGGAATTTGAATTTACTCATGGCAACCTTGTGATAATTAACCAGCCAAATAAGATCTAGTTCCAGTGAACTCAACAGTATAAAAAAACCTCACCAATTCTCTTGAAGTTAGAAACATATCTAGAGGTATTCCTCCTTATATAAGATCTTCCGCAAGTAAAACATAACAAAACAAAATAATGACTAACAGATTAACTTTAAACATAGTACAAAACCTCAGTATTCCACAGAGATGTCCCATGAGGACTAGTAAATAACCCAGAGAAACATGTTATCATGCAATGCTTAGTAAAAAATGTAGGATACAACACTTGCTGGGTGGGGAGGGGAGACTGCAGGGACTGGGGGGAGGATGTTTAAACATTCCAATTTAATGAACGCATAAAAGAAGGGACCATCCGCAAAAGAATTCATACATGCCAAGCTGTATAATCTTTATCTTAGACCACTTTCTAAACTTTTTGATTGCTACCTCATCAGGAAACATATTGAGCACACACCCCCCCAATTAATATATATGTTTGTTCACATGTTCGTTTCTACTTACAGATTACGTCTATTAAAAATCTATGCTTGAGTAAAAGGAACCATATTACTCTCTCACCTTGAACAACTAGAAATATAAGCAAGATATATCAAACAATGGTTTCCAGACATTGGTCAACAGGTCATGTAGGACTGTCATTACTGAGGGAGGAAACACTGATGTGAGCCTTACAATTGCCTGGTGTCAGCCTCACTGAATTGAGGAGATGGGAATTGGAGATCAGGGAGCCAGGACAGCTAGAACGTGCCAGGCACAAAACTAGAAAAAGGGCAACTGCAGAGAGGAAGAGAGACTGAAGGAAGAAGAGAAAGAGGAAGGGAGGATGAGGGCTCACTAGCTCTGGAAATCTGCATAAAGTTCCCCCTCAGTCTTTGGCTGAGTGTTAATCTGTACACATGTGAAAGAAAATTACCAGAAAACATGAGGCTTCACAGTACCTGGAGCTCAAACAGAGCTGGCAATCGTTTGTGTTCCACCATCAAGAGTGCAGAGACCTTCTAATATACAAGGCAGTAGGATGAGTCCTCAGAGGTGCAGCACCTTAGCCCTGGGGCTGAATTAGCCCCACAATAAAGGCTGCTCTGGACTCACCCTAACAGAAGTTAAAAGCAAGTCTTGCAAGTATCCAAATCATCCTAAACAATGTCACTGTGCACCAGAGCAAAGTACAGTACTATTTAAAGAAATACCACAAAATCCAGAACACAACATGCAATTCACAGTACCTGCCACCCAGTAAAAGATTATCAAGCATGTAAAGAAACAGGAACATATGATTCATACCTAGGAGAAAATTAGTAATTAGAAACAGACCCAGAAATGACAGAGATGATGGACTTAGACAAAGATGTTACAGCAAACATTATAAATGTGCTTGAGAATGTAAAAACAAAACAAAGCAGCTATGATGAGAAGAGGAATGGAAGACATAAAAGATACCCAAATGGAACTTCTAGAGAAGAACAACACAATAAGAGAAATGAAAAATACAATGGATAGGATTAATAGCTATTCTAGGTCCTTTGGTTTTTCCCTACACATTTTAGAATAAGCTTCTTGATATCTATTTTTAAAAACCTGCTGGGACTTTTATTAGGATGGGAAGGATAGATAAGTTACTGCAGAAGAAAAGATGAGTGAACTTGAAGACATAGCAATAGAAACTATCTGAAATGAGGCACAGATTGAGAGGAAAAACCAACAACAACCATACTCACAATAACCTGTGAGATATCAAACAGTCCAAGATCTGTGTAACTGAAGTGACAGGAAGGAGAAGTGGAGACAGAAAAAAAATATGTAAAGAGAGAATGGCTGAAGTTTATCCAAATTTGATGGTAACTATAAGCCCAGATGTCCAAGAAGTTTGATGAACTTCAAGTACAAGAAATATAAAAAAACTGTTTCTCAGAAATGTTTTGTAGTTTTTAGTATACAGATCTTGCCCACATTTTGCTAAATTTATCCTTAAGTATTTCATGGTTCTTAAAATTCTATTTAAAGGTTTTCAAATACTAATTATTTGTTGTTTGTAAATAGAAATAGAATTGACTTTTGCATATTGACCTTATAACCTGGACCTTGTTGAACTCACCATGAGACTGATCTAAATAAAGAGCTAGAACTATAAAACTTCCGGGAGAAAACATACGAGTAAATACTCATGACTTTAGGTGAGGCAAAGGTTTTAGTTAGGACACAAAAAGCATGAAGAATAAGAGAAAGAAATCTGATAAATTGGACATCATTAAAATTTCAAAATTTTGTTCTTCAACAGACAGGTGAAGTAAATGAAAAGACAAACCACAGACTGGGAGAATATATTTATAAAATGTACACCTGGTAATGGACCTGTTTCCAGAATATATGAAGAACTCTTATAATTTAATAAAAAGAAGAAAAATATCTGGATTTAAAGAGCAGACAAAATATGTGAACAGACACTTTACAAAGAAGGCATACATACAAACAGCAAATAAGACCATGAAAATATCTTCAACATCATAATTAATTAGGGAACTGCAAATTAAGAGCATATTGAGATATCCCTATACACCCACTAGAATGGTTAAAATTAAAAAGACTGCCAACATCAAGTGTTGATGACTTGGTGCTTTGTGACCACCCAGAGGGATGGGATAGGGAGGGTGGGAGGGAGGCTCAAGAGGGAGGGAATATGGGGATATATGTATATGTATAGCTGATTCACTTTGTTATGCAGCAGAAACGAATACAACATTGTAAAGCAATTATACTCCAATAAAGATGTAAAGAAAAAAACGTTGATGAGGTTGTGGAGCAACTGGAACTCCACTGCTGATGGAAATACAAAGTGGTACAGTCATTTGGGAAAAATAATTCGACAGTTTATAAAACTTAGCACATACCATACTACCCAGCAATCCCAATTCTAAGTCTTTACCCAAGAGAAGAGGAAACATATGTCCACACAGAGACTTTCATAGTCAAAAACGGCTAAAAAGTGGAAATAACTCTAACATCCATCAGCAACTGAGTGGAAAAACAGATTTGGTATATCCAGAAAATGGAACACTTCTCAGCAACAAAAAGGAATTAAGTACTTAACTGAAACATGCAACAGCATGGATAAATCTCAAAGGTATTATGTTTAGTAAAAGAAGTTAGAAAAGACTACATACATATTATATGATTCCATTTTTATGAAATTCTAGAAAAGGAAAAACTATAGTGATCGAAAGCAGATCAGTGGTTGCCAGGAGCTGCAAGTGGAGAGAGGGTATTGACGCAAAGTGAGATGAGGGAGATTTTGGGGGTAATAGAAATGTCCCATGTTTTGATTATGGTGATGGTTATACAACTGGACACACTTGTCAAAATGCCATTGTATTTATTGGACACTTAAATTGATGAATTTTATTGTATGTAAATTATCCCTCAAAAAAACTTAAAAAAAAAAAGTGTGACTACAAATCATCTTAGAATCAGGTTAAAATGTACCTTCCCGGGCCCTACAGTCACCCGTGTGTTCAAGGGCTTATTGAACCAGGGAACCAGTTGTTCTGATTAACTCCAGGCACTACATGGCTACACACTTGTCTAACTGGAAAATGCACAGCCCCAATTCTGTGCAGGGACGACGCAAAGCAGAGTGTGATACATCTTTCTGGAGCATCAAATTTATTAACTAGAATTGGAAGAACCAAGGAGTCCTTGGAACAAGAACTATCCCCCTCCCCCACCAACACGGAAGACAGAAGAGTAGGGGAGGGGAGACGTGCCCCGGGAATGACAGTCCAGTCTCTGAAGTTTCACCCAGGTGGGGGTTGAGGGGCAGACCTGCAGCCACGGTGGCCTCGCTTTCGGTCGCCCGGGCTGCTCCGGACCATCCTCTGAGCTGGCCAGGGTCTTGGATACGATGCTTCTGAAGGCCGTGCAGAGAACACACTCATCTTCCACTGGACTGGGCCCCAGGGAGCGCGGCGGCCTGACCTTCCTGCCTCGGTCATCCATGGGGTTCACATGGGCTCACTTTATTATGACGCCTCATGCTGGGCAGCTTGCAACAAAGATGTTTCAAAATAAAGTTCCAGATTCTCCCAGCCACCCCTTGCTTGTTCTGGCTGTGGCCAGAGAGAGTGGATGAGGACACACTCTCAGGCTGCCCAGTGTGGGAGGACCTTCCAGTGTTGGACACACCCAGGGGGCAGCTGGTTCCCTCTGGGGCTCCAATCCTGCTGCTGCTGGAGGTGGATGTCCCAGTGCCACACTGGGGGGCTGGGCTGGGGGTGGCAGTCCTCGACTCCAGGCTGGGTGGGGGACAGGCAGACTCACCGGTCTTCTGCCCTGCCTGCTGGTCTTCCTGCAGCTGCACATTTTTTCCGTGGTAGAGCCACCTGGTTTGCAGGGAGGACACCACAGGGCCTGGAGAAGGCTCACGTTCACTGCCACAGAGGTCCCCGCAAGAGAAGGGCTTCAGAGTTATGATGGAGACCTCCACCTTGGGTTTCTTGGAGCTCACACTGCCTGTCCCAGTGTCCTGGATCATCTGGTCGCAAGTCAAGCCCGGAGTCCTCACCGTTGTCACCTCCCGCTCCTCTGCACAGGGTGGCTGGAGTGGCTCCTTCTGGCCCATGTTGACCCATGGATGCCTCATGAGGTCAGGCAAGGTGCCTCTGTCACTGGGGTTGAGGACAATCATTTTTTGTAATAGATCCCTTATCTCCAAAGACAGATAAGGTGGGATGGGGTATTGCCCTCGTAGGATTTGCTTCAGCAGCTCCTGCAAGTCTTTTCCCACAAAGGGCTGGGACCCAGTTACCATGGCGTAGAGCACTACTCCCAGGCTCCACACGTCCATCGCAGGGCCGCTGTACCTCTGCCCCAGCAAGAGTTCCGGGGCAGCATAAGGGGCTGTGCCGCAGCTCATGTCCGGTTGGCCAGTGTCATCACACTTTTTGCTGAGGCCAAAGTCTGTAAGTTTGATATTCATGTGGGAATCAAAGAGGAGGTTCATTGGCTTCAGGTCCCGGTGCACGATGCCCCTCTGGTGGCAGTGCTGCAGGGCGGAGAGCAGCTGCCGGAACAGGCCTCGGGCCTCCAACTCTGTCATACGGCCATGGGTCTTCAAATAGCGGTACATGTTCCCCCCCCTGAGGTACTCCATCACCACGAAAAATGTCTTCTCTGTGTCAATCACCCCCAGCAGTTTGACAATATTGGGGTGATCGAGAGCCTTCATACCGTACACGTCCCGGAAAAGTGCCTGGGCACTTGAGAAGCTCTGATACCGTTTTTTAACGACCTTGAGAGCCACCTGTGTCCCGGTCAGAATGTGCCAGGCCAACTTCACTTTACCGAAGGTGCCTTCACCAATGGTGCGGAGGATCTCGAAGTCATCAATATGAATCTGCTCGTCAGCAGAGTTGGCTGTGAGGCCCGGCATCATGGTGATCTGCTAACTACACTGACTGACAGCACTACCTAGCAACACTAACTAACAATGCTAACTGTACCAACAGCGCTAACTAGTACTAACTACACTAACTATGCTAATAAACTATTAACTCTACCAACAATACTCACTATGCCAACAGCGCTAACTAGTACTAACTACACTAACTATGCTAATAAACTATTAACTCTACCAGCTGTGCTAACTATACCAACAATACTGACTATGCTAACTGTAGAGAGAAAAATGAGACAAATAAAAAAGAGTAGAGAAAAGAGAAAACAAAATCAACAAAATGGCAGAAACAAGGAAAAAACAAGCTAACTGTAGGTCCAAGGCCGTCAGGTCACCAAAAGCAGCTTCCTGGGCTCTAAGGACCAAAAACCTGGGCCCAGCTTTCTCTTTTATAGGGCTTTGTGAAGTACATCACAGTGGTGCACTATGAGGTCAGAGCAAGAAATGGACCCATCACAGCTGGGGATAAACCACAGTGGTTTTCTCACTTTTTGAGTTCAAGGCCCCTTTACACTTAGGAAAAAGGATCCCAAAGAAATTTTTCTTTACGTGTGTTATTAGATATTGGTATTCACTTTGTTATAAATTAAAATCTATAGGATACTTCAGCGGCCTTTTTATTTCTAGTTTGAAAATGTGTAATAATTTTAAAGACCTCATAATGTCTACACTTGAAATATTCAATTCCTTTTCCTTAAATTCTGGTCTCAAAATAATGTTACAACTTAACTGACTTCATGATACTCTACAAAATGTTCTGTTGCGTAAGACACGATAAGGTACATTATGAAAGTCTATGAAGCTGAGAGAAGATTTCCCAGGAAGGTAGGTCATGAGCAGATTTCTCATCAGGAGCCTCAGAGGCCAGATGGCATGGCTCAATGTACTTGAAGTGTTGAAGGAAAGAAACCGTCAACCAAGAATCCTAGATCTAGCAAAACTTTCCTTCGAAAATGAGGGAGAAATGAAGACATTCCCAGTTAATCAAGAGTTGAGAGAGTGCTTAACCACCAGATCTGCCTGCCACAGGGAGTTCTTCAGGTTGGAGTCAAGGACCCTAGGCAGTAACTCAAAGCCTTATGAAGAAATAAAGACCTCTGGTAAAAGTAGATAGACGGGCGATGAGAAAAGCTAGTACTATTGTAACTTTGGTTTGTAGCTCCACTTTTTGTTTTCTGTTTGATTTAAGAGACTAATATATAATAAAACACACACACATACAAATCAAAAAAAAAAAATGTACCTTCCCGGGCCCTACTCCCAGATAATCTGACTTGGAAGGTCTGGAATGAGGTCTGGTAATCTAACTTTTTAAGTGCTCATTTTGAATAAGAAGAAATGTCATAAAAAAGAGAAATGGGGTGGGGGAGGCTATACATTTTTATAAAATGTGAATAAGAAAAAATATCAGAAGGAAATCCTTTAAAATGCCTGGATACCTAGATGGGATTATGAATTTTTTTTCTCTTCTCTCTTTTAAGTTTCACAAAATTTTACATTTTGTTGGGGGAAAAAAGCAGCCCCCTCTCCCCCACATTTTTGATAGAAATAGAATAATCTAAACACTTTCTTAAAGAGCCCCTGAACCCCGCTGCCGCACCTCCGTCATCCTCAGGCCCCGCCCCTCTCCTACCCTCCTGAGTCTCCCCGGCCTGGTCCATCTCCAGTCTGGTCAGCAGGCTCACAAACCACTCGAAAGACCGCTAGCCTCGGTTTATCCAGATG
The DNA here is from genome assembly GCF_028023285.1 of Balaenoptera ricei. Lineage (NCBI taxonomy): Eukaryota > Metazoa > Chordata > Mammalia > Artiodactyla > Balaenopteridae > Balaenoptera > Balaenoptera ricei. The sequence continues at coordinate 67,588,038 of NC_082640.1, forward strand.
AAGTCCACCTATGGAGAAGGGCCCAGTTCAGAGGGGGGCCTACCTCATTCACTCATATCTGTGATCCCCAGGGCCCTGGTGTAACCACCCTGCTGTTAGCAGGGCACACATTATCGCCCCCATTTAAGGGATGGGGAGACCGAGGCTCGCAGAGGTCTTGTTTAGTCACATTAAAAATAAATCACTTGGCCACACACAGTCAATCTGTTACTTTTCTCTGCTTTCCAGGGACAGACTGCTCAAAAAGCACAGGACTGTTGGGTGAAATGCGAGCGGGGAAAGGAGTGAGGTGGAGTGGACAGAGCCCTTCCGAGCCGGCCATCCGACTTCACATCTAATCAGAGAGTGAATCAGTTATGCCTGCAATTATGCCAACAACTCAGCATCGTGGCTGCTGCTGGGGACCCATGATGGCGAGCTGTGGAAGAAATAGGTTTGGGGTGGAGAGGTGGCACTCACATGTTACTGAAAACATACTGTGTGCCAGCCCCTGCGTTTACTTGACAACTACTATGTACCAGGCTCTGTGCTTGCTTTTGCATCTGTTTTCTTCCAAGGGGGGGATCAGGATCCTGGTTGAGGGACCCTGGCCAATTTCACCTTTCAGGGTCTTGTTTCTGCAGACTAGAAGCATTACATCATTCTCTAATGATTCTGTTTGGTATGATGGAAGGGTCTTGGGGTTAGACAGGCGTAGCTCCACCACTGTGACCAGATGACCTAACACTTCTGAGCCTCAGTTTCTTCATCTCTAAAATGGGGATGAAGATCAGGATCGAATGAAATAATATATTTAAGACACCTCATAAATAGGCAGCTAAAAATGATAGTGTTTAATCTCTCCTTCATAACATACAACTTCACCCTCTTAGAGATTTTTATCTTTACAGGTTAGGATGGCAATGTTCCCAGAGCTCTGTGTGTGTGCGTGTGTTTCTTATTCTGGATAAAAAGACAGTCTGAGGGAGAGAGAGCTGAGTCTTTTGTAGCAATCTTGGTGCTTTAGAAAACCAGAACCCCGCCTCGATGAAATGCCATTGGGCATTCCGTCAGCAGGCAGAGTGTAGAAGACACCTCCCGGTGAACCAGGCCTCCCCATGGTCACGCCCTGTGTGGTGTCCTTCCACATTGGATCTGGGCTGGTCTGTGACTTGCTTTGAACAATAAAATATGGTGGAAGTGACACTGGGCCTAAGCCTTAAGAAGCACTGGAAGCTTCCACCTTTGTGCTCTGGAGGAGGCCTTGAGCCAATGTATAAGAAATTTGGTCTCTCTCTACTGTAGAGATGTTAGGCCAAACAAACCAAAATGCTGCAATTTGGAGCAGAGAAAGGTTTATTGCAGGGCCATGCAAGGAGATGGGTGGCTCATGCTCCGGGCAGCTCAGGCCCCCAAAAACCCCAAGCTCCCAAAAGAGGCTCCCCTAAGGGGTTCCGGCAAAGCATTTTTAAAGGCCAGGTGAGGGAGGGGCGTTGCAAGGTATGTGATCAGCTCATGCACAATTCTCTGATTGGTTGATGGTGAGGTAACAGGGCGCTGTCACAGGGGTTAACATTATCAATCCTTAGGTTCCAGGAGGCCTGGGCCATCAAGTAGTTAACATTTTCCATTTAGTGGGCGTTCTTCACATCTGTAAAACAACTCAGGAAATGTACATTCAATACTGTTATCTAGGTACTGAAGTACCTGGAGAGGAGCTAAAGCAGAGGATATGGGGGAAGGCCTGTCCCGGGAAGGCCCCATTGGGTCCTGCTCCATTACAGAGACAGTATAGAGAGAGCTGGTGGAAAAGGAGAGACCCTGAGAATCTATGGGAGGAGAGAAAGAAAGAGAGGAAGAGAGAGAGAGAGAGAGAGAGAGGCCCAGCGGTCCCAACTGAGGCCAGCCTTCCAGCCACCCCTCTGTCAACTGAAAAAATATGCACAACATAAAAGTTGAGAGTTATGTTTTACTTGGAGGAAATTTTTAGGACTTCGAGCCACATAGGCGGCATCTGAAATAACCCTGAGAGAACTGCTCCGAGGAGGTGAGGGGGGAGCCAGGTTATATAGGAGTTTGGCAACAAAAGGCAGGTAGTCTGAATATCAAAAGATTATTGTTAATTAAAGAAAACCAGATATCTCAAGGTAAGAAATTTAGCACTTTTCTATGCATGGGAAGATGCAAGAGTCTGGGCTCGTGGAAATCATTCCTTTGATATGCACCTCAGCTATCTGGGGCCAGTGTCCTGTGTTTTCATATCCTGAGTTTCCTCAAGGCTCACCGTGGGGAGTGACTGCAGTTTGATGGCTGCTAGATGGCAGGTATTCTTTGTTTCCTTCCTGAGTTCCCTCAGGGCTCACAAGCTCATGCAATCTCTGATGACTGTAACATCCTTTCTTTACTGATGTGGCAGGCAACATTCCATTTCTCACCTCCAAGGCACCAGCCACGTGAGTGACCCATCTTGGATGCCCCAGCCCAGTCCAGCCCCCAGATGGCTGCAGTCCCAGCCGATATCATAGGCAACGGAACTACCCTGCGATCCCAATCAACCTACAAACTCATGAGACAATAAAATGGTTGTCTAAGCCATTAACTTTTGGAGCAGTGAATCACACAGCAATAGATGATTGAAGCAATCAGCGATATTTTTGAACCTTCACTCTGTACTACACCACGGTGTCTCACTGTGAGAGATACGGAGAAACCACCCTCAGGAACTTAGTTTGGGCAAGAAGATGGCACATAGGCGAGTATAAAGACTGTGGAAGCAGCAACGTCACCAGAGCTAATTGGTTGGTAATTAGCAGGTTAATGGCTCACATCGGGGATAATGCAAGGCTGGAGCCATGGGGCAGGAAATGACTTTAAAGTCTCCCCCCACTTTGCTTCCCTCCACTCTAATGTTTGGTGGGGCTTTGAGGTCTCCTGCCTGGGAAGGGCTGGGTCCTGTCTGCCTCCTCAGCTCTGGGGGTCAGGACAAGGCCAGAAGGTGATGTGTAGCACCAAGACACTGACTCACAAAAAAATGAGTGACTGCCCTTCCCTTGAAGAAAAGGAGGGGTGCAAGTGCAGGTTGCAGGGGGGGAGAGGGGTAAGTGGTCCCCACTCTAGGCAGAGAAAGGTTGAGGGCCAGGGAGGCAGCTGGCTCATCACAGCATCTTTTTTCAAATTTTAGGGTGCCACCTGAGATTGTGGGTCCACCCAGCCTACTCCATTGATAATCTTAGCATACACAGATTTTTACAGATACTGAACCAGTTAGGACTATGTTTAGTTGTAAGTTACACAACTCCTAACAGTGGCCTATAAAAATAAAGACATTCCCTCAATCCACAGAGAACTATTGAGAGGTGACCTCACGCCCAGCACTGTTCTAGGAGTTGGGGACACAGCAGGGGAAAGCAAACTTCCTGTCCTAGAGCAAGAAGGCAGTGGGTGAGGGCAGAGGCTCGACACTGCTTGGAGTGCCCAGGGCTCTCTACCTTTGTCCTCCATTCACCCTGTGTATTGCTTTCTGCCTCCGGTCATAGGACCCCTCGGATGTCCAGGAACCTCGGCCAAGACAGGAAGCAGGAGAGAGAGGGGGCACCAGCCTCTCCTGTTCCTTTTATCAGGAAAATGAAAACTTTCCCCAAACCCCCAGCAGATTCTCATCATCAGTGGGGAGAACAGGCACACGGCTACATGAGTCCTCAGGACTAATTAATCTGGTCATTATTTTCACCTGGGCTTGCCCAGAACAACATCAGGGGTCAGTCTGCAGAGAAGAGGGAAGGATGTCGGGGTCAGGTTGTCTTGTTCCTTGCTGTCCACAGGGCGAGGCCCTGACAAAGGGACAAATATCCTATTGCAAATCTTAAGTAAATAGTAAAACCATTAAAAATGACATTGGATGCAATCCAAGATCAGGCAAAAAGTCTTTATTTACTGCTGTTTACTAAGCTCTTTTCCAAGTGCTCTGTAGGAAATGGGAGGGGTGGGAGAGAAAGGATCCAGCCTTAGGGAGCTTTCAGGCTAGCTGGAGATGACAACCACACAGACGAAACAACCTGGGACCACAAGAGAGTGAAAAGGCTTTGGTTGGATCTGAATGCACAGTACCGAATAGAGGCACAAGTAAATGCTGTCACGGTAGGAAGCACGATCACTGCCTGCCCTGCCCACACCCCTTCTGGGGAACCTGTCACAGCTCCTAATCGTGTAGTCCTATGATGTCCAGGCCCTTCCCCAACCCCAGCCATGGCTGATGGGACCAGACGTGGACCCTGAGCCCAAGGCAGCCAATCCACTGCCTGGCAGCAGGGACATGTGAGCTGAGCCACTCAGATGTTCCCTCTTGAGAATCTGAAGTAAGAGATGCAGAGATTACTGCCCAGGGTGAGAAGTCCTGACACCCAGCAGGACGTGTCAAGAGACCACAAAGGACCTCAAGAAGGGAAGGGCAGGGACTTCCCTGGCGGTCCAGTGGTTAAGACTTCACCTTCCGGGGGCTTCCCTGGTGGCGCAGTGGTTGAGAGTCTGCCTGCCAATGCAGGGGACACGGGTTCGAGCCCTGGTCTGGGAAGATCCCACATGCCGCGGAGCAACTGGGCCCGTGAGCCACAACTGCTGAGCCTGCGCGTCTGGAGCCTCTGCCCCGCAACAGGAGGGGCTGCGATAGTGAGAGGCCCGCGCACCGCCATGAAGAGTGGCCCCCGCTTGCCGCAACTAGAGAAAGCCCTCGCATGAAACGAAGACCCAACACAGCTAAAAAAATAAATAAATAAATAAAGTAGCTATTAATTAAAAAAAAAAAAAAAAGACTTCACCTTCCAATGCAGTGGGTGTGGGTTTGATCCCTGGTCGGGGAGCTAAGATCCCACATGCCTCGTGACCAAAACATAAAACAGAAGCAATATTGTAACAAATTCAATAAAGACTTTTAAAAAATGGTTCACGTCAAAAAAAGTTAAAAAAAAAAAAAAAGGAAAGGGCAGCCTCACTCCTGACTTGGGTCCATCCTGACCATCAACATTCCTTTTACTAGGGCTGCTTTGAACAGGTTTTGCTTCTCGGCTTGAATGGTACGGTGTGGGAAGGCTTTGTCCTCACCCCCTCATCCCTGCCTCCCCCTCTTACCCGTTCCCCAATCCATCCCCCGCCTCTGCCTTAGTCCAGGTGCCCTTCCACCAGGTGCTCCCCCTGCGTTTGCTCTCCCCTTCATTTCACTGTCCACACTGTGGACAGTGGTCTTTCCAACATGACCCTGCCATGCCCTTGCTTTACATCTTTGGCCCCTCATAGCTCAGCCTCCAGGCCTGTCTCCACCGGGCACTCCCTCCCTGGCTAGGTTCCTGACCTGCCCTCCAGCCACCCTGAGATTAGACAGTCACACCTCTGTGCCTTTGCACATGCCCAGACTTGTGCGTACAAATAAACCCTCCACCCCTGCTTCCCATGTCTCCTCCAAGGTCAAGGTCAGGGGGCATCTCACCCCCACCCTGACCTTGATTCCCCTCTCCTTTGGCCATGACAGCAGTTCATGAGACCCTGTGCAGGCATCTACTTCATTGTGTTAGCACCACACTTTGTGTCCTTGTCACCTGGCACTGTGCTTGTGGGGTGGATGAATGAATGAATGAATGAATGAGTGAGTGATTCTCTAATAATAAACCTCAGCCGACTTGATAGGATTTTGTTGGGAGATTTGGGTGTGAGGAGGGGGCTTTCCTTCCTGGGAGATCAGCCTTGGTCTAGCCTGGACGAGGGAGTCAGGTTGTTTCTTGAGGCCCTCCTGCCTCCTGCCCTTAAAGACCACCCCACCTGCCTGCTCCCCTGGTGATACGGGGACAGCCTCACTGAAACTGGCCTTCTTGACCTCAACACTGAACAGAAATTCCCCAGGAGCACTTCTCTGTTTTCCTCTTCTGGAGAAGAGGCACACAGACAGAGCCCAAGAGCAGAGTGCGACGAAGCACTCAGATCTGAGAAACAGGCAGGAGATGTCAGAAGCAATCAGGGGAGAAAAGAACCTACATTATCCCCTGAGTTCACAATGCAGCCCTAACAAGCTGGAGCGCCTGTGATTTGATCTTCCCATCTTTCCCGTGTCTCCTGCAGCCCAGGATTAGCCAGTTTGGGAAAGGATGCAGTGATGTCTACACAGCTAGCCAGGGCTTCCCCGGGGACGTGTCAGGGCGATGTGTGGGGACTCCTGGGAGCCGGGTGGTCCTTCCTGGGAGGGGAGGGCATTTATCAGGCCCCCACATATGTCTGGTCATAAAGGACCTGAAGACGAAGGGCTGCAGACCCCTTCTGATGGCAGAGGGGCAACTTGGAAGAGAGTCCTCACTAGGACCCGACCACACTGGCCCCCCGATCTCAGACTGCAGCCTCCTGAACTGTGAGAAGTAAATCCTGTTGTTTATGAGCCCCCCATTCTATGGTATCATGCTATAGTAGTCCCAACGGACTAAGACAGAAATAACCAGCATCTGTTAAAACTTACTACCTGCCGAGCACTGTCTTAAGCACCTCGTGCACATTTATTTATTTAATCATGTTACCATTTCTCTATCTAATAGGTACCATTATTCTTGGTGTTCCCATTTTACAGATGAGGAAACCGAGAGCAGGGACTTTGACTCTTTTGTCCACCGTTCAACTCCAGCACCCAGAACGGCAGGAATTCAACAAACTCATCCACTAAACAGCACCAAAGTGCGCTCTAATGTGGAGCCTGGGGGCCAACAATCTCCCAGATGATGAGGTAGTGGGACCTTGGAGATGCACGGAGGCTCTGATGCCATTCAAGAGGCTCTGCCCCTCCCTCCTGCCCTCTTTCCTTCTAAACTTATTTTTCAAGGGCTTCCTATATGTAGAACATGTGCACAGAGAGGAATCAGATTTCCCTTCTGCCCCCAAGAGGGTTATAATTACAGTGTAATAAGCAGCAATAACCTACGCAGAAAAATTCCAGTAAAGTAATAAAAAACACAAAGAGAAGCAAACAATGTGCTGTAACAAGTTTGTCATCCATCCATCCATCCATCCATCCATCCATCCATTCACTTATCCAAGGAGCATGCATTGAGCTAAGCCCTGGGATGCAGGGATGAATGTGATGTAGGTCCCCCTTCTGGTGGGTGAGGTCGTGGCTGCCTCCCTCAGGGAAGCAAAGGCTTGGGGAGAGCAGCTGAGGAGAGCAGGCTCCAGGCTTGAGGTCTGCCCCCTCCATCTATCTCTGCTCTGCTCCAAGGGGCGCTTTCCCCAGAGCTGGCCCAGCCCAGAGTGCAGGCTCCAGGGCTGTGGCCTGTCGAGAAAAGCAGGTCAGTAAGACTTGTCCCCAGGCTTCGGGCTGACTGTCCCCTTTCAGTGTCCCTCTGGCCTCCCTCCCTCCCTCCCGTGGTGCCTGGCAGAGGGCCTCAGGCTCCCGGCTGGGCCACTCACTCATGCACTGAGCCATCCACACGCAGCGCGGCCATCTCTCCCCGCCGGCCCCCAGAGCTCTGCGGGGTGATTGATGGGGCTACTCTGCTCCTGGTCCCAGAGAGCTCCTTTGAATAATAACTTGGCAAAATTACTCTCTCTCTCTCTCTCTCTCTCTCTCTTTTTTTTTTTCTTTCCCTATTTCTGATTCATCGGCTCTAAGTCATTCATCTCTTTTGAGTTAGAGGAAGAAAGAAGAATGAGGAAGAGAAGGACGTGTCCCAGAGGCACAAGGGACCCTGAGCCCCACCTCCTCATTCTACAGGGGGAGCTGGAGGTGGAGCCCACCTCTGCCGTTAGGATTTCTATATTAATCCTGACCTCCGCTTGTAGAAGAGAAGCAAGTGTGGGAGGGATGGGAGGTGGGGGAGGCAGGGATCTTTCTAGGGCCCCTGAAGTTGCACCTTGAAGGCAGCTGCCCACTCTATCCACATGTAAGGCTGGTCCAGTCTGCCTGCAGGGATATTGCAGTTTGCTCATCCTTGAGGGGGCACAGGCAGAGCAGGTAGGGAAAGGAAGGAGACACGGGGGTTCGTTCAAGTGAGTTATGTCAGCTCACCAACACCAACGCTCGATCGCCTACTAGGTGCTAGGCACGGGTGTGATGCAAAGATGCATAAACCCTGTTCCTGCTCTCAAGGAGTTCACAGACATGCATAGGTGAAGCCAAGGCCCGCGACAGATGCTCTCGTGGAAGTAGGTCCCATGCAATCACACAGAGGAGGCTATTCTTCTGCGCTGAGAGGGACCAGCAAGGAAGTCTTCACAGATGAGCTGATAAAGTGTTCTGGGATCTCAATCTGAAGGCGGGGAAGCAGGCTCCAAATGTTAGGCGCCGCAGAAGCGAAGGCTTAAAGGTGTGAAATTGCACGGTGGTCGGGGAAACCCTGAGTTATATGGCGTTTTTAGAGTATGAAGGTGAGAGGGATGTTGGCAAGACACAGGAGGAAGGGCCAGTAACGATACCGGCTGCAGATCTTAATCGAGTGCTCACGCGGGGAGGCCCGTGTGCCGGTCTCAGGAGTTCTATGACTGCGATAGGACAGTTATCCAACAGGAAGGGGTGTAATCAGATCTGCAACAGTGCAGAGGATGGACCAGACCCGGAGAGACTGGAGAAAGGAAGACAGCCAGGAGGTGGATGTAACAGTCCAGGCGAGAGGCGATTGAAGGACTGAACCAAGGCCGGGCCGATGCAGGAGGGAATGGATTTGAGAAACATGTTGACAGTGCTTGGTGGCTGGCTGAAGGCTGAGGATGGGGAGATAGAGGAGTCAAGGGTACCTCATAGGCCACCAGCTGAAACAGGGATCATAGCACAGAAACATTCACGAACAACTGCCAAGCACCTATTAGATGGTAGCGCTATTCCAGGCACAGAGACACAGAGACAAATAATTCATGTCCCTTGGACGTACTTCACGGTTTTTTAAAGACAAGCTTAATCTGTATACACAGACATCCAACCAAGTTTGGGGGAATCTCAGAACTTTTTTCTTTTACCAGAAGAATAATGCACCCTTTCCCCTCCACCACACTGAAACTCCCTCCCTATTTTATTTTGTTTTCTCCAGGAGGTGACACTCACACAACTGGGATGATTCCAGGTGGCCCCATTTGTCCCAGGGTAGGATCAAGGCAGCTCCCTTGGGGCCACTGCCACGTGGCTGAGGTTGGGAGCGGGAAGCTTCCTGGAGAGTCGAGTCTTTCTCTAGCCATCTCTGCCTTTCAGCTGGAGTCTTCTTCCCCCTGGGATGGATTTCCCCATAAAATAAATGTCTTGTCTGAATTAATCTTATTTTTAAAAGGAGAAAGTCATCATATTGTAAAGACAGATCATAAAAAGACGCATCAGTCTGTCAGGAAGACTGGTTAATATGAGTATTTGTTTAGCAGAGACAGTGCACCCGAGGCAGCCTTTCTGGACCAACCTGGGGCCTGGAAGGGGCCTTTTATTTGAATACTTAGAGCATCTAGGGCCGGCAGCTTTGCATTCTGAATACGGGCACTGTAGCAGTCACACTCTGCAGAAGAGGCCGGGAGAGGCCCCCCCAGGCTGGAGGGACGGCTCCCTCAGTCCCAGCCATGCCCCAAACACTTCCATTCGAGAACTAATCAATATGAGGGATCTTTAGAAGACACCTCAGACAATCTCTCCATTTTGTTTCATTCTTTAAAAAATGACATAGGCCATAAGCATGTAGATAAAAAACGAGGAATATATGAAGTGCATGGTATAAAAATTCTATGCTGTGAAACATTACATGGGTAACACATAAACACATGAAACAGAACAGAGAACACCACAAAAGTGCTTTTGCCTTCTCCACACTTGACCACTGTGAACTGTTTGGTGTCCATCCTTCTCAATGTCTTCCAATACATTTCTATCTATTTGTCTCCCGCATGATACACATACACTGTTTGGGTTTTGTTAGATGGAATAGAAACATATCAAAACTTGGTACTTGAATTTTTTTTTAAACTAACATTCTACTTTGGGTTTCTTTTTAAAAATAAAGCTATAAAACTAATATATGTTTATCATAGAAACTTCAAAATCGATAGAGGAGTAGAAAATAAAAAGTAAGAAAGAACCCTAAAACCCAAAAAAGAAAAGCCTGTCCTTCCTTTCTCTTCATTCCCACTCCCCAGAGCAAACAGATAAAATATATTTTTGTGTATCTTTCTGGAAATGACTCTGCATGTACAGGCGTTTAAACACACATCCTTTATCTGTTCATTGAGGAAGTGAGAGCTCGGAGAGGTCACAGGGCAGATCCAAGGTCACACAGCTGACTGGGGCAGAAGCAAATGCAGAGCCGGGAGCCCCACCTTCAGAGGGCAAAGGCCTTTCCACGGCACATCTCCAGGGAGTTTGCCCAGAGCCAGTCTCAGCCGGTGTGGCTAATCCCTCCCTAACCTCCACCTTGTCTGCCAGGCGGTGACACTTCTCCATCCCGCCCACGTTCCCCCCCCCCGCCCCCTGCCCCGTCCCCGTCCCCACAGCGCTGCTGCCTCGCAGTGTATTAAGGGACTGCACTTGTGCGGCTTGGCCGGGGCGGGGCCTAACGGTTTGTTTCACTAACACTGCTGTCTCTGCCAGAGCTGTCGTCACAGCAGAACAGCGTCGTGGAGCCTCCTGGCAAAGCGATTCGTTCAGTGGGCTTGTGCCTGCGCTTTTGTTCCCCAGATTACAAGTGACAGTTACAGGCAGAAGACCCTTCCCGAGGATGATTCCATTTAAGTAACTCCTTGCCCTGGTGGGAGCTGGTAGCCGGTTAGGACTCTTGCCCCTCCCTCTACAGGAGGCTATGGGGCCACAGGCCTGACCCCCAGGAGCTCACAGCTTGGTGGAGGAGGGCGGCACACACCCTGATAGCCCCACCGCTGATAGCCCCACCGCTGATCTGCAGTTCGCCTGTGTTCCCTCTCTGTTCTGTGTGTGTGTGTGTGTGTGTGTGTGTGTGTGTGTGTGTGTCGACCTTGGCCATCTTGGGCCCAGATGTGCCTACAGCATTGCCAACATCTGGGTGGAAGGAGAAAAGTCAGCCAGCCATCGGGATGCGTTTGTTTCTGGTTGATGGCAGGATGGCCCCCATCTGGGCATCTAGGAAAGATCCAGACGGACGGCCTGCGTAATCTGTATACCCACATATTTGATCCTGCCACCTATGATAATGTGAGGTGGCAGAGCCTGGACCAACAAACTCCATCCCTCCAGCCAAGCCAGGCCTGTTCTGACCTTGCAGACAGAAAAGAGGGAAGCCCAGAACCCGGACACTGGGTACAGGGATGGGAGGGGTGTGTGTGTGTGTGTGTGTGTGTGTATGGGGGCAGGGGGTTGGGAGGCAAGGGTTGTGCGTGCATTTGTGTGTTGGGGTAAGGGGCTGGCGGCTAGAGAAACTCTGATCTAGAAAACGAAGTCTCTGGACTTCACGGTGCTGCTTGAGTCTGGGGCTGGAGATGTTGCCTGGGGCCGGGAGCTTTGGGGTGGGGCACGGTCTTCCCTGGCTCTTCCTGATTCACTACCATTCAGCAACCAGTGTCCCTCCCAGCAAAACAAAACCTCCCGAGATCGCTGGTTCCGCAGTGCCCTCCAGTGGGCAAGCAGAATATGTCTGGAGAGAAAGCCTTCGCCACACGTGGTTACAAGTCACACGTGTGGATCCTTCAGGCATTTTAGAATCGAGGTTCAAGTTCCTCCACGTGCTTGCATGCCCTTTGGAAGGTAAGGTTCTAAATGAACAGTTGGCTGTTTGTATAGAGGAGTGGGAGACCGGTAGAAGCCTGTAAAGAGAGAGCGAGGGACTGAGGATGGGGGCACCAGTGTTTTAGGGCAGTGTGGACAGAGACGGGGCGAAATGTGAAATAATGGTGACTCGTGTGTGTGTGTGTGTGTGTGTGTGTGTGAAGTCCTGTGCTAAACAGACTCTGCCCTGCCAACTCCCCCCGTGACTTTCCTATATCCTCTTTAGATACCCCAGCCCATCAGGACCCCTTAGCTTACCTCTCTCTACCCTCCATAGAGTGACAGTTGTTTTTTGTTCTTGTTCTTGTTTTTGTTTTTCCAAGCCTTCCCAAGTCTGATTACGAGGGGAAAACACACACTCAACAGGAGGAAATGGGTTCCAAGAGTGTTGCCAGTTAAGCTGGGAACAACTTCTCTTGGTCTGAGTTTCTCCACGTGAGTTGGGCGCCTATCCCAGGCTGGTTGGAAATTAAACGCGATCATGCACAAGTGCCCCAACCCAAGGCCTCCCAGATATGCTGGCTCCCAGCCCCAGGAGAGGCTCCCTGAGCCCAGTTCTCCGTCCTCCTGCCCTCCATACGGCACGTGGTTGCCTCCTTCACCCCAGAGCTGACAGCTGGGTCCCACTCTTCCTCTTGTATTCTTCCCCCTGCTCCTCCCACATCTTGAATACGACGTCCTGTGTCCCGTCTTTTCTCTGTCTCAGTCCTCACTCTGCGTTGCACCCTCTGCCCCAAGATGCACTTCAACATCCTCATCCACCATCCCCTTTGCTTGCTGCTTCTTTTTGAAGAGAACTTCTGCCACCGACTTTGTTTCATTGTCATCCGCAAGATGACTCCAAGGGCCCTCTCTGCTCGTCCTCTGCACTCCCCTCACCGGCTGCATCCCAGCCGCCCTCCCCCTTGGATGCCCAGCCCTTTATAACGGGTGTCACCATCATGGTTGTCACCAGCTTCTTTACCTTGTTCTACGCCAAGGACTTCCAACCCACAGAAAAGAAAGGTGCAATCTACAATCCCAGACTCGAGCAGAGGAGAGGGCAGGGTTGAGGGGCCAGCGCCCACGATGGGGACAGGGCAGGGTGCCAGCCACCTTGTCCTGGGGCTTGAAGGGGCACTCACACTGTCAGCCAGCCGTATTCACCCAGTACCTCCATCTGACCAGCGCCGTAGACAGGAAAGATGGCTATCTTGAGCTGCTCGAGCTGGGTAGGCCCTGTGCACGGCATAGACGAGTTATCGTATAGCCATCGTCTAATGGAAGTCTCACAACCACCCCAGGAGCTGGACCTTATATTTACAGAAGGTCAATGAATCCCAGGGCAGCATGGCTGTCCTTGGTCTCTGAACTCACGCCCTTCTGTGCCTCACGGTGTCTGCTCAGCCTAGTTGGGGACACAAGCCATGCACACATGGCAAGACCACTGAGACCAAAGAGTCAAGGGTTGAGTGAGTGGATCAGATGGCAAATGCTACTGATATACAGGGAAGGCTGGAGCACACGGAGCCACTTCCTGGGACGGTGGGGCTTGGGCGAGGTCTTGGAAGAGGGGTGAGACTCAAAGGGGAGGTGAAGGAAGTCACCCTAAGAAGGGAGTAGCATGAGACAAAGGTGGGAGGCTGGAGTTTGTGGGGCACGATGTGACTGCCCGGCTGGAGCAGAGCATCCTTGAATGGGTGCAACAGCGGGTAGGACTGGATACGCACTGAGGCCAGGACGTGAAGACTCTGGAATGCCCAGCTAGGGAATGGGGGCAGGGAGAGGGTACTGGAGCAGGGCATGATGAGATGAAAAGAGCATTTCAGGGAGGGGAGTCAGAGGACTGAAGGGACAGGGCAGAGACTGGCATCTAGGAGACCCATGAGGCCTGAGCGTCCACAGCTCTGTGCCTGCAATGGGACAGGTTTGTGAGATACTGATCCCGCCAGCTCTAGGGCAATTGGTACATCCAGGTGGGCACCTCTGTGCTCAAGAAGTTTCCTCCATTCTCCCAGAGGTGGCAAAAAAATGTTGTCATTTTCCCGGTGTGCCGTGATGGGGAGAAGACTGGCCAGTTCTGCCCCACACCCCTGCCACAATGCAGGCCAGAAACGGCGGGGCCTGATCTACCATGTTGGATTCATGAGCTGACAATCCTTTATCCTTAAAGGATTCTCTGTCCCTAAAGGATTCAGGCCATCCCAGCTTGTTCTCTATTGTTTCATATGCCACAATTAGCCCACTTTTCCTTTGGCTCAAGATCTCAGCCACTGTTAAAATGCAAATGGCCCTAGGAGAGACACCACATTTTATTTCACACATCACTGAACTTGAGTAGTGTGGTGGTGCAGGAGGGAAGGAGAGGTTCCGTAAGGGATGCCCACCTGAGAGAGCCCTGGCCCTTCTTCCTCAGAGTCACTGCCCCCCCCGCCTTCCCCCACACAGGGGTAAGAAAGGAGAGAATGGGACATCAGAGTGGGAGGGAGAAGGAGGCACTGTGGAGGTTTTCGCTCTCTCCAAGACAGCGTGTTCCAGACAGTCCTCCCATTTCTGGGACACTCTCTTAAGGAAATCATCCAAAGGAAGGGGAAAACAAAACTATGTGCTCATGCATATTAATTGCGGCTTTACTTATGATAGTGGAGAATTGGGAATAAACAAAATGTCCGGTAGTAGGGGCATGGTTAAATAATTTACGGCAAACCACTGTATCATTCATTACGTAGCCATTAAATACTACTAGTACTGGTACTACTACTACTATTCAATTTATGGTGCAATTACTACTACTACTATTACTACTTCTGCTACTACTATTAAATTTATTGAGCAGTTACTACTACTACCACTACTACCACCTCTACTACTATTAGTACGACTTCTACTACTGCTAAATTTACTGAGCAGTTATTAAGCTCCAGCCCTTGTTCTAAGTGCTGTACAGATGATCTCTCACCCAATCCTCACAACAATCCTATGAGGTAGGCACTTAGTAGTATCCATATTTTTCAGATGAGGAGATAGAAGCAAAGCAATGTGCCCAAGGTTCTATAGCTATTATGGGATAGAGTAAAAGACTCAACTCAAACAGCACAATTGAAGCTTAAGCTATAGAAATTAAAAAGTATAAACCACAAATTCTTTAACTCAAACCTCGGTATACGATTAAAGTTGAAATCAGAGGCCGTGTGCTTCAGCTGCAATGAGAAACCTTGGAAGAAATTTGAGGTAACAAAGTTGTTGACTCAAGTGGCTTTGAGAATGCAAAGCAGTGGGTTAGCTGTTACCCTTTGCTTACACAGATTAGGAAGAAGCAAACAGCAAATATTTATATACCAGTAACTGGAAACTTTAAATTAAATCTAAACTTTTCCCTTAGGCTGTCATCATAAAAGCAAGTTTCTTATGAATTAATATACTTAAAAGCATTTAGAACAAAGTCAATGCTATATAAATATTTGCTTTAATTGTTATTTACAAGAAAGGGCAAGAAGCTTTACTACAACATTCTAGGGTTTAATTGTTCTCTTCCAAAGACTGTTGACTGGTGCTTCAAGGCTTTGGATGTTTCTTATAGTAAACTATATGTGTTTGAATGTTTTTTGTAGAAAACTGTGTCTGATTACTTGAACTTATAAACTACGTTTAGCATAGGAATTTGAATTTACTCATGGCAACCTTGTGATAATTAACCAGCCAAATAAGATCTAGTTCCAGTGAACTCAACAGTATAAAAAAACCTCACCAATTCTCTTGAAGTTAGAAACATATCTAGAGGTATTCCTCCTTATATAAGATCTTCCGCAAGTAAAACATAACAAAACAAAATAATGACTAACAGATTAACTTTAAACATAGTACAAAACCTCAGTATTCCACAGAGATGTCCCATGAGGACTAGTAAATAACCCAGAGAAACATGTTATCATGCAATGCTTAGTAAAAAATGTAGGATACAACACTTGCTGGGTGGGGAGGGGAGACTGCAGGGACTGGGGGGAGGATGTTTAAACATTCCAATTTAATGAACGCATAAAAGAAGGGACCATCCGCAAAAGAATTCATACATGCCAAGCTGTATAATCTTTATCTTAGACCACTTTCTAAACTTTTTGATTGCTACCTCATCAGGAAACATATTGAGCACACACCCCCCCAATTAATATATATGTTTGTTCACATGTTCGTTTCTACTTACAGATTACGTCTATTAAAAATCTATGCTTGAGTAAAAGGAACCATATTACTCTCTCACCTTGAACAACTAGAAATATAAGCAAGATATATCAAACAATGGTTTCCAGACATTGGTCAACAGGTCATGTAGGACTGTCATTACTGAGGGAGGAAACACTGATGTGAGCCTTACAATTGCCTGGTGTCAGCCTCACTGAATTGAGGAGATGGGAATTGGAGATCAGGGAGCCAGGACAGCTAGAACGTGCCAGGCACAAAACTAGAAAAAGGGCAACTGCAGAGAGGAAGAGAGACTGAAGGAAGAAGAGAAAGAGGAAGGGAGGATGAGGGCTCACTAGCTCTGGAAATCTGCATAAAGTTCCCCCTCAGTCTTTGGCTGAGTGTTAATCTGTACACATGTGAAAGAAAATTACCAGAAAACATGAGGCTTCACAGTACCTGGAGCTCAAACAGAGCTGGCAATCGTTTGTGTTCCACCATCAAGAGTGCAGAGACCTTCTAATATACAAGGCAGTAGGATGAGTCCTCAGAGGTGCAGCACCTTAGCCCTGGGGCTGAATTAGCCCCACAATAAAGGCTGCTCTGGACTCACCCTAACAGAAGTTAAAAGCAAGTCTTGCAAGTATCCAAATCATCCTAAACAATGTCACTGTGCACCAGAGCAAAGTACAGTACTATTTAAAGAAATACCACAAAATCCAGAACACAACATGCAATTCACAGTACCTGCCACCCAGTAAAAGATTATCAAGCATGTAAAGAAACAGGAACATATGATTCATACCTAGGAGAAAATTAGTAATTAGAAACAGACCCAGAAATGACAGAGATGATGGACTTAGACAAAGATGTTACAGCAAACATTATAAATGTGCTTGAGAATGTAAAAACAAAACAAAGCAGCTATGATGAGAAGAGGAATGGAAGACATAAAAGATACCCAAATGGAACTTCTAGAGAAGAACAACACAATAAGAGAAATGAAAAATACAATGGATAGGATTAATAGCTATTCTAGGTCCTTTGGTTTTTCCCTACACATTTTAGAATAAGCTTCTTGATATCTATTTTTAAAAACCTGCTGGGACTTTTATTAGGATGGGAAGGATAGATAAGTTACTGCAGAAGAAAAGATGAGTGAACTTGAAGACATAGCAATAGAAACTATCTGAAATGAGGCACAGATTGAGAGGAAAAACCAACAACAACCATACTCACAATAACCTGTGAGATATCAAACAGTCCAAGATCTGTGTAACTGAAGTGACAGGAAGGAGAAGTGGAGACAGAAAAAAAATATGTAAAGAGAGAATGGCTGAAGTTTATCCAAATTTGATGGTAACTATAAGCCCAGATGTCCAAGAAGTTTGATGAACTTCAAGTACAAGAAATATAAAAAAACTGTTTCTCAGAAATGTTTTGTAGTTTTTAGTATACAGATCTTGCCCACATTTTGCTAAATTTATCCTTAAGTATTTCATGGTTCTTAAAATTCTATTTAAAGGTTTTCAAATACTAATTATTTGTTGTTTGTAAATAGAAATAGAATTGACTTTTGCATATTGACCTTATAACCTGGACCTTGTTGAACTCACCATGAGACTGATCTAAATAAAGAGCTAGAACTATAAAACTTCCGGGAGAAAACATACGAGTAAATACTCATGACTTTAGGTGAGGCAAAGGTTTTAGTTAGGACACAAAAAGCATGAAGAATAAGAGAAAGAAATCTGATAAATTGGACATCATTAAAATTTCAAAATTTTGTTCTTCAACAGACAGGTGAAGTAAATGAAAAGACAAACCACAGACTGGGAGAATATATTTATAAAATGTACACCTGGTAATGGACCTGTTTCCAGAATATATGAAGAACTCTTATAATTTAATAAAAAGAAGAAAAATATCTGGATTTAAAGAGCAGACAAAATATGTGAACAGACACTTTACAAAGAAGGCATACATACAAACAGCAAATAAGACCATGAAAATATCTTCAACATCATAATTAATTAGGGAACTGCAAATTAAGAGCATATTGAGATATCCCTATACACCCACTAGAATGGTTAAAATTAAAAAGACTGCCAACATCAAGTGTTGATGACTTGGTGCTTTGTGACCACCCAGAGGGATGGGATAGGGAGGGTGGGAGGGAGGCTCAAGAGGGAGGGAATATGGGGATATATGTATATGTATAGCTGATTCACTTTGTTATGCAGCAGAAACGAATACAACATTGTAAAGCAATTATACTCCAATAAAGATGTAAAGAAAAAAACGTTGATGAGGTTGTGGAGCAACTGGAACTCCACTGCTGATGGAAATACAAAGTGGTACAGTCATTTGGGAAAAATAATTCGACAGTTTATAAAACTTAGCACATACCATACTACCCAGCAATCCCAATTCTAAGTCTTTACCCAAGAGAAGAGGAAACATATGTCCACACAGAGACTTTCATAGTCAAAAACGGCTAAAAAGTGGAAATAACTCTAACATCCATCAGCAACTGAGTGGAAAAACAGATTTGGTATATCCAGAAAATGGAACACTTCTCAGCAACAAAAAGGAATTAAGTACTTAACTGAAACATGCAACAGCATGGATAAATCTCAAAGGTATTATGTTTAGTAAAAGAAGTTAGAAAAGACTACATACATATTATATGATTCCATTTTTATGAAATTCTAGAAAAGGAAAAACTATAGTGATCGAAAGCAGATCAGTGGTTGCCAGGAGCTGCAAGTGGAGAGAGGGTATTGACGCAAAGTGAGATGAGGGAGATTTTGGGGGTAATAGAAATGTCCCATGTTTTGATTATGGTGATGGTTATACAACTGGACACACTTGTCAAAATGCCATTGTATTTATTGGACACTTAAATTGATGAATTTTATTGTATGTAAATTATCCCTCAAAAAAACTTAAAAAAAAAAAGTGTGACTACAAATCATCTTAGAATCAGGTTAAAATGTACCTTCCCGGGCCCTACAGTCACCCGTGTGTTCAAGGGCTTATTGAACCAGGGAACCAGTTGTTCTGATTAACTCCAGGCACTACATGGCTACACACTTGTCTAACTGGAAAATGCACAGCCCCAATTCTGTGCAGGGACGACGCAAAGCAGAGTGTGATACATCTTTCTGGAGCATCAAATTTATTAACTAGAATTGGAAGAACCAAGGAGTCCTTGGAACAAGAACTATCCCCCTCCCCCACCAACACGGAAGACAGAAGAGTAGGGGAGGGGAGACGTGCCCCGGGAATGACAGTCCAGTCTCTGAAGTTTCACCCAGGTGGGGGTTGAGGGGCAGACCTGCAGCCACGGTGGCCTCGCTTTCGGTCGCCCGGGCTGCTCCGGACCATCCTCTGAGCTGGCCAGGGTCTTGGATACGATGCTTCTGAAGGCCGTGCAGAGAACACACTCATCTTCCACTGGACTGGGCCCCAGGGAGCGCGGCGGCCTGACCTTCCTGCCTCGGTCATCCATGGGGTTCACATGGGCTCACTTTATTATGACGCCTCATGCTGGGCAGCTTGCAACAAAGATGTTTCAAAATAAAGTTCCAGATTCTCCCAGCCACCCCTTGCTTGTTCTGGCTGTGGCCAGAGAGAGTGGATGAGGACACACTCTCAGGCTGCCCAGTGTGGGAGGACCTTCCAGTGTTGGACACACCCAGGGGGCAGCTGGTTCCCTCTGGGGCTCCAATCCTGCTGCTGCTGGAGGTGGATGTCCCAGTGCCACACTGGGGGGCTGGGCTGGGGGTGGCAGTCCTCGACTCCAGGCTGGGTGGGGGACAGGCAGACTCACCGGTCTTCTGCCCTGCCTGCTGGTCTTCCTGCAGCTGCACATTTTTTCCGTGGTAGAGCCACCTGGTTTGCAGGGAGGACACCACAGGGCCTGGAGAAGGCTCACGTTCACTGCCACAGAGGTCCCCGCAAGAGAAGGGCTTCAGAGTTATGATGGAGACCTCCACCTTGGGTTTCTTGGAGCTCACACTGCCTGTCCCAGTGTCCTGGATCATCTGGTCGCAAGTCAAGCCCGGAGTCCTCACCGTTGTCACCTCCCGCTCCTCTGCACAGGGTGGCTGGAGTGGCTCCTTCTGGCCCATGTTGACCCATGGATGCCTCATGAGGTCAGGCAAGGTGCCTCTGTCACTGGGGTTGAGGACAATCATTTTTTGTAATAGATCCCTTATCTCCAAAGACAGATAAGGTGGGATGGGGTATTGCCCTCGTAGGATTTGCTTCAGCAGCTCCTGCAAGTCTTTTCCCACAAAGGGCTGGGACCCAGTTACCATGGCGTAGAGCACTACTCCCAGGCTCCACACGTCCATCGCAGGGCCGCTGTACCTCTGCCCCAGCAAGAGTTCCGGGGCAGCATAAGGGGCTGTGCCGCAGCTCATGTCCGGTTGGCCAGTGTCATCACACTTTTTGCTGAGGCCAAAGTCTGTAAGTTTGATATTCATGTGGGAATCAAAGAGGAGGTTCATTGGCTTCAGGTCCCGGTGCACGATGCCCCTCTGGTGGCAGTGCTGCAGGGCGGAGAGCAGCTGCCGGAACAGGCCTCGGGCCTCCAACTCTGTCATACGGCCATGGGTCTTCAAATAGCGGTACATGTTCCCCCCCCTGAGGTACTCCATCACCACGAAAAATGTCTTCTCTGTGTCAATCACCCCCAGCAGTTTGACAATATTGGGGTGATCGAGAGCCTTCATACCGTACACGTCCCGGAAAAGTGCCTGGGCACTTGAGAAGCTCTGATACCGTTTTTTAACGACCTTGAGAGCCACCTGTGTCCCGGTCAGAATGTGCCAGGCCAACTTCACTTTACCGAAGGTGCCTTCACCAATGGTGCGGAGGATCTCGAAGTCATCAATATGAATCTGCTCGTCAGCAGAGTTGGCTGTGAGGCCCGGCATCATGGTGATCTGCTAACTACACTGACTGACAGCACTACCTAGCAACACTAACTAACAATGCTAACTGTACCAACAGCGCTAACTAGTACTAACTACACTAACTATGCTAATAAACTATTAACTCTACCAACAATACTCACTATGCCAACAGCGCTAACTAGTACTAACTACACTAACTATGCTAATAAACTATTAACTCTACCAGCTGTGCTAACTATACCAACAATACTGACTATGCTAACTGTAGAGAGAAAAATGAGACAAATAAAAAAGAGTAGAGAAAAGAGAAAACAAAATCAACAAAATGGCAGAAACAAGGAAAAAACAAGCTAACTGTAGGTCCAAGGCCGTCAGGTCACCAAAAGCAGCTTCCTGGGCTCTAAGGACCAAAAACCTGGGCCCAGCTTTCTCTTTTATAGGGCTTTGTGAAGTACATCACAGTGGTGCACTATGAGGTCAGAGCAAGAAATGGACCCATCACAGCTGGGGATAAACCACAGTGGTTTTCTCACTTTTTGAGTTCAAGGCCCCTTTACACTTAGGAAAAAGGATCCCAAAGAAATTTTTCTTTACGTGTGTTATTAGATATTGGTATTCACTTTGTTATAAATTAAAATCTATAGGATACTTCAGCGGCCTTTTTATTTCTAGTTTGAAAATGTGTAATAATTTTAAAGACCTCATAATGTCTACACTTGAAATATTCAATTCCTTTTCCTTAAATTCTGGTCTCAAAATAATGTTACAACTTAACTGACTTCATGATACTCTACAAAATGTTCTGTTGCGTAAGACACGATAAGGTACATTATGAAAGTCTATGAAGCTGAGAGAAGATTTCCCAGGAAGGTAGGTCATGAGCAGATTTCTCATCAGGAGCCTCAGAGGCCAGATGGCATGGCTCAATGTACTTGAAGTGTTGAAGGAAAGAAACCGTCAACCAAGAATCCTAGATCTAGCAAAACTTTCCTTCGAAAATGAGGGAGAAATGAAGACATTCCCAGTTAATCAAGAGTTGAGAGAGTGCTTAACCACCAGATCTGCCTGCCACAGGGAGTTCTTCAGGTTGGAGTCAAGGACCCTAGGCAGTAACTCAAAGCCTTATGAAGAAATAAAGACCTCTGGTAAAAGTAGATAGACGGGCGATGAGAAAAGCTAGTACTATTGTAACTTTGGTTTGTAGCTCCACTTTTTGTTTTCTGTTTGATTTAAGAGACTAATATATAATAAAACACACACACATACAAATCAAAAAAAAAAAATGTACCTTCCCGGGCCCTACTCCCAGATAATCTGACTTGGAAGGTCTGGAATGAGGTCTGGTAATCTAACTTTTTAAGTGCTCATTTTGAATAAGAAGAAATGTCATAAAAAAGAGAAATGGGGTGGGGGAGGCTATACATTTTTATAAAATGTGAATAAGAAAAAATATCAGAAGGAAATCCTTTAAAATGCCTGGATACCTAGATGGGATTATGAATTTTTTTTCTCTTCTCTCTTTTAAGTTTCACAAAATTTTACATTTTGTTGGGGGAAAAAAGCAGCCCCCTCTCCCCCACATTTTTGATAGAAATAGAATAATCTAAACACTTTCTTAAAGAGCCCCTGAACCCCGCTGCCGCACCTCCGTCATCCTCAGGCCCCGCCCCTCTCCTACCCTCCTGAGTCTCCCCGGCCTGGTCCATCTCCAGTCTGGTCAGCAGGCTCACAAACCACTCGAAAGACCGCTAGCCTCGGTTTATCCAGATGAAGTCCACCTATGGAGAAGGGCCCAGTTCAGAGGGGGGCCTACCTCATTCACTCATATCTGTGATCCCCAGGGCCCTGGTGTAACCACCCTGCTGTTAGCAGGGCACACATTATCGCCCCCATTTAAGGGATGGGGAGACCGAGGCTCGCAGAGGTCTTGTTTAGTCACATTAAAAATAAATCACTTGGCCACACACAGTCAATCTGTTACTTTTCTCTGCTTTCCAGGGACAGACTGCTCAAAAAGCACAGGACTGTTGGGTGAAATGCGAGCGGGGAAAGGAGTGAGGTGGAGTGGACAGAGCCCTTCCGAGCCGGCCATCCGACTTCACATCTAATCAGAGAGTGAATCAGTTATGCCTGCAATTATGCCAACAACTCAGCATCGTGGCTGCTGCTGGGGACCCATGATGGCGAGCTGTGGAAGAAATAGGTTTGGGGTGGAGAGGTGGCACTCACATGTTACTGAAAACATACTGTGTGCCAGCCCCTGCGTTTACTTGACAACTACTATGTACCAGGCTCTGTGCTTGCTTTTGCATCTGTTTTCTTCCAAGGCGGGGATCAGGATCCTGGTTGAGGGACCCTGGCCAATTTCACCTTTCAGGGTCTTGTTTCTGCAGACTAGAAGCATTACATCATTCTCTAATGATTCTGTTTGGTATGATGGAAAGGTCTTGGGATTAGACAGGCGTAGCTCCACCACTGTGACCAGATGACCTAACACTTCTGAGCCTCAGTTTCTTCATCTCTAAAATGGGGATGAAGATCAGGATCGAATGAAATAATATATTTAAGACACCTCATAAATAGGCAGCTAAAAATGATAGTGTTTAATCTCTCCTTCATAACATACAACTTCACCCTCTTAGAGATTTTTATCTTTACAGGTTAGGATGGCAATGTTCCCAGAGCTCTGTGTGTGTGCGTGTGTTTCTTATTCTGGATAAAAAGACAGTCTGAGGGAGAGAGAGCTGAGTCTTTTGTAGCAATCTTGGTGCTTTAGAAAACCAGAACCCCGCCTCGATGAAATGCCATTGGGCATTCCGTCAGCAGGCAGAGTGTAGAAGACACCTCCCGGTGAACCAGGCCTCCCCATGGTCACGCCCTGTGTGGTGTCCTTCCACATTGGATCTGGGCTGGTCTGTGACTTGCTTTGAACAATAAAATATGGTGGAAGTGACACTGGGCCTAAGCCTTAAGAAGCACTGGAAGCTTCCACCTTTGTGCTCTGGAGGAGGCCTTGAGCCAATGTATAAGAAATTTGGTCTCTCTCTACTGTAGAGATGTTAGGCCAAACAAACCAAAATGCTGCAATTTGGAGCAGAGAAAGGTTTATTGCAGGGCCATGCAAGGAGATGGGTGGCTCATGCTCCGGGCAGCTCAGGCCCCCAAAAACCCCAAGCTCCCAAAAGAGGCTCCCCTAAGGGGTTCCGGCAAAGCATTTTTAAAGGCCAGGTGAGGGAGGGGCGTTGCAAGGTATGTGATCAGCTCATGCACAATTCTCTGATTGGTTGATGGTGAGGTAACAGGGCGCTGTCACAGGGGTTAACATTATCAATCCTTAGGTTCCAGGAGGCCTGGGCCATCAAGTAGTTAACATTTTCCATTTAGTGGGCGTTCTTCACATCTGTAAAACAACTCAGGAAATGTACATTCAATACTGTTATCTAGGTACTGAAGTACCTGGAGAGGAGCTAAAGCAGAGGATATGGGGGAAGGCCTGTCCCGGGAAGGCCCCATTGGGTCCTGCTCCATTACAGAGACAGTATAGAGAGAGCTGGTGGAAAAGGAGAGACCCTGAGAATCTATGGGAGGAGAGAAAGAAAGAGAGGAAGAGAGAGAGAGAGAGAGAGAGAGGCCCAGCGGTCCCAACTGAGGCCAGCCTTCCAGCCACCCCTCTGTCAACTGAAAAAATATGCACAACATAAAAGTTGAGAGTTATGTTTTACTTGGAGGAAATTTTTAGGACTTCGAGCCACATAGGCGGCATCTGAAATAACCCTGAGAGAACTGCTCCGAGGAGGTGAGGGGGGAGCCAGGTTATATAGGAGTTTGGCAACAAAAGGCAGGTAGTCTGAATATCAAAAGATTATTGTTAATTAAAGAAAACCAGATATCTCAAGGTAAGAAATTTAGCACTTTTCTATGCATGGGAAGATGCAAGAGTCTGGGCTCGTGGAAATCATTCCTTTGATATGCACCTCAGCTATCTGGGGCCAGTGTCCTGTGTTTTCATATCCTGAGTTTCCTCAAGGCTCACCGTGGGGAGTGACTGCAGTTTGATGGCTGCTAGATGGCAGGTATTCTTTGTTTCCTTCCTGAGTTCCCTCAGGGCTCACAAGCTCATGCAATCTCTGATGACTGTAACATCCTTTCTTTACTGATGTGGCAGGCAACATTCCATTTCTCACCTCCAAGGCACCAGCCACGTGAGTGACCCATCTTGGATGCCCCAGCCCAGTCCAGCCCCCAGATGGCTGCAGTCCCAGCCGATATCATAGGCAACGGAACTACCCTGCGATCCCAATCAACCTACAAACTCATGAGACAATAAAATGGTTGTCTAAGCCATTAACTTTTGGAGCAGTGAATCACACAGCAATAGATGATTGAAGCAATCAGCGATATTTTTGAACCTTCACTCTGTACTACACCACGGTGTCTCACTGTGAGAGATACGGAGAAACCACCCTCAGGAACTTAGTTTGGGCAAGAAGATGGCACATAGGCGAGTATAAAGACTGTGGAAGCAGCAACGTCACCAGAGCTAATTGGTTGGTAATTAGCAGGTTAATGGCTCACATCGGGGATAATGCAAGGCTGGAGCCATGGGGCAGGAAATGACTTTAAAGTCTCCCCCCACTTTGCTTCCCTCCACTCTAATGTTTGGTGGGGCTTTGAGGTCTCCTGCCTGGGAAGGGCTGGGTCCTGTCTGCCTCCTCAGCTCTGGGGGTCAGGACAAGGCCAGAAGGTGATGTGTAGCACCAAGACACTGACTCACAAAAAAATGAGTGACTGCCCTTCCCTTGAAGAAAAGGAGGGGTGCAAGTGCAGGTTGCAGGGGGGGAGAGGGGTAAGTGGTCCCCACTCTAGGCAGAGAAAGGTTGAGGGCCAGGGAGGCAGCTGGCTCATCACAGCATCTTTTTTCAAATTTTAGGGTGCCACCTGAGATTGTGGGTCCACCCAGCCTACTCCATTGATAATCTTAGCATACACAGATTTTTACAGATACTGAACCAGTTAGGACTATGTTTAGTTGTAAGTTACACAACTCCTAACAGTGGCCTATAAAAATAAAGACATTCCCTCAATCCACAGAGAACTATTGAGAGGTGACCTCACGCCCAGCACTGTTCTAGGAGTTGGGGACACAGCAGGGGAAAGCAAACTTCCTGTCCTAGAGCAAGAAGGCAGTGGGTGAGGGCAGAGGCTCGACACTGCTTGGAGTGCCCAGGGCTCTCTACCTTTGTCCTCCATTCACCCTGTGTATTGCTTTCTGCCTCCGGTCATAGGACCCCTCGGATGTCCAGGAACCTCGGCCAAGACAGGAAGCAGGAGAGAGAGGGGGCACCAGCCTCTCCTGTTCCTTTTATCAGGAAAATGAAAACTTTCCCCAAACCCCCAGCAGATTCTCATCATCACTGGGGAGAACAGGCACACGGCTACATGAGTCCTCAGGACTAATTAATCTGGTCATTATTTTCACCTGGGCTTGCCCAGAACAACATCAGGGGTCAGTCTGCAGAGAAGAGGGAAGGATGTCGGGGTCAGGTTGTCTTGTTCCTTGCTGTCCACAGGGCGAGGCCCTGACAAAGGGACAAATATCCTATTGCAAATCTTAAGTAAATAGTAAAACCATTAAAAATGACATTGGATGCAATCCAAGATCAGGCAAAAAGTCTTTATTTACTGCTGTTTACTAAGCTCTTTTCCAAGTGCTCTGTAGGAAATGGGAGGGGTGGGAGAGAAAGGATCCAGCCTTAGGGAGCTTTCAGGCTAGCTGGAGATGACAACCACACAGACGAAACAACCTGGGACCACAAGAGAGTGAAAAGGCTTTGGTTGGATCTGAATGCACAGTACCGAATAGAGGCACAAGTAAATGCTGTCACGGTAGGAAGCACGATCACTGCCTGCCCTGCCCACACCCCTTCTGGGGAACCTGTCACAGCTCCTAATCGTGTAGTCCTATGATGTCCAGGCCCTTCCCCAACCCCAGCCATGGCTGATGGGACCAGACGTGGACCCTGAGCCCAAGGCAGCCAATCCACTGCCTGGCAGCAGGGACATGTGAGCTGAGCCACTCAGATGTTCCCTCTTGAGAATCTGAAGTAAGAGATGCAGAGATTACTGCCCAGGGTGAGAAGTCCTGACACCCAGCAGGACGTGTCAAGAGACCACAAAGGACCTCAAGAAGGGAAGGGCAGGGACTTCCCTGGCGGTCCAGTGGTTAAGACTTCACCTTCCGGGGGCTTCCCTGGTGGCGCAGTGGTTGAGAGTCTGCCTGCCAATGCAGGGGACACGGGTTCGAGCCCTGGTCTGGGAAGATCCCACATGCCGCGGAGCAACTGGGCCCGTGAGCCACAACTGCTGAGCCTGCGCGTCTGGAGCCTCTGCCCCGCAACAGGAGGGGCTGCGATAGTGAGAGGCCCGCGCACCGCCATGAAGAGTGGCCCCCGCTTGCCGCAACTAGAGAAAGCCCTCGCATGAAACGAAGACCCAACACAGCTAAAAAAATAAATAAATAAATAAAGTAGCTATTAATTAAAAAAAAAAAAAAAAGACTTCACCTTCCAATGCAGTGGGTGTGGGTTTGATCCCTGGTCGGGGAGCTAAGATCCCACATGCCTCGTGACCAAAACATAAAACAGAAGCAATATTGTAACAAATTCAATAAAGACTTTTAAAAAATGGTTCACGTCAAAAAAAGTTAAAAAAAAAAAAAAAGGAAAGGGCAGCCTCACTCCTGACTTGGGTCCATCCTGACCATCAACATTCCTTTTACTAGGGCTGCTTTGAACAGGTTTTGCTTCTCGGCTTGAATGGTACGGTGTGGGAAGGCTTTGTCCTCACCCCCTCATCCCTGCCTCCCCCTCTTACCCGTTCCCCAATCCATCCCCCGCCTCTGCCTTAGTCCAGGTGCCCTTCCACCAGGTGCTCCCCCTGCGTTTGCTCTCCCCTTCATTTCACTGTCCACACTGTGGACAGTGGTCTTTCCAACATGACCCTGCCATGCCCTTGCTTTACATCTTTGGCCCCTCATAGCTCAGCCTCCAGGCCTGTCTCCACCGGGCACTCCCTCCCTGGCTAGGTTCCTGACCTGCCCTCCAGCCACCCTGAGATTAGACAGTCACACCTCTGTGCCTTTGCACATGCCCAGACTTGTGCGTACAAATAAACCCTCCACCCCTGCTTCCCATGTCTCCTCCAAGGTCAAGGTCAGGGGGCATCTCACCCCCACCCTGACCTTGATTCCCCTCTCCTTTGGCCATGACAGCAGTTCATGAGACCCTGTGCAGGCATCTACTTCATTGTGTTAGCACCACACTTTGTGTCCTTGTCACCTGGCACTGTGCTTGTGGGGTGGATGAATGAATGAATGAATGAATGAGTGAGTGATTCTCTAATAATAAACCTCAGCCGACTTGATAGGATTTTGTTGGGAGATTTGGGTGTGAGGAGGGGGCTTTCCTTCCTGGGAGATCAGCCTTGGTCTAGCCTGGACGAGGGAGTCAGGTTGTTTCTTGAGGCCCTCCTGCCTCCTGCCCTTAAAGACCACCCCACCTGCCTGCTCCCCTGGTGATACGGGGACAGCCTCACTGAAACTGGCCTTCTTGACCTCAACACTGAACAGAAATTCCCCAGGAGCACTTCTCTGTTTTCCTCTTCTGGAGAAGAGGCACACAGACAGAGCCCAAGAGCAGAGTGCGACGAAGCACTCAGATCTGAGAAACAGGCAGGAGATGTCAGAAGCAATCAGGGGAGAAAAGAACCTACATTATCCCCTGAGTTCACAATGCAGCCCTAACAAGCTGGAGCGCCTGTGATTTGATCTTCCCATCTTTCCCGTGTCTCCTGCAGCCCAGGATTAGCCAGTTTGGGAAAGGATGCAGTGATGTCTACACAGCTAGCCAGGGCTTCCCCGGGGACGTGTCAGGGCGATGTGTGGGGACTCCTGGGAGCCGGGTGGTCCTTCCTGGGAGGGGAGGGCATTTATCAGGCCCCCACATATGTCTGGTCATAAAGGACCTGAAGACGAAGGGCTGCAGACCCCTTCTGATGGCAGAGGGGCAACTTGGAAGAGAGTCCTCACTAGGACCCGACCACACTGGCCCCCCGATCTCAGACTGCAGCCTCCTGAACTGTGAGAAGTAAATCCTGTTGTTTATGAGCCCCCCATTCTATGGTATCATGCTATAGTAGTCCCAACGGACTAAGACAGAAATAACCAGCATCTGTTAAAACTTACTACCTGCCGAGCACTGTCTTAAGCACCTCGTGCACATTTATTTATTTAATCATGTTACCATTTCTCTATCTAATAGGTACCATTATTCTTGGTGTTCCCATTTTACAGATGAGGAAACCGAGAGCAGGGACTTTGACTCTTTTGTCCACCGTTCAACTCCAGCACCCAGAACGGCAGGAATTCAACAAACTCATCCACTAAACAGCACCAAAGTGCGCTCTAATGTGGAGCCTGGGGGCCAACAATCTCCCAGATGATGAGGTAGTGGGACCTTGGAGATGCACGGAGGCTCTGATGCCATTCAAGAGGCTCTGCCCCTCCCTCCTGCCCTCTTTCCTTCTAAACTTATTTTTCAAGGGCTTCCTATATGTAGAACATGTGCACAGAGAGGAATCAGATTTCCCTTCTGCCCCCAAGAGGGTTATAATTACAGTGTAATAAGCAGCAATAACCTACGCAGAAAAATTCCAGTAAAGTAATAAAAAACACAAAGAGAAGCAAACAATGTGCTGTAACAAGTTTGTCATCCATCCATCCATCCATCCATCCATCCATCCATTCACTTATCCAAGGAGCATGCATTGAGCTAAGCCCTGGGATGCAGGGATGAA
This sequence comes from Balaenoptera ricei, assembly GCF_028023285.1. Classification (NCBI taxonomy): domain Eukaryota; kingdom Metazoa; phylum Chordata; class Mammalia; order Artiodactyla; family Balaenopteridae; genus Balaenoptera; species Balaenoptera ricei. Next base: position 67,617,678 of record NC_082640.1, read on the forward strand.
TGTGATGTAGGTCCCCCTTCTGGTGGGTGAGGTCGTGGCTGCCTCCCTCAGGGAAGCAAAGGCTTGGGGAGAGCAGCTGAGGAGAGCAGGCTCCAGGCTTGAGGTCTGCCCCCTCCATCTATCTCTGCTCTGCTCCAAGGGGCGCTTTCCCCAGAGCTGGCCCAGCCCAGAGTGCAGGCTCCAGGGCTGTGGCCTGTCGAGAAAAGCAGGTCAGTAAGACTTGTCCCCAGGCTTCGGGCTGACTGTCCCCTTTCAGTGTCCCTCTGGCCTCCCTCCCTCCCTCCCGTGGTGCCTGGCAGAGGGCCTCAGGCTCCCGGCTGGGCCACTCACTCATGCACTGAGCCATCCACACGCAGCGCGGCCATCTCTCCCCGCCGGCCCCCAGAGCTCTGCGGGGTGATTGATGGGGCTACTCTGCTCCTGGTCCCAGAGAGCTCCTTTGAATAATAACTTGGCAAAATTACTCTCTCTCTCTCTCTCTCTCTCTCTCTTTTTTTTTTTCTTTCCCTATTTCTGATTCATCGGCTCTAAGTCATTCATCTCTTTTGAGTTAGAGGAAGAAAGAAGAATGAGGAAGAGAAGGACGTGTCCCAGAGGCACAAGGGACCCTGAGCCCCACCTCCTCATTCTACAGGGGGAGCTGGAGGTGGAGCCCACCTCTGCCGTTAGGATTTCTATATTAATCCTGACCTCCGCTTGTAGAAGAGAAGCAAGTGTGGGAGGGATGGGAGGTGGGGGAGGCAGGGATCTTTCTAGGGCCCCTGAAGTTGCACCTTGAAGGCAGCTGCCCACTCTATCCACATGTAAGGCTGGTCCAGTCTGCCTGCAGGGATATTGCAGTTTGCTCATCCTTGAGGGGGCACAGGCAGAGCAGGTAGGGAAAGGAAGGAGACACGGGGGTTCGTTCAAGTGAGTTATGTCAGCTCACCAACACCAACGCTCGATCGCCTACTAGGTGCTAGGCACGGGTGTGATGCAAAGATGCATAAACCCTGTTCCTGCTCTCAAGGAGTTCACAGACATGCATAGGTGAAGCCAAGGCCCGCGACAGATGCTCTCGTGGAAGTAGGTCCCATGCAATCACACAGAGGAGGCTATTCTTCTGCGCTGAGAGGGACCAGCAAGGAAGTCTTCACAGATGAGCTGATAAAGTGTTCTGGGATCTCAATCTGAAGGCGGGGAAGCAGGCTCCAAATGTTAGGCGCCGCAGAAGCGAAGGCTTAAAGGTGTGAAATTGCACGGTGGTCGGGGAAACCCTGAGTTATATGGCGTTTTTAGAGTATGAAGGTGAGAGGGATGTTGGCAAGACACAGGAGGAAGGGCCAGTAACGATACCGGCTGCAGATCTTAATCGAGTGCTCACGCGGGGAGGCCCGTGTGCCGGTCTCAGGAGTTCTATGACTGCGATAGGACAGTTATCCAACAGGAAGGGGTGTAATCAGATCTGCAACAGTGCAGAGGATGGACCAGACCCGGAGAGACTGGAGAAAGGAAGACAGCCAGGAGGTGGATGTAACAGTCCAGGCGAGAGGCGATTGAAGGACTGAACCAAGGCCGGGCCGATGCAGGAGGGAATGGATTTGAGAAACATGTTGACAGTGCTTGGTGGCTGGCTGAAGGCTGAGGATGGGGAGATAGAGGAGTCAAGGGTACCTCATAGGCCACCAGCTGAAACAGGGATCATAGCACAGAAACATTCACGAACAACTGCCAAGCACCTATTAGATGGTAGCGCTATTCCAGGCACAGAGACACAGAGACAAATAATTCATGTCCCTTGGACGTACTTCACGGTTTTTTAAAGACAAGCTTAATCTGTATACACAGACATCCAACCAAGTTTGGGGGAATCTCAGAACTTTTTTCTTTTACCAGAAGAATAATGCACCCTTTCCCCTCCACCACACTGAAACTCCCTCCCTATTTTATTTTGTTTTCTCCAGGAGGTGACACTCACACAACTGGGATGATTCCAGGTGGCCCCATTTGTCCCAGGGTAGGATCAAGGCAGCTCCCTTGGGGCCACTGCCACGTGGCTGAGGTTGGGAGCGGGAAGCTTCCTGGAGAGTCGAGTCTTTCTCTAGCCATCTCTGCCTTTCAGCTGGAGTCTTCTTCCCCCTGGGATGGATTTCCCCATAAAATAAATGTCTTGTCTGAATTAATCTTATTTTTAAAAGGAGAAAGTCATCATATTGTAAAGACAGATCATAAAAAGACGCATCAGTCTGTCAGGAAGACTGGTTAATATGAGTATTTGTTTAGCAGAGACAGTGCACCCGAGGCAGCCTTTCTGGACCAACCTGGGGCCTGGAAGGGGCCTTTTATTTGAATACTTAGAGCATCTAGGGCCGGCAGCTTTGCATTCTGAATACGGGCACTGTAGCAGTCACACTCTGCAGAAGAGGCCGGGAGAGGCCCCCCCCAGGCTGGAGGGACGGCTCCCTCAGTCCCAGCCATGCCCCAAACACTTCCATTCGAGAACTAATCAATATGAGGGATCTTTAGAAGACACCTCAGACAATCTCTCCATTTTGTTTCATTCTTTAAAAAATGACATAGGCCATAAGCATGTAGATAAAAAACGAGGAATATATGAAGTGCATGGTATAAAAATTCTATGCTGTGAAACATTACATGGGTAACACATAAACACATGAAACAGAACAGAGAACACCACAAAAGTGCTTTTGCCTTCTCCACACTTGACCACTGTGAACTGTTTGGTGTCCATCCTTCTCAATGTCTTCCAATACATTTCTATCTATTTGTCTCCCGCATGATACACATACACTGTTTGGGTTTTGTTAGATGGAATAGAAACATATCAAAACTTGGTACTTGAATTTTTTTTTAAACTAACATTCTACTTTGGGTTTCTTTTTAAAAATAAAGCTATAAAACTAATATATGTTTATCATAGAAACTTCAAAATCGATAGAGGAGTAGAAAATAAAAAGTAAGAAAGAACCCTAAAACCCAAAAAAGAAAAGCCTGTCCTTCCTTTCTCTTCATTCCCACTCCCCAGAGCAAACAGATAAAATATATTTTTGTGTATCTTTCTGGAAATGACTCTGCATGTACAGGCGTTTAAACACACATCCTTTATCTGTTCATTGAGGAAGTGAGAGCTCGGAGAGGTCACAGGGCAGATCCAAGGTCACACAGCTGACTGGGGCAGAAGCAAATGCAGAGCCGGGAGCCCCACCTTCAGAGGGCAAAGGCCTTTCCACGGCACATCTCCAGGGAGTTTGCCCAGAGCCAGTCTCAGCCGGTGTGGCTAATCCCTCCCTAACCTCCACCTTGTCTGCCAGGCGGTGACACTTCTCCATCCCGCCCACGTCCCCCCACACCCCCCCACCCCGGTCCCCGTCCCCACAGCGCTGCTGCCTCGCAGTGTATTAACGGACTGCACTTGTGCGGCTTGGCCGGGGCGGGGCCTAACGGTTTGTTTCACTAACACTGCTGTCTCTGCCAGAGCTGTCGTCACAGCAGAACAGCGTCGTGGAGCCTCCTGGCAAAGCGATTCGTTCAGTGGGCTTGTGCCTGTGCTTTTGTTCCCCAGATTACAAGTGACAGTTACAGGCAGAAGACCCTTCCCGAGGATGATTCCATTTAAGTAACTCCTTGCCCTGGTGGGAGCTGGTAGCCGGTTAGGACTCTTGCCCCTCCCTCTACAGGAGGCTATGGGGCCACAGGCCTGACCCCCAGGAGCTCACAGCTTGGTGGAGGAGGGCGGCACACACCCTGATAGCCCCACCGCTGATAGCCCCACCGCTGATCTGCAGTTCGCCTGTGTTCCCTCTCTGTTCTGTGTGTGTGTGTGTGTGTGTGTGTGTGTGTGTGTGTGTGTGTGTGTCGACCTTGGCCATCTTGGGCCCAGATGTGCCTACAGCATTGCCAACATCTGGGTGGAAGGAGAAAAGTCAGCCAGCCATCGGGATGTGTTTGTTTCTGGTTGATGGCAGGATGGCCCCCATCTGGGCATCTAGGAAAGATCCAGACGGACGGCCTGCGTAATCTGTATACCCACATATTTGATCCTGCCACCTATGATAATGTGAGGTGGCAGAGCCTGGACCAACAAACTCCATCCCTCCAGCCAAGCCAGGCCTGTTCTGACCTTGCAGACAGAAAAGAGGGAAGCCCAGAACCCGGACACTGGGTACAGGGATGGGAGGGGTGTGTGTGTGTGTGTGTGTGTGTGTGTATGGGGGCAGGGGGTTGGGAGGCAAGGGTTGTGCGTGCATTTGTGTGTTGGGGTAAGGGGCTGGCGGCTAGAGAAACTCTGATCTAGAAAACGAAGTCTCTGGACTTCACGGTGCTGCTTGAGTCTGGGGCTGGAGATGTTGCCTGGGGCCGGGAGCTTTGGGGTGGGGCACGGTCTTCCCTGGCTCTTCCTGATTCACTACCATTCAGCAACCAGTGTCCCTCCCAGCAAAACAAAACCTCCCGAGATCGCTGGTTCCGCAGTGCCCTCCAGTGGGCAAGCAGAATATGTCTGGAGAGAAAGCCTTCGCCACACGTGGTTACAAGTCACACGTGTGGATCCTTCAGGCATTTTAGAATCGAGGTTCAAGTTCCTCCACGTGCTTGCATGCCCTTTGGAAGGTAAGGTTCTAAATGAACAGTTGGCTGTTTGTATAGAGGAGTGGGAGACCGGTAGAAGCCTGTAAAGAGAGAGCGAGGGACTGAGGACGGGGGCACCAGTGTTTTAGGGCAGTGTGGACAGAGACGGGGCGAAATGTGAAATAATGGTGACTCGTGTGTGTGTGTGTGTGTGTGTGTGTGTGTGTGTGTGAAGTCCTGTGCTAAACAGACTCTGCCCTGCCAACTCCCCCCGTGACTTTGCTATATCCTCTTTAGATACCCCAGCCCATCAGGACCCCTTAGCTTACCTCTCTCTACCCTCCATAGAGTGACAGTTGTTTTTTGTTCTTGTTCTTGTTTTTGTTTTTCCAAGCCTTCCCAAGTCTGATTACGAGGGGAAAACACACACTCAACAGGAGGAAATGGGTTCCAAGAGTGTTGCCAGTTAAGCTGGGAACAACTTCTCTTGGTCTGAGTTTCTCCACGTGAGTTGGGCGCCTATCCCAGGCTGGTTGGAAATTAAACGCGATCATGCACAAGTGCCCCAACCCAAGGCCTCCCAGATATGCTGGCTCCCAGCCCCAGGAGAGGCTCCCTGAGCCCAGTTCTCCGTCCTCCTGCCCTCCATACGGCACGTGGTTGCCTCCTTCACCCCAGAGCTGACAGCTGGGTCCCACTCTTCCTCTTGTATTCTTCCCCCTGCTCCTCCCACATCTTGAATACGACGTCCTGTGTCCCGTCTTTTCTCTGTCTCAGTCCTCACTCTGCGTTGCACCCTCTGCCCCAAGATGCACTTCAACATCCTCATCCACCATCCCCTTTGCTTGCTGCTTCTTTTTGAAGAGAACTTCTGCCACCGACTTTGTTTCATTGTCATCCGCAAGATGACTCCAAGGGCCCTCTCTGCTCGTCCTCTGCACTCCCCTCACCGGCTGCATCCCAGCCGCCCTCCCCCTTGGATGCCCAGCCCTTTATAACGGGTGTCACCATCATGGTTGTCACCAGCTTCTTTACCTTGTTCTACGCCAAGGACTTCCAACCCACAGAAAAGAAAGGTGCAATCTACAATCCCAGACTCGAGCAGAGGAGAGGGCAGGGTTGAGGGGCCAGCGCCCACGATGGGGACAGGGCAGGGTGCCAGCCACCTTGTCCTGGGGCTTGAAGGGGCACTCACACTGTCAGCCAGCCGTATTCACCCAGTACCTCCATCTGACCAGCGCCGTAGACAGGAAAGATGGCTATCTTGAGCTGCTCGAGCTGGGTAGGCCCTGTGCACGGCATAGACGAGTTATCGTATAGCCATCGTCTAATGGAAGTCTCACAACCACCCCAGGAGCTGGACCTTATATTTACAGAAGGTCAATGAATCCCAGGGCAGCATGGCTGTCCTTGGTCTCTGAACTCACGCCCTTCTGTGCCTCACGGTGTCTGCTCAGCCTAGTTGGGGACACAAGCCATGCACACATGGAAAGACCACTGAGACCAAAGAGTCAAGGGTTGAGTGAGTGGATCAGATGGCAAATGCTACTGATATACAGGGAAGGCTGGAGCACACGGAGCCACTTCCTGGGACGGTGGGGCTTGGGCGAGGTCTTGGAAGAGGGGTGAGACTCAAAGGGGAGGTGAAGGAAGTCACCCTAAGAAGGGAGTAGCATGAGACAAAGGTGGGAGGCTGGAGTTTGTGGGGCACGATGTGACTGCCCGGCTGGAGCAGAGCATCCTTGAATGGGTGCAACAGCGGGTAGGACTGGATACGCACTGAGGCCAGGACGTGAAGACTCTGGAATGCCCAGCTAGGGAATGGGGGCAGGGAGAGGGTACTGGAGCGGGGCATGATGAGATGAAAAGAGCATTTCAGGGAGGGGAGTCAGAGGACTGAAGGGACAGGGCAGAGACTGGCATCTAGGAGACCCATGAGGCCTGAGCGTCCACAGCTCTGTGCCTGCAATGGGACAGGTTTGTGAGATACTGATCCCGCCAGCTCTAGGGCAATTGGTACATCCAGGTGGGCACCTCTGTGCTCAAGAAGTTTCCTCCATTCTCCCAGAGGTGGCAAAAAAATGTTGTCATTTTCCCGGTGTGCCGTGATGGGGAGAAGACTGGCCAGTTCTGCCCCACACCCCTGCCACAATGCAGGCCAGAAACGGCGGGGCCTGATCTACCATGTTGGATTCATGAGCTGACAATCCTTTATCCTTAAAGGATTCTCTGTCCCTAAAGGATTCAGGCCATCCCAGCTTGTTCTCTATTGTTTCATATGCCACAATTAGCCCACTTTTCCTTTGGCTCAAGATCTCAGCCACTGTTAAAATGCAAATGGCCCTAGGAGAGACACCACATTTTATTTCACACATCACTGAACTTGAGTAGTGTGGTGGTGCAGGAGGGAAGGAGAGTTTCCGTAAGGGATGGCCACCTGAGAGAGCCCTGGCCCTTCTTCCTCAGAGTCACTGCCCCCCCCGCCTTCCCCCACACAGGGGTAAGAAAGGAGAGAATGGGACATCAGAGTGGGAGGGAGAAGGAGGCACTGTGGAGGTTTTCGCTCTCTCCAAGACAGCGTGTTCCAGACAGTCCTCCCATTTCTGGGACACTCTCTTAAGGAAATCATCCAAAGGAAGGGGAAAACAAAACTATGTGCTCATGCATATTAATTGCGGCTTTACTTATGATAGTGGAGAATTGGGAATAAACAAAATGTCCGGTAGTAGGGGCATGGTTAAATAATTTACGGCAAACCACTGTATCATTCATTACGTAGCCATTAAATACTACTAGTACTGGTACTACTACTACTATTCAATTTATGGTGCAATTACTACTACTACTATTACTACTTCTGCTACTACTATTAAATTTATTGAGCAGTTACTACTACTACCACTACTACCACCTCTACTACTATTAGTACGACTTCTACTACTGCTAAATTTACTGAGCAGTTATTAAGCTCCAGCCCTTGTTCTAAGTGCTGTACAGATGATCTCTCACCCAATCCTCACAACAATCCTATGAGGTAGGCACTTAGTAGTATCCATATTTTTCAGATGAGGAGATAGAAGCAAAGCAATGTGCCCAAGGTTCTATAGCTATTATGGGATAGAGTAAAAGACTCAACTCAAACAGCACAATTGAAGCTTAAGCTATAGAAATTAAAAAGTATAAACCACAAATTCTTTAACTCAAACCTCGGTATACGATTAAAGTTGAAATCAGAGGCCGTGTGCTTCAGCTGCAATGAGAAACCTTGGAAGAAATTTGAGGTAACAAAGTTGTTGACTCAAGTGGCTTTGAGAATGCAAAGCAGTGGGTTAGCTGTTACCCTTTGCTTACACAGATTAGGAAGAAGCAAACAGCAAATATTTATATACCAGTAACTGGAAACTTTAAATTAAATCTAAACTTTTCCCTTAGGCTGTCATCATAAAAGCAAGTTTCTTATGAATTAATATACTTAAAAGCATTTAGAACAAAGTCAATGCTATATAAATATTTGCTTTAATTGTTATTTACAAGAAAGGGCAAGAAGCTTTACTACAACATTCTAGGGTTTAATTGTTCTCTTCCAAAGACTGTTGACTGGTGCTTCAAGGCTTTGGATGTTTCTTATAGTAAACTATATGTGTTTGAATGTTTTTTGTAGAAAACTGTGTCTGATTACTTGAACTTATAAACTACGTTTAGCATAGGAATTTGAATTTACTCATGGCAACCTTGTGATAATTAACCAGCCAAATAAGATCTAGTTCCAGTGAACTCAACAGTATAAAAAAACCTCACCAATTCTCTTGAAGTTAGAAACATATCTAGAGGTATTCCTCCTTATATAAGATCTTCCGCAAGTAAAACATAACAAAACAAAATAATGACTAACAGATTAACTTTAAACATAGTACAAAACCTCAGTATTCCACAGAGATGTCCCATGAGGACTAGTAAATAACCCAGAGAAACATGTTATCATGCAATGCTTAGTAAAAAATGTAGGATACAACACTTGCTGGGTGGGGAGGGGAGACTGCAGGGACTGGGGGGAGGATGTTTAAACATTCCAATTTAATGAACGCATAAAAGAAGGGACCATCCGCAAAAGAATTCATACATGCCAAGCTGTATAATCTTTATCTTAGACCACTTTCTAAACTTTTTGATTGCTACCTCATCAGGAAACATATTGAGCACACACCCCCCCAATTAATATATATGTTTGTTCACATGTTCGTTTCTACTTACAGATTACGTCTATTAAAAATCTATGCTTGAGTAAAAGGAACCATATTACTCTCTCACCTTGAACAACTAGAAATATAAGCAAGATATATCAAACAATGGTTTCCAGACATTGGTCAACAGGTCATGTAGGACTGTCATTACTGAGGGAGGAAACACTGATGTGAGCCTTACAATTGCCTGGTGTCAGCCTCACTGAATTGAGGAGATGGGAATTGGAGATCAGGGAGCCAGGACAGCTAGAACGTGCCAGGCACAAAACTAGAAAAAGGGCAACTGCAGAGAGGAAGAGAGACTGAAGGAAGAAGAGAAAGAGGAAGGGAGGATGAGGGCTCACTAGCTCTGGAAATCTGCATAAAGTTCCCCCTCAGTCTTTGGCTGAGTGTTAATCTGTACACATGTGAAAGAAAATTACCAGAAAACATGAGGCTTCACAGTACCTGGAGCTCAAACAGAGCTGGCAATCGTTTGTGTTCCACCATCAAGAGTGCAGAGACCTTCTAATATACAAGGCAGTAGGATGAGTCCTCAGAGGTGCAGCACCTTAGCCCTGGGGCTGAATTAGCCCCACAATAAAGGCTGCTCTGGACTCACCCTAACAGAAGTTAAAAGCAAGTCTTGCAAGTATCCAAATCATCCTAAACAATGTCACTGTGCACCAGAGCAAAGTACAGTACTATTTAAAGAAATACCACAAAATCCAGAACACAACATGCAATTCACAGTACCTGCCACCCAGTAAAAGATTATCAAGCATGTAAAGAAACAGGAACATATGATTCATACCTAGGAGAAAATTAGTAATTAGAAACAGACCCAGAAATGACAGAGATGATGGACTTAGACAAAGATGTTACAGCAAACATTATAAATGTGCTTGAGAATGTAAAAACAAAACAAAGCAGCTATGATGAGAAGAGGAATGGAAGACATAAAAGATACCCAAATGGAACTTCTAGAGAAGAACAACACAATAAGAGAAATGAAAAATACAATGGATAGGATTAATAGCTATTCTAGGTCCTTTGGTTTTTCCCTACACATTTTAGAATAAGCTTCTTGATATCTATTTTTAAAAACCTGCTGGGACTTTTATTAGGATGGGAAGGATAGATAAGTTACTGCAGAAGAAAAGATGAGTGAACTTGAAGACATAGCAATAGAAACTATCTGAAATGAGGCACAGATTGAGAGGAAAAACCAACAACAACCATACTCACAATAACCTGTGAGATATCAAACAGTCCAAGATCTGTGTAACTGAAGTGACAGGAAGGAGAAGTGGAGACAGAAAAAAAATATGTAAAGAGAGAATGGCTGAAGTTTATCCAAATTTGATGGTAACTATAAGCCCAGATGTCCAAGAAGTTTGATGAACTTCAAGTACAAGAAATATAAAAAAACTGTTTCTCAGAAATGTTTTGTAGTTTTTAGTATACAGATCTTGCCCACATTTTGCTAAATTTATCCTTAAGTATTTCATGGTTCTTAAAATTCTATTTAAAGGTTTTCAAATACTAATTATTTGTTGTTTGTAAATAGAAATAGAATTGACTTTTGCATATTGACCTTATAACCTGGACCTTGTTGAACTCACCATGAGACTGATCTAAATAAAGAGCTAGAACTATAAAACTTCCGGGAGAAAACATACGAGTAAATACTCATGACTTTAGGTGAGGCAAAGGTTTTAGTTAGGACACAAAAAGCATGAAGAATAAGAGAAAGAAATCTGATAAATTGGACATCATTAAAATTTCAAAATTTTGTTCTTCAACAGACAGGTGAAGTAAATGAAAAGACAAACCACAGACTGGGAGAATATATTTATAAAATGTACACCTGGTAATGGACCTGTTTCCAGAATATATGAAGAACTCTTATAATTTAATAAAAAGAAGAAAAATATCTGGATTTAAAGAGCAGACAAAATATGTGAACAGACACTTTACAAAGAAGGCATACATACAAACAGCAAATAAGACCATGAAAATATCTTCAACATCATAATTAATTAGGGAACTGCAAATTAAGAGCATATTGAGATATCCCTATACACCCACTAGAATGGTTAAAATTAAAAAGACTGCCAACATCAAGTGTTGATGACTTGGTGCTTTGTGACCACCCAGAGGGATGGGATAGGGAGGGTGGGAGGGAGGCTCAAGAGGGAGGGAATATGGGGATATATGTATATGTATAGCTGATTCACTTTGTTATGCAGCAGAAACGAATACAACATTGTAAAGCAATTATACTCCAATAAAGATGTAAAGAAAAAAACGTTGATGAGGTTGTGGAGCAACTGGAACTCCACTGCTGATGGAAATACAAAGTGGTACAGTCATTTGGGAAAAATAATTCGACAGTTTATAAAACTTAGCACATACCATACTACCCAGCAATCCCAATTCTAAGTCTTTACCCAAGAGAAGAGGAAACATATGTCCACACAGAGACTTTCATAGTCAAAAACGGCTAAAAAGTGGAAATAACTCTAACATCCATCAGCAACTGAGTGGAAAAACAGATTTGGTATATCCAGAAAATGGAACACTTCTCAGCAACAAAAAGGAATTAAGTACTTAACTGAAACATGCAACAGCATGGATAAATCTCAAAGGTATTATGTTTAGTAAAAGAAGTTAGAAAAGACTACATACATATTATATGATTCCATTTTTATGAAATTCTAGAAAAGGAAAAACTATAGTGATCGAAAGCAGATCAGTGGTTGCCAGGAGCTGCAAGTGGAGAGAGGGTATTGACGCAAAGTGAGATGAGGGAGATTTTGGGGGTAATAGAAATGTCCCATGTTTTGATTATGGTGATGGTTATACAACTGGACACACTTGTCAAAATGCCATTGTATTTATTGGACACTTAAATTGATGAATTTTATTGTATGTAAATTATCCCTCAAAAAAACTTAAAAAAAAAAAGTGTGACTACAAATCATCTTAGAATCAGGTTAAAATGTACCTTCCCGGGCCCTACAGTCACCCGTGTGTTCAAGGGCTTATTGAACCAGGGAACCAGTTGTTCTGATTAACTCCAGGCACTACATGGCTACACACTTGTCTAACTGGAAAATGCACAGCCCCAATTCTGTGCAGGGACGACGCAAAGCAGAGTGTGATACATCTTTCTGGAGCATCAAATTTATTAACTAGAATTGGAAGAACCAAGGAGTCCTTGGAACAAGAACTATCCCCCTCCCCCACCAACACGGAAGACAGAAGAGTAGGGGAGGGGAGACGTGCCCCGGGAATGACAGTCCAGTCTCTGAAGTTTCACCCAGGTGGGGGTTGAGGGGCAGACCTGCAGCCACGGTGGCCTCGCTTTCGGTCGCCCGGGCTGCTCCGGACCATCCTCTGAGCTGGCCAGGGTCTTGGATACGATGCTTCTGAAGGCCGTGCAGAGAACACACTCATCTTCCACTGGACTGGGCCCCAGGGAGCGCGGCGGCCTGACCTTCCTGCCTCGGTCATCCATGGGGTTCACATGGGCTCACTTTATTATGACGCCTCATGCTGGGCAGCTTGCAACAAAGATGTTTCAAAATAAAGTTCCAGATTCTCCCAGCCACCCCTTGCTTGTTCTGGCTGTGGCCAGAGAGAGTGGATGAGGACACACTCTCAGGCTGCCCAGTGTGGGAGGACCTTCCAGTGTTGGACACACCCAGGGGGCAGCTGGTTCCCTCTGGGGCTCCAATCCTGCTGCTGCTGGAGGTGGATGTCCCAGTGCCACACTGGGGGGCTGGGCTGGGGGTGGCAGTCCTCGACTCCAGGCTGGGTGGGGGACAGGCAGACTCACCGGTCTTCTGCCCTGCCTGCTGGTCTTCCTGCAGCTGCACATTTTTTCCGTGGTAGAGCCACCTGGTTTGCAGGGAGGACACCACAGGGCCTGGAGAAGGCTCACGTTCACTGCCACAGAGGTCCCCGCAAGAGAAGGGCTTCAGAGTTATGATGGAGACCTCCACCTTGGGTTTCTTGGAGCTCACACTGCCTGTCCCAGTGTCCTGGATCATCTGGTCGCAAGTCAAGCCCGGAGTCCTCACCGTTGTCACCTCCCGCTCCTCTGCACAGGGTGGCTGGAGTGGCTCCTTCTGGCCCATGTTGACCCATGGATGCCTCATGAGGTCAGGCAAGGTGCCTCTGTCACTGGGGTTGAGGACAATCATTTTTTGTAATAGATCCCTTATCTCCAAAGACAGATAAGGTGGGATGGGGTATTGCCCTCGTAGGATTTGCTTCAGCAGCTCCTGCAAGTCTTTTCCCACAAAGGGCTGGGACCCAGTTACCATGGCGTAGAGCACTACTCCCAGGCTCCACACGTCCATCGCAGGGCCGCTGTACCTCTGCCCCAGCAAGAGTTCCGGGGCAGCATAAGGGGCTGTGCCGCAGCTCATGTCCGGTTGGCCAGTGTCATCACACTTTTTGCTGAGGCCAAAGTCTGTAAGTTTGATATTCATGTGGGAATCAAAGAGGAGGTTCATTGGCTTCAGGTCCCGGTGCACGATGCCCCTCTGGTGGCAGTGCTGCAGGGCGGAGAGCAGCTGCCGGAACAGGCCTCGGGCCTCCAACTCTGTCATACGGCCATGGGTCTTCAAATAGCGGTACATGTTCCCCCCCCTGAGGTACTCCATCACCACGAAAAATGTCTTCTCTGTGTCAATCACCCCCAGCAGTTTGACAATATTGGGGTGATCGAGAGCCTTCATACCGTACACGTCCCGGAAAAGTGCCTGGGCACTTGAGAAGCTCTGATACCGTTTTTTAACGACCTTGAGAGCCACCTGTGTCCCGGTCAGAATGTGCCAGGCCAACTTCACTTTACCGAAGGTGCCTTCACCAATGGTGCGGAGGATCTCGAAGTCATCAATATGAATCTGCTCGTCAGCAGAGTTGGCTGTGAGGCCCGGCATCATGGTGATCTGCTAACTACACTGACTGACAGCACTACCTAGCAACACTAACTAACAATGCTAACTGTACCAACAGCGCTAACTAGTACTAACTACACTAACTATGCTAATAAACTATTAACTCTACCAACAATACTCACTATGCCAACAGCGCTAACTAGTACTAACTACACTAACTATGCTAATAAACTATTAACTCTACCAGCTGTGCTAACTATACCAACAATACTGACTATGCTAACTGTAGAGAGAAAAATGAGACAAATAAAAAAGAGTAGAGAAAAGAGAAAACAAAATCAACAAAATGGCAGAAACAAGGAAAAAACAAGCTAACTGTAGGTCCAAGGCCGTCAGGTCACCAAAAGCAGCTTCCTGGGCTCTAAGGACCAAAAACCTGGGCCCAGCTTTCTCTTTTATAGGGCTTTGTGAAGTACATCACAGTGGTGCACTATGAGGTCAGAGCAAGAAATGGACCCATCACAGCTGGGGATAAACCACAGTGGTTTTCTCACTTTTTGAGTTCAAGGCCCCTTTACACTTAGGAAAAAGGATCCCAAAGAAATTTTTCTTTACGTGTGTTATTAGATATTGGTATTCACTTTGTTATAAATTAAAATCTATAGGATACTTCAGCGGCCTTTTTATTTCTAGTTTGAAAATGTGTAATAATTTTAAAGACCTCATAATGTCTACACTTGAAATATTCAATTCCTTTTCCTTAAATTCTGGTCTCAAAATAATGTTACAACTTAACTGACTTCATGATACTCTACAAAATGTTCTGTTGCGTAAGACACGATAAGGTACATTATGAAAGTCTATGAAGCTGAGAGAAGATTTCCCAGGAAGGTAGGTCATGAGCAGATTTCTCATCAGGAGCCTCGGAGGCCAGATGGCATGGCTCAATGTACTTGAAGTGTTGAAGGAAAGAAACCGTCAACCAAGAATCCTAGATCTAGCAAAACTTTCCTTCGAAAATGAGGGAGAAATGAAGACATTCCCAGTTAATCAAGAGTTGAGAGAGTGCTTAACCACCAGATCTGCCTGCCACAGGGAGTTCTTCAGGTTGGAGTCAAGGACCCTAGGCAGTAACTCAAAGCCTTATGAAGAAATAAAGACCTCTGGTAAAAGTAGATAGACGGGCGATGAGAAAAGCTAGTACTATTGTAACTTTGGTTTGTAGCTCCACTTTTTGTTTTCTGTTTGATTTAAGAGACTAATATATAATAAAACACACACACATACAAATCAAAAAAAAAAAAAAAAAATGTACCTTCCCAGGCCCTACTCCCAGATAATCTGACTTGGAAGGTCTGGAATGAGGTCTGGTAATCTAACTTTTTAAGTGCTCATTTTGAATAAAAAGAAATGTCATAAAAAAGAGAAATGGGGTGGGGGAGGCTATACATTTTTATAAAATGTGAATAAGAAAAAATATCAGAAGGATTGGGGCAAGATGGCGGAAGAGTAAGACGCGGAGATCACCTTCCTTCCCACAGATACAGCAGAAATACATCTACACGTGGAACTGCTCCTACAGAACACCCACTGAACGCTGGCAGAAGACGTCAGACCTCCCAAAAGGCAAGAAAATCCCCACGTACTTGGGTAGGGTAAAAGAAAAAAGAAATAACAGAGACAAAAGAATAGGGACAGGACCTGCGCCAGTGGGAGGGAGCTGTGAAGGAGGAAAGGTTTCCAGGCACTAGGAAGCCCCTTTGCGGGCAGAGACTGCGGGTGGCAGAGGGGGGAAGCTTCGGAGCCGCGGAGGAGAGCGCAGCCACAGGGGTGCGGAGGGCAAAGCGGAAAGACTCCCGCACAGAGGCTCGGCGCCAACCAGCACTCACCAGCCCGAGAGGCTTGTCTGCTCACTCGCCGGGGCGGGCGGGGGCTGGGAGCTGAGGCTCGGGCTTTGGTGCTAGCCGGGAGAGAGTCCGGGAAAAAGTCTGCAGCTGCCGAAGAGGCAAGAGACTTTTTCTTGCCTCTTTGTTTCGCGGCGCGCAAGGAGAGGGGATTCAGAGCGCTGCCTAAACGAAATCCAGAGACGGGTGCGAGCCGCGCGGCTATCAGCGCGGATCCCACAGCAACAGGGGCGCAGAGGGAAAAACGGAGAGATTCCCGCACAGAGGCTCAGCGCCGAGCAGCGCTCACCAGCCCGAGAGGCTTGTCTGCTCACCCGCTGGGGCAGGCGGGGCTGGGAGCTGAGGTGCGGGCTTCGGTCGGATCGCAGGGAGAGGACTGGGGTTGGCGGCGTGAACACAGCCTGAAGGGGTTGGCGTGCCGCGGCGAGCCGGGAGGGAGCTGGAGAGGAGGTCTGCAGCCGCCGAAGAGGCAAGAGACTTTTTCTTGCCTCTTTGTTTCGCGGCACGCAAGGAGAGGGGATTCAGAGCGCCGCCTAGACGAACTCCAGAGGCGGGCGCGAGCCGCGGCTAACAGCGCGGACCCCAGAGACTGGTAGGAAACGCTAAGGCTGCTGCTGCCACCACCAAGAAGCCTGTGTGCGAGCCCAGGTCACTCTCCACACCGCCCCTCCCGGGAGCCGGTGCAGCTCGCCACTGCCAGGCTCCCGTGATCCAGGGACAACTTCCCCGGGAGAACACACGGCGCGCCTCAGGCTGCTGCAACGTCACGACTCCTCTGATGCCGCAGGCTCGCCCCGCCTCCTCCGTACCGCTCCCTCCCCCGGCCTGAGTGAGCCAGAGCCCCCGAAGCAGCTGCTCCTTTAACCCCGTTCTGTCTGGGCGGGGAACGGACGCCCTCAGGCAACGTACATGCAGAGGCGGGTCCAAATCCAAAGCTGAACGCTGGGAGCTGTACGAACAAAGAAGAGAAAGGGAAATCTCCCCCAGCAGCCTCAGAAGCAGCGGATTAAAGCTCCACAAACAACTTGATGTGCCTGCATCTGTTGAATACCTGAATAGACAACGAATCATCCCAAATTCAAAAGGTGGACTTTAGGAGCAGGATATATTAATTTCCCCTTTTCCTTTTTTTGTGAGTGTATATGTGTATGCTTCTGGGTGAGATTTTGTCTGTATAGCTTTGCTTTCACCATCAGTCCTAGGGTTAGGTCCGTCCATTTTTTTTGTTTTTTTTTTTTTGTTTTTTTTTTTACTTAAAAAATTTTTTTTCCCTAATATATGCTTTCTTAATATTTTTTCCGTATTTTCTATTTTTAGAAATTAAAAAAAATTTTAATAAGTTTTTTCATATTTTGTATTTTAAAAAATTAAAATTTTTTTCTAAATAAATTTTTTCTTAAAAATCTTTTTCTTATTTTTTACTATAAAAAATTAATAAATCTATTTCTAAAAATTAAAAAAAAATTTTTTCTGAATACATTTACTCTTAATAATTTTTTTTCTTATTTTTTATTATAATAGCTTTATTTTATTTTATTTTATCCTCTTTTTATCTTTCTATTTTTTTCTCCCTTATATTCTGAGCTGTGTGGATGAAAGGCTCTTGGTGCTCCAGCCAGGCATCAGGGCTGTGCCTCTGAGATGGGAGAGCCAACTTCAGGACACTGGTCCACAAGAGACCTACCAGCTCCACGTAATACCAAACGGCAAAAATCTCTCAGAGATCTCCATCTCAACATCAAGACACAGCTTCACTCAACGACCAGCAAGCTACAGGGCTGGACACCCTATGCCAAACAACTAGCAAGACAGGAACACAGCCCCATCCATTAGCAGGGAGGCTGCCTAAAATCATAAGGCCACAGACACCCCAAAACACACCACCAGACGTGGACGTGCCCACCAGAAAGACAAGATTCAACCTCATCCACCAGAACACAGGCAATAGTCCCCTCCACCAGGAAGCCGACACAACCCACTGAACCAACCTTACCCACTGGGGACAGATACCAAAAACAACGGGAACTACGAACCTGCAGCCTGTGAAAAGGAGACCCCAAACACAGTAAGATAAGCAAAATGAGACGACAGAAAAACACACAGCAGATGAAGGAGCAGGGTCAAAACACACCAGACCTAACAAATGAAGAGAAAATAGGTAGTCTACCTGAAAAAGAATTCAGAATAATGATAGTAAGGATGATCCAAAATCTTGGAAATAGAATAGACAAAATGCAAGAAACATTTAACAAGGACGTAGAAGAACTAAAGAGGAACCAAGCAACGATGAAAAACACAATAAATGAAATTAAAAATACTCTAGATGGGATCAATAGCAGAATAACTGAGGCAGAAGAAAGGATAAGTGACCTGGAAGAAAAAATGGTGGAAATAACTACTGCAGAGCAGGATAAAGAAAAAAGAATGAAAAGAACTGAGGACAGTCTCAGAGACCTCTGGGACAACATTAAACGCACCAACATTCGAATTATAGGGGTCCCAGAAGAAGAAGAGAAAAAGAAAGGGACTGAGAAAATATTTGAAGAGATTATAGTTGAAAACTTCCCTAATATGGGAAAGGAAATAGTTAATCAAGTCCAGGAAGCACAGAGAGTCCCATACAGGATAAATCCAAGGAGAAACACGCCAAGACACATATTAATCAAACTGTCAAAAATTAAATATAAAGAAAACATATTAAAAGCAGCAAGGGAAAAACAACAAATAACACACAAGGGAATCCCCATAAGGTTAACATCTGATCTTTCAGCAGAAACTCTGCAAGCCAGAAGGGAGTGGCAGGATATACTTAAAGTGATGAAGGAGAAAAACCTAAAACCAAGGTTACTCTACCCAGCAAGGATCTCATTCAGATTTGATGGAGAAATTAAAACCTTTACAGACAAGCAAAAGCTGAGAGAGTTCAGCACCACCAAACCAGCTTTACAACAAATGCTAAAGGAACTTCTCTAGGCAAGAAACACAAGAGAAGGAAAACACCTACAATAACAAACCCAAAACATTTAAGAAAATGGGAATGGGAACATACATATCGATAATTACCTTGAATGTAAATGGATTAAATGCTCCCACCAAAAGACACAGACTGGCTGAATGGATACAAAAACAAGACCCATATATATGCTGTCTACAAGAGAACCACTTCAGACCTAGAGACACATACAGACTGAAAGTGAGGGGATGGAAAAAGATATTCCATGCAAATGGAAATCAAAAGAAAGCTGGAGTAGCAATTCTCATATCAGACAAAATAGACTTTAAAATAAAGAATATTATAAGAGACAAAGAAGGACACTATATAATGATCAAGGGATCGATCCAAGAGGAAGGTATAACAATTGTAAATATTTATGCACCCAACATAGGAGCACCTCAATACATAAGGCAAATACTAACAGCCATAAAAGGGGAAATTGACAGCAACACAATCATAGTAGGGGACTTCAACACCCCACTTTCATCAATGGACAGATCATCCAAAATGAAAATAAATAAGGAAACACAAGCTTTAAATGATACATTAAACAAGATGGACTTAATTGATATTTATAGGACATTCCACCCAAAAACAACAGAATACACATTTTTCTCAAGTGCGCATGGAACATTCTCCAGGATAGATCATATCTTGGGTCACAAATCAAGCCTTGGTAAATTTAAGAAAATTGAAATCGTATCAAGTATCTTTTCCGACCACAACACTATGAGACTAGATATCAATTACAGGAAAAGATCTGTAAAAAATACAAACACATGGAGGCTACACAATACACTACTTAATAATGAAGTGATCACTGAAGAAATCAAAGGGGAAATCAAAAAATACCTAGAAACAAATGACAATGGAGATACGACGACCCAAAACCTATGGGACGCAGCAAAAGCAGTGCTAAGAGGGAAGTTTATAGCAATACAAGCCTACCTCAAGAAACAGGAAACATCTCGAATAAACAACCTAACCTTGCACCTAAAGCAATTAGAGAAAGAAGAACAAAAAAACCCCAAAGCTAGCAGAAGGAAAGAAATCATAAAGATCAGAGCAGAAATAAATGAAAAAGAAATGAAGGAAACAATAGCAAAAATCAATAAAACTAAAAGCTGGTTCTTTGAGAAGATAAACAAAATTGATAAACCATTAGCCAGATTCATCAAGAGAAAAAGGGAGAAGACTCAAATCAATAGAATTAGAAATGAAAAAGGAGAAGTAACCACTGACACTGCAGAAATACAAAAGATCATGAGAGATTACTACAAGCAACTCTACGCCAATAAAATGGACAACCTGGAAGAAATGGACAGATTCTTAGAAATGCACAACCTGCCGAGACTGAACCAGGAAGAAATAGAAAATATGAACAGACCAATCACAAGCACTGAAATTGAAACTGTGATTAAAAACCTTCCAACAAACAAAAGCCCAGGACCAGATGGCTTCACAGGTGAATTCTATCAAACATTTAGAGAAGAGCTAACACCTATCCTTCTCAAACTCTTCCAAAATATTGCAGAGGGAGGAACACTCCCAAACTCATTCTACGAGGCCACCATCACCCTGATACCAAAACCAGACAAAGATGTCACAAAGAAAGAAAACTACAGGCCAATATCACTGATGAACATAGATGCAAAAATCCTCAACAAAATACTAGCAAACAGAATCCAACAGCACATTAAAAGGATCATACACCATGATCAAGTGGGGTTTATCCCAGGAATGCAAGGATTCTTCAATATACGTAAATCAATCAATGTGATACACCATATTAACAAATTGAAGGAGAAAAACCATATGATCATCTCAATAGATGCAGAGAAAGCTTTCGACAAAATTCAACACCCATTTATGATAAAAGCCCTGCAGAAAGTAGGCATAGAGGGAACTTTCCTCAACATAATAAAGGCCATATATGACAAACCCACAGCCAACATTGTCCTCAATGGTGAAAAACTGAAACCATTTCCACTAAGATCAGGAACAAGACAAGGTTGCCCACTCTCACCACTATTATTCAACATAGTTTTGGAAGTGTTAGCCACAGCAATCAGAGAAGACAAAGAAATAAAAGGAATCCAAATCGGAAAAGAAGAAGTAAAGCTGTCACTGTTTGCAGATGACATGATACTATACATAGAGAATCCTAAAGATGCTACCAGAAAACTCCTAGAGCTAATCAATGAATTTGGTAAAGTAGCAGGATACAAAATTAATGCACAGAAATCTCTTGCATTTCTATACACTAATGACGAAAAATCTGAAAGTGAAATTAAGAAAACACTCCCGTTTACCATTGCAACAAAAAGAATAAAATATCTAGGAATAAACCTACCTAAGGAGACAAAAGACCTGTATGCAGAAAATTATAAGACACTGATGAAAGAAATTAAAGATGATACAAATAGATGGAAAGATATACCATGTTCTTGGATTGGAAGAATCAACATTGTGAAAATGACTCTACTACCCAAAGCAATCTACAGATTCAATGCAATCCCTATCAAACTACCACTGGCATTTTTCACAGAACTAGAACAAAAAATTTCACAATTTGTATGGAAACACAAAAGACCCCGAATAGCCAAAGCAATCTTGAGAACGAAAAATGGAGCTGGGGGAATCAGGCTCCCTGACTTCAGACTATATTACAAAGCTACAGTAATCAAGACAGTTTGGTACTGGCACAAAAACAGAAATATAGATCAATGGAACAGGATAGAAAGCCCAGAGATAAACCCACGCACATATGGTCACCTTATCTTTGATAAAGGAGGCAAGCATATACAGTGGAGAAAAGACAGCCTCTTCAATAAGTGGTGCTGGGAAAATTGGACAGATACATGTAAAAGTATGAAATTAGAACACTCCCTGACACCATGCACAAAAATAAACTCAAAATGGATTAAAGACCTAAGTGTAAGACCAGACACTATCAAACTCTTAGAGGAAAACATAGGCAGAACATTCTATGACATACATCACAGCAAGATTCTTTTTGACCCAGCTCCCAGAGAAATGGAAATAAGAACACAAATAAACAAATGGGACCTAATGAAACTTAAAAGCTTTTGCACAGCAAAGGAAACCATAAACAAGACCAAAAGACAACCATCAGAATGGGAGAAAATATTTGCAAATGAAGCAACTGACAAAGGATTAATCTCCAAGATTTATAAGCAGCTCATGCAGCTCAATAACAAAAAAATGAACAATCCAATCCAAAAATGGGCAGAAGACCTAAATAGACATTTCTCCAAAGAAGATATACAGATGGCCAACAGACACATGAAAGAATGCTCAACATCATTAATCATTAGAGAAATGCAAATCAAAACTACAATGAGATATCATCTCACACCGGTCAGAATGGCCATCATCAAAAAATCTAGAAACAATAAATGCTGGAGAGGGTGTGGAGGAAAGGGAACTCTCTTGCACTGTTGGTGGGAATGTAAATTGATACAGCCACTATGGAGAACAGTATGGAGGTTCCTTAAAAAACTACAAATACAACTACCATACGATCCAGCAATCCCACTACTGGGCATATATCCTGAGAAAACCATAGGTCAAAAAGAGTCATGTACCAAAATGTTCATTGCAGCTCTATTTACAATAGCCAGGACATGGAAGCAACCTAAATGTCCATCAACAGATGAATGGATAAAGAAGATGTGGCACATATATACAATGGAATATTACTCAGCCATAAAAAGAAATGAAATGGAGGTATTTGTAATGAGGTGGATGGAGTTAGAGTCTGTCATACAGAGTGAAGTAAGTCAGAAAGAGAAAAACAAATACAGTATGCTAACACATATATACGGAATCTAAGGGGAAAAAAAGCCATGAAGAACCTAGTGGCAAGACGGAATAAAGACACAGACCTACTAGAGAATGGACTTGAGGATATGGGGAGGGGGTGGGGTGAGATGTGACAGGGTGAGAGAGTGTCATGGACATATATACACTACCAAATGTAAAATAGATAGCTAGTGGGAAGCAGCCGCATAACACAGGGAGATCAGCTCGGTGCTTTGTGACCACCTAGAGGGGTGGGATGGGGAGGGTGGGAGGGAGGGAGATGCAAGAGGGAAGAGATATGGGAACATATTGTATATGTATAACTGATTAACTTTGTTATAAAGCAGAAGCTAACACACCATTGTAAGGCAATTATACTTCAATAAAGATGTTTAAAAAAAAAAAAAAAGAAATAAGAGGAAAAACCTCATGTTTTATGAAAATAAAAAAAAAAAAATATCAGAAGGAAATCCTTTAAAATGCCTGGATACCTAGATGGGATTATGAATTTTTTTTCTCTTCTCTCTTTTAAGTTTCACAAAATTTTACATTTTGTTGGGGGAAAAAAGCAGCCCCCTCTCCCCCACATTTTTGATAGAAATAGAATAATCTAAACACTTTCTTAAAGAGCCCCTGAACCCCGCTGCCGCACCTCCATCATCCTCAGGCCCCGCCCCTCTCCTACCCTCCTGAGTCTCCTCGGCCTGGTCCATCTCCAGTCTGGTCAGCAGGCTCACAAACCACTCGAAAGACCGCTAGCCTCGGTTTATCCAGATGAAGTCCACCTATGGAGAAGGGCCCAGTTCAGAGGGGGGCCTACCTCATTCACTCATATCTGCGATCCCCAGGGCCCTGGTGTAACCACCCTGCTGTTAGCAGGGCACACATTATCGCCCCCATTTAAGGGATGGGGAGACCGAGGCTCGCAGAGGTGAGGAACGTTGCCCAGGCCACAGAGCAGCATGGGATCAGAACTCGGGGTCCTGACAACCAGGGCAGGATTTTCTCTAATAATCTATTGTTTACAGCAAGCAGTATTCTGAGATCTTAAGTTTAGGACAGCCAGAAAAACATTACTTCATTATTTTTTTTTTAGAAACACTTTGAAGTGGCCTACACAGAATAATAAATTTTCAAACGGCAAACGTTTTCGTTTTTAAAACCACCATCTGGTCATGGCTAGCAAGCATCATGGCTGTAACTGAATCCCGGCTGCCTGACTTTCAGACTCCGTGTTCTTTAACGAGATGCCCGCCTTTAGGGCCCAGAATGTCTCTCTGGGGGAGCCCTGAACACAGAGACCAGCGGATCCAAGCTGGGGAGAGGTCATCTATCCTTCCCCTGCCTCTGCACAGGGGGCACCTAGCTCTGGTGTCTGGGGAGCTCCCCAGTCCTTCCTGCAGGAGGCGGTGCTCACTCACCTTGAGGAGCTTCCTGTCAGCATCCGGCACACCCTCCGTCCCCGAGTGCTGGCAGTTGGGGCAGATGTGCGTTCTCTTCTGGTGCCTGAGGGGAGAAGAGAGGAGGGGCTTTTGAGTTTGGGGTGAGTATGAGATTTCTCAGGACCCCAGAGAACAGTGCAGGGCACAGGGAGGGAGGTGGGGTGGCAGGGCCCACCCCATGAGGAGGGGGAGGGATGAGACCCAAAAAAGAGCAGGAGAGGAAAGAGGGAAAAGGGGAGAGGGAGACAGGTGACAGGAGGGAGAAGGCAGGGCGGGGAGGGGAGGCCGTCTCTCAGGACTCTGCCCCGGGATGCAGGCAGGGCCACAGCCTGTCCACCCACCTGTACAAGATCCTCTGCAGGATAGAAGCAAAGGGGGTGATGCCGACGCCCGTCCCGATGAGCACGGCATGCTCGGAGGCGAAGATCCTGCGGTTGGGGGTCCCGTAAGGGCCATCGATGTAGCACTGCATGCAGGAGGGGTTAGAGGAAAGAGAGGGTCGGTGGGTGAGGGAGAAGCAGACCCCGACGCTTCAGGACCTCCCTTTATATGCAGGCAGTCATCTCCTGGGCTGGAACCCAGGAGTAAGTGGCTCCCACTCAGAGCACATTCTACACGCTGTGCTCTGAGCCCGAGTCTGGGAGAGCCCTAGTATGTTCGCATGCAGAGCTGGTGAGAGCAGGGCCCAGCCAGCATGCCCCGTGTGCCCTGTGAGGGCAGGGGTTTGGTTCCATTATCTGGAGACCTGGGAGTCAGACCGTGGGGACTGTGGAACCCGGGTACCAAGAGCCACAGCAAGCCCTCCCCGTGGGCAGAGGCTTCGATTCCTCTGCTTGGGGCCACCCCCTTGAGCCTCTCACCTTGATGTTACAGAACCGGTGGTTCTCAGAGGACACCTCGGAGACCTGCAGGGAGTAGAGCAGAGAAGGTGGGTCTCTGGGAGTGGGCAGGCCAGGCATTTCTCAGAGGCTTCCCCGCCCTTGCCAGTCGGAGCAACCTTACAAAAAGGGAATTGCCTTTTCTGCCCCAACCATTCCAGGGAGCATGGGGCACTTTTCACGGAGAACATCAGTGGTGTGCCGGTACACGGACTCTTCAGAAAAAGAAAGCACCACCACCAGCAACGACGAACTCCTGATTGTCAGTGTCTAGATTTCCGGTGTAAACACTGCCATCATGGCTCCCACCAATGACCGTGCTTAACAACTGGCTCTCAAAATTCCTGAAAATGTAACAATCGCTCTAGAGGTCCAACACAAGTCAGCTTCAGGGTGTGATGGGAGAAGACTCTCCCCAGCCGCCTCTTGGGCTCAGCCACTCCCGATAGCTTTCATGTTTCTAGACACAGCCCCGGCCTTGAATGTTCTTTCCCTGTGCCTAGAGCACGCTCTCCTCCTGCGCAGCTGGCAAATTCCTGTGCATCCTTCAGGGTGCAGCTCACTTGGAGCGGCTGCCCCTCCTGGAAGCTTTGCCCGGCTGCTCCAGGCAGAAAAGCCACGCATGGGCCTGGCTCAGAGTTCGCCCCTGCCCTTGGGACCCTGCTCTGGGCTTGCTGACAGGGAGCTGCCTGAGGGCAGGGAGCAGGCCTCCTCTGCTCTGCCTAACTCCTCCAGCCCTGAGGACAGGCAGACCAGATTCCCTGAGTTCAAAGTGCTTCCTTCCTGAAGATGAAGGAAACAGACCCCCCCCCCCACCGAAAGGGCTGCAGGGGCCTGTGATAGTTTCTTTCTGGTGCGGAGTGACCTTCACAACCATCCAGGCAAATCCCTTATTTCACAGAGAGAAGCCGCACCCGAGAGTGTGGAAATGACTCGCCCAAGTTCCCATAGAGCTCGGGGTGGAGCCCGGGTCTCCAGCTGCCCCTCCTGCACTCACCACGTCACACCACGTTGCTTCTTTGGGGGCAACTGAATTCTGTGTCCTCCACAGTGCTGGATGTGAACTACTTGTGAGGATTATTTTAGGAAGTACACTGTGAGAGGGATACTTCTCTTACAATTTTTTAAAATCCTTCTGATTGCAAGGAGAAAGCCTTACATCATGGTTATTATATCTTTAACATCTCTCTAACACTTACTAAGCCCTCCTCCTTTTTTTCTTTTAACAAGCTGAGAAAGAAAGAGATGGAGAGCATGACAGAGAGAGAGAGGGAACAAGCAGTGGCTGCAGCTCAGGCTCCGAGCCTCACTTAGCAGGCAGCAACATCTGGCAAGAATTTAATTACGTTGTTTTTGCTTTCAGAGTTACCTTCTGTTTATGGCACGTGATAACTGGTTCTTCATTAAACATGGCAATCTAAAGAGTCCTTTTAAAATACGATTAAGTTGACAGTAATGTTGGGATGTAAGGAGAAAGATTCAGTAGGAAGTATTACCTGTGGGAAGTAAATATGGCAAAAGTTATGAAGGTGCCATGCAGGTGACTGGCTACAGAAACACCACATGGCGTGTGGTCCTTCCTGAGTGTGGCCTGCCCTTGAGGCCTTCTCTTCCAAGTTCCAAGGACCCACCCACCGTTCCTGGGAAGAAAAATCATTGGCTCTCCAGGCTCCAGCCCCAGCTTCCTCAGCCTTACCCGGCCCAGGTCCTCGGCTGCAGCTTCCCACTGTGCCTGAACCCCGTCCTTTGTCCCCACGTACACCAGGCCTTCATCCCCCTGCTGTGGAGTTCCCTTGGGCCTGTAGGACATCAGCTCCACAGAGACATCCTTGTTGGAGGCCATTGCGCCCTGTGCCGAGGCTCCAGTGTGGATGGGCTGGGGCTGCAAACCCTGTTTGGTTTCAAAAAAAACAGTGCTTTATGATTTAAACTACAAGATCAGTACGTGTTCGTTTTTTTTAAAGATTCAGAAACTACAGAACTTTAAAGAATAATGTAAAAAAGTACCCTGAATTGGAAGACACAACTTCCCTAAACATTTTCTCTGTCCTTCCAGACCTTTTTCACACACACACACACACACACACTCTTTTACATAAATGGAACGTACTGCTTTGTAACTTGCCTTTTCCACTTACTACATCTTGACCAGCTTTACGTGCTAATGCATATACATTCACATAGTCTTTTTTAGGCAACTTACTATTCTATTAGAAGGGAGGTTAGTAATTTATTTAACTGCTTCCCTACTGTTGGGCATTTTGGTTATCCTCTTTTTCTCATTCTTGTTAACAACTATGGTATATTATATAAATTAGCTCTTTCCCTTTACCCTAACTTATTTTCTTCATAGCATTTATTACCACGTGACACATTTTATATCTATTTGTGCATTTACTGTCTATCTCCCCCTCCAGAAGGGAAGCAGTGCCAATGGCTATTTTGCTTATTGACATATCTCTAGCATCTAAAACAGTACCTGGAAAACAGTAGATCCTATGCTCAATAAATATTTGCTAAATGAATAAACAAGGTGGTTAATGCACTTCTTGTGTACGTGTCCAATTAGCTTTTTAGGCTAAATCCCTAAAAATGGCATTGCTGGGCCATTGGGTATAGATATTAAAATGCTGACACATATAGCCAGACTGCCCACCAGAAAGATTGTGCCAATTTATTCTTTGGCAGCGGTGCTTAAGACCCCAAGGAAACACCACTTTTAGTGTATCTACCCACCAATCTCAGTGTGCCAAGACTCACCCAGTTTTGAAAATCAGCTTTCTGCTTTGGGAGATTTCCCCTGATTAACAGGAGAGAACACTCCGCTTGTTTCTACCTACCTCTCCATTTCCCAGAGCTTTGCTCTTGGCACTGTTCAAGAAGGTCCCTCTGGTCTGACCAGGCAGGATTCCACATGGTTTTCTCCCCTGGACTTTAAATTCCACAGGGGCCAGGCAGGGCTGGGCCAGGCCTGGGGGCTTTCTTCCTTTGACCTTCAACAGGGTTCCCACATATTAACCAGTCTCCCGGCTTAGTGGTACAGCCTACTAAGTGTTCAGGCACCCTCAGCCTCCTACATCTATCCCTGCTTCCTCAGGTGCTGCTCTGATCTCTCTGTATTCCTCCCAAACCTCCCAGAACCTGTATTCACTCCCGGCACTGGTGGATTGTCAATTTTGTGCAGTTCATCAGGGCTCAAAAGATAACAATGCTGATGGTGATGGTGATGATGATGGTGAGAGTGATGGTGACGGTGATGATGATGGTGACGTGATGATGCTAATGATGGTGGCGGTGATGATGGTGATGGTGATAATGAATGATCCCTCTGGACCATGTTGCTCAGTTCACTCAATACTTGACATGCATTCATTCCATTGGTCCGTAAAAGAATCATGTGTAAAAGGAAAGCCAACGGTGGGAAGCACGTCCAGTTCGTAGATGAACAACTTGAGGCTCAGCAAGGCTAAAAGATGTGGCCAAGGCCATACAGTTAGAAAGCGTTAGAGCAGAGAGGTGGGGGTGGGTTTTTCTCATCTCAATTTCCCCCTCTTTGCATTGTCCCCTCCTTTCTTTTTTTTTTTTTTTTTTTTAAATAGTAATCTTTTATTTATTTATTTATTTTTTTTTTTAATTTTTGGCTGTGTTGGGTCTTTGTTTCTGTGCGAGGGCTTTCTCTAGTTGCGGCGATCGGGGGCCTTCATCTTCATCGCGGTGCGCGGGCCTCTCACTATCGCGGCCTCTCTTGTTGCAGAGCACGGGCTCCAGACGCGCAGGCTCAGTAGTTGTGGCTCACGGGCCCAGTTGCTCCACGGCATGTGGGATCTTCCCAGACCAGGGCTCGAACCCGTGTTCCCTGCATTAGCAGGCGGATTCTTAACCACTGCACCACCAGGGAAGTCCTGTCCCCTCCTTTCTAATGGAGCACATTGGAGCGGGGAGGGTCTGGAGTGGTCAGGCTTCGAGGAGGCTCTTGGACCACACAGTCTGGAGTTGCCTCGCCCTGTGTGCCACCGTCCAGCCGGTGTACACGACAGCTGCTCAGTGGTTGCCAACTAAGAAGGCAACTTGGTCCCCATGGGTTTGTCACCATGGTGGAGCCTTACTTCCCTGCAGTTACTTACCTGCGGCTTCCTCTGACTCCTTCTCATCTTCAAACTCCTCGAGAGCCTCTCGGAACCACAGCCCACTGGGTCTGATTTCTTGAA
Source organism: Balaenoptera ricei (assembly GCF_028023285.1). NCBI lineage: Eukaryota > Metazoa > Chordata > Mammalia > Artiodactyla > Balaenopteridae > Balaenoptera > Balaenoptera ricei. The sequence goes on from NC_082640.1 coordinate 67,646,629, forward strand.
GGACTCATACAGCCTGTTTGTCCACTGGCCCTGGGACTGGATGTGTAGCCAGATGGTGTCTGAGCAAGAGACAGGGAGGGAGGAAAGGGTTCAGCACTGTTCTCCAGCAGGGACAGGCCCGTCTCACTTGGAGGGATTGGGACTGGGCATCCGCCCCTTAAGTCCTCCTTTGAATGTCCTTCCTCAGGCCCAAACTAGCAGTCACAGTCATGGGACTTGGAGAGCCGAGCTCTCTGTGCAGACCTGGCAATCTTGCTCGGTGAGGTCAACCTAAGGGTTCAGTCTCCTTTGCCAAGGCAGGGGTCAGAGTGGCCCTGAGCACACTGGGAGCTCCCTAGGGGTGGGGGCCAGGCCTCCTCCATCAAGCCAGGGTCTCACCAAGGTGGGGACCCTCTCCCTCCCACATTCAACCAGGTGTCTGTCAACGGCTCTGCACACAGTAGGTGCTCAATCAATGGTGGGAACAACAGCTTGCATTGCCCCCAGTGTCTGGGATGCAGGGGGTGCTTACTAAGGTTCCCTGTTGAGTGGATGACTGATGGAAAAGCCTGGGGGGCTACCCCTCTATTGAGGGGTACCAGAAAGAACCCACATGAGAGTAAGGAGGCCCCTAAGAGATCTCCTGGTCTGGGGTTCTCATCCTTTTTCTTTTATTTTAAACCACGGACTCTTTTGGCAGTCCTATGAAGGAAATGGATAGACTCCTTCTCAGAGTAAGGTTTTTAAATACATTGAATAACATATGTAGAAATTACAGATGAAACCAATTATAATGAGACAGTTATCAAAATATATTTTTTAAAATTTTGATTTAAGAATACATGTGCATTTTTGTTAATACATGAAATAACGAGATGCAGCAGGAGTCACATGGCCACTGGAAACATGAATTAGCAATAAGCATGAATGATATCCCAAAGTATGGACAGCAAGCGTAACGTGATATGAAGAAGAATCCATGGTTTTCATTTCGAAAAAGGCACAGGGATTGGTAATGCTACTATGGTTTGTTACCTGCATTCATACCTGAAGAAAAGGCTAAATTTTAGTTAGCGGTTAGTAAAAACAAAGATGTCACATTTTTTTGCCCACCTAAGTTCCTAAATAAACTGGTTGGACCCTGTGTTTACAGAGAGGTGAGGCACGCTCTCACAGCTTTGTGAGGAGGGGACTGAAAAGTCAGGTGCTTGGATCCCTACTCCCATGCGCCTTCCTGGCGCTTTCTCACCCTTCAGGGTACAAAGAGGCAGGAGGGCTGGGCTATGCCCTGTCGCACAGATGCTCCCTGAACTGCCTCACACAGTGACTCATATGGAGACGGCCTCTTACATGTCAGCTGAATTCAATCAGCTGCACTTGCCAGCCTGAGTCCCACTCCTAATCCTGTAAGCCAGCTCTGCAAACAAAGTTGGAGGATTTACCAGCCCCCGTATGGACTCACTCAGCTCACTGTAGAGGAATAGGGCCCAAGAGATGGGCAGATCCCAAGCTGAGACCCTGAAGAAACCCCTTCAAGAATTAGTCAAATAAATAACATATCCATAAAATAAACATGGTCATTATAATCATATTAGTATTGATACACTGGAATAGTATGCAGCCACAAAAAGGAAAAGTTCTTCTTTTAAAAGAACTGACATGCAAAGATTTTCATGACATACTATTCACGGAGAAAAAGTGGGCTTTAAAACAGTGTGAACAGTGATCCCTTGCATGCAGAATTATCTCTGCTTCTGATTATCCATGGAGATGTATTGAGATCTGGAAGGCAATGGTTTTATTTTTTTTTCTTTTTAAAATTTTATTGGAGTATAGTTGCTTTACAATGTTTTGTTAGTTTCTACCGTACAGCAAAGTGAATCACTATACGTATACATATATCCCCTCTTTTTTGGATTTCCTTCCCATTTAGGTCACCACAGAGCATTGAGTAGAGTTCCCTGTGCTATACAGTAGGTTCTCATTATGGAATGTATTTTATACATAGTATCAAGAGTGTATATATATCAATCCCAATCTCCCAATTCATCCCATCGCCCCTTTCCCCCTTGGGACAATGGATTTCTTTGGGTGGAATTACTTGAGGGATTTTAATTTTCTTCGGGACATGTTTCTATACTGTCTGAATTTTCTGGAAGCATCTCTGTTCTTTACAAAACAGCAAAGGAAAGAAAAATAGGAAGAAAATAACCCACCCTCTCTAACCCACACCCTCACCCCATTGTACATCCAGGCCACCACTCACATGATTCCAGGGCAGGTGTTGTGCAGCTTCGGGTGGGGAACCCTGGACCTGGGTCTGCGCCCTGAGCTGAGGGAGCTGGGCCAGGGGGTGGGAGGCATCCTGAGTGAAGCTACAGCTTTTAGTGGGGGTGGGTCAGAGAACCCTGGCAACCAGAAGCCTTTACTCCTCATGAAGCTGAGCAAGGGTCTCGCTGTAACAGGCCACGCAAGGCCTCCTCTGTCAGAAGCACCGCTTGAGGTGGGAAGGCCAATGCCCGGCCAGGAGGTCAGAGGTCCAGCTTGTGGCCCGACCAACAGCTCAGGACCAGAAGGCAGGCCCACGCATGGTTGCGAGTCAGAGGACAGCTGGGCAAAGGGAGGGTCAGCTGAGCGGTCCTATGGGTGCTGGGTATCCAGAGGGAATAGGGGTGGTCCAGGGATGGGGGAGAAGGGTGCGAGGGCTTCTGCTGCCTTGGCTTCCCACAGGGCTCATGGCCACATGGAGTGCGGAAGCCTGGCTTCCTGTCACAGCCCCCTGGGAAACGTCCTGGTCCCCTCTCCTCTGAGCCGCTGTTCCTCTGCTTAAGACCCCTGCGGGCTCCCAACCGCCTGCGCCATCCTGCGTTCCGCTCTGCGTTCGAAGTCTTTCCAGTCCCACCCTGGTTCCCGTCGACTTTGCCAGCCACTGTTGTCTGCCTTCAGTCCCTTCTCTGACCCTCTCTCCCGTCCCCCCTGCCCCTACTTCCTTCCTCCCTACTCCACCTAACCCTCAGCCCAAACTACATCAGACCCTTCTACGTTTCCACGTTTTCATGCTTCTCCCTCCGCCTCCACCCCCTCGTCCTTCCCTACCTAGGAAACTCCTACGAACCCTTCAAAGTTCAGCTGAAATGCCACCCTGCCCACTTCCCCCACCAGGCCAGGCCCTCCCCTGTGACCCTCACGGCAGCCGGTACAGCCCCAAACACCCCATTCAGTCAGCATCTGCACGTCTGCCTCTGTGTTCCAGAGGGAGCTTTGGGAGGTTGACTTTGTGTGTCTGGTCTTATTCACCTCTGTGTTCCAGAGGGAGCTTTGGGAGGTTGACTTTGTGTGTCTGGTCTTATTCACCTCTGTGTTCCTGGTTCCCAGCCTTGCTTGGCACACGGCAAGGACTCAGTAATACCTGCTGAGTGACCGGTGGGGCTGGTGCAGGCCTACCTTTCTGCTCAGGAGCGCTGCTGATGGTGAAGGGGTGCCACTCGTGGTGCGCGATGGTGGGGATGTTCAGATACAAGTGAGTGAGTGACCTGGGGAGAGAAGAAAGAGACCAGGGTCATCTGTGCAGGCCCAGAGCCGCCAGGGGCCCCAGTGCCAGAGGATGGAGGCTGGGCCGTCTTTCTCCACCATAAGCCAGGCCGGCCCCAGACATGAGACTCTTCTGTGCCTGTGAGTGGGGTCTCACCCCTGCAGCACCTCTGTGAACCAGGGGGTGGCAGTGATCAGAGAAGGGAAGTCAGGCTGTGTCTGAAGTGGGGCTCATGGTGTGATCCCACTTCTTGTGGTATAAATACTGCTTCTCAGTGGCCCTCCACCTCTGTGAAGCCCCTGACTGCTCCAGCCCCTTTCTTGGAACTTCTGTGGCACTTGGGTGGTATTCCAACCGTGAACGGGCATCTCTCCAGGATACAACAGCCTCCCGGATAGTAGCTTCAGTTTATTGAGCACTTACTTGGTGCCAGAGCTGTGTGGAGCTCTTCTAGTGCTATCTCTGGTCCTCACAGAGACTCTCTGAGATGCATGTCATTCTTTCTCCACTTTACGCAGGAGAGGCTGAGGCTCAGAGAGGTTAAATGACTTGCTCAAGGCCACCAGCTAAGAAACCACGGGATTTGAATCCAACCACTCTGTCTGATGCCAGGGTCTAGACAGAAACCTCGGCCTCTTAGTCAGCTTCCGTGTCCTCACTCTCAAGCTGTCCAGAGTCAAACCCACCCAGAACTGCCTTCCCTTTCTCCAAAAATGGCCCGTTACTCAGGCACCTGCAAGACAGCCTAGACGCCTTCCCCACCTCAACCGCAAATGCAGCCAGTTACCTCTTGAGTCTTTCTGTGACATGCCCCCTCCCCACCCAGTTCAAGGTCAAGGATCTCGTGAGCTCTCATCTACATGTGTGCGACAGCCTCCCCAGTGGTCCCCTCCAAGCCATCTTCTACAGAGCGACTAAAGAAATGCAGCTGGAGTATAAAGCAGCTCAGTACCACCGCCCGCCCGCCCGCCCCCACTCTGCTCAAGGGTTCCCTGTGGCCTGCAGAGTGAGGCCACTCACCCTTAGGCCCTGCCCACCCCTCCAGCTTCTCCCTGGCACCTTGGCTCCAGCTGTGCCAAATTACTTGTAGTCCCCCAAGCACAGTATGCCCTTTCATAACTCTGTGCCTTTGCCCATGCTGTTCCTTATCCAAGCAAACCCTTCCCTATCTTGTCTATCCAACAAACTCCTATTCATCTTTCAAAACCCTGAAAAGGCAGCTCCCTTCTCATTCTGAAGCTTCTCTGATCTCTCAAAGACAAAGAGTTTTAACACCTCCTGGGATTCTTCTTCTCTTACCAGCACAGCCCTGCACTGTAACGGAAGGGCTGACTCTCCTATTAGCCTGTGTGCCCGTGGAGAGTGGGACAGTGCCTGAGACTTCTCTGCATCTCTGTCACCTAGCACAGGGCCTGCCACCTTGTAGACACTAATATATACTTACTGAAGGTATTCTGTGCACACTGGCCTTTAGTGGTACCCTGCCTACCTGTCATTCCCCTTCCAGAAGTGTCACTCCCGGAGGGCTGGATCGAGTCTTGCACTTCGCTTATCTTCTCCACTGTGATGGGGCTCCCCATTTCCTTGGGGGCGGGGGTCTAACAGAGTACTCAGCTGCTGCACCCCACCACCTGTGACTCCCCTTGGCTCCTCAGGCCCCCTTTGCACCTTGGAAGGGAGGAGATTGACTTCCACGATGCACAGGGCCTCCATGCGGGATGCGGCCAGGCCGACGGCCTTCTCCAGGAAGAACAAGGTGCCAGGGACCAGCAGCCACTTCCAGAAGTTGGGCCCGTGCAGACATGGGAGGTAGGACAGGTGGGTCCAATAGAACACCTGTGGGGGTGGGGAGTAAGTTGCCAGAGTCAAGGCCTGGGGGTGGAACAGAGCCAAGGTTCACGGCCATCCTTAAAGCCAGGACTGTGCCCAGAGCCTTGGCCACACACACCCTCTCCTGGGAACAGGCTTGGGTAGGAGGTTGAGGGTGGGAAGCTTCGTTGCCTCTCTGTTCTGGGGGCTTGGCCCAGAAAGTCTGTAAGGGAAGATTCTTGGTGCTAGTGGCAAACATCTGGAACATCTGCCTGGGGGTGTTCTGGGCAGAGTGAACTGCCCCCTCCGATGGGCTCATGAGCATCAATGTCCCAGCCCACGGACCCTTTCTCAGGGGGAAGGAAGGAAAGACAGCAATGGTGTTCTGGGAGTGGAGGAGAAAGCAAAGCCCTGAGTTTTAATGCCTGCTCTGCTACTAGCTGTGGGACCTCGGCCTGCTAAGTTACTTTTCTGAGAGTCAGATTCCTCATGGGTCAAATGAGGATGCTGATTCTGACTTCAAAGGATCATTGCTGGCCCCAAGTAGGTGCCATATATATATATATATATATATATATATATATATATATATATATATATATATATATATATATATATATATGTCTATTTCTTTTTTTTTTTTTTTTTTGTTTTTTTTTTTTGTTTTTTTTTTTTTTTTTAATTAATTTATTTATTTTTGGCTGTATTGGGTCTTCGTTTCTGTGCAAAGGCTTTCTCTAGTTGCGGCGAGCGGGGGCCACTCTTCATCGCGGTGCGTGGGCCTCTCACTATCGCGGCCTCTCTTGTTGCGGAGCACGGGCTCCAGACGCGCAGGCTCAGTAGCTGTGGCTCACGGGCCTAGTTGCTCCGCGGCATGTGGGATCTTCCCAGACCAGGGCTCGAACCCGTGTCGCCTGCATTGGCAGACAGACTCTCAACCACTGCACCACCAGGGAAGCCCCTATATGTCTATTTCTGATGTGACCAGATCAGTCCAAGGGACAGTTCTGGTCTCCCAACCAAATCCTCTGTGACCTCTTGTATCTCGAGGAGGCTAGAGAGAGGAAAGCAAAGCTAGACTTAATACTTTTGGACTGACCATGTGCCAGGTGTGTGTAGTTATTGGCTTCACATGTATTATCTCACTTAATTCCTAAAATATTAATAACTTCAAAGGTAGAGAATTATAGCTCTGTTTTACAGATGAGGACAGTGAGTGACCCGCAAGTAGTGGGGTGGGGATTAGGATCCCGAAAGCCTGTGTTCCTTCCCCTCCCTGTGCCCAGTTTAATCCAATTAGAGCAAGGGGATAAGCCAGCAAAAAAGCCAGGAGAATCTTCTAGAGCAGAACATTTTCACTCAGCAGACATAAACTACAGCCCAATGGCAGAACCCCAAATCACATGTCCATAGTATGTAGACCGTCTGGAGCTTCCTGGGCTCTGGAGTAATTTAGAGGGAACACAGTCTGAAATGAAGTTGGGAGCCCAGCATGGGACAGGCAAAGGGGCAAGGGCTGGGGCACCTCAAAGTGGCCGCTCCTGCAGACACAGGAGCTGGAGAAGGCGGACATGAGAAGCAGCAGTAGCAGCAGGGCCACACCGGTCAGGGAGGCCAAGCTGCGGACCTAGCCAATGCCAGGCCTCGTGGTGAGCAGCAGTTCCCAAAACTGGAAGGGGCTGGCCTTGGACTGAGCCCGGAGTGCTGGAGACGAGCACAAGACAAGCTCTGCCCACTGCACTTTCCCTTTGGGGTTCCCACCCCTCCCCCTTCTCTGCCCATCGGGCCGGCAGGACACACAGGGGCAGGATAACCGAGTTGTTTGTGGAAAGCCCAGGTCCCCACCCCCAGCCCCAGGCTACTCACCGAAGTTCACCACATGGGCCATGGTGTGGACGAGGGAGAGCCCGACCACCACGTAGCCCATAAGCTGGTGGAACTGGAGGTTGTGGTGCAGCGGCAGGACCTGAACCAGCCACGTGGCCCGCAGCCACGTGAGGCAGTGCCTAAGCATCAGCACCTGGCCAGGCAAAGCGGTAGCGAGCCCCACCTGGCTCGCTCTCCGCCCTGTCCTCTGCTCCCCAGCAGCTGTTCCCCTACCCTGAGCCTGTTGTGCTCCCTAAATGGGGCCCTGTCATCACCTCCCCTGCCCCCAAGCCTCCGCTGTTCCCCTAGGTCCAAAGCTGGGGGTCTGCAAAGTAGGATCTCCAGAATTGGTGAAGAAAAAATGTTACAGAATGTCTGCTGGTATCACTTTTATCTCAACACGTGGGAAGCACATAAGCTTTTACTAATATTTAGTATCTGTGTAGACATGGTGCCCTCATTTAGTCATATGTCAGACTGGCACCATGTCACATGTGGTTCTCGAGATGTCCTGGGGGCAGTTGGGGCTTTTCAAGGGGTTTATGATGAAGGTCCCCTCACTTGCTCGTTTACTTCAATGTATTTATGCATGCCCTGATACGTGCATTTGCAGCTTACACTAACTGCTTTTAACTTAAGTAAGCTAACCACCCCTCAGAAGGGACAAGTAGCTTAAAAAGATTCCCTACAGAGAAAATGCAGATTGCAAATAGTGTTAATAAGGCAAGAGCAAGTGACCACAAAAATGAGTCACATGTCTCCCACCCCTGGTGTGAATTCTTTGTAGCCAGTAATGAGGTTATAAATAAAACCCACTCTAATAAGAAGCTGATATTGTCAGGAGGAGTATTTGGACTAGAGATGTACATCCCTGATCATTAAGAATGAACCTTGGGACTTCCTTGGCGGTCCAGTGGTTAAGACTTCGCCTTCCAATGCAAGGGGTGCGGGTTCAATCCCTGGAGCTAAGAACCCACATGCCCTGTGGCCAAAAAACCAAAACATAAAACAGAAGCAATCTTGTAAAAAATTCAGTAAAGACTTTAAAAAATGGTCCACATCAGGAAAATCTTAAAAAAAGAAAGAAAAGGATAAAGCTTGCCTTATAGTTATATTGTGCCATAAACCTATTGGCTAATGATAATAGGGCATGCATATAATTATGCGTAAGTGAGCATATACTGGGTAATAGGGAGGGGTTTTTGTGTTCTGTTTATTTTTGTTGTGTTTTATTTCATTCCAGTTGCTGAAGTGTGCCATCAAATCCACTTGGAGACCTCAGTCTCTGGTCCCCAGGATCACGTTCTGGCATTCAAGACCTCTGGAAGTATTCTCCTTCTGGTTGGAGCTCTGCACAGGAGCCAACCCACCTCCTCTGGGTCCACCATAGGGTTATTGTGAGGATCAGCTGGAAAGTGCTTAGCGCTGTGACTTGTACATAGTAGCACACAAAAATGCCAGCTATGTTATTTACCTGCTGTGTGACTATGGACAGCTCACTGCCCCCTCTGAGCCTTAGTCCCCACCAGTGAGTGTTGGCCCAGTTGAGTTCTAAGGTGCCATCCTACCCTGACACTGCAGGTGTCCACATGTGGGTCATTTTGTCTAAGAGGAGCCTACATCAGTCCCCCTACCCGCTTCCCTGCGTTGTGCCCACAGAACCCACCTTGATGAAGCTGCAGTCAAAGTTGAGGCATTGGCCGCAGCCCTTGGCCACCATGACACTGGCGCCGAGGGCCTGGCGCGCACTAGCTGCCAGGGCAAAGAGCAGCACATGGAGGCCCACGTAGGCGGCCAGGCAGGGCAGGTGGCTGTGATGGTTGTGCCAGTAGGCAGCGGTCAGCTGGCGAGGACGGTGTCGGGGCGGCCTGGCAGTGGAAGGAGTCAGCCGGTGGGCAGCACTGTGAGAGAGGGCCCCACTCAGAAGGCCGCGGTGTGGCGGGGACCACCAGAGTCTGAACCTAGAGACCCCATTCCCTCTGCAGCCCACTAACTCTCGGGGAGCCTCGTGGCAAACAGGCCGGCTTTCTTTTACACCAGGAAACAGAGAGGTCAAGTGACTTGCTTACAGTCACACAGCTAGATGGAACTGGGATGAACCTCTGGTCTTTCGGATGCCACACGCACGACTTTTTTTTTTTTAACTACCTCTCCTTACTTCCCAACTGGGGGCGGGGCGGGGGAGGTAATCAAAAAGGATGGAAGAATCTGAGACATTTTGTGATAACCCACAAGAAAGTTAGTACACAAAAAGAATGAACTACAAAACCGGCACTATTCAGAGCTTGGAGTCAGACAAACTTGGGTCTGTTGTTACACCCTTTTTATATTATTTTCTTCACAGCGCTTATCAAATTTGTACTTATCTAGTTTATGTACTTGTTTATTGGTATCAATTACCTGTCCCTCAGTCTGGAAGGTAGCCCCAGCAGAGCTCTGCCATTACTGAGAACAAGGCTTGGTAATAGTAGCTGCTCAACCAAGTTGAATAAATAACTGTCTTTGCTAACTATCTGTGTGATCCTAGGCGTGTTACCTCAGGTGAAGTAACTTTAATGTCATTTTGTAACTTCATTCCTTTTGTAACTTTAATTTCCTTTTCCATGCTGTGCACTGGTATATTGGTAAAAGTGCCCAGCGCTTACTATTGTGAGTTGATTCTAAAGAAACACTGTAGAAAATGGACACATGACAACAGCTGCCCTGCACTACAGACCTTTGTCCCCAAGAGAAAGCAGGCAAAGAGGGGAGGGGCTGGGCGGGGCTTATCCGGGGCGGGGCCGACCTGGGCAGGGAGGGGCGGGGCCGGGCTGAGGGATCCTTCCTGAGTTCAGGCCACACTTCGCACCTGGTGCCTAATCCCAGCACTGGCAGTGCCCCTGCACGAGACAGGGCGGTACCTGATGGTCAGGTTCTCCATGACCCCGGGGAAGCGCTGCAGCTCGTCTCGAAGCTCATCGAAGGTGATGACGCCGCTGCAGTCCTTGTCTGCCAACTTGAAGAGCGCCAGCGTCAGCTGGTCCTGCTTCTCCTCGGGCAGCGAGATGGCGCTCTCACGCAGGCACGACTGCAGCACGATGCGCAGCTCGTCCACGTTGATGGAGCCGCTCCCTGGCCCAAGTGAGGATGAAGCCGAGTGGGCGCCTGCCCCCCAGACCTCGCTCTGTACTTGCAGACTCGCCCTGCCTTGCACAACCATTGCATCAATGGTTCGTTCATCTTCATCTTTCTGCCAACCAACTCTCTTTAGGAGCATAGACCAGGCAATCGAAGGACATATGGCACCTTCCGCTCACAAACCTTCCATGGCTCCCTATTGCCGAGCTCAACAGAGATGAACATCTCCCCAAGCATGGAGAATCTTTGGCCTCAGCGCATGCCTTCCTCCAGAATCTGCAGCCTCCTCTCTAAGTACCACTCAACTTCCAAGACCATCTGCCCAGAAGATACACTTGCTTACTTAATCTATAACGAGCTATGTGCCCAGAGCTTCAATTATCCAGAGGCGAATTGTATATGAGGTGGTGGTGAAGAGGTTCCCTGTTGTTCCCCAACTTGTAGCAAAATTTGCTCATCCATGTTGTCCTGAGAGGCTGCAGCTGGGCCCTCAAGTCCAGCCTTGTGGCCTTATGTGAACATGAGTGGCTAAGAGTGATGTGAAAAGGAAGCCAGAAGTACTGTCGACCCTCCGAAAGGTTGGGTTCTGCATCCGGGGATTCCACCCGCGGTTGGTTGAATCGTCAGATGTGGAACCCACGGATACCGAGGGCCGACTGTATGACTCCATTTTATCTAAGGGACTTGAGCATACACGGATTTTGGTATCCACTGGGGTCCTGGAACCAATCAGAGAAACTACTGTATCAACTGAGATGGGATCTGGGGCACTTTTTTTTCCTGTATATATTTTCATTCTTCATGAGCCGTAGGACTCGTGATTAGTGATTTCGTGGCCTGTTTTGGATATAGACACACCTGAGGTAGCAACATGCTTCTGCCCCTTACTGTGTGATGGTGGGCTATAAGTCCTTTAGAGTATTGCACCTTACTTTGCTCATCTCTAAAATGGGGCTAATTATTCCTCCCTTTCAGAATTGGTTCAGGATAATAGATAATTAATTATAAAGCACTTAATGCAGTATATGGAAGACGGTAGTTGCATATAAATGGAAAGTCTTATTGGTATTGTGATCATCACTTGGGCCAAAGTCAAAGTCTGTAATCACGTACAGAGTCTAACATGCCACTCTCCAGCCACACCTCCCGTCCTTCAGTTTTCCTAGTCAAGAGCCAGCATGAAGCATACTTTAAAGAAAACCTTAGCAAAGCTCTGCCAAGAAACTCATGCACCCTGGACCAGCTTGCTTCCTATTGCACTCTTCAGGGTCCGTGTAGCCCCCAGGAGTGGTCTGAGACTTAGCCCATTTGAAATGACCTATGGGAGGCCTTTTCTTACTACTGACATTCTACTGGATGAGGACGTGAACCAGGTCCTGAGATAGACTATTAATCTAGGACAAGTTCAGAAGGCAGTCCAGGACTATGCCCACAAGACACTGCCAGCTCCCACTAAAAATACAGAGGAAAGAGCAGTTCCTTCACAAATAAACCCTGGGGATCAAGTTCTTCTTAAAACCTGGAAAGAGGGGGTCCCCACAAGACCAACTATTGCACAGGATGGGTTGAAGCCTTCGCCACCCGATCTGAAAGGGCTATGGAAGTCTTTAAGTCCCTTTTAAAAGAAATACTTCCTCAGTTTGGACTTCCAAAGTCCCTGCAGAGTGATAACGGGCCCTCTTTTTATAGCCAAAATCACACAGGGGTTCACAACGGCCTGTGGGTGCTCTGACCACATCCAGAGCTCCCATCCCTCCCCGCCCCCTTCACACCCTCTCATCCATTCAGCTTTATACTCTCCTTAGCCAATTTCCAATCCAGGGTTCTCCTTCACAATTATTCTTGTGCACATTTTTATTCCTTATCCCTCTGTCCTTCTATTGCACTGACCCTAAAAATATCTCATCCCTAGGTGAATCCAACTACCTGTTTTCTCCTTTCCTGCACCAGGGCAGCTAAGTGAACATTGCTGAAGAAAAGCACCCAAGAGAGCAGGAAGTGTCTGATCCCAGCCATGGCAAGGCCTTCAACTTGCCCGCAGTCCTCTCATGCTTCTCTAGCAAGGTCACGGTCCCGCTGTCTGCCGAGACCACTTCTCACCTCCATGCCCATCTAGTCCCTGCCTGGCTCTCGGAGAAAACTGGAACCCCTGGAAGCGAGTGCCCTCTAGTTCCTGCCTTGAAACTACAAACCTCCTCTCACCTGCTGCCCTCTTCCCCACCTCTGTCTGCAAGGAGGTGAGTGTGCCGCTTCCTCCTGTCACAGGCCAACCTCTCCATCGGAGGTTGTTGATAAGCCCCAGGTGTGGGCCAAGCTTGGTGGTCAGGAAGCAGTCAGTGAAGAGGGTCCCATGCAGATTGGGGTGGGGTCTGAGGAAGATGCTCAGGAAGCAGGTACAGTCAACTGCCCATGTAGTGGTGGTGGTGTGGGTCAACTTGGGAGGTGGGTTCCAAGAATGAGGTCTGGCTAGACTGTCAGGCGGGAATGGGAGGTAGAGAAGCCCCATAGGCCAGAGGGCCTTGCCCTGGAGCAGATCTGCAGCTGGGCTGAGTTTTCAGGATGCAAATCCAGCCCTGTGACTCCCCTGCTCAGTGCTCTCCAATGGCTCCCCATTGCTCGTCGTACTGAGACTCCAAACCATGGCCCCTGGGGCCTGCCCTGTCTGGCCTCACCAACCACCCCAGTCTCATTGGGTGCCTTTTTCCCACTTCAGCCTCCCTTCCTTTGATGATTCTGGGTCTTTAGACACCCTTTAAGCCACAAAGTTGCCAAAGAATGAAGGTCATTGCAGTGTCACTTACAACGCCAAAAAACGGAGGGGGGAACAATGAAATTCTCCCTTTTGGAAATGGGGTTTGAGTAAATAGTAATAAATAACAGCTGACACCTGTAAAGGTGGTACCCCGAACTAGTCACTGTCCTGAGTTTACATAAGTTAACTAATTTAATCCTCCTAGCAACCTCATGAGTATGTACTATTATGATGGTCATTATTTTTATGTGACAGGTGAAGAAATTAAAGCAGGGAGAAGTTAAGTAACTTGCCCAGGGTCACATGATTAATAACTGGTGGAGCTGAGATTTGAACCTAGGTAACCTGGCCTCAGAATCAGAGACCTTAGAGTATATACTAGATGATTCTATTTATTTGAAATTCTAGAAATGGTATGGTCATAGAAAGTGGTGGAGTGGGAGGCATTGATAGCAAAAGGGGAGGGAACATTTTAGGCTAATAAATATGTTTTCTTTCTTGATTGCAGTGGTTGTGGTTTATACAGATGTATGAATTTGTCAAAGCTCATTGAACTCCACTCTTAAAATATTGTATTAAATATTTCAATAAAGTTAATTTTACAAAAAAAAAAAAAAGAAAAGAATCAGAGATCTTAACTATTAGGCTGTGCTGCATGGAACACAGGACACAGACACAGTGGAATATGATGCAGCCACTACAGATGAGGCTATAACAACATGGAGTTACCACTTCACACCCATTGGGATGGCTATTATCAAAAAAACAGAAAATAACAAGTGTTGGAGGAATTGGAACCCTTATGCATCGCTGGTGTGAATGTAAAATAGTATAACCACTGTGGAAAAAGAGTATGGCAGTTCCTCAAAAAAAAGAATTGCCCTGTGATCCAGTAATTCCACTTCTGGGTATATGCCCAAAAGAATTGAAAGCAGGGTCTTGAAGAGATATTTGTACATCCATATTTATAGCAGCATTATTCATAATAGCCGAGAGATGGAAGCAACCCAAGCGTCCACTGAAAAATGAATGGATAAACAAAATGTGTAATATACATAAATGGATAATATTCAGTCTTAAAAAAGACTGAAAGCCTGTCAGATGGTACAACATGGGTGAACCTTGAGAACATTATGCTAAGTGAAATAAGCCAGTTACAAAAGGACAACTATTATATAATTTCACTTATATTATTTACCTACAGTAGTCAAATTCTTGGAGGAGGGGGAATAGGGAGTTATGATTAGTTGGTACAGTGTCAGTTTGGAAAAATGAAAAAGTTCTGGAGATGGATAGTGGTGATGGTTGCCCAACAATGTGAATTTACTTGATGCTTCTGAACTATACACTTAAAAATTGGTTAAAGTGGTAAATTTAATATTATGTATATTTTACTACAATAAAAATGATATTACAAAGCAATACAGTCTTACATGAACAATTGTTTATATTGTTTAGTGAAAAAAAGCAGTGTGTATAGTATAATCCCATTTTGTTTTTTAAAAAAAGTGGATGGTGAGTGTATGCTATCAGAAGACAGTATAGAAAAATGTTATGGGTGATTTTTGTCATCGTGGGCTATTATGATGATTATTAAAAAGCAACAAAACAATTTCTTTTTTTAAACATAGAAAAGAACAAAGGAAAGTTCTGGCTTCTGCTGAGTTGAATCAAGGGCATTTGTCTCCCTGCCAGGGACCCACCTTCTCCCACAACAAAAGGGAAGCAGAGACCAGAGAGAGGGCAGGGAACCGACAGAGAGACAGAGAGAGAGAGCTGTCAGCCTCACCTGGAGAAAACAGCCCCATGCTGGGTAGTCACTGAGATAGGCTGATTCCCTTTGTCCCCCCTACTGAGTCCTGCCCCCCACCTCACAAAGGGCCCTTACCGTCAACATCATGCACCTGGAAGAGGAATTGGAGTTTGTCTGTGGGGCTGCCGTGGATGAGCAGGGTCCACGCCTCCTGCAGCTCCTGAAGCGTGATGGTGCCACTTCCATCCGAGTCAAACAGAATGAAGAATCTCTTGGCGAAGAAGGACTGTGACCAGAAGGGGGCGGGAGATGGGCACAAGTATGGCCACAGGGCCCAGGCTTCGAATTCATTCACTGCATCTGCATGTGTGTGTGTACACACCGTGGGGTGGTGGGAATCAGGCAGGACCCAGGTGCCTGAACACAGTGTGTGATCTGCCCACGAGGCCACAGCAGCGGGCAGTGTCCATGGCCCATCTGGCCAGCTGAGAGCAAGTTTGGGGTCTGGTGAGAGAACTGTTCAGCTGTAGCGAGGATGGGCTTGTGTCTGGGCCTCTGGCCCCCGGGCCTGGTCATTTGCATAGGCTCTCCGTCCCCACAGTCCATCGCCCCCATCAGCCTTGCAGTCCAGACCTCTGGTGGCCCCTTACTCAACATGGGAAAAGGGTCAGATCGAGGGTCCCTCGAAGGCTCCTCCCAGGTCCTGTCTCATTCCCCTTGGGGTCACCCCGAGGGATAGTGAAGCCAGGAAGGACTTAGAAAATAGATGCCACCTGAGTACCTGTGTCTTTGCCTTTACCTGTTGTTTGGGCTGCCTACAGCCTACATTTAAGTGTTCTTAACGTAGACTTGTTCTGAACAGCACCTGTTCTCAATGCCGATTTACTCACTCCATTCATCATTCATCCATTCATTCATTCAACAATCATGTCTGTGCAGCCTCTGCTTGCCAGGCCTGGTGTTAGGCACTGGGTCAGTGTCACAGATATGCCAGGCCCGGAGGCTCCCCTTGAGGCAGCGAGAGGAACCTAAGGGCTTTAGTGTCTGACCTCAGTTCACAAGCAGGAAGTCTACTATGGGCAGTCCAACCCTGCCTTGGCTTCACTCTTTTTTTTTTTTTTTTAAAATATTAATTAATTTATTTATTTAGGCTGTGTTGGGTCTTCCTTTCTGTGCGAGGGCTTTCTCTAGTTGCGGCAAGCGGGGGCCACTCTTCATCACGGTGCGCGGACCTTTCACTATCGCGGCCTCTCTTGTTGCGGAACACAGGCTCCAGACGCGCAGGCTCAGTAATTGTGGCTCACGGGCCTAGCCGCTCCGCGGCGGCATGTGGGATCTTCCCAGACCAGGGCTCGAACCCGTGTCCCCTGCATTGGCAGGCGGATTCTCAACCACTGCGCCACCAGGGAAGCCCGGCTTCACTCTTTTTCCCCTCGGTCCCTTGAGTAAGGCCTTTATCACTCTCTACCATCCCAAATGGCCTTTATCTTAAGATATTTTACAGCTCCTGTTAGGCAGAAGATCCTTTTTTCCTTCCCCATATTGACTACGAAAGGAGGCAGAGCATTTAGAGCTCTAAGTAGTATCTCCGTTACCAGCAAATGAGGGGCTCTCCCATCAAAATAGGGGCATTCAAATGCTCATTGGCTCGCGCCCATCGAGGACACAGGCCACCATGAGATGCCAGCCCAGAGGACACCTGGGGCGAGGCTCACTCCTTCCACCTCTCTGCTAACGTCTCAGCTGTTTGTTGGGCATGCAGGCTGTTATGGGGATGGGCAGAGGACCTATGAAACCAAGAGAGAGGACTGGGGATGGTGTGGCAGTGCAAATGGCCTTTAATGGATACAAATCATAGAAACGCTTATTTTGTGGCAGGAGGCTTAAGTCATAGCATCACCTTTGCCCATGAGGCTAGCAGTAATTGTGAGGTCAATAATGTTTCTTAAGATTTGACAAGCTACTGATTTCCAACTTCATGTGTTGTTTGGAAGACCCCAGGAGGCCATGGCTACCATGAGGGATGGAAGGACCCCAGTAGCAGAGACAGAAACATCCTCTGGCCCTGCTTAGAAGTGCAGCCTCAAGCCCGGAGAAACCCGGGGAGCAACTTTTCCCTCCTTGTGAGGTACTGTGTGCTGCAAAGCAGATTACTCTTCCTCTACAAAATATAAGTGCGGGGTCCCCACTTCTGGAGTGGACACTTACCTCTTTCACGTTCAGGGCTCTTTTGAGCTCTTGCAGGTTGATTTCCCTGTCTTCTCCCGCAATGGTCTCAAAATGGTGTGTCACCCACTGAAGCCACTTGGCGTCCTCCTCGGCACTCGTGGTGCTGGCAGACAAAGGAGACAGGTTTGTCGGTTTGGGGTGGCCAAGGACTCAGGAGGACTCATGGTGGCCCCAGGACTTCTGTCTTCCCCCAGTTAGGGCCTCGGGCCTCCCATGGGGTTGAACCAGCTTCAGGGAGGGAGCAGTGCTTCCCCACAGCTGCTTCTTTACGTCTCTAAGTCCCCATTTCTTCCTTCCATCTGGCACTGGCCGGCCCAGGCTTAAGTCTCTTTAGCTTCTAGAATGACAGGGCCCCAGTGAGATGGACCCCAGACTGTGATCAGAGAATGGCCCACTCCAGGGGTGTTATTAACACGATGACAGTGACTGTCCCACCTCACATTTTCATGGCTCTTTACTGTTTTCAAAATCCTTCCCACGCACTATTTCCTCTGGTCTCTGTTACCAAATGTAAAATACTCAACTTCTCTGAGGCTATTTCCTCCCTATGATAGTTTACAGAGAGGAAACAGGCTCAGAGCACTTGAGTTATTTAGCAGAATTTATTCAGCAGGTTAGAGACAGAGTTCAACTCTGAGGCCAGTGCTTTTTCCATCACACCCCAGAGCCTCCACCCTCTGCCTGAACACTTCAAGTACAAGCCATGCCAGGACTGAGACCTGAGGGCTTGACTCTCCAGGTCCAGGGCGTATTCTACAATGTCACAAGGGCATCAGCCATCTAAAACCCTCACAGATGGGCTAGCTATACTGTGATCGGAACAGAGGTTAGTGATGAAATGAGGATAGCACTTTCTGTGGCATCAGGACCCAGCAATACAAAATTGAGTCCATAAGTGAGAATGTGTAGCATCTTATTCTATAAATTTCCTCTGTGAGAATGGCTTTTGTCTGAATCCCATGAGTTTAATATAACCTTAAATGATTTAGCTACAATCAATCTTCATTATTTGCAGATTCCACATTTGTGAATTCACCTACTTGCTAAAATTTATTTGTAACCCTCAAATCAATACTTGCAGCATTTTTGAAGTCATTGTGGACATGGGGAAAGTGGGAATACATTTGAGTCTCCTGATGTGCATGTTCCCAGCTGAGGTCAAACAAAGCGATGATCTGCCTATTTCTCTCAGCTCTCAGACTGTAAACAAATGTCCTTCCCACGATCTATTTAGTGCTGTGTGTTTCACATTCTTGTGCTCTTCGTTGGTGTTTTGCTCTTTAAAATGGCCCCCAGGAGTAATGTTGAAGTACTGTCTAGTGTTCCTAAGCAAAAGCTAAGAGAACTCAGCACCACCAAACCAGCTCTACAACAAATGCTAAAGGAACTTCTCTAAGTGGGAAACACAAGAGAAGAAAAGGACCTACAAAAACAAACCCTCCAAAATTAAGAAAATGGTAATAGGAACATACATATTGATAATTACCTTAAATGTGAATGGATTAAATGCTCCAACCAAAAGACACAGGCTTGCTGAATGGATACAAAAACAAGACCCATATACATGCTGTCTACAAGAGACCCACTTCAGACCTAGGGACACATACAGACTGAAAGTGAGGGGATGGAAAAAGATATTCCATGCCAATGGAAATCAAAAGAAAGCTGGAGTAGCAATACGCAGATAAAATAGACTTTAAAATAAAGAATGTTACAAGAGACAAGGAAGGACACTACATAATGATCAAGGGATCAATCCAAGAAGAAGATATAACAATTATAAATATATATGCACTCAACATAGGAGCACCTCAATACATAAGGCAACTGCTAACAGCTCTAAAAGAGGAAATCAACAGTAACACAATAATAGTGGGGGACTTTAACACCTCACTTACACCAATGGACAGATCATCCAGACAGAAAATTAATAAGGAAACACAAGCTTTAAATGACACAATAGACCAGATAGATTTAATTGATATTTATAGGACATTCCAACCAAAAACAGCAGATTACACTTTCTTCTCAAGTGTGCATGGAACATTCTCCAGGATAGATCACATCTTGGGTCACAAATCAAGCCTCAGTAAATTTAAGAAAATTGAAATCATACCAAGGATCTTTTCTGACCACAACGCTATGAGATTAGAAATCAATTACAGGGAAAAAAAGGAAAAAACAAACACATGGAGGCTAAACAATACATTACTAAATAACCAAGAGATCACTAAAGAAATCAAAACATACCTAGAGACAAATGACAAAGAAAAACACTACGATCCAAAACTTATCGGATGCATCAAAAGCAGTTCTAAGAGGAAAGTTTATAGCTATACAAGCCTACCCCAAGAAACAAAAAAATCTCAAATAAACAATCTAACGTTACACCTAAAGGAACTAGAGAAAGAAGAACAAACAGAACCCAAAGTTAGCAGAAGGAAAGAAATCTAAAGATCAGAGCAGAAATAAATGAAATAGAAACAAAGAAAACAATAGCAAAGATCAATAAAACTAAAAGCTGGTTCTTTGAGAAGATAAACAAAATTGATAAACCATTAGCCAGACTCATCAAGAAAAAGAGGGAGAGGACTCAAATCAATAAAATTAGAAATGAAAAAGAAGAAGTTACAACAGACACTGCAGAAATATAAAGCATCCTAAGAGACTACTACAAGCAACTCTATGCCAATAATATGGACGACCTGGAAGAAATGGACAAATTCTTAGAAAGGTATAACCTTCCACGACTGAACCAGGAAGAAATAGAAAATATGAACAGACCAATCACAAGGAATGAAATTGAAACTGTGATTAAAAATCTTCTAACAAACAAAAGTCCTGGACCAGATGGCTTCACAGGTGAATTCTATCAAACATTTAGAGAAGAGCTAACACCCGTCCTTCTCAAACTCTTCCAAAAAATTGCAGAGGAAGGAAAACTCCCAAACTCATTCTATGAGGCCACCATCACCCTGATACCAAAACCAGACAAAGATACTACAAAAAAAGAAAATTACAGACCAATATCACTGATGAATATAGATGCAAAAATCCTCAACAAAATACTAGCAAACAGAATCCAACAACACATTAAAAGGATCATACACCATGATCAAGTGGGATTTATCCCAGAGATGCAAGGATTCTTCAATATACGCAAATCAATCAATGTGATACACCATACTAACAAATTGAAGAGTAAAAACCATATGATCATCTCAATAGATGTAGAAAAAGCTTTTGACAAAATTCAACACCCATTTATGATAAAAACTCTCCAGAAACTGGGCATAGAGGGAACCTAGTTCAACATAATAAAGGCCATATATGACAAACCCACAGCAAACATCATTCTCAATGGTGAAAAACTGAAAGCATTTCCTCTAAAATCAGGAACAAGACAAGGATGTCCACTCTCATCACTATTATTCAACATAGTTTTGGAAGTCCTAGCCATGGCAATCAGAGAAGGAAAAGAAATAAAAGGAACACAAATTGGAAAAGAAGAAATAAAACTCTCACTGTTCACAGATGACATGATACTATACATAGAAAATCCTAAAGATGCCACCAGAAAACTACTAGAGCTAATCAATGAATTTGGTAAAGTTGCAGGATACAAAATTCATGCACAGAAATCTCTTGCATTCCTCACTAATGATGAAAAATCTGAAAGAGAAATTAAGGAAACACTCCCATTTACCACTGCAACAAAAATAATAAAATACCTAGGGAGACAAAAGACCTGTATGCAGAAAACTATAAGACACTGATGAAAGAAATTAAAGATGATACCAACAGATGGAGAGATATACCATATTCTTGGATTGGAAGAATCAATATTGTGAAAATGACTATACTCTCCAAAGCAGTCTACAGATTCAATGCAATCCCTATCAAATTACCAATGGCATTTTTTACAGAACTAGAACAAAAAATCTTAAAATTTGTATGGAGACATAAAAGGCCCCGAATAGCCAATGCAGTCTTGAGGGAAAAAAAAAAGGAGCTGGAGGAATCAAACTCCCTGACTTCAGACTATACTACAAATCTACAGTCATCAAGACAATATGGTACTGGCACAAAAACAGAAATATAGATCAATGGAACAGGATAGAAAGCCCAGAGATAAACCCACGCACCTATGGTCAACTAATCTATGACAAAGGAGGCAAGGATATACAATGGAGAAAAGACAGCCTCTTCAATAAGTGGTGCTGGGAAAACTGGACAACTACATGTAAAAGAATGAAAGTAGAACACTCGCTAACACCATACACAAAAATAAACTCAAAATGGATTAGAGACCTAAATGTAAGACTGGACACTATAAAAATCTTAGAGGAAAACATAGTAAGAACACCCTTTGACATAAATCATAGCAAGATCTTTTTTGATCCACCTCCTAGAGTAATGGAAATAAAAACAAAAATAAACAAATGGGACCTAATGAAACTTAAAAGCTTTTGCACAGCAAAGGAAACCATAAACAAGATGAAAAGACAACACTCAGAATGGGAGAAAATATTTGCAAATGAATCATCAGACAAAGGATTAATCTCCAAAATATATAAACAGCTCATGCAGCTCAATATTGAAAAAGCAAATAACCCAATCCAAAAATGGGCAGAAGACCTAAATAGACATTTCTCCATAGAAGACATACAGATGGCCACGAAGCACATGAAAAGCTGCTCAACATCACTAATTATTAGAGAAATGCAAATCAAAACTACAGTGAGGTATCACCTCACACAGGTCAGAACGGCCATCATCAAAAAATCTACAAACAATATATGCTGGAGAGGGTGTGGAGAAAAGGGAACCTTCCTGCACTGTTGGTGGGAATGTAAATTGATACAGCCACTATGGAGAACAGTATGGAGATTCCTTAAAAAACTAAAAATAGAACTACCATATGACCCAGCAATCCCACTACTGGGCATATACCCTGAGAAAACCATAATTCAAAAAGATACACATACCACAATGTTCATTGCAGCACTATTTACAATAGCCAGGACAGGGAAGAAGCCTAAATGTCCCCAATAATATAGTTGCATGATTACAAAATTGTAAACATTAACTGTAGAGAATTAGAAAAATACCTAAAAGCAAACACACACACTTTAAAAAAGATTTTTAAAAAATCACTATAATCTACCTACCCAAATAAAATCACTGCTAATGTTGGGCATTTATTTCTAGTCACATGCAGAAGGTAGCCCAGCCTGGGATTCAGAGGGGGGTTGTGTTTGATGGACTCATTCACATGAGCTGGTTTTGAGGTAGGAGATAGATGGGCCCCTGGGCTGGACAGCTGGTATGTGTCAAGTGGAGCAAAACTGAAGCTTTGCTCTCACCCAGATGCTCCAAGGACAAAGCTAGTGGCAGAAGCTGAGCTCTGCTGCAGTAAAGAGATAAGATGACCACTCCTGAGGTCAAGGAAAACTTCCCTGTGCACATGGGCCGGAAGGCTCCTTGGGGGTCAAAAAGGGAGGGGGCGCCACCCCATAATAGGTGTGGGACATACCACCACAGACCTCTGCAGTGGGATCCATCTTAGCAAAAAGTTGGCAGGCATGTTGGGGAGGGTCCTAGGGCAGGTCAGGTGTGGAAAAAGAAACCAGATAATTGGCCAAAGGTAAACAAAGACCCGGAAGAACTGTCCTATGCAAGTGATTTAAATCACCTCTTTCCTGCGCTCCTCCTCATTAGGAAGGACGGCCATACCCTTTCTCTCTGGGTGTGTATTTCTGCCTTGCTTCTGACAAATAAACTCTTTCTCTGTGTGCTCTCCCATACATTGGGCTGTGTCTCTAATAATAAACTTTGTACCTATTTTGCAGTTTTTGCCTCCTTGAAACATTCTTGCTTTCAATGGGGGAAAGAGCCAGAGGCACTTTGCTTCTAGCCTGTAGCCCCTGGTGGACTAACGGCTTGGATTCCTGGTTTTCATCCAGGCTACCCAGGTTCAATTCCTGGGCAGGGGAACTAAGATCTCTCTCAGGACTACTCACTGCTGTCTCCTAGAAATCAGTGTCACCTGTGTGAAAGGGGCCACTGAGGAGAACATTGTAAGTGGAGGGCTTGGGGGTGAAATCTGGAAAGAAGGAGAGGAAAGCACGGGTCCGTTCTTCAACTCTGCCCTTGAACTCTGGTCTGAGTTCCCTGAAGAGATAGGGAATGCAGGGAATTCTTTGCAGGGACTGCAGGAGACTCCGGTACTGTTTGGACTCGGGGGTCTTGAATGTTTGGAAGTCCAGGAGATCACCCCTGTACTGGGAGGTGCTAGGACAGTACAGCCAGTAGGAGGGCTGCCAGGTAGTAGACAGCTCCAGGAGCACCAGATTGGTGGAATTTGATCAGGCTGGCTCGTGAGCACATGTGAGACACCCAAGTACCTGGGGAAAATTGGGAGTAGAGTAAGCGAAGCAGTTAGCCAAAGGTGGGCATAAATGCTAATGACACTTCTTCATAGCCACAAGCCAGAGTCAGAAAAGAAGCTGAGACTTGGGACTTCTGGTTAAGATGGTATTACATTAACTCTTTGAGGCCCCCTCATCTGTACCACACACAAAGCAATGATAGATAAAAAAAAATTTTTTTAGTTTAAAAGACCAACTGATCTCAAATAAGATAAACATCTCTGTTGACCAGAGATGAAGCAGAAACATGCCATGCCCCTGCTTATGGGAGAGGGCTGGAAAAAGCTGTGTCTGACCATTGCCTGGGACTGTGATTTATATTTTGTACTTAGCCTCCTAGCCAAGAGCTGGACCACAACAACTGCTGCTTGGTGACTGGACCCATGGTATCCTCAGCTCTCCCTGGATGGGAGCCCCAGGCCACCGAGGTAAGGCTAATATTGAACTGAGGGGACCAGGAAGCTGGGTGGAAGCAACGCAGAACTTCTAGAGAAGGGCTGAACACACAACACAACACACACACACACACACACACACCATTCAAGATGAGTCAACAAGCTGGTATTCCAAAAGACCTCAAAAGAATGACTGCAAAGAAGACAGCCAATCAAACCAATAATAGGGGGAATTCATTTTGTAAGAAGTGAAAATAATAGACATTAAGCATATTAAGAATTCTCAAAGAAGGAAAGGAAAGAAAAATATTCATAAAAAAAGAATAAGAACTTAAATAAAAATGGGCAGAAATGAAACCAGCCCAGTTGGTATGAAGAAAATGCAACTAGAAATATGGAGAAACATATGGTTATTAAAATTTTAAATAATTCAATACATAATTTTTAGTCTAGACATAATTAAAGAGTGGATGTACAATCCCTAAGATGGGATTGAATAATTCACTTGGAATAATTTTGTAACTTTTTTTCACTTACCAACATATGTTAAACATTTCTCCATATTATTAAATATGAATGTGTCAAAATGTTGTAAACTAGTCTTCTATGTTTGGACAGTTAAGTTTCTTATATTTATTCCATTACCATAAACAAGTTTTTGAGAAATCTTGTTATTAAATCTTTGTCCAAGTTTCCAATGGTTTCTCTAGGCTGGATTCCCAAAAGAGGAATTACTGGGCCCAAGAAGTATGAAATTTCCTAAGTATTTTGGTTACAGCCAATAGCCAAACTGCTTCTCAAAGATCTTGAACCAATTTTTCACTCCCACCCACATTTTAAGAAATGCCTGTTTAACAGAACATTTTTGAATACTAAGAATTATCCCTTAAAATATTTGTCCATTTGGCAAAAAATGATATTTTCAATTTTTATTTGCCTTAGTCTGATTAGTAACAAAGTGAAACATCATCATGGAAGGAAAAATAGCGAAAACCTCTTTTCCTCATTTCTTGGGTAAAGTAGGACATATTTTACTGTAGAGGGGACACAGAGCTTCATTACATGACATACTCCCAACTGGTTGTTTTTTGGCTTAAAGCACTTTTCTTCTACATTTTTTTTGTCAAAAGCATGATGTCTTCCCTCCAGCCCTACAACATATTATTTGTTGATTCTTTGGGCTGATTTTAAGACCTGAGTCTGTAGCCCGTGGATTTGCTCTGCTTGCTGTAGGATGGGAACACTGCTACGGCCACTTTCCTCTGCCAGGATGAGTCCGGAAAGGCAGCTGAGATGTGGACAAGCCATAGGGAAAACGATGGCTCACCTGCATGTGCTCCTCCCTGCGGCTGCCTCGCCCCCTGTGCCCTGGAGTCCTCATCCCCTCACCCACTCAAGGACTGTGACTTGCAATTATCTCCTTGCTTTCTGCATCATTTTCCTCTTCTCTTTCCTCTAGCTATTGCCCAGTTTCTCCTTAATAGCAAAACCTTCTGAAAGAGTTGCTTATATTCAGTCTCCACTTCGTCATTTCCCTTTTTTTTTTTTGGAACCCACTCCAATCGGACTTCTATCGCCCAAGGAAACCTTTCTTAATAAGATGAACAACAATGTCCTCATGGCCAAGCCAAGGGGTCATTCTCAGCCCTTAGCAGTGTCTGACGAAGGTGAATTCTCTTTCTTTCTTGAACCTCTGTCTTCTCTTGACTTCCAGAATCCCACCCTCTCCTGGTTTCCTTCTAACTCACTGTCTCCTTCTCAGTGTCCTGACTTATGGATAGATCCCATTCTTTTATCTGGCCTTTATAAGTTGGGCTCAGCCTATCTTTTCTATCTAAACTAAAGTCCTTGTCAGCTAGCTCATCAACAATGCATGTCTCCATCCCCAATCTTGGCCCTGAACTGTGGTCCAGTAATTCCAACGGCCAGTTAACATCTCCACTTGGATGTCAATATGCATCTCAAACTTAACACGTCCAAAACTGGACTCACGGTATCCCTAACTCTGAGCCACCCGCTGTTCCCATCTCAGTAAACGACCCCTTCCCCATTCACCTCAGAACTATGGAGTACTCATCTATTCCTTTCTTTCCCACATGTCTGACATCCAACCCACAAGCAAATCTTGCTGCTTCTACTTCTACATTAGAAATAGATATAGAATCTGACTGCCCCTCTGCAGGTCCCACCCGAGCCAGAGGGACCATCACCGCTCACCTGGACAGCCTCCTAACTCACCCTCTGTTCCACCCTCATCCCCTTATAGTCTGTTCTCTATTCAGCTGCCCTGGAGATGCTGTTCAAATGTAAGTTAGATGAGTCACTCCCCTGCTTAAAACCTTTAGATGGTTTCTCATCCCACTGAGAATAACTACAAAGCCCTCCGTATTCCTCCCCATGACATGGCCCCATGACCTGTGTGCCCTCATCTTGGGCTCTCCCCTTGCTCACTCAGCTCCAGCCACACTGGCCTCCTCAGTATTTCTTGAACATACCGGGCACACTTCTGCCCCAGGGCCTTTGCACTGACCACTCCCTCTGCCTGGAACATTCTTCTTCCAGAGATCTACCTGGCTAACTCCCTCCCCTCCTTCAAGCTTTTGCTCATCTCACACCTTCTTAATGAAGTCTACCCTGAGCACCCTGTCTTAAAGGTGGCTCTCACCCACCCCAAACTACTGATCCCCATTATCCGGCTCTACTCCCTTCTTTCCACAGCATGTATCATCTTCTAATGTGCTATATAATGTGCTTCCTTATTGTTTTTTGTCTGCCTCCTCTCCCACTAGAATGTAAGCTCCATGAGGGCGGGGACTTGTGTCTGTTTTATTCTTGAATGAATCTCAACACTAGAGCAGTGCCTGGATTATAAAAGTTACTCCATCGATATTTAGTGAATGACTGTAGTAGACTAGCCACATCAGCATCCCACAGAGGAATCTCCCCACTCCAGTCAACCATTCCCAATGCCCAACTCCACTTCTAAGCAGGGTCAGCAGGAACCAAAGCAGCTCCAGGCATTAATCAGGAGAGGGGGCTTCTATGCCCAGGCTAACTCACTGTCTGGCCTGGGAAAGTCACCTCCCCTGTTCAGGATCCAGTCCCTCCTCTGCTCAATGGAGATTTTCTCCTGTTCTCCCTGCCTTGGCACACAGTGTAAGAGCAGACACAGGGGTATACATTTTTAGAACCATCAAAGTTGACCTCACCCACATTATGCACCTTGTGTCTGGGAGAGAGGCTCACAAGGAGCTGTTCCCTGGGGCCAAGAAAAGTAAGCAGAGGCTCTGTTTTCCTGCTGATGTCACTAGGGCTCATGCTAATGAGATGGAATATGGCCTATCACCCCACCCCAGTCTCACACCTTTGGGGTTGAAATGACCTTCTCATGGAAAACAGGGCAGTTAAGTTGACCTAATATCATTCCAGCAAGTTCTATTATCATTTTCAACTGATACACAAAATCTCAGGGGATATTAAGTTTTCACCTGCTTTTCTTATCTCCTTTTTAAGCCCTGGATGGCTGGGACACATCTTCCTCCTCTTGTATCCCCTGTGGGGCTCCACCCACAGTAGCACCTCCATAAACGGTTACTGATTTGGTCAGTGTTTGTTTCCTGGGCCTTGAGTCGCCATCCCTCAGCTTGAGGAAAACACAGAGAGAGCAAACACTGTGCCTGCCTTGAGCAACAGGTTTCATCTTGGGATTACAGTGAGTATTTGCAAAACATTGCTCAGACCGCAAAATGCTTGTGCAAACACATCCCAGGAAATCCCAACAAGATCCCAGGGGGGTAGACATTCTGACCTCCATCTGTCAGACAGACAAACTGAGGGGCAGAGCCTGGGCCAGAACACTCTGAGCCCCGCCAGTCCTGTCCAGTCTCCCTTCTCTCCATAGCAGAGACACATCCTCTGTTGGAGAGCTTGAGCATGTTTTGCTCATTTCCAACACGGAAGCTTTGCAGGAACTGCCTCTTCAGGGCAAGCATCTGGGGGCTCCACACCCCTCAAACCGGACTCATCCCTCAAGGTCCAGCCCAAAGTCCAACTTCTTCTGGAGGCTCTTCCTGCTCTCCTCAGCCCAGAATTAGTTACACTGTGTTCCTGCACCACAAATGCTGTCTTGCAACATGTCATACCATTGCTTTGCATGGTAACTCGGTCCTTAGATCATTATTTAACTTTTTGTGTATATATCTCTTCTCTCCCCAACGAGTCTATCAGCTCTAGGTAGGAATCACCTCTGCTCATTCACTATTTCATTCAAACATTCCTTCAAGAAATATTCTATGCCATCCAAGAGATAAATAGATGATCAATGGTTCCTGCCCTCACAGAACTTATATTCCTCATTTCTTCTTTATGGCATAGAAATATTCTATGCCATCCAAGAGATAAATAGACGATCAATGGTTCCTGCCCTCACAGAACTTATATTCCTTATTTCTTCTTTATGTCCCCACAGGACTTGCTATAATCCACCTGTAACCAGCGGGCAAGAGTTAACAGTGACAGCCTCTGGCCAGCAAGTTCCAGCAGTGTGTCCCTTTGAT
Source organism: Balaenoptera ricei (assembly GCF_028023285.1). Lineage (NCBI taxonomy): Eukaryota > Metazoa > Chordata > Mammalia > Artiodactyla > Balaenopteridae > Balaenoptera > Balaenoptera ricei. The sequence continues at coordinate 67,675,048 of NC_082640.1, forward strand.
CTAGTCAAAGCTGAGTGAGGACTATTTTTAAGTAGAAAAGCAGCAAGGACCACAGAGATGGGATCTCTGTGTGGCTGCCTCTGGATGGCAAACCTAGACAGGGATTCCTTCTTGGCCCTGCTCCTGGGAGAGATTGGAAGCTCCACCCATAAAGGGTCAGGTGTCATGGGCCCTGAAGAGGGCTTAAGGCTCACCAAAGGCACCTTCATGGCATAGATGGGGAAACTGAAGCATGCAGTGGGCTTGCGGTTGCTCCAGTACTAGACTCCCAGCACAGTGCTCCTTTCCTAGGACCCCACTGAGGTATAGTTTCCTGCTAAAGGGAAAGACTTGTTTTCCCTTTAGCTGTTGGAAGCCTTTCTGGCACACAGGAGCACACAGGTGGAAGAAGGGGTGGGGGAGAGCAGTTCACAACAGTGGCTTCAAATACTTTAAAATAGGCTGGAAAACACTCATGCTCTGGTTCTGAGCATCTCCTCCGTACCCAGCACTGGGTCAGGGACAGGAGGGAGGGGCTGACTGTACTCATGGAACTCACGTGGGACAATCAGCTGTTTGGCAAGTGTGGCCAGCGGGCCCCCTGATGGGAACAAGACCTGTGAGTGAGAAGGGCTGGCCTTGGCTGGAGCTCTGCCCTCCCTGGCAGCCCCCTCACCCTCTCTGAGTTCTCTGTGGGGGGTGAGGGGTGTCTGCCCCGAATACCAAAGCACATGGTTGTGAGGATTCAATGAAACACCCCATGAGGAAGCACCTGACCCAGAAGAGACACTCAGTTCATTTTCACTCATTCAGAAGGCCGTTTTGACTATTCTCAACCACCTGCTTTGTTTCCCAAGTCCCAGAAAAAGAATCCTGACTAGTCTTCTTGAAGCAGAAATAGGTGAGTTCATGTGGCCCCACCTGCTTACCCAGGGGTCACGACCCTGATGGTCCTGCCCACCCCACCGCCCCCAGAATCAGCACTTTGGGCTCACCACTTGTTGCCTGAGGCCAGTGTGCTTCCTCTCCCTGTTCCTCACTTTGCTTACCTGTAGAAAGGGACTGCTCCTGAAACAGGGAAGAACAAATCTGACTCCATATTGGGATGGTGCTTTCACTTTAACCTTTGTACTGTATTCCTTCTGCTACAAGTTAATCACTAAAGGGATGTTGCCTAGAGCTTAAAGTATACATAATGGCCCATTCTCCAGGAACTCTGCCTCCCATGCCTGAGTGTTAAGTTAAAATACCTTTGTTTAGCTCACAGGAACCCCCCCACCACCACCAACAGGCCCACCTGTGAATGGCTGCAGGAAGGAAGAAATTAACACATCCCCTCTGGAGTCTGGCCGGAACCAGGAAATATTTCCAACAACCGATCGCCTTCTTTTTACTTTACCTCCTCACCTCCCTCTCTTTGTTCTATAAAAGGAACTAGCGTCCAAACCTGGGCAAGATGGTTCTTTGGGACACGAGTCCACTGTCTTCTCGTTTGCTGGCTTTCTGAATAAAATCGCTGTTCCTTGCCACAACGCCTCGCCTCTCGATTGACTGGCCTGTCGTGCAGCGAGTGGTATGAGCTTGGACTCAGTAACGCTCAGACTTACCCCCATGAGGCTGTGTGACTCCACTGAGACACCGCAAGTACACACTCCAGTGGGTCATACTGGATACATGATCTCAGGCCCTTTCCCTTCTCCTTCCTGGAGTGGTCTGTTCTCCAGAGAGGGTGGGGCAGGGCTTGGTGGCTGGGCAAGAGCCTCTCCTCCTCAGCCACCCAACTCCCCTCCCACCCCCTTCTGCATCCTTAGCACAGGAGACCCCCTCACTGCTCCAGCCATCAGAAACATGTGCAGCAAGAGCCCGCTGCCAGTGCCACCACCATTCAGCCCAGGAGACAGGTGACATGTGTGACACACACTCCTTTATTAAAAGAGGGCAACGGGGGCTTCCTTGGTGGCGCAGTGGTTAAGAATCCGCCTGCCAATGCAGGGGACACGGGTTCGAGCCCTGGTCTGGGAAGATCCCACATGCCGCGGAGCAACTGGACCCGTGAGCCACAACTACTGAGCCTGCGCGTTTGGAGCCTGTACTCCGCAACAAGAGAGGCCGCGACAGTGAGAGGCCCGCGCACCGCGATGAAGAGTGGACCCTGCTCGCCGCAACTAGAGAAAGCCCTCGCACAGAAACGAAGACCCAACACAGCCATAAATAAATAAATAAATAAGAAAAAAAAAAGAGGGCAACGGTGGGAGGGTTGCCGCGGGGACCTGGCTGAAGCCAATCCACCTCCCTCCTCCCCACTCTACCTCCACTTTTGAGCATGGAGAAGTCTAGAGACTTACAGAAATTAGGTCTGGGTACAGCCTTGAAGATGATTTATTCCAGTGGCTTCCAAACACTTTAATTTTCAGTTATGTGGGTAAAATTTTAACTGACTCCCCTCCCTAAAAAATGGGTATGCAGATTTTTTTCTATGAAAGATCTAGTGCAACCTTTCCTTTCTAGATGGGGAAGCTGAGGCCCATGGAGTGGATGTGGTCTCCTGGAGGTATCTCAGGAGTTGGTGGAGTTGGGACTAGAGCCCTGGTTCCCTAATGCGGCTCTTTCCACCAGCCTCCACACTGAGGGGGTGACTGCAAAACCCGAGGCTGGGCTCTGCATCTCAGACGCAAAGAGGAAGAAGGCAGGGTGGAGCACATGTGGCGTAAGTGGAAAAAGAATCCTGGGCTGATCCAGGAACTCTGTAAATTTATGTCCTAATCCAATTTCCTAAGAATTGGTTCTTGGAATAAGGCTAGTAGCTATAACACAGACTTTCTGTTGGAGAAAATTAAAATATTATTTTTGCCTTTTGTTTTTGAGAGGGGCCAAGAACCATCAGGCTTTGGGAGTCCCAGGGGAAGTAAATGTGAGCCTCGAATAATCAGGCCTTGGAGGATGTCTGTGAATCATGTTCCCCCTGTGAGTCGTGGCCTGAGACCTTCACCAAAGCAAACTTGCCTGGCCTTTCCTGCTTTCTCCACCTTGCCTTGCCTTTCTTTTCTCCCCAGTCTTTTAACCCTGTCTAGTCTGCACCCAGAGAAATCACAGCATGAATGGTAAGGCCTTACTTTAGGGCAGCAGCCCCGGCCTGTTCCCAGGACACTGGTTCCACAAGAGAAGTGGAGTATCTGGCAATTTGGTCCACATCGGCGTATTACAGGCTCCATCTGGACTGAACATGTCCTGGCCAGCTGACAAGACAGCATCGCCTCTCTCCAGGCTCTGAGTTCACCTGAACATATGCCTTCAGTCCTGGAGATGGAGACGGGTCGGGGCCATGGAAGCATGGTATATTTCTGAAAATCTCTGGTCAGAGTCAGGCCCCTGGTTTTAGCACCAAGCATATGATAGCTCACCTTCTCATTTCTTCACCTGGTGAACTCCTACTCAACCTTCAAGGGCCACCACAAAAATTCCCTTCCCCAGCCCACTCCTCCCCAAGAGAGCTAATTTACTTCTCTCCTCTAGTTCTCACTGCATTTTACTTTTATTCTATCAACACACACTTGAACTGAAGCAGAAGAACCTATTGGGAATTTAATGTATCACAATAGTTTATTAAGAAATTAATTTATGTCATTTATTGCTCTTGTTGACTCACCAGAAAAGAACAAAAGCTATCTTGACGTGAGCCCCACCCACTGGAAGGTAGCTCGATTTTCTTCTTGTGGTCAATAAGGGTTCTCCAGCCCCTTAAGAAGCAATAAACAATTCTCCCTGTTTCTGGGTCTGAGAGAGGAAGCTGAATGGGCTGGGAGGGGACCCTGGTGTGAGAATGGGCTGCCCCCAAGACAACCGCTAAACCAGACTCTGTGTTTAGAAACCAGTAGAGGCAGTTAAACCAGATTATCCCAGCGGGGAGGAGAATGGGGCTTGGTGCTCCGAGGTAGTCGTAAAGATGTTTTTATGTAAAGAACATTTGTCTTTAGAAAGCGTACACCATGCAGTGCAGACCACTGAACACAGTGTCTTCCTGAAATCACACAGCCGACTCATCCCACGCTAGCACTGATAGAGACATCTTTTTTAACACCCGGTACCCAGGGTGGTGTGGGGGTTCCAAGCCCCCTGCTCACAGGGCTGGGAGGGCCAGGCCTGCATCTTGTGTCACCAGGAGCAACAGCTACCATAGCAACTAGAGGCTGCACAACCCCCTTTTTAGACTGCTAAGTCCCTAGAGGGCCTTTTGCAAACCCAAGGGAGAGGAGAAAGCAAGGATGTGGCGATCTGAGGATACGAATAAACAGGATACGTTCCTCCTTGCTTAAGGAGGATCCAAAATGATTCCATTTCCTTTTAATAAAAGCAAGTCACGCACGCAGTGAAAACTGAAATAGCAGAAGAGAGTAGACAAGGAGCGAATATCCCTCCCTCCTCAGCCGCTGGTCTCACTTTCCACAGGTGATACCATTAGTGGTGTTTGTTTGTGTATGTACACATGACATTTGATTACAGAGCTGCCACACACACACACACACACACACACACACACGCCAGAATGTACCGTTCTGTCCTTTGCCTTCCGTCGTCTGCTTTGAAGATTGTTCTACGTCAGCTAACTCAGTGCGACCTCATTCTTTTTAATGGCTGAAACTACCCCATTTCTGGTCCCCTTTCAATGGATTCAATCTGACTTAGACACCCTCAGGAGTGTGACATTAACTGCACCCAAATGTCATGGTATTATTTCATTCCTATACATATATAGGCATTTCCTATTCCTCGTGTTGCCAAGATTTGTATCTGCATCTCTCTCCCCCCTAAAAGGTGAGCCCCCTAAAAGCAAGGTCTGAGATGGAAAGTAGTTTAGCAGTGGCCGAGGAATGGGGGGGGGGGCGGGTGTGGACAACTATGAAGGGAACACAGAGGGAGCTCCTTTGCAGTGACAGAAAAGCTCCATGTCTCGATTGTATGATGGGCACACAAATCTATACCTGTGATAGCAGTACCTAGAACTACACACACACACACACCCCTGTACACACATTAATTAGTACATGTAAACACTGAGTGCTTGTACCAATGTCAGTTTCCTGGTTTTAATATTACACTGTAATTTTATTCCAGATGTTGCCACTGGGGAAAACTGTGTGAAGGGCACTTGGGACCTTTCTGTACCATATTTACAACTTCTTGTGAATCTATAATTATTTCAAGGTGAAAAGCTAAAATGTCGGAGTCTGTGGCATCCTGGCATTCTGTTCCCAGGCTCTGGTGCAAGCCCTGGCACAGAGAGGTGCTGGGTAAATATAAGCTAAAGGAGTGGAGAGTCTCTCCTTTCTGGGCCTCAGTTACCCCATCTGTACAATGAGCCCTGTGGACTAAACAGTCTTCGCATTTCCAGTCCCCACGTTCTGTTCTGTGCAGCGGCACGGGGTCCTGCCTGTGAAACCAGTCAGCTGACTCTGAGCACTGACCCCTCACACTCTCCCTGCTCTCCCTCCCACCCCACCGGCCCCATAGGCAGATACCCCACATGTCTCCAGCAGAATATAATAGTAGTGTGACAAAATTAGTAGTCAGACTAAAATCGAAGGTGTAGCACTTTTTGAAAAATGATCTTTCTGCATACCTCTGACGGGAGCAGTGGAAGAATGTGTCAGATGTGTGTAACTAAGCCTGGTTTGCCCTATAGGCTGAAAGCACACGGCCAAGTAAAAGAATCGTGTGATAATTAAGTCTGGGGTCTCTGGGCGCCAAGGCTCACCTTCCTCCAAATGAGGCTGCCTTTCCATTACCTCTGTCGACCAAGCCCTGGACTTGCTGGGATTTGAAGGAGACACTGGCTTGTCATGGACAGTGTTGGTGCTGCATCCAGAGCACCTTTCATCATTTCTGGGCCCCTGTCCACCTCCCACAGCAGCACTCGCACCTCTTCTGGGGGAGCTGCCCTCGGCTGCTGGAGTGAAGAATGCAGGGCGTGCCTGGAAGTAGGCATCCTCCTCCTCCCCCAGCGGGTGGGGTGGTGGGCCACAGTGTGCGAGCCCAGCTCAGCTTGGGACACCTGAGGTGTTCTTCCCACTCCAGACTTCCCTGAGGGATCGGCAGAAGCTGCCCTCATAGGCCTTTGTCTGAGGGGCCCCAGGCTTTGTCCTGCTTCCCTATCCCCTTACCTATGTCCCCTAAGAGCTAAATAAATGACTTGCTACAAATTCATGCCTCACTATCTGCTTCAGGGCAACCCATTTGAGCAATGCTATCCCTCAACAGTTCTAGACATTGAGACTTTTCTCAATGCCACTCCTAAAGGAAGGGAGTTTGCTCCTCCCATACTGAGGCTCAGTAAGTAAAAGATGGTTAGAGGAGCAGAGAGCTAGGCCTAAAGAGGAAGAAGAAGTAGTTTCTCCATCAAAGCTAACATCAGCTACAAGTTTAACTTGCTATTGACAAACCACGACCCAGCAAGAGGTCTAGGACCCTCCAGAAGAGCTGGGGAGAGGAGCCTTGGTTTGCCTCTCTTGGCCAGTCTGGCCTCTACATGAATCTGGTCTGTTGACCTCTGCCCCCCACTCTCTGTTTCATCTTCCACTCCCCTCCCTGCCGCCTCCCAGCTTTAGGCACCAGGGCTCTCTCCAGACTATATTATTTAAATAGTGCTATTAAGGTAAGAATACATATAATGAACTACAAATATTTCAAATGTGCAATTTGATATGCTTTGACACATGTAGAGATCCATGAAACCGTCACCACAATGAAGACTGAACATATCCATCACCCCCAAAAGTGCCCACTGGCTTTGAATCTTGAGTCAGCGTCAGAAAGACACAGCAACATGAGAGTAACAACAGTGAGAGTCCAGGGACGGGGTGCCAGGTTGCCTCCTGATCACACTGTTCCTGAAGGTGAATTTGCTGTGTTCCTAGCCACCAGTTTCCTCTTGGTGTGTAATGATTCTTACGCCGGCTTTCTAAGTTCTCTATCAATTCTGTTACTGTACCAGTAGTCTTCTAATCAGTGTTGCTTAAGTTACCCAGAGCTGGTGTCTGTTGCTCATAACCTAAAACCTTGACTGACAGTTGGTGGGGGTAGAGGGTGATTGTAAACAGATCACTGGACAGAGAGTTCTAGGCAGGGGCTGCCCCAGGGCCCTTCAAATCCATCAAGACAGGTTGCTCCAGAAAGTTGCCTCCCACCTAGGGTCCAGCTCCTCCATGGGCCCTTTATAGCTCTCAAGTGGGGCTGATTAGGACCAGGACCAGAGACATGGCTCAGCTCTCCCACATGACCTCTGCCCTCACATGGGAGCTTATGGGGACACCAGACTGCCCTGCCCCTGCCTGCTAATGTAATAATAATAATAAGGCAACTACTCAATAATAATTGAGGCAAATCAGAGTGGAGGTTGGGAGTGCAGCCTTTCAGATTGGCATGCCTGAATTCTTAATCCTGGCTCTGTTATTTTAATTGCATGTACTCAGGTCTCTGTTTCCTCATCTGCAAAATATAATAGCACCCACTTCACAGACTGTGCTGAGATTTAATGAGACGATCCATGTACAGTGAGTGCTTAGGTGTGTGCCTGACTATGATAAAGCTACCTGATATTTGTTTTGTCAGGAAGGATAAGACATGCAGACATAGAAAAAACTATCACAAAGGAAGAAGAGTGTTATACTCACAGATCCCTAGAAACAGGAGGCACCCCACGCCTTGCAGGGCCACATGGGGTAACACCAGGGCCAGTCAGGACAGAGCCAGCAGAGGAAACTGGGCAAGAGCCTTTATTGCAGTTTCCATGGGAAGGATGGGTGAGGCAGGGTAAGCAGGCTTAGGACTGGCCAGTTTGAATAATTCTAGCAGGCTCTGGGGCACAGGGGCTGTCCCTAGCTATCTGGTACTTGCTCCTGGAATGATTAGGGCAGGGGGATAGATACAGCAATCCCTCAGCCGCCAAAGGGCTACATGAGGACATCTGTGAGGCCAGAGAGGCTGTTAGGGCTGAAAGTCATCACCCAAGAGACTCAGCTCCCTTTGGGGATCTGGAAGCCCAGTGGCGGTCATGGTCTGGACACAGGAGCAGCAAGGGTCAAGGACCTGCGGGGATGTGCAGGAGGGGAGGAGAGGCTGGCCGTGTGTGCGTGCATATGCGTGTATGCATTGAGTGGTGGCGGGTGAGCAAGGGGCCTTGGAAGCAGATGCATTAAATCGAGGACGCATTTCCAAATCCTTCCCCCACCGTGTTCACCTGAAGAAAAGGTCTGATTTGTACATTCTGCAGGACCCCATATATGGGCATCGTTGGTCAACAGCAAACTTACCTGATAATGGGCTGTATCATTATTTCCTGGGGTTTCCCTTGTCTTGATGGAGCCTTGCCACCTTAGCTAAAACAGAAATGCTCTTTCTCCGTTCTCCCCGTGTATGAGTCTCACTTCCCCACACCATCAGGCAGGTTGCTGAGGGCCAGCAAGGGCTTGCCTGGGCCTGCCTCTTGTCATCATTCACCTGAACAGGGACATAGTTTTAAGGCTCCGGCAAAACCACTGCTCACACCCTCATCAGTTGAGAAAAATCAATGGAGGGGCCTCAAATCCAAATCGGAAGTGAAAGGACCCCCATTTGTCCTCTTGAGGCTGAACTGTCCCAGACACGGGGAGACCAGGACTTTCTCTGTTTAGCACTGAACGGCCTGTGCCCTGCAAAACTCCTGGACCCAGGCTATCTGGGACAGTTGGTCCCCCTACTTGGACACTAGTGATCCTTGCCCTTCAAGCCTTTGCCCAGGACTTCTGAGGGCAACTGGCAGGGAACAGATCCTCCTTTGGGACCTGCTGTGTCTATACCGAGGTGTCCCAGGCACAAGTCCCACTCACAGCTCCCTGCCTGTTAGCTCTTGGCACCAGCAGCAGGTTCAATTTCTCAGAACTCTGGGTTAGATCCCATCAGCTGGAGTGACTCAGAGGGCCACTAAGGGACCAGAAGATCATGCTGATGAAATGACATGAGGTCAGTAAGGAAACAGATTGAATGAGGTTCTGTTGAAAGGCGAGATCTTGGCTTGGGACAAGCAATGTGACAGGATGCTCCGGGAGAAAGGAGGCTTGCATGTGTGTGATGAAGACAGGAACAGACGACCTCCCCCACATGGCTAAGAGCTTATCAGACAGCTGCATGCTCAGGCAGTGGTCCATGAGCCAGGACTGCCAAATAAGACTTACCAGCAGACACAGTGCACTACTAAAGTAAGATGGAAATGCTGCAGGCTCTGGTTTCTGTAGAAAAATTAAAATGTCAGCTAAGAATTTGAAAGCAAGGGGGCAAAGATAAGGAAGGTGGGTCTGAAAGAATCCAGAAGCAAGTCAGGAAAGCCCAGCCTGGCTTGAGCTGAATGAACAGAGGTGTAGGAGGAGAGAACAATGAGAAGGTAAGGCCCTGGGTCCTGGGAGAGGGATGTCTCCACCAAGGGGAGGGGCAACTCACTGAGAACCGAACGCCCACCTGACCAAGGCCTAGCCCCAGTACAGAGCTTTACAGTTAGCAAAAGCCTCCACAAGCATGTGGTCATTTGATTTGATCTTCACGGTGACCCTGTGATGTAGGAAGGCAGTGGTCACCCCACTTTATGGGTGACATCAAGAGAAACACTCCCATAGCCGCAGTGATGAGCCTCATGAGACTTCAAATGCAGATGGAAAAGTCTGGAGAGATCACCGCCCACCTTGGCCACCAGTGTGTCAGCTCACATCTTCCATTACACTGTGACGGTGGCTGGTCCAAGCTGCCCGGGTTTTCCATCCTCGTCTGCAAAATCTTCAAAAATCCACCCTACGCTGTCCCTGATCCCTAAAGCAAAAACACAATCACTGAAGCATATATAGCTCAGGTTCATGGAAGAACTGGGAACAGTTGGAACAAAATGAAAAGCAAGAGGCTCATTTCAGCCAAAAAATCATTAAGGGCTTGGAAGCAAGCAGAGGACATGCTCTCGGCCTTTGTGTCAACAGATTTCTACAGATTGACTGGACACCGGCTACGAGCCAGACCCTGGTCAGACACAGAAATGAGTAATACACACATTGTAACTGTGAGGATCTTCCTAACCAGGAGCAGGGGAGAAGACGCAAAATGGACGAAGAGCAATCATCGTGGCTAAGATTATAGCTATTATCTGCTGAGCGTGAGCCCATGCCAGGTCAACACTTGGTGTTATCTCATTTAACTGCCACCACAACCTGGTGGGACGGCACTGTGTTCAGTTGAAACTGCATGTGGGGCGCTGGGCCTGGGCAACAGTGAGCAGGTGATAAATACTAGCTATGGTTTAAAAGAACTAATATTCCTGTTTTAGAGAAGAGAGAAATGAAGCTTAAAGGGGTTAAAGTGATAGGCCCAGGATCCCATGCTCTGTACTGTTTGATTCCAAAGTCCCTTAATCTTGATACCATTGATACCAGGGGTTCTTTTTTTTTTTTTTAACTTTTAATTTTATATTGGAGTATAGTTGATTAACAACGTTGTGATAGTTTCAGGTATACGGCAAAGTGATTCAGTGATACATATATATGTATCTATTCTTTTTCAAATTATTTTCCCATTTAGGTTGTTACATAATATTGAGCAGAGTTCCCTGTGCTATACAGTAGGTCCTTGTTGGTTATCCATATTAAATACAGCAATGTGTACATGTCAATCCCAAACTCCTGACACCAGTTGTTCTTAAATTTGTCTGTTAAAAATACTGTTTCTTGGCCTTCCTGTTGGAGGTTTAGATTTTGTCAGTTTGATGGGGGCAGGGTGGTCATGATGACAAGAAGAGGTATAACTGGTGTTTAAGAGCCAGGGCTTTGGTCTGAGAACCAACTCTGCTCCTTACTAGCCTTGTGACCTTGCTTAATCTCACCAAGACAGTTTCTTGGTCTGTAAAATGGGTTAGTAATTGTTACCCATTATGCTAATATCCCCTAAAGGCAGTTTAATAAAATGGTTGAGAGCATGAACTCCAGAGTCAAACTGCCCAAATTCAAATCTGGCTCCACCACTTACCAGCTCTATGACCTTGTGCTTTTCTGTGCCTCAGTTTCTTCATCTATAAGATGACAGTGATACTAGTATCTCCCTCAAAGGGCTGTTAGATTTTAAAGTGTTCATACTCGTAAAGTTTAGAACAGGGCCTGGTGAGCAGTAAGGGCTCAATCAGTGTCAGCTGCTGCTATCATTAATATTATTATTACCGTCATCACCATCCTGGCAAGAGGACAAGAGGCTTTAACTAAGGCAGTGGTAGTAGGACTAGATAAGAAGGAACATGGGCACAGAATTCAAAATATGAGCTCTGAGGAGAAGCAAGAATAAGAAAAGGAGAATGTGTTGACCTTCATCCCCAAACTTGTGGTGAGGGCAGTGGGTGGACTTGGGGCAGTCCTGGTCGTGCCACTGGCTTGCAGGGTGACCCTGAGCAAGGCCTCCCCTCTCGTGACCTCTGTCTCATCATCTGTAAAGTGAGGGGCTGGAGTCAGCCTAGCTCGTAGATCTCCAATTTTAACACACTGAGAGTCTAGGAAATTTCACAGTTTAAAACATTTTAATGTTTTTTAAAAATGCTCTTGTGTGCTGGTGGGTTAGGGCATCCTCCTGTGTACACAAGTTGTAATATTTTAGGCTTTCTGAAGGCCACGTTGATTTTCAACACCACACGGGCACAGATCTATGAAACCTGGGCAGGGGAGGCTGTTTTGTGACTGAAAGTGAAGCCCAAAGACTACTGGTTGACACATCCTCCAGACCCCGTCTTGGTGACCCAGACCAGAAAACTCATCTGACAACCCCTGCCTCCTTCAAGAAATGTCAGTGACCGCTGGGAAGTTTGTAAGAAGTTTGGCCCTATCCCCATCTCCTGCCACCTACACAGGGACAAAGTACCCAGGATTGAGGAAGCCCAGTCAATGGAACTGGCCACCCAGGGTTAGTTGCCTGCTCAGCTCACTCCTGCAGAGCTGAATAAGGATGTAAAGAACCCCAACCCACTCTAGTAGAGACAAATCCAGAAGCCTGCCTCCAGACTCCTAGTCATTCCTTCAAAGTAAGAACACAGAGATGTCCAGAGCAGCCGAGGTATTTGGCAGTAAACTCTGCCTTTGCTCCTGAGTGGGCTAATTTAGTATTAGTTTTCCAGCCGATGTTGAAATGGTAAAGTCGCTGACCCCTGCTACAGTTAGTGATGCAAATGGGAGACCAGGCCCTTCCCATGACTCATGGAACACGCTCCACAGAGAAGGAAAATTCTCTTTCCATAGTGGGAGAGGTACTCTGCCTAAAAGAATTATATTAAAAACCAAAACCCCCCCAAAATCTACAGAGCCAAAGCTACTGCCAGTTCTTTGTGCTGCTAAACACAGACCCTGAGGAGACTGACAAATATTTATCAGGGTCTCTTTATGCATTTTGACCTGTGAAGGACTCAGAGCTTGATGTAGAATTGGGTTGGAGAGCTGGAAGGTGCTGGAATTTTGGGTTGAAGTAGGCAGCTAAAAACAAAAGAGTTGTGGAGTAGATGTGGAGGATCCAAGATGCTGGTGGCAAGCTGGCCAAAGAAGGGAAGTTTCTAAGTATGTTGGGGAATTTAGAAAATCACACACATACTCAGAAAAGACCTTAGAAGATCCTAAGCCTCCACTTCTGGCTAATCTCTAGACTTGGTACGAGCAAGAAGCGAAGGCTAAGGCTAAACAGCTTGCCCCAGTACAGAGCTAATCTGTGAAGACTAGGAGAGGTGGTTTGTTTGTTTGTTTGTTTGTTTGTCTTTAGCTCCTAACATTCAAGGAAATCTCTGTCAAAACACTAGCTAACCATAAGCTAAAGGAATGTAGACTTCAACAACAAAACATGGCAAGGAATATAATCTTTGAAAAAATAATTTGGAAAAGTCACTAAACCATAGGTGACTGAAGCTTCAAAGAGACAATCAAAAATGGCAAATCCTGGGGAAGAGGAGATTTAATTTCCAAAGTTTCCACATTGTAATATTCAAATGTTCAGTTTTCAACAAAAGTCACAAGACATACAAAGAAGCAGTAAATCCAGGCATTGGACAAAAAGACATAGACTTTATATCAATTATCTTTAATATGATCAGAGAGCTAAAGGAAACCATGGTCAAAGAACTAAAAGAAAGTAGGAAAATAAAGAACAAAATGAGAATACCAATAAAGAGATACAAATTATGAAAAGGAACCAAATAGAAATTCTGGAGCTGAAAGGTACGATACTTAAATGAGAAATTCACTAGAGGGGTTCAACAGATCTGAACAGGCAGAAGAATCAATGAACCTGAAGATAAGATTATTAAAATTATAAAAGTCTGAAAACAGAAATAAAAAGTATAAAGGAAAGTGAACAAAGCCTAATGGACCCATGGGACACCATCAAATGTACCAACACACACATTTTGGGAGTCCTAGTAGGATGTGAGAAAAAGAAAGAAATAGAAAGAATATTTGAAGAAATAATGGCTGAATACTCGCCAAATTTTATTAAAGACATGGATCTTCATATCCAAGAAGTTCAATGACCTCCAGGTATGATAAACTCAAAGAGATCCATACTAAGTGCTATAGATTGAATGTTTGTGTCCCCACCTTCTCCAAATTCATGTTGAAATCCTAACCCCCAATGTGATGGTATTAGGAGGTGGGGCCTATGGTAGGTGATTAGGTCATGAGAGCTTTTCCCTCATGAATGGGATTAATGCCCTTATAAAAGAGAACTCTGAGAACTCCCTTGACTCTTCTGCCATGTGAGGACACAGTGAGAAGATGGCTGTCTATGAACCAGAAGCAGACTCTCACCAGAGAGTGAATCTGCCAGCACCGTGATCTTGGACTTCCCAGCCTCCAGAACTGTGAGAAATAAATTTCTGTTGTTTTTAAGCCAAGTAATCTATGGCATTCTGCTATAGCAGCCCAACAGATTAAGACACTAAGACATAATCAAACTGTTGAAAGACAAAGAGAGAATCTTAAAAGCAGCAAGAGAGAAGTGACTTATTATGTACAACGGATCCTGAATAAGATTAGCAGCCTATTTCTTGTAAGAAGCCATGGAGCCAAAGGCAGTGGGATGACATAATTAATTGCTGAAAGAAAAAGAGCCGTCAATCGAGAATTCTACATGTGGCAAAATTATCCTTCAAAAATGAGGGAGAAATTAAGGCATTCACAGATAAAAGTTGAGGGAGTTCCTTATCAGTAGATGTGACCAACAAGAAATGCAAGGGAGTCTTTCAAGTTGAAATAAAAGGACAGTTGGTAGTAACACAAAGCTGTATGAAGAAATATAGGTCTCCAGTATAAGTAACTACATGGGTAAACATGAAAGCCAGCATGACTGTAGTTTTAGTTTCTAACTCCACATTTTATTTCCTACATGATTAAAAGAAAATGCATTTTAAAAACTATAAATCTATTATTGAGCACACAGTGTATAAAGATGTGATTTGTAACAACATTAACATAAAGGGGTGAAGACAGAGCTCTATAAAAGCAGAGTTTTTGTATGCTGTTGAAGTTGGTATCAATTCAAACTAGATCATTATAAATTTAATATGTTATATGTAATCCCTTTTATAACTACTAAGAAAATATCTAAAAATTATACACAAAGGGAAATTAGAAGTGAATCAAAATAAGTTCCCTACAAAAATCAACTAAACACAAAAGAAAAGAGTAGTAGAGGGAATGAGAGACAAAAAGATATTAGACATACAGAAAATAGCAAAATAGCAGAAGTAAGTCCTTCCTTATCAGTAATTGCTTTAAATGTAAGTGGATTATATTCTCCAACCAAAAGGCAGAGATTGGTAGAATGAGTGAAAACAAACAAACAGGATCCAATTATATGCTGTCAAAAAAGATTCACTTTAGATCTAAAGGCATACATATGTTGAAAGTAAAAAAATATAAAAAGATATTCCATGCAAAGAGTAACCAAAAGAGATGTGGGCGGCTATCTGCTATAAGATAAAATAGACTTTAATTGAAAAACTGTTACAAGAGAAAAAGCAGAACATATATTCACAAAAGGGTCAATTCGTCAAGAAGATATAACAATTATAAATATACACATACCAAATACCAGAGCTCCCAAATATATGGTGAAAACGTTGAAGGAATAGAAGGAATAATAATAGAGACTTCAATATCCCACTTTCAATAATGTATTCAGCATCTAAATAGAAGATTAATACGGAAATAGAACAGAAAGAAAATTGAACAACACTATAATCAAACTAGACCTAACAGACATATATAGGATATTCCACCCAACAACAGCAAAATACCTGTTCTTCTCAAGTGCACATAGAACACTCACCAAACTAGACAATATATCAGTCCACAAAAAAAAGTCTCAGTAAATTTTAAAAGATCGAAATCATTCAAAATATTATCTCCAAACACAATAGAAAAGAACAAGAAATCAATAACAGAAGTAAAACTGGAAAATTCACCAATATGGGGAAATTATACTATGCACTTTCAAACAACCAATGGATCAAAGAAGAAATTACAAGGGAAATTAAATACTTAGAGACAAATGAAAATGAACATACAATATACCAAAATGTCTTGGATGCCATGAAAGCAGTGCTGAGAGGGAAATTTATAGCAGTAAATGCCTACATTAAAAAGAAGAGGACTTCCCTGGTGGCACAGTGGTTGAGGGTCCACCTGCCAGCGCAGGGAACATGGGTTTGAGCCCTGGTCCGGACGGATCCCACATGCTGTGGAGCAACTGACCCATGCACCATGGCTACTGAGTCTGCGCTCTAAATCCTGTGAGCCACAACTACTGAGTCCGTGTGCCACAACTCCTGAAGCCCGCACACCTAGAGCCCATGCTCCGCAACAAAGAGAAGCTACCGCAATGAGAAGCCTGCACACTGCAACAAAGAGTAGCTCCTGCTCGCCACAACTAGACAAAGCCCGTGTGCAGCAACAAAGACCCAACGTGGCCAAAAATAAAAATTAATTAATTAATTAATTAATTAATTAAAAAAAAAAAAAGAAGAAACATCTTAAATAAATAATTTAGGGACTTCCCTGGTGCCCATGCTTCCAATGCAGGGGACGTGGGTTCCACCCCTGGTTGGGGAACTAGGATCCTACATGCCACGTGATGCAGCCAAAAAATAAAAAATAATAATAATTATTTAACAATACACCTTAGCCCTTTCCTCAGCTGCCACTAAGGTGCTTGGTCCTTCCAAGGAAGCTAAGGCTGCATTGCGGTGAGGCCCTCACTTCATCCGGCGACTAGCACTGCACCTGGCAGCCCCTTCCTAGCACTGGCCCGCACCATGGCCTCCGTCTCGGAGCTCGCCTGCATCTACTCAGCCCTCATCCTGCACGACTATGAGGTGACGGTCACAGAGGATAAGATCAATGCCCTCATTAAAGCAGCTGGTGTAAATGTTGAACCTTTCTGGCCAGGCTTGTTTGCAAAGGCTTTGGTCAATGTCAACATCGGGAGCCTCATCTGCAATATGGGGGTGGGTGGACCTGCCCCAGCAGCTGGTGCTGCACTAGCAGGAGGTCCTGCCCCCTCCACCACTGCTGCCCCAGCTGAGGAGAAGTAAGTGGAAGAAAAGAAAGAATAATCTGAAGAGTCTGATGATGACATGGGCTTTGGTCTTTTTGACTAAACCTCTTTAGTAACATGTTCAATAAAAAGCTGAGCTCTTAAAAAAAAAAATTACACCTTAAAGAACTAGAAAAAGGAGAACACAGTCAACATAAAGCTAAAAGGAGGAAGGAAATAATAAATATTAGAGTGAAGATAACAGACTTAGAGAATAGGAAAATAGAATCGATGAAAATAAAGTTAGTCCTTTGAAAAAATCAACAAAATTGACAAACCTTTAGCTAGAATGACACAGAAAGAGAATGAGAAGATTCAAATAACTAAAATCAGAAATGAAAATGAGGACATTACTACCTACTTTACAGAAATAAAAATAATTATAAGAGAATACTATGAACCATTGTATGCCAACAAATTAGACCTAGATGAAATGGACAAGTTCCTAGAAACACAGGTACCAAAAACAGACTCAAGAAGAAATAGAAAATCTTGACAGACCTATAACCAATACAGATTTAATCAGTAATCAAAAACCTCCCAGGAAAGAAAAGTTCAGGACCAGATGGCTTCACGAGTGAATCTACCAAAGATTTAAAGAAAAATTAATGACAATCCTTCACAACTCTTCCAAAAAAAAGGAGGGAATACCTCCTAATTCATTCTATGAGGTCAGATAAACACATTACAAGAAAAGAAATCATGGCTCAATATCCTTTATGAATGTAGGTGCAAAAATCCTTAACAAAATACTAGCAAACAGAACCCAGCAGCATATTAAAAAGATTAGACACCATGTCCAAGCTGGATATATCCCAAGAATGCAAGTGTGGATCAACATAAAAAAATCAATCAGTGTGATACACCACATTAATAAAATAAATGAAAAAACCATATTATCATCTCAACTGATACAGAAAAAGCATTTGACAAAATTCAAACACCCTTTCATGATAAAAACACTCAAAAACTAGAATTGATTGGAACTTTCTCAACATGATAAGGGGCATTTATAAAAACCCCACAACTAGCATCATACTCAATGGTGAAACACCGAAAGCTTTCCCCCTAAGATCAGGGAGTAGATAAAGATGATCACTTCATCATCATCATCATCACCATTGCTATTCAACATTTACTGGAAGTTCTAGTCAGAGTAATTAAGCAAGAAAAGGAAATTAAATGCACCCAGAAGGAAAAAAAGTCAACCTATCTGTATTTGCAGACGACATGATCCTATATATAGAAATCTCAAATAATCCACAAAAGAGCTACTATAACTAACAAATAAATTCAGAAAAGTTGCACAGTAGAAGATCAACACCAACAAAATCAGTCGTGTTTCTATACATCAGCAATGAACATGTTGAAAACAAATCCATTTACAATAGCATTCAAAAGAATGAAGTACCTGGGAACAAATTTATCCAAAGAGGTGAAAGGCTTTTACACTAGAAAATACAAAACATTGTTAAAAGGCATTAAAGAAGACCTAAATAAAAAAAATCATCCTTTGTTGATGGAATATTGCTATTTTAAGACAGAAATACTACCCAAAGATATCTACAGATTCAATGCAATCCCTTTTAAAATTCAAACAGCCTTTTTTTTTCAGGAATGGAAAAGCCAGTTCTCAAATTCATATGGAATTACAAGGTGCCCTGAATAGCAAAAACAATCTTAAAAAAGAAAAACAAAGTTGGGGGACTCACATTTCCCATTTCAAAACTCACTACAAATCTACAGTAACCAAAATAGTGTCATAATAGCATAGGAATAAACATATAGATCAATGGAATAGAATTGAGAGCCCAGAAATAAACTCATTTATCTATTGCCAGTTGATTTTCAACATTGGTGCAAGACCATTCATTGGGGAAAAATAGTCTCTTCAACAAATGGTGCTGGGACAACTGGATATCCACGTGCAAAAGAATAAAGTTCAACTCCTACCCCACACCACATACAAAAATTAACTCAAAATGGATCAGTGACCTAAATATAAGAGCTCATACTACAAAACTCTTAATAAAATTTACACTATCATATGCACCTTGGAAAGCATGGACTAAAGAAAGAATTTTCAAATGAACAAACAAAAAGAGCTAACACTGGGACTTCCCTGGTGGTCCAGTGGTTAAGACTCCAAGCTCCAAGCTTCCACTGCAGGGGGCACAGGTTCGATCCCTGGTCAGGGAACTAAGATCCCACATGCCATGTGGTGTGGCAAAAAAAGAAAAAATAAAGAAAAAAAAAATATATATATTTAACCAAAATATGAACACATAAAACAGTATCTTAAAATGCCTTAATCCAATGTAAACATTTTCTCAAAATAGAGTTTCAAGCACTTTGCCAGAATATAAAGGAGATATTTTGAATGTTTTCAAATCACGCTATATGGCACTGGCCCTTTATAACCATAGAAAACCTCTTTAAAGCTGCAAGTAACACAAAGCTATCATTTATTAAGCACTTAGTATGTACTAGTCCCTTCACATATGCTATTCCTTTTAAACCTTCTAACTCACTCAATATCAACAGGTATTCTACATCACTAAAAAAAAAATAGAAGCTACACTAAAAAAAAATAGAAGCTACAATCTGGAATCCCCTCAGTTTTTTCTACCGAACCTATAAGCCCACCTTTATCTCAACCCATTCTTTCTCCTTCCCTCCTATTTCAATAAAGGAGATGTTAAATCTTTTCATCTAAAGTAAAAATCCTCTACCAATGCTCTGGATCTCATTTGCTCCATTAACTATCTTCAACCTCTCCTTTTCTACTGGCTCCTTCTCATCAGCTCCTAAACATGATTTAGTCTCACCTATCTGAAAATAACAAACAAACTAATAGTTTCCCTGGGTTTTACTTTCCCCTCCAGATATCATCTTTTCCTCTCATTCTAGTCAGTTAAATACTTCATGAATTGTCTACATTTTCTATTTCCATTTTCTTATCTCAACTTACTCTTCCAATATGCCTTCCTTATCAACACTTCTACCACAACCATTTTTGCACTAATTGAGTAGGTGATTTTCAGTCTTTATCTGGCTCAATTTCTCAGTTACAACAGTGTTAACTCCTCCTTCTTTCTTTAAATATTTTTCCTTTGGCTTCTATTTAACTATACTTTTCCTAGTATACCTTCTACTTCTCTATTCTTACCCCCAGTTGCTTTAGGAGCTCCTTTTCCTTATTTGTCTCTTTAAATTAGAGTTCCTTAAACCTTAGTTCTAGGCCTTCTTCTCTCCCCTATATACTATATAGAGAATCCCCCCACTTCAATGGCTTAAATTTTCATTTATATGCAGATAGCTCCCAAATACTTATTTACAGCTATTTCTTAAGCTCTAGACCAATATATCTAACTGGGACATGTCTCATAGGCATCTTAAATTTAATATATTCAAAAATAACATTTCCAAAATCATCTCACCGATAAACATGCTTCTTCTTAAATATACTGTAATATGTTAATACTTACTGAACATATAATTATGGGCCAGGCATTGTGCTAAGTGCTAGGATTACAGCAGTGAACAAAACTCTCATGGCCCCTGCTCTCCTAGACTTAGTCTGGTGAGGGGAGACAAACATTAAACAAATAATTATACAAATAACTATAAAATTATAATTATGATAAATGCCATTAAAAAAACAAAGTACACTAACATGTACCCAATGGCTCAAGTCAGAAACATAGAAATCATTCCTGACTCCTTTCTTTGTCTTGTACATCAATCACCAAATTCTATTGATTCCTAATTCCTAAATATCTCTCAAATTCAACTACTTATTTCCTCTGTTACCATCCAAATCCAGAACATCATCATCTTTCACCAGATTCCTAGAAGTCTCCTAACTGGCCTCTACTTCCAGTCTTGTTCCTTCCTATCCTTTATCTACACTGCAGCCAAATAGAATGATTTGTTAAAAATGCTTAAAATCTTTTAAAATATTCTTATTGTCTTTAGGATAAAGTACAAACTCTTAAACACAACTAAAATCCCTGGACATCATATATAAAACAGACATAAGTAGACTCTAAAAGGTGGACCATAAAAAAGGTATACTGGCTGAAGACCTCTGAACCCAAGAAATGACATGGTAGTGCATTCTCCAGATTTCTTTCTTTGCCTCATATATCCCAGACTTGGAGCTAAAGAAGCTGACAACCCAGAAACAGGAGAAGGCACATACATAAAAGTCCCATAAAAGCCACTCTCTTTAGCCAAAGGATCTGGAAGGGGCAGGCTAGCAATGCAGAAAACTTTCAGCCAGTAACCACTCTATTCCAGCCAAATAGTACAGAAAAACTGTGACCTCCAATCCAACCATCTCCACCAGCAAAAGCCAAGTAGGGATGCTGCCCTCACCAGCATGGTGTCAGAGAAGGCTGAGTAAGAAGCCAGAACTTTCATCCCTGTTGGGTGTACTGAATCCCCCACTACATGTTAGTGGAGACCATGTGGAGAGCCTGGACTTCCATCTCCATTCAGCAATAATAAGTCATCCTTCTTGCTCACCACTACAGTGGTGTAAGAGGAGGCCTAGTGGAGAGTCAGAACTTTCACCACTAACCCAGCAGGAATGATAATCAACTGATGTCAACACCAAGATAAAAGAGATGTTAGAATTATATTATAAAGATGTTAAAGCAGTCATCATAAAAATACTTCAATGAACATTATAAACATGATTGATATAAATGAAAAAGTATAAAATCTCCCCAAAGAAATAGAGTGTCTTAGCAAAGAATTAGAAGATATAAAGGAGTACCAAATGAAAATTTTAGAACTGGAAAATAACTGAAACAAAAAGCTCTGCGAATGGTCTCAACAGAAGAATGTGGGGTGGGGGGTGGGGAACAGAGGAAAGAAAAAGTAAACTTGAAGGCAGAGTAATAGAAATTATCCAAATCTGAATGAGATAGTAAACTGAAAAAATAAATGAAGAGAGCCCCAGGACCCATGGTACTATAATAGAAGATCTAGCATGCCTGTCATTGGAGACCTAGAAAGAGAGAAGAAGGTAGAGTTGAAAAAGTACTCAAAGAAATAATGAATGAAAAGTTCTCAAATTTGGCAAAACCCATAAACCTATAGATTCAAGAATCTGAACAAATTCCAAATAGGATAAATCCAAAATAATCCACACAAAGACATATTATAGGCAAACCTCTCAAAATTAAAGTCAAAGAAAAACCCTTGAAAGCAGTGAGAAAGAAGTGACATCTTACCCTAAGAAAAGACAAAACAAATGACAGTGGATTTCTCATCAAAAACCAAGGAGGCAGGAAAAAAGCAGTACATTTTTAAAGTGATGAGAGAAAAAAAACTATCAATCCAGAAGCCTATATCCAGCAAAAATATCCTTCAGAAATGAAGGGGAGGCTTCCCTGGTGGCGCAGTGGTTAGGAATCCGCCTGCCAATGTAGGGGACACAGGTTTGATCCCAGGCCCAGGAAGATCCCATATGCTGTGGAGCCCACAACTACTGAGCCCGTGTGCCTATAGCCTGTGCTCCACAACAGGGGAAGCCATGACAATGAGAAGCCCACACACTGCAGGGAAGAGTAGCCCCCACTCACTGCAATGAGAGAGAGCCTGCGCACAGCAACGAAGACCCAACACAGCCAAACATAAAAACAAATAAATAAATAAAAATAATAAATAAATTTTAAAAAAAAGAAAGGAAGGAGAAATGAAGATATTTTCAGACAATGGAAAACTAAGGGTACACTAGAGAATTCTACCAAATGTTGAAAGAATTAACACCAATTTATGTAATCTTTTCCAGAAAATAGGAGAGAAACACTCCCAACTCATTTGATGAAGCTAATATTACCCTGATAC
Source organism: Balaenoptera ricei (assembly GCF_028023285.1). NCBI lineage: Eukaryota > Metazoa > Chordata > Mammalia > Artiodactyla > Balaenopteridae > Balaenoptera > Balaenoptera ricei. Next base: position 67,697,506 of record NC_082640.1, read on the forward strand.
CAAAACTTGCAGACAAGGACAGTACACACACACACACACACACACACACACACACACACACAAAGAAGAAAACTACAGGCCAATAGTTTTCATTAATATAGATGCAGAAATCCTTAATGAATATTATTAGCATATAGAATTAAGCAATATGTTAAAAAAAAATTAGGGGGCTTCCCTGGTGGTGCAGTGGTTAAGAATCCGCCTGCCAATGCAGGGGACACAGGTTCAAGCCCTGGTCCAGGAAGATACCACATGCCGCAGAGCAACTAAGCCCGTGCGCCACAACTACTGAGCCTGTGCTCTAGAGCCCGCGGGTCACGACTACTGAGCTCACGTGCCACAACTACTGAAGCCCACGCTCCTAGAGCCCATGCTCTGCAACAAGATAAGCCTCCACAATGAGAAGCCCGCGCACTGCAACAAAAAAGCAGCCCCCGCTCGCCACAACTAGAGAAAGCCTGTGCGCAGAAACGAAGACCCAACGTGGCCAAAAATAAATAAATAAATAAATAAATTTATCATTTTTTTAAAATTAGGGACTTCCCTGGTGGTCCAGTGGTTAAGATTCCACACTTCCACTGCAGGAGGTGCAGGTTCAATCCCTGGTCGGGGGACCTAAGATCCCACATGCCCTGCAGCACAGCCAAAAAAAAAAAATTAAACACCTTGGCTATTTTAGTTTCCTAGGGCTGCCGTATTAAAGTATCACAAATTGGATGGTTTTAAACAACAGAAATTTATTCTCTCATGGTTTTGGAGGTTACAATTCCAAAATCAAGGTGTTAGCAGGGCTATTCTCCCTCTGACACTCTGGGTAGACTCTTTCCTTTCTTCTTCCTTGCCTCCAGTGGTGCCTGTTGATCCTTGGCATTCTAATCTCTGCCTCTGTCATCACATGGTGTTCTCTCTGTGTCTCTGTTTTCACATGGCATTCTTATCTTTTTGTAACAGGACACCAGTCATACTGAATGGGGGACCTTGCATTTGGCAGTTGTTCCTTAGATATAACACCAAAGCACAAGTAGCAAAAGGAAATATAAATTTGACTATATCAAAATTTAAAACTTTTGTGCTGCAAACAATACCATTTAAAAAGTGAAAATACAACTGATAAAATGGAAGAAAATATTTTCAAATTATGTATCTAATAAGGAACTAGTATCCAAAATATATAAAGAATTCTTACAACTCAATAATAAAAAGGCAAATAACCTAATTTTAAAATTGTAAAGGATCTGAACAGACTTTCCTTCAAAGATGATATACAAATGGCAAATAGGCACATGAAAAGGTGCTTGACATCATTAGACATTAGAGAAATTCAAGTCAAAACCACAATGATATACCCATTTCACTCTCACAAGGATGGCTATAATAAAAAAAGCAGACTTTGACAACTGTTAGGAAAGACATGGAAAAATTGAAACCTCATAAATTGCTAGTGGGAAAGTAAAATGGTTCACTCCTTTGGAGAACAGTTTGGAAGTCCCTCAAAAAGGTTTACATAAAGTTACTATATGACCCAGCAATTCTGCTCCTAGGTATACACCCAAGAGAATTTAAAACATATGTCCACATGTACATATATAACAGCATTATTTCTAATAGCCAAAAAGTGAAAACAACCCAAATGCCCATCAACTGATGAATGTATAAACAAAATGTGGTATATCCACATAATGGAATATTATTCAGCCATAAGCAGTAATAACGTACTGGTACATGCTTCGATATGGATGAACTTTGAAAACATTATGTTAAATGAAAGAATACATATTGTATGATTATATCAAGTATCCAGAATAGAAAAATCCATAGAGACATGACACAGATTAGTGCTTGCTAGAGGTTAGGGGAGAGACATAGGGTTTCCTTCTGGGGTAATGAAATTCCAGAACTAGATAGCGTGATGGTTGTAAGACTTTATGAATATACTAAAACCACTGATTTGTACACTTTAAAATAAACATTAAATAATAGTGATAACACAAAATGCCTGCAAGCTTTCAGAGAAACTCATATATTTCTGGTGGCTATATACAGCCACTCTGGAAAACAGTGGGGAGTTTCTGATAAAACTGAATACAACACAGCAGTTTCATTCCTGGGCATTTATGCCAGAGAAATGAAAACTTATGTTCAAACAAAAACCTACTAATGAATGTTTATAGGAGCTTTGTTTGTAATAGCCAAAAACTGGAGAGGTGCTTGACCTATTTAAGAACAAGAGGTTCTTAAACAGGTGAATGGTTAAACAAACTGTGGAGTGCTACTCAGCAATAAAAAGGAATTAATGATACATGCAACAACCTTGATAAGTCTCTGGAGAATTAAGTTGAGTGAAAAAAGTCAATCCCAAAAGATTATGTACTGTTTGATTCTATTTATATAACATTCTTAAAACGACAAAATTATCAAAATGGAGAACAGAATAGTGGTTATCAGTGGTTAGGGAAAGGTGAAGGCAGGACGAAAGTGGGTGTGGCTATAAAGTGACTGTATGGGCAATATGAGGGATCATTGTGTTGATGGAAATATTCTGTATCTTGTATCAATATTTGTATCTTAGTTGTGATATTGTACTATAGTTTTTAAAGATATTACCATAAGTGATATGAGTAAGGAATACATTAACTAGATTTCTTTGTATTATTTCTTACAACTGCGTATTTATTTATATTTATCAAAAAATAAGAAGTTTAATTAAAAAATAATAGGTCACAACAATGAGACTACTACACACACCTATTAGAATGGTAAAAATCTAGAACACTGACAACACCAAATGTTGGTGAGGATGTGGAGAAACAGAAACTCTCATTCACTGCTGGTGGGAATGCAAAATGGTACAGCCACTTTGGAAGACAGTTTGTTAGTTTCCATAGAACTAAACATACTCTTACCATATGATCCAGCAGTTGTGCTCCCTGGTATTTACCCAAAGGAACTGAAAACTTGTGTCCACACAAACACCTGCACGTGGATGTTTACATAAACTTCATTCTTAATTGCCAAAACTTGGAGGCAACCAAAATGTTCAACAGGCAAATGAATAAACTGGGATACATTCAGACAATGGAATATTATACAGAGCTAAATGTAAATGAGCTATCAAGCCATGAAAAGACATGGAAGAACCTTAAATGCATATTACTAAGTGACAGAAGCCAATCTGAAAAGCCTACAAACTATATGATTCCAACTATATGACATCCTGGAAAAGGCAAAACTACAGAGAAGGTAAAAAAGATCAATGGTTGCCAGGGATTAGGGGGAGGGATGAATAGGCAGAACACAGAGGATATTTAGGGCACTAAAACTACTCTTTATGATACTATACACTTACCCAAACACAGAGAATGCACAATACCAAGAGTGAACTCAAATGTCAACTATGGATTTTGGGTTATAATGATGTGTCAAAGTAGGCTCATCAATTCTAATAAATGTCCCACTCTGGTGGGGGACGTTGATATGGAGGAGGCTACGCATGTATGGGGATAGGTGATATAAGGGAAATCTCTATCTTCTGTTTAATTTTGCCTAAAACTGCTCTGAAAAATAGTCTGATTTTCAAAAGGTAAAACCATTAAAACACTATAATAGAACAGGGGAATTTTGTAAAATCTCAGAGTGGGAAAGGCAAGACACAAAACATAAGGACACCCAAAGAAAAAATGTGTAAATTTGACTTATAAATGTTTTAAATTTCTACATGGAAAAACCAAAATACAAATAATAAACTAGACAAAATATCCATAAAACTATGACACAAAATTCCGATTTCCTTATTATATAAACAGGTTGTATGCATCACTAAGAAAGAGCAAACCAGTAGAGAAATAGAAATGAATAGATCATTTCTACAGATAAAAATATAAATATGAAAAGATGTCCAACTCATAATTAAGAAATATACACTAAAACAACTAGCTAGCATTTTTCATCAATCAGATTGGCCAAATGTAAAAGTTTGGTAAAGTATCTCACTTTCAAAGTGTGAAAAAACTGGCACAACTGAAAACGTATGTCCACACAAAAACATGCACACAGGGGGCTTCCCTGGTGGCGCAGTGGTTGAGAATCTGCCTGCCAACGCAGGGGGACACGGGTTCGAGCCCTGGTCTGGGAAGATCCCACATGCCGCGGAGCAACTAGGCCCGTGAGCCACAATTACTGAGCCTGCGCGTCTGGAGCCTGTGCTCCGCAACAAGAGAGGCCGCGATAGTGAGAGGCCCGCACACCGCGATGAACAGTGTTCCCCACTTGCCGCAACTAGAGAAAGCCCTTGCACAGAAACGAAGACCCAACACAGCCATAAATGAATAAATAAATAAATAAATCATTTTTAAAAAAACATGCACACAGATGTTTATAGCAGCTTTATTCATAACTGTCAAATCTTGGAAGCAACCACGATGTCCTTCAATAGGTGAATGGATAAACTATTGGTACATCCGTACAATGGAATGCTATCTAGTACTAAAAGACATGAGTTGTCAAGCAACAAAAAGACACGGAGGGATCTTAAATGCATATTGCTAAGTGAAAGAAGCCAATCTGAAATGGTTATATACCATATGATTCTAACTATCTGACATTCTGGAAAAGGCAAAAGTATAGAGACAGTAAAAATATCCGTGTTGCCGTGGGCTGGAGGGGTGGGAGAGAGAGAGATGAATAAGTGGAGCACAGGGCATTTTAAGGACAGTGAAACCATTGTGTATGATATTATAATGGTGAATACATGTCATTTTACATTTGTCAAAACTGACAGAATGTACAACACAAAGAGTAAAACTTAATGTAAACTATGGACTTCAGTAATGATAATGTATCAACATTGGTTCACCAATTGTAACAAATGTACCACACTAACACAAGATATAAATAATAGGGGAAACTATGGGGGAAGAGAGGGAGGTATGTGGGAACTCTGTACTTTTTAATTTTTCTGCAAGCCTACAACTGCTCTAACAGAATAAAGATCTAATTTTTAAAAACTGGGCACCATTGGAGGATTCTATGAACAAATTGTTTTGAAAACTGTTAAACACAGAGAAAGATTCAAGCATTTGATACCTTTCCAATACACACTGGACCACTGGGCACTCAAACAATATATGGGAGGAACTTTCTCTTTATAGACATATTCCAGCTAATAAAGGAAGGAATGATATCCCCTTCTTGTAACACTTGATCAATTTATCTACGTAATAATCATCAAAGACTGCTAAAAATACAAAAGAAACATACCAGATTGAAGAATACATCAATATCTTAACAAAAAACAAAAACAAACAAAAAAACCAACCTGAGTCTGATAAAGCCTCTCTAGAGTCAACTACCAACTTACCGAAAACATACTAAATGGCACTACGGGGATATAATCAGCAAAATCTGCGCTGTGTAAAACCATAGGTCCAGTGACCAATTTCTTTGACAAATAAATTTCAAGGTGAAAAAAAGAGGTGTAGTTTAAAAGAGACTTAACAAGTCAAATCAACCAATCTCAACGTGTAAACTTTATTTGGATTTAGTTTGTTTCATTCAAACAAACTAAATTTTTTAAATTATTAGACAATCAGAAATGTGAACATTGACTAGATTTGATGATTTAAAGAATTATTAAATTTTTATGTGTGATATTGTGGTAGTGGTTTTTTCAAAAAGCTTATAGAGCTTCACACTGTTATACTTACAGATGAAATGAAAAAGTATCTGGCATTTAATCCAACATAAAATAGAAAAGAGGGAAAGCGGTTTAGGTGAAATAAGACTGGTCATTAGTAGATAATTGTTGAAACTGGATGATGGGTACATGGGTTTATTAATCTGTTTATTTTGCACATGTTTGAAATTTTCCATAGTAAAATTATTTTTTAAAAATAAGCAACAGTAGTAAACAGTAAAAGTGTTATTATGAAACAAAACCTTTGTAGTCCTTTTTGTACTATAGCTAATTGTGTGTGAATTATTTTTGATCCCTGCTACTCCCTCAGTCACCATATCCATTCAATCACCAAATCTTGTTTATTCTACCTCTTAACTGCCACTTCTTTCCATCTTAGTCCAAGCTAAATTTGGCCTGCACACAGTACACTTCAACTTTTGCCTACTTTCAAAACCGTAGCCAGAGTGGGTTTTTTTTTTTTAACACAAATTTGATCATACCTAGCCTTTGCTTAAAATCTACTAATGGCTTCTCATTGATCATGAGATAAAGGCTAAAATCTTTAATATGCAATTTGAGGCCTTGCAAGATCTATTCCAACCCTGTGTACCTTACCAGCTCCACCTTAAGATGCTCTCCATTGCCCTTCTATACTCCAGCTACTTGAACTTGCCATACTCATTCTCAACTCAGAGCATTCACACGTGCTGTTCTCTCTTTCTGGAATGCTCCCTTCTCCCTTACACACACCCTCATCCTTCAGATCTCACTTTAAATGCTACTTTCTCAGGATAGCTTTCCCATTATTCTTGGTCTTGGTGAGGTCAAATTTCTCATACTTTTATAACAACTGAAATTTAAAAATTGTTGAAGTTATGTCTGTCTTTGCTGCTATAATACGATTTCAAAGAGAGAAGGAACTAAGTATCCCCAAATCCAGCATTTTGTCCTGCACATAGTAAAAGGTCAATAAATATTTATTAAACTATAAATGACTGACTTGATAAATGAATAAATAAATGAATTTAAATATAATACCGGTCAAATCATGAAACAGAATTACCTGTACCATAATTATAATATTACAGTTAACCTAAATGGTGTTAGTCATACTCCCAAATAAAAGATTTGCAAAGCTTCAGTGTATATGTATATAAACAAACAAAAAGAGAAAATAAGTGAGAATGATTTCATTACAAATCCCGTTTACAGTCCCTCACTGATACTCCAAAAGTATTTAACAACAAAGGAACAAGGATGTATCTTAATGTATCATCCACCTTTCAAAGGAGGCACATATATATTCAAATAAAAGTAGTTCTGATACATACTCCAACTATGCTATTCAGATAGAAAACTCAGATCCTCTGAAAGAGTAATAAAGACCACATATCCTAAAATTTTACATTTATATGCAATTATTTAAAACCAGCTACATATACAGACTGCATAAGTCTCTTAAGTCTTATAAAATGGATGAATTTACTAACCTATTCAAGTAAAATCAAAGCTTAAACATTTTACGGATTAGATCTTTATAACTTTTAAAATTAATGAGAAAAAACTACAAACTCCTGAACCAAAATTTTATTTTAAATTGTTAGGTTTTAGTGTATATGAAAACTTTTCATAATACATGACATATAAAGATGTTAGCACATTGAACTACAATAGAAAATATTTTTATACAACTTTTGTATCACTAATATGCTTATTTCCCCTGTGAATGAATGCACAGTTAGCTTAGATCAACTTTGTCATGAATATCAAGTAGTTTTAAAAGTTTTATGTTATTGTTTAATAACTTCCTAATGAGGTTTTGAGTTTCTCCTTGACTTACACATAATATTTTTTTTAATATATTGAATACTGCAGTAGCTTTTCCTCTCATCTCTGGTGGAACATATTTAATATCTAAATATTCAGGTAATTTAGATCTAGAATTATACAGCATGTTAATAACAGTTTCAATGTCATCAACTCCATCACTGCTTTGTCCTAGTGGTAACATCTGGGATTTATACATTTTTTCTAATTTATGTTCTGCTGCTGCTGCTAGAGCAAGGCTTCGTTTTAGATGTTCTTTAGAGGCTCGAATGTCTGCTCTATATTCTGGCTTGAAGCTCTCAGGAAGAGGTACCTGTTGCACCTGTGAACCAATATCTTCAATTTTTTTCAAAATGTCTTCATTATACAAATGGTGTGGTTCAGGATTTTCCATTTCATAGTCGCCTGAGAGCTGAGGAACATCTTCTTCTGTGGCAGTATCCAAGTCAGTGTTCCTACTTAAAGAGGTGACACCTTGACTTGTAAATGATTCAGTAACACTTGGCAATTGCTTTGGTGCCTCAGTTTGACGTACAGTTGGCTCTGGCTCTGGCTCTTCTTTCTCAATATAAGGTTCTTTTGCATGTAAAACAACAGAAATGTTATTTGGTTTAATTGACCAGAAAGCTGTACTTTTAGTATGTTTTTTCTTCTCTATTTCCAGTGTTAAGCCCCTAGTAGGGAAAGCTGTAGTTTCTTCACTGACAGGATTGATTAAAACATCATTCTCAGCTGGAGCTTCATCACGTGTAAACTTTACCTCCTTAAATTTTGATACCCTCGATCCTACAGAATCAGCATTATTTGGAGACTTTGACTTTTTCTGACGACCTGGCTCCTTAGTGGGAACACTTAGTACTAGGTTCTGCAAAACTTGTACGTAATGATTCAAGTTTTGTTCTTCGTCAGGCGTCACAGTTATTCCTTAAGGCAAAAAACCAAACAATAAGTAACATTTATTATTATGTATGTCATATTGACAGAATCTACTCACCTAAATTTACTTCATATGCCATCACTTAAAAGTTGAGATAAAGAACCAAGAAATAAAGCACCTTTGACACAGTCAACTCTCATTTACAGGAACAAAATTATTTTTTCAGATTCTTATTAAAACAGATGAGCAAAATTAGTGCAAAAGTTACATATTAACACAATTCTCTATATCTCTTTGCTTTTACTCTCCCATATAGCTTATGATTCAGTAGGCAACTTATTAAAACAAAATTCTTGGTTATGTTCTCTAACACAGTGGTGTGCTGTAGTAGGCTTACAGTGGCTCACCAGAGCCAATTATTAAATTTTTAGGAATTTTGTGAGCCAGATGGTAAACACAGACATTGTTAAAAATTAAATTATCTGAATTTACAATTAAGTAAATGTATTCAAAACAAGGTAATATTCAAAACTTATCACTTTTATTTTATTTCATTTTACTATTATTTATGCTCTTGAGGTTATTTACATCTAGTATGTTATAAATGCTATATAATGGTATGCCACTGTTTATCTCTTTCCCCTCCCTGATGAGTGATGTCAAGTAGGTAGTTTGAAATCAACCATGGTGAGAGTATCTGCCTCACGTAAATGGGCAAACGATGTAAGTCAGGGTGTACCCACCTCTCGGAAAAGCCAGTTGTTAAACATTTACCGGTATACCACTGCCTTCAACCCAGCAAAAATCTAACTACAGCCTGTGGGTCACATCCACTCAAATATTTTCATAAATAAAGTTTTTTTGGAACTCAGTCAGTCTTGCCCCTTTGTTTATGTATTGTGTATGGCTGCTTTTGGCTGCAGCAGTAGAGTTGAATAGTTGGAACAGAGACGATATGGCCTACAAAGCTGAAAATACTACCTGGCCCTTTACAGAAAAAGTTTACTGATTCCTGGTTTAAATCATCAACATTTTACTCTTACAACAAAATGGCAGTTCTATTTATACTGGTATTTTGCAGTATCTGAGTGGTGAAGCCTCTCATTTCCAATGTGGAAAATGGAAAAGATTATTGAATAATATATTCTGAAATTCTGCTCAACTCCCCAACTCCAGAGTTAGAAGTTTTTAAGTGCTAGGATTTTGTGTTACAAGTAATTTTGAATTGACTTCGCCACTATCATGGATACAAACTGATTTAATTCAAGGAAGTAAGTCACTTTTTCCCAAACACTAATGAATAACTTCTATCTGAACCCTCCCTCTGCAGGCAAAATGAAATAACAAACTTTTTGCTCAGGAGGCACTTTTATTCAGCTCTTTGGCAAGCACAAAATAGTCCAAAAACGATTTACCTCCTCTCTTCCTTAACTCATCTGTTACAACTTAGAAAGACCAGATGGAACTTTAATCAAAATTGAAATTATATTTCTAAATTTTAAAAATCTTAACCAGAACAGTTTAGTGAGTCAAAGTGATAGTGGAAAGACACTAGACTTGTCTACTAGAGATCTAGATTCTAAAAGGAGACTCTGCGTATTATGTCATGTTCAGAAAAGTCTTGCATACCCCGAGGTCCATTTGATGATGATGGGTGAAAAAAGAAAGATATAGAACATAAGGTAGATTTATATATTATCCTTATAATTTTTATGAATCAGTGACATAGCATCATACATTTGTCTGTGAATTGAGAACTTTTTTAATGGATTAGAAGCATGACATACCAAATTCATGTGGGCATTTGCCCCAGAGGAGAGGGAATGGGACTGAAGTTGGTTATTAAAGGGGTCATTAGACTTATCTATAATGTTTTACTCTCTAAGCACACACACACAATCACTTAACATAGTAAACCATTAAAAGTCACATTTTAAAAAGGAAAATAACTTATTTATGTATTCTTATATTTATAAAATGCATTGTCCTGAATCTAGAGTTTTCCTGAAGGAAAATATTAAGTAAAATGAATTTGTAGCCTAGTGCAGTCAAAAAAAACCTTTCATTCTGGTCCTGGTTCTACCAGTTTCTAGCATCATGACCTTAGGTAACTACCTAATTTCTCTGAACATGTACTTAACTATGAAATTAAGATACTATATCTGCCCTTTTATCTCACAGAACTAAATAAATTAGTTATTTGAAAACACTTGAAAAGCTACAGAGCACTATATAAGATAATATTATTCTCTATGAAGGCAAAACTGGTTACATTTCTCATTTTAAAATATAAATTTAAATCCCTAAAAAGAAATAGGTTTTGGATTCTATTTAGTAAAAAGACACTAGAAGCTCTCCTGCTAAAGATAAGGAACAAGATCAGAATACTAATATCTCCATTACTATTTAACATCATGTTGGAGGTATCAGTCAATGTAATTAGATAAGATAACTGGAAGCATGAGAATTGGGAAGAAAAAGATAAAACTATCTTTATATGCAGATGATATAATTATACATCGAGACAACACAAAAGAATCCACTGAAAAGCTACTACATGGAGTAAGAGAATTTAGTAAAGTAGCACGTTATAAAATCAACACACAAAAATCAATATACAAATATAAACCAGTTAGAAGATAAAATGAGAAAGAAGATGCTATTATGATAACAAAAAGTGAAAGAAAATATCAAATCATAAATTTAAAAAGACATGTCCAAAATTTATATAAGGAATTATACTAGGCTGAATATAGACATCCAGAGATCAGGTCCTAATCCCTGGAACCTGTAAATGTTACCTTACAAATAAATGAGTCACAGGTATGAAATATACAGTATGGGGAATATAGTTATAATATATAGTTATAATTATGTAATATCTTTGTATGGTGACTAGACTCATGGTGGTGATCATTTTGAAATGTACAGAAATATCCAATCACTGTACTATGTAACAGGAACTAACATAGTGCTGTAGGTCAATTATACTTCAAAAACAAACAAACAAACAAACTCACAGAAAAAAGAGGTTAGATCTATGGTTACCAGAGGTGGGGGTGGGCGGGAGGGGGAATTGGATGAAGGCAGTCAAAAGGTACAAATTTCCAGTTATAAGATAAGGACTAGGGATGTAATGTACAATACGCTAAATATAACGCTGACGTACATTATATATGAAAGTTGTTAAGAGAGTAAATCCTAAGAGTTCTCTTCACAAGGAAAAATTTTTTTTCTCTATTTCTTTAATTTGGTATCTATATGAGATGACAGATGTTCACTAAACTTACTGTGGTAATCATTTCATGATGTATGTAAGTCAAATCACTATTCTGTATACCTTAAACTTATACAGTGCTGTATGTCAATTATAACTCAATAAAACTGGTGGTGGGGGGAACAGAGAGGTAGATAAACAAAAATTTTTTAAAAGAAAAGAAAAAAGGGTCCGTGCAGATGTGATTAAGTTAGGGATCTTGACAAAGGAGATTAACCTGGATTAGCTGGGAGGGATCTAAATCCAGTGTTTTTATAAGAGAGAGACAGAGCGATATTTGAAACACACACAGAAGAGGAGAAAGTAACACAGAAGAGGAGGCAGAGATTAGAGTGAAGCGGCCATAAGGTAAAGAATGAGAGACAAGGAAAATAGTTTCTCCTAGAGCTTGCAGAGGGACCACAACTCTGCCCTACACCTTAATATTGGCTCAGTAAAGCTGATTTTAGATTTCTAGCCTCTAGAACTGTGAGAGAATAAATTTCTGTTGTTTTGAGACACCAAGTTTGTGGTAATTTGTTATAGCAGTCACAGAAAACTGATACAGGAATATAGTAAAATCTTCTGAAAGACATAATGAAAACTTCAACAAATAGACATACCATGTTCTAAGACCAGAAGATTCAAAATAAAGATGCTCAGATGTCAGATTCTCTGTTAATTTTACACTTAATATGCTCCTAGTAAAATATCATTAATATGTTAATAATATTAATGAAGTTATAAAAATAGATTATAAAGTTCATTTGAACAGAGTAAGAATAGCCAGAAAGACAAGAGGCTAGCCCTATTATATATTAAAATATATTACAAAGCCTCTATTATAAAAATAGTATAGCATTGTACATGAATAGACAGATGAATGGAACAGAAAATACAGAAATAGATGCAACTGCATATTGAAATACAGCTAAAGGTGAGGGAAGGTTTCAATTTATGAATTATTCCAGCTAATAAATGAAGAAGCCAGTTATAATTAGAATATAATTATTTTGCAATGTATCAATGATTATTTACATCACAAAAGACACAATCAGACATATGCTTCCTAATAAAAGAACACAGTACCACCTATGAAGTGGTCTTGCAAAAAAGGTCAAACCTGAAACTAACAAGTTTCTCTAGATCTAACTAACAATGTATGGAAAGTACAAGAGACAACAAAAGAAAATATAAAGTACACCATGGGCATATACTCAGCAAAATCTAGACAACGGGAAACTATAGGACATATGATCCAATTTCCTCAACAACTGCAAGGGGAAAAATAGAGATGAAGGAGGAACTACAGATTAAAAGAGAATTAACAGACATATCAATGAATTACATGCATGAATCTTATTTGAATCTGAATTCAATTAAACTGGAAAAGAGAGAATCAGGAAAGTTTGAACACTGACCAGATATTTGATAATATTAAGAAATTATTATCTTTTTAGGTGTGAAATTCACATTTTGTAGTTTTTTAAGGTACTTATATTTTAGTGCTTTATATTGAAATATTTACTGATAAAATTATGTGATGTCTGGAATTTGCTTCTAAATAATCCAAGTCTTAGGAGTTGGGGAGAGGGACCAAGCCTTGGGGAGAGGGATCAAGGAGGTATGGTGGAAAGGAATGTGGGTGGAAATATCAATGAAACAAGATTAATTATAGGTTAATAATAGTTGAAACTGGTTATAGATATATGAAGATTATACCATTCTTTCTACTTGTGTATATATTTAAACTTCTCCATGATAAAATGTTTTTAAAAACCTGTTTTGGAAAAATTTCAATTCTGGGCAACTATTCACAAGCAAATCTAAAGTCTGCAACCAACAGTGGTTTAAATGCTTCTTAAAAGACATTGCTATTAGATTACAGTCTGTTAAACATTCAATTTTTAATTAACTTGTCTCTTCTCAAAGTAGTAAATAGGATACCCAGGTTACTATTAGGCAAATTAGACTGTCAAAGGACAGAAATAGGTGATACTTATTGCTAGTTGATTCCTAAAAGAACTGAAGTACTCATAATCCCTTTATACTGAAACTCAGGCAACACTAAAAATCCTGTTCATGGCTGCCTAAAAACAGAGCACCTTACCTTCTACCTTGCTTTTCCTCCCCTCTTCATGTACTCTTTGTCTATACACTGTTCTATTGTTAAATCCATCCTCTCCGCACACACTTCCCACCTCCTGCTTTTTTCCTCCAAAAACATCTACATATTTCATATTGACTGGTCTTGCCAGTCAATTTGATCATTATAAAATTGTTCACAAAGCATCTGAAAAAGAATAGATATATGTATATGTATAACTGAATCACTTTGCTGTATACCTGAAACTAACACAACATTGTAAATCAACTATACTCCAATATAAAATAAAAAATTTTTTTAAATGTTCACAAAGCAAGGTAGTAAAAGATAATCAAGGCTCAAATATCCCTACAAATGGCCCTGGCCGCTGTGAAAATCTGCTATTCCCCATTCTTCAGGAGGTGCTAGAAAGATGAACAAAATTCAAATTCTTACAAAGACCAGACTACTCTGCTAGAAGTTTGGTTATTATACTTTGGATATTTGCTGTCTACACTGGTGTACTTTATAATATTCCCTCTATGTTCACCAGTTAGTGATCCAACCAAACACTGCAATGTCTTAGAATGTGGCTAAAGTAAGAATCTCTTCCACCCTGAGAAGCCATAATGCTGCCTGGAAAGTGCCTCAACTAAGCAGGATGGCTACCTGCTAATGCAGGCTTGAGGTTTAACAGGAATCACAGATATGGAGATTATATCAATAGCTGAGCTTGGGACTGTCTGCACTTTTCTTCTTGAAATAGTACAGGGAGAATTAGTCACATGACAGAAATAACAGAAAAGTAAACAAAATAGTAAAACTGTAGGAACAAAAGTAGCATGAAATCTGAAGGGGAAATTGGAAAACAGTGATTGAAAAGACCATAACAGCTCTGACTGACTGAGCGATTACTATGTGCCAGGCACTATACTAAAGGCTTTGGATGTGTAACGTTTTTTTAAATTAATTAATTAATTAATTTATTTATTTATTTATTTATTTATTTATTTATTTATGGCTGTGTTGGCTCTTTGCTGCTGCGAGCGGTCTTTCTCTAGTTGCAGCGAGCGGGGGTTACTCTTCGTTGCAGTGCACGGGCTTCTCATTGCAGTGGCTTCTCTTGTTGTGGAACACGGGCTCTAGGCGTGCGGGCTTCAGTAGTTGTGGCTCACGGGCTTCAGTAGTTGTGGCTCGCGGGCTCTAGAGTGCAGGCTCAGTAGTTGTGGCACACGGGCTTAGGTGTTCCGCAGCATGTGGGATCTTCCCAGACCAGGGCTCGAACCCGTGTCCCCTGCATTGGCAGGCGGATTCTTAACCACTGCGCCACCAGAGAAGTCCAGTGAAGTGTTTTTATAAAGAGGAAAAGGAGGACACCTAGAAAGGATAAGTAATTTGCCTGATATTATATTTAATTTATAAGTGGTAATAAGGGATTCAAACACAGGCTGCCTTCCTTCAAGCAGGCACACATAACAACTACACAATGTTGTCATAAAAAGATGACACTAGGATGCTGGCAAAATAGTAAAAGTATGATAATAAAATTGTTCTGAAGGAATACAGCTCTATTTTTAAATACACGTGAATACTAAAATATCATAAATAAATAGGTAAAATATACAAAATTTTGCTCTACTGTCAACTGGACCAAAATATATCCCTTTCATGTATTAAGATGTATTGGCAATATTAAAAATAACTGATCCAAATTTAACATGTTTTCTTTCTTTCTCTCTTTCCTTCTCTCTCTCTCTCTCTGCTTCCCACACCACGCTGTGAGATCTTACTTCCCTGACCAGGGATCTAACCTGCGCCCCCTGCAGTGAAAGCACAGTCTTAACCAGTGGACCACCAGAGAAGTCCCTAACGTTTTCTTAACACAAAGTATGGGTAGGAACTGACAGTCAATGACTTACAAAGGAATATATTCACTTCACACAGAGGTAAAAAAGCAAATTAATTAATTTTGAGCTTATTCTGAGGAAAATAATAAAATCATGATTTAAAATGAGTAATGAAATATAAAACTTCAATCAACAAACAATACATTCAAAATACACACTTCCTCCTCATAGAATAGTCAATTAAAGGAGGAAGAAGAGGGTTAAGGAATAACATAAAAGTCAATTAGCATGAAAACTTGCTAAAATTCACTATCCATAAACAAACGTCAAGTTAAAAACAATTTTTCTTTTACCAATTAGGCAAAAAAAATTTTTAAACAATAAAACCTAGGATTGTCATGTGCGTATGTTACTTCTTTAGTAAAAGATGTAACTTCCTTACTTTCTGATCCCCAGATCTTTCATTAGTCTCTCTCTAGCATGCTGGTCTTTTCTTTATAAAACTTGGGATAATTTTGACTATGTATATATTTAATGTTTGCTAACTGCTACATATTATAAGCTCTTTGAGAGCTGTGACCATGTCTGCTTTGTTTTCTGTTTCCCCTGTTCTAACCAGTGCCTAGCACCATAGTAGACAGTCAAAAGGCATCTGTTAATTGAATGATTAAATGAATGGACCAAATGCTGGCAAGTATGTAAATTAATTGTACTTCCCATAATTTACCTTAAGGAAATAATCACACGCAAAAAAATTTCTAAAGAAGAATGCTGTAGAGGAAAACTAAACTCCATGTTATGTTTAAGATAAATCTGCTGGTCTAAAGACTGTTTTTTATTGTTTCTTTGTTTTGGTTTGGTTTAAGTTTGCTTTTTGTTTGTTTGCTTTTGGCTAATAGTCCAAAAATAATTAGGGAGAAAATCTGGACAAGTAAAAACAGTTCTTATTTCAGGCAAAGCAGACAGTTTTTTTTATAATAAAAGATACTGGGCTTCCCTGGTGGCGCAGTGGTTGAGAATCTGCCTGCTAATGCAGGGGACACGGGTTCGAGCCCTGGTCTGGGAAGATCCCACATGCCACGGAGCAGCTGGGCCCGTGAGCCACAACTACTGAGCCTGCGCGTCTGGAGCCTGTGCCCCGCAACGGGAGGGGCCGCAATAGTGAAAGGCCCGCGCACCGCGATGAAGAGCGGTCCCCGCACCGCGATGAGGAGTGGCCCCCGCTTGCCGCAACTAGAGAAAGCCCTCGCACGAACCGAAGACCCAACACAGTCAAAAATAAATAAATAAATAAATAAATAAATAAATAAATAAATAAATAAAATCTTTGAGAAAGAAATGTGTTGCAATTAGCATCTTGGGCTAATAAACATACAAATAAATCATTACCTAAACAATACCTAAACATTAAAAATAAAAAAAAAAAGATACTGCTTTAGCCATATTTTTCTAAATTTCTAAATCTGAAGTTTATCTAAAACAACATCATAAACATTGTCGTTAAACAGCTCCAATTTTCAGGAAGCCCCCGAACTTCTAACTGGTTCTTACTAAAGGGCATAATATAAGTTGAGATCACATAAATTTAACTAAATTTGTTTATGTTCTATTAATTTTCTTTTATTGGATTTTATCAATCTCTAAAATAACATCACATTAACATAACTTTAAGAAAATTATAATCTTAGGCAATGTTAAAATATCTTCATGGTTTCTCTATTACATATTTTAAAGTATACAATTGAACGGTTTTTAGTATAGCCACAGTTGTGGAACAATTACCACAATCTAAATTTAAAACATCACCCCAAAAAGAAGCCCACCCCTATCCCTCAGCCCTAGGCAACCACTAATCTACTTTCTGTCTCTCTATGAAATGCCTATTCAAGACATTTCATATAAATGAAATCATACAATATGTGTTCTTTTGACTAGCTTTTTTCACTTAGCATAATATTTTCAAGGTCATCCATGTTGTAGCATATATCAGTATGTCATTCATTTTTATGGCCAAATAATAGACCATTGTACGGATGTAACGCATTTTGTTTATTCATTCATCAGTTGATGGACATTTGGGTCATTTCTACTTTTTAGTGATTGTAAGTGATGCTGCTATGAACATTCATGTACAAGTTTTTGTGTGGATGTATTAATACATTTTCATTTCTCTTGAGTACATGCCTAGGAGTGGAACTGACACTATGTTTAATCCTTTCAAGAACTACCAAAGCAGTTGCATTCTCGCCAGCAGTATATGAGGGTTCTAATTTCTCCATATGATTCCAATACTTGTTATTGTCTGTCCTTTTGATATGGCCATCTCTGTGGGTGTGAAGTCCTATCTCATTGTGGTTTTGACTCGCATTTCTCTAACAGCTAATGATATTAAGCATCTTTCCATGAGCCTGTTGACCATTTGTATATCCGTTTTAGAGAAATGTCTATTCTGATAGTTTCCCCAGCTTTTAATTGAGTTGCTTTATTATTATTGAGTCGTAAGAATTCTTTATATATTCTGGAGACCAGTCCCTTATCATTTATATGATCTGAAAATATCTTCTCCTACTCTGTGAGTTCTCTTTTATTTATTTATTTATTTATTTACTTATGGCTGCATTGGGTCTTCGTTTCTGTGCGAGGGCTTTCTCTACTTGCAGCGAGCGGGGGCCACTCTTCATTGTAGTGCGCGGGCCTCTCACTATCGCGGCCTCTCTTGTTGCGGAGCACAGGCTCCAGACGCGCAGGCTCAGTAGTTGTGGGGCACGGGCTTAGTTGCTCCGTGGCATGTGGGATCTTCCCAGACCAGGGCTCGAACCTGTGTCCCCTGAATTGGCAGGCAGATTCTCAACCACTGCGCCACCACGGAAGCCCCTGTAAGTTGTCTTTTTACTTTCTTAAAGTTATCATTTGTAGCACAGAAGTTTTAAATTTTGATATAGTTCAATTTATCTTTTTTTTTTTTTCTTTTGTTGCTTATGCTTCTGGTGTCATATCTAAGAAACCACTGCCAAATCCAAGGACACAAAGATCTACACCTACATTTTCATCTAAGAGTTTTATAGTTTTAGCTCTTACATTAGATCTATGATCCAGCTTGAGTTAATTTTTGTATGTGGTTTGAGGTAAGGGTCTAACTTCATTTTCTTTTCCTCGTGTCCGAGCACCATTTGCTGAAAAGACTATTCTTTTCCCCACTGAATTGTCTTGGCATCCTTGTTGAAAATCAATTGACCATAAGTGTAAGAGTTCCTTTCTGGACTCTCAATTCAATCCCATTAATATATATGTCTATTCTTTTTTTTTTTTTTTTTATGTGTGGCACATTTTTATATTTTCTATTCTCTTCTTTCTTTTTAAATTTAATTTTTATTTTATATTGGAGTATACTTGATTTACAATACTGTGTTAGTTTCCGGTATACAGCAAAGTGATTCAGTTATATGTATATATACACCTCTATTCTTTTTCAGATTCTTTTCCCATATAAGTCATTACAGAATATTGAGTAGAGTTCCCTGTGCTATACAGTAGGTCCTTGTCGATTATCTATTTTATATATAGTAGTGTGTATATGTTAATCCCAAATTCCTATATGTATATGTCTAATCTTATGCCAGTACTACACGGTCTTGATTATTGCAGCTGTATTACTAAATTTCGAAATCTCCTTGAACTTTGTTCTTTTTCAGGATTGTTATGGGTATCTGGGTCTCTTGCAACTCCATAGCAATTTTAGTATCAGTTTGTTAATTTCTACAAAAAAAGCAGGCTAGGATTTTGATAGGGACTGTGTTGAATGTGTAGATCAATTTGAGGAGTATTGCCATGCTATATACATTTTATAACATCTTTCAAGTTATGTATATTTACATAACTACAATCATACTATACATACTACTATACTTGATCAGTGTTTAAAAAAATTTTTTATTAAGATATGCCTCATACATTTTTAAGTCATTAAATTTTCTTGGCCTTGAAGCCACAAATCCAAGAATCTGGAACATTATTTTTCATCTGAAGAGTAAGCAACACAAATAAATTATTTTTCATTTTACCTCCTAAGACTAAATGTTGCAAATGAAATTTACAAAGTAAGATTATTTTGGACCAGGAAAGCAGAAGACCTGGTGTGTAAGTCCTTGGCTTCTAACATTGTCTTTGGGAATGTTTTTATCTACTCCATTCTTTTCAAGAACCACATAGGGCAAGAAGAGAATTTAAGGTAGCAACCAGCAACAACTGGTAAACCTACCAATAAGCAAATAAATTTAAGGAAAAAGTATAATTCTATATATATATTAAGCACATATAAAAGGTTAAATTCACTTGGCTTTGGAGCATCAAGTTCTCTTTATCCTGTGTGGTATAGCCATCAGGATCAGTTGGGAGGGCTCCTTAGTGTGAATGGACCATCTTGACACATTTCATTGACTTCTGAAACAATATGGTAGCTTATCTTCTAATATGTGAATCCTGTTGGCAGGGGAGCCTCTGGGATAGCAGCAAAAGAATCATGAGCCTGTCTATAAATACTCTACAGGAAGAAAGTATGGTCTTTTTGTAAGCATTGATTTGTATTCGTTTTTGTGTATGAAAACACTTTTGCTTACCTTAGGAACATAAATAAAATTAAATGTAAATAATATCTTTAAATATTAGAATAAAATTCACCTGAGTATTCATTATTTGAAAAATAGTTCTTATATTTTTGAGTTTCATTATGACTCATAGGCTTTTTACAGTCTTAACTTATAATATTATCTTTTCTTTTTTTATGTTCAAATGGTCACAATTTAGTCAGTTGGAGCCACTGTAAGCTGCCTCTTGTGTCCTTTTGAGGGAGCCTCTGAATTTTCAAAACATCCTTGCTTGCTATCTGGCAGTTACTGCTGCCTGCCTCCCTCCCATCTCCTACCCCACTTCTACCCTTACCCCTCCAATCTGTACTTTATCTGCCTAAGTATAATCTGCCTAAGAAAATCAGGTATGCTTTCAAGAAGTTCTGGTTTCTTTTAGTGGAACACAATATTAGAGACAAAAGTCTGTGGGCTAGAGGTGCATTTCAAGATTGGCTTTATGGACTGACATTGTTCTTAGGCCATTTTAGTCAACAGAACTAGAAAATATATATGTAAAGACATTAATTTTTACTGTTCTTTTCCAACTGAATTTTAACATTAAGGCATACTTACTTTAATTTTAAACCCCTTATCTAAATTATAACTGCATTCCTTTTTGTAACATGATAAACCATACAACTATTACTTTAGCTGAAAATCTTGATTAAAACTGGTATAATTATTGGTTCTGTCAATAACAACTTATTAATGTTAAAACTTAGCATAAAAGTATTTACACAATAACAAGGTTAAATATTACAATTGCTTTTGTATAATTTGACTACATTCTACTCCAATTAATGAACAGTCAAATTATCTTGTTTGGGGTTACTTGTAATTTTTTAAATTGTTTTGTTGTTAAATATACAGTTATCTGATGTATTCTCTATTCTAATTCTTTAATTTTAATTTGAGATTGTTGATGTTTTAACTGACAATTCTTTCTTGGTAGCAGCATTACAATACTAGAGTTTAAGGGAAGGCTGTTTTTTATTAGTATACTTTATCAGATGGATGAAAAATATAAGCAGTTTGATCTGTCACTGTCAAGAATTTTATTTGATTAACCTAATGACTCATGTGGTTATGTGCATAACCTTTCTATACAAGGTTATGCATGTACTACAAACCTTTCTTTTTTATACAAGTTCTTTCTGGTAAACCCAGTTTTGTATGTGCAAGAAATTTAGAAAATTCCAGTCATTTAAATTTCTATGCAAGATTTTATATATTTGCATACATTAAAATATAATGCTTGTAAACTAGTTGGTAATATTTTGTTTCTTGGTTTAGGCACTGGTTACACAGGAGCATTAACTATAAAAATTCATTAAGCCATACATTGTGATTGTGCACTTTACTCTACATATATTATATATTTAAAATCTCATTTTTGTAACTGTTTTGCATTATAGTTACTAGACATTAACACCGATTTTAAAAAATCATTTTTAAAGAACCAGAATTTATAAAATTTAATTTTATCAAAGATGTTATTTTCATTTTAGTTAGGAGAGCTAACTGAAGACATATATAAACCAAGAGTTATATTTACCAGTTTCATTATGCCATAACTTTTATTACTTTAAAGAGGAAGTTAATATAAAATTTCTTAAATTTAAGATTATGAATCTGAAAATAGAACTCATAAGATTTTTCTTCTTCTACCAAAGAGTTAGGAGTGGTTTGGTTCCCCATCACAGCTAAGAAACTATGGTTTATGTGACCAAAGATATTGTAAATTTTTTTTAATTAAAAAATATGATTTTTAGGTTTAGTTACTCATTTTAAGCTATAAATAATGGCTTTAACATATGTAAATTAACTGGCTTATTTTATTTGCTCAAGAAACTGCATAAAAAACCACTCCAAGAAAACTTAGTGCTCTGTTATCTGTGCAAATATACTGTACACTAATCAAGTTTTGAAAATGATATTGGGAAGTCCCAAGTTCTTAAAAATGCACCATTAAGCACCAATTAAAATATCTAATTGCATGAATATATCTAATTGAATAAAACTTCACTTGGTAATAGGTGTGAAAAAAAATTTCTTCTACAACATCTATTTAAAAGAATGGAAATATATAAATGTATTTTTTGTAAACATCCTGAAGGCTACACCTTTATCTGTTTCTGGAGAGATTTTCTAATCAGTAAAGCTAAAATGCACTAAGTGTTTTAACTAACAATTTTTTCCAGAAAAACCTTACTCTCAAAAAAGGGGTGGGGGGAGAGTTTTTATGCTCCTAAAAAGTGACAGCATGCCAAAAATTACAATAAAACGTAATGACAGCAATAAAATGCTAACATTAAAAAGCTTATTTAGAAACACACCTAGTTCCTTTGAGACTAAAATTTTAAAAAAGGAAAAAACATGTCACCCTAAATCTTGGCCAAAGAACCAATAGTTTCTAAGCCGAATAAAGAGGAAAACTAAACCACTCCCACTTCTTCTTTGGTTAAAAAAGGGCGGGGGGGGTTGATTTCTTTTAAAAGATATATAACCTCAAATTTGGGAGCTTTAATATGAAAAATCTTTACTTCAAAGGGTAATAAAATATAGGGTTATAATAAAAGTAGGTAATTTTAATATATCTTTGGGAAGTTCCTTATTTAATGTAACAATTTAAAATTTCAGAAGAATATTGGTCAATTTTAGGTCTTTTTAAAACTTTTACTCTTAAAAAAGTATTTTTATGAGTTTTACTTGTATGGTGATTGTGTAGTTATCACAGAATACAAAACTGGAAAGCAAATAGGGCACATCCAAATCTATGCAGAATTTGGGTTTTTGCACTTGAGGTCCATATAGCTAAACTTTTCAAGAACTGTATTGAACAACACATAAATAAAATGTGAATATGGGATTTCACTTGAAATGTGTTATAAACCAAACACTTGGTATCTTAAAAACTGGTTATTATAAAACTTATACAATACTGTAAAGTCACAAGGACCAACAGAATTCTTCCATTAAAATGTTCTGTGTAGTCTTTACCTTTTATAGTTCTCTGATAATACTTAATATGAATTGTATTTTACTTTGACATTAACTTGGTTATAATTACTGACATTTTCAATTATGAACCTGCAAACTAAAACAATTTTAGATTAATAGCATAGGTATTTATCTAAAGATTTTTAAAAGAAAAAAACTTGAGGTTTGGCATCAAACTGATTTTAAAGTAAAAAGAATGTTGCTAGTAAAATAATGTACAATGGTTAATTGCCTATAATAATTAAAAATTAAAGGACAATTTTAGATAAACTCTCAAAATATTGAATTTATTTACAGTCTCTCTAAATTATTTACAGTACTATGAATCACTACTCAGATAAAATTCTATCTAAATAACTTAAATAGACATCTGATAGTCAATTAGAACTTCTCTCTCCTTTCCAACAACTAGTACCTTATACACAAACTGGAAAATAATATAGACAAAAGCACTGTAAGCTTAATTCCAACATATTTTGACCAAAATAAAAACAGGTCATCACATAATTCCCATGCATGTCCTACTTAGGTACTCTTGTTTACTTGTAAAACACACTGCCTCTTCCATAAGCCCCAAATAAAATGTTTTAAAACAATATATCTGGACTTCCACTTCCAAAAAGATAGAAAACATGTATTTTTCCCCATATCCTTACTACTAAGCACAGTTAAAACCCCTGAACATTATATGCAAGACAAGCATGAGATAAGAAGACTTGGAAAGGTGGAGAGAGGAAGAGAGACCAACTAGGGACTTCAGGACCTGAGTAATGACACAGCAGTGAATTCCCTGGGTTTTCTTTTTGCCACATATACCCTAGACTGGGGACTGGAGATGCTGGCAATCCAGAAGCACCAATGGACACAGACAAAAAAGGCTCCAAGAAAAGACTGCTCTCTGCATAGCCAAAGGACCAGGAAAAGAATAGCCGAGCAAGACAGAAAATTTTTTAAGAAGCCAAAACCACAGAAAACACTGCAATCCTACCCCTCCACCAGCAAAGGCTGAGTGGAGAACATAGACTTTCACCCTCATCAAGCTTCACTGAGCTGCCCCGACCCCTCTGCCCTTATCCCACAGAAATGCCACTGAAAGTGTGAATACCTCTTCTCTTCAAGTAGAGAAGACTAAGTAAGGAGCTAGGACTTTCTTCTCCACCCTGTGGTAACAACGCAACACTCCCCATCCACCACTGAAGTGGTGTCAGAGGTCTATTTAAATCTGTAGCAGAAGAGCTAAAGAGATGTAAGAGATGATACAGATGTTTGAATTATCTGACAGGGATTTAGAAGTAGCCATCATAAAAATGCTTCAACAAGCAATTATGGACATGTCTGAAACAAATGAAAAATAGAAAGTCTTAGCAAATAAACAGAAAATCTCAGCAAAGAAATAGAATATATAAGGATGAATTCAATTTTAGAACTGAATAACACAATAACTGCAATGAAAAACTCAATGGGTAGACTCAACAGCAGAAAAGAGGAAAGAAGCAGTGAAGTGGAAGACAGAACAATAGCAATTACCCAATCTGAATAACAGAGAAAAAATGAAAAAAAAAAAATTGAACAGAGCCTCAGGGTCTTGTGAGACTACAATGAAAAGATCTAACATTCATGTCATCTGAGCCTTGAAAGGAAAAAAGAAAAAGGATAAGTCTGAAAAAGCATTCAAAGACATAATAATGGCTGAAAATTTCCCAAATTTGGCAAAAGACATGAATTTACAGATTCAAGAAGCTGAGTGAATCTCAAACAGAATAAACCCAAAGAAATCCATGTCAATACATATCACGGTCAAACTTCTGAAAACTCTAAAGACAAAGAAAAAAATCTTGAAAGAAGCAAGTTAAATGACAATTTGAATTCTCATGAGAAATCATGAAGGTCAGAAGGAGATGGCATAATATTTCTCAAGTGTTAAAAGGAAAAGGACTGTCAACCTAGGAATTCTTTATCAAGGGAAAATATCCTTCAGGAATGAAAGGATAATCAAGACCTCTCAGATGAAGGAAAATTAAGATAAGTTGTGGCCAGAAGACCTACCCTAAAAGAATGACTAAATGAAGCTCATTAAACAGAAAGGAAATGATAAAAGAAGGAATCCTGAACGTTGAGAAGGAAGAAAGAATCACGGAAGGAGGAAAAATATGGGTAAATTCAGTGAGCTTTTCTTTTCCTCTTGAGTTTTCCAAATTAAGTTTGAAAGTTGAAGCAAAAACTATAATACTATCTGATATAGTTCTCAAGGTATGTAAAAGAAATATATATGACAATTATATTATGAATGGGAGAGGGTAAAAGAACATAAAGGCAGGTAAGGTTTCTACATTTCACTGAAACTGGTAAAATGCTGATACCAATAGATTGTGATGTTATGTATACATAATGTAATACCTAGGCAGTACAAAGAAACACACTCAAAAACACTACAAGTCAAGATGGAATTCTAAAAAAATCTATATCTCTCAATATAAGATGGTTGCTATCTGATCATGTGCTTAAAATGCAATTTATGTTTTAAAAAACTAAGGCCTTAAAGCCCAATAATATTGTTAATTTAAACAAAAAAATTGGTATAACATTAAATACCTGGTAAGTTAAAAGTAGTAGCAAAATGTTCCATATAACTGGGGGAAACCTAGTAGCTCAGTAAAGAAGGAAAGATCAATTTTTAAACTTTTCACATAATGACAAAAAAAATTAAAGTTCAATGGAATATGTCTGGTCATTGTGCTTTAAGAACTCATATGTTTTTACTTTGCCCTTGGCCTGTAATCTTGATACAGCAACTGGTGATTGCACCCAAAATTTAACCAAAATCATGGATGCTAATCTTTTAAAAGATTCAAATATAACTAGGATTTTTATTACCACAAGAGTGAAAACCAGAATGGCTTTATCAATAAAGAACTCATGTATATAAAGCTTAGCATACATGCACACACTGAATCATTTATAGGTGGGCCAGACTCTGGCTGAATGTCTTAACTTTGGAGAACAAATTGCTTGTATTTTCCGTCCATGTCATGAAATGAGCTCACAAAGAATAGACTTCCCATACTCTACCGAAGTTAAGTGTTGCAAGTAAGAATTAATACCTGAAAGCTGTCATCATGTAAGAACTGCCAGCTAAAACACCAACACTTTCAAATTAAAATGAACTTGAATAACTGAGCTGAAGTACTTCCAACTCAAATCAAAGTTGTAATAACTATGCTTCATTAGTGGTGTGTACTCAAAAAATGATCACAAAAAGAAACATTGCATCTTGTTATTCTTCCAGCAGTTGTCCTATAATTTGTTAACGCAAATTTTAATTTTTGCTGGCAGGTAAAACAAACAAGTAATTATGTTTATATTAATTAAATGTCCTTGTTAAAGAAATGTAATGTTAGGGTTGGGGATAGGGGCAATAGGGAGAGAGGCTGGTAAAAGGGTACAAACTTTCAGTTATAAGAAAAATAAAGCCTGAGGATCTAATGTATAATATGGTGACAACAGTTGATGATACACACAAAAATGTAAAGATGGGGCTTCCCTGGTGGCGCAGTGGTTGGGAATCTGCCTGCCAATGCAGGGGACGCGGGTTTGAGCCCTGGTCTGGGAGGATCCCACATGCCGCGGAGCAGCTGGGCCCGTGAGCCACAATTACTGAGCCTGCGCGTCTGGAGCCTGTGCTCCGCAGCAAGAGAGGCTGCGATAGTGAGAGGCCCGCGCACCGCGATGTAGAGTGGCCCCCACTTGCCACAACTAGAGAAAGCCCTCGCACAGAAACGAAGACCCAACACAGCCATAAATAAATAAATAAATAAATAAATAAATAAATAAAGCATGACACAAATTAAGCAATGTGAATACCATCAAGCTTTAAAAAATAAAAAATAAAAAATAAATGTAAAGATGTGAGGTGATATGTGTTAATTAACTCAATGGTGGGAATTCTTTCACAACATACACATATGTCAAATTATCACATTGTACACTTTAAATATATTATAATTTTATTAGTCAATTATGCCTCAATGAAGCTGAAAAAAAAAGAAGATATATAACTTGATGGCTTTGCACTTCTTGGTATTTATGTTTTTGGGTAGTGTCTTTCTTCCCCCACTGAATACAGGCTCTCCCTATGTGATTGTCTTGGCCTGTTATAGGACATTAGCAAATCTGACACTGCATAGGCTTTATAAGAGCTTGCGTACAGGGGGCTTATAAAGCTCCCTCTTGGAAGCAAGCTGCCATGGTATAAAGACACTTGGGCTAGACTACTCAAAGATGAGAAGTCATGTAGAGAAAGACCCTGGAATATGAGCAGCCATGTTGGATGTTCTCATCCAAGTTGAGCTTCCTCAACTCTACCATATGAAGCAGAACTGCCCAGCTGAGTCCAGACAACCCACAGAATCGTGAGAAATAATAAAATTTGGGGATGGTCTTTTATGCTGCAACAGATAACCAAAACAGCTTCACTAAATTATATTTTGAAAAAGGAATACAAATTTAGTTTAGGTAAAGAGTTAAAAATCAGAAAGTTATCCAATGAGTAATGTTAAAATTTAATCAGAAGCAAAACAAATTCATGACCTTGAAATATCTCTCTTCTAGTTCTGTTGAGTAAAATAACCTAAATAATAATATCACCCAGCACTGATATGCATCCCAGGTACTTTGGTCTCTAATACCATGTTCTACTTTGTCTCCTCAAAAGGATGGCTAATCCCATTCAGAACACAGAATATACGAAGTGGTCTTGATACAACTGGTTAATGTCAGGAAACAAGAAGTCTTTAAAAATACATGAGATCCTGGGCTTCCCTGGTGGTGCAGTGGTTGAGAATCTGCTTGCCAATGCAGGGGACACGGGTTCGAGCCCTGGTCTGGGAAGATCCCACGTGCCGCGGAGCAGCTAGGCCCGTGAGCCACAACTACTTAGCCTGCGCGTCTGGAGCCTGTGCTCCGCAACAAGAGAGGCCGCGATAGTGAGAGGCCCGCACACCACGATGAAGAGTGGCCCCCCGCTCGCCGCAACTAGAGAAAGCCCTCGCACAGAAACGAAGACCCAACACGGTCAAAAATAAATAAATAAATAAATAAATTTATTAAAAAAAAAAATACATGAGATCCTATCAAAAGAACACAGAAGACAGCTCAAAAGAACAGAAAAACAGAACTTTTTCCCCATAAAATATTAATAGACAGGCTAATGAAACTACTATACCTCCTAAGGCCACCCTCTGGACCTTCGCATTAGAAGACATGCTCCTCATTATCTAAAACATTAATGAAGTGTGTCATGACATTCCGTTCACAGGTTTGAAAGACTCTCCCAAGTGCCATGGCCTTGGTCCTTGAAACAGTGAAAAGTGAACTTGCAGCACCAGAACCAAGCGAACTTTACCTTTTTAATGTTCTTGAAATAAAAGGAATCTGCTTTTCCTTCCAATTTTTCCTTTTCAACTCCATCAATTGCCAATAGATTTGAATAATTATTGCCTTACTACTACTTCCCTTGCCTTCTGTGGTCCATTAGGACAAAAGCCGTCCTAAAGACAAAAAAGACTCACATATTGAGCCTTCTTTTAACACAAACCTAGAGAACCAAGTTAAGAGTTTTTGTTACCCTATTAAAACAATCCTCTATCATTACCTCTACTCTTGCTGATTTATCCAAAGAGATGACTAGGAAAAAACAAGTTATTCATGAGATACCAAAAAAAAGGCCCTAAAACTAATATTTCACATTCTTGCGTTTATAGCTTCAGGCCCATAAATATCTAGTGACTTAAAATTATAAAAGGCAAATTATATAATTTATTTTAATAGTAGTTAATAGTACTTAAATATATAACTATTATGTTAATATTACTTTAGAAGTTACACTTTTTTAAAAAAGCAAAAAGGGGCTTCCCTGGTGGCGCAGTGGTTGAGAATCTGCCTGCTAATGCAGGGGACACGGGTTCGAGCCCTGGTCTGGGAAGATCCCACATGCCACGGAGTGGCTGGGCCCGTGAGCCACAACTACTGAGCCTGCGCGTCTGGAGCCTGTGCCCCGCAACGGGAGGGGCCGCGATGGTGAAAGGCCCGCGCACCGCGATGAAGAGCGGTCCCCGCACCGCAATGAAGAGTGGCCCCCGCTTGCCGCAACTGGAGAAAAGCCCTCGCACGAACCGAAGACCCAACACAGCCAAAAATAAATAAATAAATAAATAAAGTAGCTATAAAAAAAAAAAAAAAAAGCAAAAAGTATTCTCTTTAAAAAGAAAAAAAGCAAGTTGTACAATGCAATGCATTAAAGAGGCATGATTTTTAAAGCTGAAAAAATACAACTAAAACTAAGGAAAAATCAAATATAAGGAAATTAATTAAATATATAAATTTAAGTACATAGTAAAAAGATGTTTATCCTGCATCATCAGGATCTATGTGTATGTAGACGAGTGTAGACTGCTGTACACCCAACTCTCAAAAAGAGTATAAGGTATACTTAAAAGGTATGAGTAGTTACAAGAAGTACTTGTGGGCTTCCCTGGTGGCGCAGTGGTTGAGAATCTGCCTGCCAATGCAGGGGACACGGGTTCAAGCCCTGGTCTGGGAAGATCCCACATGCCGCGGAGCAACTAGGCCCGTGAGCCACAACTACTGAGCCTGCGCGTCTGGAGCCTGTGCTCCGCAACGAGAGGCCCGCGCACCGCGATGAAGAGTGGCCCCCGCTTGCCGCAACTAGAGAAAGCCCTAGCACAGAAACGAAGACCCAAACACATTCAAAAATTAAAAAAAAATTAAAAAAAAGAAGTACTTGTGGGCTTCCCTGGTGGCGCAGTGGTTGAGAATCTGCCTGCCAATGCAGGGGACACGGGTTCGAGCCCTGGTCTGGGAGGATCCCACATGCCGCGGAGCGACTGGGCCCGTGAGCCACAATTACTGAGCCTGCGCGTCTGGAGCCTGTGCTCCGCAACAAGAGAGGCCGAGATAGTGAGAGGCCCGCGCACTGCGATGAAGAATGGCCCCCACTTGCCGCAACTGGAGAAAGCCCTCGCACAGAAACGAAGACCCAACACAGCCATAAGTAAATAAATAAATAAATAAATAAAATATTAAAAAAAAAAAAAAAAAAGAAGTACTTGTAACTAAAAAGGTATGAGTAATTACAAGAAGTACTGATGTTTTCAACAACTGTAATTACTTAATACATACCTGTGATGTTTGTATAAGATAATCTCAAAACTGTCTTGTATTCTAAAAAAAAAAATTGTTAAAGATGCACTTTTCATTATGAAAACCTATATGCCTTTACTTTGGCATGAGAGCATTTCTTTTATATGACTCTCTTGCCAACACTGTTGGAATACTGGACATACAAAATAAAGAGTACATAACTGACTTAAATCAAACACAATGATAAGCCTAGTTTCACAGAGAAAGTAGCCATGTTAGCATGGCCCTACATACCCCTTAAGCCCTTCCATGGAAAAGACGTAAAGTACATTTTCTAAGGTATCTTCTATGATCTGTGATCTGTATATATTTTCCTTATGTCTTGTATCATCTATATCTTCAACACAAAATCATTCCTTTTTCTGAGAAGTATCTTTTCATTTCCTACAAGCCTTAAGAAAGTTTAGGTTAAGAGGGTACAAAGAAAAAGCACAGGCCATGAAATTATGGAGTTAGGCCGGAGATTGTGCTGAGTTGAGAATCCAGGTATTGCTAACCAGCAATCTCAGAGAGTACTGTGTGACAGTATTAATGTCACTTCAACTAAAGTCTGCATATATGTTAGTCAGTTGTGACCTACTGCTCTACAACTACCAAAAGGCAATAGCTGGTGTTAGTAATAATGACCACTAGACAGCAAGAAAAGACAATTATCCTCTTCAGTATATTCTGTTCCTTTACCACAAAAAAGAAAAATTTTATGAAGACTTTTGTTTAAATCAACTATCATAAGGGCTAGTATTGAAAGGGTTAACTTTAGTTATCTAGGGCACTTTATTCAGAACTTTATCCACTACTATTTATGACTTAGGTTGTGCTGTGTTTTCATTTTTGAAATCTAATTTTTAACTAAGACTTTCTAACAAGTCTGAAATACAGCTCTGCATAGCTAGCGTGTACCTTAGTACTTTTTTCACACCTACCAGTTAAATTTTATTTAGTTAGATAGTTAAATGAAACCCCAACATTACTAGATGCTACAATAAACTACCGTTAGACTAGATGAACAGGCCTCATGGTCCCATCTGGAATATCAGCTATCAGACACAAACACCTCGAGGTGTCCGTGTGATGTTAATAGTCTCAGCACCCCTGAATATGACCTTATTAGTTTTCAGCCATCGGGGAGGGGCAAGTGGGAAGCTGTAATTCTGCTCAGCTAGGGTTTTGAATCCTGTGCACCTGACGATGCTCTGTGGAAGTGCATAGGAGGTCAGCGAGCGTCCCAGACAGCTGCCCGCAATCCACACGCTCCCCCCGTTTAACCACAGGCTCAAGCTCTTTCTGTAAAGGGCCAGAGAGCAAATAGTTCAGGCTCTGCAGCCCATCCTGTCTCCGTGGCAACTACTGGACTCTGCTGTTAAAAGGCGGGAAAGCAGCCTGGACAATACACAAAAAAATGAGCTGGCTGTGTTCCAGGAAAACTTAACGAACAATGAAATTGGAATTTCGTACTTTTGCGCAAGTCACGAAAGATCACATTTCACATTCACGGCTAAAAATGTGAAAACCATGCCCAGCCAGCCAGCCAGCCAGCCGAACCAAAGCCGGCCGCCCGGGCCCTCTGGCCGCAGGTGGCCCACCCCGCTTTATCACAGCTGCAGCGACTCTCCGGTAAACGGGGCCAGGGGAGCAAGGACCGTCTCCGCCGGGGTGAAGAGGTCACCCCCGCAGCCCCAGGGACCCAGCCCGGCGCAGCCCGGTCACGTTTGGGATCCACTGCCTGGTCGCGCGCAGGTGGGGTCGGAGTAGGACAGGGACACACCTCAGTACCAGAGGTAAGGCCCCTGGACAGTGGGGCTGGGGAGGCACGCAGGACCAAGAAAAAGAAGAGCCGGGTCTCGGACGGGCCCTGAAACCCGGGAAGTTCCCCCAGCAGTGTCCCCTGGGGTGGCTGCTACCTCGGGCCGGTCACTCACTCCGATACGACGGCACGGACAAAGGCCATAGCAACAGCGCAACTAGAAGGACTACGAACTTCATGGGCATCGTCCGCAGCACTCCGCCATGCGTCGGGAACGTCCTGGGGCCGCCAGGCCGGTTACCTCAGGCCGAAAGCGGAGGGCGTCGGCGGCCGACGCTCCTACCTCAGGGCCGCGGGCGCCAGGCAACGGTTGCCTCCAGCGCGCAAGCGCAGAAACGGTGGATGACGGGAGCGCGAACGGCCGTGGCCCCGCCCGCTCTTAGCGCCGCGCAGAGGGGGCGGGGTCGCGGCGCCTCGCCCCTCCCCCGTGCACATGCTTGCTGAGGCTTCGCGGGCCTCCGAAAGTCTTGACACCCCGGGGAATACTGGGGCTTTAAGGGTGGGTGTGTGGTGGTGTCGGCCCATGCGGGAAACTGGACTTGTAGCTGTGCCTAAAACAAGGCCTCTGCGAAGAAGGAAGTGTCTGATGGACGAGATCGATAAATAACCTGGCCATTACAACAGCGTGGAAGTGCCGTAATGGGGAAACCCTAGGCACTGTGCAGAACAGAGGAGGGGCCCCCTATTCCAAAGGGCAGGGATCGGGGAGGTTGCCTAGATGGAGGAAAGCTTGGAGCTCCCGAAGAACTGAAAATAGTTCAGTCTAATTGCAAGGGCGGGGGAGGGGCAGTTGTTGGAGGTGAGGGAGGAGAGCTAGGTAGAATCATTAAAGCCGCCTTAAGGTGCTTTTTTTCAAAAGATTGCATTACATTTTTTGGAAAAGACAAAACTATAGCTGTAGAGAATAGATCAGTGGTCTTCAGGGGTTAGGGATGGGGAAGGGCTTGACTATAAAGGGATAACATGAGGGGTTTGGGGGGGAGGGTGATGGATTGTTGTGGTGGCCTCAGAATCTATACGTGTGTTAAAAGTCACAGAACTGTAGAATCAATTTTACTGTATGGTAATTTTTTAAATTTACAGACACCCATATCTCTGCCTCAGGAAGCAAGGGGCTTGGAGTTTATTCTGAGGCAGTGGGGAAAGACTGCAAGGTTATGAGCTGGGAAAGGTGTAATTCGATTTGCACTTCAGAAAGCTTACTATCCTTGCAGTGTCAAGAGTGGGTTGGAGGGGGAATTCCCTGTTGGTCCCATAGTTAGGACTCAGGGCTTTCACTGCTG
The DNA here is from genome assembly GCF_028023285.1 of Balaenoptera ricei. NCBI lineage: Eukaryota > Metazoa > Chordata > Mammalia > Artiodactyla > Balaenopteridae > Balaenoptera > Balaenoptera ricei. The sequence goes on from NC_082640.1 coordinate 67,731,003, forward strand.
TTGCCTGGGTTCGATCCCTGGTCAGGGAACTAAGATCCTGCAAGCCATGAAGCATGGCGAAAAACAAAAACAAAAGTGGGTTCAAGGGAAGCAAAACTAGAGGCAGGTAACCAAGTTAGGAGCCTGATCCAGTAATCCAGGCACCATTCATTGATACAGACCTGAACTCATAGTGACAGAGGACATGGGACATGTGGACTGATTTGAGAGACGTTTAGAGCTAGAATCAACAAGACTGGGAAATTAATTGAAAGTGAGGAATGAGAGACATGAATGCTCATGTCTCTAGCTTGGTCACCTCACATGTGGTGTGAAATGGGGGATACAGGGGTGGCAAGGGTGGAGGAAGAAGGTAAGTTTAGTTTCAACATTGTTCTATTGAGATGGGCTTGGGACTTCCTACTGGAGTGGCCTGTCCAGTGAGCAGATGGACATAGGGCTCTGGAGGGAGCTGAGAATGGAGCTGGAGGTTTAGGAGGCATCAACATTTAGAAGCAGGCATGTATGAGATTGCCTGAGGAGATGTAAGCAGGTAGGTTAGGGGGTCCCAGGAGAAGGAGAACCAGGAATGGCTTCGACATAAGAGAAGTCATTTTGGCCTAAACCACTTTGTGATCTAAGCCTGGCCACAATGCTTGCCCTTAAGCAGGTCTCAGTAATAATGATCTTAAGAAAAGTAAGGAAATGCAGGAACAAAGGAAAAGCAGTCAAGAAATAAATAAATTTTATTCAGGAATAAAATAGAGTCCTAGGTCCTCCTCAAGGGATGTACATGACAATGTGAGATAGTCTTTGAGTTCTGCAGGAACTAAGGCCCCTATCCAGGTGGAGGACAGAATGATGATGTTGACACTCCTAATTTCATTCAACTAAAGCTTGGACTCTGTCGACCTTTGCCCCAATTCTATACTGAATTTTCCTCTGTTCAAGCTCCTTCATGAATATGCATATACCCTTAGCTTAAAACTTCCCCAGTTGTGGTGTTTGGGGGAGACACCTCTTACCGGGGAGAGATCTCCGGTGTTCCTCTTACTTGCTGCAAGTAATAATAAATCCTTCCTTCTCCTGATCTTTGGCTTGGTTGTGTCTTTTGGCTCAACACCCACCATGAGGTGAACCCAGTTTTCAGGTATCAGAGAGTTTTTAGAGTGAGAAGGTGATTAGGCCTAAGACAGATCCCTGGGAAATATGGGCAGGCTAGAGAAAGGAGGACAGACCTGCAAAGGAGACTGAATATGGGGAGAAGAAACCTAGGAGAGCATAGAAACTTCTCAAATGCTTTTGGGAAGTCAAACAAGAGAAGGACTTAGATTTAGCAACAAGATCTTTGGCAGAAGCAGATTCAGTGGAGTGATTTGGGCAGAAGCCAGACCACAGTGAGTTGAGGAATGAGTAAGAGGTGAGGATGCGGTGACAGCTAATACAGACAGCTTTTTCAAGATTGGGGCAAGAGTCTTTATGCGCTCTACCAGTGCTTAACGCAAGTACGACAGCCTTCTAGACTCAAACAGTTACAACTATTTGGAAAGCAATTTGGAATAAGCAACAAAAGCCTTAACATAATATAAATACTATTATGTAAATTGTATAATACAGATTTGGGGTGGGGTGGGGTGGGGTGGGGGAGTATGTCCTAAGATAACCATAATGGATCATTTATAATATAATTTTAAAAAGTAAGAGAATGGTAAATTATATTTGATGGTTAGAATACTGGGCAACCATTAAAATGATGCTTATAAAGTATACCTAATTTGGGAAAATGTTCAAGTTGTAGTAGATCATATTTGAGGTATTAACGCAGGTCTCACCCTCCCTGGGCTTCCTTGTCCTGTTACCTTTCATTCCACCATTGAGATATTAGTCCACTTGCCTCAGGGAAGACCAGCTAGAATCTCAAGAGACTTAAAAGAGGGGCTGATTTTTTTTTCAGTTCACGGTGGGGTTGAAAGTCAAAGCACTTCTGTAGGAGCTGCTGCTTGGGTAAAAGTTTTGTTAATTTGTTTTGTTGGTGTTTTAGTGGACATGCTTGGCTTTGGATATCAAAAGTCAAGGAAACTGGACAGCGGGAGAGCAAAAACCATAGATTGGATGTGGATTCAGGAGATGGAAGGTCTGCTTCCCCCATGCAGGGTAAAATTTCTGGGAGCAGAGAAGGGAGTTTGTAGTTTGCAGACAGAAGCCTGGACAGGTTTGGGGGTTGCAAAGATTGTTTGTGTCTCCCTTTCCAGGGTAGAGTTCAAGGGAATTGGGTGAGGAGCTTTAAGTGAGAGTTTCAAATAAGATATCCGTTTGAGATAAATGGATAAAAAAGATGTGGTATATTATATATAAATACAATGGAATACTACTCAGCCATAAAAAATAATGAAATAATGCCATTTGCAGCAACATGGATGGGCCTAGAGATTATCACACTAAGTGAAGTAAATCAGGCAGAGAAAGACAAATATCATATGATATCATTTGTATGTGGAATCTAAAATATGATCCAAATGAACTTATTTACAAAACAGAAATGGACTCACAGACATAGAAAACAAACTTATGGTTACCAAAGGGGAAAGTTCGGGGGGAGGGATAAATTAGGAGTTTGGGATTAGCAGATACAAACTACTATATATAAAGCAGATAAACCACAAGGTCCTACTGTATAGCACAGGGAGCTATGTTCAATATCTTATAATAAACTATAATGAAAAAAGAATATGAAAAAGTGTATATATATATAACTGAATCACTGTGCTGTACACCAGAAACTAAGACAACACTGTAAATCAACTATACTTCAATAATAAATAAATAAATAAGAAAAAAAAGATGTCTGTTTGTTAGGTCCAGAGTTGGGATTGTTTTTGCTGCTTGTTTATATAAATCAAATAAGACCTTAGTGGCTCTCACATTATGGACCATCAAAATGGACATGGTGAAATAGCTGAGGTATAGTCTTACTGTGGAATTCTAGTTAAGAAGAATGAGTTTTAACTCTATGTACTAACATAGAAAAATCTCCAAAATATGGTATTGAGTTTTAAAGAAAGAATGCAGAAAAACACATATATCCATTATGTGAAATCACGGCAGAGTTATATATTAACATACCTACACTAGAAATCATTCTGGAAGAAAACACACCAAGCTGAGAGCATTGCTTGCTTTTAGGAAAAGAAATGAGATTGGGCAGAGAACAGGAGATTTTAAAGGAAGAATTTTACTCTAAATATTTTTCTTATCCCTTGCATTTTTCCAAACATGCATTGCTCATGTAATAGAAAATAAAAACAATAAATTTTTACAAAATCTGGAAGCTTGGAGAAGGGGGGAAGTGGTATAAATATGTATCTTATGCTTTATGCTTTCTCCTGCTGACTTCACTGAAATATTTTTAAAGTGGCTAATTCACTGCCAGAAAAAAAGTATTTAGCCTGCATTTCTGCTTCACCTCCGGATCATTTAGTATTACATGACTTTTTTTTCAGGGATGTATTTTTATCTCCCCTTTATAGTGGTTCTCACTCATGCTCCTCTATTTCACATAGCACCTTTCAGTGCTTAGTGAAGACTGACTAAACAAATAACAGCTCATGCTCTTCCAACCTAAAGATACGGTGTCCTTTCCCCCATGCCCAACCTCCTGGACATATGAAAATCCTGTTGTGTTCCAAGGCTCAAATATCACATTTGCTAGGAATCCACCCCTCCCTTATCCCTCTAAATAGAATGTACTGTATCTTCCCTATACCATATTTCCATAATGCTATGTTATAGGCATTATTTTATTGAATTACTGTATTTCATGTTTTTACAAGTCAATCTTCTCTAGACCAAGGTCCTTGAGTGCAGGAAACCAAATCTAAGTCGTTCCTTTATTGTACTCTTCCCACCGAGCCAAAGTCTTGCATTCACCAGGTGCTCAGTAAATGAATGTTTGAGTTAAATTGAAATGAAAAGGTTGGGAATTTTATAAAGGCTTTTACAGAATCTTAAAAGGAGATAAGAATAGTAACCAGCCACAGAGGCAACTGCCAGCACATTTTTCAATCTCAAGAAGGAACCCCTCAGCTCTAAGCATCTGTGATGCCATCATTTAAGCCCAGGTGAAACTAATGGCACATGCTCTTTTTCTCTACATACCTCTGCAAGTAGTTCTGGGCAATGAATTCCTAATGGTGGAATTGCTATGTCAAACGGAATGCACCAATTTCCATACCCATCAATACTATAGTGACTTACTAATACTGGGTGTCATAATCTTTGAGGCTAAGCCATGTTAAATATGGTATCCTGTTGTTTTAATCTGTTTCACTTATTTTTTTCAGTGAAGCAAAGGGATTTGCCTACTCTCTCTTCCTGTCCCCACCTCAAACTTTCCCTGTATACTTTCTAGTGTGTATCCAAAGCTCACGTTTACCTACTCTCTATTCTTTCTCTTGTTAACCCAGTGGATTTCAACTAATAGGCTATGAGATATGTCTGTCCCCCTGGGGGAAGAAGCATATTTGGGAAATCCTGCCTCCATTATCATAGGTTACTTCTCCAGTCCTTGCCACTGCTCCTACTATTCTCCTGGGACCAACGCACAGGGCAGCTCTGACCATGGCCCTTGCCTTCTTAATGCCGAGGCGGTTTTCAGATCTCAGATCTCAAATGCCACTTCCTAACAGCACTTGGCACAGTGCCTGGCAAAATAGTTGAAATTCTATATTTATTAAATGAATGAGTAAACGAATGAATCTACCCATCTCCCTCCCTATCCATTCATCCACTCTGCCCTTCTGAAAATCACCCTAATATCAGCACTAGAGCACCAGCATTGTCAGAGAAGGGCTTCAGCCACCTGGGGGCAGCAGAGCCCCACCAATGGCTGGGATGGTACTAGGAATTACTTCCAAATATTCCTCCAGCTGTGAGCCTAGGAACAGGATTCTGATTTTGTTGCGCTGGAGCATGTTTTGCTACTGTGTGTTTTGTTTTACTCTAATGCTTTGCTTTGTAAATGTACCAGATAGCATGTAAAAATACTTTAAATGATTAAATAATAATAGCCTTTATCTTCCAAGTGAGATTTTCTTCATTGTAGGCTCTCAAGAGGAATGATGAATATCCAGTCTTTCTCTGACTGTTAAAACTACTTCATCTTACAAATTGATTTCAGTCCAGACAAACCTGGACTGAAAACACTTTGTAAAATGAGACCTGGGAAAATACAGATGAGGCAGGCTGACCCTTTCAACAGGTTCTGCCCTATTTGAAGCAGGCAAAATGTGTTTTTTATTCACAGTTACAGGACTCTGAATTGGCTCCATGGGATGTCTTTGTTTTGTTTTAATAAATACATGGCAAAGAAATCCTGGACTGGAGATGGGGCTAGCTGGGAAGGGTTGACAAGAATGTGAGCCTCAGAGTGTTTTTACTTTTGTCCAGGAAAACCCTACCCCTTTCCTTTTGGCTCTGCTGAAGTCAGTGTGCAACCCCGTGAAAGTCTGAGGATATAGCTGGTGTCTTACAGAGAAGTCAGAACAATGATTTATTGCTCCATGGATCCATCCATCTAGAAGGGTCCTGGAATTCTAAAGGAGTGCTCAGGGAATTCCCTGGCAGTCCAGTGGTTAGGACTCTGCGCTTCCACTGCAGGGGCACTGGTTTGATCCCTGGTCAGGGAACTAAGATCCCACATGCCACATGGTGTAGCCAAAAAAATTAAAAAATAAAAATAAAGTGTTTCAATAAAAGGGAGTAGTTAAGATAACTATACAATTTTTTTAAAAAGGAGTGCTCGATATACATTTAATGTGAATTCACTTAACTTTTGTTTTTTTTTTTTTTAATTATTTTTGGCTGTGTTGGGTCTTCGTTTCTGTGCAAGGGCTTTCTCTAGTTGCGGCAAGCGGGGGCCACTCTTCATTGCGGTGCGCGGGCCTCTCACTATCATGGCCTCTCCTGTTGCGGAGCACAGGCTCCAGACGCGCAGGCTCAGTAATTGTGGCTCACGGGCCTAGTTGCTCCGCGGCATGTGGGATCTTCCCAGACCAGGGCTCGAACCCGTGTCCCCTGCATTAGCAGGCAGATTCTCAACCACTGCGCCACCAGGGAAGCCCCGAATTCACTTAACTTTTGAAAAATGGAATACATTCCCACAAAAAAGGAAGATTCATAAGGACAGGACCATGTCTTTTTGTACCTATGTCCCAGGGACTTTTCACAGTACCTGGAAGAATGTGTAAGTATTTGTTGAATAACATGTGAAACTTTCTGGCAGATGCTACCAAATCAAGTAGAAGGTGACCTTTGGTAAGAAGGACCTTGATCTCTATGGATCTCATTTTCCTTATCCCTCAAATAATAACCTTTTATATTTGAATACTGGCTTTAGTCTAAACCTTATAGACTCTGTATTTCCTTTTATACCCACAAGCCTACTGGGAGGGTGAGCTACACAGGTATTAGCATCCCAGTTCTGTGGATGAGAAAAATGAGGCTCAGGCTAAAAGATCTGGCCAGGTCACCCAGTCATATCCTGATGCAATAAGACTACAAAACCCAGGTTTTTTGACTCTAAGTACAGCAAACTTTTCACTGACTATTAGACCTCTTGGAAGCTTTTTTTCTACCTCCAGCAGTGGGTCTCAGTCCTTACTGTACTTTATAATTAGTGCAGAGCTTTAAAAAAATATTAACCAGTAATCAAGACTATGTGGTATTGGGAGAGGGATAGACACATAGATCATTGGAACAGAATAGAAAATCCAGAAATAGACCCAGACATATCTGCCCAACTGACTTTTTCCAAAATGTGAACACAAAACAATGGAGAAAGGATAACCTTTTTGAGCAATGGTGCTGGAGCAATTGGACATTCACAGTATTAAAAATGAAACTCGACCCAAACATCACACCTTATACAAAAATTAACTTCAAATGAATCACAGACGTAAGTATAAAACTTTAAGAAAAAAAACCAGGAGAAAATCTTCAGGATCTAGGACTAAGTGAAAAATTCTTAGACTTGACACTAAAAACGTGATCTCTATAAGAAAAAAATTTGATAAGTTAGACCTCATCAAAATTAATAACATTTGCTCCAAGAAATGATGAAAAGACAAGCTACCAACTTAGAGAAAATATCTTCAAGCCACAAATCTGACAAAGAACTAGTATCTAGAATATATAAAGAGTTCTCAAAACTCAAGAGTAAAAGAAAAAAATTCAATTAGAAAATGAGCAAAAGACACAAAGACACGTCACTGAAGAGGATACAGAGGTGGCAAATAATACACATGAAAAGATGTTCACCATTATTGGTCATTAGAGAACTGCAAATTAAAATCACTACAAGATACACACATATCAGAATAGCTAAAATAAAAAGAGTGACAACATCAAATGTTGCTGAGGATTCAGAGAAACAGGATCACTCATAAATTGCTGGTGGGATGTAAAATGATGTAGCCATTCTAGAAGACAGTTTGTCATTTTCTTATAAAACTAAACATGAAGGGACTTCCCTGGTGGTCCAGTAGTTAAGACTCTGCACTTCCAGTGCAGGGGGTGCAGGTTCAATCCCTGGTCAGGGGAATAAGATCTCACATGCTGTGTGGTGCGGCCAAAAAAAATAATAATAATAATAAACATGAAACAACTATATGACTCAGGAATTGCAATTTTCGGCACTTATCCAAGAGACTTGAAAATGTACAAAAACTGAACATGAATATTCATAACAACTTTGTTCATAATAACTCAAAAAATTAGAAACAACTGTCATTCAATGGATAAATGGTTAAACAAACTGTGGTACATCGATGCCACAGAATACTACTCAGCAATAAAAAGGAAAGAGTTACCGATTTGACAACTGGGATTAATCTCCAAGGAATTATGCTGAGTGAGAAAAGCCAATTCCCACTTGGCCATGGTGTGTAGTCCTTATTAAATATGCTGTTGAATTCAGTTTGCTACTATTTTGTTGAGAGTTTTTATATCTATATTTATATACTGGTCTGTAGTTTTCTTTCCTGTGATGTCTTTGTCTGGATTTGGCATCAAGGTAATACTGGCTCTGTAGAATGAGTGAGGAAGTGTTCCCTCCTCTTTTATTTCTTGGAAGAGTTTGAGAATTGGTATTAATTCTTCTTTAGAGTTTCATAGAATTCACTATTGAAACCATCTTGTTTGGGGCTTTTCTTTATTGGGAATTTTTTTTAATTACTCACACAATCCTTGTACTTGTTGATGGTCTGCTGAGATCTTCTATTTCCTCTTAAGCCAGTTTTGGTCATTTGTATATTTCTAGGAGTTTTCCATTTCATCTAGGTTATCCCATTTGTTGGCATGCAGTTGTTCACAGTATTCTCTTACAATCTTTTTTATTCACGTAAGGTCAGTCTTTATGAAGTTTGTAAATTTTGATCTTTTCTAAGAACCAACTTTTGATTTCATTGATAATCTCTATGAAAAGAATAGATAATTCTATTTTCTATTTTGCTTGTCTCCTTTCTAATCTTTATTACTTACTTTATTCTGCTTGCTGTAGGTTTAACTTTCTATATTTTTTTCTAGTTCCTTAGTTGTAAATTTAGGTTGTTGATTTGAGATCTTTGTTCTTTTTAATGTAGGCATTTACATCGATAGATTTTTCCTCCTAGCACTGCTTTCATTGCATCCCGTAAGTTTTGATATGTTGTGTTTTCATTTTCATTCATCTCTAAATGTTTTGCAATTTCACTTGTGATTTCTTCTTTGACCCATTGATTGTTTAAGAGTATGTTGTTTAATTTACACATATTTTAAAACTTTCCAGCTTTCCTTATGTTATTCAAATTCCATTATGTTTGGAGAAGATGCTTTGTAGGTTTTCAATCTTTTTAAATGTATTGAGGTTTTTCTGCGGCCTAATATATGGCCTAACCTGAAGACTGTTCCATGTGCACTTGAGTGGGATGTGTATCTGCTGCTATTGGGTAGAATGTCCAATATATGTCTGTTAAATCTAGTCGGTGTATAGTGTTGTCCTATTATTATATTATCAGTCTATTTTCCTATGATCTTTTTAGATATTCTATTCATTACTGAATGTGGGATATTGAAGTCTCCAACTACTATTGTAGAACTGTCTATTTCTCTATTCTGTCGCTGTTCATATATTTTGGGGCTCTGTCATATGTTTATAACTGTTATAACTTCTTTTATGAATCAACCCTTTTACTAATATATACTGTTCTTCTTTGTCTCCTATAATAGTGTTTGACTTAAAGTCTATTTTCTCTGATTTCAGTATGGTCACTCCAGTTCTCTTTTGGTTAGTATTTGCCTGGAATATATTTTTCCATCCTTTCACTTTCAACCCATGCATGTCCTCAGATCTAATGTGCCTCTGTTGTAGACAACATATAGCTGGATCATTCTTTTAAAAACATCTGCTCTGCCAATCTCTGCTTTTTGTTAGAGTCGTTTCATCCATTTACATTTAAGGTAACTACTGATAGGAAGGACTTATTTCTGCCCTTTGCTACTTATCTTCTGTATGTCTTATACCTTTTTGTTCCTCATTTTCTCCATTACTGCTTTCTTTTGTGCTTATTTAACTTTTTTTGTGTGCCATTTTGATTGCATTCTCATTTCCTTTTGTGTATAATTTTTAGATATTTTTCTTAGTAGTTACCATGGGGATTACAATTAACATTCTAAATTTATAGCAATCTAGTTTGAATTTATTCCAACTTAATTTCAATAGCATACAAAACTCTGCTCCTAGACAGTTCCATTGCCCCCTTTAGGTTGTTCTTTTCACAAAATATATCTTTATATGTTTGCACCCACTGAGACAAATTTATAATTGTTTTATGCATTTGTCCTTTAATCATGTAGGATGTATCAATAAAAAGTGGAGTTAGAAGCCAAAATACAATAATACCAGCTTTTATATTTACCTATGTAGTCACTTTTATAGGAGATCTATATTTTTTTCATATGGTTTTGGGATACTGTTAGTGCCCTTTTATTTCAACCTAAAGAACACCTTTAGTGTTTCTTGTACGGCAGTTCTATTATCAATAAATTCTCTTAGCTTGTATCATCTAGGGATGTCCTAATTTTTCCTTCACTCCTACACAGTTCTCAGCTGCTAGGTTTCTTCTTTCAGAACGTTCAAAAATGTCATCCCACTCCCTTCTGGCCTCCATGTGTCTGGTGAGAAATCTGCTGTTGATCTTATCGAGGATACTTTTACATACAGACTCACTTAACTCTTGGTGCTTTCTTTTTGTCCTTGGCTGTTGGCCTTTTATTTATGTGTCTCAGTGTGGATTTCTTTGTGTTTATCCTTCTTGGAATTTGTTGAGTTTCTTGAATGTATAGATTCATGTGTTATATAAAATTTGGGGAGTTTTGGATCATTATTTCTTCAGATATTCTCTGTGTACCTTTCTCTCTCTTCTCACCTTCTGGGATCCTCATTATACATATGTTGGTATGACAGATTGTGTCCTACAGGTCTCTTAGGCTCTGTTAAATTTTATTCATTCTTTTTTCTTTCTGTCCCTAAAACTGGGTATTTTCAATTGGTCTGTTTTCAAGGTCACCAATTTTTTTCTTCTTCTTGCTCAAATCTGCTCTTGAAAGCTTCTAGTGAGTTTTCATTTCAATTATGGTAATTTTCAGCGCCAGAACTTCTTTTTGCCTCTTTTTTATCATTTATATTTCTGTGTTACTATTTCATAATTTTTCATATTGTTCTCCAGATCTCCTTTATCTATTTGTTCATGGTTTCCTTTAGCTCGTTGAGAATATTAAAGACAATTGATTTAAAGTCTTTTTCTCTTTCTCTTTTTAAAAATTTTTATTAGAATATAGTTGCTTTGCAATGTTGTGTTAGTTTCTACTGTACAGCAAAGTGAATCAGCTATATGTATACATATGTCCCCTCTTTTTTGGATTTCCTTCCCATTTAGGTGACCACATAGCACTGAGTAGAGTTCCTTGTGCTATACAGTAGGTTCTCATTAGTTATCTATTTTATACATAGCATCAATAGTGTATATATGTCAATCCCAATCTCCCAATTCATCCCACACCCCCTTTCCCCCTTGGTATCCATACGTTGGTTCTCTACGTCTGTGTCTCTATTTCTTCTTTGTAAATAAGATTGTCTATACCAATTTTTTCAGATTCCACATATATGAGTTAATATACGATATTTATTTTTCTCTTTCTGACTTACTTCACTCTGTATGATAGTCTCTAGGTCCATTCACTTCTCTACAAATGACCCAATTTCGTTCCTTTTATGGCTGAGTAATATTCCATTGTATATATGTACCACATCTTCTTTATCCATTCCTCTGTTGATGGACATTTAGGTTGTTTCCATGTCCTGGCTATTGTAACTAGTGCTGCAATGGACATAGGGGTGCATGTGTCTTTTTGAATTATGGTTTTCTCTGGTTATATGCCCAACAGTTGGATTGCTGGGTCACATGGTAGTTCTATTTTTAGTTTTTTAAGGACCCTCCATACTGTTCTCCATAGTGGCTGTATCAATTTACATTCTCACCAATAGTGCAAGAGGGTTCCCTTTTCTCCACACCCTCTCCAGCATTTATTGTTTGTAGATTTTCTGATGATGCCCATTCTAACCAGTGTGAGGTGATACCTCATTGTAGTTTTGATTTGCATTTCTCTAATGATTAATGATGTTGAGCATCTTTTCATGTGTTTGTTGGCCATCTGTATGTCTTCTTTGGAGAAATGTCTATTTAGGTCTTCCACCCATTTCTTGATTGGGTTGTTTGTTTTTGTGATATTGAGCTGTATGAGCTGCTTGTATATTTTGGAGATTAATCCTTTCTCAGTTCCTTTATTTGCAAATATTTTCTCCCATTCTGAACGTTGTCTTTTTGTCTTGTTTATGGTTTCCTTTGCTGTGCAAAAGCTTTTAAGTTTCATTAGGTCCAATTTATTTATTTTTGTTTTTATTTCCATTACTCTAGGAGCTGGGTCAAAAAAGATCTTGCTGTGATTTATGTCAAAGAGTGTCCTGCCTATGTTTTCCTCTAAGAGTTTTATAGTGCCTGGCCTTACATTTAGATCTTTAATCCATTTTGAGTTTATTTTTGTGTATGGTGTTAGGGAGTGTTCTAATTTCATTCTTTTACATGTAGCTATCCAGTTTTCCCAGCACCACTTTTTGAAGAGGCTGTCTTTGCTCCATTGTATATTCTGGCCTCCTTTGTCATAGATTAGGTGGCCATAGGTGCGTCAGTTTATCTCTGGGCTTTCTATCCTGTTTTAATGATCTATATTTCTGTTTTTGTGCCAGTGTCATACTGTCTTGATTACTGTAGCTTTGTAGTATAGTTTGAAGTCAGGGAGCCTGATTCCTCCAGCTCCATTTTTTTGTTTTTGTTTTTTCTCAAGATTGCTTTTGTTATTTGAGGTCTTTTGTGTCTCCATACAAATTTTAAGATTTTTTGTTCTAGTTCTGTAAAAAATGCTATTGGTAATTTGATAGGGATTTTGTTGAATCTGTAGATTGCTTTGGTTAATATAGTCATTTTCACAATATTGATTCTTCCAATCCAAGAACATTGTATACCTCTCCATCTGTTTGTGTTGTCTTTGATTTTTTTCATCAGTATCTTACAGTTTTCTGCGTACAGGTCTTTTGCCTACTTAGGTAGGTTTCTTCCTAAGTATTTTATTCTTTTTGTTGCAGTGGTGCATGGGATTGTTTCCTTAATTTCTCTTTTGTTGTTAGTGTATAGAAATGCAAGAGATTTCTGTGTATTAATTTTGTATCCAACAACTTTACCAAATTCATTGATTAGCTGTAGTAGTTTTCTGGTGGCATCTTTAGGATTTTCTATGCATAGTATCATGTCATCTGCAAACAGTGACAGTTTTACTTCTTCTTTTCCAATTTGTATTCCTTTTATTTCTTTTTCTTCTCTGATTGTCATGGCTAGGACTTCCAAAACTATGTTGAATGAGTGGCGAGAGTGGGCACCCTTGTCTTGTTCCTGATTTTAGAGGAAATGCTTTCAGTTTTTCACCATTGAGAATAATGTTTGATGTAGGTTTGTCATATATGGCCTTTATTATGTTGAGATAGGTTCCTTCTATGCCCACTTTCTGGAGAGTTTTTATCATAAATGGGTGTTGAATTTTGTCAAAAGATTTTTCTGCATCTATTGAGATAATCATATGGTTTTTCTTCTTCAATTTGTTAATGTGGTGTATCACATTGATTGATATGTGTATATTGAAGAATTCTTGCATCCCTGGGATAAATCCCAGTTGATCATGGTGTATGGGAATGTCTGCATTTCCTGGACTTGACTACTTCCTCTCCCATGTTAGGGAAGTTTTCGACTATAATCTCTTCAAATATTTTCTCAGACCCTTTCTCTTTCTCTTCTTCTGGGACCCCTGTAATTCGAATGTTGGTGTGTTTAATGTTGTCCCAGAGGTCTCTGAGGCTGTCCTCATTTTTTTCATTCTTTTTTCTTTATTCTGCTCCACAGCAGTTATTTCCACCATTCTATCTTCCAGCTCACTTATCCGTTCTTCTGCCTCAGTTATTCTGCTATTGATTCCTTCCAGTGTATTTTTAATTTTAGTTATTGTGTTGTTCATCACTGTTTGTTCTTTAGTTCTTCTAGGTCCTTGTTAAATGTTTCTTGTATTTTCTTCATTCTATTTCTGAGATTTTGGATCATCTTTACTATCATTACTCTGAATTCTTCTTTGATTTGGTCTTGTGGGTTTTTATCTTGCTCCTTTGTCTGCAACATATTTCTCTGTCTTCTCATTTTGTCTAACTCTCTGTATTTGAGGTCTTTCTGCAGGCTGCAGGGTCATAGTTCCTCTTGCTTCTGATGTCTGCCCCCAGTAGGTAAGGGTGGTCTAGTGGCTTATGTAGGCTTCCTGGTGGGAGGGACTGGTGCCTGCATTCTGGTGGGTGGAGCTGGATCTTTTCCTTCTGATGGCAGAGCCACTTCAGGTGGTGTGTTTTGGGGTGTCTGTGGGCTTAGTGTGAATTTAGGCAGCCTGTCTGCTGATAGGTGGGTTTGTGTTCCCGTCTTGCTTGTTGTTTGGCATGGGGCATTCAGCATTGGAACCTGCAGGCAGTTGGGTGGAGCCAGGTCTTGGAGTTGAGATGGGGAGCTCCAAAAGAGCTCTTGCCAATTAATATTCCCTGGGGCTGGGAATTCTCTGGCATTCCAGCATCCTGGACTCAGCACTCCCACCCCAGAGGCTCAGGCCTGACACCCAGCCTGGGAAACAAGACCCTACAAGCCACAGGCTTAGGAAAAAGGGGGAAAAAAAAGAAATGAAAAAAGAAAAAAGAAGGGTGGGATGAAAACACATGAAAACAAACAGACAAAGAAAGCCCAAGACAAATAGAAAAGACAAAAACAAGCAAACAGCAACAGCAACAATTAAAAACAAACAAACAAATGACAAACAAAACCCCAGACTAATGGTAAAAGCAAAACCAAACAAAAACAAAAACAAAAAACCAAAGAAAAACACACACCTACAAAATAAGAAACAAAAACAAAAACAGAGAAAACAGAAAACAAGAGAACAACCAAACAAAAGAATCCCAAAATGAAATCAATTAAAAACAACAAAAACAAAAAATAAAAAACAAAATGAATGCAGAAGGCAAACTGAAGGAAAAAGCAAAGAAAACAAAACAAACACACAAAATGATTTTTTTAAGTTAAGAAAAAGATAAGAATGAATAGAATAAAGGGAAAAAAGATAAAAACAAAATAGAATAAAGGAAAGAAAAAAAAAAGGAAAAAACACAGAACAACAAAAAAGTAATGTAGAAATAGAAATACTTTAAAAATAAAAAATATATTTTAAAAATTTTAACTAAAAAAAATAAAAACAAATAATAATAAAAAACAACAGAACAAAACATTAAAAAATAGTAATAATTATATTTTCCTGGGGTCTCAGCCGTCAGTGTCCTTGCCCCCACTGTGAGTCACAGCCAACCTCTGCCTCCCCAGGAGGCCCTCCACAACCTCTAGGTAGGTGTCTGGTTCCTCTGTGGGCACTGTGAGGGCAGCTCAGACTTTGACTTGGCCCAGCTCCCACGTGTTCTAGTCCCCAAAGTCCACAGCTGCTAGAGCTAAGCCGGTTTCAGTTGTGGGAACACTCATTGTCCATTCAGATATTCCATAGATACAGGGTTTACCAAGCCAGTCACGGGGATTTAATCTGCAGTTTGTGCAGCTGCATGGAAAGATTTTTGTTCCTCTTCCTTAGTCGCCCCGCCCCTGGGGCTCAGCTGTGGTTTTAGCCCCACCTCTGCATGTGGGCCACCCACAGAAGTCTGCTCCCGAGGCTGCCCTGGAGCACTCGGGTCTGCCCCGGTGAGGACAAGGCATGGAGGTAGCATGAATGCCTGGGCCACGGGGGCTCTGGTGGCAACAGGTGCACGGGAAAGCTGGTGGCCATGGGCGTGAGAGATCCGGCCCTAGTGGGAGCCTTTCCTAGTGCCTGCTGGCCAATGTGAAAAGGTCAGCCCTGGTGGGGGCTTTTCCCAGTGCCTGGTGGGGCAGGGGGCCAGCGCATGGGGAAAGAGAGGCTGCAATGATGGCTCCACCCCCTGTGCATCACTCATCAGTGGCGCCTTGCTTCAATGGCAGTCTGGGTTTCCTCCACAAGCATTCCTGGTTGTGGATTTCCTCCCTCCCATCCCCTCATGCTGTCTGCTTGAAGCCAACAGCACTCCTCCTCCTGGGTTTGCTCTGCAGTCCCCACATTCCAGCTATCAGCCCCCACGTGCATTAGCGGACACATGTCCCAGTCTGGGGCATGCAGGGCTGTGGCATGGACTGTCTGTGTAGGTCTCACTCTGTCCCGTCTGCCACAGACTGGCCGTTTCACCCTCCTCTGACAGCTTCAGATGTTCCCCTTCTGTCCCAACTGATTTCCCCGTTGGTGAGGGGGCTCCCCCAGATGTGGGAACCTCTCCACTGTTTTAGCTCCTCCCCAGGGGCACAGATCCCGCCCTGCTTCCTCTTCTCTTCTTTTTCCCTTCTTTCTTTCATCCTACCTGGTTATGCCGGGATCTTTCTTGTCCTTTCCAGTGCCCAAGGTCTTCTGCTAGTGTTCAGCTGGTGTTCTGTGAGAGTTGTTCCATCTGCAGATGTATTCTTGATGCATTTGTGGAGAGAGATGAACTCCACATCCTCCTACTCCTCTGCCATCTTGGTTTCTCTGTACATATGTCATTTAAACTTTTTTGTTCTCTTGTTAGTCTGCTTTTTCTCAGTTTCACTTCTGGGTTCCAGGCACTGAACCTCACGGTTGGCCCCGAGGGCAAATAGGGCTTCGGCTGTTGGGTCCCTCCTGAGCGAGGCAGTGGTGCGGCTGTGGGCAGGGCTGGGGGTGGCACTAAAGTCTTTTTCCAGTAAGTTCAAGAACTTCCTTAGGGACAGTTTCTGTTAATACCTTCTGTGAATGTGCCATACTTTCTTGTTGCTTTTCATGGTTCATAATTTTATTTTGAAAACTGAGCATTTTGAATATTATAATGTAGCAGCTCTGGAGATCAGCTTGTTCCTTCCTTCAGTGTTTGTTTTTGTTGCTTGCTGTAAGCTTTGGCTGTTTGTTTGCTGAATTACTTTTCTAAATTATTTTTGTAAAGTCTGCAATCTTTGTTATATGTGGTCTCTGACGTCTCTTTTCCTTTAGCTTATATTCAGCTGGCATTTTGACAGATTTCCTTGGATACCAGGAATTGAATGCAGAGAGAGAGAGAGAGACAGACACAGAGAGAAAAACCTCTCCCAGCCCTTGCACAGTGGCTCAGTCCTACGGCACTACTTCAGTGCTCCTTCAACATGTTTCATCTCCTAATTGTTCTGGCTAGAACTTCCAGTATAATGTTGAATAGCAGTGCTGAAAGAAGACATTCTTATCTTGTTTCTGATCTTAAGGAGAAAACTTTCAGTCTTTCACCACTGAATATGATGTTAGCTATGGGACTTTCATAAATGCCCTTCTTGGGGTTTTTCTCTTGTTTTGTTTTTGTTTTCTTGTTAAGCCCATACAAAACCACTGGTCTGGTTACCAAAAAAAATTACTGAATGTTGAAAGTGGAAAGGACCTCAAAGTTTAAATCTCCCATTGTACAGATAGAGAAGCTGAGGCCCAGAGAAGACAAATGTCTTATCCAAGGTTACTAGTGTTGTTAAATGCAAAGCTTGGACCAATAATAATAAAAACTATGCCTCATTACCTGCCTACTAAATGTCAGTTACCATGCCAATTAACACTATCCCATTTATTCTTATTATTAATCCTATGAGGTAGGTACCACTATTTGTATCTTGTAAGTGAAGACGCTGGAGCTTAGAGAGTTTAAGAAACTTGTGAAACTTTCAAAGGCTTATAAAAGTTTGTCAGAGGAATAAGCCAGCTTGAAGGGGTTCTACTGGCCAAATGTATAACAATGTAAACATAAAAAATATTTGAAATATTTAGAATTCATCATGATATCATATTAAAAATCCATAATGATATTCAAATAAGAATAAAACAACAAACTCATTTGTTATCAGTGGTGGTGGCTAAACATTAACTTTGAAAATTGGTAATTACTTTCTTACTTTGAAAACAGTTTTTTAAAGGAAAGTAATTAGGCATTTATTCTGCTTTTTCATTAGGAATTATTATCAGGATAATCAAATAAACCTTGCTGATGAGGGAGAGTCTTAGTTATACAAGAATGCCAGATAATAAATGTAAAAGAAATAATAGAATTAGGAAATGAATTTACAGCCCCTTAGTGAGAGAGTTGATTCAGGTAAGGATCAACAAAAGATGTTAAATGCATTTTATGAAAGATCGATGGGGAACCAGTGTTTTGCATGTTTGCAAAATTTCACTTCACAGATTACTTGCTAAGCACAAGCAGGAAAATGTAATTTTATAATCCTAGGATCAGGCTGTTATCATCTTCACCCAAGGATCAACCTTAGCATTGCAAATATTGAGAGAATTAGATTCATGTGCCTTCCAATATGATGAAATATGAAATATACATCACCACCTATAAAGTATTTTTTTGCCAAAAAATATTTAACTCCTAGGTGAAAGGAATTGGATGAGATGAAGAAACAACTCACACTGCTCTGAGGAAGCAAGCAGACAAATCCAGATGGTGGGGCTTCAACAAGTGAATGGTAGGGTAGTCTGAGATGAAGAAACATACAACAAAACAACACATGAATAATGCAGCTGTAAAGATATTTGGGGAACAGTTGGAAAACCTTGAATAACTTCTAGATATTCGATTATATAATGGAATTATCGTTAATATTGTTAGAGATGATATTGTTATTCTAGTCAT
Organism: Balaenoptera ricei; assembly: GCF_028023285.1. Lineage (NCBI taxonomy): Eukaryota > Metazoa > Chordata > Mammalia > Artiodactyla > Balaenopteridae > Balaenoptera > Balaenoptera ricei. Next base: position 67,749,379 of record NC_082640.1, read on the forward strand.
GTAGGAAAAGGTACTAATTTTTAGAGATTCTTTCTGATGTTTAGGGTGTAATATGATAACATCTGTATTTACTTCATAACACTTTAACAAGATCAGTGTGGCAAATATGGCAAATGTTAACAATTGTTAACTCTAGTTGATTTGTATGAACTCTTCAATTTGTTCTTTCTTTCTTTATGTTAAAAATTTTATCACGGAAATTAGGGTGAAGCATTTCAGGTTAAAATGGATCCCTTTTGGAACCCTTCTACACTGTTGGTGGGAATGTTAAGTTGGTGCAGCCACTATGGAAAACAGTATGAAGGTTCCTCAGAAAACTAAAAATAGAATTACCATACGATCCAGCAATCCCACAATTGGACACATACCTGGACAAAACTGTAATTCAAAAAGATACATGCACCCCTATGTTTATAGCAGCACTATTCACAATAGCCAAACCATGGAAACAACCTAAATGTTCATCGATGGATGAATGGATGAAGATGTGGTACATATATACAATGGAATACTACTCAGCCATAAAAAAGAACAAAATAATGCCACTTGCAGCAACATGGATACAACTAGAAATTATCATACTAAGTAAAGTAAGTCAGAAAGAGAAAGACAAATACCATATGATATCACTTATATGTGGAATCTAAAATATGGCACAAATGAACCTATCTACAAAACAGAAACAGACTCACAGACATAGAGAACAGACTTGTGTTTGCCAAGGGGGAGGGGGAGGGAGAGGGATTGCCTGGGAATTTGGGGTTGGAAGATGCAAACTATTACATTTAGAATAGATAAACAACAAGGCTCTACTGTATAGCACAGGGAACTATATCCAATCTCCTGGGATAAATCATAATGGAAAAGAATATAGAAAAAGAATGTATATATTCCAAGATATGGAAGCAACCTAAGTGCCCATCAACAGATAAATGGATAAAGAATATGTGGTGTGTATATATATATATATATGTGTATCTATCTATCTATCTATCTATATATATATATATATATATATATGGAATGGAATACTACTCAGCCATAAAAAAGAATAAAATTTTGCCATTTGCAGCAACATGGATGGACTTGGAGGGCATTATGCTAAGTGAAATAAGTCAGACAGAGAAAGACAAATACTGTATGATATCACTTATATGTGAAATCTAAAAAAAAAAATACAACAAACTGGTGAATACAATGACACGAAAAGCAGACTGACAGATATAGAGAACAAGTGGTAATTCTATTTTTAGTTTTCTGAGGAACCTTCATACTGTTTTCCACAGTGGCTGCACCAACTTAACATTCCCAACAAGCGGTTCTACTAGTGGTGACCAGTAGGGAGAGAGAAGACGGGAGGGGAAATATAGGGGTAGGTATAAAGTAGGCTACAAGGATATATTATACAACACAGGCAATATAGCCAATATTTTATAAGAACTATAAATGGAGTATAACCTTTAAAAATTGTGCATTCTATGTTGTATACCTGTAACTTATATTGTACATCAAGTATACTTCAACAAAAAATAAGAATGTATCCCTGTTTGCCCTTAAGACACACAAGCATGAAGAATAAATTTAGGAAAGTTCCAGGATAGGAGGTCAAAATCCACAAGGAACAACTAGCAGTACCACTAGAAGTGACCAGAAAGGAAGGAGGCTGGACCAAGATCCCTGCGCTAAGATGGAAGGCCACCAAAGTGCTTTGCTCTGGGCCATCCTAAAAATTCTCAGCAGAGGAACTGGAGAAAAAAGTGGCATAAGATGATGGAGTACGTCCTACGGAGGGAGGAAGCCATTGAATACCTGCAGTGACTGGGAAGGTGAAATGGGGGTGATGGCTAGAAAACTGGAGGCTCCACCTGGCAAGTCTACCCACTCCATGAACCAAGGGGCATAACCACCTTCTTCCTGGAGGAAGTGGTGAAGCAGGACATCTCCCTGCAGGGACCCTCAGAAGCCCCAGAGAAACTGATGAACTTAGTCACTTTTTCCTGATTTTCCTGCATTTCCCAGGAAGGCTGTTGAATCATAAAGCTTCCCTTTGTAAGAGATAAACCATGTTGATAAACTGGAGAACTCAATATTGTGACAACGTTGATCCTTCCCAGGAGAGCCCAGAAAGAGGCCCACACATATACTGTCACCTGACATTAAGAACAATAAGGCGTTCCTGGGGTATTGATAATGTACTATTTCTTAATCTGGATGCTACTTACATGGAAGTGTTGAGTTTATGAAAATTTAACAAGCTGTACATTTACTATACGTGTACTTTTGTGTTTGTAGACTATACTTCAATTAAAAGTTTTTTTAATCCCTTTATAAGAGTTCAGATGATGTTTTCCAAGATTAAACTGCTATTATTCAAAGCAATTGAATAATATATTGTTAATAGTCTCTGTTAGTTCTTTGGTTGCTTTCACAGGTACTAAGTTGATTGATAGGCATTATTCACGGGTGGAGACAGAATTGCCGTAGTGGTGAGAACTCTTGGTCTTTGGGTAGTTGCTCTTCAGTCTCTTAATAATTGTTGCATTACTTGTTGGATCCCACAAGTATGTCCTGACCCACTCCATTCCCTTAGCCCATTTGGAAACTTCCAGAAATAACACTTCTTTTAGAGCCACTCACAAGACAGCTTCTGCTTCCTGTTTTAAAATATCTTAAAATTTACTTTAATTGAATGGTGTCTAGAGAGAGACAGATGTAGGCTTGGGAAGACCCAGGAAATGAGAAATAACTTAGGGAAGACGAAAAAGCATTCTCCAACCTCCAAACTTAAAATAGAGCAATATAAATAGGCACAAATATATAACTTTAATTCCTTAAATAAATATATGATCTCTATTTGATAAGTGACTTTAGTACATTACCCAGCTGAAATCTTTTGCCAAAAATACCATAGGATAGAGCAGCTCTCTCTTTTGATGGCGAGGTCTGATTTTACTTACAGTGTCAATGGTGTCTTTTTATATCCAATCACCACTGTCTTTTGTCTCGGATGTGGTCAGTGCAAGGGAAAAGTACAATGATTTTCGGTCAGGACCTAACTGACAACATGCTCCCTGGTTCTCAAAAGAAAGAAAAAAGAAATTTTGTCTTAAAACACAAAAAGTAAGGTAAGTGCATCCTAAAAAATTCAAATGAAGCACCCCACTTCCACTCCCAAGCATTAACCACTCTTAACAGTTTGCTGCAAATATAGTATTTCCTGAATTATTTAGAAGCGCACATTAAATGTGTATTCAGATTGTTTTCTTAAATTTATTTTACAAAATAAAATCATACTATGCATGCTGCCCTGCAACTTGCCATCTTCTCCCCAATATATCCCAGTCTTATTTCCAAGCCAAAGCACATAAAGCTACCTCCTTCGTTCTGATGGTTGCATAGCATTCTTCAGTATGGATCTACAATAAAGTTTTTAACTCTACTATGAGACATACAGGTTGTCCACTTTTCACTATCACAGATATTATAAATATTCAGCAATAAGCTTTCCTTGTTCATATATTTTTGCAGATCCGTGACAATATGTCAATGCACCAAATTCTTAGACATGGCCTTGCTCAATCAGAGGACATTGTATTTAAAATTTTTGTATATAAGGCCAAATGGCCTCCCAAAAAATTTGTACCAATATACCTTCCAACAAACACAGATGTGAGTGTTCAAATCATACCCTTGCTCTGGGACCTTCCTATTTGGCTCTCCACTTTCATAAAGCTAATGCATGTTCAATCATTCATCAACGACAATTGCCTTTGTTTTGACTGACCTTGCAGCTTAAATCTTACGGGTGCTGCAAAAGACCAAGTTTTAAGTGTTCAGTTAATGAAGTTTCTGTAAGCTATTCTCCTTATATGTCGATGATTATCTTTCAGACCTAGATGCCTTTTATTTTATTGTTTTTAAAGTAAAAACAGGCAAAGATGTTCATCAAACTTGATCACAAATGACTTATTTCAACAATTGAGTCCTGCCATAAATCATCATTTATGGATTGCCCCAGATCATGCCTTTGGTTGGAGGGCAACATATGATGCGTGAAAAACTCCACCAGTCTCTTTTACTGCTAACTGTTTCAGCACAAAATCGCCACAAGACTGGTTGGTTGTCAGTAACACTGGGTATTGATTTTTTAGTTATTTACCTTACATGGGGTACAGTTTTAGCAGGACCATATACTGTCCAAGCCTCTTATTTCATTACATATTCAAAAGTCTGGATCCCTCAACTATCTTGGACACTTCAAATTTCAGCTCTGAAACCCCAAATCCAGGGCTTTCTGATTTACATCACACAGGTGCGGCAGCAGCCTCGGATGATCTCCAGAAAGCTAAATCTCTAAGTTCTTTAAAATTTGCAAAATTTCTACATTCTTCTTGCATTCGTTGTAAAACACTCTACTGTGACTTATATAAAGGACATTACCTAATAGCATTTGTTGTTGTTGTCATCAAAGAAATGCTCTGTTTGAGGTAGAGAGAGGTCATCAGTTTAGGGAGGAGAGGACAGCGGTGTATGGAGGCAGTCATGCTTCTAGGCTGAAGGCTCCTAGTCTGAGCGCCTGTTTCAGCCTGAAGCGGAAATGGCTGGCTTCTGCTTCTCTTCAGAAAAGACTGCCAGACTCAGCACGCGAGAAACCAGCCATCCTATAAGATCAGAGTGTGCTGTTCTCTCAGGGGCTCAGGTAGGATGGCTAACCATCTGGGTTTGCCTGAACTGTCCCAGTTTTAGCACTGAAAGTCCTGTAACCCAGAGAACCCCCTTTAGTTCCTGGAAAACTCATAGGATTGGTCACCCTAGTGGTGCAAACAGGCTCAGCTACATCTATTACTTTGTCATTTTGTAGAAGTGACAAAATGGTCATTAAAAATTGTGGCACATTTTAACATTTACATATAACAACAAAATAACCTACTTTAAACACCCCAAATGTACAATACATTATGCTTGTGCTAGTCACAAGATAATTTCAGAATTTTAAACAATATTAATGTACGTGTAGCAGTCCAGTAATGACACAAGTTAAAAATTGTAAGGTGAACATCTTCCTTCATTCTTGTTGGTCTGTCTCTGTGACCACAAGAACAGCTTCATAAGGTTGAAAGAAATCAACTACATAATAATATTCTAAGTGAAAGAAGCGTCATAGGGAAAAGCTGAACCGTGAAACTAAACAATAAGGAAACAGCACATCAGGAAGGACCTTGACTACGATGCTTAAGAGTTTATACTTTTTACTGAAGAAAATAGGGCAAAGTCAAATAAGTTTGAACAGAAAAGGAAATTCTCATTGTTAAATATTAACAAGATTCCTCAAATCCACATTCACAATCTCACCTCTTAAATCAATATCCACTTGTGGAGGATGTATACAAACCTTCAACATATACAGACAAAGATAATTGTGTATTTTTTCTCAATCCACCACAATTATAGTTTACATGGAAACTAAAATCATATATCCAGAATTTCAGTTCATTAATTTAATATTCATTCACTAAGCATAAAATTTTGAGAACCTAGAATACATAAGACACAGAATTAAGCACTGTGGATAGAAAGGTGAAGAAGAAATAGGTCATTTTCCTGAAGAGTTCACATTCTAATGTAGAATACAGGCAGCCAAGAAGTAATTACCATGACTACTGAGTAGTAATAATAATAATTAGGTAGGAAGGTTTACAGGGCCTCAAAAAAGACAGCAAGTAAGAATGTTATGGTCTTCATAAAAAATATGATCCTTGACCAAAGATTTGAATTAGAAATGTGGTATGTTGTATGGGAATTAGGATAGCATAATATCTTTCATCTGAAACAACATATTAGAGTAATAGAATGCAGAATACAATGCTGGCGCAAACAGGATTGTACACTCAGTGAATAGCAAGTTATGGGTTTGGTCCCAAAACTACCAGGGCCATAGAATAAATACCATTTCATATATTTAAAAAAATAGATTCATATAGATGACACATCTAAATGTAAAACCCTCTGTGAATATGAGCCCTGGGCCATGATAGGCTGCTGGGGGGAGGTGGGCTGGCGGGTGTGAGTCAGTGGTTATCTCACCATTAAAGTGGCAAAATGCAAGAGACTTGGGAGGGTGGATTACCAAGGGCAAGGTAAGCAGGCAACAGGGGAACACTGAAGATAATTTAGAAATAATAATAAAACTGACTGAAAGCTGATCTGCTTTTTGTTATCACTACTTCTGACAATTCTAAAACATGTCAATGATAAAATACTCTTCCTTCCCCCCCAAAAAAACACTCTTCCCTGGGGGGAGGAAAGTACTAGGAGTTTGGGATTAGCAGATGCAAACTATTACATATAGGACAGATAAACAACAAGGTCCTACTTTATAGCACAGGGAGCTATAGTTAATATCCTGTGATAAACCATAATGGAAAAGAATATGAAAAAGAATATATATATATATATATATATACACGTGTATAACTGAGTCACTTTGCTGTACAGCAGAAATTAACACAACATTGTAAATCAACTATACTTCAATAACATTTTTTTAAAAATACTCTTCCCTGAAAAAAAAGGTTATTGGTCTATGTTCTAAACAATAGTAGTTATTGTTGAGTTTTAAGAACATATGTAAGCTTTGAATTAGCACATTTGTTTATCAGTTATACTTTGGTAAGCATTATGCTTTATGTGGAGACTAATTTGGAAAACTCCCAGTTATACCGTTGACCCCAACACACTCAGCTATGCACTTTTGTTTTGAGATTAAGTTCAAACCATTCAGGATCGATCAAGCTTTCTTCGGTGTAGTGTGTGTGCCTCCAGAGCTTGTGATACGATTTTAGGTGCATTTAGATGCCTTTAGATGGTAAATTTGACATTAAGCAATGAGGGAAGAAGCAGAGCCTGAGTTACTTCAATTCCATCACTCTTTGCGACCTCTTGGAGTTTTTACTGAAAACTGAAATAGCGTGCCAATTGTGAAATACATTTTTTATTGGTAAGTGCAAATTTTACTTCACATGTGAAATATCTTTAAAATTTATATCAATTCTTTTTTGTTTTGGCTGCGTTGGGTCTTCGTTGCTGTGCGTGGACTTTCTCTAGTTGTGGTGAGCGGGGGCTACTCTTTGTTGCAGTGCGCGGGCTTCTCATCACAGTGGCTTCTCTTTTTGCGGAGCACGGGCTCTAGGCGCGTGGGCTTCAGTAGCTGTGGCTCGCGGGCTCTAGAGTGCAGGCTCAGTAGTTGTGGCGCACGGGCTTAGTTGCTCCACGGCATGTGGGATCTTCCCGGACCAGGGCTCGAACCCGTGTGCCCTGCATTGGCAGGCGGATTCTTAACCACTGCACCACCAGGGAAGCCCTATATCAATTATTTTTAAATAGTTAGTTGTTATAAAAAACTAAAGAACAAATCAAGAAAATTATTATTACTGATTATTACAGAAAATAATCTTGTAAAGATTATTTAGAGGATATGGGATGTTAAATACATTAGTATTGGGTTGGCCAAAAAGCTCCTTCATTTTGGGGGGGTTTTTTTTAAGATTTTTTTTTTTTTTTTTTTTTTTTTGATGTGGACCATTTTTAAAAGTCTTTATTGAATTTGTTACAATATTGCTTCTGTTTTATGTTTTGGTTTTTTTGGCTGCAAGGCATGTGGGAATCTTAGCTCCCGGACCAGGGATTGAACCCGCACCCCTTGCATTGGAAGGCGAAGTCTTAACCCCTGGACCACCAGGGAAGTCCCTATCCCTTGGTTTTTGTTTTTTTTTTTCTTTTCACTTTATTTATTTTGGTTGTGTTGAGTCTTCGTTTCGTGTGAGGGCTTTCTCTAGTTGGGGCAAGTGGGGGCCACTCTTCATCGCGGTGCGTGGGCCTTTCACTGTCGCGGCCCCTCCCGTTGCGTGGCACAGGCTCCAGACGCGCAGGCTCAGCAGCTGTGGCTCACGGGCCCAGTTGCTCCGCGGCATGTGGGATCTTCCCAGACCAGGGCTCGAACCCGTGTCCCCTGCATTAGCAGGCAGATTCTCAACCACTGCGCCACCAGGGAAGCCCATAAGTAAAGATAAAAGACACATTTTTCATTTCCACCAGGAACTTTATTGAACAACGTATTTACCCTTTTTGTTCCACTACCTTTTGCCATTTTTTTCAGGCAACTTCATAATTCCATCTTCCCAAAACTTTTCACCTTTTTGAGCAAAGGACTGTTCCAGGTGCCTTTTACAGTCTTTCAGGGAATTGCCATTTTTTCCATTAAGAGAATTTTGTAAAGACCGAAATAAATAGAAATCTGAAGGTGCCATGTCTGGTGAGTACAGCAGATGAATCAGAACTTTCCAGTCAAGCTGTAACAGTTTTTGCCTCGTTGTCAAAGAAACATGCAGTCTTGCATTATCCTGATGGAAGATTATGCATTTTCTGTTGACTAATTCTGGACGCTTTTTGTCGAGGGCTGCTTTCAGTTGATCTAATTGGGAGCAGTACTTGTTGGAATTAATTGTTTGGTTTTCCGGAAGGAGTTCATAATAGAAGACTCCCTTCCAATCCCACCATATACACAACATCACCTTCTTTGGATGAAGACCGGCCTTTGGTGTGGTTGGTGGTGGTTCATCTCGCTTGCCCCACGATCTCTTCCATTCCACATTATTGTACAGTATCCACTTCTCATTGCCCATCACAATTGGTTTTAAAAACAGAACGTTTTCGTTATGTTTAAGTAGAGAATCGCATGAGGAAATACAGTCAAGAAGGTTGTTTTCACTTAACTTATGTGGAACGCAAACATCAAGGCAACTGACATAATCAAGCTGGTGCAAATGATTTTCAAAGCTTGATTTGCATATTCTGAGTATGTCAGCTATCTCCCATGTGGTATAACATTGATTGTTCTCAATTAATGTCTCGATTTGATCGCTATCAACTTCAACTGGTCTACCCAACTCTGTGGAACATCCTCCAGTGAGAAATCTCTAGCATGAAACTTCTCAAACCACTTTTGACATGTTCAGTCAGTCACAGCACCTTCTCCATACACTGCACAAATCTTTTGCATTTCAGTTGTGTTTTTACATTTCTTGAAATATTAAAGCATAATATGCCAAAAATGTTGCTTTTTTCTTCAATCTTCAATATTAAAATGGCTACACAAAAATTCACCAATTTTGATGTTTTTTTAAATGCACGCTGATATGACAGCTGTCACATACAATCTAACAAAATTGTTTCAAATGAAGTTAAAGACAACTAAGTGCTACTAGAGCCATCCAATGGAAAAAAGCCGAATGAACTTTTTGGCCAGCCCAAAGTTTGCATGTATCTTCTTTAACATTAACTTTTTCCTCTATTTTGTTTACGTCTTTTGTATATGGGTCAAGTGGCTTGCTCAAGATCACACATTCAGAAACTAAACGAGCAGAAACTTAAACTCTGTTCTTTTGATTCTGACGTCAGTACTTTCCACAACCTCGCAATCATCTTTCACAATCTGTTTGTGCTCATTTTTCAAGTGTAATTCAAGGTCGAAAAGATTTGGGTCTAGAAGTTCAGCTGCAAAAGAATCTATTGTTTAAAATGCAAAACAATAAAAAAAAAATTTATTTTATACACAAAAGCAGCCATGGTTCTCCCAAATGTATTTTTTCTTTTTTTCAAATATAAATTAATGTCTGTGAGACCTTCCAGACAGCGTCTCTATAAACTGTGGGCCCCTCTGGAATGCTCTTCAGTGAGTACACAGGAGAGCTTGTTGGGAGCTAGACCAGAAGCAGGAATATTCAGGGGTTAGTGCCCCATCCCTGCAGGCTCATGGACGAGGTGAGACCCACACAGGGTCCCAACAGTTAATTGCAGTGGTTGGGGACAGACCCATAGCAGAAACTTGAAGATGTACTGTATTGCACATCTGCATGGCCAGCTCCACCTTGGTCCAATATTTAAATAGACCCTAGGCAAAGAGTGTTCCATTATGCTGGTAATGACACCATCAGGTGGAGATGTTTTACATGTCCAATGAAGGCATAGGTTGTTCCAAACTTTTCCATTTTCTTCCCAGGCTAGCTCTACCCTTTAGTGATGGGTCATATCGATACCATGATACTCTCTGCTTCTAAGGACAGACATTTATGGGTTTTTTCCTCCCCTGTGGGGAGGGAACATAAAATACGTCAATACGAACACTTTATATTTATTACAAAAGCATAGTAAACTAAGCTGCATGTTTACCTTTAGCTTTAATTTATTGAGACATTCTGGTCTAGCTAGTGTGGGCCCTCACTGAACAGTTTCTGAACATTTTCTGCTCTTACCTTTGCAAAGCTTGTATAACTTAGCTTGAGCAATTTGGCTTGCTTCTTTACTAATTTGTAAAAGAATGAACTCAAAATGTCAGCTGTGTGAAGAGTGAAATATTTTAACAGTGTATTAATAATTCAATGGATAACACAACTTTGTCTTCACTGGATGATTTTTCTACTCAATCCCAGCACCTGTGCTCAATTCTGACATGCAGGAATGGCCGTGGAAGGCTCGTATACACTTGGCATATGCTCCTTCTTTGGCATCATTTAGTATATTTAAACACAGTGTTGTATCCCGAGGCAGACAATGTTTTCACCATGGGGTTTTCAATATATTAAAAGATATCTTCCAGCAGCATACAAGAATGCAGCCCTGCTGGGTTCTCCCTGGATCTCACAGCGACTCTGGAATGTCTGGGCCATCCCCCACTCTGGCTCTGTCCTCGGGCAGGCAGCCCTCTTGTCCGCTCCTCCCATGACAAAATTCATCTTCTCTTTACTTCCTGTGGTCCTTTAATTCAATAGACATGCTGGCTGTTATTTATTTTCTCTGTTTGTGAATTGATTTTTTAAAATTTTGAACTTCCCTTTAGGAGTATATTTTAAAGCCAGAATCAGGATTTCACCTTTAGTAATTTAAGACATTGACTTTCCTAGTTTTAGCTAGTGCATGCAAACAGAAATCAAAATGTATTGCTACCGGTGAAAATTAAATGATATTAAATTACAAAATGTGAAACAGGCAAAATATTCACTAATATAAAATGCAAATGAGTTGATCTCTTGTTTGTTATTCAGTAATATAAGGGAGGAAAAAGCTAGCCTCCATTTTTACCTCACAGAAACAATAAAATAGAGCAAAATATATCCAGACCAAAGCAATTCAGGTCTTGGCAAAATTGGTCTTTCTAGATCAGCAATAAAGAAGGAACATGGGGTCTTGATGACATTGTAACTTCACTTACTAATAATTATATGAAAATAGGAATTATTCAATATAGTACTCAAGCCACAGGTTTTTTTATTTGGGGAAGAAAATAAGTTAGATCCTATTTTCCTACCTTATGCTAAAAAAATGTGTAGGTAGATCAAGGAGTTAAATATGTAAGCATCAAGCCATAAATAGAAAAAAATAAAGTTGCATATCTATCAGGTTCTATTCATCAAGCAGCATATCTCCCTAAATGAGAAATAGCTTCCTAATTTTAAGAGCAATGTCAGAAACTCAAAGGAAAGTAGCAGCATATTTAACAGCATTAAAATGTTTGAAATCTATATGAGACTATAAACAAAATTAAAAGACCAACTAGAAGCTGGAAAAAGATTGCAACAAATATGATAAGTGGTAAATATCTTTACCAAATAAAGGCCTCCAGTAGAAGTAAGGAAACCATCAAGGATCAAACAGATCAATAGGCAAACAATATAAATAGACGATTCTAAAAAAAAAAAGAAAAAATAACTAACAGGCAAAAATACATTTAGCCTCACCTGTATGCAAATTAATGTAATAACAAATGCCATTTTGCCTAATACAAATAGTGTACAGTATTTAAAATTAATTATACAATAAGCAATTCTGGTCAAGGTTCAGTAAGATGAATTCTTGTTCATTATGGTGGGTGTGTAAATTTTTAATTCTGTGGAACTAGTTCAATAGTGTATACCAATAATCTGGAAAGTGGTGATATTCTTTAATGAAAAGGTATCTTTAAACTGACTGTATCCTTGTGATGTTGTTTAACATGTTGTTGGATCCACTGGTTGATTAGACTTGGGTTCAGGAATTTTTCTTTCTTAGGCAAGGGCACTGTCTCTGTGCCGCTGTGCACTGCATGTTTCGTCATCTCAGGACGCACGGCACATCTGGTTGTCCCATTCTCAGTACTGCCATGTAGCACGGGTAAACCACTCAGCCTTTATATGTGGGATGTAACTCTATTTCTTTTTGACATATGTAAAATAATCAGTCATATAAAAATTATCTCAGAAACTACAAACATAATTTCTATTTGTAAAATATGGAGGGGAGTGTTTTTTCTAAAGTGTGGTGTAAAATTTTTTTTTTAATTTTACTGAAGTATAGTTGATTTACAATGTTGTGTTAATTTCTGCTGTACAGCAAAGTGATCCAGTTATACATATATATTCTTTTCCATTATGGTTTATCACAGGATATTGAATATAGTTCCCTGTGCTGTACAGTAGGACCTTGTTGTTTATCCATCCTATATATAATAGTTTGCATCTGCTAACCCCAAACTCCCAATACTTCCCTCCTCCACTCCCCCCACTTTGGCAACCACAAGTCTGTTCTCTATGTCTGTGAGTCTGTTTCTGTTTCATAGATAGGTTCATTTGTGTTGTATTTTAGATTTGACATATAAGTGATATCATGTGGTATTTGTCTTTCTCTTTGTGACTTACTTTGCTTAGTATGATCATCTCTAGGTCCGTCCATGTTGCTGCAAACAGCATTATTTCATTCTGTAAAAAAAATTTCTTTAATGTCAAGCATGTGATTAGTCATATATACTTTTTGAATACTTCAACTTACAAAGTGATTGATTCAAATTTGGTATAATTAGAATGCCATCCAGAGAAGTCTTCTTTCAATGTTCTAGACCACATGAAAGGATAATCATCAAGATGGGTGAAGCCAGGACGTTTCTAAAAACTTAACTATAATGCATTGGATTTTGATTTGATTATCAGTCCAGGAATTTTCCAATATCAAATTCTACCACTCAGACTAAGGAAGGGCTCTGTCCATATATTCCGTTTATCCTCATTTACTCTCTGTAATGGGAGTTCTGGCTCCTAGGTAACCCTCTCCAATCTTTGTACTACATGAAATAAGCTGTTTGCCTCTGCTTAGAAGAGCTGAATGGGACACATCCATACATGAATTGGTAGGGTTTTAATGGATTCCTCTTCTGGGAAAGGGGCACTATCCCACATCACATTATAAGCTCCATGGTCCTAGGCATGATTTTAAAAGTGTTCTTAAAGATGTATATTTATCGTCAGAATGGCCATTATCAAAAAATCTAGAAACAATAAATGCTGGAAAGGGTGTGGTGAAAAAGGAACCCTCCTGCAATGTTGGTGGGAATGTAAATTGATACAACCACTATGGAGAACAGTATGGAGGTTCCTTAAAAAACTAAAAAGAGAACTACCATATGACCCAGCAATACCACTACTAGGCATATACCCTGAGAAAACCATAATTCAAAAAGAGACATGTACCACAATGTTCATTGCAGCACAATTTACAATAGCCAGGACATGGAACCAACCTAAATGTCCATCGACAGATGAATGGATAAAGAAGGTGTGGCACATATATACAATGGAATATTAGCCATAAAAAGAAACAAAATAGAGTTATTTGTAGTGAGGTGGATGGACCTAGAGTCTGTCATACAGAGTGAAGTAAGTCAGAAAGAGAAAAACAAATACCGTATGCTAACACACATATATGGAATCTAAAAAGAAAAAAAATGGTACTGATCAACCTAGTGGCAGGGCAGGAATAAAGACATAGACGTAGAGAATGGACTTGAGGACATGGGGTGGGAGGGGGAAGCTGGGGCAAAGTGAGAGAGTGGCATGGACATATATACACTACCAAATGTGAAATAGCTAGTGGGCAGCAGCAGCATAGCACAGGGAGATCAGCTCAGGGCTTTGCAATGACTTAGAGACGTGGGATAGGGAGGGTGGGAGGGAGGCTCAAGAGGGAGGGGATATGGGGATATAGGTATGCATATAGCTGATCTACTTTGTTGTACAACAGAAACTAACACAGTATTGTGAAGCAATTAAACTCCAATAAAAATCTATTTTTAAAAAGATGTATATTTATCATCAAAGAAAGTAAAATTATGAGACAATACCTTTAAGACTACCATGCTACACAGATTCCACACACCATATTGAATTATAGCATTTGCGAGGGTCAACAAAACTCACCCTATGGCTGGTTGGCATATGGTGGAAGGAATTTGGGGAGAATCAAATCATTTTATGATACAAGATGGCTAAAACCTAGTTAGGAATGTTAGGTTATCTGATACAAAACTATTTTGAAAATTTGAGGTTGTAACCTCAGTCTTTAGATTCCTCCCCCCAACACCCTCCATGCCCCTGTCCTTCCCCTTCTAACACCATGTGTTGGAGGAGCAGAAAGTCTCATGAGCCTGGTTATTAATAGTCCATGGGAAGGGTCTTATCCTTCTGTAGGGATATAATGAAAACATCCTGAGAATATACTTAGTTAAATTTAAACAAAATATTTTCTTACCTGAATAAAATTAACCTGAGTATAGGACTACTTATTTGAAAATAAAAGAAATTCTCCATTTGGAGTCATTAGAGTCTTATGGCTTTATATAATAGACTTAACTTGCTTTAATAAATTACAAATTGCTTCTGAAGTTTGAATTGTCACATGTTAGAAATGGTAATTCAATGTAATATCAAAAATCCCATCTGAATTGTTTATGAAACGTGATAAGCTCACTCAAAAACTCAACTGGAAAATCAAATGTACAAGAGTGTTCAGGAAAATTTTTTAAAGAGTAATGAGGAAAAATTTGACTTTCTAGAGAGCAAAAGATACTATACAGAGATCAAAATTAAAATCCTGGGGTACTTTAGAGCAGTTAAATTCATAGACACAGCAAGTAGAAAGGTGGTTGCCAGGGGCTGGGGGAGTAGGGAATAGAAAGTGATTGTTTAATGGATACAGAGTTTCAGTTTTGCAAGGTGAAAAAAAGTTTTGGAGATGGATGGTTGCATAATAATGTGAATGTAATTAACAGCACTAAACTGTACAATTAAAATTGGTTAACATGGTCAATTTTATGTTATCTATATTTTACACAATTAAAATTTTCTTAAAATATTAACAATAACAACAAAAATCATGTAGTACCATCACAGGAAAATTACAATAATGGAAATATTAGGCCATATATACAGTAGCCTTCATACTGCTTGCCCCAAGCTCCACACAGCCCAATCTTCCACAGACACTTTGAACATCATTGGATATACTGGGCCAGAAAGGCTAGGGGTCAGATTACTTTCATTGCAGCCTAGTTACCTTGAGAAGTGTTCCGTTTCTCTAGGCCTCACTCAAAGCTGGCAAGCTTTTGCTTCTCCAAAAATATCCTATAAAGTATAGTATATCTGTCAAGATTGTAGGGGGAGCACAAGATGAAGAGACTTGTCTTTCATTCTGGAGCAAGTATCTATCATAACTCAGACTACTGGACTCCCAGAAACTTTACTGATATGGTAGTTCCCTGATTTTTCTTGGGATTTATCTACCAACTTCAGCATGCCTGTGTCTTCCAAGGCAGCCAGGGGACCTAGTCCTTCCCACTCATCAAGCCCACTTAGCATGATGACATCAGTGTAGAGGACCAGGACTGTGTCCTGTGGGTTGGTGAGATGATCAAGGTTTCTAAGTACAAAATTGAAGCACAAAACCATGGAGCTGCTGTAAGTCTGAGGCAAGATATTGAAAGTATTCTGCAGTCCCTGCCATGTGAAAGCAAGCTGCTTCTGGTGTCATTGTTTCTTGAGATGGAGAAAAGCACCTGCCAAATTGATAATACATATCAGGGGCCATGTAAGAGACAACATCTGTGAAAGCAGATGCTATTAAAGTCATTGTCATTCCATTCTCCAAGTTTTTCTAAACTGTGCATTAGCCACACTGTCAGGTAAATTGCAGATGGGAGAGAAATTATCACTTCTGCATCTTTCAAGTTTTTGATGGTGGCACTAATTGCTGCAATTTTCCCAGGGATGCAGTATTACCCTTTGATTTGGTAAAAAGGGGGAGGTCTTGGTTTTCCTACTATAATAGCTCTCTCTCCATGGATCAGGGACTCAGTGTGAAGATTCTGCTAATTTCTAAGTATATCAATTTCAACTATACATTCAGGAATTTGGGAAATAATTACCAAATAGGTTCAAAATACCTTACCTCAGAGGTTTTTTAATTTCATAATTTAAGTAAAATAGAAGTTTACCAGATTCTCTCATTCTCTTCTCTCTACCTATCAGTGAAGGTAATTCTAAGGGATAATTCCTAAAAGTGGGATCACTGGGTCAAAGGGAAAATACTAATTTCCATCCCATAAACAATGTATTGACTTAACAATCAGCTTGGCAAAATGGGGATCGTGTTTTAATCTTCATTTCCTTAATTTTTAGTGAGGCAAAGAGCTCTATCAAGGCCTCCCTACCCCACCCCAAACGCTTTTGAATGTCTTTAAGGTCCATGCCCCAATCAGCCTACTGTGAGATGGGTTCAAATCAAAGCACCATTTATTCCCTTGCCCACTAGGATCCCCCATCCTCACTGATGGACAACGATGGCTGACAAGCTCTCGGTATTGCCCTTTACTCAGCACCCAGTTACTTAGGCAATGGCCACTAGTCTCTTTGGGGAAGGCTTGGAGAAAGATTCTCAGTTCACCCTCTTAGTGCCATCACTGGGTTCTTCTTCAGGGCTCCCCAGCTTCCCCTCCTTCCTGGATATGTGAATTGACTCAGATCTAGGAATCAGCAATGGCACCATGACTCTCTAGAATGGTGGCTTAAGACAAGCCTCCAGTTACTAAACCTAGACTGGGTTTTGTTGTTGTTGTATATATCAAGAAGAACCTGAAGGACTCACAGACGTAGGGAATGAACTTATGGTTACCGGGGAGAGCGTGGGGGAAAGGATAGTTAGGGAGTTTGGGATTGACATTACACACTGCTATATTTAAAACAGATAACCAACAAGGACCTACTGTATAGCACAGGGAACTCTGCTTAATATTATGTAACAACCTAAATGGGAAAAGAATTAGAAAAAGAATAAATACATATATATGTATAACTGAATCACTTTGCTGTACACCTGAAACTATCACAACATTGTTTCTTATTTTTTTTAATACAAACTAAGCAGTGATTTTTAAAAATTAATTTATTTATTTTTTGGCTGCGTTGGGTCTTCGTTGCTGAGCACAGGTCTTCGCTAGTTGCGGTGAGTGGAGGTTAATCTTCGTTGCGGTGCACAGGCTTCTCATTGCAGTGGCTTCTCTTGTTGCAGAGCACGGGCTCCAGGCGTGTGGTCTCAGTAGTTGTGACTCACGGGCTCTAGAGCGCAGGCTCAGTAGTTGTGGCGCACGGGCTTAGTTGCTCCGCGGCATGTGGGATCTTCCCGGACCAGGGCTCGAAAACGTGTCCCCTGCACTGGCAGGCAGATTCTTAACCACTGCGCCATCAGGGAAGCCCAACGCTGTTAATTAACTATACTCCAATATAAAATAAAACGTTAAAAAAAGAAGAACCTGAATGTGTTGCCCATTTTATGGTTGATCAGATAGAATAGTTAAGTAAGTAAGATGCACCATACCATAGAGCACTAGTTTTTAAAAATGAGGTATATATAGATGGACTAACATGTAAATTTCCCTAAATATATTGGAGTAAAAAAAAGTTGAAAATGTTCAGAATGTTACCATTTCTATAAAACACAAGAGACCAAAAAACTATATATATTTCCGTATACACAGATTTGTATGTAAATGCATAGACAAAGTTCTGGGAGGATCCACACCAAACTGGCAATAGTAGTTATATCTGCAGAGATATGTGGGCTTGGAGGGAGTTGGGAGTGGTAAAGGGAGGCTTTGATTTTCTTTTTTTACCTTTTATGCTTGAATTTTTTGCCAAAATATTTTCAGATATAATTCATAAAACATTAGGAAATATAATACATATTAATCCAGAAGCCTGAGGAAAGGTGATGGTAACAATGTACCTCTCGTCTTTCCCTTTGCCGTCAGCAGGCTCTTTTCCACTATGGTGCAAATATTTGGGGCAATGGCTCTGCCCCATCCCTGGGTCCTGCTGACAATATTGACACCTAATTACACAGCATAACTTAACATCATAATTTTTTCTCCTTGTGATGTTTTTGTCTCTTTTCATGATGGAAGGTCCTCATCCTTCTGTATCCACACAGCATCTATAACATGTTCAGCAGGAGCTCAACAAAGACTTATCAAAGAAATAAAGCTTCGTGCAATTCTTTCTTTAAAGCAGAAGCACCTTGCCCCCTCCCCTACTCCTATGCCAAATCTATGGAAGTCGAATTAATTCTTCAAAATTTGTTCAAATATCATGTCTTCTGGGAATCTTCCTCACTCACATTTCTTCAATTACAATTTATTGTGCTTTTCCTTTCGTACAACACATTTAAACCCACATTCTCATACCCAGAATATAACAATTATTTCAGTATAATTACTGTATTTGGATTTGTCACATGTCAGCCTTCCTTTCTAGACCATGTTGCTGAAGTACAGGAAGCCAGGGTGTTAACCATTCTCATTGTAATGCAGCTCTTTATCCCTGCCAAAGACTTGTTCAGCAGGTCCTCAATAAGTGTGTTGAACTGAACTGAAACTAAAAGGATGGGAGAGGTTGTTATGTAGAAATTTTTCTACACATGAATCTGCTTTTACATAATCCCACATGGAGAGATCAATGGTCATTCAGCCTCTGAGACAACCTCCTACACGGTACATACTCTTCCTCTCTCAGAAAGAAACCTCTCCGCCAACGGGGCTATGATCCTATTATTTAAGCCCAACCACGCTCCCTTTCTCTGCTAGACTCTCCACATATCCATGCCCATAATTCTCTAGGGTAATTTCCTAACAGTGAATTTGCTGGGTCAGAGAGATTTTCCATTTTCACCAGCACTGTGTATTATCCGCCTTTGCCAATTGGCTTCACCAAATATGACACCTTTTTGTTTTAAGTTGCATTTTTTTCTTTTCAGTGCTCCATCTTGCCTCCCTCCCCTACCTTCCTCAGCCACGCACCTGTAGCTGTCCCTAGAGACAACACTTTCCTACATTTCATGTTTTCTCACGTTAACCCAGTGAAATAAATATGTAATCGTCTTCAGTCACCCAGGGGCATGCTTGTCCACTTAGGGAGAGATCAGAGTCAGATCAAGGAAGACCTACCTCCAGCTTCATAGGCCATTTGCCCAAAAGGGCAAGGACAGCTGGGGCAATTACTTGGGTAGTTCAGTATATCACCCTGACCTAGATAACTCCAACTCACTCTTCAGAACTCACTTCAAAAGTCAATTCCTGGGCTTCCCTGGTGGCGCAGTGGTTGAGAATCTGCCTGTCAATGCAGGGGACACGGGTTCGAGCCCTGGTCTGGGAAGATCCCACATGCCGCGGAGCATCTGGGCCCGTGAGCCACAATTACTGAGCCTGCGCATCTGGAGCCTGTGCTCTGCAACAAGAGAGGCCGCGATAATGAGAGGCCCGTGCACTGCGATGAAGAGTGGCCCCCGCTCGCTGCAACTAGAGAAAGCCCAGGCACAGAAACGAAGACCCAACACAGCCATAAATTAATTAATTAATTAATTTAAAAAAAAAGAAAAGTCAATTCCTTAGGTACACCTTTGCTAACCCCTAGATGAGTTCAGGTTGCCCTGTTCTTAGCTGTAATAACTATTAAAGAATTGCATACTTATTTTATTTAGACTGTAATCTACATGAGAACAGGAGACTGGTCTTTTTGGTTCATCATCTCTTATCACAGTGCTTAAGCACCTAGTAAGAGCTCAATAATATTTTGTGAAGGGAATCAATCAAAGAAAAAACATCCATCAGTAATTTTAAATGAAATTCTCCTTGTATAGTGGTTCTCAGCCCTGGCTGCACGTTAGAATCACCTATGAAGTTGGTTTTTTTTTTTTTAACAATACTAATGTCCATCCCAACCATAGACTTTTTCTTTTTAAAGGACTCTATTTTTTTGGAACAGTTTTAGGTTCACAGAAAAATTAAGAGGAAGGTACAGAGATTTCCCATATACCATTTCACTTACCTATAAGCATATGTAAATGTAGATGTATATATACATGCATCATAATCAAATACATTATTGCCATTATTATTTTGAACAAACTATTAAATCAATTAAGAATAAGAAAAATGTAATAATAGTATTTAACAATAAATAATAAATTTAAAAGAATAAGAAAAATAAAAGTTTTTGTTTTACTTTCACTTAATCCTTCTTTGATGTTCTTCCTTTCTTAATGTAGATCATATTTCTGACCTATATTATTTTCATTCTCTCTAAAGAACTTTTTTAATATTTCTTGCAAAGCAGATCTACTGGCAGCAAATTCCCTCAGTTCTGTTGGTCCAAGAAAGCCTTTATTTCTCCTTCATTTTTGAAGGATAATTTCACACAGTACAGAATTCTAGGTTGGTGGTTTCTTTTCACTCAACACTTTAAGTATTTCACTCCATTCTTGTCTTGCTTGCATGGGTTCTGAGGAGACATTGGGTGTAATTCTTATCTTTGATTCTCTATAGATAAGATATTTTTTTCCCCTATAGTTTCTTTCAGGATTTTTTCTTTATCTTTGATTTTCTGTAATTTGAAAATTATGTGCCCAGGTGTAGGGTGTTTTTTGGCATTTATCCTCCTTGGTGTTCTCTGAGCTTCCTGAATCTTTGGTTTGGTGTCTGACATTAATTTGGGGAAATTCCCAATCATGGTTTCAAATATTTCTTCTGTTCCTTTCTTTCTTCTCCTTCTGGTATTTCCATTGTGTGTGTTACACCCTTTGCAGTTGCCCCATAGCCCTTGAATATTCTGTTCTGTTTTGGGGTTTTTTTTCAGTCTTTTTCTTTGCTTTTTCTTTTTAGGATTCTATTGAGATATCCTCAAACTCAGAGAGTCTTTCCTCAACTGTGTCCAGTCTACTAATGAGCCCATCAGAGACATTCTTCATTTCTTTAAGAGTGTTTTCTATCTCTAGCATTTCTTTTTGGTTCTTTCTTAGGATCTCCATCTCTCTGCTTACATTGCCCATCTGTTCTTGCATGCTGATTACTTTACTCGTTAGAGCCCTAGCATATTAATCATGTTATTTTAACTTCCCAGTCTGATAATGCCAACATTCCTGCCATGTCTGGTTCTGATGCTCGCTCCATCTCTTCAAATTTTTGCCTTTCGGCGTGGCTTGTAATTTTTTCTTGATAGCTGGACGTGATGTACCAGGTAGAAGGAACGGCTGTAAATGGGCCTTTAGTAATGTTGGGGGGAGGGGGCAGTATGGGGAGGAGGGGAAGCTTTCCGTTGTCCTGTGTCCTGTGATTAGGTCTCGGTCTCTTAGTAAGCCTCTGCCTCTGGACTGTGAGCTTCACAAGTGTTTCTCATCCCCACTCCCACCCCTTTAGGTGGAACAGGCTGTCTAGAGTGGGCTGGAGTTGGGTTTTCCCTTCCCCCAGGTCAGTTATGCTCTACTTAACTAGTTTCTTCTGAGGGTAGGTGTTAAGAAGAACAAAGTGCTCTGGCATATTTCAAAATGGTTGCTTTCCCCCTCCCCCTCCTGGAAGCCTGAGGGGATTTTTCTCTGCTGTTTACTGTGGAACCTGATCAAACTCCTGGAGGTAAATCTCATAATATTGTGGCAGTCCCCCCGTGACGGGGTCCTCAATTCCTCAGCTACAGTTCAGGTTTTCCTACCCAGCACTGGCTCCTGTAGCCATTTTGCCTGGTGAATCTCTGCTCCATTAAGTTGTTATTCTCTGTACCTGCCTGTTGGTCTCTCTAATCTTGGGGGCAGTGGTTTACCCTGTGTCCTATCTCTCTTAGGGATCCTAAAACAGTTGTTGGTTTCTCAATCTGTTCAGCTTTTTACTTATTGTCAGGGCAGAGTGATGCTTACATGCAGAACTAGCAAGTGGAAGTCCCATAGGAATCTCAGGGTGATTCTTAACAGGTAGCCAGGGTGAAGAAACTGATGACCAGTGCCAATAACCTCTCCAACAGGGAAGGTCATTGGCCACCAGGTGGCACCCAAACAACACCAATGGCTCCTAGAACTTGACGGCTGGATTCTCCCAGATTGATAAACTCATCTTTTTAAAATTTATTTATTTATTTATTTTTGGCTGCATTGGGTCTTCGTTGCTATGCATGGGCTTTCTCTAGCTGCGGCGAGCAGGGGCTACTCTTCGTTGCAGTGCGTGGGCTTCAGTAGTTGTGGCACATGGGCTCAGTAGTTGTGGCTCGTGGGCTCTAGAGCACAGACTCAGTAGTTGTGGCGCACGGGCTTAGTTGCTCCGCAGCATGTGGGATCTTCCTGGACCAGGGCTCAAACCCGTGTCCCCTGCATTGGTGGGTGGATTCTTAACTGCTGCGCCACCAGGGAAGTCCCAGTAAATTCATCTTTTCAGTGGAAAGTTTAGACACACACATTAGCGCTTTGAATAGCAAATGCATCAAAGATCATGTTGGTTATATGAATAGTGATTCAAAAATAAAAAATAATAAAGAATAGCCCTCACTCTCTGAGATTTGCCTCAGTCCAGGATACCTAAAGAGAGCTTTTCTGCTTGCCATTTTCTGATAAAGCTTATCATCTGCAGCTAGGCTGAGGATGGGTCTTGGGCTTGAAAATGCTTTGTCATATAAAAAACTGGAAGGGAGGGAATTCCCTAGCGGTCCAGTGGTTAGGACTCCACGCTTTCACTGCCAAGCGCAGGTTCAATCCCTGGTTGGAGGGTGGAGCAGTGGAACTAAGATCCAAGGAGCTGTGCGGTGAGGTCAAAAAAAAAAAAAAAGAAGGTTGGAAGGGAACCTTGGAGGCAGGGTGTCTCCTTGTGGCTTCTGCCTTGCCTGGATGAGGCAACATGAGGTTTTATTATTTTCCTGCAGACAGAAGAATGGGCTCTGTGGACCACATTGTTTTGTCTTAGCATAGTGGGTGGTGGGAAATTCTTGGTTAGGAGGGGTTGGAATGGACAGGTCTGGGAGGCAACAGCCATCTTTCCTTTTGGCTACCCCCAGGTCCAAGTCCAGCCTTCAGTCTTAGCTGCTTGGTCTCAAAGTTTAAGGCAAGTCACCACTCAGTTTGTCGCCTTCAAGACACAGCTATATGCCCAAAGGTTTATGTCCCCAATACTAGCCAACACTTTGCTGGCAGAAGTATTGTGCCAGAATACCCAACTTTGTGCCTGAATAGTTCATTCTCATATCTTCAGGGCCTTCCATGGGCCAGGCCCTATGCTAAAGATTTGAGTATGTCCACACATTAACTCCCTAGATTGTGAATACCACCCTGCAAAATAGCTATTACTATGCCATTTTACAGATGAGGGAGCTTGAGCTCAGAGAAGCTAAGTAATTTGCCTGTGGGCACATGCATCTTCTGATTGTGAGGCCATGGATGTAGCCACGTCAGACAGACCTGGGATCAAACCCCAGCCTCGCCACTGACAGGCTGTGCAAACTTGGCACACCTGTCATCTTTCTGAGGTTCCATTTCTTCATCTGTAGGGATGAATTGTTATAGAAATCAAACAACGTACAGGAAAGTACAAGTAAGATACCCAAACATGGTAGGCACTTCATAACTAGCCTGTCTGTTCATTTTCCCTTCCTCCCTATTCTTTCCAGCAGGAGTAAGGTGGGCAATCAGATGTGAGCTCTAAAATGGAGCGAGGTCCACCATTCCAGCTCCTTTGGAGTACTTCCAGCTCTGGGCACTCACTGCTACACGGTGACACTCCTTTCCTGATTGGACAATAAAGCCCTTTCTCACATGTACCTTCCATTAGATAGAAAGGTAAGCATCAGTATTCCCAGATGGTAAATGTGCTGAGATACTGAAACACTTTTACCGAGGGAGGAAACTTCTTCCCAGGAAATTCATAGTTCTTCAAGTGTCCAGTGGGATTTGAATGCCCAGAGACAGGAGATGGACTAGGGCAGCATGAGGTCAGGGTCTTCACCGTGTTCTGCTCACATACCCGTAAAAGAACTGTACACTTTTTAAAAGTTGATCTCAAAAACCTTTGTTATTTCTTGCACATTACAGAAATTGACATTTTAAAAGAAAACTTTCACATCATTCTTTTAAATACACTCAATGGAAAATAAACACTATGCGATTTGATTCCCATTGTTGTTCCATTTAAAACATATTATGAATGAACTCATCTTTAACAGTCAAAAATTTTACATAATTCTTTTTTCTCCTTGAACTCAGAATTTTACATAAAAATACACATTTATATTTCAAAGTTTTGAAAACTGATTACCTTATCACCCTTATCTGCAACTAAAACATGGGAAAATTGATTTAAATTTAGCTAAAACATCATAATTATAAATTTTTATGTTTCTTAAACATAAAATTTCAAGTCACATTAAATATATCATATTTAAATTATATTAAAGTATGTATGTATTTCTTAATGAAATGACTGGGGCTTTTGCTTTTCAATTAGTTCTACAGCTGTGATAAATATGACTGATTATTAGAATGAAACAAGGGTCAGCATAAATTCTATTCCTCTTTCCATTTCTATATATGTAAATCATTAGAAAATATGTTTATATATATCAATGGGTGGAAATGGGAGAAATTTTGTTATGTAATGTCATTCAACTTTTAAAATATTCTTAAGTTATATGCCCCAAATCCTATCATCATCTAATGCTATGCTGTGTCCCTAACACATAAATGTCTAACTAATGAAAAACACAAAGCCTTGCCTTCAATTTATGGTGTCTTGATTAATATTAATAACTAATATTTCAGAGTACCCTTTGGTGCTCCGGAGGCAAAGAAGCATAGTAAGAAGGGAAATGGGTAAGGTACGTTCCTTCTGTAAAGTAAGAGAGGCAGGATTATAAAGGGAGACGAAAGGAAAAGCTTCATGATACAGAGGTTGTAGACACACTACCAGGCAGACATAGGGGCTTGTTTTCCTATGACAGCAAGCTGGGCTAAGGACATGGACTTGTACCACGTAAAGCAAAAGTAAACAGAAATGGTCTTACAATATGTAAAGCAAAAGTGGAAAGAATTACAAGGATAAATAGACAAATCTGTAATTTCAATGGAATATTTTACTATACTCATCTCGGTAATTAATAGGACAAGCGACCAAAAAATCAACGAGTATAGATTTGAAGAGCACATGTAACACACTCGATGTAACGCACATGGTGTGTCTGCAACAACCATCTGCAAAATATACATCCTTCACATCACACCTGGAATATTTACAAAAATTGCCTGTACAGTACGGCCATAAGTCAAATCTCAACAATTTCAAAGCATTAGCTATAATGCAATTAAGATAGGAATCAATAATAAAAACATAATGGAAAATCCATCCTCCCCAGTGACACATTGAGAAAAGAAGCACAGCTGGCGACCTGAGAGATGTGGAAGCTATAACTTCTTCCCGTGGGATATATTAGGATGACTCTAAGTACCTGTCCACTCAGAGTCCCAGAATTCTTGAGTAATCCTCAATCCAAATCAATAAGAAAAGAAAAGCCCAGTAGAGAAATGGGCAAAGTCTTGAGGAAGGAGTTCTCAAAGGAAGAAATCCAAAAGTCCAGTAAACATAGGTTCGACATCAGGAAAATGCAAAGTGACACCACGATAAGATACCACAGGACACTGGTCAGACTGGCAAAAATTGTAATGACTGTCAAACCAATTAGAGTAATCTCACACACTGCTGGTGGGAAGGAGAATTGGAGCAACCACTTCAAACACCAGTTTAGCACGATCTAGTAAACTTGAAGATGGCCACAAACAATGATTCAGCTGTCCCCCTCCCCGAGCAGCTTGTGTTCATGCACACCAGGAGACACATATAAGCATTTTTCACAAACGCCCCGTACCAGAAACAATCCAAATGTCCATCACCAGTAGAACAGGCAAATAAATTCTAGTGGAACATATAATAAAATGCGATGCCACATTCAAATCTATGAATGCATATTACAAACATATAGTTAAAATGAATCCAGTTTACTTTTCTGTAAACTCTATTGAACCTAACATGTATACAGAAAGGTATACAAGTTATTGTACAGCTCAATGGATTTTCACAAAGTAAACATACTCTAGTTACCAGCACTCAAAAAGAAATACATTACCCCATTAGATGATGAGTTTCTTTAGAGCAGGGATAACCATGTCTTTCTTTTCTTGTTTTGTATCCTTTACACAATGC
Organism: Balaenoptera ricei; assembly: GCF_028023285.1. Lineage (NCBI taxonomy): Eukaryota > Metazoa > Chordata > Mammalia > Artiodactyla > Balaenopteridae > Balaenoptera > Balaenoptera ricei. The sequence continues at coordinate 67,775,786 of NC_082640.1, forward strand.
TTGGACAGAGGGTAAGCTCTATAGAGTTTGTTGAATGATACAGAGCTCTTTTGATCGGTGCCACCAAGCCAAAAAAGATGACCTTGGGTACAGGGGATTTTAATATGTCCACATCTTATTTTCCCATCTGTTTAATAATAGCCGCTTGTATTTTCATTACCTTTTGACTTACTAATACCTTGCACACGCTCTATCTCATTTCACCCTCATAACAATCCTAAAAGTAGACCAAGCAGGTATTACTTATCCCTCTGTCACAGTGGTGGAAATTGAGTCTCAAAAAAGCTGAAAGTGTTGGCCAGTCAGGTGGATACCAGATGGGCCTACATGAGGATGCCCAGGTCTCCTTTGCCTTGATGCATCATTCTTTCTCCTACATGACACTGATCTGGTCAGCTGGACTCATTAGCCTCCAAAGGGCATCTTCCAGCTCCAAGAACCCATGAGGCTTTGGGGTCACAGACTCCAAAAAGGAGTTGAATATGACCTATCTGGGACCAGAGGGAGGCAAATGCAGCAGGGAGTGTACCAAGCAGTCCTTGATTAAACTATGCACTCATGGTTTGGGAAAAGCTCCTGGCACCTTCCTTTTTAGTGTCATTTTATAGCTAAAAAATTTAGCTATATTTTTTCCTTTTTTTAAATTGAAATATAGTTGATGTACAATATTATGTTAGTTTCAGGTGTATTACACAGTGATATTGACATTTGCATATATTATGAAATGATTACCTCAAGTCTTGTAACCATCTGTCCCCATACAAAGTTATTACAATATTATTGACCATATTGCTTACACTGTATATTACACACCCATGACATTTATTTTATAACTGGAGGTTTCTACCTCTTAATCCCCTTCACCTATTTTGCTCCCCCTACTTCGTCCCCTCTGGCAATCACCCATTTGTCCTCTATATCTATGAGTCTGTTTTTGTTTTGTTTTGTTTGTTGGTTTGTTTTGTTTTTTAGATTCCACATATAAGTGAGACCATGTGGTATTTGTCTTTATCTGACTTATTTCACTTAGCATAATACACTCTAGGTCCATCCATGTGGTCACAAATGGCAAGATTTCATTCTTTTTTATGGCTGAGTAGTATTCCATTGTGTGTGTGTGTGTGTGTGTGTGTGTGTGTGTGTGTATATACACCACATCTTCTTTACCCATCATCTATTGCTGTACACATAGTTTGCTTCCATATCTTGGCTATTGTGAATAATGCTGCAGTGAACATAGGGGTGCATATATCTTTCCAAATTAGTGTTTTGGGGTTTTTTTGAAAAATACCCAGAAGTATATAGATTTGCTAGATTGTACGGTAGTTCTATTTCTAATTTTTTGAGGAAACTCCATACTGTTTTCCATAGTGGCTGCACCAATTTACATTCCTACCAACAGTGCGTGAAGGTTCCCTTTTCTCCACATCCTCTCCTTCACTTGTTGTCTTTCTGATGAAAGCCTTTCTGAAAAGTGTGAAGTGGTATTTCATTGCAGTGAACAATTTTTTGACATTTTATTTTTTGAGTAAAAATTCATGAATAGTATGCAATTTATTGTATGTAAACTATAAATCAATAAAGTTGATTTTCTAAAAAAAAATGATGCATACCACTGGTGGTGCCTTGGGTGGTTAACCCTTCTCACTGGTCTAACAGTGACCACACGACAGCAGACTTGAACTCCAGGGTAAGATCTATGATATAACTTTAAATTACTCCTATGGGGCACAAGAAATTACTTGAACAAATATAAATTTACCACATGCATGGGAAGGATCAATCAGTATGTCAAAGATGTCAATTTTCCTTAAATTAACATGGGTTTTTTCATCTGTATATGTATGTCTAGACATGCTGGTTCTAATTTTTTTTAACAATAAGACAATAAATAAACAATAATATTTAGAAGAATTCTAATGAAAATAATGAAGGGCCAACATTCCTTTCACATATTAAAACATAAAACTATAGTAATTTAAAAGGTGGTACTGAAATCAATGGAAAATAATAGAAGATTCAGAAATAGATCTAAATACAAACAAAAAATGTGGTAAGAAAGGTGATAGTTCTAATCAGTGGGGAAAAGATGAATTATTTAATAAATGGTACTGCAACATCTGGGTAACCATCTGAGAAATCAAGTGAACACCCATGTCTTACAACTTACATAAGGACAAATGACAAATGGATCAAAATGTATGTATAAAAAATGGAAGAGGGCTTCCCTGGTGGCGCAGTGGTTGAGAGTCTGCCTGCCAATGCAGGGGACACGGGTTCGAGCCCTGGTCTGGGAGGATCCCACATGCCGCGGAGCAGCTGGGCCCGTGAGCCACAACTACTGAGCCTGCGCGTCTGGAGCCTGTGCTCCGCAACAAGAGAGGCCGCGATGGTAAGAGGCCCGCGCACCGCGATGAAGAGTGGCCCCCACTTGCCGCAACTAGAGAAAGCCCTCGCACAGAAACGAAGACCCAACACAGCCATAAATAAAAAAATAAAAAAAAAAAAATGGAAGAAACCATCAAAGTACTAGAATAAATAAAGGTGAAAAATGTCAATATAAGAAGTGAGGAATCCTTTTCTAAGACAAAAGTCCAGAAGCCATGCAAAAAGGGGCAGGAGGGGAATATATACATACACATACATACATATATACATATATGATAAATCTGGCTACCCACACACTCAAAGTACCATGAGAAAAATCAAAATGCGAGTGCCAGAAATACTCAAACTACATCCCAAAGGGACCTACAAATCACTGGTAGACAAATAACTCAATAGAATAATGGATAGAAGATTTGAACAACCAGTTCACAGATAAATAAAAATGCATTCATGCATTCATCTTAGACATATAAAAATATGCTCAACTTCACTCTTATTAAGGAAAAACAAATTAGAAACCCACCAAGATATCATTTTTAATCTAGTAGACTGGCAAAAATCAAAAAGATTGATAACACATTAGGATGGTAAAGATTCAGATAAACAAGTTCTCTCACATAGTCCTTGTGGGACTGAAAATTAGTACAGCACTTATGGTGGATAATTTGGCAGTATCTATCAAAATCATGAGTATACATACCTTTTGCCTTGGGATTCTCCTCTTCTCAGAATTAATCCTTACAGATATTTTCACACATGGGAATTGCACTGTACCGGGTCATTCTGTGTAACACTGTAATATCAAAAGATTGGAAAACATCTAAATATCCATCAATAGGTGACTGGTTAAATAAGGTACCATACATACATACAGAGGAAAGTCATGTGATTGTTAAAAATAATAACAAAGCTCTTAATGAACTAATATGAAAACACCTCTGAGATAAATTAAATGAAAAAAGTATAAGACCACGGACATGGTCTTCTACCATGAGTGTGCCAGGGATAGAAAAGAATAGATGCTTGTTGAGATACACATACACATATGTATATAAAACCTCAAATGGTCACAAGGATCTGACAACAGATACCTCTGGAGAGAAGGACGGACTGGGGGATAGAAGAGAGTTTTCACTGTATATAACCGTTTATTGCTCTCGAATTCTGGACTATGTCATCGTATTACCTATTCATAAACATTTAAATATATAAAATTAAACAGAAATCAAAGAGAACACAGGAGGTCAGTGGACAGAACTGAACCTAACAAATCCAACCAGCAGCCCCTACACTAGGCCAAGGCCGCCTCAGGGGGTGATGACAGTTAGGTTTGGTGGCAAGTCAGAGAGGGTCCCCTGCCAGGCTCGAGTTGGCGGGGAGCTCTCCTAGTGAGTGATTGAATGTTCCTGATCTGCCACCAGACCCCCGGGCTGGAGAAGCCACCATCACTGTCTCTGCTGCCCACAGAACAGGCAACTGTGGGCCTGGTCATCCCTCCTACACAGCACCTGCCAGGTGCAGGAGTGACAGGCTCTCAGGTGGGGCTCCTGACACCTGAAGTGAGCCCCTCCCCTCCAGCGGCTCTGGGCTTCTGTAGAACAACCCCCTCTGAGGAGGACTGCATGCGAGGACCGCGCTCTTGGACCTTACCAGCCTCTGCGGACCCAACTCTCTACCTCCTTCCCTGCTGAGGCCGCCCCACGAGCAAGACCCTCTTCTGTGTGGTGAGAACTTTTAAGATCTAGTCTTTTAGGCCCCTTCCAACTGCATCCCTTGCAGTGGTCTCCAAGGGGCTGACGCTTGGCCCACACAATCAGGCAGCAGACTATACATCACCCAGTCTCAAGGGCTCTCTCTTTCAGGATAGATGCAGAGCTGCCTTAGTTTACCCCACACAGGACACACAGCGAAATCTGAGCGCTTTCCGGGATAGCCCTGGCCTAAAGCACCCGTCCAGGAGAGCTGCTGAAGAGCGTGGTCCCCAAGATCACAAGCTCTGCCGCCTCCATTAGAAAGCAGTGGAATCCATCTGTAGATGCCGCGGACAGATCCACGCCCTCAGATTTCACCTACCTCACTGGGCCCTAAATTCTTTTACTGTCGAATTTCGGATACACAGAATTAGATTAGTGATAATACTTAGTTCATATCGCACCGATACCATGACATCCACATGTTCTCCAGGGGAACCCCAGGAGGTGAGGGATGAGAGGTGGGTCCATGACCTGGAGAAGCTGACAACGGTGCCCTTGAGAGCTTCTTATCTTCCAGCCAATGGCAATGCACTGACATTTACCAGCATTGGGTTACATGGATTTACAGACTATATTATCTCCTTTTAAATTAAGTAAGCCTCCTAAAATATCGTAAAATTGGGCCTCAAAGGGGCCTTGGATCAAAGATAACACTAACAGAGCAAGCACAATTGAACAACAAAAAAGAGGCAAACCTGATATATCTCCTGCCAGTTTACAAGGTTGAAAACAGCAACCATCCAATAATCAGGTCTGACAAACAGTCAGCCAAAAAGCCTTGAATTTTCAAGAAAACTATTAGAGATATATTGCTTGCACACACTATTGTTAACTATCAACATCACCTCAAGTATACATTAAGCCTTAAAATATTAGCTATGACACTATAAGGCGAGACATTTCAATAGCTCTGTGTGTATGTGTGTGTGTGTGTGTGTGTGTGTTCGTTTAGAATAAAAAGACATCAGAGAAATTCCTTTTTTTGTAAGAAAAAGTTCAGAATAATCTTTTATGTCAATAGCAAACTATAAATTATTCAATCTTGATCGTGTTTGACTTAAGACTGCATGAGATATTGTATACAGATTGTTTCTCCAAGTTGCTGAACATTTCCTGACTTCATTTCTAAGAAGACTTCCTATTTAAAAAAAAAAAAAAACTTTAGAAATAGTGAATGACAATGCTAGGGTGTTCTGAGTATCTTGCATCTGATTCATCAATAAGAGACAAAAGAAAGGCTGTACTCAACTCTCAGAATTTGGTGAGGATATTATATGTCCAACAATCTACTTAGAACATCCATTTAGCACATAATTTATAATTAAGTGTATAGTTGTTTATCACTGTTCAATGCCAGGCCATGAGCAGAAAATGACAATGGTGAGAATTATATTGTTGTTTTGAAGAGAAGTCAGAAATTATTTTTAAATTCCCCCTTCAAAAAGTTGAAACAGAAATTCATTCTGTTGCATTTTTTAGGCTCCAAACCCAGAAAGCAAATTTATCTGATAGGTGAATTACATACTTAGGAACAGCTTAAATCTCAGGGTCATTAAATATCTTAACACCTTTCACATTTGGCCTCAAAAAAGTATTTTGTTGTTCACTGAGCTGATCAGCTCACAGTTTAATATGACCAAATATCACCTACTCCTCCTATTCAGCCCGCCAGGGCAGGAATGATTACTCTCTTCTTGCATGCTTGTGACACTTCATACATAAATGTAGTATGGCATTGCCCACAAAAAGCCATCATCATGACTCTTATTGCTCTGCAACTAACTAGATGAAATTCTTCTAAGTGTGAAGCCACTTTTCATTTCTTTCCTGCATCTCCCAGAGTGACTGACACATAGTAGACATCAGTAAGTGTCTATAAAATTAACGTATTTTACTGAACTATCTGTACCATTTCTGAGCTTCTTTAGATTTCGGTGGATATATATTCTGTATCTACCAAGTAACCTGCAAGACTGTGAGTTTCAAGAAGGGCTCAGAGTAAGAGCAGATTCTTTAGTGGGTACAGGCTGTCACTCAGGCCTATGACCCAACAGATTCAATGGTACTCAAAGTTTTTTGTAATAGGAAATCTCCGTAAGAGAATCACAGCATAGTCCCATAGAGTTTTGAAGCAAAGCTGTGCCTTTCTGAGCTGATAACTATTCTTCCTTTGAGAAGAAGACCCTGGCATGCCTCAAGGACTTCACAGAGTCTAAACACTTGACTGTGTGTTTGGTTCCCCACAGAGCCAAGTCTGAGATGGAGACTGGTGTACAGGAGGCATACTGTGGACTGCACTTGGGTGCAACAACTGTAAGAGGGTGAAAGAGTCAGGACTGGGCAAGGGGAGGAGTTGAACTGTGATGCAGTTGCAACAGAGGCCTCAGTTGATCACACAGGGAGTTCTGGAGTTGGGATGTTTCTATAAAGTTGTCTTGCCTTGAAGAGGAAAGGGAGCCAGGTATTGCCACATCACCCAGGTACTGGATGTGGTCTTTGCCCCAGGGAGGGGAGCATAACTTTGAGCAAGGCTGCTTCCATGGGCTCTGGGAAATTTCCAGAAGGGGATCAACTGTGATCACGTTCTCATAATAGTGTCATTACAGCAGGGTAATGAGTGTCTCAGTCCTGGATTGGGGCCTCTGGGCAGGGTGCCATAGGATCCACTATATCATGGACTCTGAGTGACTATGTTGCTTGAGCTTCCTGTCATGAATTGAGTGCTCTCTGATCCACTAAGCCATAAGGGTTGGTGTGTACAGAAACAATTTCTTTTCAAATGGAAGTGGTATCTATGAGATCAGGTTCAAGTAGATCTGTATGGCATAAGCAAGTTACATCTACCACCTTCTGCTGTAGTGCTGGTGCTCCTTCACCTCACACCTGTGCCCTTATGAGGACCTCCCTTTGCCTAGTTGATAGAGAAAGAAAGAACTTGAGCCTGGTTTACAGGTGCTCTAGCCAGAAGTGCATGCTGCCATATTACAGTCTAATTAGGCATGACGCTCAAGGATAGTGGTGAAGGAAATTTCAGCCAGTAGACAGAGCTTGGAGCAATTCTTATGACTGTTCACTACGGGAGAAGAATAACCTGAGAAATGGATCTACACTGAGTTTGGGACAGTGGCTAACACCCGGTTAGGGACTTGGAAAGAATAAGAATGTAAGATTGGTGACAAGAAAGTTTGTGTAAGAGGAATGAGGATGGACATCGGAAATAAGCATCGAGTGTGGGGATATTTGTGTCGCATGTGAAAGTTCACTAGAGGGCATCCATTGCAGAGGAGTCACTTAATACTAAGGTGGCCACATCCACCAAATGGAATTATGAATCTAGATTGGATCAGCTAACAGCAGAAACCAAGGCTAAACACCATGTCCCAGGAGGACCCATCCCATTAATAGTCAACTACCCATTACCAACTGTGCTATATTGGACTCATCAGTTTGTCCTAAATAGGATAAATTACTATTTGGGAGTATTGGTTTGTCTTCCCTGCCTTCCATGCTTTTGCAAGCATACCATCTGTGGAATTAGAGAAAATCTTATTTACCATTATTAAATCCCATACGAGAGAGATTGGTTCAAGATGGCGGAGTAGAAGGACGTGCACTCACTCCCTCTTGCAAGAACACCGGAATCACAACTAACTGCTGAACAATCATCGACAGGAAGACACTGGAACTTAACAAAAAAGATACCCCACATCCAAAGACAAAGGAGAAGCCACAATGAGATGGTAGGAGGGGCGCAATAACAATAAAATCAAATTCCATAACCACTGGGTGGGTGGCTCACAAACTGCAGAACACTTATACCACAGAAGTCCACCCACTGGAGTGGAGGTTCTGAGCCCCACGTCAGGCTTCCCAACCTGGGGGTCCGGCAACGGGAGGAGGAATTCCTAGAGAATCGACGTTGAAGGCTGGATTTGAAGGATTTGATTGCAGGACTTCGACAGGACTGGGGGAAACAGAGACCCCACTCTTGGAGGGCACACACAAAGTAGTGTGCACATCGGGACCCAGGGGAAGGAGCAGTGACCCCAGAGCAGACTGAACCAGACCTACCTGCTAGTGTTGGAGGGTTTCCTGCAGAGGCGGGGGGTGGCTCTGTCTCACCGTGAGGACAAGGACACTGGCGGCAGAAGTTCTGGGAAGTACTCCTTGGCATGAGCCCTCCCAGAGTCTGCCATTAGCCCCACCAAAGAGCCCGGTAGTCTCCAGTGTTGGGTCGCCTAAGGCCAAACAACCAACAGGGAGGGAACTCAGCCCCACCCATCAGCAGACAAGCAGATTAAAGTTTGACTGAGCTCTGCCCACAAGAGCAACACCCAGCTCTACCCACCACCAGTCCCTCCCATCAGGAAACTTGCACAAGCCTCTTAGATAACCTCAACCACCAGAGGACAGACAGCAGAAGCAAGAAGAATTACAATGCTGCAGCCTGTGGACAAAAACCACATTCACAGAAAGATAAACAAGATGAAAAGGCAGAGGGCTATGTACCAGATGAAGGAACAAAATAAAACCCCAGAAAAACAACTAAATGAAGTGGAGATAGGCAACCTTCCAGAAAAAGAATTCAGAATAATGATAGTGAAAATGATACAAGACCTCGGAAAAAGAACGGAGGCAAAGATCGAGAAGATGCAAGAAATGTTTAACAAAGACCTAGAAGAATTAAAGAGCAAACACCTAGAAGAATTAAAGAACAAACAACAGAGATGACCAATACAATAACTGAAATGAAAAATACACTAGAAGGAATCAACAGCAGAATAACTGAGGCAGAAGAACGGATAAGTGACCTGGAAGACAGAATGGTGGAATTCACTGCCACAGAACAGAATAAAGAAAAAAGAATGAAAAGAAATGAAGCCACCCTAAGAGATCTCTGGGACAACATTAAATGCAACAACATTTGCATTATAGGGGTCCCAGAAGGAGAAGAGAGAGAGAAAGGACCTGAGAAAATATTTGAAGAGATTATAGTTGAAAAATTCCCTAACATGAGAAAAGAAACAGCCACCCAAGTCCAGGAAGTGCAGAGAGTCCCAGGCAGGATAAACCCAAGGAGAAACACACTGAGGCACATAGTAATCAAATTGATAAAAATTAAAGACGAAGAAAATTATTGAAAGCCACAAGGGAAAAATGACAAATAACATACAAGGGAACTCCCATAAGGTTAACAGCTGATTTCTCAGCAGAAACTCTACAAGCCAGAAGGGAGTGGCATGACATATTTAAAGTGATGAAAGGGAAGAAAGTACAACCAAGATTACTCTAGCTGGCAAGGATCTCATTCAGATTCGATGGAGAAATCAAAAGCTGTACAGACAAGCAAAAGCTAAGAGAATTCAGCACCACCAAACCAGCTTTACAACAAATGCTAAAGGAACTTCTCTAAGTGAGAAACACAAGAGAAGTAAAGCACCTACAAAAGCAAACCCAAAACAATTAAGAAAATGGTAATAGGAACATACATATTGATAATTACCTTAAACGTGAATGGATTAAATGCCCCAACCAAAAGACACAGGCTTGCTGAATGGATACAAAAACAAGACCCATATATATGGTGTCTACAAGAGATCCACTTCAGACCTAGGGACACATACAGACTGAAAGTGAGGGGATGGAAAAAGATAGTCCATGCAAGTGGACATCAAAAGAAAGCTGGAGTAGCAATACTCATATATAAAATAGACTTTAAAATAAAGAATGTTACAAGAGACAAGGAAGGACACTACATAATGATCAAGGGATCAATCCAAGAAGAAGATATAACAATTATAAATATATATGCACCCAACATAGGAGCACCTCAATACATAAGGCAACTGCTAACAGCTATAAAAGAGGAAATCGACAGTAACACAATAATAGTGGGGGACTTTTAACACCTCACTTACACCAATGGACAGATTATCCAGACAGAAAATTAATAAGGAAACACAAGCTTTAAGTGACACAATGGACCAGATAGATTTAATTAATATTTATAGGACATTCCATCCAAAAACGCAGATTACACTTTCTTCTCAAGTGCACATGGGACATTCTCCAGGATAGGTAACATCTTGGGTCACAAACCAAGCCTCAGTAAATTTAAGAAAATTGAAATCATATCAAGCATCTTTTCTGACCACAATGCTATGAGATTAGAAATCAATTACAGGGAAAAAAATGTAAAACACACAAATACATGGAGGCTAAACAATACGTTACTAAATAACCAACAGATCACTGAAGAAATCAGAAAATACCTAGAGACAAATGACAACAAAAACAGGCCGATACAGAACCTATGGGATGCAGCAAAAGCAGTTCTAAGAGGGAAGTTTAGAGCAATACATTCCTACCTCAGGAAACAGGAAAAAGCTCAAAAAAACAATCTAACCTTACACCTAAAGGAACTAGAGAAAGAAGAACAAACAAAACCCAAAATTAGTAGAAGGAAAGAAATCATAAAGATCAGAGCAGAAACAAATGAAACAGAAACAGAGAAAACAATAGCAAAGATCAGTAAAACTAAAAGCTGGTTCTTTGAGAAGATAAACAAAATTGATAAAGCTTTAGCCAGACTCACCAGGAAAAAGAGGGAGAGGACTCAATAAGATTAGAAATAAAAAAGGAGAAGTTACAACAGACATCGCAGAAATACAAAGCATCCTAAAAGACTACTACAAGCAACTCTATGTCAATAAAATGGACAACCTGGAAGAAATGGACAAATTCTTAGAAAGGTATAACCTTCCAAGACTGAACCAGGAAGAAATAGAAAATATGAACAGACCAATCACAAGGAATGAAATTGAAACTGTGATTAAAAATCTTCCAACAAACAAAAGTCCAGGACCAGATGGCTTCACAGGTGAATTCTATCAAACATTTAGGGAAGAGCTAACACCCATCCTTTTCAAACTCTTCCAAAAAATTGCAGAGGAAGGAACACCCCCAAACTCATTCTATGAGGCCACCATCACCCTGATACCAAAACCAGACAAAGATACTACAAAAAGAGAAAATTACAGACCAATATCACTGGTGAATATAGATAAAAAGTCCTCAACAAAATACTAGCAAACAGAATCCAACAACACATTAAAAGGATCATACACCACGATCAAGTGGGATTTATCCCAGGGATGCAAGGATTCTTCAATATATGCAAATCAATCAATGTGATACACCATATTAACAAATTGAAGAATAAAAACCATATGATCATCTCAATAGATGCAGAAAAAGCTTTTGACAAAATTCAACACCCATTTCTGATAAAAACTCTCCAGAAAGTGGGCATAGAGGGAACCTACCTCAACATAATAAAGGCCATATATGACAAACCCACAGCAAACATCATTCTCAATGGTGAAAAACTGAAAGCATTTCCTCTAAGATCAGGAACGAGACAAGGATGTCCACTCTCACCACTATTATTCAACATAGTTCTGGAAGTCCTAGCCATGGCAATCAGAGAAGAAAAAGAAATAAAAGGAACACAAATTGGAAAAGAAGAAGTAAAACTGTCACTGTTTGCGGATGACATGATACTATACATAGAGAATCCTAAAACTGCCACCAGAAAACTGCTAGAGCTAATTAATGAATATGGTAAAGTTGCAGGATACAAAATTAATGCACAGAAATCTCTTGCATTCCTATACACTAAGGATGAAAAATCTGGAAGAGAAATTATGGAAACACTCCCATTTACCATTGCAACAAAAAGAATAAAATACCTAGGAATAAACCTACCTAGGGAGACAAAAGACCTGTATGCAGAAAACTATAAGACACTGATGAAAGAAATTAAAGATGATACAAACAGATGGAGAGATATACCATGTTCTTGGATTGGAAGAATCAATATTGTGAAAATGACTACACTACTCAAAGCAATCTACAGATTCAATGCAATCTCTATCAAATTACCAATGGCATTTTTTTACAAAACTAGAACAAAATATCTTAAAATTTGTATGGAGACACAAAAGACCCCAAATAGCCAAAGCAGTCTTGAGGGAAAAACACGGAGCTGGAGGAATCAGACTCCCTGACTTCAGACTATACTACAAAGCTACAGTAATCAACATAATATGGTACTGGCACAAAAACAGAAATATAGATCAATGGAACAGGATAGAAAGCCCAGAGATAAACCCACGCACCTATGGTCAACTAATCTATGACAAAGGAGGCAAGGACACAGAATGGAGAAAAGACAGTCTCTTCAATAAGTGGTGCTGGGAAAGCGGGACAGCTACATGTAAAAGAATGAAATCAGAACACTCCCTAACACCATACACAAAAATAAACTCAAAATGGATTAGAGACCTAAATGTAAGACTGGACACTATAAAAATCTTAGAAGAAAACATAGGAAGAACACTCTTTGACATAAATCACAGCAAGATCTTTTTTGATCCACCTCCTAGAGTAATGGAAATAAAAAAAAAAAAAACAAATGGGACCTAATGAAACTTAAAAGCTTTTGCAAAGCAAAGGAAACTACAAACAAGACGAAAAGACAACCCTCAGAATGGGAGAAAATATTTACAAACAAATCAACGGACAAAGGATTAATCTCCAAAATATATAAACAGCTCGTGCAGCTCAATATTTAAAAAACAAACAACCCAATCAAAAAATGGGCAGAAGACCTAAAGAGACATTTCTCCAAAGAAAACATACAGATGGCCAAGAAGCACATGAAAAGCTGCTCAACATTACTAATTATTAGAGAAATGTAAATCAAAACTACAATGAGGTGTCACCTCACACCAGTTAGAATGGGCATCATCAGAAAATCTACAGACAACAAATCCTGGAGAGGGTGTGGAGAACAGGGAACCCTCTTGCACTGTTTGTGGGAATGTAAATTGATACAGCCACTATGGAGAACAGTACGGAAGTTCCTTAAAAAACTAAAAATAGAATTACCATATGACCCAGCAATCTCACTACTGGGCACATCCAGAGAAAACCATAATTCAAAAAGACACATGCACCCCAATGTTCATTGCAGCACTATTTACAATAGCCAGGTGATGGAAGCAACCTAAATGCCCATTGACAGACGAATGGATAAAGAAGAGGTGGGACATATATACAATGGAATATTACTCAGCCATGAAAAGGAACGAAATTGGGTCATTTGTAGAGTCATGGATGGATCTAGAGACTGTCATAGGGAGTAAAGTAAGTCAGAAAGAGAAAAACAAATATTGTATATTAACGCATATGTGAGGAACCTATAAAAATGGTACAGATGAACCAGTTTGCAGGGCAGAAGTAGAGACACAGATGTAGAGAACAAACGTATGGACACCAAGGGGGGAAAGTTGGGGTGGGGGGTGGGATGAATTGGAAGAGTGGGATTGACATATATACACTAATATGTATAAAATGGATAACTAATAAGAACCTGCTGTATAAATAAATAAATTAAATTAAATTTTAAAAAATCCCATATGACATTTATTTTTTACCAAAATACTCACTTCATAGCAATAGAAATGCATCAATAGACACCTGCCTATGAAATTCACTGGTCTTATCACCATACCCCATCACCTAGAAGCAGGTGCCCTAATAAAACAGAGAATGACCTGCTAAAGACTTTTTGTGGTGTCTACTGGGAGATAACACCTGCAAGTCTGAAGGGTCTGGGAACTAAGGTGTAAAACTGGAAGTGGCTACTCTCACTGTTACACTTGATAAATCACTGGAAGAGCTCTTGTTTCCCATCCACAAACCTTGGGCTCTGCTACTTTTGTAATCTAGGTCCTCAGGAAAAGTATTATTTCTTCAGGAGATAAAATAATTAAATGTGAAGTTGAGTATGCCACCTGACCATTTAGGATTCCTCAGGTCATTGAATTGTCAGGCTGAGAAAGGAGAATTTACTCTCTGGGGTTATTGGTATCAATTATCAAGGGAAAATTAGGTTGCTGCTATACATCTGGTGCAGGAATGACCATATCTGGGACCTGGGAGAGTCAATGGGGTGCCATTTAGAATCTGGAAATAGTTAAAGAATAGTAATTGCATGTCCAATATTAAAGTTCAATTAAAGACTAAAGTAACCCAATAAAGTCATGGAAAAACAAGAATTCAGACCACTTGGGTATGAAGGTATTTTCATCAAGTAAATAACCCCAAAGAGCCCCAAATAGCCAAGGTGCTGACTGAGGGACCAGGGCCCTTCATGGATTTGCAATGGGAGGTTCTGGAGGGAGATTATAATGTGGGAGGGAGAAAATCCAGCCCTCCGCACATCAGGTGGCATCTTCAGAAGTAGCTGAATTTCCTCCATTGTTCTAGTTCCCACTGGAGAGGTCTGCCATGATCATAGCTTCTACCAGGTGACCATGGCCCTGGGCTCTTGTTACACTGCCTTTTCCCTCTCTCCTTATACCTAACACTTTAGTGCCTTCTTGCTGTTGCTAATCTTTGGGTCATCTTATTTCCCCTATTTTATTTCTCAGCTTTCCTATCACCTTTGTGACCAATTCCCTGCATTAAATTCCTTCTGTTCTAAGGTTTCATGTGGTTTCTATTTCTTTTTTTTTAAATTGAACTATAGTGGATTGTCTATTTCTTAATTAGACCCTGACAATTAACTGTTCTTGAAGAGGGAACTGGTTAAAGGATGATAATGACAATCACAATAGTTTATATACATTAAGAATTTACTAAGATCCAGGCCCTGTGCTAGAGATTTTATATGCATTAACTAATTTAATCCTCTCAATAACTCTAAAAGGTATCCCCATTGTTTTCAAGAGGCGGCACAACTTGCTTGAAGTTAACACACTCAGTGGCCCAAGTGAGACTTGAACACAAGTCTGTGTGACACTAAATTCATATTCATCATAGTCATTCATCACCATAATGTATATTGTACAAACATCAAAACAATATTTTCAAAAAATAAATATACAGAAAAATGTCCCTAATATAATATTAAGTTTTTAAAAGTAAGATAGAAAACTCCACGTATGGGATCCTAAGAGTTTTTAAAAAAATCTGATATGTATTTATCTTATAAATGGTACTGGATATGTCAAAACCAGCCATTTCTACATGGAATTACAGGCCATTTTTATTTTCCTTCATATGCACCTATCTACTTTTCTGAACTTTTCCCTTTTAAAAAATGGATGCGTATGATCCTGTATTAGTCAGGATTAGGTATGACACCGCCAAGACTTCATCAAAGACCCAGACCCATGCCCTCTTGTGGCTCCATCCACCTCGGTGTGCCACCTAGGGCCTTCCCATTCTCATACCAGCAGCAGGAAAGAGAAAGGGAGCGCCCTGCCCTTTGAAGGAGCCTTCCCAGAAATGGCATACACTTCTTGTTTCCATAGCATTGACCAGAAGTTAGTCACAAGTCACCCTGGGCTACAAGGGAGGCAGTAAATATAGCCATTCAGCTGAGTGACAATGTGGGTTCAGTTAGTTAAGAATGGATGTGCAGGGACTTCCCTGGCGGTCCAGTGGTTAAGACTTCGCCTTCCAATGCAGGGGTTGTGGGTTCGATCCCTGGTCGGGGAGCTAAGATCCCACATGCTTCACGGCCAAAACACCAAAACATAAAACAGAAGCAATATTGTAACAAATTCAATAAAGACTTTAAAAATGGTCCACATCAAAACAAAACCTTAAAAAAAAAAAGAATGGTTGTGCAGGCAATTGGCATTCTCTTGCACAGACCCTTATAATCAGTATAAAATAAAAAATAAATTCTGTTGCTTTAATTGCTCAACTCTACTGAACAGTTTCTAACTAACTGGGTTCCATTTATATCCAAACAGAGATGTTTAACCTTTCAGCCTTTACAGAGGGTGTAGTACATGGGGGAGTGAGTTTTTAAAATAAACTTTTAATTTTGGAAAAATTTTAGACTTACAGAAAATTGCAAATGTAGTACAGAGAGCTCTTCATTTACCCAGTTTCAGTTTCTCCAAATACTGTCATCTTAAATTACCATGGTGCATTCGTCAGAACTAAAAAGGCAACGTTGGTACATTATCATCATCTAAACTCCAGATTTTATCAGATTTCACCAGTTTGCCCTTTTTCTGTTCCAGGATCTAATGCAAGATCCCACATTACATTTAGCTATCATTTCTCCCTAGTCTCCTCTAGTCAATGAGTTTCTCAAGTCTTTCCTTTTTAAATTTTTGTTTCTAATGACCTCAACAGTTTTGAGAAGTACAAGTCAGGTATTTGTAGAATGTCCCTCAGTCTGGGTTTGTCAGATGTTTTCTCAAGGTTAGACTGGGATTACAGGTTTGGAGGAAGCACAGCACAGAGGTGAAGTGCCCTTCCCATTACATGCTATCAGGAGGACCTGGTACCCCTGATACCCCTGGTATCTACACAACATCACTGACGATGTTGACCTTCATCACTTGATAAAGGTGGTGTTTGCAAGATTTCTATACTATAAAGTTATTATTTTTTCCTTTCCTATATGCTACCCTTTGGAAGTGAGTAACAGCCCAGGCCATACATGAAGTAGGAGGTGGGGTTATCTACATATATTATTTGGGATTCCTCTGTAAAGAAGCGTTGTCTCTTCTCACTGGGGGAGTAAAATGCATTGCTTTTGCTTCAAGACATTAACAAGTGATAAGAATATCTTACAGGCATTGTGGTCAGTTCTGGGATACCCTGATATATCCCTAGTTTCAAAGAACATATGATCTTGTCAAGGACAAAAAAATATAATGAAAGACTCATAGTCCAAAGTGAGAGGTGCTCTAAGAGGTGTATGTACCATGGAGCCCGGATTGCTCAGGTGAGAGAGGGTTTATTCTCTGGGAGAGAGATGGTCAGAAAAAGCCTCCAGGATGAAAGGACATATGAGGTTAAATACATTTATCTGGTTAGGTAAATTGGAGATCCCATTAACCATTATCCAAAAAAGGGGACAAAAAGCTGGTCTGCAGGCCATGAAACTGCCAGTGTTTGGTTTGCTGAATTTGAGGTGGGAATGTCCAGTAGACATTTGGAAATTCTGACCTGGGTCCTGGGAAGAGGAAGGAGTTTCAGAGACAGATTTGGAAATTTCCCCTGGGATGGGCAGAGGCTCGGGGGGGGGGGGGCCACGAGAGGGGTTAAGTCTTTATAAGAGAGCATGAAGAGTGAAAAGGGGTGGCAAAAGGAGAAAAGGAAAGGACACAAGGGTCCCTCCTACTTATAAGGTTTCTCAACACACATACTCTACTAAGAGACTCGGACAGGCAGAGGCTTGCACCTTCATTATGCTGTGAAGCAAGATCACATTTACTGGCAGAAATGAAGTATGTGTGGATGGAAATCAGGCTGCACCCAATCTCAAAGCAAATACTCTACACAAGGATTTTTCAATGACTTAATGGTTGTGTGATGGATGATACTGAGCATGACTTCTATCTCCCTGGACCCTTGTGGCAAGATCTCCATGCAAGATTAAAACCAAGGAAAGATGTCTCTTTCTTGACTTTAAAATGTTCAGGTACGTGTTTGTGCTGATTATGTTGTATCTGCTCAACATAGACAATACATGAAATTAAGAAGCAAGTAGTAAAATTACTCATAATCCCTCCCCACAAAATGATCAACTACAACTAGAAGTTTTATATATGAACACACACACATATACATACAACAAATACATATCATAATATAATACATTTATACTGTGGAAAAAAATTTTAAATGATAGATAATTGTATGTAAAAACTAATGTATATAACCTCTGGAGATTTTTTTAATACCTGTCTTTGCATATCTTATTTTTTAACCAAAAAATGGAATCATAGTGTGTACATTGTTTTATAACTCTCCTTTAAAAATATTATCATTAATCATTATTATTACCATCATGAACATTAATATTTATTGCAACATGTACTTTTAGGGAGGTATCATTATCCTCATTTTACAGATAAAGAAATCATGGATGACAGACATTAAGTAAATTGTGATCCAGAGCCATTTTAACCCAGTCTTGCAGAGTCCAAACCCATGGAGTTTATGTCAATACATGCTCATTTAGAATATTAGTTTAAAATTAATTGTTCAATTTATTAAAATTACAAATACACTGTATAGCACAGGGAACTCTATTCAATACTCTGCAATGACCTATATGGGAATAGAATCTAAAAAAAGAGTGGATATATGCATATATATAACTGATTCACTTTGCTGTAGAGCAGAAACTAACACATTGTAAATCAACTATACTCCAATAAAAATTAATTTAATAAATAAATAAATAAAATTACAAATACAATTTTTCAATTTACAATATTAGTCACTTTCCTGTTTTCCTTATAAGTGTAGAAAATTTTAATAATCATTAATAAGGAGCTTGTATTAATTTTGGTCCTATTTACAAATTTAATTAAATGCTTTAGTTATTTCAAATTGAATTTTGAATCTAATATAGTCAATTTCCTTTTTAAGTATTTCAGTATCTGATTTACAGGGAGACCACTCTGAAGTATTTAAGAATATTTGTAAATCCAATAAGTTAAATATAAATATGAATCTAAAATGCCTTTAATTGTTCCCATACTGTTTACAAAATAAGTGAGATTTAAACATTAAGCAACAAATTTAAACAAATTATTTAATTACACATTATAAGTTAGAATTGCAATCCTAGCATGCCAAATTCTATGAAACATTACAAACACCTGAAGTACCAAACAGAAACAAATTCATTAAAATATAAATATTACTACTGCTTGTTTGATTTACTTCTTCATCTTTATAATGAATTCTAAATAACCTTGAATCAAAACACACCTATCCGGTTCTAGGTTATGGAATGGAGGAGTAGCCTGTATTAGATTAACTCTCTTGCCAATAACAATTGTAAATCCTGGACAGAATATAAAAAACAACTGTGTGAAGGCACTGGAGAGCAACCCAAAGTAGAGAGAAACGGGAAGGATATTATCCTTGAAGAAGAGAAGCTCACTGGGTGAGACCGACATTTAATCAGCTTTGCCCCTTGGGGCATTTCATAGTTTACTGAAGTGCCTAGGCAAATAGAGCTCAAGCAGGGAGTAGCAGTTTTACTAGTATGAGACAGAATTCAGAGTTTTGGAAATGATCCAGAAGCACTGGCAATCAGGGAGCAGGAAGGGGCAGGGGAGAGAACGACCCAGAAAGGAATCAGTCACAAAAGAAGGAGATCCAAAATTTTAATATAAATATCCCTTTAATCCTTGACTGATTCCTAAATTGTGTATGCACAGGACAAGACTTCAAGAAACTCAGCAAAAAAGAGGCTAAGGAACTGAGCTGAGATTTTAGCAGCTGCCTAGGACTCAGGAGTTTAAGTTTGGCATTTAAGTCCAACCAAAATAGAGGAGCTTGGCAAACAGCTAGAGCTTTCCACTGACATTCCTGAAGAGCTACACCTTAGGAGCAAAGACCACATCTAAGGACCAAGGGAAAATCTGAATATGCCTTCTCTAATGAAGGCTAAAACTAAGCCCCCAAGGATCAAGATAATCTGCAAGTAATTTAACTGTTGCCACAACAAAATGCAATATTCTTTAGAGGAAGATAACTTAACCCAGATTTTCTATAACATATTGTATACAATGACCCATAAGTGACTCATATGTTTGATTTGGAATTAGCTGAAACAAGTATAATAAATATGATAGAGAAACTATAGGAAAATGTAGCCACAGTGGATGAACAAACAGGGAATCTCAATGGAGAAAAGAGAAAAGTTTTTTAAAGAACCAGATAGAAATTCCAGAATTCTAGAAATTCTAGATGCATAACCTAAATCTAATCATGAGAAATTATCAGACAAATTCAAATTGACTGATATTCTACAAAATACTTGCCCTGTAATATTTTAAAATATCAAAGCCATGGAAGTCAAGGAAACACAAAAAACCTGTTTTATAATGTTCAGCATACAGATTCTGTATATTAGATTAATACTCATCATAGTCATTCATCACCATAATGCATATTATAAGCCATCAAAACTATTTTGAAGAATATATAGAGAAAAGTGTTTACGATATAATACTAGCTTCTTAAAAGTAAGATTAAAAACTCAATGTATAGGATCCTAAGAGCTTTATTTTTAAATCTAATAGCTATCTGTCTATCTAGCTATCTCACAAATATATGAGATATGATGATAAAGAACACCCTTCTTTACACAAGATTGCCAGCTAACAAATGTAAAAGTAATGATAACAATTATCATTTTACTACAACTGAAAACAATTAATTCAGGCAAGCTTGTCAATGGATGCCAAAGCATTTGAATGAAAGGTTGGTTGGGAACCAGCTATTCACATAGTTCATGAGTCTCACACCACAGGTGTGATATTAACAAGAGGGAAAAATTTACATTGGAGGAATCAGATTGTCAACACCTTAACACAATGATCAATCTTATCATCCTTCATGGTAAGACAGCAAGACATATATGCCGCCTGGTGTGATGTAATATGAACAACACAGTAGTACCTGAACGTTCTTTCCAAAAATATGTAACCTGAGTTTAACTGATTATTTATATCTAATTTTCATTTAATGAGAAATCTGGGGATGGAGGAACAGGTTAAATTGACACCATGAGGAGTCAACCAAACAAATCCAGAAGGTAGAAGATACTGCTGGACAAATGCCCAAGTCCCTTGAAAAAACATCCCATGATGAAAAAAATGCAGTTTCCTGACTGTTCTCGATTTTAGAAGACTTTAAGACATGTAACCATGTTACATTGGCCCTTGATTGATTTTGGTTTGAATAAATTAAATTTTAAATATAGTTTTGGGATAATTGGAAAATTTTAAATATAGGCTGAGTATTAGATGATATTAAGGAATTGTTGTTAATTTGGTTAGAGGTGACAAGGGGTTGTGATTAAGTAGGAAATGTCCTTACTCTTTGGAAATGCTTTAGTGATGTTTTATTGTTCTCAATTATTTGATCCTTCTTTTCTGGATAAGAATTATATATCCTCCCCTCCCTTCATCTCTTGCCCTGTGATTTACAGGCCTTCCTCTAGGAGGAGTATATTTTCCCTCTCCATTGACATCATGCTGGCCTTTGGTCAGTGAAACATAAGCAGAAGTGACACTTTGCCAGTCTGACAGAAGCTTGAAGTGGCACTGCAAATTTCTGTCTGCTCCCTTCTTCTTTTCCTTCTTCCATGGGAATGGCATGACCTAGCTAGGGGCTGCTCCTTCATCCTGGATCCCAGGATGAAGAGAGAGGTGAAATAGACTCAGCCTATCCATACGCTGGAGTATAGCCACTGGTGATTAACAACTTACATGTAATGCGAAGGAAAATAAACCTTTGTCGTATGTTGCTGAGGTTTGGGGTTGCTTTTTACAGCAGCATCTTTTAGTGGAAGCTGAGCTTCCACTCTGATACAGAAGCATATTGGGGTATTCAGGGATGACATATTTTTAATTGTTTAGCAAACATTCAAAGAAATATGAAATATAAAAAGAACCAAATGAAAATTTCAGAATTTAAAAAGCAACAACTGAAATTAAAAAAAAAAACAAAAAAAACAACTCACTGGATGGGCTCAGTAGAAAAGTAGAGATGACAGAGGAGTGAACCTGAAGCTAGAAGGATAGAAATGATCCAATCTGAGCAACAAAGAGAAAACAGACGAAAAAAATAAACAGAAATTCAGGAATCTGCTGTACAATATCATGCCTATAAT
Organism: Balaenoptera ricei; assembly: GCF_028023285.1. NCBI lineage: Eukaryota > Metazoa > Chordata > Mammalia > Artiodactyla > Balaenopteridae > Balaenoptera > Balaenoptera ricei. The sequence continues at coordinate 67,797,665 of NC_082640.1, forward strand.
TAACAATATGCTATTACACACTTAAAATTTTGTTAAGCGAGTAGATTTCATGTTAAATGTTCTTATCACAATAAAAACAAACAAAAAATCATTACCATCAACAACGACAAAGCTAAGGTAAGAAGGTGGTACAAAGAAGCATGGACTATTAAAAATAAATGAATCTAAGGACTTCCCCGGTGGTCCAGCAGTTAAGACTCTGCACTCCAAATGCAGGGGGCCCGGGTTCGATCCCTGGTCAGGGAACTAGATCCCACATACCACAACTGAAAGATCTTGCATGGCGCAACTAAAGATCCCGCATGCCACAACCGCAGCCAAATAAATAAAAATAAATAAATGAAATAACTTTAAAATAAATAAATAAATCTAGTACTCTGAAAAAAGCTCACTGAGTATAAAATAAATAAGCCATGGGGATGTATTATACAGCATAAGGAACACGGTCAATAATATTGTAAATAACTTTGTATGAGGACAGATGACTGCTAGAGTTCTGCTGGTGATCACTTCATAATGTATGCAAATGTCAAATTGCTATGTAGTACCCCTGAAACTAACATAAAATTGTACACCAACTATATTTCTTTTTATTTTATTTTTTTAAACATCTTTATTAGAGTATAATTACTTCACAAAGGTGTGTCAGTTTCTGCTTTATAACAAAGTGAATCAGTTATACATATACATACGTCCCCATATCTCTTCCCTCTTGCATCTCCCTCCCTCAACCCTCCCCATCCCACCCCTCTAGGTGGTCACAAAGCACCGAGCTGATCTCCCTGTGTTGTGTGGCTGCTTCCCACTAGCTAACTATTTTACATTTGGTAGTGTATATATGTCCATGCCACTCTCTCACTTTGTCCCAGCTTATCCTTCCCCCTTCCCGTATCCTGAAGTCCATTCTCTAGTAGGTCTGCATCTTTATTCCCTTCTTGCCCCTAGGTTCTTCTGACCATTTTCTTTTTTTTTTCTTTTCTTTTTTTTTTTAGATTCCATATATATGTGTTAGCATATGGTATTTGTTTTTCTCTTTCTGACTTACTTCACTCTGTATGACGGTCTCTAGGTCCATCCACCTCACTACAAATAACTCAGTTTCATTCCTTTTTATGGCTAAGTAATATTCCATTGTATGTATGTGCCACATCTTCTTTATCCATTCATCTGTCGATGGACACGTAGGTTGCTTCCATGTCCTGGCTATTGTAAATAGAGCTGCAATGAACATTTTGGTACATGACTCTCTTTGAATTATGGTTTTCTCAGGGTATATGCCCAGTAGTGGGATTGCTGGGTCGTATGGTAGTTCTATTTTTAGTTTTTTAAGGAACCTCCATACTGTTCTCCATAGTGGCTGTATCCATTTACATTCCCACCAACAGTGCAAGAGGGTTCCCTTTTCTCCAAACCCTCTCCAGCATTTATTGTTTCTAGATTTTTTGATGATGGCCATTCTGACCGGTATGAGATGATATCTCATTGTAGTTTTGATTTGCATTTCTCTAATGATTAATGATGTTGAGCATTCTTCCATGTGTTTGTTGGCAATCTGTATATCTTCTTTGGAGAAATGTCTGTTTAGGTCTTCTGCCCATTTTTGGATTGGGTTGTTTTTTTTTTGATATTGAGCTGCATGAGTTGCTTGTATGTTTTGGACATTAGTCCTTTGTCAGTTGCTTCATTGGCAAATATTTTCTCCCATTCTGAGTGTTGTCTTTTGGTCTTGTTTATGGTTTCCTTTGCTATGCAAAAGCTTTTAAGTTTCATTAGGTCCCATTTGTTTATCTTTGTTTTTATTTCCATTTCTCTAGGAGGTGGGTCAAAAAGGATCTTGCTGTGATTTATGTCATAAAATGTTCTGCCTATGTTTTCCTCTAAGAGTTTGATGGTGTCTGGCCTTACATTTAGGTCTTTAATCCATTTTGAGTTTATTTTTGTATATGGTGTTAGGGAGTGTTCTAATTTCATTCTTTTACATGTAGCTGTCCAGTTTTCCCAGCACCACTTATTGAAGAGGCTGTCTTTTCTCCATTGTATATTCTTGCCTCCTTTATCAAAGATAAGGTGACCATATGTGCGTGGGATTATCTCTGGGCTTTCTATCCTGTTCCATGGATCTATATTTCTGTTTTTGTGCCAGTACCATATTATGTTGATTACTGTAGCTTTGTAGTATAGTCTGAAGTCAGGGAGCCAGATTCCTCCAGCTCCGTTTTTCTTTCTCAAGATTGCTTTGTCTATTCGGGGTCTTCTGTGTTTCCATACAAATTGTGAAATTTTTTGTTCTAGTTCTGTGAAAAATCCCAGTGGTAGTTTCATAGGGATTGCATTGAATCTGTAGATTGCTTTGGGTGCTACAGTCATTTTCACAATGTTGATTCTTCCAATCCAAGTACATGGTATATCTCTCCATCTGTTTGTATCTTCTTTAATTTCTTTCATTAGTGTCTTATATTTTTCTGCCTACAGGTCTTTTGTCTCCTTAGGTAGGTTTATTCCTAGGTATTTTATTCTTTTTGTTGCAGTGGTAAATGGGAGTGTTTTCTTAGTTTCACTTTCAGATTTTTCATCATTAATGTAAAGAAATGCAAGAGATTTCTGTGCATTAACTTTGTATCCTGCTACTTTACCAAATTCATTGATTAGCTCTAGTAGTTTTCTGGTAGCATCTTTAGGATTCTCTAGGTATAGTATCATGTCATCTGCAAACAGTGACAGCTTTACTTCTTCTTTTCCGATTTGGATTCCTTTTATTTCTTTTTCTTCTCTGATTGCTGTGGCTAAAACTTCCAAAACTATGTTGAATAATAGTGGTGAGAGTGGGCAACCTTGTCTTGTCCCTGATCTTAGTGGAAATGGTTTCAGTTTTTCACCATTGAGGACGATATTGGCTGTGGGTTTGTCATATATGGCCTTTATTATGTTGAGGAAAGTTCCCTCTATGCCTACTTTCTGGAGGGTTTTTATCATAAATGGGTGTTGAATTTTGTCAAAAGCTTTCTCTGCATCTATTGAGATGTTCATGTGGTTTTTCTCCTTCAATTTGTTAATATGGTGTATCACGTTGATTGATTTGCGTATATTGAAGAATCCTTGCATTCCTGGGATAAACCCCACTTGATCATAATGTATGATCCTTTTAATGTGCTGTTGGATTCTGTTTGCTAGTATTTTGTTGAGGATTTTTGCATCTATGTTCATCAGTGATATTGGCCTGTAGTTTTCTTTCTTTGTGACATCTTTGTCTGGTTTTGGTATCAGAGTGATGGTGGCCTCGTAGAATGAGTTTCAGAGTGTTCCTCCCTCTGCTATATTTTAGAAGAGTTTGAGAAGGATAGCTGTTAGCTCTTCTCTAAATGTTTCGCAGGCTGCAGGTTCGTAGTTTCCGTTGTTTTTGGTGTCTGTTCCCAGTGGCTAAGTTTGGTTCAGCGGGTTGTGTAGGCTTCCTGGTGGAGGGGACTAGTGCCTATGTTCTGGTGGCTGAGGCTAGATCTTGTCTTTCTGGTGCGCAGGGCCACGTCTGGTAGTGTGTTTTGGGGTGTCTGTGGCCTTATTATGATTATGGGTGGGGTTGTTTTCCTGCCTTGCTAGTTGTTTGGCATAGGGTGTCCTGCACTGTAGCTTGCTGGTCGTTGAGTGGAGCTGGGTCTTGGCGTTGAGATGGAGATCTCTGGGAGAGCTTTTGCCATTTGATATTACGTGGAACTGGGAGGTCTCTGGTGGACCACTGTCCTGAACTTTGTTCTCCCACCTCAGAGGCACAGCCCTGACGCCTGGCTGGAGCACCAAGAGCCTTTCATCCACACAGCTCAGAATAAAAGGGAGAAAAAATAGAAAGAAAGAATAAAATAAAATAAAATAAAGTAAAATAAAATAAAATAAAGTTATTAAAATAAAAAATAATTAAGAAAAAAAATTTTTTTAAGTAATTAAAAAAAAAAAAAAACCAGACAGAACCCTAGGACAAATGGTAAAAGCAAAGCTATACAGACAAAATCACACACGGAAGCATACACATACACACTCACAAAAAGAGAAAAAGGGGGAAATATATATATTATATATATTATATATATTATATATATAATATATATAAATATATAATATATATATTATATATATAATATATATATATATATATATAATATATAATAATATATATCATTGCTCCCAAAGTCCACCTCCTCAATTTGGGATGATTCGTTGTCTATTCAGGTATTCCACAGGTGCAGGTACATCAAGTTGTTTGTGGAGATTTAATCCGCTGCTCTTGAGGCTGCTGGGAGAAATTTCCCTTTCTCTTCTTTGTTCGCACAGGGGTTCAGCTTTGGATTTGGACCCACCTCTGGGTGTAGGTCACCTGAGGGGGTCTGTTCTTCGCTCAGACAGGACGGGGTTAAAGGAGCAGCTGATTCGGGGGCTCTGGCTCACTCAGGCCGGGGGTGGGGAGGGGTACGGATGCGGGGCGAGTCTGCGGCGTCAGAGGCCAGCGTGACGTTGCAGCAGCCTGAGGCGCCGTGCGTTCTCCTGAGGAAGTTGTCCCTGGATCACGGGACCCTGGCAGTGGCAGGCTGCACAGGCTCCCAGGAGGGGAGGTGTGGATGGTGACCTGTGCTTGCACACAGGCTTCTTGGTGGCGGCAGCAGCAGCCTTAGCGTCTCATGCTCGTCTCTGGGGTCCGCGCTGATAGCCGCGGCTCGCGCCGACTCTGGAGCTCCTTTAAGCGGTGCTCTTAATCCCCTCTCCTCGCGCACCAGGAAACAAAGAGGCAAGAAAAAGTCTCTTGCCTCTTTGGCAGCTCCAGACCTTTTCCCGGACTCCCTCCCGGCTAGCTGTGGCGCACAAGCCCCCTTTAGGCTGTGTTCACGCCGCCAACCCCAGTCCTCTCCCTGGGATCCGACCTCGAAGCCCGAGCCTCAGTTCCCAGCCCCCACCCGCCCCGGTGGGTGAGCAGACAAGCCTCTCGGGCTGGTGAGTGCTGGTCGGCACCGCTCCTCTGTGGGGGAACCTCTCCACTTTGCCCTCCGCACCCCTGTTGCTGCGCTCTCCTCCGTGGCTCCGAAGCTCCCCCCTCCACCCCCCGCAGTCTCCGCCCGCGAAGGGCCTTCCTAGTGTGTGGAAACCTTTCCTCCTTCCCGGCTCCCTCCCACTGGTACAGGCCTGTCCCTATTCTTTGTCTGTTTTTTCTTTTCCCCTACCCAGGTACCTGGGGAGTTTCTCACCTTTTGGGAGGTCTGAGGTCTTCTGCCAGCGTTCAGTAGGTGTTCTATAGGAGTTGTTACACATGTAGGTGTATTTCTGATATATTTGTGGGGAGGAAGGCGATCTCCGTGTCTTACTCGTCCGCCATCTTGAAGCTCCTCCAAGTTGTACTCACTCTCTGCCCGGGGAGAAATTCCAACGGCAGGTATTGGTGACACATCCTCTTCTTTAGCAGGTGGCAGACTGGCAACTCCTGGCACAAGGTGGCCATCCTTGGTTTCACATCAACATGATCTCAGGCACAAACCTTCTTGTTTTTCCATTTTGTCTTTAAGTTACTTGTTGACACAACTGGCCCATGGTCCCAAGAACTGTCGCGGCTTCGGCTGGTGGGGCTCCTCCAGAGCTAGCAGCCTCAGTGAGGCCGCCCTCCCCTCGGGCTCCAGGGCAGTTCAGTAGCAAGATCTTTTTTGATCCACCTCCGGAAAATTTTCCCCAGGACCAGCCTTCAGAGGCCTCTCCTCACTGAATCACAGTTAAAATGAATCTCTTTCATATTCTTCTGCAAGGCCGACGCCGTGTATGAGGTGCTGGAAAATGAAGCAGGAAAGACTTCTGCAACTCTTCCACAGTCTTTGCTTCAAAACACTGAACTTATACCTTCCTGCGACCGGAAGACTTCCCCAGCATTTCCCCAGGTCCTGGCTTTGTTAGAAGTGCTAACGAACGAGGTTCAGTGGCCGGATGCACAGCAAGCCAAATGCCAAGACTCCAAGGTTCTCAGCCCAGCGCAGAGCTCTGACTGCCTGAAGCGCAGGGCTCAGGGCACTTGTGGGATCCCAACTATATTTCAATTTTCTAAAAAATCAGTGTAGAGAGGTCAAATGGAATTCTAAAGTATGTTCAAGGAAAGTCTGAGAAACAACACTTCAGCAGGGTTTCAGGCTACAAAATCAACACACAAAAATCAAACATACTTCAATATACTAACAACAAAGATGTGAAAAAAAAATTAAAAACACAAGACCACTTATAACCACTCAAAAGCAAATGAAATACCTAGACATGAATCTAACAAAATATGTACACGATTTGTGGCTGAAAATTATAGAAGACTTTCTCATGTTTCCATGACTTTCCTGGCTTTAACACTTTTAAAGATCACAAGGCAGGTATTCTGCTGAATGTGGGTCAATTGGGGTTTGTATGATGCTCCTTCATGATTAGATGCAGTTTATGCATCTTTAGGATATGAGAGCGATCTGGTTGTGTGACATCTGTCACCCTATTGAGTGCCAGGGTTGATCTGATCTGGCTGGCTAGGTGGGTGTCCCCTTCCTTGATCATTGCTCCACATGCTTCCTCCCAAAGCTGCACACTGACTGTGTCAAAGAGGAAGAACTTCCCTGAAAGAGGAGGACTGATCTTCCACCAAGGGTATAGCTGTGTTCCCCTGCTAGAACCTCCAAACGAATTCTCAGGTTATGCATCTTTGGCGGGAATATCACAAAAGTGATGCTGCATTCTTCTCGTTGCATCCCCTCAGGGATCACAGGGCTTCAGTTCGTCCCATTACTGATGATGTTCACTTTGATTGTTTGATTAAGGTGTTGTCTCTCAGGCTTTTCCACTTTTCGGTGCACAGTTCTATAAGCTTGGACAAATACATAGGGTCATGTAACCATTACCATAGACGAGATGCAAACAGTTTCATCACGTCATAAAATATTACTCCAGAAACATTGTAGTGAAGCCCTCCCTCCACCCCTAATACCTGGCAACCACTGATCTGTTCTCCATCTCTGTAGTTTTGCCTTTTTCATAATGTTATATAAATGGAATCATACAGTATGTAGTTAAAGTTACTCTATTGTCCTTTGTAATTAATAAATATTTATGGGGAAGTAATTTTAAACTATGTAATATCCTGCTCCTCATCAAACTTTCCGCCAATTTGTTTACCTATTTATATCAGTATGAACTTCCTGATTAATTAAATGGTTATAATCCATTACTATTATTATGTTTTTGATTCTCAAATTGTCCCTGACTTGACTAATGGGAATCCCTTCAAATTACTATCAGTGTCTTTTTGACATAGTCCCATCATTTTTGAGTACCTCCTGGCTTTCCATCAGAACATAACCCAGGCTTACTTGTGCTTATTCATTTTGGGATGTTCCTTCTCCCAGGTCCTTTCAGTAGACAGAGCAAGAGAATACATATGTGTACACACACACACACACACACACACACACACACACACAGTTATTTCTATCTCTGTCTATCTCTGTTGAAAACTACAAGCTCACACCAATACCTTGAATTCCAATCCAACATCACAGGGTTTATTCAAGTCATGTTTGTAATGCCTTTCTCTGACAGTGAGAAACATGGCTCCATTCATCCTTAGTATGCTTAGTTATATAACCAGTTTTGCATCACCGCCACCAACCCCTCTCTCCTGCAAAATTCCCACTCAGGTTTTGACTTCTTACATAGGACAAGCCCACTGCATGAACACCGTCCTCTCCCTGCTTGGGCTCCAACACCCTATGCCAGGCTGGCCTTCTACATGGATGCCCACCTTCCCACTGCTCAGGCTCTGAAACCCAACTCTGGGCCTCCCCAACAACCCCATGTGATTTCCTTCCCCACCCTGCTCAGGACCTTACACTCAAGACGGCCCCTTCCCCTCTCCATTGGGATATCCTCCTTACCTTTCTTGGACTCTGAGTCCCCAGGTTGGGCCACCCCCACTTGTGAATGCATTTCCTATGCCAGCCTCCCCCTCCCCTGCCCCACGGACAGCCTTGTCACCCTGTGCTGGCAGCTCTGCTATGAAATACCCTCCCCATGTTGTCTGGCTCCTACAATAGGCCTTAGGCCAACTTACCGCATGGATGCCCTCCTCACGCTGGCAGACAGACCGATTAAGGTAGATCACCTTGGTCAAGTTAAAGCTGGTCTATGTCCAGTTTGCATTTACCTCTAGAGCAGTACCTGTTCATGGGTCTCAGTTGGTGAACTTTAAACTCCTACATGTGTCTCCTCATAAATGTGAGACTGCCAAAATCTCTGCTTAGCTCTTTAGCCCCTTCGTAACTTTATGTTCATTTTCTTGGAATTTCATGAGCTCAATTTAAGTGTCAACAAATGTTGAGATGGGATTATAAATAGAATTTCAGGCTCACTTCTTTGTATTTCTCTCTCTTCTGGGATCTTTTCCCCTCAAATCCCACCTACCTAGGTGGCCCTGAACTCCAATTTTTGTCTCCCTTAGCCCAGTAAACTTACTGCAGGTTCTATGCTTCTGCTTTATATTCAGTCTCTATGGCCAGAACCATGAATTGGCAACCACTCTGAGGGGAAAAAGTCACTAAGAATGTAGAACACAATCGATGCACTTCTCTCTGCTTTAGGACAATAGTCCTTCAAGTCCTAGCTATCTTGCTTGCTCTCGGATGCAAGAGAGCATCCCTTTTTTTCCTTCAAAAGAAAAAACACACAAAAAACAGCTTTTTACAATCAGACAAGAAAAAGGAATAAAAGGTATTCAAATTGGAAGGAAAGAGGTAAACTGTCACTATTTGCAGATGACATGATACTTGATATACAGAATCCTAAACACTCCACACAAAAATTATTAGAACTAATAAATGAATTCCTCAAAGTAGCAGGATATAAGATTAATATACAGAAATCTGTTGCATTTCTTTATACTAACAATGAAATATCAGAAAGAGAAAGTTTTTAAAAATCCCATTTAAAATCACATTAAAAAAATACCTAGGAATTTAACCAAGGAGGTGAAAGACCCTTACACTGAAAACTATAAAACATTATTAAAGGAAACTGAAGGTGATTCAAAGAAATGGAAAGGTATCCCATGCTCTTGGATTAGAAGAATTAATATTGTTAAAAATGGCCATACTACCCAAGGCAATCTACAGATTTAATGTGATCCCCATCAAAATACCCATGACATTTTTCACAGTACCAGAACAAAAAATACTAACATTTATATGGAAGCACAAAAGACCCAGAATTGCCAAAGCAATCCTGAGGAAAAAAACAAACTGGGGGCGTAACCCTTTCAGACTTCTGACAATACTACAAAGCTGCAGTTATCAAAACAGCATGGTACTGGCACAAAAACAGACATATAGATCAATGGAACAGACTAGAGAGCCCAGAAATAAACCCACACACTATGGTCAATTAATCTACAACAAAGAAGGCAAGAATATACAATGGAGAAAAGACAGTCTCTTTAACAAGTGGTGTTGGGAAAGCTGGACAGCTACATGTAAATCAATGAAATTAGAACACTCCCTCACACCATATACAAAAATGAACTCAAAACGGTTGAAAGACCTAAATATAAGACATGACACCATAAAACTCCTAGAAGAGAACATAGGCAAAACATTCTTGGACATTAATTGTAGCAATATTTTCTTAGATCAGCCTCCTGAGGCAAAATAAATAAAAAGCAAAAATAAACAAATGGGACCTAATCAAACTTTAAAGCTTTTGCCCAGCAAATGAAACCATCAACAAAATGAAAAGACAACCTACAGAGTGGGAGAAAATACTTAAACACGATGTAACCAACAAGGAGTTAATATCCAAAATATACAAACAGTTCATGCAACTCAATATCAAAAAAACAAACAACCCAATAAAAAAATGGGTAGAAGAGCTAAACAGACATTTCTCCAAAGAAGACATACAGATGGCCAACAGTCACAAGAAAAAACACTCAATATTGTTAATTATTAGAGAAATGCAAATCAAAACCACAATGAGGTATATCACCCCGCACCAGTCAGAATGGCCATCATCAAAAATCTACAAATCATAAATGCTGGAGAGGGTGTGGGGAAAAGGCAACCCTCCTACATCGTTGGTGGGAATGTAATTTGGTGCAGCCACTATGGAAAACAATATGGAGGTTCTTTAAAAACTAAAAATAGGGTTACCATCTGATCCAGCAATCCCACTCCTGAGCATATATACAGAAAAGATGAAAACTCTACTTCAAAAAGATAGGTACACCCCAATGTTCATAGTAGCACTATTTACAATAGCCAAGACATGGAAACAACCCAAGTTCCAATCAACAGACAATTGGCTTAAGATGTGGTATATATATACAATGGACTATTACTCAGCCATAAAAAAGAATGAAATATTCCCACTGGCAGCAACAAGGATGGACCTAGAGAATATCATACTAAGTGAAGTAAGTCAGACAGAGAAAGACAAATACTATATGATATCACTTATATGTGGAATCTAAAACAATAATACAAATGAACCTATATACAAAACAGAAACATGGGAATTCCCTGGTGGTCCAGTGGCTAGGACTCTGTGCTTTCACTGCCGAGGGCCCAAGTTAAATCCCTGGTTGGGGAACTAAGATCCCACAAGCTGCACAGCATGGCCACAAAAAGAAAAGAAAAGGAACAGACTCACAGATATAGAAAACAAACTTATGGTTACCAAAGGGGAAAGCAGGGGAAGGATAAATTAGGAGTATGGGATTAACAGATACAAACTACGTATACATAAAATAGATGAGCAACAAGGATATACTATATAGCACAGGGAACCATATTCAATATCTCGTAATAACCTATAATGGAAATAATCTGAAAAAATACATATAAAACTGAATCACTTTGCTGTACACCTGAAACTAACACAGTATTGTAAATCAACTATATTTCAATTTTAAAAAACCCCAGCTTTTAAGCAAATCTAGTTTTCATAGTGGTTTTCTGTAGGAGAATAACTCTGATACCAGCTCCTCTGCCATAGCTAGAAGCAGACATCTACATCTGAATTTTTGGTTTTGTTTTTGTTAAATGCTCCTTTGAATTGGTGAGTCAATAGGTTCACTGTCTGATTTGGGCAGTGGGGGGAGAATTGGATTGGAGTATGTGTAGACCACCGTCCTTCTAGAGCAATTGCCTACTTAGGCACTGGAAAAAAACTAGGTGTATTCTGTTCTTCTCTAGAAAGAGCTAATAGGAAACCAGCCATCCTATAAGATCAGTGTTCTCTGTACCCTAAAGGGCTCAGATGTAGGTGGAAACTGTTTCTCTTAGTAGACAGCACATTTCTTCCTTTTATCAAGTCTTATATTATATCAACATAAATTAAAGAAATTTTAAATTAGGGTTACAAAAATTATAGCATATTTTAAGTGTTTATATGTAAAAAACGTGACCTTTATAAAAAGGCAAAACATGCAATTCTTTACGTTTTATTTACTAGCTACTTATGAGAATATGAATTACAGTGCACTATCAGTACTGATGTTCATTAAAGGGCCACAGTTTAAAGCTGTAAGTGTACTTTGTAAAGAGAGATATGAACTTATTGGTATATGACATTTACAATTTAAATGCGAATGTCAGTCTGTGAATTGTGGGTCCCTGGCCATCTGGCCATGACAGGCTCTACCTGGGAGAACTTCCCAAAGAAACAGAAGTTATAGGGAAATCCCTGACTGTGGACCTTCCCCTTGGCATAAACTCTGAAGGAAGAGGATTAAGGTATTTAAAATTTACCACCTTTACAAGTGTTTTAGTAGGTTGTCTTCACACCCAAGTACCGAAGGTAACTTAATTAATTTGGGAATTGTTTCCCCCAAAGTAAAGAGAGATTATCCATCTTAATCTTACAGAGTTGTGAGAATTCAATGAGACGAGGGTACAAGAAAGCACCTGGCAAATACTAGTTGTTTTTTTTAGTGACTATTTCCAAAGATGGTTCAAGATTTTATTAATGATTGCTAAGACTGTGTGGACACAATGTCTCGATTTTCTGTTGCATGTGTAGAATACTTTCATTTTCCACAATGGCTGGCAAAATTTTAATTCAGTAGTCTAGTTGGGTGAGAGCAGCTATATATAATATACATATATTCATAGTTTTCATGAACATGAAGTGATAAAGACCTAGAAGGCTCTTTAGGATTATCCTGGTTGGATCTCTTTATTTCATGGATGAGGAAATGGAGACCCAGGAGGTGAAGTGTCTTGCCCTAGTATCCTCGTTGGTTACTGGCAGAGCGAGACCAGCATGTGGGAGCCCAGACTTCTGACCGTGTTTACCTGGAGGCCTAGGGTCATAACTGGTGCTTTGTCTCTTCTGCCTCATTCTCATGGCCAAAGCAAGTCACATAGCCCACCCAGATTCAAGACTGGGGAAGCGGGGTCCACCTCCTGGTAGGAGGAGCCACAAAGTCACATAACAACAGGCATGGATACAGGACAGGTTGAAGAACTGAGGATATTTTTGCAATCAATCTACCACAAAAAGCAAATGTCTCCCATGGTCCTGACACTTTTTTCAAGTACGAGCATTAAGCGTGTCTTTTGACTTTCTAGACATCTCAGCACTGTGGAGAGGCCTCGGGAAGGAAGTCCTGTGGGTAACTGCGAGAGCCTCTTGTGGGCTCTGCCCTGCGCAGGGTGCTGAGGGGAGAACAAAGAGGTCGCAATATGCGGGAGTCAGTGACCTGGCCCTGCAGCCTCGCGAGCAAGGTAACATACACATGAGGACAATCACGAGACAGTGAATGGCACGGAGGACAGGTGACCCAACGTGGAGAAGGAGGGGAAAGCAGACTGCCAACAGTCTGAACAACAAAACTTCCTTGAAAGAAACGAAATTTACACCAAGCAGGGGAAGGCAAATAGAACTTAACTAGCCAGACAGAGGGAGGGAAGAATGTCTTAGCTGAGGGAAATGTTGTGATAGAAAGCGCAACATCAGGGGTGAGCCTGGGTTACTGAGGGAAGATAGCATTCGAGGTGGAAAGACAGGGTTAGGGCGGATAATAGAATCTGTCCACCCAGGATGGCTGGGTCACAGTGAGGTGGCTGGAGCTGCACCTACAGGAGGGTCTGTGAGGCAGGATGTGGAAAAGGAGGACAGACCTGGTGGTGCTTGTGAGGCAGGGCTGGGGCAATTTCCGGAGCAGAGAAAACAGAGAAGCCTTCTCTACCTGCCCAGGCGCCAATGGAAAAGAGCTTGGGTTAAGGTCTGGGTAGTGGAAACCTAAAAGGAAAAATGTTAGCTGGTTTGAAGGGAGAATTGGTAGGATTTGGAACATTTACGTCCCTTGCATTCAGACGCTCATGGCAAAGTGTATAAGCTAGTTCCATGTTTAGTGATATTGAATGCAGATATGTAAAATTGGAGCTTCTTGCCCTCCATCACCACTGTCATCTCCACTCTTTTATCTTAAGTGCAAAAATATTAATCACTTGGTAGGTAAACAGAATTTGTCAGCTTATTTTTTCACCCCTGACAAAACATTTTAGTACCAAAGCAAATCAAAAGTACATGTTAGGAAAGTTCACTCTTGAAAATTCTGTATTTGATATTGCTCATCTGTAGCACTTAAAACCGATCCTATTTAGACTCAGTATTTCAGTATTTATATTCTAGACCTGCACTGTCTAGTCCAACAGAGTAGCCACTATTGAGTATATGAAATGTGCCCAGTCCAAACTGAAATGTGCTGAAAGTGTAAATTATATGCCAGATTTCAGAGACACTTATATCAAAGAATGTAAAGTACCTCTTAAATAATTTTTATATTGATTACTTATTGAAATGATAATGTTTTGGATATATTGGATTAAATAAAATATATCATTAAAATTCATTTTACCTATTTCTTTTTACTTTTTAAACATTACTATTTAAAAATGTAAAATTATATATGGGTTCACTTTGTGGTCGCATTACATTTCTGTTGGACGGTGCTATTTTTTTTTTGATATACACTTTTTTTTTTTTTGGCCATGGCGCAGCATGAGGGATATTAGTTCCCCAACCAGGGATAGAACCCACACACCCTGCATTGGAAGAGTAGAGTCTTAACCACTGGACCACCAGGGAAGTCCCAAGGACAGTGCTATTTTAAAGCTTCATTTTGTCTAGAAATATTATGTTATGAAGTGGCCCATACTGCAGTTAATGGCATTAACAAGTGGAATGATTTTACATGCCTAATGACATGAAAAATTGTTCCATACATTTCTATTTTCTTCCAGGTTGAATCTGTGATTTAGTGATAAATCATACAAATATCATGAAGCACATGCTATATTATCTGCTTTCAGGCACAGCCCTTTATGTGATTATAATTTCTTTTCCCATAAGGGAGGGAATACGAAAGAGATTTACAATAAAAATTTACATTCATTAAAAAATTTTAACTATAAGTATTTTAGATGATCATTAAAGCATGATAAATAATGTGCCTGCATCATTTGAGCATCAATTTACAAAATCTATATGCAATCAGCAGTAGGCCCTTACTGAACAAGTGTTGTGTTTTGTTGCTGTTGTTACTGTTTAATTCGGTCTCTCAAATGTCTTTTTTTTTTATATAGATCTTTATTGGAGTATAATTGCTTCACAATACTGTGTTAGTTTCTGTTGCACAACAAAGCGAATCAGCCATATGCATACACATGTCCCCATATCCCCTCCCTCTTGAGCCTCCCTCCCATCCTCCCTATCCCACCCCTCTAGGTCGTCACAAAGCACCGAGCCAAGCCGATCTCCCTGTGCTATTTGGCTGCTTCCCACCAGCCAACTATTTTACATTCGGTAGTGTATATATGTTGATGCTACTCTCACTTCACCCCAGCTTCGCCCTCCCACCCCATGTCCTCAAGTCCATTTTCTATGTCTACCTCTTTATTCCTGCCCTGCAACTAGGTTCATCAGTACCATCTTCTTTTTTTTAAGATTCCATATATATTCGTTAGCATACCGTATTTGTTTTTCTCTTTCTGACTTACTTCACTCTGTATGACAGACTGTACAGCAGTCCCCTTGCTGCTGCTGTTTATTTTCTTTTTCTTCATAGCATTGACTTTTTGAAGATTTTAGGTCAATTGCCTTGTAAAATATCCTACATGGCGTCTTTTCACTTGTCCCACTATCCCCTGAATTCCTAGAAAGTGGAGATCAGGTCTAGAGAAGCTTGATTACATTCAGGCAAACGATTTTAGTAAGACTACTTAGTAGTTGATGTTGTGTACTTAATATTGCCTCATATTAGGAAGCACAACTATCAAGCTTTTCTACAATTTGTCATGTTGAATTTGATCACTTGTTTAAAGTTGTGATCGCCAGACTTCTCCATTGCAAAGGTATGTGTTTCCATTTGCAATTAATCTGTAATCTGGGGATGATACCATGTGGATGTATGGCTTCCTGATGATTGTTCACTTAATGGCTGCAGCATATATTACTAATCCTTGCTTGAACCAATTATTCATTAGGAGTTGCAAAAAATGATGATTTTTAAATTCTATCATTCCTTGCCCTCTTCCATAAAGAATCACTTTTTCTCTCTCTCTCTCCTTTTTATTACCGTGAATTCATAGATTGTTATTTATGCATTATATTACAATTACAGTCATTGTTCTTTTTGATGCTCAAATTGTCCCAAATTTGACCATTGTCCTTTAGACATGTCTCATCATTATTTGAGCGCTTCCTTGCTTTTTGGCACAATGAAATGTCCCAGGCTTACCTTCTACTTTCTCTGCCCCAGATTGGGGCTGCTTTAGTAAAGAAAGATATTTAGAAGCCAAGATCTGAACATTAGGCATGCTCAGTGCTTCTAGGGTATCTCAACGAACAGTTTTTCAAATTGAGATGTAATTACTATATGACAAAATTCACTCTTTAAAAGTGAACAATTGGGGACTTCCCTGGTGGAACAGTGGTTAAGACTCTGTGCTCCCAATGCAGGGGGCCCAGGTTCAATCCCTGGTCAGGGAACTAGATCCCACATGCACGCCACAGCTGAGAGTTCGCATGCCACAACTAAGGAGCCTAGGTGCCACAACTAAGGAGCCAGCGAGCCGCAACTAAGGAGCCCACCTGCAGCAACTAAGACCCAGCACAACCAAATTTTTTTAATTAATTAATTAATAAAAAAGAGAGCTAATGCCTTAAAAGCAACCAATTGAAAATGCAAATCAAAACCACAAGTGCTTGCTTCAGCAGCACATATACTAAAATTGAGATGATAACAGAGTTTAGGATGACCTCTGCACAAGGATGACATGCAAATTTGTGAAGCATTAAAAAAAAAAAAAACCCACAGTAAGATACCATTTCACGTCCATTAAGATGACTATCATTTTTTAAAAAATTGCTTTAAACAGAAAATAACAAATGTTGGCAAGAATATGGAGAAACTGGAACCCATGTGCATTGCTGGTGGGAAGATAAAATAGTGCAGCAATTATGGAAAACAGTATGGTGGTTCCTCAAAAAAATGAAAAACAGAGTTTCTCTATGACCCAGCAATTCCAATCCTAGGGATAAACCCAAAAGTACTGAAAGCAGGGTTTTAAAAAGATATTTGAACACCTATGTTCATAACAGCATTATTCACAACAGCCAAAAGGTTGAAGCAACCTGAATATATGCAACCAGTGTATATATTCACATATATACTGAATATTATCTTCCTTTTAAAAGAAAGGAAATTCTTACACATGCTCTAGCCTGGACGAAACTTGAGGACATTATCTCAGTGAAATAAGCTGCTCGCAAAAAGAAAAATACAGTATGATCCACTTACATGAGGTACCTAAAGAAGTCAAAATCATAGAGACAGAAAGTAGAATGGTGGTTGCCAAGGGCTGGAGAGAGGAGGGGATGAGGAGTTATTGGTTAATAGGCTATGGAGTTTTAGTTTGTAATATGAAAAGAGTTCTGGAGATGTATAGTGGTGATGGTTGCACAACAATGTAAATGTACTGAATTTCACTGAACTGTACATTTTAAAATTGTTAAAATGATAAACTTTATGTTATGTATATTTTACCACAATTTTTAAAGTGTACAAGTTGATGATTTTTAGTGTGCTCACAACCATCACCACTATCTAATTTTAGAACATTTTTATCACCCCCCCCAAGAAACCTGGTAGTAGCAATTACTATTAACAATCACTCCCCAGTCCCCATTTTCCCTAGACCCTAATTGACTTTCTATTTCTATATACTTGCCTATTCTGGACATTTCATATAAATGAAATCATAAAGTATGTGGCCTTTGTGTCTTTCACTTAGCATACTATTTTCAAGATTCATCCATGTTGTAGTATGTATCAGTAATTCACTTCTTTTCATGGCCAGATAATATTCCATTGTGTGGATATACCACATTTGCTTATTCATTCATTAGTTGGTGGATATTTGGATTGTTTCCATGTTTTGGCTATTAATGCTTAAAATGGACAACCAGAAGAAATGGATAAATTCCTAGAAATGTACAGTCTCCTAAGACTGAACCAGGAAGAAATGGAAAATGTGAACAGTCCAATTACCAGTACTGAAATTGAATCAGTAAAAAACAAATAAAATAAAACAAACAAACAAAAATTCCCAACAAACAAAACTCCAGGATCAGATGGCTTTACAGGTGAATTCTACCAAACATTTAGAAAAGAGTTAATACCTATCCTTCTGAAACTATTCCAAAAAGTTGCAGAGGAAGGAATGCTTCTGAGCTCATTCTATGAATCCACTATCACCAGACAAAACCAGACAAAGATATCACAAAAAAAAAGAAAATTACAGGCCAATATCACTGATGAACATAGATGAAAAATTCTCAACAAAATACCAGCAAACAGAATCCAATAATACATTAAAAGGATCATACACCATGATCAAGTGGGATTTTTCCCAGGGATGTAAGGAGTTTTCAATATCTGCAAACCAATCAATGTGATACACCACATTAACAAATTGAAGACTAAAAACCATATGACCATTTCAATAGATGCAGAAAAAGCTTTTAATAAAATTCAACATCCATCTGTGATAAAAACTCTCCAGAAACTGGGCACAGAGGGAACCTACTTCAACATAATAAAGGCCATATACGACAAACCCACAGCAAACATCATTCTAAATGGTGAAAAGCTGAAAGCATTTCCTCTAAGATCAAGAACAAGACAAGGATGTCCACTCTTGCCACTATTATTCAACATAGTTTTGGAAGTCCTAGCCACGGCAATCAGAGAAGAAAAAGAAATAAAAGGAATCCAAATTGGAAAAGAAGAAGTAAAATTGTCACTGTTTGCAGATGACATGATACTATACATAGAAAATCCTAAAGATGCCACCAGAAAACTACTAGAGCTAATCAATGAATTTGGTAAAGTTGCTGGACACAAAATTAATACACAGAAATCTCTTGCATTCCTATACACTAACAACAACAAACTATCAGAAAGAGAAATTAAGGAAACAATCCCATTTACAATCACATCGAAAAGAATAAAATATACAGGAACAAACCTGCCTAAGGAAGCAAAGACCTGTACTTGGAAAACTATAAGTCACTGATGAAAGAAATTGAAGATGACACAAACACATGGAAAGATATACCATGTTCATAGATTGGAAGATATAATATTAAAATGACCATATTACCCAAGGCAATCTACAAATTCAATGTAATCCCTATCAAAATACTAAGGGCATTCTTCACAGAGCTAGAAAAAATAATTTTAAAATTTGTACAAAAACAAAAAAGACTCTGAGTAGCCAAAACAATTTTTAGAAAAACAGAGCTGGAGGTGTCACACACCTTGGCTTTAGACAATACTACAAAGTTACAGTAATCAAAACAGTATGGTACTTACACAAAAACAGACACGTAAATCAATGGAACAGAATAGAGAGATAAACCAGAAATAAACCCATGCACTTATCATCAATTAATCTACAACAAAGGAGGCAAGACTAGACAATGGAAAAAAGGCAGTCTCTTCAATAAGTGGTGCCTGGAAAACTGTACAGCTACATGGAAAAGAATGAAATTAAAACATGCTCTAACACCATATACAAAAATAAATTCAAAATGTAAGACTGGAAACCATAAAACTCCTAAAGGAAAACATAGGTGGAACACTCTTTGACATAAATTGTAGCAATATATATTTTTTTGATCTGTCTCCTAAAGTAAGGGAAATAAAAGCAAAAATTTTAAAAATGGGACCTAATTAAACTTAAAAGCTTTTGCACAGCAAAGGAAACCATCAACAAAATTAAAAGACATCCTACTGAATAGGAGAAAATATTTGCAGATAATACGACCAATAAGGGGTTACTATCCAAAATATATAAATAGCTCATACAACTCACCATGAAAAAAACAAAAAACCCAGCTAAAAAATGGGCAGAAGGTCTGAATAGACATTTTTCCAAATAAGACATATAGATAGCCAACAAGTACATGAAAACGTGCTCAACATCACTAATAATCAGGGAAATGCAAATGAAAACCACAATGAGATATCACCTCACACATGTCAGAATGGCTATCATCAAAAAGAACACAAATAACAAATGTTGGGAGGATATGGAGAAAAAGGAACCCTCATACACTGTTGGTGTAAATTGATGCAGCCACTGTGGGGAAACAGTATGGAGGTTTCTCAAAAAACTAAAAATAGAACTACCCTACCATATGACCCAGCAATTCCACTCCTGGGTATATAACCACAAAAAACACAAACACTAATTCAAAAAGATACATGCACCCCAATGTTCATAGCATTATTTACAATTGCCAAGATATGGAAACAACATAAACGTCCATCAGCAGATGAATGGATAAAGAAGATGTGGTATATATATAATGGAATACTACTAAGCCATAAAAAAGAATTAAATTTTGCCATTTGCAAATTTTGCCATTTCCACATGGATGGACTTGGAGGGTATTATGCTAAGTGAAATAAGTCAGATACAGAAAGACAAATACCATATGAAATCACTCATATGTGGAATCTAAAAAATAGAGCAAACCAGTGAATATAACAAAAAAGAAACAGACTCACAGATATAGAGAATAAACTAGTGGTTACCAGTGGAGAGAGGGAATCAGGGAGGGGCAAGATGGGGGTAGGGGACTAAGAGGTACAAACTACTATGTATAAAATTAAAAAGCTAGGGAATTCCTTGGCGGTCCAGTGGTTAGGACTCCACGCTTTCACTGCTGAGGGCCCAGGCTGATCCCTGGTGGGGGATCTAGGATCCCATAAGCCATGCAGCACGGCCAAATCAATAAACCAATCAGTCAATAAATAAATAAGGTACAAGGATATATTGTACAACACAGGGAATATAGCCAATATTTTGTAATAACTATAAATGGAGTATAAACCTTTAAAAATTGTGAATCACATTGTACACCTGAAACTTATGTATTAATAATATTGCACATCAACTATACCTCAATAAAAAATTTAAAAAAAGAATAATGCTGCTATGAACATCAGTGTACAAGGTTTTGTGTGAACATATATTTACATTTTTCTTCAGAATATTCCTGGGAGTGGAACTGGTAACTGTATTGTTTAACTTTTTGAGGAACTGCCAGACTGTTTCCCACAGTGGCTGCACCATTTTACATTCCTACCAATGTGAAGGTTTCAGGTGAACAGTTTTTGAATCTTGTCATTTTCTAAACTTTCTAAAAAGGTTGTATAACTTGGTTTAAATTATATAGTTTATGTTTTGCTTTGTTTTGCAAATTTGTAATAAAATAAGCTGGGAATGCCACACATTATTTCAATAATAAAAAATATAATACTACCCCTGATATCTATAAACTAGATTATTTTTCTATTCAACCCTAACACCTGTCGCCTTCTGACTACTTCCCTGACCGACAGGAAAACATGCGGATGATTCTCAGATAGACCTGGCACGTGGCGCTGGCGAGACTGTTTTAGCATTCAGCATCTCTCCCATCCGTCCTCCGCAATGCAGAGCAGCAGGGAACTACATTTCCCAGAAGACACCCCCTTTCTCCACCTCCCACCCCTGCTTCCAGGCAGGAGTTTGTATGAAAGGAATTTGGGGGAAATTTGGAATGCACAAAGGAGAGGGAATCTATTATTCTCCAGAGGTGGCGACAGCCAGATGCGGCACAGATGTGAGTGAGGAGGCTTCCCAGCAAGCTCTCAGGAGCCAAACTTCAGGCTGACACCTTCCACGTCCACTTCTACCTTCGCAGTAGCTGCCCTGAGTTCCGCTCCCTCGGCTCTTCCAACAATCCTGTAAGCGCCTGTTGCTATATTATGCCCTTTATACCCGGAAGACATAGAGTGGCTTGTGTTTTCCTGAACAAACCCTGAGTAATACACATGCATATTGGGACAGAGGTACCATTTAAAGTTTAAAATATTTAAATATAACGAAGGCGGGGAAATGCAGTGTGTCTAGAGACAGTGGTTTTTTTTTCACCAACGGGGAATTTCTGTTTCGGAGCCAAACTTGAGTCCAGGCTTGCTATTTTTTAATTTATCATGAGCATTTAAAAAAGGCGCCATTAAAAACTCATTGTAAACACCATTTAATGGTAGAATAATCATCGGATATCCCGTGACTTAACGAATTAGTTCCATAATGTTGGCATTTAGGTTGTTTTTATTATTTTGGCTATTTTGAATAATCCTGAAAAGAGCGACTTTTTTGATTGCTTCCTTTAGACAGATTCCAAAAAGAGACATTTCTGATTCAAAGAATAGAAACATATTAAAGATTATTGATACACATTGCTAGATTGGTTTCCAGAAATGTAGTAATTTACACTCCTACATGTGACCAAGTATTCGTCTTGCCACTCTATGACTGCCATCAAATACTGTAATGTAAAAATAATGTGTGCTAATTTGAAAGGTAAAATTTCAGGTTTATTTTTTATTCACTTGTTGATTAGCCATTTCTCTTCTCTCCCTCCTGCCCCTTCCTTTCCTTCTGTCCTAAAGTCCCTCCCCTCCTCTCCCCTCCCCTCCCTTCCCCTTTGCTCTCCTTTCCTTTTCTTCTTTTTTCTCTTTCCTTCCTACTTTTTTTCTCTCTCCCTTCCTCCTTTCTTTCCTCTAGTCTTCCTTCCTTTTAGAATTCACATACTTTGCCTATAAATCTGTCAAATGTTATGTTTTTATAAATCCCGCAACTTCCTGTTGCATTTAATTTTGTTTATATTTTATTATATAGCAATATGTTTATGTAGCAGAAATCTATTCCTTTAGAGTTCCTAACATTGCTTTTAATATTAAATAGTTTATCTGCCATTCAGAAATCAGATAAGTATTAACTTCTGTTTTCTATTAGTTATGGCTTGATTTAAAATTGTGGCTGGGTTTTATACATTAACTCTTTGACTTACCTGAGCTTTTTTTTTTTTTTTTGGTATATTTTAAAAGGAGAAGATGTAACTTAATTTTCTCCCCAAACAACTAGTTGCTTGAGCACCCTTTGGTGCTCCCTACTATTATGTAATTATATTTTTTAGATTCTAAATGTGGCTCTTTTAAATAAGTAGGACATGTTTGTTGGAAAAAAGTCCAAACACTTCAGAAATACATAGTGTGGAAAGTGAAAGAATCCTGCCCTCTAGAGATAACCATTGATAATGATTTAGTGCATTTTTAAAAATTAGCCTTTTAAGTTGAAGCATACAAATAACATGCATAGATTTTAAGTGTATAGTTTGATGAATTTTGACAAATATATACACTCATATAACCCCCATCTAATCAAGATATAAAACATTTCCACACCCACAAAGTTCCCTCTTGTCCCTTTCCAGTCAATCTCCATTTCCCCAAAGCAATAACTATTCTAATTTCAATCTCTGTGGTTTTAACTGTTCTTGAACCTCATATAAATGGAATCATAAGTATAAATTCATCTAGGTCTGGCTTCTTTCACTCAATGTAATTCTTTTGAGATTCAACCATGTTGTTCTGTGTAATAGCAGTTCCTGTTTATCGCTGAATAGTACTCCATTGTATGGATAAACAACAACCTACCCATTCACTTATTGGTGGACATTTGGGTTCTTTCCAGTTTGAAACTATGTCAACTAAATCTGCTAAGAACATGCTAGTACAAGCCCTTTTGTGGATATTTCTAGAAGTGGAATTACTAGGTCATAAAGTAGGTATAACTTTAATTTCATAAGAAACTGACATACAATATTCCAAAGTGGTTGCACCATTTAACCATCTACCAGGGACAGCTGCTCTATAGCCTCACCAATACTTGGTAGTTATCTTTTTTGTGTCATTATAATTTTAATAATTAAAAAAAATAGCACAATCACAAAAGTTGCAAGTACGGTACAAAGAGTATTTTTCTTTCACCATTTTAGAATAAGTGGCCAACCTGGTGCCCCAACTCCCCCTAATTCTTTAGTGTGTATTTAATACAAACAAGGACATTCTCCTACATAACCATCATAAGTAGTAAGTTAATATTGGTGCATCACAACCATCTAATCCTCAGACACTATTCAAGCTTTAACAATTGTCCCAGTAATGTTCTTTCTAGTAAAAGGATCCAGTTCAAAAATTATATATTGCATTTAATTGTCAAATGTCTTTACTCTCCATCAAACTGGAACTGTTCTTGTTTCCTTTTTTACAGTTTTGAAGTGTCCATGCCAATTATATTGTAGAATGGCCCCTAATTGAGGGTTTCTGATCTTTCTTCACAATTAGATTCACGTTATACATCTTTGGCAAGATTATCACAGAAGGTACATGACTTTAATTTGTCCTTTTACTGATGATGTTCATTTTGATCATCTGAATCCCCAGTGAGAGCACCCTCTTCACTATGCTTACTCTCTGACACTCCATTCCTGATCACGCCTCTACCAGAACACCCTACTCTCCTTGCTCAGGTTCAAGCTTTGGGCCTCCCATCCAAGTAGATGACCTTCTTAGTCCACTTAGGCTCTGACTCTACATGTTTGGCTCAGGCTCTAACTCCCCATTTTGGGCTGTCTCCCGTATGGACTCTCTGCTCTTCCTGTTCAAGCTCTGACATCCAACACTGGGCTTCCCTCTGTATAAGCACCTGTCTCACCCTGCTTATGCTCTAATATGCCACGTTGGACTGTCCCTGAACATGGTTGCCCCCCTCACCCTCCTAGAGCGCTGTTCTAACCCATTGTGGCTGTTCCCTC
The DNA here is from genome assembly GCF_028023285.1 of Balaenoptera ricei. Classification (NCBI taxonomy): domain Eukaryota; kingdom Metazoa; phylum Chordata; class Mammalia; order Artiodactyla; family Balaenopteridae; genus Balaenoptera; species Balaenoptera ricei. The sequence continues at coordinate 67,821,929 of NC_082640.1, forward strand.
TCCTCCAGTCTCCACTGTGTGGCACCTACCTTGCTTTGCTCCACATAATGGCCTGAGGACTGAATCATTTGGAAAGGGAATGAAAGGGAGGAACAAAAGGAAAGAGGAAGTGGTGTGGAAGTATTGTCATTCCTTTAAATCTTAGTTACTCTGAAGGGTATGACATGGTAGTCATTATGTTTTTAATTTGCATATCTCTGATGACTAATGATGTAGAACTTCTTTTAAGTGCTTATTGGGCATTTGTATACCTTTTGTCAAGTGTCTGTGTGAAGTTTTTGCCCATTTACAAAGTGTTTTTTCTTTGTCTTACTGATTTGTAAGAGTTGCTCATAAAGTCTGGATCCAAGTCCTTTTTAAATGTGTGTATTGAGAATGTATTCATCCACTCTTTGGCATGTCTTTTTATTTTCTTAATGGTATTGATGATCAGAAACTTTTACTTTTTATGAAATCCAATTTATGAGTCTTAAATTTCATGGCTAGTGGTTTTTGTGTGTCATCTGAAATATTTGCCCACCTCAAATTCATGAAGATATTCCCCTGTATTTTCTTTTAAAGGCTTTAAAGGTTTAGATTTTTATGTTTAGATCTTTGATGCATCTCAAATTAATTTTTGTGTATGCTGTCAGACAAAGGCCAAGATTACTTTTTTTCCATAGAGCTATCCAGTTGTGCCAACATTTATTGTTGAAAAAGATCTTCATTTCCTGATGAATGATCTCAGCTATTTTGTCAAAAATCAATTCTCATATATGTGTGAATTTATTTCTGGACTCTCTGTTCTGTTTCATTAATCTGCAGTGTACCAATGTACTAATAACCCCATTGTACTTGATTACTGTAGCTTTATATTCAGGTGGTGTAAGTCCTCCACTTTTGTTCTTTTTCAAGATAGTTTTTGCTATGTCCTTTGGATTTCCATTAAACTTTAGAATCAGTTTCTTGATTAGCTACAAAAAAATGCTGCTTGGAATTAGGATAATGTTGAATCTGTAGTTCAAATTGGGGAAAATTACCACCTTAATAGTATCAAATTTTCTATTCTAGGAACATTATATATCACCATTCATTTAGGACCTTGTTAAATTTTCTCACCATGATTTATAATTGTGGGGTAAATGTCTTACAGATCTTTCATCAAATTTATTCCCAAATAATTTGTTTTTGAATGATATTGTTGTGTTATTTTTTAAAGTTCATTTTTTCTATTGTTTTTGGTAGCATATACAAACACAGCTGATTTTTATATATTAACCTTGGATCATGCAATGTTCTTTTTTATATTGAAATATAGTTAGTCTACAATGTTGTGTTAGTTTCAAGTGTACAGCAAAGTGATTCATTTATACATATATATATATTCTTTTTCAGATTCTTTTCCATTATAGGTCATTACAAGATATTGAGTATAGTTCCCTGTGCTATATAATAGGTTCTTGTTGTTCACCTGTTTTATAATGTGTATGTGTTAATCACAAACTCCTAGTTTATCTCTCCCTGCTCCCCTCTCCCCCCGACTCCACTATCCCCTTTTGTTTTCTATGTCTGTGAGTCTATTTCTGTTTTGTAAATAAGTTCACTTGTATCCTTTTTTTTTTAAAGATTTCCCATGTAAGTGATATCATATGATATTTGTCTTTCACTGACTTACTTCACTTAATATGATAATCTCTGGGTCCATCCATGTTTCTGCAAATGGCATTATTTCATTCTTTTTAGAGCTGAGTAACAGTCCATTTTGTGTATATATATATATATATATATATATATATATATATATATATATATATATATTTATATATATACAAAATCTTCCTTATCCATTCATCAGTCGAGGGACATTTAGGTTGCCTCAACGTCTTGGCTATTATAAATACTGCTGCTATGAACACTGGCGTGCATGTATCTTTTTCAATTAGAATCTTCTCTGGATATATTCCCAGGAGTGGGATTGCAGGATCATATGGTAACTCTATTTTTAGTTTTCTAAGGAACCTCCATACTGGTCTCCATAGTGGCCGTACCAATTTACATTCCCACCAACAGTGTAGGAAGGTTCCACTTTTCTACACCCTCTCTAGCATATATTTTTTTAACATCTTTATTGGAGTATAATTGCTTTACAATGTTGTATTAGTTTCTGCTGTATAACAAAGTGAAGCAGCTATATGTATACATATATCCCCATATCCCCTCCCTCTTGCGTCTCCCTCCCACCCTCCCTATTCCATCCCTCTAGGTGGTCACAAAGCACCGAGCTGATCTTCCTGTGCTATGCAGCTGCTTCCCACTAGCTATCTATTTTACATTTCGTAGTGTATATATGCCAGTGCTAATCTCTGACTTTGTCCCAGTTTACCCTTCCCCCTCCCCATGTCCTCAATTCCATTCTCTACGTCTGTGTCTTTATTCCTGTCCTGCCCCTAGGTTCTTCTGACCATTTTCTTTCTTTTTTTTTTTTAGATTCCATATATATGTGTTAACATATGGTATTTATTTTTCTCTTTCTGACTTACTTCACTCTGTATGACAGATTCTAGGTCCATCCACCTCACTACAAGTAACTCAATTTCATTTCTTTTTATGGCTGAGTAATATTCCATTGTATATATGTGCCACATCTTCTTTATCCATTCATCTGTCGATGGACACGTAGGTTGCTTCCATGTCCTGCCTATTGTAAATAGTGCTGCAGTGAACACTGTGGTACATGTCTCTTTTTGAATTATGGTTTTCTCAGGGTATATGCCCAGTAGTGGGATTGCTGGGTCATATGGTAGTTCTATTTTTAGTTTTTTAAGGAACCTCCATACTGTTCTCCATAGTGGCTGTATCAATTTACATTCCCACCAACAGTGCAAGAGGATTCCCTTTTCTCCACACCCTCTCCAGCATTTATTGTTTGTAGATTTTTTGATGATGGACATTCTGACTGGTGTGAGGTGATACCTCATTGTGGTTTTGATTTGCATTTCTCTAATGATTAGTGATGTTGAGCATCCTTTCATGTGTTTGTTGGCAATCTGTATATCTCCTTTGGAGAAATGTCTGTTTAGGTCTTCTGCCCATTTTTGGATTGGGTTGTTCGTTTTTTTGTTATTGAGCTGCATGAGCTGCTTGTAAATCTTGGAGATTAATCCTTTGTCAGTTGCTTCATTTGCAAATATTTTCTCCCATTCTGAGGGTTACTTTTTCATCTTGTTTATGGTTTCCTTTCCTGTGCAAAAGCTTTTAAGTTGCATTAGGTCCCATGTGTTTATTTTTGTTTTTATTTCTATTTCTCTAGGAGGTGGGTCAAAAAGGATCTTGCTGTGATTTATGTCATAGAGTGTTCTGCCTATGTTTTCCTCTAAGAGTTTGATAGTGTCTGGCCTTACATTTAGGTCTTTAACCCATTTTGAGTTTATTTTTGTATATGGTGTTAGGGAGTGTTCTAATTTCATTCTTTTACATATAGCTGTCCCGTTTTCCCAGCACCACTTATTGAAGAGACTGTCTTTTCTCCACTGTATATTCTTGCCTCCTTTATCAAAGATAAGGTGACCATATGTGCGTGGGTTTATCTCTGGGCTTTCTATCCTTGATCTATATCTATATAGTTCCATTGATCTATATTTCTGTTTTTGTGCCAGTATCATACAGTCCTGATTACTGTAGCTTTGTAGTATAGTCTGAAGTCAGGGAGCCTGATTCTTCCAGCTCTGTTTTTCTTTCTCAAGATTGCTTTGGCTGTTCGGGGTCTTTTGTGTTTCTATACAAATTGTAAAATTTTTTGTTCTAGTTCTGTGAAAAATGCCACTGGTAGTTTGATAGGGATTGCACAGAATCTGTAGATTGCTTTGGGTAGTATAATAATTTTTACAATGTTGATTCTTCCAATCCAAGAACATGGTATATCTCTCCATCTGTTTGTATCGTCTAATTTGTTTCATCAGTGTCTTATAGTTTTCTGAATACAGGCCTTTTGTCTCCGTAGGTAGGTTTATTCCTAGGCATTTTATTCTTTTTGTTGCAGTGGTTCATAGGAGTGTTTCCTTAATTTCTCTTTTGGATTTTTCGTCATTAGTGTATAGGAATGCAAGAAATTTCTCTGTATTAATTTTGTATCCTGCTACTTTACCAAATTCATTGATTAGCTCTAGTAGTTTTCTGGTAGCATCTTTAGGATTCTCTAGGTATAGTATCATGTCATCTGCAAACAGTGACAGCTTTACTTCTTATTTTCTGATTTGTATTCCTTTTATTTCTTTTTCTTCTCTGATTGCTGTGGCTAAAACTTCCAAAACTATGTTGAATAATAGTGGTGAGAGCGGGCAACCTTGTCTTGTTCCTGATCTTAGAGGAAATGCTTTCAGTTTTTCACCATTGAGAACGATGTTGGCTGTGGGTTTGTCATATATGGCCTTTATTATGTTGAGGTAGGTTCCCTCTATGCCTACTTTCTGGAGGGTTTTTAGCATAAATGGGTGTTGAATTTTGTCAAAAGCTTTTTCTACATCTATTGAGATGACCATATGGTTTTTATCCTTCAGTTTGTTAATATGGTGTATCACATTGATTGATTTGCGTATATTGAAGAATCCTTGCATTCCTGGGATAAACTCCAGTTGATCATGGTGTATGATCCTTTTAATGTGCTGTTGGATTCTGTTTGCTAGTATTTTGTTGAGGATTTTTGCATCTGTGTTCATCAGTGATATGGGCCTGTAGTTTTCTTTTGTTGAGACATCTTTGCCTGGTTTTGGTATCGGCGTGATGGTGGCCTCATAGAATGAGTTTGGGAGTGTTCCTCCCTCTGCTATATTTTGGAAGAGTTTGAGAAGAATGGGTGTTAGCTCTTCTCTAAATGTTTGATAGAATTCACCTGTGAAGCCATCTGGTCCTGGGCTTTTGTTTGTTGGAAGATTTTTAATCACAGTTTCAATTTCAGTGCTTGTGATTGGTCTGTTCTTATTTTCTATTTCTTCCTGGTTCAGTCTTGGATGGTTGTGTTTTTCTAAGAATTTGTCCATTTCTTCCAGGTTGTCCATTTTATTGGCATAGAGTTGCTTGTAGTAATCCCTCATGATCCTTTGTATTTCTGCAATGTCAGTTGTTACTTCTTCTTTTTCATTTCTAATTCTGTTGATTTGAGTCTTCTCCATTTTTTTCTGGATGAGTCTGGCTAATGGTTTATCAATTTTGTTTATCTTCTCAAGGAAACAGCTTTTAGTTTTATTGATTGATACTATTGTTTCCCTCATTTCTTTTTCATTTATTTCTGATCTGATCTTTATGATTTCTTTCCTTCTGCTAACTTTGGGTTTTTTGTTGTTCTTCTTCTTTCTCTAATTGCTTTAGGTGTAAGGTTAGGTTGTTTATTTGAGATTTTTCTTGTTTCTTGAGGGAGGATTTTATTGCTATAAACTTCCCTCTTAGAACTGCTTTTGCTGTATCCCATAGATTTTGGGTCATCATGTTTTCATTGTCATTTGTTTTTAGGTATTTTTTATTTCCTCTTTGATTTCTTCAGTGATCTCTTGGTTATTTAGTAGCGTATTATTTAGCCTCCATGTGTCTGTAATTTTTACAGGTTTCTTTTCCCATAATTGATATCTAGTTTCATAGCATTGTGCTCGGAAAAGATACTTGATACAATTTCAATTTTCTCAGATTTACTGAGGCTTGATTTGTGACCCAAGGTATGATCTATCCTGGAGAATGTTCCATGAGCACTTGCGAAGAAAGTGTACCCTGTTGTTTTTGGATGGAATGTCCTATAAATATCAATTAAGTCCATGTGGTCTAATGTGTCATTTAAAGCTTGTGTTTCCTTATTTATTTTCATTTTGGATGATCTGCCCATTGGTGAAAGTGGGGTGTTAAAGTCACCTAGTATTATTGTGTTACTGTCGATTTCCCCTTTTATGGCTGTTAGCATTTGCCTTATGTATTGAGGTGCTCCTATGTTGGGTGCATAAATATTTACAATTATTGTATCTTCTTCTTGGATTGATTCCTTGATCATTAAGTAGTGTCCTTCTTTGTCTCTTGTAATAGTCTTTATTTTAAAGTCTATTTTGTCTGATATGAGAATTGCTACTCTATCTTTCTTTTGATTTCCATTTGCATGGAATATCTTTTTCCATCCCCTCACTTTCAGTCTGTATGTGTCCCTAGGTCTGAAGTGGGTCTCTTGTAGACAGCATATATACAGGTCTTGTTTTTGTATCCATTCAGCCAGTCTGTGTCTTTTGGTAGGAGCATTTAATCCATTTACATTTAAGGTAGTTATCAATATGTATGTTCCTATTACCATTTTTTTTAAGTTAAAGAAATTTATTATAGCATTGTTTATAATATTTGCTTAAATATGGGAAAAACAGAAGATTGATTAAATATGCTATGATTCCTCCACAAATGGATTACTATTTAGATTTTAAAATGATGATGCGTATTTCCATTTCCTGACATGGAAAGATGGTTATGAGATATTGTTAATGAAAACAGTAGGTTCACAAAACTGTTTAAAGTGTATAGTCCCATTGTTTAAAATCTATGTATATATAGATTATATATTCTCTCTGGGTCATGGAGGGTTGTTTTTTATATTTTTATAATGTCATACTTTCGCTTTTATATAACTCTTCATGTATTTCATGTATCACTTCTATAATCATAAAAAAGCCAATCACCTTGTTTCTGGAAGTTTAGAGCACTGAAACTCTTCCCAGGCGCTAATATGATTCCCTTCAGAAAAACCTACCAGCAAGAAGACTTTTCTGTTCTCCATCTCAGAGAACACCTATGTGACTGATTTTGCTAGAAACATGAGGAGAACATTTACTGTAACACAATAAGGGCTATCTGATACTCAGAACTATCCAACGGTCATTGCCTCATGGCCTCCAACACCATATTCCCCTACTTGTTCAGCTTTTTTTTTTTAATTTTTGATTTATTTTTGGCTGTGTTGGGTCTTCATTGCTGCACATGGGCTTTTCTCTAGTTGCGTCAAGTGGGGACTACTCTTCATTGCAGTGTGCGGGCTTCTTGTTGCAGTGGTTTCTCTTGCTGTGGAGCACAGGCTCTAGGCACACAGGCTTCAGTAGTTGTGGGACACAGGCTCAGTAGTTATGGCTCACAGGCTCTAGAGCACAGGCTCAGTAGTTGTGGCTCATGGGCTTAGTTGCTCCGCGGCATGTGGGATCTTCCCGGACAAGGGCTCGAACACATGTCCCCTGCATTGGCAGGCAGATTCTTAACCACTGCACCACCAGAGAAGTCCCTTGTTCAGCTTTTAAATCATTGGTCATCTGAGAGCACTTGCCTTATGTCCTGGTGGCCCCAAAAGTCCTCTTTCAGTATGTGGAGTTGTCTTTCCCAAAGACAGAACCTCCAAACTCTGGAACTCCACAGCCCAGAGGCCCTCCTTTCAACGTGCTGCATCTCCCCTTCTGCGAAGGTCCTAAACAGAGCCCCTGCCACATGCTTGAACGTCGCCCCACCTAGGCCCCGCCCCACGATCCTATTACCATTTTTTAATATTTTTGGGTTTGTTATTGTAGGTCTTTTCCTTCTCTTTTGTTTCCCACCTAGAGAAGTTCCTTTAGCATTTGTTGTAAAGCTGGTTTGGTGGTGCTGAATCCTCTTAACTTTTGATTGTCTGTAAAGGTTTTAATTTCTCCATCGAATCTGAATGAGATCCTTGCTGGGTAGAGTAATCTTGGTTGTAGGTTTTTCCCTTTCATCACTTTAAATATGTCCTGCCACTCCCTTCTGGCTTGCAGAGTTTCTGCTGAAATATCAGCTGTTAACCTTATGGGGATTCCCTTTTATGTTATTTGTTGCTTTTCTCTTGCTGCTTTTAATATTTTTTCCTTGTATTTAATTTTTGATAGTTTGATTATATGTGTCTTGGCATGTTTCTCCTTGGATTTATCAAGTATGGGACTCTCTGCGCTTCTTGAACTTGATTGACTATTTCCTTTCCCATGTTAGGGAAGTTTTCAACTATAATCTCTTCAAATATTTTCTCAGATCCTTTCTTTTTCTCTTCTTCTTCTGGGACCCCTATAATCCGAGTGCTGGTGTGTTTAATGTTGTCCCACACATCTCTGAGACTGTCCTCAATTCTTTTCATTCTTTTTACTTTATTCTGCTCTGTGGTAGTTATTTCCACTATTTTATCTCCCAGGTCACTTATCCATTCTTCTGCCTCAGGTATTCTGCTATTGATTCCTTCTAGAGAATTTTAAATTTCATTTATTGTGTTGTTCATCATTGTTTGTTTGCTCTTTAGTTCTTCTAGGTCCTTGTTAAACGTTTCTTATATTTTCTCCATTCTATTTCCAAGATTTTGGATCATCTTTACTACCATTATTCTGAATTTTTTTTCAGGTAGACTGCCTATTTCCTCTTCATTTATTTGGTCTGGTGGGTTTTTACCTTGCTCCTTCATCTGCTGCATATTTTTCTATCTTCTCATTTTGTTTAACTTACTGTGTTTGGGGGTCTCCTTTTCACAGGCTGCAGGTTCGTAGTTCCCATTGTTTTTGGTGTCTGCCCCCAGTAGGTGAGGTTGGTTCAGTGGGTGGTGTAGGTTTCCTGGTGGAGGGGACTGGTGCCTGTGTTCTGGTGGGTGGGGCTGGATCTTGTCTTTCTGGTGTGCAGGGCTACGTCCGGTGATGTGTTTTGGGGTGTCTGTGAACTAAGTATGACTTTAGGCAGCCTCTTTGCTAATGGGTGGGGTTGTGTTCCTGTCTTGCTGGTTTTTTGGCATGGGCCATCTGGCACTGGAGCTTGCTGGCCATTGGGTGGAGCTGGGTCTTAGTGTTGAGATGGAGATCTCTGGGAGAGCTCTTGCTGATTGATATTACGTGGGGCCAAGAAGTCTCTGGTGGTCCAGTTTCCTGGACTTGGCCCTCTCACCTCAGAGGCTCAGGCCTGACACCCGGCCAGAGCACCAAGACCCTGTCACCCACACGGCTCAGAAGAAAAGGAAGGAAAAAAAAGGAAATAAAATAAATAAATAAATTTAAAAAAGAGAGAGAGCCACCAAACCAATAAACAAATCCACCAATGATATACAAGCACTAAAGACTAAACTAAGAGAAACATACAAATCAGAAACACATCAGTCACAGAAGGCAAACCTCAAGTCTACAGTTGCTCCCAAAGTCCACTGCCTCAATTTTGGAAACATTCTTTGTCTATTCAGTTATTCCATAGATGCAGGGTTCATCAAGTTGATTGTGGGGATTTAATCCGCTGCTCCTGAGGCTGCATGGAGAGATTTCCCTTCCTCTTCTTTGTTGCCACAGCTCCTGGGGTTCAGCTTTGGTTTTGGCCCCACCTCTGCATGTAGGTCACCCTGAGGCATCTGTTCCCTGCCCAGACAGGAGGGGGTTAAAGCAGCAGCTGATTAGGGCTCTCTTGCTCACTCAGGACAGGGAGAGTGAGGGGTACTGTAGTCATAATTGGAATGTAGGGTGAGCCTGGACGGCAGAATTCAGCATGACATTGCGATAGCCTGAGGCATGTTGTGTGTTCCCCCTGGGGAAGTTGTCCCTGGATCTCAGGACCCTGTCAGTGATGTGCTGCACAGGCTCCCATGGAGGGTGTGGGTAGTAACCTGTGCTTGCACAGAGGACTCTTGGTGGCAGCAGCAGCAGAGTTAGCATTTCCTGCCCCTCTCTGGGGTCCAAGCTGATAGCTGCAGCTCACGCCCATCTCTGGATATCGCTTAGTCAGTGATCTGCCTTCTGTGGGCACAGGGGGAAGGAATCCCCTCTCCTTGTACATCCCAAAACAATGGTCTGTTGCCTCTTCGGCAGGTCCAGACTTTTTCCCTGACTCCCTCCTGGCTTGTTGTGGTGCATTAGCCCCCTTCAGGCTGTCTTCACGCAGCCAGCCCCAGTCCTCTCCCTGGGGTCTGAACTCCAAAGCCCAAGCCTCAGCTCCCAGCCCACACCCAACCCAGCAGGTGAGCAGACAAGCATCTCAGGTTGGTGAGTGCTGGTCGGCACCAATCCTCTGTGCAGGAAGCTCTCCACTTTGCCCTCTGCACTCCTGTTGCTGCGCTCTCCTCTGTGGCTCTGAAGCTTCCCCCCAACCCACCGCCTGTCCCCGCCAGTGAAGGGGCTCCCTAGTGTGTGGAAACTTTTCCTCCTTCACAGCTCCCTCCCAGAAGTGCAGGTTCCATCCCTATTCTTTTGTCTCTGTTTTTTCTTTTTGTCTTTTGCCCTACCCAGGTATGTGGGGATTTTCTTGCCTTTTGGGAAGTCTGAGGTCTTCTGCCAGTGTTCAGAGGTGTTCTGTAGTTGTTCCACATGTAGATGTATTTTTGATGTATTTGTGGGGAGGAAGGTGATCTCCATGTCTTACTCCTCTGCCATCTTGAAGGTCTCCCCTCAAGCATATATTATTTGTAGACTTTTTGAAAAATGGCCATTCTGACCAGTGTGAGGTGATACCTCATTGTAGTCTTGATTTGCACTTCTCTAATAATTAGCAATATTGAGCTTCTTTTCATGCTGGCCACCTGCATGTCTTCTTTGGAGAAATGTGTATTTCGTTCTTCTGCCCTTTTTTTTAAATTGGGTTGTTTGGTTTTTTTATATTAAGCTGTGTGAGCTGTTTGTATCTTTTGGAAATTAATCCCTTGTTGGTAGCATCATTTGCAAAAATTTTCTCCCAGTCCATAGGTTGTCTTTTTGTTTTGATGATGGTTTCCTTTCTTGTGCAAAAGCTTTTACGTTTAATTAAGTCCCATTTGTTTATTTTTGTTTTTATTTCTATTACTCTAGGAGACAGATCCAAAAAACTATTCCTGTGATTTATGTCAAGGAGTGTTCTGCCTATGTTTTCCTATAGGAGTTTTATAGTATCCAACCTTACATTTAGGTCTTTAATCCATTTAGAGTTAATTTTTGTGTATGGTGTTAGGGAGTGTTCTAGTTTCATTCTTTTGCATGTAGCTGTCCAGTTTTCCCAGCATGACTTATTGAAGAGACTGTCTTTTCTCCATTGTATATTCTTGCCTCCTTTTTCACAGATTAATTGACCATAGGTGCATGAGTTTATTTCTGCGCTATCTTGTTCCATTGATCTAGATTTCTGTTTTTGTGCCAGTACCATACTGCTTTGATTACTGTGGCTTTGTGGTATAGTCTGAAGTCAGGGAATGTGATTCCTCCAGCTCTGTTCTCCTTTCTCAAGATTGTTTTGGCTATTTGGGGTTCTTTGTGTATCCATACAAATTTAAAACTTTTTTGTTCTAGTTCTGTGAAAAATACCATTGGTAGTTTGATAGTGATTGCATTGAATCTGTAGAATGTTTGGGGTAGTATAGTCATTTTCACCATATTGATTCTTCCAATCCAAGAACATGGTATATCTTTCCATCTGTATGTGTTGTCTTCAGTTTCCTTCATCAGTGTCTTATAGTTTTTGGAGTACAGTTCTTTGCCTCCTTAGGTAAGTTTATTCCTAGGTATTTTATTCTTTTTGATGTGATTGTAAATGGGATTGTTTCCTTAATTTCCCTTTCTGATATTTGTTGTTAGTGTATAGAAATGCAACAGATTTCTGTCTATTAATTTTATATCAAGCAACTTTACAGAATTCATTGATGAGCTCTAGTAGTTTTCTGGTAGCATGTTTAGGATTTTCTACATATAGCATCATGTCATCTGCAAACAGTGACCGTTTTACTTCTTCTTTTCCAATGCGGATTCCTTTTATTTCTTTTTCTTCTCTGATTGCTGTGGCTAGGTCTTCCAAAACTATGTTGAATGAAAGTGGTGAGAGTGGGCATCCTTCTCTTGTTCCTGATCTTAGAGGAAATGCTTTCAGCTTTTCACCACTAAGTATGAGGTTAGTTGTGGGTCTGTCATTTTTGGCCTTTATTATGTTCAGGTATGTTCCCTCTCTGCCCACTTTCTGAAGAGTTTTTATCACGGATGGATGTTCAATTTTATCAAATCTTTTTCTGCATCTATTGAAATGATCATATGGTTTTTATTCTTAAGTTTGTTAATGTGGTGTATCAGATTGATTGATTTGTGGATATTGAAAACTCCTTGCATCCCTGGGATAAATCCCATTTGATCATGGTGTATGATCATTTTAATGTATTGTGCGAGTCAGTTTGCTAGTATTTGGTTGAGGATTTTTGCATCTATGTTCATCAGTGATATTGGTCTGTAATTTTCTTCCTTTTGTGATATCTTTGTCTGGTTTTGGTATCAGGATAACGGTGACCTCATAGAATGAGTTTGAAAGTGTTCCTTGCGCTGCAATTTTTTGTAATAGTTTCAGAAGGATAGGTGTTAACTCTTCTCTAAATGTATGGTAGAATTCACCTGTGAAGCCATCTGGTCCTGGACTTTTGCTTGTTGGAAGTTTTTAAATTACTGATATAATTTCAGTACTGGTAATTGGTCTGTTCATATTTTCTATTTCTTCTTGCTTCTTTCTTGGGAGATCGTACCTCTCTAAGAATTTGTCCATTTCTTCTAGAATGTCCATTTTGTTGGCATATAGTTGTTTGTAGTAGACTCTTATGATCCTTTGTATTTCTGTGGTGTTGATTGTACCTTCTCCTTTTCATTTCCGATTTTACTGTTTTTGGCCCTATCCCTTTTTTTCTTGATGAATCTGGCTAAAGGTTTATCTATTTTGCTTATTTTTTCAAAGAACTAGCTTTTAGTTTCATTGATCTTTTCTTTCCTTTCTTTTTTTTTAGCATCTATTTCATTTATTTCTGCTGTAATCTTTATGATTCCTTTCCTTCTACTAACTTTGGGTTTTGTTTCTTCTTTATCTATTTGCTTTAGTTGTAAGGTTAGGTTGTTTATTTAAGATTTTTCTAATTTCTTAAAGTAAGCTTGTATTGCTATAAACTTCCCTCTTAGAATTGCTTCTGCTGCACCCCAAAGGTTTTGGATCATTGTGTTTTTATTTTCATTTGCCTCTAGGTATTTTTTTTTAATTTCCTCTTTGATTCTTCAGTGATCCATTGGTTGTTTAGTAGCATATTGTTTAGCCGCCACGTTTTTGTAGTTTTTGCAGTTTTTTTGTTGTAGTTGATTTGAAGCCTCAGAGTGTTGTGGTCAGAAAGGATGCTTAATGTGATATCAGTTTTCTTAAATTTACTGAGGCTTGCTTTGTGACCCAGCATGTGATATATCTAGGAGAATGTTCCAAGTGCACTTGAAAATAATGTATATTTTGCTGCTTTTGGATGGAATGCTCTATACATGTCAATTAAGTCCATCTGGTCTAATGTGTCACTTAAGGCCTGGGTTTCCATATTGATTTTCTGTCTGGATGATGTGTCCATTGATGTAAGCGGGGTGTTAATGTCCCCCACTATTATTGTGTTACTGTCAATTTCACCTTACACGTCTGTTAACATTTGCCTTATACATTGAGGTGCTCCTATGTTGGGTGCATATATATTTACAATTGTTATATCTTCTTTTTGGATTGATCTTTTGATCATTATGTAGTGTCCTTCTTGTCCCTTGTAACAGTCTTTACTTTAAAGTCTATTTTGTCTGATGAGTATTGCTACAACGGCTTTCTTTTAATTTCCATCTGCATGGAATACGTTTTTCCATTGTCTCGCTTTCAGTCTGTATGTGTCTCTAGATCTGAAGTGAGTCTCTTGTAGGCAGCAAATATTTCAGTCTTGTTTTTATGTCCATTCAGCCAGTCTGTGTCTTTTGGTTGGAAAATTTAATCCATTTACATTTAAGGTAATAATCAATATATATGTTCTTATTGCCATTTTGTTAATTTTTTAAATTTGTTTTTGTAGTTCTTTCTTTCCCCCTCCTTTTGTTCTCTTGTGATTTGATGACTATCTTTAGTGTTATGTTTGGATTCCTTTTTCTTTTTTGTGTGTATATCTATTATAGATTTTTGTTTTGCAGTTACCATGAGGTATTTGTTTAGGAGTCTAAATTTTTATGTGCTTAAGTTGCTGATCTCTTAATTTCAAATGCATTTTAGATACCCTGCATTTGTACTCTCTTCCCCTCACAATTACTGTTTTTGCTATTACATTTTACATCTAACTGTTTTGTGCATCCCTTAATTGCTTATTGTGGATACAAATGATTTTACTACTTTTGTCTTTTAACCTCCCTACTAGCTTTGTGCATGGATGATTTTCTACCTTTATTGTATGTTTGCCTTTACCGGTGAGCTTTTCCATTTTGTAATTTTCTTGTTTCTAGTTGTGGCCTTTTCTTTTTTTCCTAGAGCATTTCCTGTAGCATTTGTTGTAAAGCTGGTTTGGTGGTTCTGAATTCTTTTAGATTGCTTGACTGTAAAGCTTTTCCTTTCTCCATCAAATGTGAATGAGAGCCTTGCTGGGTAGAGTATTCTTGGTTGTAGGCAGAAGAGAAAGTCAGAGGATTCCAAGCATGAGAAGGCATGGACGTGCTTTTGCTTGTTTGAAGATGGCAGGAGCCACATGAGAAGGAATGTGGGCAGCTTCTAAGAGCAAACAGCAGTCCCTGGCTTATGGCCAGCAAGGAAATGAGGACCTCCATCCTACACCTGCAAGGAACTGAATTCTGCCGACACCTGAATAAGCTTGAAAGTGGATTCTCCTCCAGTACCTCCAGATAAGAGTCCAGCTGGTCCATAACTTCATTTACCCTGAGTAGAGCCCAGCTTAGCTTGCCCAAGACCTGTGACCTACACAATACGAGGTGAAGGAATTGCATAAAGAAAAACCTGGAGGGGAGAAGCGTCCAAAGTCATGGAGTAGAAGGAACCTAAGCTCACCTCCTCTCACAAGCACACCAAAATCAAAACAGTTTGCAGAACAACCATCACTGCAAAAGACTGAAACCTACCAGAAAAGATCCTCTACAACTAATGTCATAAAGATGGAACCACAAGGAGATGGGTAGGAGGGGCGGACTTGCAATGTAATCAAATCCCATACCCCCTGGGTAGGCAACCCACAAACTGGAGAATAATTATATTACAGAGATTCTCCCACAGGACTACGAGTTCTGAGCCCCATGTCAGGCCCTCCAGCCCAGGGGTCTGGAAGTGATTAGAGGAGCCCCCAGACCACTTGGCTGTGAAGGCTAGTGGGGCTTGACTGCAGGAGCTCCAGAAGATAGGGAGAAATAGAGACTCCACTCTTTTTTTAAAAAAATTTTTATATAGCAGGTTCTTATTAGTTATCTATTTTATACATATTAGTGTATATATGTCAATCCCAATCTCCCAATTCATCGCACCACCACCCCTGCCCCCACTTTCCCCCCTTGGTGTCCATACGTTTGTTTAGAGACTTCACTCTTAAAGGGCACACACAAAATCTCATGTGCACTGGGACCAAGGGAAACAGCAGTCATTTAATAGGAGCCTGGGCCAGACCCACCTGTTGATCTTGGAGGGCCTCCTAGGGAGGCAGGGGATGGGTGTGGCCCACCTGGGAACATAGACACTGGTGACGGACATATCGGGGAGTATTCATCTGTGTGAGCTCTTCTGGAGGCTGACAGTTTGGCAGCAAGCCCTGGCCCCACTCAACAGCCTGTAGGCTTCAGTGCTGGGATTCCTCAGGTCAAACAACAAACTGGGCAGGGACACAGCCCCATCCATCAGTAGACAGGCTGCCAAAGACTTCCTGAGACAACAGGTACCTCTAGACACACCTCTAGTCAGGGCCTTGCCTACCAGAGCACCAAGATCCAGCTCTACTCACCAGGGGGCAGGCACCAGCCCCTCCCACCAAGAAGTCTGCACAAGCCTCTAGACCAGCTTCACCCACCAGACGGCAGACACCAGAAGCAAGAAAACTACAGTCCTGCAGCCTGCAGACCAAATCTGCTAACATAGGCCAATTATTACCCTGGGACCAGCTGGCCCCTGGCCCTTGGGTGACAAGAGAGGAGTGTACTGCTGGGATGCATAGGACATCTCCTACAGAGGGCCACTTCTCCAAGGTGAAAAAACATAACCTGCCATATACATAAAAATATCAGTAGCAATTTAGACAAAATGACACAACAGAAGAATATGTTTTAGTTGAAGGGACAAGATAAAACCCCAGAAGAAGAACTAAGTGATGTGGTGATAGGCAATCTACCTGAGAAAGAGTTCAGAGTAATGATCATAAAGATGATCAAAGAATTCAGGAGAAGAATGGATGCACAGAACAAGAAATTAGAAGTTTTTAACAAAAAATTAGAAAATATTAAGAACGACCAAATGTAATTAAAGAATACAATAACTGAAATGAAAAATATACTAGAAGGAATTGATAGTAGACTAAATGAGGCAGAAGAACGGATCAGTGAGCCGAAAGACAGAGTAGTGGAAATCACTGCCACCAAACAGATAAAAGAAAAAAGAATGAAATGAAATGAGGACAGTTTAAGAGACCTTTGGGACAACATCAAGCACACTAATATTTGCATTATAGGGGTCCCAGAAGGAGAAAAGAGAGAGAAAGGGCCTGAGAAAGTATTTTAAGAGATAATAGCTGAAAACTTCCCTAATCTAGGAAAGGAAACAGTCGACCTAGTCCAGGAAGCACAGAGAGTCCCATTCACGGTTTACCCACAGAAGAATACACCATGACACATTGTAATCAAAATGACAAAAATTAAAGATAAAGAGAGAATATTAAAAGCAACAAGGGAAAAGCAACAAATAACATACAACAGAACTCCCATAAGGCTATCAGCTGAGTTTTCAGCAGAAACTCTGCAGGCAGAAGGGAGTGGCATGATATACTTAAAGTGATAAAAGAGAAAAACATACAACCAAGAATAATCATATAAAGTTCTTAAATTCACACTTCAGTTTTAGTATTTTTTTCATAGATTTAAAAAGAGTTTTTAACGTAAACTATCATATTGTCTGTAGTAAAGACAGTTTTACTTCAACCTTTTACAATCTGTATACCTATGTCTTTCTCTTGTTTTGTCACATTGGCTAGGACTTCCAATACAATGTCAAACAGAAGTGATAACAGTGAAAATGCTTGCCTTTTTCTGACCTTAAGGCAATATTTTTCAACATTTCACCATAATCGTACTGTGTTAGCTCTAGGATTTTCTTAGATGCCCTTTATCAGCTTGAAGAAGCTCCCTGGGGCTTCCCTGGTGGCGCAGTGGTTGAGAATCTGCCTGCCAATGCAGGGGACATGGGTTCGAGCCCTGGTCTGGGAAGATCCCACATGCCACGGAGCAACTAGGCCCGTGAGCCACAATTACTGAGCCTGTGCGTCTGGAGCCTGTGCTCCGCAAAAAGAGAGGCTGCAATAGTGAGAGGCCCGCACACCGCGATGAAGAGTGGCCCCCACTTGCCGCAACTAGAGAAAGACCTCGCACAGAAACGAAGACCGAACACAGCCAAAAATAAATATAAAAATAAGTAAATAAATGGAAAAAAAAAAACCTAAAGAAGAAATACATGGCAAATATCTTTAAAAAAAAAAAGAAGCTCCCTGCCATGCCAGTTTAAGATATTCTAGTTGTGAACTGATACTCCCTTTTACTGAACACTTTTTCTGAATCTACTGAGAGTATGACATGGGTTTTTACCTACACCTTATTATTGTGACAAATTTCATTGACTGATTTTCTCACATTAAACTGCCCTTGCTACCCTGGAATAGTTCTCATTTGCTAAATTTTATTTAAGAATATGTACCTATGTTCATGAAAGATATTGTTTTGCTGTAATTGCCTTTTTTGTAATAGCCTTATAAAGTTTTATATCCAGGTTATGCTGAACTCATAAATGCATTAGGAAATATTCTCATCCTCTATTTACTGAAAGAATTTATGTAAGTTAGCATCTTTTCTTCACTAAATATGTGATAGATTTCACCAGTGAAGCCATCTGTGCTTGGAGTTTACTTCATGGAAAGGTTTGCTATCAATTTATTTTTTTTAACATTTATTTATTTATTTGCCTGCATCGGGTCTTAGCTGCGGCACACGGGATCTTTAGTTGCAGCATGAGAACTCTTAGTTGCAGTGTGTGGGATCTAGCTCCCCGACCAAGGATTGAACCCAGGTCCCCTGCATTGGGAGCATGGAGTCTTAGCCACTGGACCACCAGAGAAGTCCTGCTATCAATTTATTTAATAGATATAGGACTATTCAGATTTTCTATTTCTTCTTGATTATATTTTGGTAAATTGTGTTTTTCAAGGAATTTGTCCATTCATCTAAATATTCATATTTGTTGGCATAAAGTTATTCATAATATCATCTCTTTCTTGATACTGTTGTGTGTATGTGTGTGTTCTCTATTTTCTTATTCAGTCTTGCTAGGGTTGTTTTTTTTTTTCCCTAGAAAACAAATTTTGACTATACGGATATACTCTATATAGGTGTATATTCTATTTTGATTTCTGCCCTTATTTTTATTATTTCCTTCTTTCTGCCTGCTTTGGATTTTTTAAAAGTTCTTTTTCTAACATCTTGCATTGGGAGCTTAGGTCATTGATTTACACTATTCTTCTTTTCTAATATATATATTTCAATCTATAAATTTATTTTAACATATTATTTTAACTGCATCTCACTAATTTTGATAGGTTGCATTTCCATTATAATCTAAGCTAATGCTCAGATTACTTTATAATTTCCATTGTAATGACTGCTTTGATCCAAAGTTTATTTTTGAAGTTTTCCCCTTAATTTCTAAATACTTGGCGTTTTTTAACTTACAGTTCTGTTAGTGTGTACTAATTTAATTCTATTGTGGTCAGAAATAATACACTGCATGGTTTTAAGCCTTTGAAATTTGCTGAAACTTGTTTTATGGACTGAAGTATGTTTTATTTGATAAGTGTTACTTGTACTTGAAAAGAATGTATATTCTGTACTTTTGGGGTATAGTATTCTATAAATACTAATTAGGTAAAATTGGTTGATAGTATTGCTTAGATATTCCATTTTTAACTTTTCTGATCATTCTGTGTTGAATTCTCCAAATATGATCATGGATTTGTCTATCCTTTTACTCTGTCAATCGCTGCTTTATGCATTTTATAGCTATATTCTTAGGTGCACTGTTGTTGCTTCTTGTTGAATTAACTCTTATCAGTATGGAATTTCTTTATTTCAAGTAATAGCTTCTTGGCTTAAAGTTTTCAGCTTTCTATGATTATTTGATTACATATGATTATATTAATGAAATCATACTTACTTTCTTTGGTTAGTTGTTTAAATGACATATTTGATTTGTCTTTTCACACAAAACTTATTTGTGTTTTCATACTTTGGTGTATTTTGGCATGTCTTGTGTAAGCAGCACATAATTGGGTCTTTTTTAAAAAATCTTCTACCAACCTATGTTTTTATAGGGTGTTTTGTTCTTTACACTTACACTTGCTCTATTATGACATAATTAAGTTGGGGTTAAGTCTACTATCTTGCTATTTGTTTTCTATTTTTCCCATCTGTTCTTTTCTTCCTCCCTTCATGCCTTCTTTTTATTAATCAGGTATTTTAATATTCCATTTTATCTTTTTTGTTTCCCTTTTACTGTCAATCTTTCAGCACTTAATCCTAAAATTTAAAAAGTGTATTCTCATTACAGTGTACCTATCATTGTCACAAATAATGCAAGAATCTTACTACAGTTTATCTCCATTTATCCCCACACACATATTTTTATTGATTTTATGTATTTTATTCCCTACCTGTGTTATAAACCCCACAAGTATTTGTTATTATTGTTAATAGTCAATAGTCTTTTATATTTACTGAGTATGCTGATGTAGGATCATTTCCCTTTAGCCTGAATAAGTACTTTTAAGATTTATTTATTTAGTCATGTAAGCCTGCTAGGGATACAATTTTGCAGCTCTTATTTATCTGAGAACATTTTTTTTAACTCTCATATTTGAAGTTTTTTTTTTCCTTTTCTTTTTGGTATGGAATTCTAGTTTGACAGGGTTTTTTTGTGTTTTTTGTTGTTTGTTTGTTTTACCTTTTAGCAGTTTAAAGATGTTATTTCATTGTCTTTCAGCATCCATAGATTTTTGTTAAGATATCAACTACTATTTTTATAATAGTTTCCTCAGGAGATAGTGTGGCTTTTTTCCTGGCCACTTTAAAGATTTTCTTTTTAACTTAACTTTTCAGAAGTTTGATTATGGTGTCCTTAAGTGTGGTTTTCTTTTATTATCCTGCTCGGTGTTTGTGAAGCTTTTTGAATGTGTGTCATTTATCATTCCTTAGATTAGGAAAATTCTCAGGCATCAATCTTCAAATATCACATATGTCCTGTCTCTCTCTTCTCTCCTTTTGGGACTCCAATTACATGTATGTTAAACCTTTAG
Source organism: Balaenoptera ricei (assembly GCF_028023285.1). Taxonomy (NCBI): domain Eukaryota; kingdom Metazoa; phylum Chordata; class Mammalia; order Artiodactyla; family Balaenopteridae; genus Balaenoptera; species Balaenoptera ricei. Next base: position 67,842,252 of record NC_082640.1, read on the forward strand.
CCTGTGACCCAAATCTGTCTCATACTTTGTTCTTTTTCAGTATTTTTTCCTTCTGTGTTCAGTGTAAATACTTTATATGACTATCTTTGAATCTAGACTCATACTGTAACCATTCAACTAGTTCTTAATTGCAGATATTTCAACTTGCATTTCTAGAATGCCCATTTGATTCCTATTCTAGATTTAAATTCTCTACTGAAGCACTCTTTTTATCCATTTTGTCTCCATTTTCCTCCAATTTCTTTAACATACTAAGTATAGTTATTTTGACATTTTTAAGTGATAACTCTTAATATATGAATCATCTCTGGGTCTGCTTCTTTTACTACTTTATCTCATGATGATTTGGTTGTTTTTTCTTTTTCCTCTGCATGTCCAGTGGTTGGTTGTGTGTGTGTGTGTGTGTGTGTGTGTGTGTGTGTATCCACTGGTGCAGTGGTTAATACAGTGAAGAGGCTCTGAGTTTGAATCTTGTTCTGGCAACAAGTGTCTATTTAAATCTAGTCCTTACTCCTATTGGTAACCCTGCTAGTTCATGGTCCTTAACCCTAGGATGTGGGGTCTCAATTAATGCATAAGTATGTGTGAAGGTTTATACATTCTCCATTAGGCTGGGCCTAACCTCTCATGTCTCCCCATATTGTGAAACCTCTGAAATCTCTGTTCAGCGCTCAGTTTCCCAGAAATTGTCCTCTGCTAGGTCTCCTGGAGTCTTGCCCTGCTCATTCACATCTCAACAGTGGACCAAGTACCTGAGGGAAATTTTTATGCATTTTTGGAGGGCTTCTTCTCTGCAGCTCCCTTCTCTAAGGCACCTTGCCCTTCAAACCCAGCTGGGTTAGCAGGTCTGAACTTTGATCTCTGTTTCCTCTGCCCAGAGACACTCCTATTCTCTGCTTGGGCTGTATATCCCTATACTGGGATAAACATGAAGCTGACCTCATGTGCTTCCCTTCTCTGCCTTGGTTGCTGTCCAGTGCCTTCGATCATTGTTTTACACAATTTATCTAGCTTTTATTGTTGTTTACAGCAGGAAGGTGAGTCCAATGTCAGGTACTCAATCACAACCAGAGCTGGAAATCAAGAGATTCATTTTTTAAAAGGAATGAATTTAAGCAACCATTATGTTTTTCTCATCTCTAGCTGTAGAGCAAGGCTAAGCATAAAGATCCTCTTACCAAATGCTCCCACTCAAATTTAAATTCCAAATTGAAAGTCCTATGTTTTCATAGGGTTCTGTCCTTTATTTTCATGCCTCCCTTAAAACAATTAAGAGCTTAATAAAATATACTCATTCTAATCTTTGCTAAATTTTCTATTCATATAATTGGAGTGAAACTAAAGCATTTGCATATTGATTTTCATATTTATAGAGCATTACAGACAAAAAGTTAGATTTCTTAGCTCAAAGATAGGACACAGTAGTATAAGTGCTCAGATTTCCTTAGTTTTAGGTATAGAACATGACGCTTTGATATATGTATATATTGCAAAATGATTACCACAATAAGGTTAGCTAACATCCATCACCACAAATAGTTATTTTTTTTCCTGTTATGAGAACTTTTAAGACCTACTCGCTTAGCAACTTTCAAATGTACAATACAGTATTATCAACTTTAGTCACCATGCTGTACATTACATCACCAGAACTTATTTATCTTATAACTGGAAGTTTGTACCTTTTAACTACCTTTACCCATTTTCCCCTCACCACATCCCCCACCTATGGCAACATCAATCTGTTCTCTGTACCTGTGAGTTCAGTTTTTTAAGATTCCACATATAAGTGAGATCATACGGTATTTGTATTTCTCTGACTTCTCATTTAGGATAATGCCCTCAAGGTCAATCCATGTTGTTGCAAATGGCAGAATTTCCTTCTTTTTTAATATCTCACATTTTCTTTATTCATTCATCCATCAGTGCATACTTAGGTTGTTTCCATATCTTGGCTATTGTAAATAATGCTGCAATGAACATGAAGGTGCAGATATCTTCTCTAGACAGTGATTTTGTTTTTCCTTCAGCTGTATACCCAGAAGTGGAATTGCTGGATCAAATGATAGTTCTATTTTTAATCTTTTAAGGAAACTCCATATGTTTTCCATAGTGGGTACACCAATGTACATCCCCACCAGCAGTGCACAAGGGTTCCCTCTTCTCCAAATCCTTGACAACACCTGTTATTGCTTGTATTTCTGATAAAAGACATTCTAACAGGTGTGAAGTGATAGGTCATTGAGGTTTTGATTTGCATTTCCCTGATGATTAGTGATGTTGAGCACCTTTTCAGGTACCTGTTGGCCATTTGTATGTCTTCTTTGGGAAAAATGTCTGTTCAGTTCCTCTATCCATTTTTAAATTGGATTCTTTTTGTTGTTGTTGTTGTTGTTGTTGTTGTTATGGAGTTGTTGTTTATACATTTTGAATATTAACCACCTCTTATCAGATACACGATTTGCAGATATTTTCTCCCATTCTATAGTTTGCTTTTTCCTTTTGTTGATAGTTTCCTTTGCTGTGCAGAAGCTTTTTAATTTGATGTAGTCTCACCTGTTTACTTTTAATTTTGTTGCCTTCGCTTTTGGTATCATATTCAAAAATCACTGCCAAGACCAATGTCAAGGAATTTACCCCCTATGTTTTCTTCTAGAAATTTTATGGTTTCAGATCTTTGAGCTTTGTTGTCTTGCTTTATGATGAATGTAAAACCCAAAGGAATAAATATTGTGTACCTTCACTAAAACTGGCATAGACACAAAATTAGATTAGAGTTAGGGAGCTCTGTAATTCCCATCTCTCCAACAAGTTGTCTTTTAAGACGATTCAATCCCTGGGTAGGAGCCTAAAATAAAAGACAATTCCTGAGTAGGAGTCGAAAATAAAATTTTTATAGTAGACAAGCTTCTGTGTTATGGTCATAGAAACATGAATTTATTTTTGTTTCCCTCATGTTAGAAAGAATAAAGAAGTTACTTAGCAATCCCTGTTTCCCCAATACCCTATTGCTATTTATGTGACATTGAAGATCAAAGATATTTAAATGTTTCAAAGGAACTTTTTTTCCCCCCATTTCCCCATTGGTAACTATAAGTATGTTTTCTGTGTCTGTGAGTCTGTTTCTGTTTTGTAAATAAGTTCATTTGTATCATTTTTTTAAGATTCCACATATAAGTGATATCATATGATATTTGTCTTTCTCTGTCTGACTTACTTCACTTAGTATGATAATCTCTATGTCCATTCATGTTGCTGCAAATGGCATTATTTCATTCTTTTTTATGGCTGAGTACTATTCCATTGTATATATGTACCACATCTTCTTTATCCATTCATCTGTTGGTGGACATTTAGGCTGCTTCCATGTCTTGGCTATTGTAAATAGTGCCGCAATGAACATTGGAGTGCATATGTATCTTTTCAAATTATGGTTTTCTCTGGATATATGCCCAGGAGTGGGATTGCTGGACAAAAGAACTTTTAAAAGTAGAGTGCCCACTATTCTCAAAGCATTTATTTAGTGTATGTATGTATATATATATATATATATATATATATATATATATATATATATATATATATATATACACACACACACATGTATACATTTTATATATATGTATATATAATGCAGGGGTAACAAAAATGTGTCAAACATTATTCTTACCTTCAAGAATTTATTGTGAAAAAAAAAAGAATTTATTGTGGGAGGGGTAAATAAACATAGTACATGGAAGTAAGTGGTCCCTTGATACCCTTTACAGTGTTATGAAAGTTCAAGGAGAGGAAAGATCTTATTTGTTTAGGTGGATCATAAAAGGTTTCGTGATGCAGTGCCATCAAAATTGATCTTAAATTTTGGGTAGAATTTTGACTGATGAGGATAAAAAGGAAAGGGTATATAAGCTGGGAGAATCACATCAAAGATAGAAAAGAAGGGAATAGCAGATGGTCTGATTTGTCTGGAAATTAGAGATAATAATGGGAAGGTAGTGTGGGGTCTTCTTTTTGGGAGATTAAATGCCAGTTTGTTGGGGGGTAGGCCACCTGGAACCAAAGAGGCTACTGTTGATCAAAGGAACACTGTGACTGGAGCTCAGAAATATTCATCTAGCTATGAGAGGATATCAGGACCTCAGGACCAATGCTGGTCCACCGAAGAGTTTCTAACTACCTGAGTAGAAAATCTTGGAGAATGTCATGATTTGCATAAAATTTAATTAATTTAAGGTAAAAGGCTTTCCTATTTTCTGAAATGAGCCCTCTCTACCTTACTATTTTAAAAATAGTCTATAGAAAATATATGATAAATGCCCATGTTCATTGCAGCATTATTTACAATAGACAAGACATAGAAACAAACTAATTGTCAATGGATGAATGGATAAATAAAATGTGATATATATAGGATATATATAAATGTGATATATATTTTTATATGAATGTTATTGAGCCATAAGAAAATTTTTTAAAATAATGTTATTTGGCCAAATTAAAAGTTTGCAATCATATGTTGGTCCCTAAAACACTTTTTTTTTTTTTTTTTTTGCAATGTTATTGGCCAGGAAACTAGAAGCCTGGGAGCTACTGTTACATAGGGTCAATTAGAGCTGGTTGAGTACTCTTGGATAGAGTGGAGAAAGTGTGCTAAAGGAGGAAAGATATTTGGGAAATAAAACTTAGAAGATGAAGCAACCATTTGGCTATGTGAGTCAACAGAGGACAATTCGAAGGGTGCCCTTGATAAAAACAGGAGAGTGGGGAGCATGATGGTATTTTGGTAGAGGCAGAGTAGGCAGAGGTTGACAGGGAAGATCATTTTAGTTGTGGAAATGTTCTGCGGATGTTCCTGTAGGAAACTGTTGAAAAATGTCCCTTGGGCAACTGAAATCAGTCTGGAGCTTGGGAGGGAGGTTAATTTATTGTTGAGAAAAGATATTTATTTTATACCTACTATGAGCCAAGCACTAAATTTGGGGGGGAAAGATATATTTGCATGTCATTTATATAGACTCCCTTACAATGATCTTTTCATTAAGTACTTGTTACTTAATACAATCGTCCCTCGGTATCAATGGGGGATTGGTTCCAAGACCCACTGTGGATACCAAAATCTGTGGATGCTCAAGGCCCAGAGTCAGCCCTCTGTAACTTTCAGTCTGCGTCCATTGATTCAACCAACGTGGTATTGTATTCTACTGTATTTATTTTTTTAAATCCACATATTAGTGGACCCGCACAGTTCAAACCCACGCTGTTCAAGAGTCAACAGTATAACTCTTTTATTTCTGTTTAATGGTGCTTTAGAACCTCTAATTCAAAGATATATTGCAAATACAATGATAAATATTTAAAATTTACAATTGATCTACAAAATCATAAATGAATCAAAAACTAAGACTGAAAAAAGTTTTATTAGTGTATTGGTTAGCCTAGCCTGCAGTAACAAATAAACAAACATGTAACGGTACAGTATCTAAAAGTTTCTATCTTGGTCACACTCTGTCTCTTGATGAGCAAGTGAACAGGCTGGTAGAACAGCTCTCCATAGAGACCCAGGCAGATGGGGGCTCCACCTTCATGAACAACACATGGCGCCTAAGGTCACTCTGTCACTTCCATCTCAGTCAGCATGAATTCAAGATTTCAGCCCTCCAAGTGGCAAACCTTACTTCTACTCACACTCCCCTGGCTAGAACTCAGTCATATGGCCCAATTTAATGACAAGGGCAGCTGGAAAGCATAGTCAAGCTTTGTGTCTGGGAAGAAGAGGAAATGGATTTTGTCGAATAATCAGCTGTCTGCCACGGTTTGTATTAAATCATCTGAGAAAGAGTTAAATTCTAATAAGTAAGACACTTGATCATGAAGAGCATTTTGTATGTCAATGAACAGAATCTTGAGCACTGCATCTCTGGAGAGAAGTTACTGCCATTTATAAGGAACTGCTATTCATGTAACAGTTAAACCATGCTTTAATAGTTGTAAAAATAAAACAGCTGAATTCCTATAATGTTGTGCAGAGTCCTTGCAAGGGTATCATTTGCTTTTTCCAGCTGAAAAGGAATCTAAGCTAAGTGACCTGAAATAATGGGGGGCAAGAGGCAAACGGACAGCGTCCCAAGATTAATATGTTTTCTATAAGCAGATCCTTTCCGACCTTCCTTTTTGTTCCCAGGAATATGAACCTCTTTGATGTGTTTGTGGCTTTTGCATTTCTTTCACCATCAGCATTTTTTCTTCAGAATTGTCCTTAAAGTGACTGCATCCTATTGTGAACCCTTACTTAGTCTATGACCACTTGCCTACTTCCAATAAATTTTTACTACAAATCTCATACCCCTCAGCTTAGTTCTGCACCTGAGCCTGAAAATACGCTCACAGCAGCAGATAGAAACCCATCAGCAGTAATATATCACTTCTCAAAGTCAAAGTTATTACCAGCTCGGATTTGTTAAGTATTTCATTGACATTAACAATAGTACATTGTTTCTTCTGGCCTAGGGTCTGGAGAGGGAAGCATTTGAAAGGAAATCAAAGAGTTCGGATATTAGCTCTGTTTTAGGTTGATCCTAGATAGGTGATGCAGTCTTGTCTTAGTATGTTTGGGTTCCTACAACAAAATGCCACAGGTTGGGTGGTTTACAAATTAAAAGAAACATTTATTTCTCACAGTTCTGGAGGCTGGGAGTCTGAGGTCAGGTGCCGGCATGGTTGGGTGAAGGCTGTCTTCCAGGTTGTAGACTTCTCGCTGTGTCCTCACATGGCAGAAAGGCTAGGGAGCTCTGTGGGGCCTCTTTAATAAGGGCACAAATCTCAATCATGAGGGCTAAAGATTTAGTCACCTCCTGAAGGAGAAGGCCCCGCCTCCTAAACTCAACACTTTGAGGATTAGGATTTCAACATATGAGCTGTAGGGGGAGGTACACAAACATTCAGACTACAGCAAGTCTCTTCCTCGTAAATAGCAGTGAGCAGGGGAGGAGCTCAGACAAGGCTAATTTGGATCATTAGGAAACCTTCAGAGTATGGTTTAATCAGAACACTTTAGTGGATTTTGCTTTTGGTCACCTAGCATCAGAATACTCTTTGGGCAGAATCCTAAAATAGATGGGAGGCAGGGTCACACACCCCACTGTAGGAGCTAAAGGGCTCAGATAATTTTTTCCCCTGACAGCTGGGGCATCTGCAAATATTCCTGCCAAGGGCTCTGAAGCTTGAGGGAGTGACACAAAAATGAAGGCTCCTGAAAGATCGATCATTCCCAGCAATGGAGGGGTGCAGAGTCCACAGCCTAGAGATGACTTCCAAGGTATGGGGGTCTTCTGTAGACTATACCTGGAGTACCATCTTGGCTGCTCCAGGTTGCCCAGCTTCCCACTTCCTGCTCTTTTCCTGTACCTTGTTCTTTGGTTTGTAACAGCCTTATAAGAAATTGCCTACTGCTTGTATCAGTCAGGGAAAGTTTCCATTGTCTGCAACTAAGAAATCCTACTAGCACAAACATCCCCCAAATCTGTTACACCTGTATTTTCCATTAAAATAACTTTTTCTTATTGCAAAAATTATTTATCAACTGAAAAACTTAGAAAATATAGACAAAAACAAAAAACAGTGTAACCTCATCACCCACAGAGAACCTTTGTAAAAAAATTTTTTTTAACATTTTCTGGTGCATACTCTCCTAGACTTTTTTCCTGGGTATATGAATATATTCTTTGTTTCTTTCTTTAGCTATTATAAAAAGTGCTACCACATTGTGATCAACGTGCTTGCTATTTACCTGCTATTCTGCCTCATCTATAGCTTTGCTTCTGCACATGAACGTGAATATAGACATAATGAGTTGGTCCAGCCTAGTGAAAAGTATTTGTCACCCTTACTCAAGTTGCCTTTGAATAAACATACGTAGAAGTGATATAATTCTCTTACACAATAAGGCATACAAAATGATTTCAGAGGACAGTGTTCCTTTGCTGGGTGAGAGTCCTCACATGACTCACTTGGTCAAGTGCATTGGGTGTAATTTTTATATTCAAGTTGCTAGAATTCAGAATTTTCAGAGGAAGTTCAGGTTATAGGTAGACTCTCCTGAGGACCTAATATTTCCACTAGAAATAATTTTTAAATTACTAATTTCTCAGAATGCACTAAATTCATCTCTAAGAAGAATTGTAGAATATACATTTTTAAATAATTACTTATATGTACAAATAATAACTGCCATTACAAAGTAGGCAGTCTGAGAGGACAGTTTTACCAGGCATGCTTAAACTTATAAACACTAGTTGCAGATAGTAAATATATTAAAAGCTCTTAGAAAATCTATTCTCTACCTCTTCCATCTTAATAGACTTTAGTACTCTTTTCTTCATAGAGGTAAACTTCAACCCCAGATAGATTAAAATGAATTAGTAGATTCTAAATTAATTGCATTTCTATTTTTTCAACCTAGGTTGTCCTCAGTCAGTCTTATTCTATGGCTCCTCAACCCATTATTTGTCTTTAAGGCATCTATTTTTTTTTCCTTTATAGCCATAATTAATACTAAAAATAAGAGATTACAGCTATGGTTTTCTTCCTGGTGAGTGGTATACAAACTTTCCTCTTATTGCTACCCACAAATTACCCTTAATAAATATATCTAAGAAACAGACTCACAAAATTTCTAGTGAGTTTCTAACAAGTGTGTAGATAGATGATAGGTATTTTTCTATCTATAAGCTATCTTTAAGCTGCTTTTATGATTTTTACTATTAATTTTAAAAATCACATATAATGACTATTTTCATTATATATTTCATAATGACAGTGCTTTTTCTCCATGACCAATGCATTGATAAGGTAACTATTCAATAATTTGAAAGATAAAATCATCCAATGCTTTATTAAGCAAAAGAATTAAGAATGGTTTAACTTTTTAAATCCTGGACCTCAACATGCCTTTGCTATTCAAATCAAAATGCAGTAGTCTTCACATCTGTTACCATGAATTTCAAAAGAACAATCTACATTTTTAAAAAACAAGAGGAAAAAAAGAATAATCTACATTTCTAAAAGCTATTTATATAGAAAGACAAAAGAGAACATAAGTAAGCTGGAGTCTTTCCATATCATTGTCTTTTGGGGTCCAGGCAGCAGAACCATGATGTAGGTGAAAAAGTACTATGGCCAGGTTCCAGTGTATGTGATTCAAGCTGAAGAACAAAAAGTTGAACTTGTGAATACATCAACTTGACTCATAAAAGGATGCTAACCAGAGGGTCTCCATCTTTAGAGACCAAACAAGGGCAAATGAGTTAAAATGGCAGCAACATCAATGTGGGTTATTTATAAAACAGTGTTTTCCAAAATGTATCAAGAGGCTAAGGACACCCATTGCTCGTACCTCTTAAAGAATAAGATGGGCTGCTCATTTGTTTGCATTGGTTCTTGAAGGAAAATATTCTGTAAGGCAGGAAGATATCTCTCCTTACTTGAAGGCCATCTTTCTCCCTAGGGGCTCAAACCTTTGAACTGTATCTCATTTATTCTTCTCAGTGTGAATCAAATCCAGTTCTGCAAGTTACAGACTCTACATCTTTCATAACCTAACTCCCATTGTAGAATCACTCAGGAGTTAGGAACTCATCCTCTTCCCACTCCACATCAAAATTCAGCCCATATTCCTTGATATGGGGCTTCTTTTCTTACTATATGTCTGATATTCAGAGCCATTCAAGGGCATTTATTTCCTATAATATGCAATGAAGTGCAATTTAAGAAACAACTCTGTAAAATAGGGACTGTAAGGGCAGTGTTTGTTGTTGTTGTTTGTTTGGATGTTTGGTTAAGTAGCCTGGGGCAAATGGCTCAGCTTTGGCTGAACTATATTCCTATTTCCTTTTGATAGTAACAAAAATCAAAATCACTAAAATTTTCTGAGAAATAAACTACAAAGAAATCTATTTGTGAAAGTGAGAGAAAAATTTCTTCTTTCAAAGTATGTTGGAAAGATGGGAAGTTAAGTATTCAATTGGCTAAATACACTTTTTGGATATTTCAGCTTCCGTAATGATTGACATCCAGTGAAGCCTTCTTTCGATTTTCTAAAACCAGTACAAAAGCTGTTATCTAAAAACAACGTTAAGTTTAATATTTTGAGTAGTAATGAAGTCATGACTTTTTCCATTCTAATTTGTTCCTGTACATTTTTTAACGGGGGGTTTGGGCTTCCAAGTCATCCTCTCCAGTCTTTGTACGATAAAATGAGCTATTTGCTTCCCTTTAGCAGAGCTGGATGGGGGCTATCTCTGCAGTTGATTGGTTGGCTTTTACAGGATTACTTCTTTGGAAAGGTACCGTGCCATACCCCATTGCTAGCGGCGTGGACTTAGTTGTGGTTAAAATTTTAAATTGAAGATGAGCATTTACCACCAGAGAGGACATAAACTTCAGGTCTCCTGTGCTATATAGATTCTAGACATCATATTGGCTAAATGTGTTTGATGAAGAGCTCTGTTCTGAAACAACCTTAAATACCATATCCAGAAATAACAGCTGACTCTGGTAAAGAGAGGAAATTTGGGGTCCCTGTATGTTTTATAACTAAGCCAATTTTAAAAAGAATAAATTCCAGCTACACAAATTGACCTCAATAAGATTAACAAAACTGAGGAAGACTGATGTCAGCTAAGGCAACAAGTCAAATAAATTACCCCATACTATTTTTACGCAGATGAGATAAAACAATGGCTTTCCATTTTTATTTTGCATTTCACAGCTACTCAGAGTATCCATGATCACTTTTCCAATTCCACTTAATATTTTATCTGAAAGAAGAATTTACTGAGTAAAATGCTTAGTTGCAGGATTTCACATTTGCAATCCGTCGGGTTACAAAATTAAAGTTACTACAGTTTTCTTCCCCAGTGTAAGCATTCTGTATGTGCCTTTTATTTACATTCTGTCACTTTTTATTTCCTCCTAAACTTTGTATGCTCAAGAATGAAACTGTATTGGTGTTATGTAACAATATTTCAAACTTGCAACATACATATTGGTTTAATCTCTCCCTTGAACCCATGTCCCTGAAAAATAAACACAATGTATGCAAAAGAACTACCTTGGAGTGCATGAGGAAGAGTGTAGACGTGTAGAAATAAAAGAATCGAAAAACAGTTGTGTGGAGATGTATCTGTCCTGTTGACAACAATCCCCATGATTTGTTAACAGACATAGGCAGCCAACGTAGTACACAACACTGTCCTAGAACTGGCCATAAGAAGTTGTTAACCAAGTAGGAATTAAGGCTTTAAGGTCTCTTACAACTAATGTGATTCAAAAAACCGAAAGCAAGCAAACCGTAAAACTTGGAGAAAGTGCTCCAAATAGAGCCTCTTTGGCAGCCCAGATTGAACCAAATGACTCAGGTGGACAATTAAAATAAACTGTGCGCCGTTTTCTTTCACAAGGTCTATAAAGCCCATAAATTATGTTCGGTCCAGAAAGCCAGGAGTTACTAGCACCTTCCCTTTCCATTTTTTAAAATATTCAATATATTCAGCATGAATTCTTAGTCCATGGTCTTCACTCATTTATTGATTAAACAAAACCCCGGGTGCCTCTTGGTGATCACTCCTTCCAAGCTGACATGCAAACTGAAATGCCTCTCCCTGGGGAGAGTCGAGACCGCAAGGTAAGTCATCCAGAAGTGGACGCATCTTGCTTTTTATTTACTTATGTATTCAAGGGGCTGCGATGGCCACGGCTGGACTACGACGAGGCGGGAGGCGAAAGGGCGCGCGGGCTGTGAGCCGCAGCCAGGGGGTGGGAACCCGCAGAGGAGATGGGGGGCAGCAGCCACGCTCCACTAGCTCTGCCCGCTGGACCCAGAAAATGACCAGCCCCTCCCCCCACCGCACCCTTGACCCCTCCCCTCTTTCCAGGCCTTTCATCCACCCGCCCGCCCGGCAGTCCGCGGCCCCCAGACCTCTCGCCGTCTGCCTCTTTCCACAACCCGGTCGTGCGGCGCGGTCAGGCCCGGGGCAACCCCACGAAGCCCATGGCCCGGCGAGGACCCCGACCCCCGGCCCCTCCGGCCGCGCCCCTCCCTTTCGTATAACGCACCTGCGGCCCCGCCCCCGGCCAAACGCTGAGGCGGCGGCGGGCTGGCGAGGCCGGGCGGCTCGGCCCTCCAGGCACAGTCGCCTTCCCTTCCCCCTACATTCCGCCCACCCCCCTCGCTCAGCCGCCGAGCTGCCGCCGCGCTCCTCAGCCGCCCCGAAATCTAAAGGGGTCCGTCTCCGGCACCACAACCAAATGGCTGAGCCTCCCTGGCCGGCTGCGCAGCCCGCCCATTGGTCCCTTCCCCCCCCGCCTCCGCCACCATTCGCTGTTGCCCGGAGACCCTCGGCGGCGATTGGCTAAGGCTGCTGCCACTCTTCCGGGCTGCCAATCCCGCCTCCACGGTGATCAGGTTAGTGTGCGCCGCGGGTGCTGGGGGCTCGAGAACCGAGCGGAGCTGGTTGAGCCTTCAAAGTCCTAAAACGCGCGGCCGTGGGTTCGGGGTTTATTGATTGAATTCCGCCGGCGCGGGAGCCTCTGCAGAGAGAGAGCGCGAGAGATGGACATGGACAAACGGATTCATTTAGAGCTGCGGAACAGGACGCCCTCTGATGTGAGCATTTGCCAAAAATATCTCTGTCGGTCCATTCTCCTACTTTGTGTGTGTGTGTGTGTGTGTGTGTGTGTGTGTGCGTTGGGGGGAGGCACTTTTTTTTGAGGGGGGCGCCCGGGAGATGTAGGTTTGGGGGTCGGACTGCCAATGAATTGCAAGGTTGGGGGGTTGCAGTGCCATCCGAGCATGTTCCGGCTGCCGCCGCCGCTGCCCTTGGTGTGTGACTACCTGTGCGTGTGCTCCCGCGTGTGCGAGTGTGGGTGCGAGAGTGTGCACCCATCGGGGGCCAGCGGGCGCACGCGTTTGGGTCGGAGAGAATGAGGCAAAATAACCCTCTGAGCTCGCTGCTCCCGTGACTCCGTCTGAGGGAAAGATTAACAAGAGAGGAGGAGGAGAGGGGCTGCCTCCTGGATTTAACAACAAAAAAAGGGGGTTTTATATTTTATAAATGAATCCCCCCTTCCGCCCCCCTCCCGCGCCTTCCCCCTCCCTTTCTCTCTCGCTCGCTCGCTCGCTCGCACACACACAATAAGTTTTGGGCTTCGCGAGTCCGGTTTAGTTTCTGATAAATGTGGGCCGAGGCCCCTGGGGAGAGCGCGTGGGGAGGGGGCTGCAGTGGAGTTGGGAATGGCTCGAGTTTAAAGTGCGTCTTCATTTCTTTGCAGTGATGAGGCGAGAGACGGGGGAGCCATATTTGTAACTTTGTAGTGTTCGTGAACGCGCCCTTTCTCTCCCTCCCTCCCTTTCTCTGCCTCCCTTCCTCTCCTCCTCTTTCTCCCTCACTCTTTCCACCCCACCTTCGGGCCAGATGCTGATGTTTCTTCCTTTCCTTCCGAAGGGAGGATAAATTGGAAGACGGGGGGAGGGATTTTCGAACGTGCAAAGGCACAGATAATCCCCGCGCCTTCCCACCTCGCGCGATCGCTACTGCAAGTTACCCAAAGGCTACGTCCCGGTCCCCCCTCGCCCCTGCTCCTTCCGGCCTCCCTAAGATGCTAGCCTTTGAGCCCTGGCGACCCCCGGCCCCGACCCCCGGCCCGTCTTTCTCTAGGGTGGGCTCCTTGGCAGCCATTCGGCGCCCAGTTAATAAATGGGCCCGGGAAACTTTGTCAGGACGCGAGCTGCCCAGAGCTGGTGCCTGTGGTGGGTATTGGCTGGGTCCAGATTTATGCGGGCTTAGCAGACACGCAGCTCCGGGATGGGAGTTTGCCTTCCCCTCGCCGTTATTGATTGGGCAGTAGCGGGAGTACGGTCGGAGGAAACTTACACCGAAGGGAACTGGGAGGCTCGGGCAAAAGCCTACCCCCGAGGAGGGGAAAGGTGAGGGTGGGTTACTCGAACGCCCGTTTTTATTTGTCTCCCTCTCGCTTTCAAACACTGTTTTATGTGAGTTGGAGGCTCAGCGGAGGAGACCCCGGGTCTGGGGTGGAGACGCTGGCTGACTCCTCTCGTGGCCCCTCCGGGGACCAGCGGAGCGCGGGCGGGAGGGCCCCTCACCCCAGCCCCGGTGGCCAGGGTTCCACAGAGTTGGGAGTTTGGGGTAGCACTATGCGCTGACCTGTCGCCCCTCCAGCCCGTTAAAACCCGAATCCCTGGCGCAGGCAGGCCTTGCTTCCTCTTTTCTCTACTTCCTCCCCCAAACCTGAGTGAGACTTTTGAAAACAAGATCCTTTTTGTGCCCCCCCCCATCATAACGCAGCTGTGGACTGTAGACGTGCAATGCCTTATGGCGCGCAGGGCGGGGAGGGGGTGGCGGAGGGAGGGGAGGGGTTGCCCGCCGGAGGACGCTGGAGTTTCCGCGAACAATTTGCCGGCGGTTTGCCTTTCTCTGGCCGGTTTCATCCCAGCTTGGACCCCGAGCCAGAGGATTGGGGGGCTGGGTGTGGTGTTGGGGGAGGGGGCCGGAGCCGCGGGCTTCCCGCGTACTTTCCGGAAGCCCCCCGTGCGGAGGGGGAAGGGCGCCAAGTAGGGGGCCGGGGTCGCGGCGGGAGGGTGAGGAGGCACGGTTCGCCCGGCCAACCCTATCGCCGCTGCTGGCCAACTGGGAGCGAGATCGAAAGCGGGTCGAACCGGCTCTTTAAACTTCCCGAGTGTGTGCTGGGGGAGGGGAGCGCACCGCGCCGAACTGGGAGCGATTTCTCACGCTTACGCCCCCTCGCCTTCGAGTCTCCCGGCCCACACGCCTGCCCCCTACCTTGAGGCGGGGTGGGGCGCGGGTGGGGGTGGAGGGGGCACTTTCTGTCCGTTTGCGGAGGAGGGGGAGAAAGCTAGCTAATGAGGGACAAAAGGGGTGAGGGAGGAGAAACTCGGTTTTTTAAACGTTCTTAAGACAAATAGCTCCCGGAGAGCGCCCCCTGCACCCCTCCCTGCCGTGCTCCCCCCAGGGCCCCCACACACCCACCTTCGGAGCCTCTCCCAACTCTGATCCGGGGGCTGGTGGCCACGCCGCGACGCCGAAATAGGACAAGCAGCCATGTTTCCCGGGTCTCGCGCGGCCCGCCCCTCCCCTCCCCCATGGCGCGGCCGGCGCCGAGCGCGGGGCTCCTAATGCGGGCGCCGGGCTCCATGCGGCGCGGGGCGCGGGCCGGCGGCCGGGCGACCCGGCGGCCGGGCCTCGCGCGCGCGGGTCGGGGTGCGGGCGCGCCGGGCTGGCCTCCGGGCGGGCCTTTTGGCTTCCCGAGCTGGTTTGGAGCTCGAGGTGTTTTATTTATTATTATTGTTTTTGTAACGGCCAGGCCCGCCGGAGGCCGAGCCCGAAGGGCGCCGAGGCGTTACTGGGGGGCAGGGGCGGCCGCCGGGGCCCTGCTCGCCTGTGGCACGACTGCCGGGCGCCGGGCTGCCATTTTGTCACCGTGGCTGTTGTCCCTGGGTGGGGGGGGGGGCGCAGACTTGCGCCATCGCCCCGACGGCCCCGGACGTGGAGGCAGCAAGGGGAGCGGGCTCCGGGGACCCCCAGTTGTGCTCTGGGCCCCGATGGGGGTCCCCGCCCCTTGCCAACGGCCTGAGGCTCTGCTGGAGCGTTGCGGCGGCCGTTGCTCCGGGAGGGCGACGATCCTCCTGGCGAGTGCTCCCCCCACCCCCAGCGCGCTCCCTGCCTCCCCCGCCCCTCTTCTCGCCAGTATTTCGTCCTTCCTCCTGCAGGCGTTTTAGACGTAGTTCAATGTGGCCCTAAAGACGAACGGATCGCCCTGGTGTTTGCTCTTTATGCGGAACTGATAGGAGGGTGGGGGGAGAAATTAAACATGAGGTTTTTTTTGGGGGGGGGGGGCGCACGCGACTCTAGCGGCCCTGACTGAAGCCGAGGACAGCAGCCGCTTAGCCGGGAGGGACGAGTTGATGCGTTGGGGAAACGCCCTCCGGGGCTGGGCTCTCCGGGAAGGTAGGTCGCGCTCGGTGTTTCAGGTGGGTGTTGCAGCGCCCTGCTGGCTGCTAGGGGAGGCCCCCTTGCTTTTCCTCTGCCCCTCCCCCTTTTATTTTTGCCCAGGGGAAGGCAGCTACAGTAGTAAAGGTAACCCTAAACCGAAAAGATTAGGGAATAAGGGTTGCTTTTTAAAAAGTAAATGATGTCTTATTTTTTCTAACTGCCTTTCTCTGGCTGTTGACTGTGAACCAGGCAAGGTATCGCGTCGCCGGCATCTCTCTGAGACTTTTTAAAAGCTGATATCCATGCTGGTTAAGCACCTCACTGGTTAAACTCTGGTAGATGTCTGCATGGAGACTAGCTTTCATGGCAGTGCCCGGCCAAGGCTGCCCAGGAAGCCAGGTTTAACTTTGACCTTTGGAATACGTCACATCATGTTTTCCAGACTGACTTACTGCCTAATTGGGTTCAAGTAGCCTGATATTAACTCCAGTTTATGCAAGCCTACCAGGGATCCAGAGGCAGAAAATTGAGCATGAGTTCTGTATGGACATGGTCAGTTATGTTTTGATACTGGATTGCTGCTGCTGATGGTAGTTTTGAGCCTGAGGGCTTCACGGGGGAGCTGGGTAGTAGAACCACGCAGGCCTAAGTGTAAATTCCTCGTGTCACAGAGGTAAGATAAGTTAACCTGCCCCTGTGATCTCAAGCCGGTTAACTTAACCTACTACCTCTTTGATCCTTGGTTTCCTCACCTGTAAAATGGGAATAATCCTATTTAATGAGTCAGTGACAAAACTGGCTTGATCTGGCCCTCAGGTGCTCAGTATGTGATAGTGTTATTCTCAGAGAGATAGGGGGGGTGTGATGCAGCACAACTTTAGGCGTCTCTAGGGTTTAGAGAACAACAATAATAATAGCTGATGCTTGTATAGCACCCATGCTATGCCTGGTTACAGTTTTAAGTGGATTACACATATCAGTTAATTTAGTCCCCACAGCAGCACTAGGAGGCAGGTACTATTATAATCCTTATATTAACACAGGAAATCGAGGCATAAAGATGTTATCACAGCCAATCTGCATGCTCAACCTCTATACTGCCTCCCCTGAAGTACCCTTACTTGTAAGAGACTGTGGGGAAGAGCTGCTTCTTCCTTGGCTTTGAAATATTGCCACCTTATGAGAGAGAAGACTGGACAGCCTCCTGGTTGAAGATACTGAGGTGGGTGGTCAGGATCAGAGGCTCTCTGGCTTGTCGGTTTTAAGGAGGAGGCCATACATACACTTCCCTAGTTTGGGTTAGCACATCACATCTGGTTAGAATCTGGCCTTTTAGGTGTTGGGGGACACATTTTGAGGAATGAGAAGATAAGCAGGAGCCACTCAGGCAGTGGTGTGTGTGGGATCGTGCATGTAATGCATTTCCCACTTTTATTATCAGACAAAAAGCTGAACAGAATTGGCATGTCCTTGGTTTCCAGGATCTAATTTACTAATAACACTTCATGGATCATCTCACTTAATCCTCCAGCAACTCCTTAAGGATAGGCCAAGCAGGGTGACATCCTCTGTTGTGAGGGTGAATCATCCAGGCTGGGAGAGTAGGTCAAACAGCTGGTAAGCAGCAGAGTTGGGTTCTGCTCCCACTGTAAAACCGGAGGTCCTTAGTTAGACAGTAAGGACTTGGAAAATTGTGTAGTCTGTTGGGTCCCAAATGTGGCCCATCACCAGAATCATCCGGGTGCATGTAGAATGCAGATTCCTGGCTCCACCCCTGGACATTGGTTTAGCACAGGCATTGCCAAATTTTGGGTGAACTGCCTGTGTTTGTATCACGAGCTAAGAATAATTTGTACATGTAAACATTGCAATCAGTTTGATGATGTGGAACACTGAATCCCAGTTAAGTGAAATGTTGTCTCCCTTTACCCCCTGCAAAGAATTATACTTGTCTCCTTGGACCTTTATTAGGAAAAAAATTGTGCTCATTATATGTTTTGAATTTTATCAATAAAAGAATTGTGGAAATTTGTTTTCTTTCATTATAAAAGTGCCTATGTAGTATTGTCAGTTTTACCTTTAGGTAAGGTTTACTATCTGGCCCCTTACAGAAAAAGTTTAGTAATCCCTAGTTTAATAGATTGTGGGGAAGGACCTTGGGATCTCAGTTTTTTAATTTTTTTGATTATTAAATTTTTTATTAAGCATGTAAGAAGCCTTTCTTCTGGGTGGTGCCTTAGGGGTCTTTCCAAGTCCTTTTACATGTGCCTTTTATCTAGTTGATGTCTGGTGGAAATCAGCCTCAATCCATGAACATCCATAAGAAGAGAAATCGTACTTGTTGCTGGTGTAAAATTGAGCATCCCTTCTATCCAGAAGTTATTCTGTGTAACCAACCGAAATTCTTCATCTTGCATATTCAGGATATTTCAAAAGGTTTTTGCATACCTTGTAGTTAAATGGTTACCCTTAAGTTTTAGATGTCTTCTCAGAGCTAAAGAAAAGGAGCTTTGAACTGCAACGGTTGGAGCTTTGAGGCCTGGAAGGTGCAGCAGCTGTGTACCTGGTGGCTGACATCAGAACTTCAGAGCACAGATCACTGAAAAGCACAGATAATCCTAGAATCTCTAGTTTGGGCCTGCTGCTCTTCCACCGGGCATGTTGCCTGGGGAACGTACTAGCAGCAAAGTGGCTTTGAGTTCCAGAGCCCTTCTTTCTACCTCTCTAGCCTCTTGTGCCTGAGCTAATGAGCGGAAGGAATGGATAGAAAATTGGCCAGGCCACGGGAGGAGGCGATAAATCCAAGAGGGTGAATCCCAGTCCCCGTAACTGTGGCCTGTACTTTAAGGACAGCAAACTGCAGACCAAGTTCCCTCTCTGGGCCGCTGCTGCACCACCAGCCTCTCAAGGTAATACAGGCACCTTGATTGAGCTTTGGGGGCTGGTCATCCAGAGCTTCATTTTATATTAATTTTACCACATTGAAATAAACCTCAGGGCTGTTGGGGATCTTTTATGGAGATTGTGTAGGATGCTCATCAGATGTCTCGTTACCACGGTGCCTGCCCTCTACTCTGGTGTATCACTTAGGAAAGGAGCAGAGAGCTTGTTGCTGAGTGGTCATGAGCCCTGGTCGAATGAGCTTGGCCCCGTTGTTGAGCCTGAATTATGACTTGGTGAAGAGGAGGCTCATTACTCTGTTGTCCAGAGGGGCTATTCCCTTACAGATGTTCACTACCATGCCCTCCCCTGCAACACACACATTTTGACCTATCCACCCCCTATTCTAGCTAGTGCTCTAGTCTCCTAGGAAGTACCCTCCCCCAGTCCCCCATCACCACTGCCTTCCTCCCACAAGCAAAGGAGAGAAATAGTCACCTGAGTCTGAATCTTATATTACTTTGAAATATAATTATATGACAAATGATAAATACCCAACAATGATGTTTTCATTAAAGAGATGGAGTCTGGCAGGGATGGAGACTTGTGAAGGCATCTGTTATTCCGAACTTCTCATTTAATAAAATGGGTTGAAGCTAGATGAACAAAGCCCCCGTTGGCCTGGGCCCCCTTCCCAGACATGGAAGCAGCCTCCCTGCATAGAACCAGTTGTCCTGATGACATTTGTTAACACGAAGCCTGTAAAACAAGATAAGATGTCTTTGTTCACTGGCACTGGGCCCCATCGAGTGCCTCCTGGGCCACACCCTGAAACCCCTGTGTTTTCACTCAAATTTATTTTGTTTCAGCTTCACAGATGCCCTGGTGCACACATCTGTTGCCTTCTTTTACCAAAACTTGCTCCAGGTGGCAAATCTAGAAGATGAGTTTACTTACCCCACTATCACTTACTCTAATGTGGATTAAAGTCTGGGCTGTCTTTCCCAGAGGGATTTGCGTTTGGAGATTCCGGTTTGGTGAGGAAATTAACAGAGAACTATTAGAGACTTGGGTGCTCTTCTCAGCCTTGCTATTAACTAACTTGGACAGTTGTTTGGCCTCTTTGGGCCTCAGTTTTCTCCACTCTAAAATGGGAGTGTTGAGTGAGATCAGTGACTTTCAAACTTTTTGTTCCTATACTAAGAAATATGTTTTACACCACTACCCAGTGTGTGTATATTGATGCATACACAGGTTATCTGAAAAACTGACAACACGCTCCCTTACTGTGAATAAAACACTTTCATATTCATTAAAAAAAAATGCTGGCTTTGACCCATAAATTGATTTCATTACTTGTTAATGTTTAAAAGACATTAAAAGATGAATATTAAGGTTCGTTCCTTCACACTCAAATGTTTTGTGGTTTGATTTGGAGGAACGCGGGAATGCCATTTGCAGCTTTGTGAAATCTCTCCACCGAGGGTCAGTAGTGATTCCTCCTGCTTTGAAACCATCTCATCTTGGGTCCTATGTTCTCAAGCTGCTCTCCTTAGCCCTTTCCCAACCCAGACCTTCTCACGGCATTATGGAATCATTATCCTAAATTCCTGCCCGGATGGATGCCTTCCAAGTCTCCTGGTTGTGCCAGCAGCCCTCCGCCAAGCATGTTCCTCCACCCCCTTCTCTCTACCCTCACCGCCCCCCCCCCTTTTTGTCTTTGTAAAATGACAATGTAATAGTGCCTACCACACAGTCTGGCACAAAGTAAGGGCTCGATAAACGTTAGATGTCATTGTTATTACGGTCTGTTCCGTTAGAACACCACAGTTGGCATTCACTTAAAAAAAAAAAGTTTACATTATCAACAGACACGTTATATCAAAAAGTAACATTTGTTTCAGTGGGGAAGGAGGTTAGAAGCTAGAGATTCAAACTTGCCAGTTGTTTTTCCCCACAAGCAATTCAACAGTAAATGTGTTGTTTCTCCACCTGAGTGTAGCTCTAGCATCTAAACATCATGGAATAGCCCCAGCACTGGATTCTAAGTAGGTAGTTTCTGCTGAGGGTAATAACATGACTCTCCCTTTTCCTGGGCAACACCTGGTCACCACCTAAAGCGAGTAATTCAGACTCTACTCCTCAAACTGCCCACCAACCCTCCACCCCCTCCCTCCCAGCCAACGACCTTCCCCTCACAGAGAAAATGGAAACTTCCTGGTTTCCTAAGAAATTCCTAGACCAAACCTGTGCCCTGCTCAGCTGTCCTTTGGGTCTTACCTGTGCCTGCCTTTCAGTTACCTTTTTCCTCCTGGGCACCTAGCTACTCTCCTTTGGATCCTTCTCAAGCTTGGGGTGTTTCTCCCATCTTAAAGCAGACAGGAAACATCCCTTGATCTCCTATCTCACTCTAGCAACTGGCCGTCTCTCCCCTTTTACATTCAAACTTCCTGAGTTGTCTTTAACCACCTTCTCCCTTCCCTCACTTCTCTCACACCTCAGCCTCCTCAGCTTCCTAAACAGCTCCCCAAATCCCAGCAGCTGTCACTGTCTTCTTTTACATGAGTCCTCAGCAGCAGTACTGTTTTCCCACCCTTGACCTTCATGAGATACGTTCCCCATTACCTCCCCCTTTCTCCGGTATTTCTCCTACGACTGTGGCCATTCCTCAGTTTCTGCGGTTCTTTGGCCCTCCTCTCTGCAGCCATGAAGTATCAGACTCAGGCAAGCCCAGGCCCTGAGCTCTCTCTTGTTCTGTATTCCCTCCCCACAAAATCTTGTTCTTCCTCACTGACAGCTGCAGGTACTTTGTGGTGCCTGGGGTCTGACGTTTACTGTTAACATCTCCGGCCTGACTTCTTGACTGAGCTCAGGACGCGCCTAGTGTCTCCCCCTGAGTGTCCCCAGAGCGCCCCACATTCAGCATGTCCAATGGGAACCCATGGCCTCTGCAACCTCCTCCATCCTCCCCACATGTACACATGTGATCTTTCCATCACAAATCCTGTCAGTTCAAAATATCATCCAGCCGATTTCCCCTGCACAAAGCCCCCTTGAAGCCATGCTTCAAACTTGTCAGAATGATCTTACCAAAATGCAAGTGTAATCGTGTCACCCTGTACTTAAAATACACCATTGTCCTTAGGATAAAGCCCAAAAGCCTTAATAAGACCAACAAGGGTCCTGCATGGTCTGCCTCTTACTCTCTTCTTTTTCCTCACCCCCCTTTCCCACTGCGCTGGCCTCACTCACTACCGTTTATGCTCTCAAATCTACTCCACTCTGGAACTGCCACCATTACTTCCCTCGCATCTAATCATCTTTACGATCTCCTTCATCCTCCATCCCTCCTCAGCTGTAGGTCTTCTTTTGTTCTAAAACTCTTATAGAAATTTCCTTCAAAGAGCTTCAGTTTGTAATTAGACATTCCTGCTTGTGTTTGAAATGGCATCTCTGTCCCCATGTAGCCGATAGGCTGCATGATTGATGGGGCCTGTTTGGGCTCAGCAGTGTACTTGGCACGTGCCAGGCATTGTAGAAGTATTGGTTGAGTGAAGGAGCCATGGTCCTTGCACGTTCTTGTCATTTTCATCACCCACGGTCTGGTGAGCCAAGCACGAAGCCACTGAAACAAAGCATCCGAAACACCACTGTGGTTTGGTGTCCTCAGCTTTCCCAGGGTCAGTGTGAGCTCCTGCCTCTGGGTGGCTGATTCACACTTTCTCAGGCTAGTGGTCTGCACGTTTTTCTGGGTTTCATATTCCGTGTCGGTAAAAAATTTGAACCTGAGCCCTGGCCCCGGTATGTCTCCCTTTAGTTAGGAATTATTCACATACACTGCCTATAAATATGTACATTGTAAAACTACACCAAAAAATTAAAATTTAAGAGTTTAAGTTAAAAAATATTAAAAGTCCGAGGGTTTTCTTCCGGCAGCCCCATGGATTGTCTGGGGTTGATCCACTTAGGAGACCACTCCTCCAGTCATTTGCTTTTTTTTTTTTAATTTTATTTTACTTATTTTTTTATACAGCAAGTCCTTATTAGTTATCTATTTTATACATATTAGTGTATACATGTGAATCCCAGTCTCCCACCACCACCACCCCTGCCACCACTTCCCCCCATTGGTGTCCATACGTTTGTTCTCTACATCTGTGTCTCTATTTCTGCCCTGCAAACTGGCTCGTCTGTACCATTTTTCTAGGTTCCACATATATGCATTAATATACAATATTTGTTTTTCTCTTTCTGACTTCGTTCTGTATGACAGTCTCTAGATCCATCCATATCTCTACAAATGACCCAATTTCGTTCCTTTTTATGGCTGAGTAATATTCCATTGTATGTATGTATGTGTGTATGTATATATATATATATATATATATATATATATATATATATATATACCACATCTTCTTTATCCATTTGTCTGTCGATGGGCATTTAGATTGCTTCCGTGACCTGGCTATTGTAAATAGTGCTGCAGTGAACATTGGGGTGCATGTGTCTTTTTGAATTATGGTTTTCTCTGGGTATATGCCCAATAGTGGGATTGCTGGGTCATATGGTAATTCTGTTTTTAGTTTTTTAAGGAACCTCCATACTGTTCTCCATAGTGGCTGTGTCAGTTTACATTCCCACCAACAGTGCAAGAGGGTTCCCTTTTCTCTACACCCTCTCCAGCATTTGTTGTTTGTAGATTTTCTGATGATGCCCATTCTAACTGGTGTGAGGTGATACCTCATTGTAGTTTTGATTTGCATTTCTCTAATAATTAGTGATGTTGAGCAGCTTTTCATGTGCTTCTTGGCCATCTACATGTCTTCTTTGGAGAAATGTCTCTTTAGGTCTTATGCCCATTTTTTTGATTGGGTTGTTTTTTTAATATTGAGCCAGTCAGTTGCTTATTTTATTTTTAATTTTGTTACGAAAGTTCACGGCATACAAGAAATGCCTGTGCCTTATTAAGTGCCCTTTCCTTATTAAGATCTTCCCCGCCCTGGTGTTGATGGGTAGGAGTGGAGAGCATTCTTAGCCCTTCTTTGATAAGCAGGGAAGATCCAGTGGTCTGCCTGAGCTCCCTAGCAAATCAAGCGTCCATTGCCCCATGTCAGCTGGGTGCTGCCTGGTCAGGCTGTGTGCACAGACCCTCCCAATTTCCCTCAGGTCGTCCCTTGGGGTCCAGTGAAGCCAACTCCTGGGCTGCTTCTGAAGATGCTTGGAATGGCCCAGAAGCACCTGAGATGAGAGGATTCCATCAGCCATAGACTTCAGCTGGTCATTGCAGCAGGGGGGGGGGGGGCTTTCTCCTGCTTATCCGTCAGGCTGGAAATAAGTCAAAGGCAGGATCTGTGCGGGCCAGAGGTAAACCTGGAGGAGAGAAGCCTGCTGGTGTTCCTGTGTGTTTTTGTGGGGCACCATCAGCAAGGTTGTGCCAGGACTCTGCAGTCAGAAGCGCCCAGAAGGTCTGGATCGGTGGATTCTGCTGCCTCTTGCAGAAGGCGTGAGTGAGTGAGAGTCCTGAGTGAGTGGGGGCTGGGGGGGGAGCACAGCCCTTATAGTAAATTTTAAGGGATTAATTGTAGATTTCTACAGGGGCATGCATCCCGAGGAGAGCCCCATCCCACGTAATGTAACCAGCTTTCCCCTGAGCTTTTGGCCTCACCAACGGGCCCAAACGGTGTGGCTGTGGAGGGGAGGGTGAGGGGAGCCCACATTCACTGACATGGGCTGTGTGCGCAGCCTCCAGGATGATGCACAGGGCTTTAGGAACACTCCGTAAATATCCGTGTAGCAGGTAGAGTTCATTGAATCTAGTTACTTATGTCCTGGGCTGGGGGGCAAGGGATATGAACATGGGGGAGCGGGTTACAGAAAGCTGGTACATACTGCCCGTTTCTGTGGTGGAGCTGGGGAGGCGTATATATATATATATATGTGTGTGTGTGTGTGTGTGTGTGTGTGTGTGTGTGTGTGTGTGTGTGTGTATAAACACAGCACATAGGCAGGAGGAAAGGTGTGTGGTTGGTAAGGCAGATTTCAACCCCAGCTGTGTATCAGAACCACCAGGGGAGTATTTTGAGAAATTCCCAGGCTCTACCCAACTCCCGAGTCAGTCTCCGAGGGTGGTGCCCAGTCTGTGTATTTTTAGAATGCTCTAAAGGGGTTCTCTAAAGCAAGGTTGGAAGCCGCCACATTGAGGCGGGGTGCAGAACTTCACAGTGGGTAGGAAGAAGTAAGCTAAGCGGATGTAAGAGAGAGGAAAATGGAGCAAGGAAAACAGGAGATTGGAAAGGATGCAGGATTTAAGCTGCTGAGGTGCTGGGACCCGGTCCTTGGCCTGCTCACTGTATCCCCCCCCCAGCCCCACCCGCCATGGCCACACACATTTCACACGTGCCCAGATTCCTGCTCATCACACTTGTGAGTTTTCATTTACTTGTATCTCATGAGGCTGCCGAGTGCTAAGTGGGATTTATTGAGCAAGGCTGGACTTGGCCCATCCTTGATCTCCAGGGGACTGAGGCAAGTGGGCATCTTGTGAAAAGGAGGGGACCAAAGGGCCAAGCAGTCAGATGTACTGGGCTGTGCCAGGGACTGCTGAGCCCTGTGGCTTGAGGATATCTAGTAGGTTACGTTTTTAAGCCTCAGTTGCCTCATCTGTAAAATGGTGACTAATACTAACACCTGCTTCCCAGGGGCTGTTGTCAGGACTGAAAGAAATAAGGTTCATGCCAGGTGTGTGTTGTGGACAGCCCCTGAAGATTAGTAGATTCTAACCAGCCTGGGCTTGATTGAGCTGTTGGAATGAGGGGGAGCCAGCCCAGCTAAAGAAGGCCCTTGCTCGGTGTCTGAGCTTGTGTGTGATGGGAATACTTCTTGGGAGAGCTGTCTTTGCCTGCCTCAGAAGGAGGCCTCACGTGGAGCTGCTCAAGCAGGTGGGCGAGGGCAGGAGGGGTCCCAAGCAAGGGACAGAGCCCCCAGTTTCTTGTTGAGGTGGGGCTGGAGCTACATCAGCCAAGCTGCAGACATCCCGTGCCCCAGGGCCTCCCTTCCTATCGTGGGGTAGGGGTTAGAGGCTCTCTACCTGGCATGCTCTGTGCCAGCAGCCCCTCCTGCCTCTCAGCTCCCCTGCTGGCTACACAATTCTGGGTCTGCCCTGCTCAGGCCTTTATCTTTCATCCAAACGGCTCCTGAGAGGTCTCCTCCAGAAAGTCTTCCTTGACTCACTGGAGGAAGGGGGAGCAAATTATGTCCATCCCAGGTGATGTCGAGATGTAGACGTCCCCAGGATTTCTAGGTCATGCAGCAGTGTTCTCTCTACTGATTCTGGGATCACCTCCTTAGGGTGTGCATGGTGGCCCCTCTCTCCTTGGATTAGTCAGGGTCCCTTTATTCCCCCCTGCCGGAGGGCAGCGCTGACGGTTTGCAGAGCCCAGCACAGCTCCCCTGTAGCTGGGTGCATCAGGAAGGCGCTGTGATGATGTCATGTGGCCTCCAGCCTCCCGCCTGGCTGCCAGTGGGAAGGATCTGTCTGTTCTGGCACAGGGGCCTGTTCCATATGGAGGGCCAGGAACAGGCCATTGCAGTCACTCGGGGCGTTCCTTGCAATGCTGCACGTCTCCCTTTCCCCCTGGAGATTCGGGTGTACCCCGGTGCAGCCCAGGGAGAGTGGGCAGGCGTGGACTTGAGTAAAGCTCCCCAGCTGTCTGGGAGGCCTGAAGAAGCCTCTGCAGAGGTTGGCCTGCTGCCATAATGAGTGGTTCTCCTCTGAGCCCCCATCTTGTTTGCGGCTCTGTTGCAGTCATGCCTTTGTGAGTCTCGGTTAAGAGAGCTGGTGTGTCTGTACGTTGAGGTGTGGTCTGGGAGTCTGGGGAGACATCTAGGGTAGGGCCCTCCGGGGGCTGCTGTGTGGGGTGAGGTAGAGCAGCCAATCTGGGAGGAGAAATGGAATGCTGGCTTCTTAAAAGCGAGGGGAACTTGGTTCAGGGCAGACAGTTGGCCTCTGTAGACACTCAGGAATCTTCCCTCAGATCCCGTGGCCAGTGTGGTCATTGTCAGGAGTGGTCACCCAAGAGGGTCAGATGTGAGAGTGAAAAAGCACCTCCGAACTTGACCTGTGGGCGTAGACTCCAGCGAGGTCTGAATCCCAGTTTGAGGTGCCCACTGTGCTGGAAACCAGACTTGTATTGGGCGCATGGCTTGCCAGCCCCAGGAGGCTTATTACGGCCATAGACGTCCCTGATGATGAGCAGCGCTGGCCGGCTGGTGCCTGATGTTAGCCAGAGTTGTGAGGGTGATTTCTGAAGATAGAAAATACTGTGGAGGGTCATTCGTTTCCAGTATTGATTGAATGCCCGCCCTGTGCCAGGTTCTTTCCTGAACATTCCGGATACAGCAGTGAACAGGACCAAGGACATTATCTGGGCTGCCCATGTGGGGCTTCCATTCCGTTGAGGGAGACCATCAATAAGTCAAGCAAAGGCATGACTGCTGGTGTGATAGGTCCCATGAAGACAGATAAAGCTGTGTTAAAGGGGATAGATGATCCAGGAAGGCTTCTCTGACACAGTGGCATTTGAGCAGAGACTCAAGTAACCTACACTGGACTCCTGGCCCCCCTGAGCCAGCAACTTAGGATGTCTGATTTGGAAGTACCTACGAATCATCTTGCTGAGGAGCAAGCTGAGGCCCAGCGAG
Source organism: Balaenoptera ricei (assembly GCF_028023285.1). Classification (NCBI taxonomy): domain Eukaryota; kingdom Metazoa; phylum Chordata; class Mammalia; order Artiodactyla; family Balaenopteridae; genus Balaenoptera; species Balaenoptera ricei. The sequence goes on from NC_082640.1 coordinate 67,869,860, forward strand.
GTTACGATGAGAATTCATGAGCTAGTGACATGACACAAAAGAGTGACAAACCATAACCGGCCAGTACTCTCTGCTCTCAACCTTATGCCTTTCCCCAGGCCAGCTGACCCTCTGCCTTTTCATCCCATAATGTCTTTTATCATCCTCTTGAGGCTCGCACTTTGAAAGATTGGTACTTCCAAATTGCATTCGTTAACAATAGTAGATTTATTTTCTCATTTGTGGCTGGTGTGTTGCGGGGTGGGGAGCAGGAACGCATCTGTAACTGCCAGTCAGCCCCCCAGGCACGGGCTCACCACCGGGAGCTGCTTAGGCTCCTGTCTCGGCAGAGATGCGGCCCGGTTTGGGTAACCACAGGCTCTCGCTTCCTTTCACGGTGGGATTTCTATCCATCCTTCTGAAATAGCAGTTTCTTGAAGGACCCCTACTGGTACTCTTTGGATTCCATCTGGATCTTTCAGGCCCTCCCCACCTGGTTTGGGGGGCCAAGTGCCTTTGAGTGGGCAAGGGAGACCCTGCCAGAGCCTCTGATGAAGGATAGTAAGACAGAACTCAGAGGCCCCGGAGCTTATTTTAGGGAGAGAAACCCACAGTTAAGTCAGATCACAAATCCAGCCATGACCCACCCTCTCCCAAGGACCGGGATGCGCCTTAATTGGCTGATAGTTTTCATCTAGAAGCAGGCGTCTTGCATGAATATGAAAGGAGCTTCTGGTGAAGTAAGACTTCATTAATCAGCCTGCTAGGAGCCTGGCTTCCCAGTATTATGGGGGCTGGGTAATTTGATGCCTCCTGTTCTGCTTTGAGCTGCTAAAGGAAAGGCACTAGATTTTCATCTTTTTGCTAAGTATTGAGAGAAAGTAGTATCTTTTGTGTGTGTTTTGTTTGTTTTTAACTGTTGTGGTGTCTGGCACATAGGTACTCATTTGTTCTTATTTAATCTATACAGAAACACTACAAAATGAATGGGATTATTCCCACTTTAGCAGATGAGGGAAGTGGGGCTCAGAAAGCTAGTGAACTAGCTCAAGGTCACATAGTACTGAGGAGCTGAGCTGGGTGCAAAGCCAGGTCATTGGCTTCAGAGCAATTCATGGAACCTTGCGTCTTAACTTTGACCTCTTGCCTCCTCTCAGCCACTTTTGGGGCTGCTGCTAATATGGAAATACTCTACACTCCTGACTTCCATTTCTTTCTTTTCTCTGCTGCATTTGTTCCCCCAGGAAAGCAAAACAGATGATGCCAGAATTTCAGATTTTTAAAAGTGTATTATTGTGAAATAGAACACATTTAAAAGTAAACAAAACAAATGTGAGGTTCAGTGATTTTTCTCCTTTAGATTTTTTTTTCCTTTAAATGATTATTTTACACTGTCAGGGAAATCCTAACAAAATCAACTTTCCGTGTGCCTATCCTTGCCTTTGTGTGCCAGGGTCTTAATAAATATGTGTCTGGGTTTCCACTGACAGCTCTGATGTACTTCAAACATGAGGGCTTGTGCACACAAATGAGAAATATACCCAGGATACCTCAAAGTACGAAAGAGGGTTTGGAAGGTGGGAGAAGGCCAAATCATTCTCCAATAAAAGTGGGCTAAGACATAATTGGGGGCTTGGGTGCTGCCTCAAAAACTAATAGTGCATTCCAACCTTCTGTAAGGAAAGTGTTGTGAACGGGCATGGCAGTGAGTGCCATGTGTTTTGCCTAGAACACCTTGCTGCCCTTGCCATCAGTAAGACCCCTTCTGGGACAGGAGTTAGGCTTATCCCTTGTTGAGCACCTGCTCCAAGCCTTGCTTCGTGTTAGGTACTTAGCAAGCATTACGTTTTGATCCTTTAGAACGCCCCCTACAGTCCAGGTCTGGCCACCCTGTTACCAGACAGGGAAACAAGCCCACAGAGGTCAGGTGGCCTTCAAGGCACACTGAACTTGCCCTTGTGCTGTAGCAGTCCCTTCTGCTTGTCTATCCCAGACTGAACACCTTGGGGGCAGAAGGCAAGGATACCTTTATCATTGGAGCCTGGTGCAGTGCCTAGCATTTGGTAGGTTCTAAGTAGTAGTATTGAACGGATGGAGACGAGGTAACTTGTTCACACAGGTACAGTGGTGAGCCCATTAGATTCTAGAACTCCCAGTCTCTATGACTGCTGCCCTGCAGGTCAGAAGTGGGGTCTGATTCCAGCTCTTTGGTTAATAAGCTGGGTGAATGCAAAATGACATATGTGCCAGCTTGTCTATATTGCAACATTATAGCAAAAGATTGGAAGTAACCCAAATACTCATCAAATAAGGGACTGGTTAAGAAAAATGATGGCACATCCACACAATGGAACACAATGCAAGTAAGAAACGAGGACGGTTTTTGCGTACTGTATATTACACAAACTTCATGTAAAAAGGCAAGGCAAAGATCAATATATAATATGTTAATTTGGTATAAAAGAGAAAAATAAGATTCTTCTTTTTTTTTTTTTTTTTTGGCTGTGTGTTGGGTCTTTGTTGCTGTGCGCGGGCTTTCTCTAGTTGCGGTGAGCGGGGGCTACTCTTCCTTGCAGTGCGCAGGCTTCTCATTGTGGTGGCTTCTCTTGTTGCAGAGCAGGGGCTCTAAGGCATGTGGGCTTCAGTAGTTGTGGCTCGCGGGCTCTAGAGCACAGGCTCAGTAGTTGTGGCGCACGGCCTTAGTTGCTCCGCGGCATGTGGGATCTTCCCGGACCAGGGCTCGAACCCATGTGCCCTGCATTGGCAGGCGGATTCTTAACCACTGCGCCACCAGGGAAGCCCGAAAAATAAGATTCTGAATTTGCTTGTGTATGTATAAACAAACTGTGGAAGGATTTTTAATGGGTGGAATAGTTACTGGACAGGACGAGAAGGAGAATTAACTGTATATGTTGAGAATGATTGTGTTACTTATTCAAAAAATTAAAAAGAAGAAAATAACGGAAGTGGCTTTGGACTAGCTAGTCTATGTATCTGGGCTTCAGTCTCCGCATCTGTAGGGGAGAGGTGATTGGATTAGATCAAGGCTTCATGTGGATGGCATGGTGTATATATTGTGTATCTCTGGCTTTCATGGGCTTTTCCAGGAGCTGCTGACCCTAGGATGGTCTGCGGTCCCTTCTTCCGTTGGTGGCCTGGACTTGGATCAGCTCAGGCTGTTGGAGAAAGACCGGGGTGATGCAGAGAGCCAGGAGCCTTCTGCAGAGGGGTCGGGCCTAGTTCCTGTCCCCATTCGTGGGACTTTATCCTCTGAACACCCTGCCCTGATGTGACTCAGTTGGTTCTTCCCCTAAATGAAGGATTACAGAGAAGAGAGACTGTTCTGGAGCATTCTGGCAAAGTGCTCCAGTTTAATAGGAAGAAGGAAAAATGGCAGCATGTTTTCCCAGGTTATTTTTAATGCTTTTCAGTTCAGCAAACATTTATTGTGAGCTAAGTGCAAGGCAGTATGGGGGAATCAGCTACATAACACCTCCGCTCTGCTCTCTGGGGTGCCAAGTTTTGGGTACGAAACTTGCTCGTAAAATTCCTCCCTGTACTGTCCAGGACAGCACGGTTTACCTCGTCTGGTCCCACAGAGATTTGTGGGATTGGTAGGGATTCTTCTCTCCATTTTACAGATGAGGAAATTAAGTCTCAGTGAAGTCTTGCCCAAAGCCACACAGTTCCTAAGTGGTAAAGCCTGGAACCAAACCACATTTTCTGACTACTTCTCATGCACCCAAACACTCATAAGCAAAACCTTCTGCCATAGGATATTCCCCAGGGGTGTAGCCAAGGCCCGTTTCTACTGGGAAACATTGGGTGAGCACTGTCCTGAGTAAAGCTCCTTTTTTCCTCTAAGGAAAGGCAAGAGAAATCTCAGGCTTATGGTCAGGTCTTGGGTCTTACCCCCTTTGCTGTGGTCCAAAAAATTCTGACTTCCACTGCTTGTGAAACCCATCACCCTGCCACCAGTTAGGTGCAGAATGTCCCATGGGTGTGCACAAGTGCATTTGACAGACAGCGCCTTCTCCCCACCCCTTTCTCACTCCACCACTTCCTTTCCTTCCCTTCCACAAATTCCTTTACCACCACCTGTCATCCTGGCTGTTCCCCAGAAGGACCAAGCATGCTCCCTGCTCAGGGTCTTTGCCCTGGCTGTTCCCTCTGCCCTCTTCACTTGGCTTCAAGTCCCCACTGAAAGCTCAGCTTGGATCGGCCTTCCGTGGTACGCTTTGTAAATTCCTCTCTCGTCATGATCTCTGTTCTTTCCCCTTTTTCCCTTTGTAGCATTTATATATGTTGTATATAGACATATACACGTATTGGCTTATTATCTCACTCCTCCACTAGATTGTAAACCCGTGGGCTAGGCAGCCAGTTTTGGTCTCTGCTGCTTGGTCACTGCCTAGCACAGGTGCCCAGCATCTGACAGATACTCTGTTGATATTGTTGAATGAGTACATCGGGCCTGTGGCCTAAACACATAATGCTTCTTTAAAGAGGAAAGAATCAATCATAGCGTTTTAAGAGGTGAAAAGACCCGAGGCTCATCTCTTGTGCAGGACTTCATCATACAATATTATTAATTCATTTAATAATTGTTCAGTGCTGTTTATGTGTACGGTTCTCTGCAGACAGTCACTGAGCAGTCTCCAATGTGTATGCTTACTGGGACAGCAGGATCACTGATTTTCTTAGAACGGCCCATTCTTTTGTGGGACAGCTGTAAAGATTTAAACACCCTCTTATGTTTTACGTTGGGCCGAAGACTACCTATTTGTAATTCCTGCACACTGATCTTAGCTCTTGAGCTGCCGGAGAACACAGAATAAATGTATTTCTATTTGCATACGACTCTCCTTCAAATAGTTGGAGAGAGAGAGAGCTATCATGAGTCTCCACCGCCTCTGGCCTAAACATTACTAGTTCCTTCCATTGTTCTTCTAGTGGCACGGTTTTCAGAAGCCTTCCCACCCTTGTCACCTTCTTCAAGTTTGTTCTGCTTCAGGTGTTGGAGTTTCTGGTTTGGTCCCGTCACAGCAGTGTTCTGGGACGGCCTTGTCTGTGTTGGCCACCTTGGCGGGGACCTCCTTTATGAGCTTCTGATGAAGACTAAAATCTCTAGGCTCTTTTTTTTACATCGTCTCTATTTGTCTAGCCCCTCCCTGACTCTTCAAGAATCATGAAGGTTTTTGTTTTGTCTTCGTTTTTAGCATTTTAAGATTAAAGCAGCTGTAAATCTGTGAACAGCAATGAATTCAACCTGTACTATATTTTAAAAAACAGTAAACATAGGTAAAGTTCTATCACCAAGATCTAGGTGAAGAGGGTGGAACTATGGAAGTAAAGAAAAACCCACAGAGCCTTTAACTTTCTCCTTTCTGCCCTCTTTTTGACTGCCTGTGTCCTTTTCCCAGTGTCCATCTGTCCCCCCCCCCCGCCCTCCATGTTCCACCCCTCTCCCCTCCTTCCAGCAGCCCCTCGCCTCCCCTTCCTTCCTTGCTCTCATTCCATTGCCTCCTGTTTTCCCCCTTCTAGCTAGTAGCATATGGAACTAACATTACTCCTTAGGATTTCCTGCACTTCCATCACCAATACTTTTACCATAAGCACTTAATTTCCAGACTAAGGCAAGCTGCACATGTCACATTTCTCTAAGGGAGAAAGAGATTAAATTCCTTCTTATGTGTGACCCTTGGCTAATTTGTTTTGTGGTCTTGGATAGAAAAAACTTTCAGTCCCCAGCTTTAGGTTCTTTTGCATGATTGGTTCCCTTTTCTGCCCAAATCAGCGGTTTCCGATTGGTGGTTGGACACGAGGGCTTCAGTGCCACAGTGTTTGCTCGGCTTCTGTCATTGCCAATGTGGCTGTCATTTTGGTAGAGGTGGCAGGGAAGGAGGCCAAGGTCGAGGGTTTCTTCTCTGAGGCCACTTAGCCCTCCCTGGCCTCTTCTGCCCTGCCAGCCCTCCTGGCATGCATGGAGAGGAGAGGCAGGCAGGGGTGTGGCGGGGAGGGTTGGGTTCAGTCAGGCCTGGGGCTCTTTTCCTAACAGCTGTTTTCTTTCTCCTACTCCGTTTCCTCTTGCTTCAAGGAGTTCACCATGGAGAGGCCTGTGACTTTGGGGTGTGGGCCCTAAGTTAAGAGGATTAAGAAATGGCCCAAGGTTTGGTTCCATAAAGGGCTAACTGTGTGACCTTGGGTGAGTCACGGTGTTGGTTTCCACCTGGCTTTGTTAGTTGCCTGAGGAGCTGGACTGGATCCAGTGGTTCCCTAGAGGTGCGATGAGGGATTCTTTAGTTCTCTGAAGCGCTTTTCTAAAGCCGACTGGAAATTTGGCAGGGGCCCATACGAGGGCTGTGGGAAGTGTCTCAGCCCGAGTCTGAAGGCATGGTGTCTTCTTAGATGGGCTGTGCTGTTCGCCTGGGCTGGGTAGGGGCTATGAACTGCTGGCCTATGGATCTCTGTGTGGTGAAGCTGAGGAAATGAATTAACTTCTGTTTTGCAGACCATTCTTCCACTTGGTCCCTGGCGAGTGGGTAGCTGTCACCATCCACACCAGACCCACGGCAGAGACCCTGGGCTGTGTCCTCTTTTCAGACCCTGCTGACTCGAGGACTCTGGTGGGATTTCCACAAGTGGTCCCAGCCCAGCTGGGCTCAAATCCCTGAAATTGATTTCAGGGACCCAAACCAGCCATATCAGGGCAGCTGGGACAGGGGGCCCAGGAAGCCATTTTTGTATCGTTTTGTTGATTTGCCCAAGAGTGGAGTTAGTGGAGTGCTTTGCTTCCAAAAGTGAGTAAGGGGTCAGAGCCATTGCCCTCCCCCACTCCATCCTTTCCTCTTGAGTGACCTGGTCCAGTCTGACCACTTAGCCAGCCCCTCTGGGCAGGGCACCAGCAAGGGACACCAAGACCTGAGACCAGAGCAAGGCTGTGTTTGGAGGGGAGGCCACAGGACGAAAGACTGCCAGGCCTCCTGCGACCAAGCCACGGTTCTCTGAGGGCCCCGGTAGGCGGGCAGGGACGGTTTCCAGGGGGTGGGATCCAGTTGTCTGTGGATTCGATGAGGTGATGCCTGGGGAAGCACTTCGTAAACTGTAACGTGGGGAAGAAATGCCAGGTGGTGTCGTTGTGTTTGCTGCCAATCAGGGAGGCTGGCAGAGGGGTGAGGCAGGGACAAACTTGAAAAGAGGCACAGGGTTTTAGTCAGGGGACATTGATGGTCGGGGGGCTGGGAATTCTCCCCTGGGTTTAGCACTAGAATCCCGTGGCCATTACAGGCTTTTGGACAAGGAGTGATGGGCCATGACGTGACATGATCAAAACAGCATTTTGGGAAGGTTGCCCAGGGTGTACCCCCTCTGCTCTCTGGGCCTTCCTCTTCTCTCTCCTCAGGGCTCTTCTGTTGCATGGGGCCAGTGCTGTGGCTCTTGGATCATCATGGATGGTGTGGTTTTTTTATGAACCACAGGATTGCACAGCAGGCAGTAGGACCCCATGTGTTGAGATACCTGCTCCAAGCTGTCCTGTAAGGTGGCAGGCATCAGATGGGGCGATGCCAGACTCCCACATTTGGAACCCAAAACTGTGAGCCCTGGGGGCTGTTTTTATGATCCCGGTGTGTTTTAAGAGACTACATGGTTGATTTTTGCATTTCAGTAATTATCCGGGATAATTGCCCGGCGGCCCAGATTTACTTTTTGGCATCCCTCAACACGATGAATCCTGGGCTCCTCTGGCCCATAAAATCTCCCACCTCCTTTTGGGGAACAATGATTGAGTTTGGATGTGGGGAGGACTAAAAGTGGGTGGACCCACAGAATTTTGAAACTAGAAGGAATCTCGTGTCTGTCTGTCCAGTGTGTGGATTCGGGGACTGTAGAAGCCCAGAGGGTGTGGATGTGACTCCGCCCGGGGCACATCGCAAGTTAGTGGCAAAGTGGGCCCAGAGTCCAGGTCATCAGACTGCCTGACGAGCATCCTTTGCACCAAACCTCCGTGCTTCTTGTCCCTCTTCCTTCTGGTCACCATTCAAACACTGCCTGCTGGGACTGCACCTTCACTGGGCTCTGCTTCCAACTCCTGCTTCTCACACCTTCCAGTACCCGCTGAAGGTAGCAAGGGACAGCCACTTAGAAGATGCAGCCTGTTAGATTTTCGCTTGATCATGTCATTCACCAGTTCCAAAACCCTCATCTCTCCCTGTCCCTACTGCACTGTCACCCCCACCACACACACACGGTAAAGTCAGACCCAGCTTGACTCCTCCCCATTTCCTTTCCCACAGACCGCAGACAGCCTTCCGGGCCTATTTTCTCCGGCTCTGGGAATTGTTCACCTGCTGTTAAGTCAGGCAGGGCTAGGACAGGGCTGAGCAATCAGGGAAGGCTTCCTGCAGGAGATGGAACTGACAAGTCCTTGAAGTGGAGTAGAATCTAGACTGTCTGGAAGGGAGGAGTGAGGTTCAAGGGGAGGAAAGCAAAGGCATAACATTTGCTTTCCAGCCCTGCCAGGCTTCACTAGCTAAACAGGTCCATCTGATAAGCCCAAAGCCCAGGTCCTATACCAATTGCGCCAGTCCTGGGGTTACTGCCCTGAGTCTGTTCTTCTGGCTGGAGAAGCATCTGCAGTGGCACCAGCTCCTCTGTCTTTGGCGAGGCAGAAACTAAGTCCTCCCCATGCTTGGGGCAGGAGGTAGGAAGCCGGTTCCAGGCCGCGAGGGAGCCAGTCACAGGGTTTATGTTAATGCGGGCCCTCCCCCAGCCGGCGCTTAGCCTATTACCCAGGCCCTGCCGACAGCTTAATTACCGCCGCAGCGAGCCTCGGCCTGCCTTCCATGGTTCCCTAAAATAATAAGGATGGCGTCACCGACTTCCCGCGCCATGTGCTCCCACCCGTGCCTTCAGAGCTCTATTGTAGGAAACAAACAAAATCCAGAGACCCAGATGCTTTTTTCTTAGATTTTTTGTTTGTTTGTTTTAAAGTAAGGTGGGACCCTGCCCCTTAGTTAAGATTTTAAAAGATCTTTAAGAGGTATGGAGACCTGAGTCTTAGCTACCACTGAGGCTGCAGAACAGCCTTCTGTTAGCAGAAACACGAAAGCTACGTGGTTGATTCCCCGGTCTTCCACTGGGGACTGTGATTTCCGATCAGAGCAGCGGCGTGGTGTGTGGTGTGGTGGGAGAATCACCCAGCTTGGGGTTCCTGGGCTCTTGGCCAACTCCGGACCTTGCTTCTTCCTCTAGAAAAAGAGAGCTAAACTAGACCAGCATTTTGCAAACTGTGGGTCACATTTTTTAAAAAAATTATTTTTTAACGTAATAGAAAAGAGTAATTGTAACAGCGTAAGTTTTGTTTCAGTGTGTATGCCTATACACACACAAAAACATATGTGTGCTGAGCCAAGGTGTTAATGTATTTTTTACTGTGGGTTGTGGTCAGAAAGCCACTGACCTAGATGATCCTGAAGGCCTTTCTAAGCTTTCTAAATGTCCAGCTTTTCCCCCAGAGCCTGACTTTTCCCTCGTGGAACCCGACTGATTTTGGCAGGTTTTGCCACACTGACTGTTAAGCAGAACTAGAGATTTTAGGGACAGAACCACAAGTGTCTATCACTCCTATCGAGCACCTCTGAGAAGAAGCCCATTTCCCCTCAGCCTCGGTGTCTCAAGCAGTTGGTCTTCGAGCTAGAAATGGGATCTGCAACAGGGGATGGCCCATTTAAAAGCTGACCTATTTAAAACCCATGAGCACCAAAAAAACACGGGGTCAATCTGATTTAAGTCTTCTGTTGGAAGGCTGGGACCTGAAAACTAAATTGGTCAGGGACTGACAAGGTTGAAACCAAAGCTACAAATATTTATTACATTCTTGTTTGGTGAAAGAAAAGAAGATCAGGCTTCGAGTTCAGTGGGAAAAACTAAACAAAACAAGGTGTAGGTATAAAATCCAGCAGGGGGTGTCTTCTGGGCACACCATCTTAGCTCTCCAGAGCGTGGAGAGGCTTCTGTTCCATGAAGAAGCCCTGCGGGCAGCAGGGGTGACTCAGAGCTGCGGACCTGCCTTGATTCCCATTCTTGTGCCTTGACTCAATCCACAGGCCGTGGATTGAGGAATCGGCAGGTGACTTTTTCCAAGCTGGGGATGCTCTAAGTGCATTATTTCATCTAATCCAACCCTAAGTGGTGGGCACTATTGTCATTGGAGGAAGCAAGCTCAGGAGAGGTGAGATGATGAGCTTGCAGTGGGGAATTTGAACTTGAGCCAGGTGCGTCCGACTCCAGAGCCTGCCTTCTGTCCACCTCTCCACATTGCCTCAGGAAGTGCTGGAAAAATAAAGAGCAGTGCCCTCTTGAGCTTCCTTCTCTCTGCTTCTGGCCTTCAGAGGGCTCTGCTTTAGGCCCAAGCTGTCCATTTAAATCAGGGCCAACTTCATGGGCATGTGACCTGTGTGGTCACACAGGCTCCAGGCTTAGAAGGTCCCTCCCTGCTCTTGGGTTTAATGCGCTCCTGTCACTGTCTGGGAATTCTTAACAATTTTTGAGTAAGGGGTCTCCCATTTTCATTTTGCACTGGGCCCTGCAAATTATCTGGCCAGCCCTGGCTTTGCTGTAGTGCATCCCCTTTCTTGGTCTTTCTGGGTCCCTCCTGCCTGTCCTTAGTGTGCCCATCCTCTCAGGGTGGAGCCATGTGAAGCACGCACCCTGTTCCCAGCCTCGGGCCTGCTACCTGGCACACAGTGGACTATAGTTGTTTACCAGGGGTCTGTCTCCTCCTAGCCCGCCACCACACCTCTTGCTGTCAGGGACCCCAGCTGTGGCTCTCCGTCACCTCCGTGTCCCCTCAGCTGCTCAGATGGACAGTGTCACAGGAGCTTGCTGGGTGGAGAGAGGGGTTTCTTACGGGCAAGAGACCTGAGTGCAGACCACTGGGTCGGGTCAAGAGGAGGGTGCACCATTGACCTACCTCCTCTTGGGGCTTATGCTTACCTGGGGGGACACAAAACACACGAGAACACGTTGTTGTTATTGTTTATAATAAGGGAGGGCTTGTTCAACGTGTATCGGACTGGTTGCACCGTGTCACGATGCTTTGTCTCCCTCTGTATGCCCCAGCGCCTAGTGCTGTGGCTGGCACAATAAACAGGAACATTTGTTAAGCAGTTGCTCTGGTGTCCGCTCCCTGCTAGGCTGATTACGGAGAAGGACAGTTCCTGACCTCTAGGAGGATCGGATGCTTAATACACGATTAAATGATTCATGCGGCAGCTGCCCTCGGTGCCCCGGGATGCTCAGAGCTGGGTGCAGAAGGCTTCCTGGGGAGGCGGGCTTAACTAGATCTGCAGGCGAGTGTGAGAGGTGGGCAGGGGGCGATGAGGTTGGAGGGAGTGGGGAGAGGTGGAGAGTGGAGGGCCTCCTTGGGTCAGTTTAGGACCTTGAATTTTTTCCCAGAGGCGGCGGGAAGCCAGGAATGTTTTCTAGGCCAGAGTTTGCACTTTATAGGTTAAACAGATATCATCCTCCCCTTTCTTCGAGGCAGAGCCTGAGACGTCAGGGATCGAGTCAGAGTCATTCAGCCAGCCAGGCCTTGGCCTCTGGGTGGGGGCCTATTCCCAGTAGTCCAGCATTCCCACTGTTACATGGACCCCATTTGGAAGCAGAAGCAGACTTAGAGTGACTTAGATGACCGTGACCAGGACTGCAGTGCCGGCAGTAGAGAGGAATGGTCAAATGTGAGAGATCTGTAAAGACAAGACTTCAAAGTTTTGAAACAAGCAACGGGTTGTTCCTTAGAGTAATAACGTGTTCGTGTTTATCACGGACGGTTCAGCTCCCCTTGGTGAGAAATGACTGCTGTGTCCTTGCTTTGGAGACAAGTTTTTCAGGAAATGCCGGAGCCGCGCAGTCTGATTTCTTGGGAACCTTCAGTGCCTCCCCACTAATATCTCCGGGGGGGATGGGGGGGGGTGGGCGCTGAGTATGAATATGCAGACACTTCTTGGGTGTTAACACTGGAGGAATGAAGCAAAGGATCCTGTGGAGGGTTTTTAGGGTGATTGAAAAGTTCCCGATACAAGCAGAGTAATTCCAGTTTTGGGTTCTGGAGAGAGTAACCGCATTCGGATATTTTTAAACGGCCAGTGGAGTTGGGAGAGAGTCTAAACCCAAAGTACAAATTTTCAGTTTAATTTTAACTTTGCACTTAGCTCACACCCATGGTTTGGCGGGGAGAATGGGCCTCACTTTTTTTTTTTTCTTTTTTAAGCAGAATACACCCTGGATGTAAAAGGGATGTTCTCTTCACATGGAAGGGTTTGCAGCGGCAGCAGCAGCGAGCAGAGATGGGAGGAAGTGGGCTGTAATTGCAGCAGGATTTCAAAGTCAGTTTAAGGAAGGTTGGGGTGGGTTGGACGTTTTGAAACACGTTAGCCTGCCCTGGAGCTGTAAGAAAGCGTGGCCCTGTGTGGAAGCAGGTGGAACAGGGGGTGAATGGAATACCTTCCACAGGTCAGCTCTTGGGCTGGAGTTTTTGTTTTTTCCTGTTTGGTGCATTACAGACACTTCACAGGCTGCTTACTTGCCATCCCCGATGTGACTCATCACCCCACAGAGAGGCAGTGGGTTTCCCCCATGTGGTTTGGCCTCTCTGGTGTAAGCCTCAGCCCACCCCTCCCCTCTTTGATCTCTCCCCAAACTGTGCTGAAACCCCGCCAGGAAGGAAATGCAGAAACCATGGGGATCCCGGAGGCCCCACAGACCTGGAGCAGCCACCTGGCCTTCCAGACACCACAGGCTTTCCCTCCCGAGTGATGGGAAGCAGCCTCTTTCTCCTTGGGGAAGAGCGGGGTCTCAGGCCCCCGGGCCCCCCTCCAGATCCTCCCCCACTGACTGCAGTGTCATTGGAACGGGAGCTGGGTTAAGTTTTGTGCTTTGGTTACCGAGGAAATGTAACCAGGGTGGGGACCACTGGGAGTGGCCCCCACCCGGCTGGTGGAACAGTTAGAAGAGGGGCCAAAGGGGGTTTAGTTGCCATCAGGGTAGCTTGTAGGATCATTTGGGGGTCTGCAAGAGCCTGTGCCCTGCACTTGGGAATAGCAGGGAAACCCTCCTTATCTTGCGGCAACACTGACCATCGGGGTCCATTAAATACCCTCCTGTTCCCATTCCTGGGGCTTTAGGATCTGTGGTTCAGATGTGGCTGTAAAATGGGAGAATACCCCACGAACACCCCGTGGAGCGATTGTGAGGATTAAATGAGACAGTGCCTGTGAAGAGTGTGCCTGCTAAGGGCTCTGGAAAGAGCCCATGATTGTTGTTAATAAAAGCACTAGTAGTGGTGGCTTGCATGTTGTCCCCGAGAGGAATGGCCACCGGTCTGGGCATGGTGCTGGGAGCTGGGGCTGGAACCTTGGGTCCGTCTGTAGGATTCCCAGGCAGCATTGTGCCTCTCCGGGACAGAGGCCGACTTCCAGGACGAATTCCCTTGACTCCACAGCGCTGCCTCCCCCTGTTACTGAGGCCTCCTCCTTGGCTGATGGCCGTATGAGGAGAAGCCCTTGACACATCTAGAAAAACCACATGTCTGAAACCTTTGAGGGTGGACTGGAAACCCTTCTTATATTTGTCTTTCTTTGGTGGAGCTTAAAGAATTCCCAGGGCCTTCCAAGGAAAGGAGTGACTGGAGGAGCCACTCCAGTGGCTGTGTGACCCCAGCAGTAACTGCAAACGAAGGGGAGGTGACTCTCCCTCCCCCAGGAAAGTTGATCTCCCTCCACTGCTCCCCTAAGGCCTGGTTTCCTGGCTCTACACTGATTTCCTGCCCTAGGGCAGAAGGCCTCATGGGATTTATTCCCAGGCACACTTGCAGTGACCTTGAGAAAGGTGGCTTGACCTGGACATCCCCTCCCCTGGGGACTGAGAGAGTGGGAAAGAACTTAACTTCCCCCATCCCAGATCCAAGGGAAAGGTGGGCCCTGGCGCTGGTGCTTGAGCCGAGAGCTTGCTAGCTCTGGGTGAGAGCTGCCTCGCCTGGCTTTGCCCCTCCTGGCAAATTGCTGCTGTCCTAGACTGAGCAGGCTCTCTCTCCACCAGGGGAGAAGAAGGCAGGGCAACTACAGGGTGCTGTGGCCCAGACATGCCCCGAGCTCTCCTGGTCTGACCACTGGCAAGGGTGGACTGAGGAGGGGCACAGCAGCCTGCTGTGGACTCTGCCCCCATGTTGGCCCAGTGATGCCCGAGTAGAGGACCACTGAGACAGACAGCCATCCTGGGCCCTGCAGGGAGCAGCCCTGGACAAGGACTGCTTAGAATAGGCCTGTCTGCTTATCTAGAGGAGGAAAGGCTGCTCCCTGCCTCTCCGCAGGGAGTGACAACGCAGGGCTGCTGTGGAGAAGGGCGGGCCTGTACCGAGTGACCCATGGGTGAGAAATCCGAACCTGTGGGTGGAAGCCCCAGGGAGGCATCATATCCAGGTGACGTCAGTACATGTTTCCTGGAGGCTGCAGGGAGGGGGCACGTGGAGATGCTGTGTCAAGCGCCAGGTGCAGCCAGGAGGGATCACCTTTAAGGTGCCTGCCAGCCCTGGAAGGCCAGGGAGCAGCCCCCTATCAGCTCAGGACAGGAGTGGATAACTCTGGGCATCTGTCTGGAGGGCCAGGCACCCTGGCATCCCTTGCTGACTCCCCTGGGTCATTTCAGGCCTGAGACCTGAGGACTCTTCCTCAGCCTGTCTCCCTACCATCTGCGCTGGAACCTGCAGCCAGGTCTGCCTTTTAACAACACAATGAGACGGTAGCTGTTTATCAGTTCTTTCTGTCTCATTTGAAATGAGGATTTAGGGCCCAAATTTTCAGTAAGAAGAGAAGAGAGGGGAATCTAAGAACTCTAATAGGGCGAAATCACCTCCAGGGAGTTGGGGGGGGGCAGGCAGGACCACAGAGGTGCCTCCAAAGACTAACTTTTGGCCCTTGCCAATCTCAGCACTTCTATATGGGTCCATCCTGGGTTTGTAGATATCCATTCTCTCCTTCCACATCTACTCCCAGGACCCTGAAGAGCAAAGTCTAGAGCCATGATATTCCATATGGTAATTTACATGTGTCTCTTTACACTTATATTGATTAAAACTAAATAAAATTTGGGACTTCCCTGGCGGTCCAGTGGTTAAGACTCTGCGCTTCCACTGGTTTGACCCCTGGTTGGGGAACTAAGATCCCACATGCTGTGTGGTGTGGCCAAAAAAAAAAAAAAAAACTAAATAAAATTTAAAACTTAGTTCCTCAGTCTCACCTCAGCGGCCACATGTGGCTAGTGGCTCTTCTCTTAGATGGGTTTCCATCGTCACAGGAAGTTCTTTTGGTTCTGGTGGACAGCGCTGGTCTAGAGGATGGAGAGTTGGAGGGGTCCCTGGTCTGTGACCCTTACAGTGGGGCCAAGTGGTGAATGCTAGGCCGGATGGGCAGGCTCTGACTGGTGGCAGGGGCAGGTACGAATGCAAGCAGACGGGCACGTCCTGGGACCCGTCCACAGACACATGGAGGTGAAAGGCCCGTGGGGGCTGAGGAGGCGAAGTCGTAGGTGGCTGGCCTCAGTAAGACGGTCAGGCTGGGGCCGTGGTGGGCGCTGGGAGAGGGGCTCTGATGGAATGGCAAGGCCCAGAGGTTGCCAACAGTGTTAACGGCTGGTGCAGTGGAGAGCTGGGAGCTGAGGTGTGGCGGTAGGGTTGGAACGAGACACCGCCCCCAACCTTGGCGACATCAGCAGGGCTTATTGGGTTTGTCTTCTCCGGTCCAGCCGAGGCTCCTGTCCAGAGGGGCCCCCTGGTTCTGCAGCTCCGTTCACCGCAGCGCCCCCCGCGATCCCCCCAGCATTGGTAAAGGCAGAGAGGTCAGGGTGGGCGCTGGTGCTGCGATGCTTCCTGGCCTGCCTCCCGTCCTCCCCCTACCCCGGCCTCAGCCCCGATTCCTCGCCCAGTTGGTTCACGCCCTCCTTCCCTTTCCAGGTGAAAGAGCTTGTCCTGGACAACTGTCGGTCAAATGAAGGCAAAATCGAAGGCCTCACAGATGAATTTGAAGAACTGGAGTTCTTGAGTACAATCAACGTAGGCCTCACCTCAGTCGCAAACTTACCAAAGTTAAACAAACTTAAGAAGGTAAATAGAGCGGAGGAGCGTGTGTGCTTGGGAGGCCGGGCTGGGGAGGAGGAAGGGGTCATTTTTCCACATTGAGGGAGCGTAACTGACGGGGAGGCCAGGTGCGAGCCCCAGCACGCCTGCCAGTTCCCGAGCCAACTCCCTTCCTGGCCTGTCGAAGGGGAGCCGGCCGCCTGAGCCCTGAGCCTTCATTTTAAAAGCCGTTTCTGCTTTTTCTCTCCCTGCCTGTTTAGCTTGAACTAAGCGATAACAGAATCTCAGGGGGCCTGGAAGTATTGGCAGAAAAGTGTCCGAACCTCACGCATCTAAATTTAAGTGGCAACAAAATTAAAGACCTCAGCACAATAGAGCCACTGGTGAGTCACTGGGGTCCTCCCCTCTCCACTGGGGTGGGAGGGATTACTACTTTTGCATTGGTATAACATGCTTTTTTGTTTTTACTCTAATTGTGTGCCATGAGATAGAGTCGGGGCTCCTACTTCTGCTTCGTCTGTAGAGAAACTGAGGCCTAGAGAAGTTAAAGAGCTTGACCAGGGTCGCACAGTTAGAATGGGCATCAGGGTGAAGGATGCTGTAGGACCCAGGTCTCAATTTCTGGTCTAGTGCTTTTCCTCTTACAGTTTCTGCTCAGCTTTGGAAACCTGAGCTGTCATTTCTTTAGGCTTAGAGCATGGCTTGTGCCCTTCACTGGGGAGAGAGGAGCCATCCAGGAATTCAGCTGACCCTGGAAGTGGTCACCTGCTTTCTCCTTGGGTCACTGGCCAGAGGCTAGCACCTCTGAACCGTGGGAGGTGGGTCGGTCCTGACACAGGCCCCCTGGGATGACAGAGAGCTGTGTGGCACGGGAACCCCATGCAGGCCTTCCTCTGTGGGGCGTAGAGAAGAGGGACCCTGGTCACCAGTCCTGGGTGTGGTGGTGACCAGGGACTCAGAGATCTGGGCCGCATTTCCTCCTCTGCTGGTCCACATAGAGCTGAGCACACCCCAAACTTCACGATTCACTAGCCAGAAAGGGGCAGGTCATGGTTAGAATAACAGTTTCTACATTACCCAGATCTGAATGACTGTATTCCCTTGACTTCAGGGAAGTCAACTGTAAGATGCATCACTGATTAATGATAGCTTTTTTGAAATGTAGAAATAACTACCGCATTAACACTTATTGTAAATATATACATAAGAATTACTTCATAAGCCATGCATCTTAGAATCAGGGAAAGGCCATGAGGATATTTGGCCAAGTTTGC
The DNA here is from genome assembly GCF_028023285.1 of Balaenoptera ricei. Taxonomy (NCBI): domain Eukaryota; kingdom Metazoa; phylum Chordata; class Mammalia; order Artiodactyla; family Balaenopteridae; genus Balaenoptera; species Balaenoptera ricei. Next base: position 67,887,242 of record NC_082640.1, read on the forward strand.
CACATTCCCCTGTTCTGGGTATATAGAGTGGCAGTTGGGGCATCTCTCAGTTTGTGTTCTTGTCCAAAAAGCATTCCTTGCCCTTCATGGATGCTTGAAGGGCAGGTTGATGGGCCAGCGTGGCAGAACGGGAAGCTGGCATTTCTCCTCCCAACTCAGACTTTACCTGCTCATCTGTGGCATGGGGTCAACTACTAGACTATGCTTCCCATAGAACTTTCTTTCAGGTCTTCCACCAATTTCCTTGGGGAAAGCAAAACTATTTTGATCTACCTGGAAGCCTTGATTTCATAATTTCATTATAAAAGGAAAAGATCTTTGAAGTTCTGTATATGTGTGTTTTGGTTGTGATATGCGTACCATTATAGATCAGACACACACACACACACACACACACACACACACACCCTATTCCCTTGCCCAGACCACACATGGTTTTGTAGCTTCTTCCCTGATTATCAGTGTGATTAATGTGTTTTACTCACTTCTGAGGGTGGGGAAACTGCCTTTGGTTGAGGGATGCTGGCCTCACCCACCCGGTCCGCAGCTCGGACTCCTTCCCTGCCCTTGACCCTCTGCTGAGAATGACCGGGTCTCAGTCACGAAATCTCAAGAGAGCAGCCTCGTTCCTGACATTGACCCTGAGGGACAGTAGCTTTAATCACCAGTTACGCCTGGCCCCACTGGAATAGGGACTTGGCCCGGGGCGGGGTACCTGCGCCTTGGAGACGTGTGAGGTAGGAAGTCAGGAGGCAGCTGTTTCTTGCTAGATGTATGACCCTTTTGCTTCCTGGGCCTCAGATTCCAGCCACCAAGTGGGTATAATATGGGCCTAGAACCCATCGATATATAAAGCTTTGATAAAGCAAATTGTGGACAAAATCTGGATGCTTCATTGGTTTTTCTCTTGTCCTTTTTGACAGGCAAAGAGTAAGAGCACAGGTCTGAAGTTGGGCTGCCTGATCAAATCCCAATTCTCTGCCCTCTACTTCCTTGTCTGTGAAATGAACTAATAATTATTTCCGCCCTATCGGGGTCATGAGGATAAATTGAGTTAATCCATAAAGTGCTATATTAATTGCCATTATTATTATTATTCATAGAAGGAGGTAGTTTGTTAGTTCCTGAGGCCTTTTCAGTTCCTCTCTGGCTCCTTACTCACAGGGGCAGGCAGCAAAGCTCTTGGCTCACGCACCAAGAGAGCCCCGGGTTAATTTCAGGTGCGTCACTGTTACGGCAAGAGCTGTAATTGCAGAATAAAAGTGTTGGCATCGGATGAGGCTTCGAAGATCCTCAAGTCCAACTTCCCATCTTCCACGTGAATGAACACGAGGCCCCCCAGCCAGGGCTGACGCGGCCGAACAGAACCAAACCAGAGTGCGCTCCTCACCTGTGAGCCTGGAGCTCTGCACGCCGTCTCACGTCACCCCCATCTGTCTCCCCACCCCGCCTCCCATGCCACTCACTGTCAACTTTGTTGTTTGCTTGCAGAAAAAGTTAGAAAACCTCAAGAGCTTAGACCTTTTCAATTGCGAGGTGACCAACCTGAACGACTACCGAGAAAACGTGTTCAAGCTCCTTCCTCAGCTCACGTATCTCGATGGCTACGATCGGGACGACAAGGAGGCCCCCGACTCGGATGCCGAGGGCTACGTGGAGGGCCTGGAGGATGACGAGGAGGATGAGGATGGTGGGTGGCGCCAGGGAGAGGCCAGGCCAGGCTTTATGGGGGGCGGGCTGGGTGTCAGGGGGCCCCCACCGGCCCCCGAGGGCTACCAACCTCTTTCTAGAGCTGTGGAGGGGAGTGGGCTGTCTGCTCTGTTTACTGTTGTCCCTGGTCTGTCTCATTGATTGACGCCCCTAAAATAACAGGGCCTGAGCCCCAGAGAAACATCCTGAGGTTCTCCAACTGCATAATAACTTCTTAAAAACCATCTGAGTCTTCCTTCAATTTTTTAACCTTTTCCAAAGTCCCCCTGAAAATGAGATCCTACAGTGTCTCTCTATAGTGTGGTGCTGGACTCAGATACTCTTCCAGGGAGGGGATGAGCGGATGGAGGAAGGTGGGGTGTGGCCTGAGGGTCCCCTATCTCCATCTAGGGTCTGGTATTGGAGATGAGGTCACAGCTGGAGAGGTCGTGGGGCCCCCAGGTGACTGCCGCCCACAGGACCACATGGTAGGACCTGGGGGGTGAGGACTCAGGAGCCCCAGGGGCCCAGGAAGCAGAGGAGGCTGCAGGCAGCACGTTGGGCTCCCTGGTGGTGCCGTGAGCAGTCAGGGACCACAGGAAGGAAAGAAGGAAAAGGAAGGAGAGCCTCGTATTTCCTTCCCACGCTGCCAGCTCAGTGCGGCTTCCCTGCAGGTCTTTGTGGCCAGAGTAAAGTTGAGGGTTGAGACCTTGCCTGAATAATTCAGACGTTAAGAGTGCTTTTCCCTTGTTAGGTGGGAGTATTTTACAAGGGATTCAGACACCCTGTTTGCCTTAGTTTGTTCCATCTTCTGATGGGACAGAAAGGTCCCAGGACTGGAGCCCTGAGACCAGGCTTCTAGGCCCAGATCTGCAGCTAACTCCAGGTGTGACCTTGAACAACTCACTTCTCCCCCTCTGGGACTCAGTTTCCTCACCTTTAGAGCAGCGAGTTTGGCTAGATGCTCTTTGTGAATGAATTGACTTCTCAGCTGTCCCAGGCCCTGTAACTTGGTTCTCTAATCTGGCATTTTCTCTCCCATCTCAGCCTCCACGAGAGGTCTTTTGTTTTCATACTTGGGAGGAGGGCTTACCTTTGGGATCATTTTAAGATGCTTATCTTTTGGGTTACTTTAGGATGCGTTCAGTCACATTAGAGCATCCAGGCTGTGGGCCTGGATGGGCGTGGGAGAGTCGTGGGCCCCACACAGGACCGCACCTCTGGTGCCAGGCCCTGGGCCTGTGCTGTGGGAGGGTAGGGCCAGCTCACCACCAGTTTGTTCTTGTTCCCATTCCCACTGCACAGAGGAAGAGTACGATGAAGATGCTCAGGTAGTGGAAGATGAGGAGGACGAGGAGGAGGAGGAGGAAGGTGAAGAGGAGGATGTGAGTGGAGAGGAAGAGGTAAGAGGTTGGGCTGGGCAGGGAACTGTCTCTCGGAGCCCCCCTTACTTGCTCTGCTGCCTCTGAGTCAGTCCCACTAACTGCCTCAGTGATCCGCCTCGGCAGCCAGGAGCCGATTGGGAATTGAATCCACTTCAGGGCCTGTTACTGGGTTGGTTTGGGAGAGGCAAGCCTTGCAGCTGGCCCTGGAAAAGAAAGAGGGAGGGGATTCATCTGCTGGGGCAAGCCTGGCACTTGTTTCCACATGAAAATTAGTTCTTGTAGAATCCACATCCCCTTTTTCTACCTTTTTGCATTAGTATGTTAATTCAGATATTCAGTGAGCACTTACAGTGTGCTAGGGAAAATGAAAGACTGCCTTGAACTGGTGGGTAATAGGATAAGACACTTCTGGATTCCACATCAGAGGGTGACAGGGGTCCCCTGTACACAGCGGATAGTGCCATTATCCAAACACACTGGCTGGCATCATTTTTTAACAAGGTCTGGGATGTGTCTGTGACGGGGTGGATCCCAGCTTCTACCACTTGCTAGCTGTGTGTCCCTGGACAAGTTCCTTGACCTTTTGAGCCTATTTCTTCATCTGTACAATAGGTGTCATTTTACAGCTGGGTTGTAAATAGGGATCAACTCACTGGCTTAAGAGGATAAAATAATTTGTGAGTAAAATGTTTAAGGACAGGGAGTGTTTGACCACTTACTATTTTAGGCTTTCACACCCTTCTCCAAGGTCCTGGCTCTGTGTGCTGGGTTTTGTGTTTGGATGTTCTGAGTCTTTCTATAGCAGAGTCATTTTCCCTAGCTTTTCAGATTTCTAAATCAACTCTTGCTGATTGCAAAACTTAGACCAAGAGAGGTTTAAAATGATGACAGCATGGACAAGGTGCCTGCCTTCTCCCCCAGTTTCCTGTCTGTCTCCATCAAGGGCACGGATACCTGTCTGCCACACAGACCTGCTCAGGCGGGATCTCCCAGCCAGCCCCCCACAAGCTGGGGAGAGGCAGGTTGGGGTTAGTGAGAAAGCTGGTGAGATAGTCTTGGTTCCCGTCAAGTTGTGCTGCTGGGTGTCTCTTCTCCCCAGGTGTAGGCTGCTAGGCTCACCTCTGAAGAATATTGTGTATTTTAAAAATAGAGACCTAGCAAAATAGGCGCCCCTAGGACAGGGCAATAAGTCATGTTGGCTAATGGATTTTTCGTCTTGCTCTTCCTGTCAGGAGCCGCCAACATGTAGAGGTTGTTTTTGGTTTGGGGTTGTTTTGTTGTTGTTGTTGTTGTTTTTGGTAATCTCATTGACTATCTGCAAATTTCCAGCTTCCAGTAAAGGAGAGCTCGCGCGCACACACACACACAATCTTAGCAAACAGACTGATTAAGGAACTATTTGGTGACATTATAAAAGGATATTTCCCTTGACAAAAAGAAGTCTATTGCCGAGTTCTTATTAAACAATGGGCTGCCTGGTGCTTTAGGAACAGTGTTCATGCAGAGATTCAACTAGCCTGGATCTACAGGAGCAGCATGAAGCGTGGTCCTGTGTTGAGGGTGAATTCACACCCCTTGCTGAATCTCACGGAGCTGGGAGTGATGTCCTGGGCAGGGGGTGAGAATTGTATTTTTCCTCCCTCCAAGTGACCCAAGTTTGCAAGACGGTGAAGGGGCTGCACTCACCCACAGACGGGGGTCTGGACTGGGGTCTTCTCTTGAAGCCAAAACTAGAGTGAGGACAGATGAAAGCTCGGCCTACTTCACACGATGGAGAGTCGGCTGGGAAACTTGTTCCCCTAGGAGGGCACACTGCGGAGCTGCCTGAGTTATAGGGACTTCAGGTCAGGAATTCTTAACAGGGGGGTAGAATTCACCCCCCTCTGCCGACATTGTTTGCAGATATTGTGTGTAATGTGGGTATTTTCTAGGGAAGGGGTTCAAAACTTTCTACAGATTCTTAAAGGGGGTCCTTGATACAAAACAACCTCTGCTTTAGGTTCACCAGAGCGAAGCAGGTCCGTGGGAGCTCTGAGGGGCTGGGGGCGGCCCCCACCTTTCTGTGCTCGGTGTCAGGGCAAGTGGCATCCTCCACGTGTCCCACGGTCGGGGCGTTCCTAATGTCCGGTGTCCATCTTCTCTCCTAGGAGGATGAGGAGGGTTATAACGACGGGGAAGTAGACGATGAGGAAGATGAAGAGGAGCTTGGTGGTACGGCATCGTTTTTACTCCGCGGGTAGCAGGCTGGCCCCCTCAGTTGACAGTAGATGGCCTGGGTCCTGAGGACCTGGCCTCGGTTTGCCAGGGTTGGTAAAGCGTCCTAGACGTACGGTCCCCTGCTTTCCCAGCAGGGGGGGTTGAATAGGAGGCGAGATCCATGTTTAATCTGAATGCCTTTTCCTTACTCTTCCAGAAGAAGAAAGGGGTCAGAAGCGAAAACGAGAACCTGAAGATGAGGGAGAAGACGATGACTAAGTGGAATAACCTATTTTGAAAAATTCCTATTGTGATTTGACTGTTTTTACCCGTACCCCCCCCAAATCCCGCTCCCCGAAACTTATTTTTTTCTGATTGTAACGTTGCTGTGGGAACGAGAGGGGAAAAGTGTACTGGGGGTTGTGGGGGGAGGGAGGGGGGAGGGGGTGGAATAAAATACTATTTTTACTGCCACTCTTTATTTTTTTCCCCTACTTTTTCTTTGTGTCTGTTTTGTCCCTGATAAATTTGCTATAGCTGAGTACACACAAGTGAACGTTTGTTCCTTACCCTCAAAGAGGACGGTTTGGAGATCTCTGACGTTTCCTGGTATTTCCCGAGTCTCTCTCTTGAGTTGGTTGGAAGGCCATGGCTGGCCTCAGTTTGGTTTCTCAGAGCCCAGGAGGGGCTGAGCACCAGCCGCATCTTACCTCTTGTTCTGGTTCCTGTGATTTCCGCATTTCTTGGACCTGCTAGAGGCAGCCAGCGCCCTGGTTTGTAAATAGCAACCTAAAGGCGTATTTTGGCACTGGTCGGGGGATCTTCCTCGTCCCCCGTCCCCTTTCCCTCTTCACAGATGGTGGTGGGCTTCGCTGTCCGAAGAAGACTCTGATGTCACTCTTGTGATGAGCCAGAGAGCTGAGAACAGCAGGCTTCTGAGTTGTTTGTTAGGAGTAAAATGGATCTGGTAATTCTAATTAAAAGAGAAGAAGCAAACCCTCAAACTTCAACCTCTTTCAAAGATTAAAAACAAAACTGTCCTATCTTGTTCTGTAAAATATTAGAACACTTTGTTTTACAAAATGACAAGAGAATTCTTCTACGTGTCCTTCTGTGCTTAGACCATTTTTACAAACCTAAGCACAGGAGACGCTGCTGCATGTCGGCTGGGTTTTTTTTTCATACACCCGAGCACGGAAAAACTAACGCAAAATTGTATTTTCTTACCTAGTGGAAATCTGAAATGACTGCAAATTCCTAGCGAATGTACAGGTTTGCTTTCCTGTCCCTCTTCTGGATTGCTTTTGAAGTGACGTGTGATTCCTTAGCCCGTGTTTCATCTGTATAAAAGAACATCTGCACCGGTTTTCCTCCCCCTCAGAAGAGCCAAACTTTGAGTTTTATGTCTGTTTGTCATTGATAAATTTCAATAAATCTTTTTATACAATTTTTTTGGGGGTGGCTTCTTTGAGTCCAACAGGTCATTGATCTAGGATGAATTCCAGATAACCTGCTAACTGATGGGGGTGCAGGGGGGAGCTTCACATTGGTTACCTGATAAAATCATTTTTCTTACAGGATATATAACCTGATATACTAAGTTTGGATACTTTGGGTCTCAACTTGAGACTCGGTGGTGTGCTATCTTCATTAAAAACTTCATTTGGGCAGGGAAGTGGGGGTGGGTATGTACAGAGAGAAAGATATAAAAAGTTACTAAAAAACACTCACCAGAAAGGCCAGCCTTGAGACCTTACTTTGACTATCTTTCATCGTTTTGTTGTTCAGACTGTAAAAAGAATACAGGAAAACCTGAGGAATATACAAATTTGTTCCTTTTTCACTTAATGTTAATTATAATTTCTCTACCTCTAAAGAGTCTTTAAAAGCATGTATCTGAAATGGCTATGTAGTAGTCCATTAACTATTCTGATTTGCTTAATTCTAACCAAACGGTTAAGATGTTTGGGTTATTTCTAACTTACCACTAGGCATTCTGTTATACTTTGCAGAGTCATTACGCCAAAAGGTGACATTTATAAGGCTCATGTGCAAGGTTCCATGTTTTCCAGAAGGGTTATACCAATGTACTGTGGTAATTTATACACATATATTCATTCTCAGCCGTATGGCCTTGAACCCGACAGCAAGCCCTAGATCCTGTGTAATTCCAGCAGAATGAGGTGTTCTCAGGAGAGACTGACCCACCCCACCCTCTGGGTGGTACCCTGACACCTACTGCCCTCTTGCTTGGAGCAGACAGACATCCTCTGGCTCCAGGTGTAGGCTTGGGAGGTGGCCTTGAGGCCAGGTCCTATGCTGGCATAGGCATCGGGACTATGAGGATGAACTGGCCAGGCGTGCTCTGTCCCTCCCAGAGCTGGTGAAGGAACGTGGGAGTGGAGTGAAATCCAGAGGCACTCAAGCCTGGACTCAGGTTTTCTGGCCCTGACTCTCTCCATGGGGACTTTAAGGATTGGTTAACTTCACATAGATATGGAAATAAATGCTATAAAATGTAAGGTAAAATGAATGATGATGGATGGGTTAATGCTCATGGGACCAAGGGAGGAAAACCCTATGTCAGTCATATCAAGCAGTTACATCAGCACCTGAGATACGGTCTTGTGCCCATTTTACTGATGAGGAAAACTGAGGTCCAGTGACTTGGAGGTAAGAAGAGGGGGAGGCAGGGTTAAACCTGTTTGGGCTATTTCCATTTCATCAAACTTAGTCATGAATGGCAAGGAGGAAGAGGAAGCTCATCCAGAGGGGGAGAGGCAGTAAGAGCTGACCTTTATTGAGTTCTTGTTGTGTGCCGGGTACCGTGCTTTACGTGCAGCATCTCATTCATTTGAGATGAATCCTCACAACCACCTTAGGTGGATGCCATTGCCCTTGCTATACAGGTGGCTCAGAATGTGATTTGCCCAAGGTCCTGCAGCCAGAAAAGAGCAGCATCAGGAATAAACTAGGGGTGTGTGGTTCCAGCATCAGCCCTCTTGCCTTCCACTAGAGTGCCTCCCGTCGACTCCTCCCCCAGCTGCAACCACCTGTGTGGGCCAGCTGTGTTGAAGCAGTTCCTCACCCCCTGCCCAGCACAGCCCTGGTGACAGGTTTCCCCACCGGGTCTAGCGAATGCCACAGGACGGACCCCTGAAATGGAAGGGCCCTTAGAAACCACCTAGTCATCAACCAGCCCTCTCATTTGATGAAAGAGGAAACCAAAACCCAGGGGGCGTAAGTGATGTGCCCAAGGTCACACTGCAAGGCAGTGCCAGAGCCCAGCTGGAGTCCAGGACTCCCATTCCTGGGCTTCTGAAGCACCACATCTCTCGCAGCTGCACCGTGCGGTTGCAGGGAAGCCAGCTGTCGTGAGATGCAGAAGGTACACAGTGTAGTGTCTTCCAGAACACAGCCAAGCCTTGGGGGGACAGGAGGTAGTGATTGCATGGCACATCTCCGTTTCATGTGGCTTTGAGTGCAGCCTATGTTTTTAAATATTCACAGTGGGTTTGCCTTCCCAGTAGTGTCTGAGATTGATCATCCCTGAAAAGGGTGTGCATTTCTTGGCAATGTGATGATTCTTGATCATGAGCTCCTACTCTGTGTCATGTGCTATATCCATTGCCTCCCTCAGTCCTCATACAGATGTCATAGATGTAACCAAGGCTCAGAGAGGTGAGAGAACTAGCCTCAAACCTATGTCTTTCTGATGCAAGAGACCTTGTTCTCATCCACTGTGTTGAAAGAACCAGGCAGATGAGGGAAGAGGGGATGAGCAATTCAGTTTGTCTCATTTGCTGACTTGGAAAGGCTGTTTTTATCCTGATTCAGAAACTCATTGTTCTTGGTTGGAAGGATTCCCAGTGGGTCCCTAATAAAGCGGCTTTGGACAATGGCTGCCCTGAGCCCCCGGACCAGCCCTTGGACAGGCCCCTGTGGCCGGCTGGACCCAGGGGTGAGCGGGGCCAAGGAGAGGGCTGGAGCTGGTAGGACAGATGAGGGCAGGTCTGAGGCTGAATCGGCCTGACTGAGGCCCTCAAGATAGCCACGAATATGCCAGCAAGGGGAGAGACTGGAGAAAGATTCAAACCTGATGGGGCATCCGTAGACTGCTAACTGTCTCTGACTTTAGGAGCTGATGAAGGAGACATCAGTGCAGTTGCCGGCCAAGCATCAGTTGCTCTTGGTCTGGCAACAACACTACAAGGGACCACTGGAAGGACTCACATGGTTATGGACCACTCCCATTCCTGAAGCTCAGATGGGGCTTACCCACCGCTCTGGTTCCTGGGGTGAGCAGGTGACACTGTCCTCGCCAATCAGCATATTCCGAACTTTGACCATGGTGACTGGTACAAGGAAGAGCCTGGAACCCAAACTGGTTAAATGAGGTTTGGTCCCTGGGATTTGGAAAAGGAGAAACCTCCTACTGGGGGTACTGGGCTGGGAGGATGGAGGCACATCCCTCGGAGAGAACCTCTAGATATTTCCATTTCAGCCTGAGAGAGTCCTGACTAACACAGTGAAGTGAGGACACCAGCATACATTTAGAACTTATTGTTTGCTGGGCATTGTACATTATTTTGCTCGTTTCTCATAATGTCCTATCTGGTAGTCATTATTATCCCCATGTCGAAGATTGAGCACATATAAGTACTTGATAAATATTAGCTGCTTAGTGACCGGCACACAATAAATACTTTATAAAAATCAGCCTAGTGTTTCCCAAATTTCCCTGATAAGAATCCCTGGGGCTTGTCAGACTGCCAGGTTTCACCCCTGGGAATTCTGGTTCAGTGGCTCTGGAGCGGGGCCCAGGAATCTGTGTTTTAACAAGTGCCCAGAGGATTCTCATCATCGAGGACATTCGGGAAAAGCAGTCAACTCAATCCCCACCACAGCCTACTGAGGAAGGTATTACAGCCATTTTTATTTAAAGTTGAGGAAAGTGAGGCTCAAGAGAGGTTATATAACCTGCCCAAGCTGACACAGGTGGTGAGTGACAGAGCTGGGGTTTGAACCTGGGTCTACGTGACGTTCACACTCCTTGGGGAAAAGGGATGATAATGACTGCCTGTGTATCTCACAGATTGTGAGATGATGCAAAAGATGGAAAGAACATCGCAACGTGGAAAGTGAAAACCACTACGGAGAGAGAGAGAAATGACTGTTTATGAAAAAAGAAGCCCAAGCAACTCAAATATTTTCTCTAACCAGGGAAAAACAGAAGTCCTAAAAGCCACTTGGTAATTAAGATAATCTACGTGGAAGTTTTTTTTTCCTCCCTTTAAAATTTACATGTAATGAGATTCACTCTTTGTATCAACCACCACAGTCATGCTAGATATTAGTTTGCAGAAGATCTTAGTTGTAAACAGAAAAGGATTTGCACTCCAGGGGGTATCCTAAGTCTTGCTGATGGCCTTTTGAAGGTGTTACAAGTTTTGGCCAAGGTTCAGAAGACCTAGACTCTCATCTTTGCTCTGAGACTAATAGCTGGGTAATTGCAGACAGGTCACCTTTACGTCCTATGAGAAGAGTGATGCAGACTGCATGACTACTGACAGCCTCAGTCTATAGTTTGTTACGTTCTTTCCCTCCCTGCCCTGAGGCTCTAGTTAGGGCTTTGTTGAATGTGAAGTTTAGGAAAGGTATTCCCTGGTAAAAACTTCGAGGTGACAGAAGGGTTCATGTGGGAGAAACAGCCTTTCTGCTGAGGCAGGAGCTCTCCGATGACTTCCTGAGGTCCCAACGAGTAGACAGACAGCCCAGTCTATACACACCCACAATTGCCTGGGTCATCTAGCTGGGCCAATAAGGAAGCAGAGAGAAAACTAATCTGAACTGAGTGCTCACTGGGTGCCCAGAGCTCGACACGGGTGCTCTCATTTCATTCTTGTTGTAGAATCTCCTTTGAGGTATTTATTATTCTCCCCACTTTCCAGATGAATACGCTGAGGTTCAGAGACATTATGTCATCTGCTCAACATCATACAGCCCAGGAAGGCATGAGCTGGTATCAGAACCCATAGCTCCCTGGCCCAAAATACGGAAGTGTTTCCTCAATTCTCAGGTCCTGTGAAGCCTACAATGAACTGCAGGGAGATTCATCTCCTCCAGATCTTGGTGGACTAATTTCATAGCTTTTCTCGAGAATCTAGCTGTCAGGCCTAGCACACTCCTCCCACTCATCTCTGCAGTTCTCCAGACTTCTACATCTGACAAAATCAGCCTCTCCATGGTCCCTGGGAACAGATGTCTTACGACAAAAATGATCTGAACCTCAGGAACAAGGAGGATGGATCGCTACCTCTGGAGAGAGGGACCCTAGATGTTTTGAAGGATCAACAGCAGCTCCTTCTAATGCTTGAAAAATAGAAGAGACAGAAAGGCTGGTGGTACCATCCTGGGCTAGAGCTGGGAGGCCTGTGTGACTGGGGAAGAGCCACCTCTCTGAAGTGTGTACCTCCCAGAAGTGTCAGGAGATACAGAGATGATAGAACTGGTCCAGTGGAGAGGGAGGCATCAATGATGTAGAAGAGACAGAATCTGGGAGAAAATCAGAGGCCTGGGATCCTGTAATAGAAGCTTAGCCTTTGGTAGAGGAAAGGACACTTCTTCCTTTGTGACAGGAAAGAAGGGAGAGAAAGGTTACGGGTACAGGTGGGTGGGTAGCTTTGGTGGAGGGAAGAAGGTAGAGTTCCATCGGCTTTTGAAGGACATATGAGCCAAGGTCACCAGTGGGGTATGGAGTCAGAGAGGGACAGAATGGGAGTAGTGGTTTGAAGAGAGAGAAGAAGGTATGAGACGTTGTTCTGGAGGTTAGGTAAACCCTGGGAAGCCTGGGGGGTGGTGAACGCCTATTTACCTGCAACAGATGACCACGACTTTAAAGGAGGACCTGTCAGCATGGCTTAGCTGCTAGAGTGCAGGCATCAAGGTGGCAGACAGTTGGGTTTAACTAGCCGGACGATTGTAATGCACAGAGCGTGGGGCAAGGAAGACGGGGTGTTTAGAAAGTTGTAAGAGGGGACCGTGTGTCCTAAATTGGCTAAAGAGGGAAGTGAGTCATGACTGAGAGTGAGGAAGCAGGAGACGGTCGGTAGATTGGAGAATGGCTGGAGCTGAAGGATTGTTGGGACGGGAGCACCAAGGTAGGTGAGCGGCAAGAAGAAGAGGCAGTGGTCAGAGAGTGGAGGTGTCCAAGGTGGTGCACTTATTGGTGAGAAGGTCAAGGAAATGACCATGTAGGTAGGATGGAGAAGCATATCTTCATTGGAGGTGTAGAAGTGAGGAGTTTGCAGAACTGAGAGGCCAAGGTATTGGATGGCTCATTTTTTTTTTAACTGTTAGCTTTTTTTCTGTTTTTTGTTTTTTCTGCCACACCACGAGGCATGCAGGATCTTAGTTCCCTGACTGGGGATCAAACCTGTGCCCCCTGCAGTGGAAGCATGGAGTCCTAACCACTGGACCGCCAGGGAAGTCCCCTGGATGGCTCATCCACGAGGTTATTGAAGTTGCCAAGAATGATAACAGGAACAATAATAGGAAAAAAGATAATGAACCAACTGCTAGAGCCCTCACTAATGAGGAGGCAGATGACAGCAACAAAGAGGTAGACGTGACTGTAAAAGAGGCAGGAAGAGAAATGGAAGCAGTGATGGGGAACAAGAACAATTCTCCAGTTCCATGAAGGAGGGGGCCGGCCTCCCCTGTGGCCTCCTCATGAGAAGACTGCAGGGGAAGTGGCATCATTAGGTTTGAGTTAGGATAAGAGAGGAGGTCCATCAGCTGCTTACTGATGGACCATACATGCTTCCAGAAAGACTGAGGAGGTGAAGAGTGTGGGAAACAGCCCTTGTTCCCCTTAATACAACTTCCACATACTTTCAGGTTGGTGGTGGGGCAGGGCTAAGGCAGAAGAGAAGGCTGGGTCTTTTCCATTCTGGTGGTTGTGGGAATCCACAGAGGAGCGGGCTGTCTTGTGTCATTTGTTGTCTCAGATTCTTTGGAGCTCGCTGGTTTCTCCTCTCAGGGGCTGCCAACTCCTTGTGAACCCATACCCCTGACATCTCTGTTCTAGCTGGATAGAGGTGGTGGTCTCTGCCTGTCGACTTAGCCCCACCCACCCTGGCAAGACACTGGCTGATTGAGCATCCAGATATGCATCCATTGGCCAAATGTCTAAGCCAGATGTCCCCTCTTATTTGCACACCTTTGGCCAGTGTTCTAACTTTATCAGTGGGATTCAGATGGCAGGGAGGAAAGCAGGAAACACCACCATTGCCTAGCCCCTCTGGGTCCTAGCCCCTCACAGACTATACAACAGGCATGTTGGAGAATTGCAGCAAAGGCTCCTTTGTCACTCAGATATAATGGCAGCTCTGGGGCCTCAGCCAGTCAGTGGATTCTGCTGCTCTCTGCACACCCCACCTTCCCCTCCCCAGGCAAAAATAAGCTGCCTGAGCTGCTTAGTCATGGGCAGTAGGAAACCTCACTTATTGGTCAGGTTCTGGCCTGGACACCAACCCCTGCTTCATTCGTCTGGCTGTGGGGGCTCCAGCTGTAATTTATAATCCCTAAGGACTGTGTAGAAAGAGCTGCCTGGGCACAGAGAGTCCCATACAGGATTAACTGAAAGAGGAACACACCAAGACACACCATAATCAAAATGAGAAAAATTAAAGACAAAGAGAGAATACTAAAAACAACAAGGGAAAAGCAACAAATAACATACAAGGGAACTCCCATAAGGCTATCAGCTGATTTTTCAGCAGAAACTCTGCAGTCCAAAAGGGAATGCCATGATATATTTAAAATGATGAAAGAAAAAAGCCTACAACCAAGAATACTCTACCCAGCAAGGCTCTCAGTCAGATTTGATGGAGAAATCATAAGCTTTACAGACAAGCAGAAGCTAAAAGAATTCAGCACCACCAAGCCAGGTTTCCAACAAATGTTAAAGGAACTTCTCTAGGCAAAAAAGAAAAGGCCACATTAGAAACAAGAAGATTACAAAATAGAAAAGCTTACCAGTAAAGACAAACATGCAGTAAAGATAGGAAATCAGGGGCTTCCCTGGTGGCACAGTAGTTGAGAATCTGCCTGCCAATGCAGGGGACACGGGTTCTAGCCCTGGTCTGGGAAGATCCCACATGCCGTGGAGCGACTAGGCCCGTGAGCCACAATTGCTGAGCCTGCACGTCTGGAGTCTGTGCTCCGCAACAAGAGAGGCCGCGATAGTGAAAGGCCCGTGCACCGCGATGAAGAGTGGCCCCCACTTGCCGCAACTAGAGAAAGCCCTCGCACAGAAATGAAGACCCAACACAGCCATAAATAAATAAATAAATAAATAAATAAATAAATAAATAAATAAATCATGCTAAGTGACAAAAAGCCAGTTACAAAAGATCACCTATTATAAGATGCCATTTATATGAAATGTTCAGAATAGGCAAATCTATTTTAAAAAAAAAAAGATAGGAAATCATTCAAAACAAAGCTAGCAGGGAGATTAAAAGACAAAAGTAGTAAAATTATTTGTATCCACAATAAGCAGTTAAGCGATACACAAAACAGTGAGTTGTAAAATATGATATCAAAAACAGTAATCATGAGGGGAAGATAGTACAAAAGCAGGGTATTTAAAATGCATTTGAAATTAAGAGGTCAGCAACTTAAAACAATCACGTATATATAGAGACTACTACACAGAAACCTCATGGTAACTGCAAACCAAAAACCTATAATAGATAAACACACAGAAAAGAAAAAGGAACCCAAACACCACACTAAAGAAACTCATCAAATCACAAGAGAGGAGAACAAAAGAAAAAGGAAAAAAAAAAAAAAGCCTACAAAAACAAATCAAAAACAATTAACAAAATGGCAATAAGAACATATATATTGATAATTACCTTAAATGTAAATGGACTAAATGCTCCAACCAAAAGACACAGACTGGTTAAACGGATACAAAACAAAGACCCATATATATGCTGCCTACAAGAGCCTCACTTCAGATCTAGAGACACATACAGACTGAAAGTGAGGGGATGGAAAAAGGTATTCTACAAAAATGGAAATCAAAAGAAAGCCAGAGTAGCAATACTTGTATCAGACAAAATAGATTTTAAAATAAAGACTGTTACAAGAGACAAAGAACACTACATAATGATCACAGGATCAATCCAA
The DNA here is from genome assembly GCF_028023285.1 of Balaenoptera ricei. Lineage (NCBI taxonomy): Eukaryota > Metazoa > Chordata > Mammalia > Artiodactyla > Balaenopteridae > Balaenoptera > Balaenoptera ricei. Next base: position 67,902,712 of record NC_082640.1, read on the forward strand.
AAAGAAGATATAACAATTATAAATATATATGCTCCCAACACAGGAGCACCTCAATATATAAGGCAAATATTAACAGACATAAGAGGAGAAACACACTAATAGTAGGGGACTTTAAAACCCCACTTACATCAAGGGACAGATCAATGGACAGATCATCCACACAGAAAATCAATAAGGAAACATAGGCCTTAAATGACACATTAGACCAAATGAACTTAATTGATTTTTATAGCATTCCGTCTGAAAGCAGCAGAATACACATTCTTTTCAAGTGCACGTGAAACATTCTCCAGGATAGAGAACATGCTGGGTCACAAAACAAGCCTTGGTAAATTTAAGAAAACTGAAATCATATCAAGCATCTTTTCCAACCACAACACTATGAGGCTAGAAATCAACTGCAAGAAAAAACTGCAGAAAGCACAAACACGTGGAGGCTAAACAATATGCTACTAAACAACCAATGGATCACTGAAGAAATCAGAAAGGAAATCAAGAAAATATCTAAAGACAAATGAAAATGAAAACATGATGATCTAAAACCTATGGGACACAGCAAAAGCAGTTCTAAGAGAAAAGTTTATAGCAATACAAGCTTACCTCAGGAAAAAAAGAAAAATCTCAAACAACCTAACCTTACACCCTAAGCAACTAGAGAAAGAACAAACAAAACCCAAAATTAGTAGAAGGAAAGAAATCATAAAGATCAGACCAGAAATAAATGAAATAGACACTAAAAAAAAAAAATAGAAAAGATAAATGAAATTAAGGTGGTTCTTTGAAAAGATAAATAAAATCGATAAACGTAACCAAACTCACCAAGAAAAAAAAGGGAGAGGGCCCAAATCAATAAAATCAGAAATGAAAAAGGAGAAGTTACAACCAACACCACAGAAATACAAAGATCATACGAGACTACTATGAGCAACTATATGCCAATAAAATGGACAACCTAGAAGAAATGGACAAATTTTTAGAAAGGTACAATCTCCTAAGACTGAACCAGGAAGAAATAGAAAATATGAACAGACCAATTACCATTCTGAAATTGAATCAGAAATTTAAAAATTCCAAACAACCAAAGTCCAGGACCAGACGGCTTTACAGGTAAATTCTAACGAACATTTAGAGAAGAGTTAGTGCGTTAATAGAGTTAATATCCTTCTGAAACTATTCCAAAAATTACAGAGGAAGGAACATTTCTGAACTCATTCTATCAGGCCACCATTACCCTGATACCAAAACCAGACAACAGTATCACACACACAAAAAGAAAATTACAGGCCAATATCACTGATGAACATAGATGCAAAAATCCTCAACCAAATACTAGCAAAACAAATCCAACAATATATTTAAAGAATCAGAAAAGAGAGGAGAAGATGGCGGAAGAGTAAGACACAGAGATCACCTTCCTCCCCACAGAGACATCAGAAATACATCTACACGTGGAACTGCTCCTATAGAACACCCACTGAACGCTGGCAGAAGACCTCAGACCTCCCAAAAGGCAAGAAACTCGCCGTGTACCTAGGTAGGGCAAAAGAAAAAAGAAACAACAGAGACAAAAGAATAGGGACGGGACCTGCACCAGTGGGAGGGACCTGTGAAGGAGGAAAGGTTTCCACACACTAGGAAGGCCCTTCGCGGGTGGAGACTGCGGGTGGCAGAGGGGGGAAGCTTCGGAGCCATGGAGGAGAGCGCAGCAACAGGGGTGCGGAGGGCAAAGTGGAGAGATTCCCCCACAGAGGGTCGGTGCCGACCAGCACTCACCAGCCCGAGAGGCTTGTCTGCTCACCCGCCAGGGTGGGCGGGGGCTGGGAGCTGAGGCTCGGGCTTCAGTCGGATTGCAGGGAGAGGACTGGGGTTGGCGGCATGAACACAGCCTGAAGGCGGCTAGTGCACCACAGCTAGCCGGAGGGAGTCCGGGAAAAGGTCTGGAGCTGCCAAAGAGGCAAGAGACTTTTTCTTGCCTCTTTGTTTCCTGGTGCACGAGGAGAGGGGATTAAGAGCGCCGCCTAAACGAGCTCCAGAGATGGGCGCGAGCCGCGGCTATCAGTGCGGACCCCAGAGAGGGGCATGGGATGCTAAGCCTGCTGCTGCCGCCACCAAGAAGCCTGTGTGCAAGCACAGGTCACTATCCACACTGCCCCTCCTGGGAGCCTGTACAGCCTGCCACTGCCAGGCTCCCGTGATCCAGGGACAACTCCCCCGGGAGAACGCATGGCGCGCCTCAGGCTGCTGCAACGTCACGCCGGGTTCTGCCGCCGCAGGCTCACCCCACATCCGTACCCCTCCCTCCCCCCGGCCTGAGTGAGCCAGAGCCCCCGAAGCAGCTGCTCCTTTAACCCCGTCCTGTATGAGCGAAGAACAGACGCCCTCAGGCAACCTACACACAGAGGCGGGTCCAAATCCAAAGCTGAAACCCAGGAGCTGTGCGAACAAAGAAGAGAAAGGGAAATTTCTCCCAGCAGCCTCAGGAGCAGCAGATTAAAGCTCCACAAACAACTTGATGTACCTGCATCTGTGGAATACCTGAATAGACAACGAATCATCCCAAATTGAGGAGGTGGACTTTGGGAGCAAGATATATTATTTTTTCCCCTTTTCCTCTTTTTGTGAGTGTGTATGTGTATGCTTCTGTGTAGGATTTTGTCTGTATAGCTTTGCTTTCACCATTTGTCCTAGGGTTCTGTCCATCCGTTTTATTTTTGTTTTGTTTTGTTTTGTTTGTTTATTTTTGGTTTTGTTTTTTTACTTAAAAATTTTTTTCTTAACAATTATTTTTTATTTTATATTTTAATAACTTTATTTTATTTTATCTTACTTTATTTTATTTTATCCTCCTTCTTTTTTTCTTTCTATTTTTTCTCCCTTTTATTCTGAGTCGTGTGGATGAAAGGCTCTTGGTGCTCCAGCCAGGCATCAGGGATGTGCCTCTGAGGTGGGAGAGCCAACTTCAGGACACTGGTCCACAAGAGACCTCACAGCTCCACGTAATACCAAACGACAAAAATCTCCCAGAGATCTCCATCTCAACACCAAGACACAGCTTCACTCAACGACAAGCAAGCTACAGTGCAGGACACCCTATGCCAAACAACTAGCAAGACAGGAACACAGCCCCATCCATTAGCAGAAAGGTTGCCTAAAATCATAATAAGGCCACAGACACCCCAAAACACACCACCAGACGTGGACCTGCCCACGAGAAAGACAAGATCCAGCCTCATCCACCAGAGCACAGGCACTAGTCCCCTCCACCAGGAAGCCTACACAACCCGCTGAACAAAACTTAGCCACTGGGGACAGACACCAAAAACAACGGAAACTACGAACCTGCAGCCTGCGAAAAGGAGACCCCAAACACAGTAAGTTAAGCAAAATGAGAAGACAGAGAAACACACAGCAGATGAAGGAGCAAGGCAAAACCCCACCAGACCTAAAAAATGAAGAGGAAATAGGCAGTCTACCTGAAAAAAAATTCAGAGTAATGATAGTAAAGATGATCCAAAATCTTGGAAATAGAATGGAGAAAATACAACGTTTAAACAAGGACCTAGAAGAACTAAAGAGCAAACAAACAATGATGAACAATGCAATAAATTAAATTAAAAATACTGTAGAAGGAATCAATAGCAGAATAACTGAGGCAGAGGAACAGATAAGTGACCTGGAAGATAAAATAGTGGAAATAACTACTGCAGAGTAGAATAAAGCAAAAAGAATGAAAAGAATTAAGGACAGTCTCAGAGACCTCTGGGACAACATTAAAAGCACCAACATTCGAATTATAGGGGTCCCAGAAGAAGAAGAGAAAAAGAAAGGGACTGAGAAAATATTTGAAGAGATTATAGTTGAAAACTTCCCTAATATGGGAAAGGAAATAGTTAGTCAAGTCCAGAAAGCACAGAGAGTCCCATACAGGATAAATCCAAGGAGAAATACACCAAGACACATATTAATCAAACTATCAAAAATTAAATACAAAGAACAAATATTAAAAGCAGCAAGGGAAAAACAACAAGTAACACATAAGGGAATCCCCATAAGGTTAACAGCTGATCTTTCAGCAGAAATTCTGCAAGCCAGAAGGGAGTGGCAGGACATATTTAAAGTGATGAAGGAGAAAAACCTACAACCAAGATTACTCTACCCAGCAAGGATATCATTCAGATTTGATGGAGAAGTTAAAACCTTTACAGACAAGCAAAAGCTGAAAGAGTTCAGCACCACCAAACCAGCTTTACAACAAATGTTGAAGGAACTTCTCTAGGCAAGAAACACAAGAGAAGGAAAACACCTACAATAATAAACCCAAAACAATTAAGAAAATGGTAATAGGAGCATACATATCAATAATTACCTTAAATGTAAGTGGATTAAATGCTCGCACCAAAAGACACAGACTGGCTGAATGGATACAAAAACAAGACCTGTATATATGCTGTCTACAAGAGACCCACTTCAGACCTAGGGACACATACAGACTGAAAGTGAGGGGATGGAAAAAGATATTCCATGCAAATGGAAATCAAAAGAAAGCTGGAGTAGCAATTCTCGTATCAGACAAAATAGACTTTAAAATAAAGACTATTACAAGAGACAAAGAAGGACACTATATAATGATCAAAGGATCATTCCAAGAAGAAGATATAAGAATTGTAAATATTTATGCACCAAATATAGGAGCACCTCAATACATAAGGCAAATACTAACAGCCATAAAAGGGCAAATCGACAGTAACACAATCGTAGTAGGGGACTTTAACACCCCACTTTCACCAATGGACAGATCATCCAAAATGAAAATAAATAAGGAAACACAAGCTTTAAGTGATACATTAAACAAGATTAACTTAATTGATATTTATAGGACATTCCACCCAAAAACAATAGAATACACATTTTTCTAAAGTGCTCATGGAACATTCTCCAGGATAGATCATATCGTGGGTCACAAATCAAGCCTTGGTAAATTTAATAAAATTGAAATTTTAACAAGTATCTTTTCTGACCACAATGCTATGAGACTAGATATCAATTACAGGAAAAGATCTGTAAAAAATACAAACACATGGAGGCTACACAATACACTACTTAATAACGAAGTGATCACTGAAGAAATCAAAGGGGAAATCAAAAAATACCTAGAAACAAATGACAAAGGAGACACAACCACCCCAAACCTATGGGATGCAGCAAAAGCAGTTCTAAGAGGGAAGTTTATAGCAATACAAGCCTACCTCAAGAAACAGGAAACATCTTGAATAAACAACCTAACCTTGCACCTAAAGCAATTAGAGAAAGAAGAACAAAAAAAACCCAAAGTTAGCAGAAGGAAAGAAATCATAAAGATCAGATCAGAAATAAATGAAAAAGAAATGAAGGAAACAATAGCAAAGATCAATAAAACTAACAGCTGGTTCTTTGAGAAGATAAACAAAATTGATAAACCATTAGCCAGACTCATCAAGAAAAAAAAGGAGAAGACTCAAATCAATAGAATTAGAAATGAAAAAGGAGAAGTAACAACTGACACTGCAGAAATACAAACGATCATGACAGATTACTACAAGCAACTCTATGCCAATAAAATGGACAACCTGGAAGAAATGGACAAATTCTTAGAAATGCACAACGTGCCGAGTCTGAACCAGGAAGAAATAGAAAATATGAACAGACCAATCACAAGCACTGAAATTGAAACTGTGATTAAAAATCTTCCAACAAACAAAAGCCCAGGACCAGATGGCTTCACAGGTGAATTTTATCAAACATTTAGAGAAGAGGTAACACCTATCCTTCTCAAACTCTTCCAAAATATTGCAGAGGGAGGAACACTCCCCAACTCATTCTACGAGGCCACCATCACCCTGATACCAAAACCAGACAAAGATGTCACAAACAAAGAAAACTACAAGCCAATATCACTGATGAACATAGATGCAAAAATCCTCAACAAAATACTAGCAAACAGAATCCAACAGCACATTAAAAGGATCATACACCATGATCAAGTGGGGTTTATTCCAGGAATGCAAGGATTCTTCAATATACGCAAATCAATCAACGTGATACACCATATTAACAAACTGAAGGAGAAAAACCATATGATCATCTCAATAGATGCAGAGAAAGCTTTCGACAAAATTCAACACCCATTTATGATAAAAGCCCTGCAGAAAGTAGGCATAGAGGGAACTTTCCTCAACATAATAAAGGCCATATATGACAAACCCACAACCAACGTTGTCCTCAATGGTGAAAAACTGAAACCATTTCCACTAAGACCAGGAACAAGACAAGGTTGCCCACTCTCACCACTATTATTCAACATAGTTTTGGAAGTGTTAGCCACAGCAATCAGAGAAGAAAAAGAAATAAAAGGAATCCAAATCAGAAAATAAGAAGTAAAGCTGTCACTGTTTGCAGATGACATGATACTAGACATAGAGAATCCTAAAGATGCTACCAGAAAACTACTAGAGCTAATCAATGAATTTGGTAAAGTAGCAGGATACAAAAATAATGCACAGAAATCTCTTGCATTCCTATACACTAATGATGACAAATCTGAAAGTGAAATTAAGAAAACACTCCCATTTACCACTGCAATAAAAAGAATAAAATATTTAGGAATAAACCTACCTAAGGAGACAAAAGACCTGTATGCAGAAAATTATAAGACACTGATGAAAGAAATTAAAGATGATACAAATAGATGGAGAGATATACCATGTTCTTGGATTGGAAAAATCAACATTGTGAAAATGACCCTACTACCCAAAGCAATCTACAGATTCAACGCAATCCCCATCAAACTACCATTGGCATTTTTCACAGAACTAGAACAAAAAATTTCACAATTTGTATGGAAACACAAAAAACCCCGAATAGCCAAAGCAGTCTTGAGAACGAAAAATGGAGCTCTAGTAATCAGGCTCCCTGACTTCAGACTATACTACAAAGCTACAGTAATCAAGACAGTATGGTACTGGCACAAAAACAGAAATATAGATCAATGGAACAGGAGAGAAAACCCAGAGATAAACCCATGCACATATGGTCACCTTATCTTTGATAAAGGAGGCAAGCATATACAGTGGAGAAAAGACAGCCTCTTCAATAAGTGGTGCTGGGAAAATGGGACAGCTACATATAAAAATATGAAATTAGAAGACTCCCTAACACCATACAGAAAAATAAACTCAAAATGGATTAAAGACCTAAATGTAAGGCCAGACACTATCAAACTCTTAGAGGAAAACATAGGCAGAACACTCTATGACATAAATCACAGCAAGATCCTTTTTGACCCAGCTCCCAGAGAAATGGAAATAAAAACAAAAATAAACAAATGGGACCTAATGAAACTTAAAAGCTTTTGCACAGCAAAGGAAACCATAAACAAGACCAAAAGACAACACTCAGAATGGGAGAAAATATTTGCAAATGAAGCAACTGACAAAGGATTAATCTCCAAAATTTACAAGCAGCTCATGCAGCTCAATAACAATAAAACAAACAGCCCAATCCAAAAATGGGCAGAAGACCTAAATAGACATTTCTCCAAAGAAGATATACAGATGGCCTACAGACACATGAAAGAATGCTCAACGTCATTAATCATTAGAGAAATGCAAATCAAAACTACAATGAGATATCATCTCACACCGGTCAGAATGGCCATCATCCAAAAATTTACAAACAATAAATGCTGGAGAGGGTGTGGAGAAAAGGGAACCCTCTTGCACTGTTGGTGGGAATGTTAATGGATACAGCCACTATGGAGAACAGTATGGAGGTTCCTTAAAAAACTAAAAATAGAACTACCATACGACCCAGCAATCCCACTACTGGGCATATACCCTGAGATAACCATAATTCAAAAAGAGTCATGTACCAAAATGTTCATTGCAGCTCTATTTACAATAGCCAGGCCATGGAAGCAACCTAAATGTCCATCATTGGATGAATGGATAAAGAAGATGTGGCACATATATACAATGGACTATTACTCAGCCATAAAAAGAAACGAAATTGAATTATTTGTAGTGAGTTGGATGGACCTAGAGTCTGTCATACAGAGTGAAGTAAGTCAGAAAGAGAAAAACAAATACCGTATGCTAACACATATATATGGAATCTAAGGAAAAAGAAAAAAGGTCATGAAGAACCTAGTGGCAAGACGGGAATAAAGACACAGACCTACTAGAGAATGGACTTGAGGATATGGGGAGGGGGAAGGATAAGATGTGATAAAGTGAGAGAGTGGCATGGACATATATACACTACCAAACGTAAAATAGATAGCTAGTGGGAAGCAACCACATAGCACAGGGAGATCAGCTCTGTGTTTTGTGACTACTTAGAGGGGTGGGATAAGGAGGGTGGGAGGGAGGGAGATGCAAGAGGGAAGAGATACGTGAACATATCAGTATATGTATATGTATATGTATAACTGATTCACTTTGTTATAAAGCAGAAACTAACACACCATTGTAAAGCAATTATACTGCAATAAAAAAAAAAAGGATCATACACCATGATCAAGTGGGATTTATCCCAGTGATGCAAGGAGTTTTCAATATCCACAAATCGATCAATGTGGTACTCCACATTAACAAATTGAAGAATAAAAAAATATGATCCTCTCAATAAATGTAGAAAAAGCTTTTGATAAAATTCAACGTCCATTTATGATAAAAATTCTTCAAAAAGTGGGCATAGAGGGACTTCCCTGGTGGCACAGTGGTTAAGAATCCGTCTGCCAATGCAGGGGACACAGGTTCGATTCCTGGTCCAGTAAGATCCCACATGCCGCGGAGCAACGAAGCCCACGCGACACAACTACTGAAGCCCATGCACCCTAGAGCCCACGAGCCACAAATACTGTGCCTGCATGCTGCAACTACTGAAGCCCGCACGCCTAGAACCTGTGCTCCGCAATGAGAGAAACCACTGCAATGAGAAGCCCATGCACTGCAACGAAGAGTAGCCCCTGCTCGCTGCGACTAGAGAAAGCCCACACGCACCAATGAAGACTAAATGCAGCCAAAAAAAAAAAAAAAGTGGGCATAGAGAGAACATACCTGAACATAATAAAGGCCATATATGACAAACCCACAGCTAACATCATACTTAGCGGTGAAAAGCTGAAAGCATTCCCTCTAAGATCAGGAACAAGACAAGGATGCTCACTCTCACCACTTTTATTCAACATAGTTTTGTAAGTCCTAGCCACAGCAATCAGAGAAAAAAAAGAAATAGAAGGAATCCAAATTGGAAAAGAAGAAGTAAAACTGTCACTGTTGGCAGATGACATGATCCTATACATAGAAAATCCTAGAGATGCTGCCAGAAAACTACTAGAGCTAATCAATGAATTCTGCAAAATTAAGATACAAAATAAATATACAGAAATCTGTTGCATTCCTATACACTAACAATGAAATATCAAAAAGAGAAATCAAGGAAACAATCCCATTTACCATCACATCAAAAAGAATACAATACCTAGGAATAAACCTACCTAAGGAGGCAAAAGAAAACTATAAGATGCTGATGAAAGAAACTGAAGATGACACAAACAGATGGAAAGATATACCATGTTATTGGATTGGAAGAAACAATCTTGTTAAAATGACCATATGCAACGCAATCTACAGATTTAATGCAATCCCTATCAAATCACCAATGGCATTTTTCACAGAACTAGAACAAAAAATTTTTTAATTTGCGTGGAAACACAAAAGACCCCAAATAGCCAAAAGAATCATGAGAAAGAAGAATGGAGTTGGAGGAATCACATTCCCTGACTTAAGTCTATACTACAAAGCTATAGTAATCAAAACACTAAAACTGACACATAGATCAAGGGAACAGGATAGAAAGTCCAGAAATAATCTCATGCACTGGACTTCCGTGGTGGTGCAGTGGTTAAGAATCTGCCAGCCAATGCAGGGGACACGGGTTCGAGCTCTGGTCTGGGAAGATCCCACATGCCGCAGAGCAACTAAGCCTGTGTACCACAACTACTGAGCCTGTGCTCTAGAGCCTGTGAGCCACAACTACTGAGCCCACATGCTGCAACCAAGCCAGACACAAAAGAGTACATACTGTATGACTCCACTTACATAAAATTTAATAATAAGCAAAACTAATCTATAGTTAAAGAAGTCAAATACTGATTTGCCTCTGGGAGCATGAGATTGGGGATTGATTGGAAAAGGCATGAGGGAACTATCAGGGTGATGGAATCATTCTATATCTTGATTAGGGTGTGTGTTACACATGTGTACACATTTGTCAAAATGCATCAAACACAAGATTGGTGCATTTCACTGGGTGTAAATTTTAACTAAAAAAAATTAGAACCATAAATAAATATTGAACTTTAGCTAAGGATATGCCTGCTGAAGTATTTAGGAGTGAAAGGCACTGATTTCTGAAACTTATTTTTAAACACCTAAAAAGATAAGATGGATTGATGGATATGTGATCAAGTAAATAAGCAAAATGTTAATTATAGAATCTAAATGGCAAATATGTGAGTGATTAATGTACAATTTTTTCAGGTTGTCTGTATGTATGAAAAATTTCAGGGTGAAATAATGATGTAGAAGATAACATGCAAAAACAAAGATATTGTGGAATTAAGATTATGGAGGACTTTTTAAAATCACCTAAAACATTAAATTGTGTTTTATATTCAATTTAAATACTTTAACATCATTCTTGCATTACCAAAGTAAAAAAAAAAAAGTTTATTTTAGAAATTTTGGAATATGCAGAAAAGTAGAAACAAAAATTTTTAAATCTGTAAACCCATGACCCATAGAGAACCACTTAGTGACATATTAGTTTATTTTTTTACTTAATATATCTTGAACATTTTCTTGTCATTAAATGTTCTTAAAAGCATGATTTTTAGATCGTATATTCCATTGTATGTATATACTATATATAAATTATAAAAATCATTCCCTATTGTTAAGCACTGGCCTGTTTCCAAGTTTTTCTGCTGCAAACAAAGTTGGGGTGAACATTTCCGTGCATACATTTTTTACCACATTTTGATTTTTCTTAGGATGGATTCCTTGAAGTTGGGTTACTAGGTCAAAAGTTAGACACATTTTTTACATTTAACACTAGCAAATTTACATACTGCAAGGAGTGTATGAGAGTGGTTTTTTTTCATGCAACTTAGTCACCTTTGGATATATATTTTTTTTAATTCAGTTTTTTGGTCAATTTCATAGATGGAAGATCGTATCTTATTATAGTTTTAATTTGTATTCCTTTGCTACCAAACATTTCTTTTTCCAAATTCTAATAGTGATTTGTATTTCTTTTGTGAATTATCTATCCACATCTATTTCCCTATTATTCTGGGGGATTTTTACTATTTTAATTATTGATTAACTAAAACTTTAAAAAATATTTATATTAAAGCTTTTTATAAAATGAGTTTACTATCCCATGACTTATGTGCTTGCTACAGATATTTTCCCCAATTTATTGCTTCTTTTTTTAACTGAAATTTTTAGTTTGAGATACTTGTAGATTCACATGTAGTTGTCAGAAATAATGCAGAGAAATTCTGCACACTCTTCACCCAGTTCCCCCAATGGTAAGATCTTGCAAAATTATAGTAAAATATCATAACTAGGATATTAACATTGATATGGTCAATATGCAGAACATTTCTGTCACCACAAAGATCCTTCACGTTGTCTTTTTTATAGTCATGCTTTCCTCCTGCCTCCAAACCCTCCCTAACCCCTGACAACCATGATTGTGTTCTCCATTTCTAAAATTTCATCTTTTAGGAATTTTGTATAAGTGTAATCATACAATATGTAAATGTTTGGGATTGTCTAATTTCACTCAGCATAATTCTCTGTAGACTCATACCAGTTGTTGTATCAATAGCTCCCTCCTTTTCATTGCTGAGTAGTATTTCATGATACAGATGTACCAGAGCTTAACCATTCCACCCATTCTAGGACATGTGGGCAGTTTCTAGTTTTAGGCTATTATGATAAAACTGTATAAGAATTCCTGTATAGGTTTCTATGTAAACATAAGTCTTAATTTCTCTGGGATAAATACCCAGGAGTGCAATAACTAGATTGTAGGGAAATTGCATGTTTAGTTTTCAAAGAAACTCTCTCTTTTCTAGAGAGGCCATTCCGTTTTACATTCCCACCAGTAATATGTAAATGATCGTTTCTCCTCATCCTTGCCAGCATTGGTGTTGTCACAATTTTTTTTTTTTTAATTTTAGAAATTCTGCTGGTTGTGTAGTGGTAGCTTATGGTGGATTTAATTTGCATTTCCCTAATGGTTAATGATGTTAAACATCTTTCCAGGGACTTCCCTGGTGGTCCAGCGGTAAAGACTCTGCGCTCCCAATGCAGGGGGCCCAGGTTCGATCCCTGGTTGGGAACTAAGATCCCACATACCGCAACTAAGCCCGCCTGCCACAACTACTGAGCCCACGCACCACAATGAAGAGCTTACGTGCTGCAATAGAGACCCAGCATAGCCACAATTAAAAAAAAAAAAAAATTTCCATGTGCCTATCTGCCATCACTACATCCTTTTTTTGGTGAAATGTCACTTCATGTATTTTTTCTGTTTTCTCGTTAGATTCTTTCTTCTTATTTCCTTTTTCTTTTCCTGTCTTTCTTTCTTCTTTTTTTTTAAGTGTTGAATTTTGAGAGTTCTTTATGCATACTAGTTACTAGTCTTTTGTCACATATGTGGTTTGCAAATACTTTCTGCCCCTCTTAACATCCTCTTTTCATCCTCTTAACATGCTCTTTTGCAGAGCACAAGTTTTTAATTTTAATGAAGTCCAGTTAATCCTTTTATGGATGATGCCTTTGGTGTCAAGACTAAGAACTCTGTGTTTAGCACTATATCTGGAAGATTTTCTCCTATGTTTTTATCTAAAAGTTTTATAGTTTTACATTTTACTTTTAAATCCATAATCCATTTTGAGTTCATTTTTATATAAGGTGTGAGGCTAAGGTTGAGGGTTTGTTTGTTTTTAACCTATGAATGTCCAATTACTCCAGCACCATATTTTGAGAAGTCTGTCTTTCCTCTATTGAATTGCTTTTGCACCTTTGTAAAAAAAATCAATTAGGCATATATGTGGAGATCTATACCTATCTACCTAACAATCTATCTATCTATCTATTTCTGGATACTCTATTCTATTGATCTAGTGTTTATCCTTCTGCCAATAGCACACAGTCTTGATTACTGTAGCTACTTAATAAATCTTGAAATTAAGTAGACAAATTCCTTCCATTTTTTCTTATTTAAAATTGTTTTAGTTATTCTAGCTTCTTTGCCTTTCCATATAAATTTTATAAAAACCTTGCCCATGTCTACAAAAAAATCTTTGTGTGATTTTGATAGAAACTGCATTAAACTTATATATCAGTTTAGAGACGAGTGGCATCCTTACTGTGCAGAGCCTTCCAATCCATTCACACAATCTGTCTCTCCATTTATTTAGATCTTCTTTGATTTCTTTCATTAGTGCTTTGAGCTTTCAGCACACAAGCCCTCTCATGTTTTGTTAGATTTATGCTTAAGTATTTCATTTTTTGAACAATTTAAAATGGTATTTTATTTTAATTTCAGTGTTCACATGGTCATTACTAGAATATAGAAATATAATTGATTTTGTTATGTGGATCTTGTATCCTGCAAACTTGCTGAACTCACTTATTAGTTTGAGAAGGGTTTTTTGGGTAGATTCTTTGGAATTTTAGGCAGACAATCATATCATTTGCAAATAGTGCCATTTTTGTTTCTTTCCTAAAATCTTTATTCCTTTAATTTCCTTTTCCTGCCTTAATGCTCTGACTAGAACTTCCTGCAGTATGTTGACTAAGAGTGATGAAAATGGAAATACTTGCCTTGTTCCTGAAATTTGGGAGAAAGCATTTGGTCTTTCTCCAGTAAGTAAAATGTTAGCTGTAGATTTTTTCTATCAAATTGAGGAAGTTCCCTTCTCTTCTTTTTTTTCTAAGAGTCTTTATCAAGAATGGATGTTGAATTCTGTCAAATGATTTTCCTGAAATGATTGATATGACTGAGTGATTTTTCTCCTTTAAACTGTTAAAGTGGATTACAGTAATTGATTTTCAAATGTTGAATCAACCTTGCAACCAGGGAATAATCTCCACTTTGTTGTAGTGTATAATTCTTTTTATATAGTGCTGAATTCTATTTTCTAATATTTTGTTAAGGACTTTGCATGTATATTCATGATGAATATTGGTTTGTAGTTTTCTTTTTTGTACTATTTTTATTTGGCTTTGGTATCAGGGGAATACTAGTTTCATAAAATGAATTGGTAAGTATTCTCTCTTATTTTATTTTCTGGAAGAGATTGTGTAGAATTGGTGTTAATTCTTTAAATATTTTGTAGACTTTTCCAGTGAAACCACCTGGGCCTGAAGCTTTCTTTTTGCAGGAGTTTTTATCAGTTTCCTTAATAGTTATAGGGCTACCTACTCAAGTTATCTGTTTCATCTTAAGTAAGTTGTGACAGTTTGTGTTTTTTTAGGAATTGACCTTTTTCATCTAAGTTGTCAAGTGTATGTGTGTAGAGTTGTTCTTAGTATTTCCTTATTTTTATTTTGATCTCTACAGGGTCTATAGTGATAACCTCAATTTCATTCCTGATATTGGTAATTCATGCTTTCTCTCATTTTTGCTTTGTCTTCCTTGTTTTGTCAATTTTATCAATCTTTTCAAAGAACCAGCTCTTTGTTTCATTGATTTTTTTCTATAGATTTTTCTGTTTTCAATTTCATTGATTTCTCTTCTTGTCCGTATTATTTCCTTTCTTCTTGCATTGAGTTTATTTTACTCTCTTTCTAGGTTCTTGAGGTTCTTGAGAGCTTAGATTGTTGATTTGGGATTTTCCCCTCTTTCCTAATGTATGCATTTAGTGCTAAAATTTCCCTCTCAGCACTGCTCTAACTGCATTCCACAAATTTCTATATATTTTATTTTTATTTGAATTCAGTTCAATGTATTTTTTAAAATTTTTATCTAGGTAAAGTCAATTTACAATATTATGTTAGTTTCAGGTGTACAGCAAAGTGATTCAGTTATATATATTTCTTCAGATTATTTTCCATTATAGGTTATTACAAGATATTGAATATTGTTCCCTGTGCTATACAATAAATCCTTGTTGCTTATCTGTTTTATATATAGTAGTTTGTATCTGTTAATCCCATAATCCTAATTTATCCCTACCACCCCCTTCTTTCCCCTTTGGTAACCATAAGTTAGTTTTCTACACCTGTGCTGTACAATGTATTTTTTATTTCTCTTGTGACATCTTCTTTGATCCATGAATTTTTTTTTAGTAGTGTGCTGTTTAGCTTCTAATTGTTTAAAAATTTCACTGTTATCTTTTTGTTATTGATATCTAGTTTGATTCCATTGTGTTCAAAGAAGAAACTCTTTATGATTTTAATTCTTAAATTTTTTGAGGCTTGTTTTATGGCCCAGGATATGGTCTATCTTCGCATATCTTGGTATATTCTGTTAGGGCTTGAAAGGAATGTGTAATTTTGCTGTTGTTGGGTGGAATGTCCTAAAAATGCCAATGAAATCCTGTCAGTTGTTGTTTTCCTCTTTATCCTCGCTGATTTTCTGTCTAGCTCTATCACTTGTTGAGAAAGGAGTATTGAAGTCTTCAACTCCAAGTGTGGATTTGTCTATTTCTCCTCTCAGCTCTATCAGTTTTTGCTTCATATATTTTGCAGCTTTGTTGTTGGTATATATACATTTAGGATTGCTACACTTTCTTGGTAGATAGGTCCCATTATCACTGTGTAATGTCCCTCTTTGTCCCTGGTAAAATTGTTTGCTCTGGAGTCTACTTTATCTGATACTAATATAGCCACTCCTACTTTCTTTTGATTGCTATCTGCATAGGAGTTATATTTTCTAAAGAGCTTCTTTAAAATGGAAAATAGATGATGAGAATTCTAGTTAAATACTTTTAAAAAATAGAGTAAACTTTTAGTTTTCCATAATGAAAAGAATCTAAAATTGCAAAGACCAAGCAGCATTGCTGAATTTACTTATTTTACTCCCTATGTGCTCTCTTGTGGGTGAACAAATTACTTAAAAAAAAGAAATGAATCCTAGTAACTTTGATATGCCTGATTCAAAGCTGACTTACACCAATCCTTGTAGAATTTATGCCAAAGAACAGAACTACAGTCAGAGGTCTTCTCCTAATTAGTATTTTATGGGGATGATTCTCCCAACCTCTAGAATTTTGCTGGATTCCCCCAGGCCTCACATTCACAAAAGATCTTAAATATAGAATTTTAATATTTTTTCCAAATGAAACCATACATATAACCTCAGAGGCATGCAAACAAAACTGAAAGAGGCTTATCCAGGAAGTTTAAACTTGTGGTCCATTACTGGACCACATTGATGATTGTGTGTTGTGAATTAATATTTTTATGAATTCTGTAATTATCTTCTAATTAGCACAATTATAGTAAATTTTATTATTTCTGATTTTTTTGTATTAAAATGGCCAATTTTTAAAATGTAGATATTTAAAATATGCTTTAATTTTTGTGGCCCCATTCAGACATTTCTTCATTTTATAACTTACCAGGAATCCTAAAAAATGGCATTAACAGAGTTCTCTTTTGATGGCTCTGGTGAGTCCTGAGTCCTTTGAGTATAGTATGCCCTGATCTAGGATGACTGGATTCATATTAGCTGATTATTTAGGTTTTTATCTAGAAAGAAACAGAGCCCAGGTATTTTCCCCTTGTGTTGGAACAGCACCCTGGAAGAATCAACACTAGAAGGGTTGCTTTCTACCCACCCTCATGAAACATCAGGCTGGGATGCTGATCTACCAATTCAAATAAACCATTTAACAAAACTAAAATGTATCACATCTTGTCCTTTATGTCTGTAATAGCAGGCAGATTCCCAAACTAAATACAAATACAAAGTAGACATTTTATCACCTTTCTGGAAAGCCAAAATCTTTCTCAAAATCCACTTGAAAGCTGATGCCATTACTGTGTAATATAAATACAGGCCAAGGACCAAGTTCCAGTCCTTCAAGATGGGATTTTTTTTGGTGAATCTAGATATTTAAAAAATTCATATCCTCCAAATTATGGAGGATAGAGGAAAATGTCAGGAGAGTTCATGGCCTTACTAAATTGAACACTATCATGAGTTAAAAGACAAAAAAAAATCAGTCCACAACACAACTGACGTTCATGCCATTCTACTGTTCACTCACTGGAGGTGACAGCCTGAGGCAGCACTGTGATCAAAGAGAAAGGTGGGGGGCTTCCCTGGTGGCGCAGTGGTTGAGAATATGCCTGCCAATGCAGGGGACACGGGTTCGAGCCCTGGTCTGGGAAGATCCCACATGCCGCGGAGCAACTAGGCCCGTGAGCCACAGTTGCTGAGCCTGCACATCTGGAGGCTGTGCTCCGCAACAAGAGAGGCCACGACAGTGAGAGGCCCGCGCACCGCGATGAAGAGTGGCCCCCACTTGCCACAACTAGAGAAAGCCCTCGCACAGAAATGAAGACCAACACAGCCATAAAATAAAAATAAATAAATAAATAAGCAAGCAAATATGGTTAAGAAAAAAAATATATTAAAAAAAAAAGAGACCTGTCACCCAGCTTCAGTGACTACTAATTATCTGCCATTTCTGTTTCATCAGTACTTCAAGCTACTACCCACCCTTCACTTTAAAAAAAAAAAGAGAAAGGTGGAATTACGTGTGGGTTATATGTTACCATCTTCATATTGGCATGGTCTGGCAGAGCCATATATAGGTGTTATGATGGGATTCAAGCCTTGAAATCATGGTATTTGTAATCAGGATTAATGGAGGTTTTCATCGTTATCCATTGCTACTTTAAAAACAATAAAACAGAATCCTTCTGAGGCTTAAAAGATAAATATTAAAAGAGCAAATGGGTACAGAAATCTCATTAACTGATTACTTGGGATCACTTCTCTCAAACCACTGACATATTAATTTGAAGCAAAGTTTAAATTGTTTTGTTATGGTTTAAATAAGTAATACACTCACATGGGTCAAAAATCAAACAAAGAGTTCTGCAATAAGAATAAAATACCTAGGAACAAACCTACCTAAGGTGACAAAAGACCTGTACTCCGAAAACTATAAGACACTGATGAAAGAAACTGAAGATGACACAGACAGATGGAAAGATATACCATGTTCTTGGATTGGAAGAATCAATCTTGTTAAAATGACCATATAACCTAAAGCAATCTACAGATTTAATGCAATCCCTATCAAATTACCAATGGCATTTTTCACAGAACTAGAATAATTTTAAAATTTGTGAGGAAACACAAAAGACTCTGAATAGCCAAAACAATCCTGAGAAAAAAGAACAGAGCTGGAGGAATCACACTCTGGGACTTCAGACTATACTACAAAGCTACAGTCATTAAAGAGTATGGTACTGGCACAAAAACAGACACATAGATCAATGGAACAGGATAGAAAGCCCAGAAATAAACCCACACACCTATGGTCAATTAATCTACAACAAAGGAGGCAAGAATATACAATGCAGAAAAGACAGTCTCTTCGATAAGTGGTGCTGGGGAAACTGGACAGCTACATGTAAAAGAATGAAATTAGAACATTCTCTAACACTATATACAAAAATAAACTCAAAACAGATTAAAGACCTAAATGTAAGACAGGATACTATAAAATTCCTAGGGGAAAACATAGGCAGAACACTCTTTGACCTAAATTGCAGCAATAGTTTTTTGGATCCGTCTCCTAGAGTAAAAGCAAGAATAAACAAATGGGGCCTAATTAGACTTAAAAGTTTTGCACAGCAAAGGGAACGATCACCAAAATGAAAAGAAAACCTATAGAATGGGAGAAAATATTTGCAAATGATGAGACTGACAAGGGAGGGATTAATTTCCAAAGTATCCAAACAGCTCATACAGCTCAATAAAAAAAAAAAAAAAAAAAAATGGGCAGAACCTAAGTAGACATTTCTCCAAAGAGGATATACACATGGCCAAGAGGCATGTGAAACGATGCTCAATATCGCTAATTATTAGAGAAGTGGAAATCAAAACTACAGTGAGGTATCACCTCACACCAGTCAGAATGGCCTTCATCAAAAAGGCTACAAATAATAAATGCTGGAGAGGGTGTGAAGAAAAGGAAACCCTCCTACATTGTTAGTGAGAATGTAAATTGGTGCAGCCACTATGGAGACCAGCACAGAGGTTCCTTAAAAAACTAAAAATAGAGTTACCATGTGATCCAGCAATCACATTCCTGGGCATATATCTGGAAAAGACAAAAACTCTAATTTGAAAAGACATATGCATATATATAATAGATAACTAATAAGGACCTACTGTATAGTACAGAGAACTCTACTCAATACTCTGTAATGGCTTTTACGGAAAAAAATCTAAAAAAGAGTGGACATATGTATAACTGATTCAGTTTGCTGTACACCTGAAACTAACATGACATTGTAAATCAACTATACTCCAATAAAAATTTTAAAAAAGAAAAAGACACATACACCCCAATGTTCATAGCAGCACTATTTACAATAGCCAACACATGGAAGCAACTTAAATGTCCATCAACACCTACATGGATAAAGAAGATGTGGCATACATGTACAATGAAATATTACTCAGCCATAAAAACAGAATGAAATAATCCTATTTGCAGCAACATGGATGAACCTAGAGATTACCATACTAAGTGAAGTAAGTCAGAAGAGAAAGACAAATATCATACAATATCATTTATATGTGGACTCTAAAAAAATGATACAAATGAACTCATTTACAATACAGAAATAGACTCACAGACATAGAAAACAAATTTATGGTTACCAAAGGGGAAAGAGGAGAAGGAATAAATTGGGAGTTTGAGATTAACAGACACAAACTGCTATATATAAAATAGATGAACAACAAGGACTTGCTGTATAGTACAGGGAACTGTATTCAATATCTTGTAATAACCTATAATGGAAAAGAATCTGAAAAAAATATGTATTGGGCTGGCCAAAAAGTACCTTCAGTTTTTAACTAAAAATAAAAGACACATTTTTCATTTTCACCGAGAACTTTATTGAACAACGTATTCACCCTTTTTGTTCCACTACCTTCTCCCATTTTTCAGGCAACTTCATAATTCTATCTTCCCAAAACTTTTAATCTTTTTGAGCAAAGAACTGTTCCAAATGCCCTTTACAGTCTTCCAGGGAATTGCAATTTTTTCCATTAAGAGAATTTTGTAAAGACCTAAATACATGGAAATCTGAAGGTGCAATGTCTGGTGAATATAGCAGATGAATCAGAACTTCCCAGCCAAGCTGTAACAGTTTTTGCCTCGTTGTCAAAGAAACATGCAGTCTTGGGTTATCCTGATGCAAGATCCTGCATTTTCTGTTGACTAATTCTGGACATTTTCATCAAGTGTTGCTTTCAGTTGGTTTAACTGGGAGCAGTACTTGTTGGAATTAATCATTTGGTTTTCTGGAAGAAGCCCATAATAGAGGACTCCCTTCCAATCCCACCATACACACAACATCACCTTCTTTGGATGAAGACTGGCCTTTGGTGTGGTTGGTGGTGGTTCATCTCGCTTGCCCCACGATCTCTTCCATTCCACATTATTGTACAGTATCCACTTTTCATCGCACATCACAATTTGTTTTAAAAACAGAACGTTTTCATTACATTTTAGTAGAGAATCGCATGCAGAAATATGGTCAAGAAGGTTTTTTTCGCTTAACTTATGTGGAAACCAAACATCAAATTGATTCACATAACCAAGCTGTTGCAAATGATTTTCAGTGCTTGATTTGGATATTTTGAGTATGTTGGCTATCTCCTGCGTGGTGCAATATTGATTGTTCTCAATTAACATCTCAATTTGATCACTATCAACTTCAACTGGTCTACCCGACCGTGGAGAATCATCCAGCGCAAAATCTCCAGTGTGAACTTTGCAAACCGCTTTTGACATGTTTGGTCAGTAACAGCACCTTCTCCATATGCTGCACAAATTTTTTTGCGTTTCAGTTGTGTTTTTACCTTTCTTGAAATAATAAACCATAATATGCTGAAAATGTTGTTTTCTTCCATCTTCAATATTTAAATGGCTACACAAAAATTCACCAATTTTGATGTCTTTTTTTAAATGCACACTGATATGACAGCTGTCACATACAATCTAACAAAATTGTTTCGAATGAAGTTAAAGACAACTAAGTGCTACTAGAGCCATCTTACAGAAAAAACCGTATGAACATTTTAGCCAACACAATATATATATATATATATATATATATATATATATATATATATATATATATATATATATATACACATATAACTGAATCACTTTGTTTTACACCTGAAACAAACACATTATAAATCAACTATACCTCAATAAAATAAGTAAATAAAATAAAATTTAAAAATTTAAGGGCGGGCTTCCCTGGTGGCGCAGTGGTTGAAAATCTGCCTGCCAATGCAGGGGACACGGGTTCGAGCCCTGGTCTGGGAAGATCCCACATGCCGTGGAGCAACTGGGCCCGTGAGCCACAACTACTGAGCCTGCGCGTCTGGGGCTTGTGCTCTGGAACAAGAGAGGTCGCGACAGTGAGAGGTCTGCGCACGGCGATGAAGAGTGGCCCCTGCTCACCGCAACTAGAGAAAGTCCTTGCACAGAAACGAAGACCCAACACAGCCAAATAAATAAATGTATAAAAAAAAAATTTAAGGGCTTCCCTGGTGGTGCAGTGGTTGAGAATCTGCCTGCCAATGCAGGGGACATGGGTTTGAGCCCTGGTCTGGGAAGATCCCACATGCCGCGGAGCAACTAGGCCCATGAGCCACAACTACTGAGCCTGCGCGTCTGGAGCCTGTGCTCCGCAACAAGAGAGGCCGCGATAGTGAGAGGCCCACGCACCGCGATGAAGAGTGGCCCCCGCTTGCCGCAACTAGAGAAAGCCCTTGCATAGAAACGAAGACCCAACACAGCCAAAAATAAATAAATAAAATAAATAAAAAATAAAAAATTTAAAAAGGTGTGCAATAAAAACTTTGGCATCCTCCAATTACTCAGTTCCTATGTGCTACCCTACTGATGATACACTTGCATCACTTTTTAAATTACTTCTAAGATATTTTGCAAAAAAGAATATATCATAACTCCCTCCCTTCTTTACACAAAAGGTAGCATTAAGAGCATGATCTCTGAAGCCAGATTGCCCATGTTTAAACCCCAGTTCTTCCACAAATTAGCTGTGACTTTAAGCAAGTTTCATAACCTCTTAGTGCCTCAGTTTCCTCATCTGTATAATAAGGTTGTCTCATATGGTTATTTGAGGATTAGATGAGCAAATATATGAAGCACTTAGGACAGGGCCTGGCACACAGTGAGCCACCTATATGGACATGTGGTGCTGTCACCATAGGGAGGTGTGGTATCAGAAGTCTAAGTGCGTGGGCTCTGGAGTGAGACTGCGCAAGATCAAATCTTACTTCCTTACATGTGAAATGTAGAAAATAATAGTACTTACCCTCACAGGGTTGTTGTGAGATTGAAATGGACAGTGCCTCACACTGGGTAAGCATGGCTGTATTTCCTCACGTCCAAAATGCCATGTATGTAAGACACATCATTATTTTATGGACTAGGAAAGAAAAAAAAATCCAATTAAATTATGACATGCCTTTGACTATAACATATCCTCATTTCAAGTACGTCACAAAGTGAAAAAATGCACATCTTAGAATTGATGAAATATGGGATACAATTGTTAGCTATTACACTTAAAAATACATCTTGGATATCATTCTGTATTGGTACAAAGAGAGCCTCTCCTTTTTTTCTTTTTTTTTTTTAAGTGGCTATATAGTAATCCATTGTGTGGTTGAGCCATAAATTATGTAACTGGTCTCCTATTAGTTTCCAGTCTATTGCTGTTACAAACAATACCACAATGAATAACCTTGCAGACGTGTCATTTTGCAAGCCTGCTAGTCTATCTGTAGGATAAATTTCCAGAACTGGCATTGCTGGGTCAAAGAGTACAGGTATTTGAAATTTTGGCAGGTATTCTAAGCTCCAGTTTAAATGGTCAGCCTAATCTCGCAAATTCTCACTCTAGAAAGCCATCTTACAGAAATTCTAGCACAAGTTGCAAAGACATATGGAATAATTATAGCAAGAATGGGTGACGTGGAGACATAGTGCAAAGTGCTCTACAATATAAACTCATCTAAGCCTCACAATCCTATGAGGCAGGGCTAATTCTCCCCGTTTTACAGTTACGGAGCCTGGAGACAGAGGGGAAAGCTGCAGAAAGAGGACTGCATCCAAGCAGGCTGCTCCTAGTCTGTGCTCTTAGCATGATACAAATATACTCTTTTGAAATAGTAAAAAAAAAAAAAAAAAAAATTGAGAAGCCTGAATGTTCCAAAGTGAGTTAGTTAATATTATTATCGGGGTGGGGGGGATAAATTAAGAGTTTGGGAATAACATATACACACTACTTCACATAAAACAGATAACCAACAAGGACCTACTGTATAGCACAGGGAACTATACTCAGTATTTTATAATAGCCTACAAGTGAAAAGAATCTGAAAAAGAATATATATATACATATCTGAAGCACTTTGCTGTACACTTAAAACTAACATGACATTGTAAATCAACTATACTTCAATAAAATATATATATGTATTATTATAAATCTACACTGTGGGAAACAGTGTAACCATGATAAAGAATGAAGTAAATCTTCATACGGCAACCTTAATACATGTCCACAATGTATTGTCTTGTTAAAAATATTTAAAAGGAGGCTGCAGGGCAGTTAGCACAGGCTGAGGACATTCCAACAGATGTCAGTAGTCATGTATCAATCTGACAGATAGATAATAAAAGGTCTAGAAGGATAATTAAACAATTAAGGATATGTACTCCAAATCCCCCTGATTGTGAGCGAGCGATAGGGACTTCACTTTGAATACTTCCAAATTATTTGAATCTTTTTACTGAGCCTGTTGTTGTTGTTAGGAGGTCATTTAATTCCAGACAAAATTTTACTTCATCCCTGCACCAATGTCATCAGAAACACCAAGAAATGATTGGGTATAAAAGGACACTATGGACCTTGTGAGTTTAAAAAAAAAAAGAAGAAGAACCAACCCAGATTCAGAGAAATATAGTGCTGACCTGTACTACTGTATTACTTGGGAAATGATTCAGCACAATCATCTACTAAAGTCACTTATCAAATACTAATAGTATTTAAATGACTACAAGACAGTTCACTTTCCTTTAGCACTTTTCATATTGTTTCCTCCATTTCTAAGTTCTTTTGACCCCCTGGAATCTTCCCGAGCTGACTTGAATTTCTCTTTCTCCAGATACCAATTAAAGTAAAATTTAAGATCTTTTACACCAGGATGTGCGGGGGTGGGGGGGGGCTGTCTATGAATGATCCTAAAGGGAATTCTTTTTTTTGAAAGGTCCAGTCTAGGCTGAGGTGGTGGAGTAGGTCTGAGCACACAGAACAGAGTCATTGATGATTTCAGGAGAGGGAATTCCCTGGTGGTCCAGTGGGTAGGACTCTGCGCTTCCACAGCAGGGGCTACTCTTCATTGCGGTGCGTGGGCTTCTCATTGCAGGGGCTTCTCTTGTTGCAGAGCACGGACTCTAGGCGTGCGGGCTTCAGTAGTTGTGGGTCGTGGGCTCTAGAGCACAGGCTCAGTAGTTGCAGCTCACGGGCTTAGTTGCTCCGCGACATGTGGGATCTTCCCGGACCAGGGATCAAACCTGTGTCCTCTGCATTGGCAGGCAGATTCTTAACCACTGTACCACCAGGGAAGTCCCTAAAGGCAATTTTTAAGGAATCAGCTCTCTACCAGGAAAGCCAAGAAGAGGACTAAAGTTTCATCTTCCTGTAAAGAACTGGGCTGCAGGGCTTCCCTGGTGGCGCAGTGGTTGAGCATCTGCCTGCCGATGCAGGGGACACGGGTTCGAGCCCTGGTCTGGGAAGATCCCACATGCCACAGAGCGACTAGGCCCGTGAGCCACAACTACTGAGCCCGCGCGTCTGGAGCCTGTGCTCCACAACAGGAGAGGCCGCGATAATGAGAGGCCCGCGCACCGCGATGAAGAGCGGCCCCCGCTCGCCGCAACTGGAGAAAGCCCTCGCACAGAAACGAAGACCCAACGCAGCCATAAATAAATAAAATTTAAAAAAATTAAAAAAAAAAAAAAAAAAGAACTGGGCTGCTGAGGTTCTCAGCAGGAAGCATCTCTTCCGGTCCACCCGACCCTCTGAGGTCCAAGTTGTTCCACTCACTTCAGCCTCTGGATAAAGTTCCCATCAGGAGATCCTAATTTTTCATGCCTCTCTTCTTTTTGTCACCCTTTTCATACTTCTTAAAGTGGTCAGCTCTCCTTCCAACTTCATCTTAGCTTTTCTTTCATTGGTAGGTTTTTTTCTCTTTCATACTTCTGCTGAGAGTTTTTTTGTAGTATGTGGCATTTGGAAAACTTTAGGAGAAAAATGTTCTCCCTCCTTTCTCGTTGATCTAAAGATGTGCTGTTCACTGTATCCTGGGAACCCTGTTTTACTGTCCCATTATTATTCTGCCCTGGTATCTTGGAGGTGACTGGAAGGGGTTTCTGGAACTGATATGGTTCCTGAATTCGTAAACTCCCTTTGTGTCCCGAGGTCAGAGGGATCCACACTCTATGGCCATGGTTGGAGCCCTAAAGCTAGAAGTCATATTTGATGCTTTACAACAAAAAGGGACAGAATTTGCTGTCTTCTTTGAAATCTTCACCATAACTGCTCATCTTCCTGGTGGATATTTGCTACTGGTGCTTTGAGGTTTGTACTTCCTTTCCTTTTCTTTACTTTACTTATTTAACTAAAACATTGTCTTGGTTTTCTTCTGCTTCATGGTAGTATTCAAAACATTTATTCTTTTCAGCTGTTCTTCCTTCATGATGAAAGGGGTCAACTATGGATACTGGAAGAAGCCTGCTTCCTGATCCTGTGTCATTTCAAGAATACGCTTGCTGATGGGGAGCCCCCCTCAGGGCCTGCCTCCTCCCCAAGGGGTGGTCCATCCCTCCCTGCCTTTCTTCTCCTTTATGCACCTGCCCTCAATTCTCCTGCAAAGCTCAGCATCCAACCCCAAGCCATTGGCTCAGGAAGCTCCCTGTGCAGCCTCAGCCACAATGCCTCCCATGCTTTCCACTGGAACTAAAGCACCACTTCCTGGTTGTGTCTTTATGTGAAATATATAACTTCCTGGATTGCATCATTTCCTGGAGGCCAGCATCCCACTGAACCAACAACTTCCCTATTCAAATTTGTCCTTGTCACCTACACTGTACTTGGAAGTCGACGCCTGACTTCAGTCCCTCATTCAAAATTTGTTAAGAGGGTATTAAGTGGGACTTCCCTGGTGGCGCAGTGGTTAAGAATCCACCTGCCAATGCAGGGGACACGGGTTCAAGCCCTGGTCCGGGAAGATCCCACATGCCGTGGAGTAACTAAGCCCGTGCGCCACAACTACTGAGCCTGCGCTCTACAGCCCGCAAGCCACAACTACTGAGCCCACGTGCCACAACTACTGAAGCCCGCGGGCCTAGAGCCTGTGCTCTGCAACAAGAGAAGCCAACACAATGAGAAGCCCGTGCACTGCAACAAGGAGTAGCCCCCGCTCACGGCAACTAGAGAAACCCTGCACACAACAGCGAAGACCCAACTCAGCCAAAAATAAATAAATTAATTAATTAAAAAAAAAAAAAGAGGGTGTTAAGTGTTCTTATCACAAACAAACAAAGGGACATAAGGAAACTTTGGGAGGTGATGTGTATGTCTATTACCTTGGTTGTGGTAAAGATCTCACAAGTGTGGGCATGTGTCCAAACTCATAAAATTGCACACATTAAATCTGTGTCATTCTTGGTTTATCAGTTAGGCCACAATAGACCTGCTTTAAAGTAACTCCAATCTTTTGTAATGCTCTGCAACATCAAGGGTTTTTTTTTTGTATTTTTCAACCAACTCCTATTTTTTTTTTAACATCTTTATTGGAGTATAATTGCTTTACAATGGTGAGTTAGTTACTGCTGTTTCATAAAGTGAATCAGCTATATGCATACATATATCTCCATATCCTCTCCCTCTTGCATCTCCCTCCCACCCTCCTTATCCCAGCCCTCTAGGTGGTCGCAAAGCATTGAGCTGATATCCATGTGCTATGCAGCTGCTTCCCACTAGCTATCTATTTTACATTTCGTAGTGTATATATGTCAATGTTACTCTCTCACTTCATCCCAACTTGCCCTTCCCCCTCCCCACATCCTCAAGTCCATTCACTACATCTGTGTCTTTATTCCTGTCCTGCCCCTAGGTTCATCAGAACCATTTTTTTTTTTTAGATTCCATATATATGTGTTAGCATATGGTATCTGTTTTTCTCTTTCTGACTTACTTCACTCTGTATGACCGACTCTAGGTCCATCCACCTCACTACAAATAACTCAGTTTCGTTTCTTTTTATGGCTGAGTAATATTCCATTGTATATATTTGCCACATCTTCTTTATCCATTCCTCTGTCGATGGACACTTAGATTGCTTCCATGTCCTGGCTATTGTAAATAGTGCTGCCATGAACATTGTGGTACATGACTCTTTTTGAATTATGGTATTCTCAGGGTATATGCCCAGTAGTGGGATTGCTGGGTCATATGGTAGTTCTATTTTTGGTTTTTTAAAGAACCTCCATACTGTTCTCTATAGTGGCTGTATCAATTTACATTCCCACCAACAGTGCAAGAGGGTTCCCTTTTCTCCACACCCTCTCCAGCATTTATTGTTTGTAGATTTTTTTTTTTTAGTTTATTTATGGTTGTGTTGGGTCTTCGTTTCTGTGCGAGGGCCTTCTCTAGTTGCGGCAAGTGGGGGCCACTCTTCATCGCGGTGCGCGGGCCTCTCACCATCGTGGCCTCTCCCATTGCGGAGCACAGGCTCCAGATGCGCAGGCTCAGCAATTGTGGCTCACGGGCCCAGTTGCTCCGCGGCATGTGGGATCCTCCCAGACCAGGGTTCGAACCTGTGTCCCCTGCATTGGCAGGCAGGTTCTCAACCACTGCGCCACCAGGGAAGCCCTGTAGATTTTTTCATGATGGCCATACTGACCAGTGTGAGGTGATACCACATTGTAGTTTTGATTTGCATTTCTCTAATGAATAGTGATGTTGAGCATCTTTGCATGTGTTTGTTGGCAATCTGTATATCTTCTTTGGAGAAATGTCTGTTTAAGTCTTCTGCCCGTTTTTGGATTGAGTTGTTGGTTTTTTTGATATTGAGCTGCATGAGCTGCATGAGTTGCTTGTATATTTTAGAGATTAATCCTTTGTCAGTTGCTTCATTTGCAAATACTTTCTCCCATTCTGAGGGTTGTCTTTTTGTATTATTTATGGTTTCCTTTGCTGTGCAAAAGCTTTTAAGTTTCGTTAGGTCCCATTTGTTTATTTTGGTTTTCATTTCCATTTTTCTAGGAGGTGGATCAAAAAGGATCTTGCTGTGACTTATGTCATAGAGTGTTCTGCCTATGGTTTCCTCTAAGAGTCTTATAGTGTCTGGCCTTACATTTAGGTCTTTAATCCATTTTGAGTTTATTTTTGCATATGGTGTTAGGAAGTGTTCTAGTTTCATGCTTTTACACGTAGCTGTCCAGTTTTCCCTGCACCACTTATTGAAGAGGCTGGCTTTTCTCCACTGTATACTCTTGCCTCCTTTATCAAAATAAGGTGACCATATGTGTGTGGGTTTATCTCTGGGCTTTCTATCCTGTTCCATTGATCTATATTTCTGTTTTGGTGCCAGTACCATACTGTCTTGATGACTGTAGCTTTGTAGTATAGTCTGAAGTCAGGGAGCCTGATTCCTCCAGCTCCATTTTTCTTTCTCAGTATTGCTTTGGTTATTCGAGGTCTTTTCTGTTTCCATACAAACTGTGCAATTTTTTGTTCTAGTTCTTTGAAAAATGCCATTGGTAGTTTGATAGGGATTGCACTGAATCTGTAGATTGCTTTGGGTAGTAGAGTCATTTTCACAATGTTGATTCTTCCAATCCAAGAACATGGTATATCTCTCCATCTATTTGTATCATCTTTAATTTCTTTCATCAGTGTCATAGTTTTCTGCATACAGATCTTTTTGTCTCCTTATGTGGGTTTATTCCTAGGTATTTTATTCTTTTTGTTGCAATGGTAAATAGGATTGTTTCCTTAATTTCTCTCAGATTTTTCATCATTAGTGTATAGGAATGCAAGAGATTTCTGTGCATTAATTTTGTATCCTGCTACTCTACCAAATTCACTGGTGAGCTCTACTAGTTTTCTGGTAGCATCTTTAGGATTCTCTATGTATAGTATCATGTCATCTGCAAACAGTGACAGTTTTACTTCTTATTTTCTGATTTGTATTCCTTTTATTTCTTTTTCTTCTCTGATTGCTGTGGTTAAAACTTCCAAAACTATGTTGAATAATAGCAGTGAGAGTGGGCACCCTTGTCTTGTTCCTGATCTTAGTGGAAATGGTTTCAGTTTTTCACCATTGAGAATGATGTTGGCTGTGAGTTTGTCATATATGGCCTTTATTATGTTGAGGTAGGTTCCCTCTGTGCCCACTTCCTGGAGAGTTTTTATCATAAATGGGTGTTGAATTTTGTCAAAAGCTTTTTCTGCATCTATTGAGATTACCATATGGTTTTTATCCTTCAGTTTGTTAATATGGTGTATCACATTGAATGATTTGCATATATTGAAAAATCCTTGCATTCCTGGGATAAACCCCACTTGAGCATAGTGCATGATCCTTTTAATGTGCTGTTGGATTCTGTTTGCTAGTATTTTGTTGAGGATTTTTGCATCTATGTTCATCAGTGATATTGGCTTGTAGTTTTCTTTTTTGTGACATCTTTGTCTGCTTTTGGTATCAGGTTGATGGTGGCCTTGTAGAATGAGTTTGGGAGTGTTCCTTCCTCTGCTATATTTTGGAAGAGTTTGAGAAGGATAGGTGATAGCTCTTCTCTGAATGTTTGCTAGAATTCGCCTGTGAAGCCATCTGGTCCTAGGCTTTTGTTTGTTGGAAGATTTTTAATCACAGCTTCAATTTCATTCCTTGTGTTTGGTCTGTTCATAGTTTCTATTTCTTCCTGGTTCAGTCTTGGAAAGTTATACCTTTCTAAGAATTTGTCCATTTCTTCCAGGTTGTCCATTTTATTACATAGAGTTGCTTGTAGTAGTCTCTTAGGATGCTTTGTATTTCTGTGGTGTCCGTTGTAACTTCTCCTTTTTCATTTCTAATTCTATTGATTTGAGTCCTCTCCCTCTTTTTCTTAATGAGTCTGGCTAATGGTTTATCAATTTTGTTTATCTTCTCAAAGAACCAGCTTTTAGTTTTATTGATCTTTGCTATTGTGTCCTTCCTTTCTTTTTCATTTATTTCTGATCTGATTTTTATGATTTCTTTCCTCTTGCTAACTTTGGGGGGTTTTTGTTCTTCTTTCTCTAATTGCTTTAGGTGTAAGGTTAGGTTGTTTATTTGAGCTGTTTCTTGTTTCTTGAGGTAGGATTGTATAGCTATAAACTTCCCTCTTAGAACTGCTTTTACTGCATCTCATAGGTTTTGGGTCGTTGTGTTTTCATTGTCATTTGTTTCTAGGTATTTTTTGATTTCCTCTTTGATTTCTTCAGTGATCTCTTGGTTATTTAGTAGCATATTGTTTAGCCTCCATGTGTTTGTATTTTTTACAGTTTTTTTTCCTGTAATTGAAATCTAGTCTCATAGCGTTGTGGCTGGAAAAGATACTTGATATGATTTCAATTTTCTTAAATTTACCAAGGCTTGATTTGTGACCCAAGATATGGTCTGTCCTGGTGAATGTTCCATGAGCACTTGAGAAGAAAGTGTATTCTGTTGTTTTTTGGAGGAATGTCCTAAAAATATCAATTAAGTCCATCTTGTTTAATTTGTTATTTAAAGCTTGTGTTTCCTTATTTATTTTCATTTTGGATGATCTGGCCATTGGTGAAAGTGGGGTGTTAAAGTCCCCTACTCCTATTGTGTTACTGTCGATTTCCCCTTTATGGCTGTTAGAATTTGCCTTATGCATTGAGGTGCTCCTATGTTGGGTACATAAATATTTACAATTGTTATATCTTCTTCTTGGAATGATCCTTTGATCATTATGTAGTGTCCTTCTTTGTCTCTTGTAATAGTCTTTATTTTAAAGTCTATTTTGTCTGATATGAGAATTGCTACTCCAGCTTTCTTTTGATTTCCATTCGCATGGAATATCTTTTTCCATCCCCTCACTTTCAGTCTGTATGTGTCCCTAGGTCTGAAGTGGGTCTCTTGTAGACAGCATATATATGGGTCTTGTTTTTGTATCCATTCAGCCAGTCTATGTCTTTTGGTTGGAGCATTTAATACATTTACATTTAAGGTAGTTATTGATATGTATGTTCCTATTACCATTTTCTTAATTGTTTTGGGTTTGTTATTGTAGGTCTTTTCCTTTTCCTGTGTTTCCTGCCTGGAGAAGTTCCTTTAACATTTGTTGTTAAGCTGGTTTGGTGGTGCTGAATTCTCTTAGCTTTCGCTTGTCTCTAAAGGTTTTAATTTCTCTGTCAAATCTGAATGAGATCCTTGCTGGGTAGAGTCATCTTGGGTGTACGTTTTTCCCTTTCATCACTTTAAATATGTCCTGCCACTCCCTTCTGGCTTGAAGAGTTTCTGCTGAAAGATCAGCTGTTAACCTTATGGGGATTCCTTTTTATATTATTTGTTGCTTTTCCCTTGTTGCTTTTAATATCTTTTGTTTGTGTTTAAGTTTTGATAGTTTGATTAATATGTGTCTCGGCCTTATTCTCTTTGGGTTTATCCTGTATGGTACTCTCTGTGCTTCCTGGACTTGACTATTTCCTTTCCCATGTTAGATACGTTTTCGACTATAATTTCTTCAAATATTTCCTCAGACCCTTTTTTTTTCTCTTCTTCTTTGGAACCCCCTACAATTCGAATGTTGGTGCATTTAATGTTGTCCCAGAGGTCTCTGAGACTGTCCTCAATTCTTTTCATTCTTTTTTCTTTATTCTGCTCCCTGGCAGTTATTTCCACCATTTTATCTTCCAGCTCACTTATCCGTTCTTCTGCCTCAGTTATTCTGCTATTGATTCTTTCTAGAGTATTTTTAATTTCAGTAACTGTGTTGTTCATCACTGTTTGTTTGCTCTTTAGTTCTTCTAGATCCTTGTTAAATGTTTGTTGTATTTTCTCCATTCTGTTTCTGAGATTTTGGGTCATCTTTACTATCATTACTCTGAATTCTTTTTCAGGTAGGTTGCCTATTTCATCTACATTTATTTGGCCTTGTAGGTTTTTACCTTTCTCCTTCATCTGTAACATATTTTTTTGTTGTTTAAGTTTTTTCTTTTAATTGGTGGGTGGTGCTATATTCCTGTCTTACTGGTTGTTTGGCCTGAGACGTCCAGCACTGGAGTTTGCAGGCAGTTGGATAGAGCTGTGTCTTGGTGCTGAGATGAGGACCTCCGGGAGGCCTAACTCCGATAAATATTCCCTGGGGTCTGAGGTTCTGTGTTAGTCCAGAGGTTTGGACTCGGAACTCCCACCACAGGAGCTCAGGCCTGACCTCTGGCCTGGGAACAAAGATCGCTCAAGCTTTGTGGCACGGTAAAAAAGAAAAAAATGAGCAGTACAATATCAAAGAATAAAAAACAAAATAAAGGGGCTTCCGTGGTGGCATAGTGGTTGAGAATCTGCCTGCCAATGCAGGGGACATGGGTTCGAGCCCTGGTCTGGGAAGATCCCACATGCTGTGGAGCAACTAGGCCCGTGAGCCACAATTACTGAGCCTGTGCATCTGGAGCCTGTTCTCCGCAACAAGAGAGGCTGCGATAGTGAGAGGCCTGTGCACTGAGATGAAGAGTGGCCCCCGCTTGCCACAACTAGAGAAAGCCCTCGCACAGAAACGAAAACCCAACACAGCCAAATATAAATAAATAAATAATTTTTAAAAAATTAATTAAAAAAAATAAAATTAGAAAGATAAAAAATATATTAGGAAAAATAAAACTATAATTGAAACAACTGCAACAAGGTAAAATAAAACCACAACAGAAAAAAGAAAAAAAAGGGGGGGTGGTGGGAACAAGCTTAAAGGAGAGAACAATAACAAAGTATAAAGAATAAAATAAAATTAGAAAAATAAAAGATTTATTAGGAAAAATAAAAATATACAACAACAATGAATCAACAAGGTAGAACAGAACTCCAATATACAAGAGGAAAAAAGGAAAAAAAAGACTTGGCTACGGGAGTGGAGTTTAGGCGGGGGGGTGGAACTTAGGCAGGGGTGGGGTTTAGGGTGAGGCGGGACCTAGGCGGGTGGCAGGGTGACGTTTTAACTTGGGGCGAGGCCTCTGCTTAGGACCTGCACAGAGGGGGAGAGGCAGCACGTGGAAAGGAGGGCCTCTGGAGTGTGGAGTTCTGGAGTTTGGCAGTAGGGCCCTGAGTGAGGGTGTGTGGGTGGGGTTCAGGCCCAGCTCAGTTGGAGGGAGGGAGTCTCCGAGTGTAGAGGTGGGGCCCTGGTTGGGTGTGTAGGGGCGGAGCTTGGGCTCTGTGCAGCAGGAGGGAGGATCCGAAGGCAGAGCATTAGGCCTGGGAGCCCAACAGGCTTCCTGGTGCCTAAGGGGACAGGGAAAGTGCTGGCCACATTCCCTTCCGTTCCTTCATACCCCCCACCACCGTCTCCCCCAGAGTCTCGCCCATCGCCGCTGGAACCCTAACCGTGGGTGGGTCCTGCTGGCTGTAGGAATTCCTTCCCTCCCCCAGCTGCCCCTTAGGGGTGCCGGTCCTGTAGGTCCGGCATTTACTTTTGCTCCCCCTTCCCTCCCTCTCACTCCCTCAGGACCCGCACAGCTGGAGGGGGCCTCGGTGGGCAGAGGATCAGGCCTGGGATCTCAGCAGGCTCCGGGGGCCCAAGTGGGCAGGGGAAACGTGGCCACACTCCCTTTTGATCCTCTGCCCTCCATGTGGTTCCCCAATTTCCCCCTTCAGGCATGGGATCCCTTCTCCTCCCCCAGCCGCCCCTCAGGGGCGCCAGTCCCATCCCACCTCCACTTCTCCTCCCCCTTCACTCCCCTCATGCCCCACGTCCTACCCGGTTGCTGGGGGTTCCTCCCATCCCCTTAGGTGTCTGTGGTCCCCCACCAGTGCCTGGTAGGTGCCCTAGTTGTGAGGAGACGCAAATTCTGTGTCCTCCTAGTCCGCCATCTTGACTCCGCCCATCCCAACTCCTATTTTTTGAATTTTGTGTGCACACACATGCTCAGTGGGCAAAACTGAAGGGTAATATCTTTGGTGGGCCAAAGGCTGCACCTCTTGGACTCCTGTGAAGGATTTAGGGGATAGTTAATAGATGCTAGTCATACCAAACAGGCATCTGCCATAGGCCTGAGAGTATTTCCTTTACTTCTTAGTCTTGCTGTTTGCTGTAAGTGTTCTCTCAGCCTTGATTTCTGTGTAAGTTAGTTGGGCATAATAAATAATTCCCATATTTTATCAGTGCTTTTTTTAATCACTTAGAATTTTTTTTCAATTTTATAGTTATTGAAAGTGCTCTTTTAGAGTTATGTTTCTATCATTCATCTCTCTTTTACACATCAAAAAAAAGAAGAAAAGTAAATTGGTTTTGGCATCCCTAAAACTTGTCCACATTTAGAGTCTAGCCCTACTGAATCACCATGGTTCAGCATCATCACTGTCTGTGTTTTTCTGTATGAGGTTATCCTCTGTGCTCTGTGGGTTGAAGAGGTAGCCCTTCTTAAAAGGACACTTCACTAGTCAGTAGTCTTTGGAATTTTCTTTCCAACCACTGACACTAATTTTGCAAGTGCAGGCAATAAAACTGCCTCAGGACTGCTGCCTGGCCAATATGATTATGAGTCACACTCCTATATTGGAGAATTAAGATGGGAAAAATGAGGGTCTTTGAATTGAAGTATAGCATGGAATGTATTTTTCATCATGTGCTGTAGTGATCAGTAACCTGTCTATTGTTTCTTCATAATCCTTTGTGATGAAGGTCATCTTATCGTCTCTATTTTTTAGGTTTGGAAACTCAACCTCAGAAAGGTAAAGTTAGCTTCACAAGTAATTGGAGGAAGAGTTTGCACCCAGCTGTGTCCAACCAAGCCATCCCCTCTCCATGCCCCTGCCCATTCCACCCTGCTCCATCTTTGACACTGTAAAGCCTCTTATTTTGCCCTTGGAGGTTAATAGATCTTGGGACACTCTGTTTCCCCAGGCCACACCAGCTAGGAGGGCAGCAAGTATAACTGCATCATAAATAACATGAATAAAACAATGTTTCTATGACCCAGTCTCTACCCGCAGAATTGCAGGAATCCCAGAGGCTCTCAAATCTCTCTCAACCAGCTTAGGGAATATCCAGGTGGGTCTCATATGCGCTTCCCAATTAGTCCACCAGGCCCTTAACTCAGTAGGTTGCCTTTCTCCCATTTGTCCTTCTGCAGGCCAAAGGTCCGCTGACCAGAATTTCCACAGGGAGGATCTCTCATCCTCCTCCCATCTGCTCTAAATACCCTCCATGTGTGGTGGGGCTCTTTTTTTGTTCCCTGCCCTCAGAACTGGGTCCCTGTACCAAGTCTGTGGGTTGGCTATCTCTCCTGAGAGAGGCTCTCTGACCTGACCTTTATGGAAAATGATTCTCCCTGCTTCAGTCTTCCTGACTATGGCCTACCCACAACCTCCAACTTTCCAGACATGCTCAGATGCACAGGAATTCACAGCTGTGGCAGCTTAAGGCTAAGCTCTAGGTTGAAGGACCCAAAGACATAAGCCCTGTCTCCCTGTATTAGTTTTCTGTTGCTATGGTAACAAATCACCACAAATGTAGTGGCTTAAAACAGCACACTTATTATCTCACATTTCTGTAGGTCAGAAGTCCAGGCAGGCTTGGCTGAGTTCTCTGCTTATGGTTTTCATAAGGCTGAAATTAAAGTGTCAGGACTGGGCTCTTGTCTGAAGGCTCTGGGGGAGAATCCACTTCCACACTCCTTCAGGTTGTTGATAGAATTCTGTTCGTTGCAGTTGTAGGACTGAGGTCCCTGTTTCCTTGCTGTCAGCCGGGGGCTGGTCTTTGCTTCTACATGCTGCCTTATTTCTTCTCATGCTTTCCATGTGCCGCCTCCACCCCTCCAGCAATAGTCGGTTGCCCTCTCATGCTTTGAATCTCCAGCTTCCTCTTCCTTCCTCATCTCTGATTCCAGCAAGATAAAGTGCTCTACCTTTAAGGGCTCACGTGACTGGATTGGCCCCACCCAGGTAATACAGGATATCTCCCTATAATCACCATAAGATCCAAAACTTTGATTATATCTGCAAAGTTCCTTACCATGTAACAAAACATATTCATAGGTTTCAGGGATAATGGCATGGTTATCTTTGGGGGAGCATGACTTGGTCTACCACACCCCTAATTAGTTTGGAATCTCCTTGCAGAGTGGGGATATTGCACAACCCTGACACTGCAGGCACCTAATAAGTTGTTTCTCCGAGGATTTGGGGGGTCCTTTTGTCTAACAAAGAAGGTTAAATAGAGGGTTACAGTTCCTGAGAATTTAGTTTTTAAAAAGTTCTTTACTCAAATTAATAGGGGAAGAGATACTGCCTCCTTGTGGGAGGTAAATCCCTTAAAGTCAGTGGCTCTGGCTGGTGGTACTCCTAAAGCTTGGTGTGAGGAAGCCTCTGGGTACCGTCTGCTGTTTCTGGGGTGGACAGAGCAGATGGCCCAGCTCCTGTTGTTGATCAGACTGGGCAGAGTGGGTTTGCTCAGGGCCAAGGATCTGGGCTTAGAGATGCTGGCTTTTCCCAGGCTGGCTTTCAGCCAGTGGCTTGGGAAATCTTGGATGGGGAGGTTGTGTGAAAACAAATTCACATGCGTTTGGTCAGGTACATTTTGTGCTGGGGACTTACACATTCTGGACCTCCTCGAACCTCACAGAAACCCACCAGTAGGCTGTAGGGGTCCCATTTTACAGATAAGGAAACTCAGGCTCTGAGAGGGTAAATGACACGCTCTGTGCCTCAGTGAGGCACAGAGGCAGCACTAGAGCCTGCTTTTCTCTCATAGTTCAGCCCCTTTCCTCCATTCTGCAGGCACTCCCTGGGGAGGCAAGGAGCCATGGTTTGTCACTGATGTACTGGGTGACTATGGAAGCGTCTCCACTTGTCATTCAAGTCCTAGCCTACCTCTTTCCTGACCACCTCAATTTTTTTTTCCCATCCAAGTTCCTACGACATCCATTCATTCATTCTGAACTCAATACACTTAAGTATTTATGACACACTAGGCACTATGCTGGGTGCTGGAAATGAAGGCAAGCAAGACAGACCATCCGGTCCACCCATCAATGAGCTTACAGAGCTGCCTTCACTCTTGGAGAAGACAATTATACAAGTAACAATGGTGAAGTGTGACGAGCATTAGGATGGAGATATCAAGGATGCTATGAAGTAGCAGGGTGTAGGTTCTAACCTATTCTAGTGATAAGAAGAACCTCTTGGAGGGGATCTCAAAGTCAAGTCCTGAAGGATAAGATGAAATTAGCTAGACCAGGAGAGTGGGCAAGAGTGATGCAAGCAGGGACTTCCCTGGTGGTCCAGTGGGTAAGGCTCCACTCTCCCAAAGCAGGGGGCCGGGGTTTGATCCCTGGTCAGGGAACTAGATCCCTCATTCATGCTGCGACTAAGAAGTCCATGTGCCGTGACTAAAGATCCCACACAGCCTAAGTAAATAAATAAGTAAATAAATATTAAAAAAAAAAGTGATGCAAGCAGAAGGGACATGGCATACAAAGACCAGGAGGCAAGAGTGCCTGGAAAAATAGTTCATGAAATCAGGAAAACAAAGTGAAACCAAGCAGCACCCTGTGGGGATCCTCCTGGGTACAAATCCTTTCCGTGGCACCTGTTTCTTGTTTGTAGGAAATAGGTTTCATTCAGCCTCCTGGACCTTCCCTAAGTTCCAAAGAGCAGATTCAAACAGTTAACTAATCAGGGAGGTAAGAGAATGCAGAAACAAGGGAGGATCAGCCAAGAAACAATAGTGCAGGGGCTTCCCTGGTGGTGCAGTGGTTGAGAGTCTGCCTGCCAGTGAGGGGGACACGGGTTTGGGCCCTGGTCTGGGAGGATCCCACATACCGCGGAGCAGGTAGGCCCGTGAGCCACAACTACTGAGCCTGCGCGTCTGGAGCCTGTGCTCTGCAACAAGAGGCCGCGATGGTGAGAGGCCCGCGCACGGCGATGAAGAGTAACCCCCACTTGCCGCAGCTGGAGAAAGCCCTCGCACAGAAATGAAGACCCAACACAGCCATAAATAAATAAATAAATAAATAAATAAAATTTAAAAAACAAAAACAAAAAAACAATA
The DNA here is from genome assembly GCF_028023285.1 of Balaenoptera ricei. Classification (NCBI taxonomy): domain Eukaryota; kingdom Metazoa; phylum Chordata; class Mammalia; order Artiodactyla; family Balaenopteridae; genus Balaenoptera; species Balaenoptera ricei. The sequence continues at coordinate 67,941,389 of NC_082640.1, forward strand.
GTGCAGCAGTGGGGCAGGGTCCCGGTTCCTCCAGAAGGAATATACATAACAATATCTTTGAGTTCTTTTGCAGGACCCCCATCCAGGTGGAGGGTAGTAACTTCAGGCTGGGCACAAGATTCCTGGAACACCACCCTGTTACCTCACCACCAACCAATCAGAAGACAGTCACACACCCTGCAGCCCTCCCCTCAAATTTTGCCTATAAAAACTTCTCCCCAAAAACCATCAGGGAGTTTGGGCTTTTTGAGCAGAAGCCTCCCGGTCTCTTTGCTTGGCCCTGCAATAAATCTTTCTCTGCTCCAACTCCGACGTTTCAGTTTGTTTGGCCTCACTGTGTGTTGGGCACATGAACTTCAGTTCAGTAACAAAAGCAAAACAAAAAGTGTCCACCTGACACATTTTTGGACAACAACCTACTCTCCAACACCAGTTGGGTGTTCAACAATTCAATTCATTCTGAAACTAACTACCCAGAGTTAGCGCAGACCCTACAGCTTAAGGCTCAGTCCCACAAGACGACCTCCACTTCAGATGCCAGTTGTAAGTCTCAGGCCACCCAAACCTCTGACCTACTGGCTATAAATAAGGGGCTCCCTGGACCCCCTCCTTGGGTTTGATAATTTGCTAGATCAGCTCACCAAACTCAGGAAGTCACTTTACTTACACTTACCAGCTGATAATAAAGAAGTACACAGGGAGAGATCAGGAAGGGTCCCGAGCAGAGGAACTTCTGTCTGTGAAATTGGGGTGCACCACCCTCCCAGCATGCGGACGTGCTCAGCAACTCCAAAATGCTCTCTCTCTCTTGCTGTTCAAGGGTTTTTATAGACCTCAACCTTCAGCGTTTCCTCACCAACTCCCAGCGGGAAATTCTCACGCTTTAATCACTTGGTCCTTCTGGTAACCAGCCCCATCTGGAGGCTATCTAGGGTCTCTGCCCTAAATCACTTCTTTAGCATAAACTTAGGATGGAAAGGGATTCCTTATGAATAACAAAAGACACTCCTATCACTCAGGAAATCCCAAGGATTTCAGGAGCTCTGTGCCAGGAAAAAGCACAGAGAACAAGTACTTATTTAATTATATAGCAGTCTATAAGGAGCAGAGTTTCAGGCAGCAAATGGCAAGAGCTGAGGCCTGAGAGATAAGAGGACCAGATCAAGAAAGATTTGTGTATAGATGAGGGTAAACAGTTTCTACTTTAGGGCAGTGGGGTGCCCCTAAGGGTTTAAGTAGGGGAGTGATAGGGTGAGATTTGCATGTTTTAAAGATGCCTTTTGGGGAAATGATTATAGGGACAAACCTAGAGTCAGAGAGACTAGTAAGGAAGATTTTATGGTAATCCTGGTGGAGACAATGATGGCTTTGAGAGGCCAAGAAGATGGAAAGAAGTGGGTGGGGTCATGAGAAGGTTGAGCTGGCCTGACTTTGATGTTGGATGCCTTGTGATCTCTATCATTCTTCCAGAAATTAATTGTGCGCTCCCTTACAACATTTATTTTTACATTTATTTGTACTTCTTTAATGTCGTTGTTTGACTTTTCATGCATTTATATCTATGACTCCAACATTCCTTAAAATCTGAGATTATCGCTCATACCTAATACAAATGTAATTTTTTCCTTTTTTTTTTTTTTTTTTATTCTTTGGGCCTCAGTTTCCTTATTGTAAACGTGATAACCCAGGCTTTTCCTGCTTCATAAAGTTATTTTGAAGACCTGGTATTCAATGAGATGATGGTGAAATGCTTTAAATAGCATGCAGCTGTAATAGATGATTCTCAGAAAGGGATTACCTATCTGCATTAGATTAGTACTGCCCAGAGTGTATATTGGTCAGGATGCAGTCAGAAAAAGAGAAGAAAAAAGCTAGTTTGGTCTCTCTTGTGTGATTGATTCTTAAATTATGACTGAAGTTCAATCAATAATGGCCACATAATACTGACTTCAGCCAGAGAGAAGCCTGGAAAAATGTTTATTGTGATAATTGAGTTGGATGGTCAATGGTTTCATATACCTACTGGGGTAATCCTAACACCTCAACTGTACATGTGATTGGTTTGAACCCCATCTCACAAGGTAGGGAAAACCCAGGCCTTCTCCAAGATTTCTGTGAATTCCCTGGACCTATGTTTTTCAGTGTCACCTGACTAAATTTCTTTCTTTGCTGTCTTGTGGACACACCTTTATCTCTATCCCAGAATTGCCCCCAAAGTTGAACACAGCCCCTACTCTTTGCTGCCCACTAGCCCTGCTCCCACAAAGGCAGCTTTGTAATAGACATTTATTGGAGATTTGGAGAATAGGTTACACTGGAGAGAGGGTTGGTTTGCAGAATTGCAGTCCAGAGATCTCTCTGTTCTTAAAAATCTTCCCCAATTTTTCACAGACTAGGGCATTAGTATCTGACCAGATTGCTTAGTTTTCCTTTTTCATCTCTCCTTTGTTCTTCCTCATCCCCAAATTCTTCTTCTTTTTTTTTTTGGCCACATAGTGTGGCATGTGGGATATTAGTTCCCCGACCAGGGATTGAACCCCAGCCCCCTGCAGTGGAAGCGTGGAATCCTAACCACTGGTCCGCCAGGGAATTCCCACCAAATTCTTGTTCAATTCTTAGGCAGAGCTATTGAATATTTAGCTATCTTTGTTGTTTCCTCCCCACCCATGTCCTTAGGGCCTCACCTTCTATCCCCAAGGGGCCTATCAAGGTATTTTCCTAAACAAAGACACTTCCTTCCCTAAAAAGGAACTCTGGTGCCAGCTGATAAAACAATAGCGTCTTGTATCCGCTACAACAATGACAAGGTTGCCGGATCGTGTTTATTTGTCAGAGGATCTGACATTAGCTGGGTCTTTTGGCAAATGGGAAAAGTAACCTGTCTGCATCCCTGGTAATTTAGGTTTGCACCCCTTATGTCATCTGATTTGATGCTCACAAGTTTGGGAGAAAGGCTGGGTAGTTCTGATTAGCCCATTTTATGATGGGCAAAAACAGGGTTTAGAAATGACAAGTGACTGGATGAATGAGCTTCTAGGCTAGACCTTGAACCCAGATCTCAGCTCATTCAATTCTCTTTCCCTTGAGAGTTTTCATGAAAATTGAAAACATCCCTTGTTTGTTAGTCAAGTAAGCTGTTTTGAGAATGAACTTAGTGTCCCCGTGTAGAAGGTCAAAAGAGACATGGGTTATTTGACAGATAGGTTTTACATAAGTGCTGGAGGAAAAGATACGCTGTCAGCAGATGCTTTTCTGTGCTGAGACTGAAATGTTAGCCTCCTCAAGATAACTATCTCGAGGCTGTTAGGAAAGGCTAAGGCTAAGGAGGAATCCAGCCAGATTACCCCCTTCTCCCTGCCGTGGTTGCCTTTCCCACTTCTCTCCCATCCATACTCTATCCTCCTTCAAGGCCCACTTCCCACTCTCCAAAATTCTCTGGGAATCCATCCCTGACAGCCACACGTGGATTGAATCTTTCTCTTCTGGGAATCCCAATGGCAATTACTCTCTGCTTTGCACCATTAGTGCGTTCTAGATCAGTGGCTTCCAAACTTGTTTGATTGCGACCCACAGTGAAAAACACATATTTTATCTTGCATCTCAGTACACAGCTCCCCCTCTCGCACACACACAGAGCAATACACGCATATATAGCACTGAACAAAGTCTCATGCACAGTTACTCTTATTTCATATGATACACACTAATATATCTTTTCTATTCTACTTAATTCTTTTCTCTTCTACCAAAAAATGCTGGTTGGAACGCATTAAATTGATTTCATGACCCACTAAGAATAATCATTCCTCTGATCTCTCCGCAACGCAGTGTGATACTTTATCATACTGCAGCCTCCACACACCCCCCCCCCACCCCCACTGCTCCTGATCCTCGAGGTCAGTTCCCTTCATGTCTCACCTGGGTACTCCCAGAAGATCCTCACCAGCCTCTTGCCCTAAGTGTCTCTCTCTCTTTTGCACCCCCCCCCCCACTGATTTCTCTCAAATGCAAATTTCATCTGATCATTCTGATGCATAAAAACCTCCTGAGGCTTTCCATAGTGCATTCCAGTAAATTGCCTGAGGAAAAGGCCCTTTGCAGACTGTCTGCTCACCAGCCTTCTCCTTATCTTCAGCAAGTCGAGGCCCTTTGGGCTCCCCTCGTCACTCACCCGAGTCAGAGTCAGCTGTTTCCTTCCTCTGTGAATTCGCACACGCTGTTCCCCGACTGGAAGGCCTCTCTCTCTTCTCTGGTGGAAAACTACTTTCACTTTAAGAACTTGGATTACTAGAAAGAAGGAAATCCTGCCATTTGTGACAATGTGGATGGACCTTGAGCGCATTGTGCTAGATGAGATAAGCCAGACAAAGGCAAATGTTGTATATCAGTTGTATGTGGAATCAAAAAAAGCCAAACTCATAGAAACAGAGAGTAGAATGGTGATTACCAGAGAATGGGGGGGACCACGGGTTTGGGGAGATGCTGGTCAAAGGGTACGAAGTTGTAACTAGAAGATGGGAAGATAAGGCACTGCCTAGTAATTATAGTCAAAAATATAGTATCGTATACTTTAAAACTGCTAAAAGAGTAGATCTTAAATGTTCTCACCACAAAAAAGAAATGGTAAGTATGTGAAGTAATAGAAGTGTTAGCTAACACTATGGTGGTAATCATACTGCAATACACGAATGTATCAAATCAACTCCTTGTGCACCTTAAACTTACACAATCTTATATGTCAATTATATCTCAATAAATAAAAAATAAAACTCAGACTACCTATCACCATGAAGTGGTGTTTTGATTGCTCCTACATAGTATTTATGAAACCGTGCACCTCGGATTGGGACTCGAACCTGGCCTAAAACCAGATTGGGACTCGAATACATGCGGCTGGGACTTGAAACCAGCCAAAACCCTGACTGGGACTCGAACCCACATGGCTGGGACTCGAACCTGGCCAAAACCCAGTCTTCCAACTGAGATCACACACCTGGTTTCAGGACTTCATGAAGGTCAGGTTCTTGACATCTCATCGCAGAAAGAATTCAGTGACAGACAAAGTGGTAGGTAAGAAGTGGATTTATTTAGAGAGAAACACACTCCACAGACAGAGTGTGGGCCATCTCAGAAGGTGAGAAAGGCACCAGGGTATAGGGTTGTCAGTTTTTATAGGGGTGGGTAATTTCATAGGCTAATGAGTGGGAGGAGTATTCCAGCTATTTTAGGAAGGGGTGGGGATTTCCAGGAATTGGGCCACCGCCCACTTTTTGATCCTTATGGTCAGTCTTGGAACTGTCATGGCGCCTGTGGTTGTGTCATTTAGCTTGCTGATGTGAGCATATACTGAGGCTCAAGGTCTAGTGGAAAAAGTTGACGTGTCCGCCATCTTGGACCCATTTGGTTCTAATCAGTTTATGTCATGTCCTTGGGCTATGTCATGTCCTTGGGCTATGTCATTCTTTCAAAGGTTGTGCCCTAACCCCTTCCCGCCTATTTCATTCCCCCCTCAGAGATTTTACTCCCATATTCTTATGGGAAGCAGAAGGGTGATGGTCCGTCTTCTGTAACTGCTTCAGGGCTGAGTAGGGGCGTCGACTCTGCCTGTCAGGGAGTGAACATCTCTGGATGCCAGATCTAGGGGCCCCTGGGGCAGGACAGCTCCTTGTTTTAAGTCAGTACGGGCTGGAATCCTCGCATAGCCATCATCTTGGTGTGGAACTGTTGTAACTGCTTCCATAGCCTTTCTATGAATCTCCCTGATGATGAAGCACTTTTTGTAACAGCATCAGAGTACAAAAATATCTGTAAATGACAAAAGACTTAAAAGCCATGGTTAAACATCTGATTACAATGTAATCGATAAAGAAACTTGGTTACAATAACCAGAATTACGAATGATTACATTTAATTTAACATACCAAATAATCCTAGTTAAATATTTCTCTTTTAAGATACCTAGGGGCCCTCTAAAGGATTCCAAAGTTAGCTGGAAATCAAAACAAACTTAATTAAAATTCGGCATTCGGGAATTTTGTCAAAAAGTTTTAAAACACTTGGTCAAATAAGATCATAGGTCACTGTGAGACAATACTTAACTAAAGTTACAAAAGATCTCAAAAACAAATACAGATCACTTAAAGGCAAAAAACTCATACTATCTGATATTAAAAGCAACATTTCAAGAAAACTTTGGAGGGAGAAATCAAATCCAGTCTTATCCCAGCCCACTCCCAACAAAATCCATTTATCTAACTAAATTTAATCCAATCTTAGAAAATCCTGATCATGTATAACTCTTTTCAGTATTTTTCATTCTTCACACCTTCTTTTACTAAAAATACATATCTTACTCTTCTTAAAAGTTTTTTTCGGGCTTCCCTGGTGGCTTAGTGTTTGAGAATCCTCCTGCCAATGCAGGGGACACGGGTTCGAGCCGTGGAGCAGCTCCCACAGACCGCGGAGCAGCTAAGCCCGTGCGCCACAACTACTGAGCCTGTGTGCTAGAACCTGTGAGCCACAACTACTGAGCCAGCGTGCTACAACTACTGAAGCCCACGCACCTAGAGCCTGTGCTCGGCAACAAGAGAAGCCACCGTAATGAGAAGCCCGTGCACCACAATGAAGAGTAGCACCCGCTCACTGCAACTAGAGAAAGCCTGCACGCAGCAACAAAGACCCAATGCAGCTAAAAATATATAAATAAATAAATTTGAAAAAACGTTTTTTTCACATTGAGTTACTTTTCTTGTTGACAAATTTGTAACATAGAATAAGGTCTTATCTGACCTCTAATAAACTTAGTTTTATTAGAAGTATTACGCTTAACATTGATGACTCTTACATGTCTATGTTAATAAAACCAGTAAGCTTAAGCCACCTTCAATACCAGATAACAGTTTAGTACTGAATATTTTCTAGATGACATGAACCTGAAATTCATTCTGGCCAGATTATTTTCTATTTCTGAGTATTTATATAAGCACTTAATTTTTTTTAAAGCCAATTAAGTAGAGTTCTTTTACGAATCCATTTTTGGCAATATCATACACCTACAACACATGTATAGATACATATGAACACACAAACACAGAGGCCTCATAGTTCCCATTTCAAAATTTCAGCCCTGAGTCAGGAACAACATAAAAGCCATCAGTTACAAGGGGTTGGATTCAAATTGGGCTTCTAGCAGATGGAACAAATCAAGGTCACCTACCTAGATGGCTAAACCCCTTTTATTAGCGTTTACAGAAAAGACACTTAAGATTTCTATTTATCGTTGACAAGTCAAGTTCTAAATTACTTTTTAAACATTTGTTTGTTTAAAAAGATAGCAAAGATAAGGGTTCCTGAGAAGACCAGATAGGACATTTGTATCTCAAAGGTACAGGCAAGTTCCTCCTAGGATGACTTGGTTTTCCCTTTGTTTAATACTTACAAGCCTCTTAAGATAAATAGGGAAGGTTTGGGGAGTGGTAAAAGGATTGGTGGGCTTTGGATTATTTTTGGAGCCACACCTCTGGTCCCCTAAAGAAAACATTTGTGAAACAAAGACAGTTTTGTTTTCTTTTTCAAAGAATTGGGTGGTTACCTCAATGATATTGAAGGACTGACATACCCATTCACCTATGTTGGAAAGTTTTACTTTTCCTCATTTAGCTTAGGGGAGAAGGCCTCTTCCAAAATTCTTATCAGGCTCTGAATATCAGCTATGGTCAGTTTAGTCAGACCAGTGGCCTGCTATTTTGGTAATCTACTTACAAACATTTTTGAGGATATTCCCTAGATTTAAGAAATTTGTACCTTATATTTAGATACTATATAACCCTTTTTACTTAATAATCACTGGCTGGATATATTTGGCCAAGCCCAGAACTTCGATATTCCATATTCCAGGGTTTACTAAGGCTTTTATTTTAGCTTCAGATTTTATCTGTTCCTTTTTGCTTTTTGTTAGAACAATTTGGTGATGAGGGTGGTTCCCTTGCCCCTCGAGAAACAGAGTGACCCCTAATTCAGTTAATAAATCTCTTCCCATTAAAGGGATGGGACAGTCAGGCACAAACAGAAAGGAATGTAAAAACAGCTGGCCATTGATCTTGCACAAAAGGAGTTCCAGGAAAGTGTGCCCCTGTCTCTTCCCTGACAACCCCATTACATATTCTTTATGATTACTAAGTTTCCAATCCTTTGGGTTAAGACCGAGAAGGTTGCACCAGTGTCTATAAGAAATTCTATGAAGTGACCCGCCACATCAGTGACCACCCAAGAATTAGTTATGTAGATGTATCTCTAGGCAGAGCCACTTTCGGCCTTGGTCTCCTTTAGTTTTCTGATTTCAAAACTATCAATGGCTGAGGGGTCCCCATCGCTCTCTGGCATTTGGGGCATTCCCTCTTCCAATGCCCTGGCTGTTTGTAAAGGGCACATCGATCATAATCTTCCCTCCAGTGCCCCTTTTGTCCACACAGCATACACTGGCCTTGTATGGGTACCCGTGGGCCTTGTGGTCTGCCAGGGCCAGATTGACCCAAAAAAGCCAGCTTCCCCTTTAGTGGTCTCTGAGTGGACAAAGCCACTGCAATCATTTGGGCCTTTTGCATATTCCTCTGGGTGCATTCAGCCTCTTCGGCCATATCTCTATTACTGAAAACGAAATAAGCCAATTGGAACAAATCATTCATTGGAGTTGCTTTCTGAATTTTGTGCCTGACGTCTGGGGCAGACTACGCTGTGAAATGCATAGGCAAAAGGGTCTGTACCTCGGGGGAGGAGGGATCCATGTTCGTTCGGGATCCATGGACCTGTAGGGTGGGTCAGTTAAAAAGTCCTCTGTATCCTTCCTAGAGTTATCCCTCCCGAGCTACACACACCTCAAATTCCTTTTGGGTTCCATTGCCTAGATACGAGGCCATGAAAATTTGAACATAGGGTACTTCACTCCATTTTAAATGTCCTAACTCATATTGTGGCCAAACCTGATTACATAACCTACTAAGTTTTTTCCTTTTAATTCCTGTTGTCCATATCTTTCCTAATCCTGGAGTATATGGCCCAGAGGGGTATTGGTTGGGATTGATGCAGCCTGACCCATTTCAGACAAGCCTGAGGTGATGTCTCTAACTCCTGAGCTATCCAAAGTTCCACTCTTAAGTCAAAATCCACCGTGCAATTTAGTCAAGATTTGCACTTACAATTTTAGATGCTATCCCTTCCAAGGTAGTCTCCCAACCAGGTGTTAGTGCCCAAAAAGTCGCAAAGAAATGGCACAGAAGACGTCCCCAATTGTGTTGACGATGAGTGGGAGTTGGTCTAGCTATAAGTTGGGAATAAAGGGTCAGCACTTGTAAGGGTCAGAGGGAGGGGAGTAAAAGCAATAAAAAGTACACCTTGGTGGTCACACAGGTCTTCTGGGTTTAACAGAAGAAAGAAAGAAATAGAGCAGAAATGAACAAGAATACAAGAATATAGAAGGAAAACCTCAGAGTCAAGGAGAAGAGTATAGAGATGAACAATTCTGTCTTGGACCTGCTGTTGGATGTGCGTAAGTACACGGGGTTGACCCACCAGTCAAAAATGAGCAGACGTCGGCAGAGCATCTTCCCCCATATGCCTGGCTCGTGGCATCCTACTGGCCTCTTTAGGACCAAGACCTAACTCTCAACATTTTCTTACCTTACCACTGTCCCTTTGTGGTCGCCAGCTGAAACCGTGCACCTCAGATTGGGACTTGAACTCACATGCTGGGACTTGAACCCAGCCTAAGCCCTGACTGGGACTTGAACCCACACGGCCGGGACTCAAACTCGGCCAAAACCCTGATTGGGACTCAAACCCATGCAGCTGGGACTCGAAACCGGACAAAACCCACAGTCTTCCAACTGAGATCACACACCTGGTTTCAGGACTTCATGAAGGTCAGGTTCTTGACGTCTCATCGCAGAAAGAATTCAGTGACAGACAAAGTGATAGGTAAGAAGTGGATTTATTTAGAGAGACACACTCCACAGACAGAGTGTGGGCCATCTCAGAAGGAGAGAAAAGGCACCAGGGTATGGGGTTGTCAGTTTTTATAGGAGTGGGTAATTTCATAGGCTAATGAGTGGGAGGAGTATTCCAGCTATTTTAGGAAGGGGTGGGGATTTCCAGGAATTGGGTCACCGCCCACTTTTTGATCCTTATGGTCAGTCTTGGAACTGTCATGGCGCCTGTGGGTGTGTCATTTAGCTTGCTGATGTGAGCATATACTGAGGCTCAAGGTCTAGTGGAAAAAGTTGACTTGTCCGCCATCTTGGACCCATTTGGTTCTAATCAGTTTATGTCATGTCCTTGGGCTATGTCATGTCCTTGGGCTATGTCATTCTTTCAAAGGTTGTGCCCTGTCCCCTTCCCTCTTGTTTCATTTACTACACTGAACTGTAATTCCTCATTCACATATCTACATCTCTCAATAAACCCAAGGCCAGCAATTTGTGTATCTCCATCGGTTTTATATCACTGGCACCTAATGTAATGTCATTGTCCAGCAAATGTTAACTGAAAATTAGCAAAAGAACTATGTTCTCCAGTTCCATGTCATTAATTAAATTTCTCCAGTTCTATATTATCTTAATCTCTGGCCATTTTAATGTGTGTGTGTGTGTGTGTGTGTCTGTGTGTGTGTCTGTGTGTGTGTGTGCGTGCACGCATACATGTATGTTGGTGGGGTGGGAGGTGGGTGAACGGATGGATTTTGTAAACAACAGTTGTTGATCTTGTAGTGCCTGATGTACCTTCTCCCCATCCCAGCCAGAGATATTCACTGCCCGAGGGAAAACTAGGATTCTGATAGCAGGAATATATAACAAACAATCAATACTCAGCTTTTGAGTTCCCAAACATATTTTCAAAAATTCATGGCTGAGACAATAAATAGTTTTGACAGCCTAGGGTTTTGATTTGAAGAGGAGATAGGGCTCAAAGCCAGAGGAAGCAGGTCACGGATTTTATGCCACAAACAGTAGATTGGGAAGAGGATGGGTGAAGAGCCAGTGCACCCTGCTCCTCCTTAGGCAAGATTAGGGACTGGGGACACCTGGGGTGGGGTAGGAGGAGGTCAGTGGGTGGCACCAGACCTAGAAGGATCAGGGAAGGCCAAGTCACCATCAAGAAGATCCAGAGAAGGCTGAGCCAAAGCCCAGTGAGAATCTGTTGTCACCTTTGCTTGTGCAGGAATCCACGTGAGCCGTGCATCTTGGTGGCAGGGAGCTGGGTGGGTGGGGAGAGGTGTCCTATCAGGCTCCCTCCCGTCAAGTGTCCAACAGAAGTGACACGTGGCCATACCTGAGTTGCTCACCCCGTCCAACTACCCACGTGGGCAATCTCTTCTGGTCCAGAAGGGCCATGGCGACATGGGAGGAAAAGCCCCAGTTCCCATTCCTGGTGAACTGAGCAGAAGAAGCCTGAGGTTTCATCCCAAGGGAAACAGTTAGTGGCCAATCCTATGCTATTACATGTGTTTAAAATCTTAAAAAACACCCCCAAAAACCTTCCTCTCTTACTGAAAAAATTTGTTTATTGTAGAAAAATGCAGATATTCAAAAAGGATAGAGTTAACCTGTTATCCCATCACCCTGAGAAAATCACTGTTAGTCCTCTAGGTCCTCCCAGACATTCCTCTCTGCATTGCATGTGAATTTTAATTATAAATTAGAGTGGAATCTCTTTGAGAACAAGAGCTATATCCTGTTCATCTCTTTTGTCCCAGCACATAGGATAATACTTGATGTAGAAAAGGTGTTTGATAAATATTTCATAAAATAGTCTTTTGAATGAAAACTGTCTATTTGCCTCCCAGTAGGCAAAGAGAGACAAGTAAGCTACTTTCATTATCATTACAAATGACTTCACCAAAGGATGGACAAATGTGTGAATGTCAGGCATCCTGAGAGGCAGGTGGGGGACAGGTTAGGGTGCGAGACCCTAGGGTGGGTGGGGGACTTTCACAGGACAGTGCCAAGCAGCCCCAAGGGGTGGACAGTTCTTTTAGTGATAAAAAGAACCCAACGGAGTTAAGAACGGCCATTCCTCTGTGAGCCATTCCTCTGAAGGTCACTTGTTAAGCAGGGTGCAGCCAGCTCTGTCCTAGGTCCCTCGCTGGGGATGGTACCGGTTTAAGAGAGGTGTAAAGCAAGGTGCCTAGGTCTGTTGGCAGGGGGTGAATCATCTCCCATCCCAGCTCTGGATCCGTTCCTGGGAGGTCTCCTCGCGAGACCCCTTTCCTCTCCCTCTTCTCCCCATCCCCTTCCTCCCCTCCTCCCCTCCCCCTCCACCCTCGCCTAAGATGAACACCCTGAAGTCTGCCCCGACCAGTGCCCTAGCCACCCCTTCCCCATCTCCTCCCCCACCCACCACTAAACCACCACCCCCGCCTGGCTCCCTGTTTCAGGGCCGCCCCTGATCCCTTCCCTTTGCATCAGCCAGAGGGAGGGGTTCATTCCTGCTTCAGCTGAATGGCGTCCAGCCTCCCGGGGCAAGGATTCAGGGCTTCCGTGGTCTGGCCGAGACCCCTCTTCCTCTGCCCCGGGCTGTATCCCTGCCTGGGACGCAGCTCCCGTTTCTCTCATCGGCAACTTCCTGGAGACCGCGAGGGGCTAGAGCTGGTGAGCACCAGGCCTGGGCTAGGCTGCGACCACCGGGCTGCCGAGGTCTGGCTCAGAGCCCCCTGCTCCTCCTTCCCTGCCTTTTCTTCCCTCCCTTCATGTTCCCGGCTCTTCCTTCTGCCACCTCCTCAGCTCCCAGCCTCTTCGAATTGCAGACTCACCAGGCCCCTCCCCGCCATTGTCCCTTGGGCAGGGCAGGGAGGGGGGAGCCGGTCAAGGTCACAGAGCAGGTCAGGGGCTGGGCTGGGACAGGAACCCCGATACAGCCTCTTTCCAGCTATTCAGAACAGGCAGCCTCAGAGGAAGGTGAGGTGAGCGCCCTCCTCTGGCCGTTCCTTGGAGAGAGCGGACCTGGGGCAGCGAGGGTCCTGCTGCCCCCTTCTGAGCCTCCCTCCTTTGATACTTGGGGCGTTTCAGACCCTGGCTCTTCTGTGTGCCTGCTTTGCCACGAGGCCCTCGTGCCTGTGGTTGGGTTATTCATTCTGGGGTGAGGTGGGAGGTGACAGAAGGGACCCAGCTCCAAAAAAATGGGCTTGATAAGAAGGCCATAATCTGCCACCTGCTGGCTGGATTCAAGCTCCTAGCAAACTTCCTGGTCATTGAATCTTGCCTTAGTCACTGTGACCTTGAAATCCAAGATCTTTGTCTTCAGTGTCGCCATCTCCCTCCTCCCACTTGAGCCCGCCCTTTTTCATTGCCCCCTTGTTTCCTTTCCTCGATCCTTCAACCCTGTTCACGTCAGCATCCCAATCCCAGGGGGATGTGTATAGGTAGAGGGCTCTGGCAATAAGGGCAACGCTTAACCCAAAAGGACTGTGCTCATGGGGGGATTCCAGGCAATGGGACAGCCAGCTATAAGGGAGGGGCTCTGGGACAGGAGCTTCGTAGAACTCTGCAGACCCGACCCTGTAGATGCTCACCTTCTCTCGCAAAGTAAGGCTGATCCATTCGTGTTTGTTACTGAATTAAAATTCTAAGGGAAGGCAGTCTGCAGGTTGTTCCCAAATAGAAACACACATGCACAGAGAATGAGGAGCTTCTGTCAGCATCGCCCTCTTCCCCTCCCTGCTCCAAGGGCCTGCATCCCCCCCGTCCCTGGGCTGGTGGCCTGGAGGGGCAGGGCTGGAGGGCAGGGGTAGAGGACAGGGACCTGGTGACGCTTCCTGTGGTGAAGGTGAGTGTCTGTTTCTGCTCCAGACAGCCCTGTCAGCGCAGCCCTTCCAAGCGGGAAGGCTAAGGGACAGGGCCCTTGTGGTGGAGGTGTTTGCAATATGAAGGCATTTTCCACAGTGAAGAAGCAGCCACGTTCTGCACGGTCCACTGGCAGTCTGGGATGTCTGCCCAGTGCCAGGAGAGAGTTTAAAAATGCCCAAGCCCATCTTGGGCTCTCGGGAGGAGGGCTGAAGGGAATCTGGGAGTCAGCAAATCTGTAACAGCTGCCTGTTCCACACGGAACCTGGCAGAGGATGGAACTCACCCCAGCCTCCAGGGGCTCCGTGTCCTGCTGGGTGACACGATACCCATAGATGGGCCACTGGTTGCAGCCCCTCAGGCCTGGTTCTTTCCCATCTCTGGGTTTCCAGCGCCCAGTACTGAGTAGATCCAGCCACTCAGGGTGTGTTAGGCTGAGGTGAAAACCCAGGTAGGTGTTGGTATGTGGAGGGTTGGGAGACAAGAATTCTAGGCATGCCCCAGAGGGACCTCTCCATACAAGAGAAGGGTCTGGAGTTTAGCCTAAGATGTTCTCACCTGGAGAAAAGAAGGGAGCAAGCACCTGGTGGGGAACATGGCAGTGGGAAGGGGTACAAAGAGCCAGAGGGCCTTGTTCTCCTATATGGTCACAATAATCAAAGCAACGCGGTGGGCAAGGCCGTAAATGTCAGCAGGATCAGCGTAACAGACGAGGCATGGAGTACGTCCTGGTATGTGAAGAACTAAAGGACACGTGGACAACCAACAAGCAACTGATGGGTTCATCAACAAGTGCAGCTGGGAAATGGGCTGCCTGGAGAGAAACCACGTTCGACTCTGACCTTGGACAATCTGCCATAATAAGTGATGATTAAAGAGCTGCCCAGTTGGGCTCAGAATTGGGGGTCCCGTGAGACAGAGGCACACATGAGACAGATCACCTTGTGCGTTCACCTGCTCCCCTGGGCCCAGGTGGGAGGAAGCCTCAGTCAAGGACCCAGCTCCACCCACCTTCCTTGGCATCCCCGGAGAAGGAGCTTACGAAGGCCAAACTCTCAATGACCTTAGCATTTCTTTCAAGCCCAGGACTGTGAATTGATCTACAGCAGAAACTCCAGGAGTGTCTTTTTCAAATTCATGTTTAGCTAAAGTACTTTTCTGCACCCAAGTCCTGTAGGAAGCCACCCTGCTGCTTCCCTTCTCCTGATATACTTCTTGTTTGTATCACTCGTGCTAGACAATGGGTGGTCTTGGGGATCTGTCCCATTTTTCCAAGTACTAGTATAGTGGAAACTCAAGTGTTAGACCAGGAATGGACCCTCCAATTTTCCTATCCCCTCTTTTTTTTTTTGCTGCATTGCGTGGCACGTGGGATCTTAGTTCCCCGACCAGGGATCGAACCCATGCCCTCTGCATTGGAAGCACGGAGTCTTAACCACTGGACCGCCAGGGTAGTCCCTATCCCCTCATTTTATAGATGGAGAAAGTGAAGCCCAGAGAGGAGAAGTGAATTTCTTCCTGTCACACAGCCCGTCAGAGGCAGAGCTGGGCCTGGACCACACCCTCCCTGTCCTGGTGTCCTGCCCACTGCTCTTCCACTGCCTTTTATCATTTCCTCTCCTGCCCTTTTTTTCTAAGACTTTCATTGCTTTCCTCTGGCTCTTCTGAGTTTCCTGTGCTGTCCACACTGCCACATGTCTGTCCACTTTGCAGCCTGTCAACTCTGCTCCGTGACAACTCTGGCTGGGTGAGAGAGCGAGGGTGTCCCAGCAGCCTGGCAGCCCCTTGTCTCACGATGGGCCCCAGCCCTCCGCCCAGAAGACACCCTGCCCAGCACTGAGCCTGGCTGAGGACCGGGAGCACGTGCCTCCTCTGGCTCTGGGCTCAGAAGATCCTCGCCCCTGTGTCTTCTCTGTTACACCCGCTAAATGACCTTGAGCATGTCACACTCTGTACCTGACTGCTCTTCTGGAAAACGGGAACAGTTAGAACATACCACCTAGAGCTGGGAAGATCAAAGGAGTCAAATACGTGGAACAGTGCTTTGTAAACTGCGAAGCACCATTCCAGTGTGAAACACTGGTGTCCTTCAGACCCCGACACAGGGCTGGACATACAGCAGATGCCTACTGAGTAACTGTGGAACAGTGGTTCTCAACTGGGGGCGATTCTGACACCCCAGGGGCCACTGGGTGATACCTGGAGACATTTTTGTTTATCACAACTGGGTTAGGGGTGCTGTGGCATCTCACTGGGAGGCCAGGGATGCTGTTAAACGGCTTACAGGGCACAGGACAGCCCTCACAGCAAAGAGTTATCCGGCGCCGTACGTCAACAGCGCTGAGGTTCAGAAGCCTTGCTGTAGGTGGATGAAAGTGTGAAATTGTATCTGTAGACACACATGTGATTTGCTGTTCCACTAAAGCAAAGGATCTGTGGCCGGCGAGCTGACCATCAAGATACCATGGTGACCAAGAGCAGGAACCTTCCACGTTAAATGAGCCGGTCGTGCCCGGGTCTGATAAGTTGAAAACATTTTATTTCAATTCTATCCTCAGGAGGCAGCATAAATAATCACAGAAGACCACAAAGGTCAGTGGGGAAGAAAAAAAAAGCTTCAGAAGTGTGGGGAAGAGGAGATGTGAGCTTACACAGTCTAGCTGCGGGGTCTGGGGGGTGAGGAGACCCTGCTTTAGCTGGCCGAGAGGGTGGAAAAGCCCGAGGGGTCGGGGGGGCTTTCCCTGCCCAGGTCACTGGGGGGGCTTAGGGAGCCCCGCCTCCGTGGACGGATGCTCTGCAGGGCGGCCGTGGGACAAGCGGTGCGAAGCACAATGCAGCTAGTAGGTCCTAGCTAATGAGAGAGAAGAGTGGACACCCAGTTCTTGATGCCCGGGCCAGATCTCACCCCTAAACTGTGACTTTTCTAAGAACAGTGTTCATGGACTCCGTAGGTAGTGACAAATGAAGGGAGAAAAAGAGGAAAAAAAATTGTAGAAGACCAAGTGAAATGTGGCATCTCCCAGGGTCCTGTGACCTTGGGCTGCTTTTCAGTTTCTTTATCTGCAAACTGGGGAGAATGCTCCCTTCCTCTGGGAGCCGTGGTGAGGCTCAGATGGGATCCCAAGTGTCGAAGGGCTGTGTAAACTTTAAAGTGCTACACCCACGTGAGGGGCTGTGGTCATCCTACAACTGTGAGGCTGACCGTGACTGAGAGAGCAGGGCCGAGACATGCAGGCGGAGCAGCCCTCGGAGCCATCAGGCCCCTGCTCGGCCGCCCCAGGGCCAGCTCCACCCTTCTCAGCCTCAGCCTCCAGGAGGAAAAGGCCTCATCTCAGAGGGCGTCCCCTGGGGGGTGGGAGCAGAGGGTGGGGGCCAGGAGGACGTGGGGGCACCGAGTGTGAGGAGCCTCGACCGGGCAGTGAGACACATTGGCACTACTGGTGTTGGGAGGCTCCCAGTCCTCTTCCTCCATGGAAACTTGGGCCCTGGTGATGCCCCCGTGGGATTGGCATCTTGATGCAGTGGGAAGGGTCCGGGCCTGCGGTCTGCACACCACTGGTCCTGGTCCTGGGTCCACTGTTGATCTGCTGGGTGACTTAGTGAAGTCACTACCCGACTGCAACCCTCAGTTCTGTCACTTGCAAAATGGAGACACGATTCCCTACCCTGCCTGCTTCACAAAGTCAATGGGAGAAGGGTGTTGCCAGAGCTTTGAAGAGCATCAGGGGAAAGCAAGGGGGCATTCTGGCCTTGGCGAGCGATCCTCTTAATTCCCTGAAGATAAGAGAGAGGGGGCAAGAGCCAGGAAGGAGCTGGGCTGCTCGCAACCCTTGTCAGGTGAGTGGGCTTCCAGGGCTGCCGGGGGAGAGGGAGGTGGTGGATGGGAGGGAGAACAGCAGACGCCGGCAATCCAGCCCTTACTGTGCGTCCATCAGGGCCACTGTGAGCCCCAGCAGGGAGCACGGAGATGTCCTGGCAGCCCCCTTTGCAGGGGAAAAGTTCAACCTCTAAGTCTCCTGGGGTCCTGGCTTCCCCCTCCGCTCCCTGGTCCATTGAGGGCACCCCTCGGGGGGTCCGAGGTCTTTGCCAGCCAAGGGGAATCCGAGGCTCCTGGGGTGGCAGGGGAAGGGGCTGCCAGCCTGGGTCTCCGGGAGAGGCTGGGGGCTTTTGTTAGCATGAGGTCGAGAGGTCAAAGGTCAGCTTCCAGTTCTTGAGGTGGCAGGTGGGGTCCTCAGGCGCTCCCCCAGCTCCAGTCCTGGCTCTGTCTCTGGGGTCACCGGAGAAGGGGAAGTTAAGGGACAAGTAGAAACAACGGAGAGTTCAGCTTAGAAAGCAGCTCAGCCGGGGAGCTAACAGTTCTTGGGGCTGTTGCGCAAGTTTTTCAGTTCCAGCTGTAGCTGCCGAATGCGGATGTCCTTCTGGGCCAGCTCCTCTTTCAACCTCCGAATCTCATCCTGCTGCCGGAAGAACATCCGCAGGAGCTGGGGTGGGTGAGAGAGGGGGCCGGTGAGCCGAAGAGAGCAGGTGAGAAGGTGGCATTTCGAGGGGGCATCCAGACCCCCAACTCCACCCCCATGCCCCTTGCAGCCGCTGTCCTCCTGGCCCAGGCCTCCCACCCCTCCCCCGTTCCGGTGTCCCAGGTGACTCAGGTCACTGCCGCTCTCCTTTCTCCAGATTCAGCTCATGGCTCCCACCCACGTCCACCCCCAGTCCGCACCGTGAGGCAGAGAAGAAAAGCTCTGGCATATGCAGACCCGCCTCGGGCACTGATCCAGGGTCACTGAGGAAGGGATGAGTCCACACAGGCCAGTTTTCCAAATATCCCAAGCTCACCCTTTTAGGGCTTCAAACCGAATACTTCATTTACCTACCACTCGGAATAGAAAGCTTTCTAAAATGTTTTGCATCCTTCTCTTCTTAACGAAGCTCGGGATACAGAATGGAATCCAGCTTTTTTTCCTGCTGACAGGGGACTAGCACAGCACACCAAAGTCTGCACCAGCCATCGCTGGAGTGGCCATGAGCAAAGCATGGGAATCTGACAGACCCTCGCTTAGATGGCTCCCTGGATTAGCCAGCCTCTCCATTTCCTCCATAAAACAGACTGACTGACGCCCGCAAAACACAGCCTCCACAGGTTCCTGGAGGACTCCACACACTTGAGCTGAAAGTTACCAACAAGCAGTCGTGCTGGTCCTCAAACTGCCTAGTGTGAGTTGCATCTGTTTTTGTATAATGATTGCATAGTTTAATTAAATATGACATAAACTGATGCAATAGGAATACAAAAAGAGAGTTGCTGTTTCTATAAAAACTAAGTTGAATGCATTCGAGAATCCTGAAGAAGGCGGTGCTAAGAAAGTTGTTACTGAATTAGGTGTGGATGATAAACACATAAAAGATTGGGGAATATTCTATATCTTGATTGTATGGTAGTGGTTACACAGCTGTAGGCATATGTCAAAACCCATGGAACTGTACACTACAAAGGATGAATTTTACCGTAGGTCAATTACACCTCAATAAACCTGTCTTAAAAAAAAACCCCGGAGGACTTCCCTGGTGGTCCAGTGGCTAAGATTCCATGCTCCCAATGCAGGGGGCCTGGGTTCAATCCCTGGTTAGGGAACTAGATCCCACACACCACAACTAAGAGTTCACATGCTGCAACGAAGATCCCACATGCCATAACCAAGACCCAGAGCAGCCAAATAAATAAATAAATATTAAAAAAAAAAAAAAAAAACTGGGGAAAACTTTGAAAAAACAAGGGCTTTGTTTTCAGATTGATTTTAAGTTCCACCTAAAAGAAACTGAAACTAGAAACTGGAGTTAAAGTGTGATTTATTTGACAAAGACATAGCAGATCCCAACTGAGACGTCCTCAAAGAAAAGGTCTTGGTCCTACATCAAAACGTGTGGAATGAATGTATATGTTTTATATTTTAAATGAAAAGAAATTGTTTAAAGAATATATATATATATCATTTTTGTGATTCTCTCCTTTAACTGACTTTTTCTTTTTATTAACCAACAAACCAGTCCTGGTTACATCTGTTCAGAGGGTTGCTATGGTGTTTGCCCTGCACTAAGTGATTCTACACACTCCTGTGCCTTCCAAGTTCTCGAAGTTTCTCTGTATAATTTTTTGGATCCACTTTTGTTTAAAAAACAGATTTACTGAAGTGTAATTCATGTACCATAAATTTCACTCATTTTAAGTCAATTCAGTGAGTTTTAGTAAAATTACAGAGCTGTACAACGATGTCTTCTCCCGTGTCAAGCTACCTGTTGTCTCTTCACACTTAGACCAATGTGTCTACTGTTCACAGCCCCATTATCTCACTGGTTGCTTCCAGTCTTCTGTGCTGATTAAAATTGTGGGTAAAACCAGAGTAACAGGCTCTGAGCAAATTTTTTTTCTCAACAAGCAAACTATCCAGGCTGTAGTGTAGAGAGATTATGGCATCTGTGTTCTCTGCTCAGCGACCCTTTAAAATATTTCTCCAGGTCCTCCATTCTGATTGATATAGACAAATCCATAGCTAAAGGTTACTCATTGTAACTGCTATTCACCCTGCCTCTCCACACCCAGTACTAGAACCAACTTCAGGTTCTTGTTATGGCCCTGGGCTATCGCAGCAATTCAACTATGTCTACCTTCTCAAGGTACTTAAAGAAAAAAAAATTTTTTTTTAATGGAAAACAAAAACAAGTACCCATCATCCAATTTCAGCAAATAACATGTGACCACTCTTCTTTTTTTTTTTTACTTTTTGGCCGTTTCACGTCGCATGCGGGATCTTAGTTCCCTGACCAGGGATCGAACCTGCACCCCCTGCACTGGAAGCACGGAGTCTTAACCACTCTTGCTTCGGCTTTACTCTTACCTACTTCCCCTGTACCACCCTCCTCATGATTATTTTGAAGCAAATCCCATTGATCACATGGTCTCATCCAGCCTTAGAAATCTGAACATCCCTCTGTAATGGCACATAAACATATTTTATAGCAATTATCAATTTACCTGCCAATTTCACCTTTAAGACTGTGAGGTCCCAGAGGTTAGGAATGGTCTTACTTTTATGAATAACAGTGATAATTATAAGTTGGTGTGACAAGAGAGCCTGTAAGATGGCCCCATGTTACTCTCTCCTTTCATGGGTAGACGGGACCTAGTAACTTGCTTCAAATGAATAGAATGTGGCAGACATGATGGTACGTCATTTGCAAGGGGAGTTGACAAAAAGACTGTGGCTTCCATCTTGGACACCCTCTCTTCCTCACTGCCATGCTGTGAGCAGCCCTGTGGAGATGTCCATATGGCAAGGACCTGAGGAAGGCATCTGGCCGACAGCCCTTGAGGGACTGAGACCCTTAGTCCAATGACCTGTGAGGAAATAAGTCTTGCCAGCAACCAAGTGAGTGAACCTGGAAGCAGATCCTTCCACAGGTGAGTCTTCAGATGTGACTGCAGCCCTGGCTGACGGTTCACACCCTCATGAGAGACCTCGAGCCGCGGGCACCCACAGATACTAAGAGATAATAAATGTTTGGGGTTTAAGTCCCTAAGTCTTGGGGTAATTTGTTACATGGTAATTGAGAGCTAATACATTTAGCCTCTTTATGCATTTAATGTGAGCAGGAAGAGTGCTAGACACTTAGCAATGGCCTTTTTTTTTTTTAATTTATTTTATTTATTTATTTTTGGCTGTGTTGGGTCCTCGTTTCTGTGTGAGGGCTTTCTCTAGTTGTGGCAAGCGGGGGCCACTCTTCATCGCGGTGTGTGGGCCTCTCACCACCGCGGCCTCACTTGTTGCGGAGCACAGGCTCCAGACGCGCAGGCTCAGTAACTGTGGCTCATGGGCCCAGCTGCTCTGCGGCATGTGGGATCTTCCCAGACCAGGGCTCGAACCCGTGTCCCCTGCATTGGCAGGCAGACTCTCAACCACTGCGCCACCAGGGAAGCCCAGCAATGGTCTCTTTAATGCTCACAGCATTTCATATCCCCATTTTACCGTGAGGAAATGGACTTAGGAAAGTCAGGAAACATGTTCAGGCACAGCCAGGAAATGAGAGAGCCAGGATCCAAATGCAGGTGGGTCCCTGCAGCCATCTCCACTGCAGCTGCATCAAGCCCAGTGCCTGGCACACGGTGGGCATTCCGTGTATCCTGGCTGAGCTGAACTACGCTGGTGCCAGGGACCGAGGGTGTGGCTGGAAGGAGAGGCCTCTGGGGGGCGTGGACAAGGCCCAGCTCCGGTTACCCCTGATGAGCTGCTCCCTTTCCAAATGGTACAAAGAGTACTTTCATCAACACACAGCCTCTTCCACAAAAACAGGAAATCATCAGACCCCGCTGCTGCTGCCATGCCAGGGAGGAAAGCAGTGCTGTAATGCATGAGGCTGGCTTTCCCCATGAGCCAGGAATTTATAACTCCAGATGACAGGGACATTCTGAAATGGATTCACGAGGGGACACGTAACTCTGGGTTTGTGGGTTTGAGGGGCATCAATATCCCTACCATAGCCCAGCCTCTAGTTATTGGGGTCAGAGGCAATGGAAGCCAACAGCAGGCTACTTATGGTATTTGTCAGAGAAAGAAAAATGCCTCAGAACGGAGCTAGCTTAAAGGCCTGAAGCCCATAATTGAAATGCAAAGGTCTCGCTCTGCCAGGATGTGTGGCAGCAATAACTTATATTCCTTACCTCATTCTCTGTCCTGGGTGGGACATTTTCTAATAAATCTATTCCGTTGACCACAACGCTCTTCTTTTCTTTGATGGGAGCCTTGAATACCATTTTGGGGGACTTCTTATAGCCTTCTTTCAAAGACATCAGCACAGGATCTAAGAAAGGCAAGGGACGTGTTCTCACTGACAATTCCATGGACTGTCAAGCGATGGTGGCTCTCACTTAACACCACGCCCAACAGTCGGCTGAGTGTGAGGGCAAGTTCAATGAGGAGGATATGCAAGGGGAAGGGGGTGGGCTAGACCGAATGCCGAGGTTTCAGTCTCCTAGCCTCTTCTGGGAAGCCCACCCCTTGCGGTACCTCGGTTGATGCCTCCCAGCCACTCATCGGGGGTCAGAGCTGGCTCTGTGCCCGGCGTCATGGGGTAAATGTCTTCCTGGTAGGAATCCGACTGCAGCGGGGGAAGCAGAAGAGTGGACAGATGGGGGGCTGCTGAGAAAGCCCCTGCTCTCCAGTCAGATTCTCTCCTTTGCTGAAGTCCAACCGCATACCTGCTGCCCTGCCTCCGGCCTTTGTACTCACAGTGTCTCCCATTTGGAATTCCCACCTTGCCTTCCGTAGCCAGCCAAACTGTCCTCACCTTGGAGCGGCCTCCATCCCCCACCCCAATCCACAGGAAAAGGGCTCCTTCTTCCGGGCTCCACCAGGCTTACAGTCAGTGGCGAGAAAGCTAGGCTTCAATGCCAGGGGCCCTTTGGAGGAAGCCCAGCCCCACTCACCCTCCGGGGCACGATCATGGAGATAGGCTCAATCAGGCCCTTGAGAGTCACCAGCTTGTAGAATCGGAACACCTCGCAGGCAGACACATCCAGCCCGTGCTTGGGCATAACCCCTGTGGACAGGCATATATACGGCTACATGGGGTCCCAGGAATCCCCCCTCAGCGCCCCTCCTTCCTGATGACCTTGGCCAGGGGAAAGGCACAGGTGGAGGGCACTAGGTTTGGAGGCAATGACCCATACAGTAGACAGGAGGGGGCTGGGGGCTTCCTGAGTCAGGCTCTGTCTCTGGGTGGTAAATAAGCCCCATGGGCGGGACCTGCCTCACCAAGGGGCACGCTATAGATTTGGGGCCTTTGAGAACTGGAAGGGGTTGCAGAACTATTTGAATCTAATCCATTCTTTTTACAGATGAGACTCTTGAGGGTCAGAGGGGAAGGGGTTTCTGCCCGAGGTCACACAGTGTTGTCACTGTATAAGCCACAGAGACCATCACCTTCTGAAATGAACTGGTTTCCCGAAGTCTCTGTGCCCCCAGTCTTCAGAGAGAAAGAAGGAGGGAGAAAGCTTTCTCCGTGCACCCCAGAGGTTTAAACGCAGCCCAAGACTGCCGTTCCGTCATGTGTCTTATAGGATCGACAGGGGTGCGTGTGTGCATGTATGTCTGCGTGGGCACCAGATACAACATCCTCAACAGCTGCATCTGCTGAACACCGGCTGGGGCAGCAGTGCAGTGTGGGGTTAGGAACACAAGCTTTGGGGTGGGACAGAATCCTGGGTCTGAATCCCGACTCTCCCCTCTTTCTGGCAGGGAGTCCTTGGGCAAATCACTGCTCTTTGAGCTCCAGCTTCCCTGGTTGCCTAGAGGAGTCCAGTAGTGGCCCCTCACGAGATGGTCGGGGCACTGAGTGCAAAGATGCTTGTTAAGTGCCCGGCAGTGATGAGCACAGATAACATTAGTTTCTTTCTCCATGATGTGAATGTGAGTTAAGGTTCTACCTCTCCTCGGCTGGAACGGAAGGCCGCTCTTCCAGAGAAGGGAATTCCAGCAGCTGGAGGGAAGTGGCATCATGGTACCAAGTGAAGCCAGCAGACTTGGGTTTGAATCCTGGCTCTGCCCTTAGGAGCTATGTGACCTGCCCGGGGTGAGTGACAAAGCCACTTGGAACCTATGAAAAGTGCCTGGCTCATGGCAAATGCTCAACAGTGGCCACAGGTGAGGAGGACGAGGAGAAATAGCTATCCTCAGTCCCCCCTCCCTCCTCTCCTCCCCACGTCCTGCTGACCCAACTTTCTAAACATCTCCTGGATCCATCCTCATCTCCTCACCCCCACGCCATCCCCCTAGTTACCATCCTCTCTTGCCTAGAAGTCCACCGTGGCCTCCTAACTGGTCTCTCTGCCTCCCTCCTGCCCTTTCAAGACCCATTCTCCCTACAGAAGCCAGAGCAATCTTAAACCAACTTTTCAGATCACATCACACTGTCCCACTCCCACTTACCCAACCACCCAAGAAAAAGAAAATTCTACGAGTTCCTGGTGAAACCCCAACTCCTTCCCCTGGGTGATGGTTAATGTCAGTGGGCTCAGTAAAGTACAGGGCCCTCCCCAGTGTGGGTGGGCATCTTCCAATCCATCGCAGGACTGAATAGAACAAAGGCCAGAGGAAGGAGGAATTTGCCCTTTTTTCCCTGCCTCGCTGCTTGAGCTGGGACATCTCGTCTCATCCCCTGCCCTTGGACTGGGATTCACACCATCGGCTCCCTTGGGTCTCAGGCCTTCAGACTTGAGCTGGATTACACCACCGGCTTTCCTGGGCCTCCAACTTGCAGAAGGAAGATCGTGAGACTTCTCAGCCTCCATAATCACGTGAACCAAATCCTTGCAATTCCCCTTCTATAAATATACTTGGTTGTTTCTCTGGAGAACTCTAATATACCCTGTCTAATGCATCCCATGGGATCTGGCCCCTGCACACCTCTCCAGCTTAATCCCCTAACACTTACCCATCTTCTGCATGTTTGTGCTTAGCCACACTGACCTCCCTTCTGCTCCTAGAACATGCCAGGCTCTTTCTGGCCTCAGGGCCTTTGCACTAACTGTTCTTTCTGCTGGCACTACTCTTCCCCTTTCCTGCCTTTCGGATCTCAGTTTAAAATGTCACCTCCACAGCAAGGCTTCCCCTGACCACCTGGTCTAAAACAGCCCCCGTCACTCTCTGTTCTATTATCCCATTTGATTCTCTTCTTAGAACTTACTACCATCCAATACTTTCCTCACTTATTTACTGTCTGTCTGTCCCTCAGTGGGATGTGAGTGAAGCTGTGTTCTGTTTTATTTATCACTTTACCCTTGGACTAGTCCAGGGTCTGGCACAGTCCAGGGTCTGGCACACAGCTGGTACCCAGTACATGTTTGTTGAATGACTACATGAATACATGTAGTCATTCAACAAATGACATTCAACTACGTCACCATGAATGACCATGGTGATGGTCTCTGTGGATGATACAGTGACAACACTGTGTGACCTCGGGCAAAAGCCCCTTCCCCTCTGACCCTCAACAGTCTCATCTGTAAAAAGAATGGATTAGATTCAAATAGTTCTGCAGCCCCTTCCAGTTCTCAAAGGCCCCAAATCTATAGTAGGAGCAGGAGGAGCCAGGTACTCTGCCAGGTGTTTTGTATACATGATTTCTAAGCTTTACAACAGCCCTTCAAGGCAGGTTTAATTATACCCATTTTACAGACGAGGAAACTGAGACTCAGAGGGGTTAAGGACACAGTTGAATCAGAATATAAACCTAGCTTGGACTCCAAAGTCCACGCTGCTTGTTATACTATTTGATGATGGGGTGACAGTGAGGGAGGTGGGGATGACAGAGCCCTGGGGAAGGGTGAAGTCAGTGAAATGGTCATTCGGACCTCAGGCATATCTCTGGGTCTCCATTTTGCTGTTGGTCCCTGAGAGGGGTCCTTGGGCCCCTCCAGCCCTGATGTCTCTGAAGCTGGCCCTCAGGCCGTGTCCATAATCCCAGATCCTCAGAGGGACAAAGCCAGACTCAAATTCTAAGGAGAGGAGGGAACAGAGCCCCTGAAGAGATTTCTTCCCCTGGGTGATTTGGACCCCAAATGGGGGACTGCTGAATCGGACGTACGGCCAGTGTGAGTCACTGGGCATGAAGATTTCATTGTAAGGCTTTAGTGGGGGGAGAGTGTGGGGCGTGAAAGACGGACTCACTACACTCCTCAATCCTGGAGCCCTCTATGGGATTTGCCTGAGAACCTGGGGATGCAGTGAGGGGGACACCCTGGAATTCCTCCTGTCTTCTCAGGCAGGGACAGAGCTGCTCTGGGGGACTGAGGGTCCTGACTTCCCAGAGGCTTCAGGAAGGGACCTGCTCCTGGACCCCATTCTGACCTTTAGTTACTGAACCTCCTCCCACCATGTCAGAACAACAACGGGCTTCGGCCTCCCCATCTGCAAATGGGAATGGAGGTACCGCGCACACCCCTGCAGGCTGCTGATGGCCAGAGATGGCGGGAGACACCAAGCACCACGGGCTGACGGAGCCGGTCTTCAGGCTGGCTGAAGAAGGGCAGGCTGACCTTCACAGGGCAGCACCCAGAGGTTCTATTCTGACCTGCCCATGAGCCGTGGCCTCCTGAGTCTGACTTTTCATTTTGGGGGCAGGGTGGCCCAAGAGCCAAATTCCAGTCTCTCCT
This sequence comes from Balaenoptera ricei, assembly GCF_028023285.1. NCBI lineage: Eukaryota > Metazoa > Chordata > Mammalia > Artiodactyla > Balaenopteridae > Balaenoptera > Balaenoptera ricei. Next base: position 67,968,422 of record NC_082640.1, read on the forward strand.
TCTACAGCCTAACAACCGCGAGAGCCCCCGGACCCCCTTACCGAGGCCTTTCTGCGGGGCTGGGGAGCGGAACTCCATGAGGTAACTCAGGTAGGGCTTCTCGGTGCTGATCTCGTAGTACCTGATGTTTCCATCTCCCTAGGGGCCGGGTGTGGGGAGGGAGGTGAGGAAGGAAGAGAGGAAGGGGCGGGCTCAGCAGGTCCTGGTCCAGCGGGCTGCTGAAAAGAGCCTCTGCCATGACTCCGAGGTGGTCAAAAGACCAGGGAGGCCTGGCCTCTAGGCCCCCAGTGGGGCTGCCGTAGGGGACTTGCTGGGGGTGGTGGGGTGGAGGTCGGGTGCTGTGTGTGTGCGTGAACGGTCACGGGCCTATAGACAGACTTTCTAACAAGATCTCCTGGCAGGTGCCTCCAATCCCATCATTAGGGATGATTCACGTCAGGCTCTGATCCTTATTCCCAAGTAAAACCCCACTCCAATCCACCCCTGAAGGAATTCTCAGTCACTGACACCTCAGCAGAATGAGTGTCCGACTTGAGGGTGGGTTTTGATGGAGGAGGGTAAGACCCATGTTGGGTCAGGGGAAGGGAAGAGAGGTCAGGCTCTTCTTGGGAGGTAGGGCAGGAGCGGGGGCCCAGTGGGGGCAGGGGTCTCCCCGAGGCTGTCCCTGTCCCTCCCCCACCTTCTCCTACCTTTCCAGCCAGGTAGAGCATGTGTGTGTCAGCGTCGTAGAAGGGGAACAGGAGACCAGAGAGCCCATCGATTTCCTCCTCGATCAGGGGCATGGACAGGTCCTCCTGCAGGCCGGGGGCCGGTATCAGCCCGTATCCAGGCAGGATGGCACCTCGCCTTCCCCAATCCCAGCAAAGCCCCCGGAGTAACAACGCTTTGATGTTGCCCCACCCGCTCCGGCCTCCCTGCGGCTGACCTGGTCCCAGAGGGCGATCTGTCTCGTGTTCCACCTGGAGACCCCCGTCGTGAGAAGCCGCTTCATGTTTCCCAGGAAGACCACCCGGTTCACTCTGTGGTTTTTGCAGTTCGCCTCCTGGCAGGGACAGAGGGCTGGTGAGCCAGGCCCCAGACACTAGGGTACTGGACTGGGCTGCCTGGTGGCCCCCAAACATACGTCCATGTCCTAATCCCCGGAACCTCTGGGTCATCCACAGGGGCCCTAAATGCCATCGCAAGGGTCCTTATTTAGAAGAGAGAGGCAAAGGGAGATTCCACAGACGCAGAAAGGAGAAGGCAGTGTGACCACGGAGGCAGAGATTGGAGAGGTGAGGCCACAAGCCAAGGAAGCCACCAGAAGCCGGAAGAGACCAGGAAGCCTTCTCCCCTAGAGCCGCCGGAGGGAGCCAGACTTCCGGCCTCCAGAACTGTGAGAGGATCAATTTCCGTTGTTGTAAGGCACCCCGCTTGTGGTAGTTTGTCACAGCAGCCGCAGGAAACGACTACAGGTGCTGTGGAGAAATGGAGGCCGGGGACCAAGAAACCAGGCCTCGCTGCTGGGTCCCAGAGCGGGTGGGGGATGGGGAAGGAGGGAACTAATTGGACCAAGTCCCAGGCAGGGCCTGAGCTGGGCTGGGTGCCAGGTGCTCTCACCAAGGCATCTCTGAACTGTCACAAGGACAGATCTACTGCAAGGACTCTCTGAGGATGGGGCGCTCGAGGCTCAGGAGGCCGGGGACTCAGGCCGGTTCACTGCGGGGTGACTCACTTCACCGGGGGCTCCTTCTAACTGGGCCGTCCTCTGCCTTCTCTCCTGCCTCTGGACTCATGACACCTCCTTTTCCTCCTAACACATGGCGGCCCTTTGCCAGGATGAGTCAGCGTGAGGCAGGAACCAGAGGCTGGTGGAGCAGTGCAGAGACCCAGGCTGGCGTCACTTGCTCTGGATTTTAGTTCCAAGTTCTGCTGAAAAAGTGTAACCCTGGAGGAGTCCCTCACCCTCTCTGGGCATGTGTCCACAGCTGTGAGAAGGAGGTTGGGGTCTCTGCTCTCTTACATCTTTTCTGCTTGCCATGGGCTCTGGGGTCCAACTGTCAGGGTTTGCATTCTAGCTCCTCCTGTAACTGTGAGATTCAGGTCAGCCCCTCTCCAAGGGGCAGCGTTTCCATGTGGGAAATGGGAAGAGTAACAGTACCCACCTCAGAGGATTAAGTGAAGGGACGATGGGGAGCCCCTGGCACAGTGCATGCCACACAATGAGCTCTGAGTAAATGGTGGCTAATACTAATGACACTAATAACTATGGTGATTATTGTTTGTAGTAGTAGTAGTAGATGACATTCTGGTCCTGCAATATTGGCTTTTTCCAAGATAAACGCAACCAGGTCACGCACCAATCTTTCTTGTGTTAGGAGGTAAACCTCAGATTTCATCCAAATTTTCCATCCCATCTAGCTCCATGACTGGCACGCAGTAGGTGCTCAAGAAATGTAAATTTCTTACTCCCAAATGACATCTAATCCCTTCCTCAGAGTTAAGACCCAGAGTCAAAGACCAAAACTGGAGCGAAGTTCACCATCCACCTCCCCTCTTGGAGCTGTCCCTGGGACTGGCACCCCGAGCCCCTTTCTCCAGGCTCGTCCCATGCAGGTGGCTGGGCAGTGAGTCCAAAGTCCCCTCCTCCTGTGCCTACGATGGTCAACACCCAGGGATTCATGCGCTGAAGGGGGTTACCAGTTTGGCCCCCAGAGCAGGCAGAAGAATCCCATCTGGGGAGAGGGATGGAGTCTGTGGGAAGGCTACTGAGGTCCCTCCGCTTCCAGAACAAGGCAGGGCTCCTATGAGTGGAGAAGGGCCCAGAACAGATGGGGTGGTCCCCAGAGGTGCAGGCCAGGTGCTCGGGAGAGGGGAGCTGGCACAGCCTTTCCCTCCAGGGCTGGCTGAAGGCAGAGCCCCGGGTCCCAATACCTTTCCTTCCCCTCGAGAAAGATGCAGGGCTTCACCTGCAGAACGCGGCCGGAGCGGGGCTCGATCACACGCAGTTTCTTGTCCTTGCACGTGGTGGTAAGCAGGCTGCCGTCAGTGTTGAAGGACATGCAGAGGATCACGTCCGAGTGGCAGTCTATCATCTTCACCGGTTCGCCCACATCCAGGTTCCAGATGAGGACCTGGGAGGGCGGACACACAGGAGGTGAGCTCAGCCCTGCTGCTGCTGGCACGGGGTGGCTGTCCCCAGTCTGTCCCCATCTCCCCGATGGCCCTGGGAGAGACGGCCCATACAGGGTTGGATGTGCTGGGATGCGGGATGGTGTCGGTGGGTTCTATATCAAAGGCTGATGTGTCCCTGTCACACAAATCCACAACTATCCTTGGGCAGAGCCCAGCCCCAGCCTGGGCTCAGTTTCTGCTTCTAGCAAGAAGGGTGAGTGTTCCTGGCCAGGTTCCACTGGCTGGCACACCTCTTTTGAGGGCATGCCTGGGGGTAGGGGCTGGGGCTCCATTCTCCCCACCAGCAGCTTTGGATGCTTCTTTTTCCTACTAGGAGGGCAGCAGCCACTTCTTGGTTAAGAAGTGGCCAGGTAGAGAGTGTGGGCAGGGACTGGGCATTCTTCTCCAATGTATCAGTGCCGGAGAAGGCAGTAAAGATGCCTCCAGCCTCTGTGAACCCCAGGAATGATGGGTGCACAGAAGATGCTCAGCTGTGTTGTTGAATGAGCGAATGAATGGATGTGACAATACTGGTTAACAGGCTCGGGAAAGTAACAGTGCTCCCTACAGGCCCCCCAGAGTGCCCTTCTCTCTCCCTCCACTTCTCCGCTGAGTCGGCTCTGGCCACAGTGCCCACCGGCTGCCCACCTTGTAGTCATAGCCAGCACTGAACAGGATGTTGTTGGTGGTAGGGTGCCACTCGACCAGCCCCACGCGCCGGCTGTGCCCATGCAGTTCCAGAAGAGCCTCCGTCATGTTCCGCTTCAGCCCGCCCTCGGGGATCTCCCAGATCCGCACCTGCAGAGGGGAAGGAGGGCCTTGGCTGGCTGGGCAGGGCCAGGAGAAGCCCCTGCTGCCCTCTTCCTCAGACACCAGGCTTTCGGAGATCTGCCTAGTAAGGTATCTCCTGGCCAGGGTGGTGGGCAGAGCCCGACTGAGGCCTGGGGGGAGGTTGCAGGGTGTGGCTAGAGAGAAAAGAGACCATCTCCTCTGTGCCTTTGGGAGGGTTTTCTCCAAGAAGTCTCTGCAGACCTTGGCGACTGTTCTTACTGGCATATCGTTATTGTTATTGTCTAGCCAGGCCCAGAGGATCACACATGGAGCAGCTTTTAGCAAGTGCTGTATTCAAAGCCTATCTCTGCTTCCCTTCCACACCCTTCTAATAGTGCCTTCAGCCCCAGCGCCTCTGTTTGTACCACATGGCCTGTCCCTCACTCTGTTCCCCACCCGGGATGGACACCTGAGCAGAGGGAAACCCATCTGGGAGACTGGGAGGCCCAGAGTCTCTCCTGAAAGATGATGAACCGAGGGGCAGAGACCGATGAGATGCTGGAGCCTGAGCCGAAAGGATGCAGAGCCTGGATGCAGCTATTATCAGTCTTATGGATGCTGATAAAGAAGCAAAGAAGAGAGAGGAGGGTGCAACTCATGGAGAGAAGCAGAGAGAAGCAATCATGTAGTCCCGGAGAGAGAGAAACTGAGCAATTTCTCTGCGATCTTTGAATAACCCCCTGATGATTTAAGTTAACGCTGGTAGGCTTCTGTTTCTCAAGCCAAGCATACCCTGCAAGTTTCAACTGTTTCATCTATAAATGGAGGGGGCGGGGGGAGTCTTTGCCTTGCCTTGCCTACTGGCAGAATAAAATAAGATACTGGTTGTAAAAGTCTGTAAACTATAAAGTGCTCTAAAGACCTATGGAATTATAGTTCTTGTTATAATTTTTATCATCATCATTAATGCTATTTATTATGATCTAACTGGGTGGAGAAGAAAAAGCACATGTGACTATAGCTTAGGACACCTTTAACACAAACGTTTTGAAAATCTGAACTCCACCCTTGCTAGTAAGGAGAAAAACAGGGAAGACAGCTTTGAGATACCATTTATAATCTAACATAGCCAACTGAAAGAAAAAAAAAACAGTGTTGACAAGATTATACTGGAACTTATAGATTCAGTTGGTGTTGGTAGTATTACAAATCAGAGTAACTCTGTTTTGGAAGCAATTCGGCAATCTTTAGTAGGAACAACAGAGACATTTGTATTATATTCCTTGATCTAGTAATTTCACTCTTAAAATTCAAAATAAGCCCAAATCTCCATGCATGAAGATGTTCATTGCAATACAGAAAATTCAGAAATACTCCAAGTGACCAACATTAGGGAAACAATTTAGTATGTCATAGCAATATGGAATATTAGCCATTTGATGATAATTCTGAAGGCTATGAATGTTAAAGAAAGCCAAAGGCAGTCCCGAAGACAGGGGAGCAAGGCTGGGAACGGGGGGTACCTCTAAGGGAATTCCCTTGTGGGTTTCCCTTCTTGGTGCTTTACCCTCAGACTGTAGAAATGAGTATGTCCCACATGTATGTTCCCCCGAAGACCCAGCTCGGCACATGTAGACCACGGGAGGCTCCAGGTCCAGTCAAGGATTAGGGGTCACCCTTAGGAGCACCATTCTCAGTTTCAAAAGCATACTTGAGAAAAAGTTTATAATTAGGGGACAGTTTGAGGTTTTCCTGTCCTCATTGAATCGTCTCCTGTGGTTGCTCCAGCTCTCCAGGAAAGCCCAACACTTACATAAGCCTGCATGGTGGCAGGAGCCTGGCGGAGGGAGGTGATGGAAAGGGGGCCCAGCATGCGCTATGGTCTTTCCCCGACAGCCCTGTGCAAGGGCCTTCCGAGATGAGGTGTCGTCTGGAAACGGCAGGGAGGGTGGAGTGGGGACCAAGGTAGATGACTCAGTAGTCACCAATAAGACAGACATTCTTCTTGTCCCCAAATGTTCCAGAGGAAGGTGACCCTTGAAGAGCGGAGACTAATGCTTGTGTTACACACACACACACACACACATACATACACATCATACATACAATACCTCCCCCATCCTCCGCATGTCTTTCTTTTTTACCCAAAGGTATGCTAATGATACATGTATTTCTGCAACTTGCTTTTCTCATGTAACAAGAGCTAGTGGGCATTTTTCCACACCACTACACATGGCTCTACCTTATCTTTTTAAGAGGCCAGAGGGACGCCTGTTATGTGGCCATGCCGTGATGGATTTAATCAACTTCTGTTAACGGACACCTGGGCTCTGCCCACTTTTTTCACTGTTACAATTCATTCTATGATGATTAGGACTGTCATACAAGTTTGTGCATGGCTGTGAGTATTCCTGTAGGACACATGCCTAGAAGTGTTTCACTTTTTTAGTTACTGTAAAATTGTCCTCAAAAGCTGTCCCAGGGACTTCTCTGGTGGCGCAGTGGTTAAGAATCCCCTTGCCAATGCAGGGGACACGGGTTCGAGCCCTGGTCTGGGAAGATCCCACATGCCGCGGAGCAACTAAGCCCACGCGCCACAACTACTGAGCCCATGCGGCTAGAGCGCCTAGAGCCTGTGCTCTGCAACAAGAGAAGCCACCGCAATGAGAAGCCCGCGCACTGCAACGAAGAATAGCCCCTGCTCACCGCAACTAGAGAAAGCCTGCGTGCAGCAACAAAGACCCAACGCAGCCAAAAATAAAAAATTTAATTTAATTTAAAAAAAAACTTAAAAAAAAAAAAAAAGCTGTCCCAGTTTTTACCAGCAGAGTCTGAGAGTGTTTCTTTACCCATATCTCTAAAACTATACCTTCGAAAACAGGTTTTTGCCCGTCAGATCAAAAATGCCATCTCCCTGTTGTTTGGATTTGCATGTCTTTGATTCTTAGAAATACCAGGCATCTTTTTCCCTGTTGATAGGCTACCCTTGTTTACACTTGAGCAGGAAGCCTGAGATGCTTTCAGAGTCAAGGCAGGCCAGCGTGGAGGCATTTGGGGGCAAAGGATCTTGTCTATGGACAGACAAGTACATACACACGCGAACCCATGTCATTCAGTGTATATGTGTTGATTAGGAAGGGGAGAAAATCTGGCCTTTGAGAAAATCCTTGAAACCGAAAGTTGAGTCTCATTCATTCCACTCACACCTCTTATGAGCCAGGCCGTGGGATAATGAGCCAATGGGAGGGGCGCTGAGCTTGCCCCATGCCTGCTCTTGCGTGCACGTGGCAGAGGACCTACAGGAGCACAGAGCTGGGGGCCCTGAATCCAGTCTTGGGGGTGACGGGGTGGGAGGGTCGGGAGGCACAGGGTTATTAGAAGAGGGGATGTGACCCACATTTGAAAAGACAGGTTGGGAATGTGGGGAAGGATGAGGAGACAGAAAAATGACCCCGTGTGTGGGTTCAGGCACAGTGGGCGGAGAAACCGCAGGAGGGTCAGCCCGGTTGGGGTGGGGCAGGCTGGCAGGTGGCAGAGGAGGCCAGAGGCCATGTGTGTCATCCCTGGTTATCGACGTCCCAAGGAATCCTGCTCGGGCTGAGGCTCAGAAGGAAGCCTTTTTCCAGAACAGCCTAATTCCCGAGGAGCCAGCTAACGGAGGCATCCCTGGATGGCATCACGTGCAGGGTAAGGTAGAGACACGGGGGGAGCTGTGAAGGGCGGGTCCACTCAGGCTCTAATCCCACTGACCAGCTGGATGACCTTGGACAAGCCAGTTAACCTCTCTGAGGTTCAGGCTCCTCATCCAGATGATGAATTGAGAGGTACGTACCTTTTAGAGGTGTGTGGGTTGAACTAAACTGAGCTTCAGGGTCCTTGTGAGTCTGAGGCTTTCTAGTCGTAGGAGCTGATTTGTTGGCGTGACAGCTCTGCCTAGGAACCGAGGGGCTAAGCCAAGCGGATGGAGAGGGCAGGCACTGTCTGTGACCAGGCTCAGCCCCCCGGACTGGCGCCAAGTCCAGAGGAATGAAGGGCTGCAGGGGGGAAGGCCAAGAGCTGTTTTCACCAATAACTGCTAGAGTTGGGTCTCAAATGGAAAATGTCCCACAGAGAAGGAGAGAGGCGTCTTGCCTCATAACTCCATTTGATTCCAGCCACTTCTCTCCCTGGGCCCCAGTTTTCTCTTCTGCACACTGAGACAGTGATTAATCTTCCAAACTTCTCTGCTTTTGACATCACTGAATGTTATCACCGGGGGGAAGAGACTAGCTCCGTTTGATCCACCACTACAGCTAACAGTTGGCAGCACGAACGACAGGAGCTCAGAGGAGGAGCTGGAGTTCACAGTGGGTCTAAGTAGCTGGAAAAGGAATTCCAGTCCCTAAATATTCAAGGGATTTGCTGGGAACAAAGAGTGGATGGGTGTGGGAGGAGCGCTATAGATCTGTTCAGAGGTTGCTCTCAGAGAGGTTACTTCAATTCAACAGGAAACCAAATAGAGTCTGCCAAACGGGATTTCTGGAAGGAAGGGGAGGGGAGAAGTGGCAAAAGCGCTTTCTCCAGCAAGCCAGCTGTGCCTGGGACTGTCCCTTTCAAAGGTCCCTGGGTCAGAGCCCTGTTTAGTTAAATTCAGTTCCAATCAATCCAACGAAATATGCCTACCCCCTCCCTGGGTCACAGTGTTGGCCACCGGGGGCCAGTCCTTGGTCTCAAGTAGCTCACAGTCTTGTGGGGTTGACAGCAGACACGTGCAGACAAGGCTAAGCCAAGGCGGCTGAAAGGGACAGTTTATAATGCTGCAAAACCAAGTGTCCCTGTGCATGGGTGAGGGAGCAGCTGGGCCAAGAAAGTGAGAGTTTTGTGGCCTTACAAGCTCCATTCGAATCCAGGCTCTGACCTTATCGGCTGTGAGACTTCAGCCAACTTATTAGCCTCTCTGAACGTCAGTCTTCCCAACTGTAAGAATAATTACACCTACGTTATAGTTGTTATGAAGACTAAATATATACCCTACGAAGCAGATTACTAAGCACTCTTAGTAATACTTAACAATGCTTGCTTAATATTAAGGATTATATACAAGTTTTAGATAGGTCAGATTTTAGATGTGATTTCTATTTTTCATCTGTGTTTTGTGGCCCCCTGTGTAGTCAATGAATGTGGTATGAAGTCTGTCTCCATTTTATGGAATGCAAATACGTTTCCTCTTTAAAATTATTATGTGATTAGGCAGGTGTCTGGCTGGGTCTCTCTGCTTTCTGATACATTGAGGATTGTGGCTGCTAGTGACTTAGGGCCAGGGCCTAGTGAGGGCCTACTCAGCCCCTCTGACAACACTGTTCTAAAGGAAAGAATGCTATGGTTAGGGGAATTGCTTGTTACACAGCTATAGCAAACAAACAGTACTTATTGTCTGTATCTGGGGTATAGGAGCTAAGAGAAGGAGTTGGAGTTCACAGTGGTCCTAAGTAGCTGGGAGAAGATATGGATTCCAACTCCTTAGTACTTACTTCAAAAACAACCCTGTTTGGAGTAGTGCGGGGAGGAACAGGCAAGTATAAGATATGGTTACTGCCCTCTGATGGCATCCAATTTAGCTGTACTACATTACACAGCCATTTGCCCTAGGATTTCCATCCAACAATCCACAGATACAAAGCCTGGGGCTGAGATCAGAGCAACTCTCATGTCTCTTCTGCAGCGAGAAGAAAGAAACCGTGAGGGTCTTGCCCAGAGGGTCCTGGACTCCCACCTCCTCATTTCTTGCCAACTATTCTGTTTACTACTAGAAACTGAGTTTATCGTCACTCACCTAAACAAGAGGTAGAACCTCAAAGTCTACCTTAATGTTGATATCTTCTGACCACTTAACTGTTTCCCAACATGGGAAACAAATCACTCCTAAGAGAGGGAGGTGAGAGAGGCCACCTGAGGGCCCAGAAGGAAGCACGATTGAGCATCTACTGCCGAGAGTCTTGTGAGGTAGCTGCCAGCAGATTAAATGAAATGGTAAATGTGAGGCTGGACACATGAAAGGATATGTGCTACCTATTATTATTACTATTATTATTATTATTAATGACTATTCTTACACAGGTAAGGAAATGAGGCACAGAGAGGTTAGGAAACCTGCCCAGGTTGCACAGCCAGGAAGTGGGGAGCTGGGATTCAAACTCAGGATTTGAATCAGGCAAACTGCCCTGTTTCTCTCTTCTGAACCCCTGCCCCTGCCCTATCCCTTCCTTCTTCCCTGGATAGACCCTGACAACATGGAGAGGGCATGATCTGTCTTTCTGCTCATCTATTCCAAAAAAGAGGTGCCACTCCCTGGCCTCAAGAATCTAAAAATTACCCCATTTGGGGCACAGACAACCTTCAAGGCCTCCCACTGATGGTCAACTCCTCCATACAGGGGTGGGGTCTTTAAATTCACTGCCCTATCTCTAGGGTGAGGAACAGTGCCTGGAATATAACAGGCACCTAAGACATACTTGTTAAATGAACGAACCAACGGAAGAAGCTGAGAAGCCCAGAAACCTTCCGACCATTAGCAGATTCAGCAATGAGTCACGTGTAAGGAAGCAGGCTAGCCCTTGCTCTGGCTGGTGGCGAGCTAGATAGATGGCAGATCACCCCTTTAGTTCTGAATGGGAAGGCAGACCTGGTGGGGATTTCTTTCCTAGATCTTAAGGCTTAGCATTCAGCTTAGTCTTTTTTGGAAACCGGTGATGGAAGGCCTGTTTGGGGCCTCAAGAAGCAAACAGTGAGATACAGTGGAAAGAGCACTGTGTCTCCCTCTTCCAACCCCCTGGCCAGCCCTCACCGGGGCAGGTTATCTGAACTCTTTGGTCCCCACATTAATGGTTATGGAGTTCTTAGTAGCCAAGAAACACTATATTCATTTCGTTCTCATGATAAGCCCAACAGGGTCCCCATTTTATAGCAGGACTGTTTCAAGATCACAGACACGGGAAGTGGCAGGGCCAGGATTTGAACCTAGGCCTATGGCCTCCTGAGCCCGGCTGCCTAACGACTGAGCCACACTTGCATACTGGTAGTGTCTCTGCAGCTGCCAAGTGCATTGGTAAGGCCTCTCGGGGCTGCTGTCTTTCCATCTCCGAAAGGAGTGTGTCGCTCCCTTTCACCTCAGAGAGGTACTGGTTCTCAAGCTCGTGTGTGCGTGTGCGCGTGTGCGTGTGTGTGTGTGTAGGAGCAGGGTGGTGGGTGGCTTCCGGCTGCTTCCAGCAGGGTTCACATCCTGCCCCAGCCCACCCCCAGGTTCTTCGGGGAGGAGCATCGCCTCTCCTGGGGGGTGAGGGCAGCTGCTGGATGGAGAAGCAGAGGAATACAAGGGAAAGGAAAGATGCTGAGTCTGGGAGAGGGGCCTGCCTCCCTCCTCCTCCTCCCTCTGGGAGCACTCTCTCCTCTCCTTGAGATGTCAGAAACCTCTCTCTGTGGCTGCCTGAGAAGGGCTGGGAGCACGAGGCTTGGAAACCCATAGCGCCCTTCCCTGCCGCCTGCCAGCCGCCCTCCCTAGCTGCGGCAGAAGCTATAAAAAGCACAGCCCTTCAACAATAGGTGACATCACCCAGCGGCGGAAAGAACTGGATTCTGCCAGATGCCAGGGAGAGTTACAGCCCCCATCTCTCCCTCAGGATGGGAGCCCCTTGGGAAAGGGCTTGGGTACGTCCCGTTGGCTCCCTGGAAGGATGGGGTTGGACTCCTGAGGACCTCCTCACGCTGTCGGGGAGGGGAGGCTGGGGGGAGGGGAGGCTCATCCTGAGGGACATGGGGGATGGACATCACTGGAGACTTTTCAAGGAATGGGGATATGGGAAAGGAGCTGGGAGGGGGTGGAGTCTGGCTAGATCCCTTCAGTGTCCTCTGAATGTTGTGACACAAGTAGAGGGCGGGGGAGGGGTGGCAGTGGGTGTGCAGGGCCTGCCGGGAGACGTGGGCCTGGCGTGCTGCGAACGGCATCTCTCTGGGCCCCTTCGGTCTGATTCCCTCCCTAGCCCTGGTGTGTATCACAGTGCCTGGCACATAGTAGGTGTGCTGACTGACCTCTTAACCTCGGTTCTGGGTGTCATGTCTGATGCACAGTAAGCTGACCATGTGGTCTGGAGAGGCTCGAGGGAGGCCTGCCCGTGGAGGGGGCTTTGGCAGAGGCGGGAAGGTCAGTCAGAGTGGTCCTGGCAGCGCTGACTGGCCTCCTCCCTCCACCTTGGGGGCTGCTGGTCCTCTGCCTTTACAGCCCCCCTCCCAGGACCTGGGTGAGGATGCCTGGTTCCATGTGCTCTTGGTGCCCCACAAGGGCTTTGCACAGAGAGCACGCTGAGATCGAAACACTGAGCGTTGGACGGATCTGAACTGTCAGCCCTTCCAGACTCTGAGCCTCAGTTTCCTCACTTAAAACTAGGTCTGTGGGTAGGTGCTCAGGGTGCTGGCTGGGAGTTAGGAGACCTGGGTTCCAGCCCTGTCTGGGATGTGACTCCCTGTGTGACCCTGAGCAGGGGCTTCCCCTGGGCCCTCAGTGTGCCCTTCTCCAGGAGGGGCATGGTTCCAGCCTCGGGGTGTCAGGGGGTGCTGACTCCAATGCCAAGATCCTTGGCCCTGAGGCTGGGGAGGGACGGAGACCTGAGGGGCAAAGCGAGGGCTGTGAGCGGCTGCTTCTGGGCAGCTGGACTGGCAGCCAGAGCAAGAGCTTAGCTCCTCGCTGATCTGTGACGTTATCCCCTTCTCTCTGGATCAGTGGCTCCGGGCCAGCCTCTCTCTCCCTGTGCCCCTAAGCCCGGTGTCCTTTCTCTTTACACCCTGACATGTACCCAAGCCATACCCTTCTCTTGGGCGCTCCCCTTCTCTCTGCTGAGCCATATTCCAGCATTTGCCCAGCTTGCCTGGGCTCCACTTCCTCCACAAAGCCCCTGTGACCACCCCCCAGCCCCTTCCCTGACCCTCAGAGCGTGCAGTGTTTCCACGCTGCATACGTGGTGTCCTGGCTCATGTTCGGATGGCTTGAGAAGCACAAGTCTCACTTCAAAGTTCAGCTGCTCACCCTGGTGTCCCAAGCCTTCTCTCTCTGCTCCCAACCTCCCTTTGCAGCCGCCCCTCCTGCCCACTCCCCTCCCTGGTCACCACCCCAGGACCCCAGCCACACTAGATGACCCTGTCTTCCAAGCACACCATATGAACTCTGCTATGGTCTGAATGTTTGTCTTGCCCCCAAATTCGTATGTTGAAATCCAAACCCCCAAAGCTGATGGTATTAGGAGGTGGGGCCTTTGGGGGTGGGCGATAGGTCATGAGGGTGGGGCCCTCATGAATGGGATTAGTGACCTTATAAAAGAGACCCCACAGAGCTCCACCCCTTCCACTATATGAGGACACAATGAGAAGAGAGCCCTTACCTGACCATGGTGTACACTGATCTCAGACTTCCAGCCTCCAGAACCACGAGCAATACATTTCTGTTGTTTAAAAGCCACTCAGTCTGTGGTACTTTGTTATAGCAGCCCAAGTGGACTAACACATACTCCCTCCAGGCCTTTGCCTATGTCCTTTTCCTGGGCCTTCTAGAACATTTTCTCTGCTGTCAAATTCCTGCTTCTCCAGGGTCTATTCAGCCCTCTAACCCCTCTACCCTGCCTGTACCTCGGCCAAAAGTAATTCCTCTGTCCTCCCCGTGCACATAGCCCTGTTTGACCTTCCGTGGATGCAACGACTTCACTCTGCATCCCGAGACCAGCAGGCATAGTGCTAGGCACAGACCTCCTCGCATCCTCATAGCAACTGCTTAAGGGACGTACCAGTATTATTGCTATTAAAAACAGGAGCAACACTGAGGCTCAGAGAGGGTACATAACATGCCCTTGGTCACCCAGCTAGTAAATGGTGAAGCTGAGATTCAATCCCAGGTCCAGCAGAGTCCACAGTCAAGCTGTCATTGAAGCCCAGCATCCTAGGCAGGCACACTGTGGTCCAGTGTGTGTGAAGCTGAAGAGAGCCGCTTGGCTTGTGCGGTCAGGGCTGGGCCCTATGCTTTTCTTGAGCACAGAGCATGGGCGTCTGGTTTATTAGCTGGGGTCCTGGAGCACGTGGCGCCTGACTCAGGTGAAATAAGGTGCTGAGCTAGAACCCGGCAGGGCCATCAGGGCCAGTGACCCCTCCCACCCTCGCCCTGATTCAGGAAGTTCAGACCTGAGGTGGAGCCAGGACAGCCAGCAACTCTGAGAGCTCAGCCTAACCTGTCTCCCCACACCCAGATGGACACTGCCCTTCTCCTTCCCAGCTGGCTCCCCGGTTCAATACGAGACACCGCGAGGGGCCTGAGGCTTCCAACACGGACTCTGTGGATTCGTGTCATCACAAGACTTCATAGATCAGGAAGAGCGTGGGCTCTGGGGCCAGCAGTCCTCCTCTACTCTCTAGTTCTGTGACCTGACCCCAGCCCTCGGCTTGGGGTGGCAATGCCTGTCGCACAGGGTGGCAATGAGGGCTAATGGCGTATAGAGTGTCCAGCCCAGAGTGGCTGGAAAGGTTAGTGTAAGGCAGCCCTGAGTTTCAGGGGTGTTTGCTCTTCAATGACTAGTGACAGTGGCTCAACACTTCAGCACAGGCAGGGACGGAGCTGGCTGTGGTCGCTGACACTCCTTGGACTCCCTGCACCCAGAAGAGAACAATGGACAGCACCTCCAGGTGCCCTCTCTCCCACTGAGCCCAGTCCTAACCTATACTGACCACTGAGCTCTCCAGCCCCCACCAACTCCAGCTGCCTCCTTCTCAGCCCAGGAAGCAACCAGTGTCCTCGTTGCCCTCTGGGTTTCCTCACCTGTCCTGGGCTCCATCACCTTGTGCTCATCCTCTGGCCTGTCGGTTCTCTGACCCCTGGTCACTGTCTCCGTCTCGTTGAAGAAAGTAGCCAAACCTGATGGATCATGCCCATCACAAGTTCTTGCCCTCCCTGCTCACATGGGCCCTGCCCTTGATGCTGCTGCTCTCAGGAATCCTCTTGGGTTGACTCAGGGCTTTGACCTTCAGGAGTTGGTCAAGCCCATTCTCTTAGCCCCTCCCCACCGCTCCCTTTTATTAGGTACTGTGCCAGCTGACCTCCTCCATACCCCCTAATTTATTAACCAATGGAGACTATTTACTGTGAATCTCATTCATTAGTTGGGCTATATTCATTCTCTCATGCATTCATTTATCTTTCCATTCTATCCATCTATCCATTCACCTTCATCCAGTCATCCATTCATCCAATCATCCTTCCCCCTTCCATTCAACTATCTATCCATTATCCATCCATTCAGTCTTCTATCCATCAATGTAGTCATCCATCCAAAAATCCATTCATCTAGTCACTCATCTAGCCATCTGTCCATCCGTCCGTCCATCCATCCATCCATCCATCCAGGTATCCATTCCATCGAATACCTACTATGTATTTACCATGTACTAGGCTCTGTGCTGGATGCTTGGGATTCAGAACCAAAAAGGCCATGGCCTCTACTCTCAGGAGCTCTCAGGCTGGTCTGGAAAGACAGGAGACATGAGCTCCAAAGTTCCTTCTAGCTCCAATATCCTGGGAGTCTATGACCTGCACCCAGGCTATGCCAGTGGGCACTACAGAGATGCTTGTGGTCTGATCTTCCTTCACCCAGGAACACCAGGGGCTGGAGCAGCCCCTCCTCACCAGCTCAGCTGAGGCTCTGAAATCCCCTCTTGCTTCCAGGCTGAGGTGTTGACATTGCTTAAGGGCAACTGAGGAAAGGCATGGGGCCCCTCTCCAGAAACACGGAGCCTGCTGCCAACACCTGACTCGACCTCCACGTATGAAAGTCAGCAGAGCCTGGGGAAAGGGTGGCCAGACAGCGGCTTCACATTTTACTCTCCCTGAATTCTTCAACTCCCCTCTCCAAACTCTCTGCCGCCTTTCTTCCCTCTATCTCATCCTTCCCACCGGTTCCCTCTTCCCTTTCCCTCCATCTCCTCTCTGTTCCCTCCTCTTCATTTCCCTTCTCCTATTTCTTCTCTCTCCCCATTAAGTGGTGGAACACATGGTGTTCAAATCCTGGGCCACCATTTTGGGTCCTTGGATAAGTCATGACAATTCTCAGCCCAGTGTCCTTCCCTAAAACCGTGGCTCACAGAGGACATAACTAGATGGTACACTTGCCCAGCCTGCAAGAACAGGGCCTCTTTTCCTCATGGCTCATCCCTTTCTTCCCTTTTCCCCCTTCCTCCTTGTCCATATTCCTCTTTCTATCCTTCTCCTTTTGAGACTACAGATGAGTGCCAAATCACACCCTTAATCTTTTTTTTCTGATTCTCACCTACAAAGTCAACACCTCCAAATGAAATCATGCTAAAGGAACAAATAGTCCATGGATTCGCTCCCTCTGTCCTCTTCCTAACTCCCCATCCTGGGGCTAGCTGGAGGGATGACCAAGAGAACAGAAGAAGGGCAAAGAAGGGAGAAGGAGGGAATTTAGGGAGGAAGGCCTCCAGGAAGAAGCAGGGAGGTGCCCCCGTGCACCCACCCTCCCCAGGGAGCACCCCTCCTGCTCACCGACGTGTCCTCCGAGCACGAGGCAATGATGTTGTCAATGAAGGGGTTCCACTTGATGTCCAGCACGTTGCCCTGGTGACCACAGACCTTGGGGTAGTTGGGTTCAATCCTGCCCGTCTTCAGAGGAGAGAGAGAGAGAGAGAGAGAGAGGGAGAAAAGGGCATTAGTTTGATGGCCCTGGGGTAACTTGAAAGAAGAGCCTTTATCCTGGGCTTCTATACTGGACCATAAGGTCCTTGAGGGCCCCCGAATGTCTTTGGGTCCCTGCATCCGGCTGAGCCCTATTGCTCTGTGGCTGCAATCTCCCAACACCGAATGGTGGTGGGGAGGGTCCCACAGCAGGGTGGTGGGTGGGGCTGTGCGTGCCCACACGACACCTGTGTGCAACTTAGAGAAAGTTGCCCCTTCCTCAAGTAAAAATGTTTAAAGTTAAGGGGTAACTATCCACCTGAACGACCAAAGCCTGGTGGGCAGCAGCCCTGGCAGTTACTGGGCCATGTGACTGTACTCCCCGCTGCCTCTCAGGGGGGTGACACAGCCAGGTTTGGATCAAGAGGAGGCTCTTTCCTGCTGCTCTGGGAATGAGCGGAGAGGCCTGAATCTCGGGGTCCACCCATACACTCTCATATGTTACCCTGCCTGGGATATAAGCGGTGCCATTCCCAGATGCGGCATGCTTGTTCAGTGTGCATCTTAAAACACCTGTACATAGTGCCCTGTGGCTGAAAGCATAGTCTTTTGGAGCCACACAGGCCTGTGTTTGAATCACAGCTCTGCCACTTTTTAGCTCGGTGGCCTTTGGAAAGTCAATAAGCCTCGGTTTCCTCATTTCTTTTTCTTTCTTTCTTTCTTTTTTTTTTAAGGCTTCAGCAACTTTATTTTCAGACACATGGATATAAAATCAGCTGGAAAGCTTGAGAGTGCAGCTGTCATGAGAGAGGTTCCTCATTAGTATTGTAAAGATTAAATGAGCTAATGTGCTTAGCAAAGTACTTAGTGTGGAGGTTGTCATCATAGTGAATGCTCAATATACGATACTAGTTATTATCATACAGGTTAGACGGCACTTCCTCCAGGAAGTCTCCCCTGATCCCTCAGTGGATTAAGAACTCCTCTGCGAGCTCAGGGCATTCTGTGCTTCCCTGTATTATAGGCACCATCACACAGAATTGCAGTCTGTTGCTATCTGTCTATGAGCAACTGAGGACAGGCTTCCTTGTCTCTGAATCTCCAGCTCCTTACAAGCCTGGCACACAGTGGGTGCTCAGTACATGACTTGAAAGACATCCTGCAGGGGGGATGAAGTCCACAAAAGATGGAACAAAGGGTGTGGGGGTGAGGGGTAGTTCCATGCTTAGTTGTCTATAAAGGCAGCAGGGAAGGGAGGGGAAATTGCAGGCAGAGGCTGTGTCTCCATTCCCAGGTCTTTTTAATATTAGCTTTTTGGGGTGTGGAGGAAATAGGGAGGGTTTTTCCAGTCACTGCCCATCTGCTAACAGTGGTTAGGTGGCCAGAGGCACCTTAGGCAGGTCAAACCTCACCGTCCTTTAGGTTCCTCAACTGAATAAGGAGGAAGACAACCAGTTTTTCCCAAGCCCCTGCTACACGTGCCTTATATCACTACTTCACCAGTGTGATGGGCAAGAGTTCTTTCAGAGTGTGCATTCTGCCGTAACCTCTTCCCCAGCCACTTCTTGCCTGCATGTCTATCAGCTCATCTCCAGATCATTTGATTTTTTGTGACACCGCAATGGCAAGGTGCGTAGAGAAAGAAAAAAACCTAGAGAAAATGGCAGTGGTATGGAGGGTGAGGAATGAGGCAGAGAAAGAGAGAGGGAAAAGGCCTTGGAGATTGTACTCAGAAGAACTTCACTGACACTGTACACTGGCGGAAATCAGAGAATGGAGGAAAAGGATTGGGGCTGTATTGCTCTCAGTTAAGAATGGGATCCCCTCTGACATTCCATGAGGGATGCAATTCGAATTGGAATATCTTTTTCAATGACTTTTAGGCTGTTGGACTATGTTTCTTTAATTGAGACTCTGAGCAGAGACCGAGCCACATGTGGCCCTGGGATTTATTAGGGTTACACAGTAGCTTCTTTAACTCTCACAAAACCCTGGGAATTAGGCATGAGGAAATTAAGGCCCAGAAAGGTTAAGCCACTTGCCCAAGGTTACCCAGCTGAAAGCAAAGCTAGGATTCCCACACAGGTATGACCCTCAAAGCTGAGCTGAATCCCACTGCTTATTGCTAGCCAGCTCCCCTCCCTCCAGCTCTGACGTCCACAGGCAGACAGGCCCTGCACTGTCTGCTTCCACAGCTCACTAGCTCTCTGACAGAGCCTCCTCTCCTTATATCTGGTCCCAAAGGCTGCCCTGAGTGGTCCCTGAGTCAAGCTGCCTGCATTAAGCTGTTGGCAACCAGGCAGATCTGAATCAGTCAATAGGTGGCCATCAGCTGTCAGCAGCTTCTGGTCAGCAGCCTGCAGGTGATGTCCTGGAGGGACAGGTGAAGCCACATCACTGGAATGTATTCAGAATGGGGAGAGGTCAGGGCCCTGCATCAGGAAGGGAATTAGTAGCGGACGATCCCGACGTAATGTATCCTTCCAGGTGGACCTCTGTGAATGCCTTCCCCAAAGGGGTGGGTAATGATGATTTTCATGACTGAATCATACTGCTGCTCATGTGCATGGTGACCCCCAGAGTTGTGCGTGCACAACCTGCTCTGCTATATGCAGCGCCCTCAAGGGGAGGGACCTCCTTTCAACCTGGCAGCTTTGATTTTCCCATTTTATATAGTAGAGTTCACATAAACAAAATTTTTCTTTTCGCCGTGCCGTGCAGATTTGCGGGATCTTAGTTTCTTGACCAGGGATTGAACCTGGGCCCATGGCAGTGAAAGCGCTGAGTCCTAACAACTGGACTGCCAAGAAGTTCCCAAAATTTTGTTTGAAAGACAAGTTTCATTGCTAAGAAGAAAAGTATGAAAGCCATAGTTTTATAGAGAAATCGTGCAACTTTTAAAATGCAATTATTAACTCCAGGAAAAGAGCTGTATCAGAAAGCTAATACAATCATAGTGATAATGACTTGTGTACAATGCTTACATCATGGTAATAATGTAAATCCTGAATATTTATTTAAACACGAGTTGTACTATAATATACTGGGAAGGCAGAGGTAGGAAAAATGTGTGTGTGTACAGTTAAGAGGGGAGACAGAGGGGCTTCCCTGGTGGCGCAGTGGTTGAGAGTCTGCCTGCCAATGCAGGGGACACGGGTTCGAGCCCTGGTCTGGGAGGATCCCACATGCCGCGGAGCAACGAGGCCCGTGAGCCACAACTACTGAGCCTGCGCGTCTGGAGCCTGTGCTCCGCAACAAGAGAGGCCGCGATGATGAGAGGCCCGCACACCGCAATGAGGAGTGGCCCCCACTTGCCGCAACTAGAGAAAGCCCTCACACAGAAACGAAGACCCAACACAGCCATAAATAAATAAATAAATAAATAAATAAATAAACCCAAAGTTTAAAAAAAAAAAAAAAAAAAGAGGGGAGACAGAGCTGGTAGAGAGCCAGATCCCCATCTTCCATAATAGGAAGTCAATAGACAATGTCTAAGATTTGAAAAACCAGACATAGCCGTGAAAGCATGTAATTAAGAAATACGAGGAGAAGTACAAAAAGAAACAGCTCAAAACATTGGAAGCAGCTACCTTTAGGGAGTGGGAAACGAGGGGTGTAGCAAAGTAGGATAGGGATCGAGGGTACAGGCCCTGGTGTGCTGGTAAATGTTTAACAGCTGGTCTTCCAGGAAAAAAAGGACCATGGTTTGGAACATTTGCCAATTTCAGTGGCAAATGCCCACTATGCCTGACTTCAAGCTACCAAGGTGATATCACCAAAAGTAGAGTTAAAAGAGACTCACAGTAGCACACCAGATAGTAGTAAAATAGTAAGGAATAAGTTTTTAACATTAGTACCTCTGTTTTTAACATCAGTACCTCTGTTTTTAACATCATTCATTTAATTGAAAGTTGCATAATTTAATTTTTAATAATGGTCATGTTTAAAAACTGGCTTGCAAAACTCCTAAAAAGTTAACAGTAAGCTCTCATGAGCTGGTATAAGCCAACCCCAGCACCTCCCTTGTAGTGCTATAGGTCTTGCAGTACTATTAGACTTCATGAACTCTGCACAATTATTACTCTGATAGACATAAAAAAGAACAAACCAATAAAGTGCATGTATAGGTGTTCTAAAGGAAGCTTGTTCTGAAATTTTTTTTTTCTGAATTTAAATAAATGTGAACAATCCTCTCCCCAGACCCTCCAAATGCCTCTGTTTTCTGTTCTACTTTCTGGATAGGCGTATGACTAGAGACCAAACCTGAATCTGGTTCTTAACTGCTACCCAATACTGCCTTCTCATACTTGGGCTCACGCCAACACTAATAGCTATTATTAATATATTAATACAATCAAATTGATATTGATTTACAGATATCATCAAATTTAATCCTCATAACAACCCCACCTTACATCTGAGAAAAGATGCGTAAAGAGCTTCTCAGGCGCGAAGTCAAGGTTTTGCACTGTTTTTTTTTTATAAATTTATTTATTTATTTATTTATTTTTGGCTGTGTTGGGTCTTCGTTTCTGTGCGAGGGCTTTCTCTAGTTGCGGCGAGCGGGGGCCACTCTTCATCGCGGCGCGTGGGCCTCTCACTATCGCGGCCTCTCTTGTTGCGGAGCACAGGCTCCAGACACGCAGGCTCAGTAGTTGTGGCTCACGGGCCCAGTTGCTCCGCGGCATGTGGGATCTTCTCAGACCAGGGCTCGAACCCATGTCCCCTGCATTGGCAGGCAGATTCTCAACCACTGCACCACCAGGGAAGCCCTTTTGCACTGTTTTATAACTTTAGAATCACTGTTGAGATGGTGAGCTCACAAAATTGTCCCAGTGGGAGGCTTCTCAGGGGTCCTGGGGTCTAACCTGCCATCTGGTGCTTGAACCTCAAAGAGACCTTGAGTCTCAACAGAGCTGGGGCAGAGACCTTGCTGCATGGGGTGGGGTCGGGTTGCCCGTTACACAGCATCTATAATCATTAGGGAGATCTTCATGCTGTTAGGATGGGCCTTATCCTGGAGGCCTCACAGGACAAATCCAATCCCCCTTCGCTGGGACAGACTTTCAATGTCAAATGTTGGATGGCAGCTGTTATGTACCCCGAGTCTTCTCAAGGAGGAGCCCAGTGCTGGGGATCAGGGTGCATGTCAAACACAGCTGAGCTGCCAAAGACAGAGTTGAGGGGTGCTGGGACATGGCCTCTCAACAGGGTGCAGGGGAGTGCAAAGCATGGCAACTTTCCCACAGATCCATTTGACAGGGTCTCAAAGACTTTTAAAAGGTTCATTGCCTTTGACCAATAACTCCACTTTGGGAATTTATCTCGGAGAAATCAACAGGGAAGTATACTAAGACACTCAGTGCCGTGTTATTTATAATAGGGATCAATAATAAATGCTCAACAATGGGACATTGCCAAAACGAATTATAGGACACCAACATAATGGAATATTATGAGGTAATTTAAATCATATTTTCAAAAAATATTTAATGACATGGGAATTGCTCAAGCTCTAATGGTAAGTGAAATAGTCAGAATCAAGTTATATATGCAAAATGATCCTTAGCTATTAAAAGAAAAATATATCAAAAGTTAATAGTGGCAGGACTTCCCTGGTGGCGCAGTGGTTGAGACTCCGTGCTCCCAATGCAGGGGGCCCAGATTTGATTCCTGGTGGGGGAACTGGGTCCTGCATGCATGTTGCAACTGGGAGTTTGCATGCCACAACTGGGGAGCCTGCCTGCCACAACTAAGACCTGGTGCAACCAAAAAAAAAAAAAAAAAAATTAATTAAAAAAAAGTTAAGAGTGGCAATCTCTGGCTAGTTGGATGTAAGTGGTTTCTAATTCTTCCCCAATGAACATTTACAATCTCTATTAAAGATATAGATGTTATTTAAAACACACACATACACACTCACCATAGTTTTTTGTTTTGTTTTTGTTTTTGGTACCCCACGTGGGAGGTGATCACCACAGTTTTGATTGAAAACTATTCCTCTCCGGTTTTGGTCAAACAGGTCTTAAAGAAATGAGATGCAGACTGGGGTCGACCAGATTTATGTTCCAGAAGCTTCTGTGGAACACAGATGTATCTGCTTGTATAGGCTTCTTTACTCACTTATTACGATGCAGATAGTTTAGGGGAAAATAAGATCCTTGCAACTGAATAAAATTATATAACTAATTGAAAATAGGTTTCAGAGTGCATGTTTGTGGTGTGCGTGTGGGCAGGGCAGGCCAGGCCCTGCCTTGGCGGGTTGGTAGGCATGGCTCACCCAGCAGGCTGCCAGGGGAACGGCGTGTGCCCTGGGCCTCAGTCCAGGCTTTATCTGAACCCAGTGAACTGACTGAGGACGAGATATTTTCAAAACAACCTGCACTGCAGCTTCAGCTTCCTAGAACTTCCCATGGCTGCAAAGATGAATTCTGTAAACAGAAGCAAAATGTTTTCTTACCTGGGGAATCAGCTTAGTGAGGCAGAAAGAACAGACTGAGCAAGAGGTAGGGTTTCTAGGCCCAGTCCCAATTCACCTCACCAGCTGAATGACCATGAACATGGCCCTTGGCCTCTCTGGGCTTCCCAGATTCCTAGACCCTGGGCTAATGCCCTCTCTGCTTCTTCGTGGCTGCCCTTTTTACTGTATGAAGCCAGGCACACCTGCAACTGGAGGGCCTTGCTTCTGGCATACCAGGACAGAAGTTAGGGATGCACATCAAGTCACGGGATGGAAATACTAATGATAACAAAAAAGACGAGGGTGATAAAGGACCGTTTGACAAGTGCTTCAAAAGTGCCCTGTGCTCAGCAATTTGTATACATCATTGTATTTAAGTCTGAAACAAAGTTTTATTAAATCCAACAAGGACCTACTGTATAGCACAGGGAACTCTGCTCAATATTCTGTAATAACCTAAATGGGAAAAGAATTTGAAAAAGAATAGATACGTGGATATGTATAACTGAATCACTTTGCTGTCACCTGAAACTAACACAACAGTGTTAATCAACTACGCTCCAATATAAAATAGAAATTTTAAAAAAGCTTTAGTAAATCCTTACAACCCTCCTGTAACAATCCATTTTATGGATGAGAAAACAAAGCTCTGGGCCGTGATTTGCTAAAGGTGATGCAGCTGGGCCGGGAGGAGTTGCAGTTTGCACTGGCTCTTGTCTGGCTATGCTGCCCTCCTATTTCAGAATGTAGGTGAGAGACTTGATAAATTAGGGGGAAAAGTCATACATCAGAAGTAGGGCCTCAGAATTTCTCATAAGGTCCTCAGAAGGGGCTGGCAGGCAACTCAGTTGTGAAGACTCTTGTACTTGCTCCTGAAGACCCTCACTTCCCCCACTCCGTCTCCCCCCTCCCCCTAGTGGTTCTCAAACTTTGCTTTTGTTTTAGGATCACCTGGGAAGTTTTAAAAACCCCAGTGCCCGGATGGGTACCCCATATCAATTTAATCACAGTGTCTGGGAGTGGGCAGCCGGGCATCAGTATGTTTTTTTAAAGATTTCCAAGTGATTCCATTGGGCAGTGAAGTTTGGGAACCACTACCCTAAAGGCTCCATATTCTGCGGGGGCCTCAGGGAAGCACCTGCACTCATTCATTCTAGGACAGGGGCGGATACTGTCAGTGTTACTTGATGTAGGTGCAGGGGGTGGGGTGAGAAATCAAAAAACAGTATTGTGTGTTTAATGCAGGCCCAGATAAAGCGAACAGGAAGATAAACGGTCACGTCAGGTGCTGTACAATTTAAAGGAAGCCCCAGGGCAATGGTTAACCCTGACACAGGAGATGGGTGAGCTAACGGCCGAACCCCAAGCTTCCGCGTGACAGATGTTTGGGGATCCCCACCCGTCTGCCTCCGTCATCACACTCCCTCCTCCACGTGCCGCCCCACGCATGCATCCCAGACCATCCAGGTAGGCTGCCTGCTGTCTTCTCTCCTCTGGATGGAAGTTGACATTAAATGAGAGCGGTATTATAAAATGGGCACTGTAATCCTTCTCGCCAAAGCTCTGGGCAAAGTCAGGCCCCCTGTGTCCAAGCCTCCGGCGTGTGAAGGAGGTCTCACCCTCCAGCTCACAGCCCTTGACACTTCACAAAGCGCTTACACATGCATTATCTAATTATTACTGCCCAGGGAAGGGGTGACTCGAGGAAACTTGAGTTTCCGGTCACCCCACGTCGCAGTGACACTAGAACAAGTTTGTGCAGCTTCAGAACTCTGAGTGCCACTGCGGCCTTCTCAGCAGGGGTGAGAGGGGTGTTTCATGTTCCTAAACGCTGGGTGCCCTTCGTCCAAGGTGTGGGTTGCTGTCACCCCAGGGTGTGCCCAATCTGCCAGCGACGGTCCCCAACACAGCTGCACACACAGGCACGCACGCTCACACATTTATACACCGCCCCCCTCCATACAAGCTTCTCTCCACGCCACTTCTGCCCAGGCCTCTGACTGCACTCCTTCCCTCCCTCCGTCCCAATCAGAACTTACTGGGCTCATGTCCCACACTTTAGCACCCTGCTGTCTTCAGCCCATTAATCTGAAATAATGTATATAATAAACGGGAGCCTTCTAAGGAGGACACTGGGGGAGGGTAATGGGTCAGTTCATTTCTCCTTGTGGGTCATCTATGTGCATGTTCACAGGAGCCTTTAGAGAAAGCCATTTGGCCCAGAAGTGGACTCTCCTGGGTTTTCAGACTCCTGGGCAGTCCTCTAGGAGATCTATTTTGGGTAGAGGGCTTTATTCATGCTTGAGCTCCCAGGACTGTCTTGCAGGATTTCTGAAGTGGGTCCACCGATCTGTCCCCTTGCCTCTAGTGTCTGCCCTCTGCAGTTCTCTCCAATCCATCTTACGTACTGTTGCCTAATTCTTCTAGAGTACAGCTCTGCTGCAATAACTATTCCACTCTGAAATTTTCAATGGCTCCCTACTATCTTGACTTTAAAAGCCAAACTCCTTATGAGACATCAGAGCTACTGCGCTCGCAGACTGACCCCGCTTTGACATAACAGCCCACCCCACTGCACGACACACACATGACTATACACACACCCTAACCTCCAACGCTCCCGCCGCCTAGATGACCTTTGGTTCCTGGTTCATCCCTGCCACCAGGCTGTGAGCACCACGAAGACAGTGACCTTGGCCCAGGCATCTTCAGAACATCCTTCAGTGCCAGCTCATAGCAAGAACTCAAGCTGAGTGAATGACTGTCACCCTGTTTCCTACCTCTGGGTCTCCACTCATGCTGTTCCCTGAGACCAGACTCCCTTCCCTTCTTGTGCACGTCCATTCTCGTCACCCAGAAAATATCACCCAGGGACCAGACACATCTCTCCACCTTCCTCATGCCGGGAGATAATTCTGGATCCTGCTCTTCTGACCTTGAGAAATTCTAGATCTGGGGCTGAGCTGCGGGGTAGGTTCACAGTCAAACGGCAGCATGTGCAACAAAGGTTGTGATGCTCTAAAGTCAGTCACCCCGTCAGACAGAAGTTCACGGCCAGACCGCAGGAAGCCTCCCAACTTCATGACTTCCTGTTTTGATTTTTCCCCCCAGTCTTTTATCTTTGTGTTTTTCAAGCTGGAAAGGGTTTGCTGGTTTTTCCAGTCGAAATCCCTAGTGTGTATGTGCGTGTGTGCGTGCGTATCTACTGGGGGAGAGTGTGGGAGCGGGTCCCCGGGGGCGGGGGAGTTTGTTTGGGGAAGAGATGGAAGGAATTCTGTTTCTCCTGGTATCTGAGCACTTGGAGATGAACTCTGTTTTCCCAGGCTCCAGGAAGAAGAGGTGATGGGGCCACCTTTGTCCTTGGTCCTGGGCAGTGTCCTGTTGCAGACCCCAGCAGAAGAGTTAAGAGACTCCTTGAGGCTGGGATAGGAAGAAGTTGAGTAACAGTGGATGCATGAGTGAGTGAGTGAGTGAGTGAGTGAGTGTGTGTGTGTGTGTGTGTGTGTTGGGGAGAGGCCTTCCTGGGACCTCAGAGCTCATGCTGGCCCCTGTGGTTTCCTGATTATTGGCCCCTTCTTATAAAACTCTGTGCTAGGGCTTCCCTGGTGGCGCAGTGGTTGAGAATCTGCCTGCCAATGCAGGGGACACGGGTTCGAGCCCTGGTCTGGGAAGATCCCACATGCCGCGGAGCAACTGGGCCCGTGAGCCACAACTACTGAGCCTGAGCGTCTGGAGCCTGTGCTCCGCAACAAGAGAGGCCGCGATAGTGAGAGGCCCGCACACCGCGATGAAGAGTGGCCCCCACTCGCCGCAACTGGAGAAAGCCCTCACACAGAAACGAAGACCCAACACAGCCAAAAAAAAAAAAAAAAAAAAAAACTCTGTGCTAAAACACATGAAGAAAATAAGAAAATTCCAAACTCAGTGTGCCTGATGAATCTGCATGGGGGGTGGTTGTTGATGGGGTGTCCTGGGGGTGTGGATTTCTAGCCCTGGCTGCTTACAGTCTCCTGGGGAGACAGACAAAGAGCTGGACAAAGTGCAGGGTGGGCTGTGCTTTGGTGGGGGAAATGCCAGAGCACAGGAGAGGGGCAAGTACTTGAGGGTCTGAAATCCAGAAAGCCTTCCCAGAGGAGGTGTGGAAGGCCCGAAGGATTGATAGCACACAGCCAGGGACGGCGTGGGGGATGCTTAGGACCCAGAAGGACCAGCCCCTGCAAAGGCTGAGGAATATTTGGGAAAGCCAAATAAGTAGAGAGAAAGGCCACAGAGAAAGGCCCAGATCAGAGGGTTCAGGAACTTGCTGGTCTCATGAAGGAGTCTGGACCCTACCCCATGGGCCTAAGTATAATGGGGCTGGGGACCACAGAGAGAAGGAGAGTCCCTCACACCCAAGTCACCCCATCATGTCCCAGTGTCCCACAGTGGGGAAGGAGGGGAGTGAGCCAAAATCCATAGCTGTTGGAAATGTGAAAGATTTGGCAAAAAATACATAACAGCATCTATGCAAATTGTGAGGGAAGCCATAGTGTTTTTTTGTTTTACAATGGGTAGAAAAGCAAATTTCTGGCTGTGGCAGAGAAGCAAAAGCGAAAGAGTGCTCGCACCATCTCCAGGCTGTCAACACCAGCCCTGCCCTTCTCCCCTGCCACAGAGTCAAGAGGATAAAAATCCCTCTTTCCATTTGCCATCTGGCCCAGGGAAAAGGAGAGAAAGGTGGACCCTCCCGCCTGAAGCCCTTCCTGCAACCTCCTCACATACTTACTTCTCCTGCAGAATGAAAGGAAACTCATTTGGGTCCATTATTTTCAGCCAGCCCACCTGGGGTTCGGGGAACATCACTAAAGCTCTGCTCCCAGCGGACAGGTCAGCAGCCCGGGAGTCAGGGGACCTGCGCTCATCTCAGCTCTGCTGCTCACTGCCTGGGTGGCCTGGGACAAGTCTCTGTGTCTCAGTTTCTCCCTCTGAAAAGTGGAGACATTCTGGAGGGCTAGCGAGAACAAACACGGGGTACACTTGCCACCCCTCAGGCTTCAGGCTCTACAGCAGGCATTGCTAATAGCTCACTGCCACTGCATCCCTCCTGAGCCCCGCCGTCCTTGGAGATCAGAGTGGGAAATGAGATGAAGCCTGAATGTCTGCCTAGGGCCACATGACCCCCTAGAGCTCTGACAGCTGTTTGCTAAGCCTCTGAGATCTCGTGGTACCTCTCTGCATTCAGAGTTGATTCCCAGAGGTCTCTGATAAATTAATCCTCACAAATGCCTACACATTTGTCCCTTCTTCTCCAGGCCCACCATGCTCACGCCCCCCGGGGGCACTCCAGCACTCTCCCAACTGCTCTCCTTCACGCTGGCCTCTTCCCAAACCCCAGTGTGACTTCAGCGCTCTATAATGATCACTTGCATTATGCAACTCCTCCAGAACCTTCCATGGTTGGAACCATTTGTAGGAATTTTGGCAGTTGTGTATCCAAGCCCCCTTCCTGATTTGGGGGAACTCTCCCACTGTGTGCTGTACTGATGGGATGCAGTGCCTTACCTCCCATCGTGAGAGCTGAAATGGGGCTCCTCCTACCCGGGGTCCTCTGCTGGCCAAGGAGGGACACGTAGCCTGGCTTGGCCAATCAGACCTTCCACCCGGGATGGCCAAGGACTGATTTAACTTCCTCTGGGCCCTCAGGAGCTGATTTGGTGCTCACCTGTGTTCCAAGTCCAATTCTCCACTGCCCCCAGCTCCTTGAATCTGTGAAGGCCCCAAATCCCCTTCTGCTCAGAAAGTCCAGGGGCGAATTCTGTGGCTAGTCAGGGATCTTGCCTGGGTCGGTGCCCTTATCCCTACCTCATCAGATCCAGCTCGTCTGCTTGGCCTTTGAGGGACCCACACGCCCTGTTCCCCACCCTCCCCCAACCTTAGCAGCCAGTTTGCTCGACTCTATTTGGGTCACACTTCTCAATTTTAAATGCTGTGTCTCAGGTCCTTATAAAATACTGAAATCTCCCTAAATCCCAATATTTTGATGACCATGTTTTTTTTTCTCAGACTGCTTCTCACATCTAGAAGAAACACAGAACTTCTTTGCCAGATCATGTGTGTCCTAACCCTTGGATTGGGAAAACATGGTCCCCAAACTATCCCATGAGAGCCTCACCACCTTCCTCATGACACCCAACCTTGGAAGGACCTGGGCCTCTGCAAACCTTAATCATCTTTCCAGAGGCACCCTGACTCCTGCTCCTGCTAAGATGTCTCATCTGACTTCTCCACATCTTGTGATTTCCCTTTTCCTTTGCTTTCACAAGCCTTTCTCCCCATAACCCACCATTTGTGATAATACTGGCAATCATTCACCGAGGGTCTTCTACATGTCAGGCCTGAAACCAAGTGTTACTTCAATTATTTACCATGATAACTGTATGAAGTACATATCATTGTGTCTATTTTACAGATGAAGAAACTGAAGCTCAGTGAAATTAATTAACACAGTGCAAGGCCAGGATTCAAGCTTCAGTCTGTGTGACTTTTGAATTAGAATGTAAGCTACATGAGGTGTGGTGCTTGGTCTAGTTTTCTGCTGTAACCTCAGCATCTGGAATCATGCCTGACTGATGGCAGGCTCTCAGTAAATTTTTCTTGAATGAATTAATGATGCCATAAACTGTGGACCTAATCAGGTCCCCTGTACAGTTGCATGGGTTGTACACTGCACAATTCAAGGGGGTCCCATTCACACAGTGTGCAGCCTTCTGTGGTGCTCTGGGCTTAGCCATGATGTTGCCCTGCTTCTTCATTTAGCACTGCTTTGTGTTGTTTGCTTTGTTTCATGGTTGTTGTTTGTCTTTCCCAAGAGATTATCAGTACCTTCATCTTAAATGAGATAATCACGGAGGGTTCTCAGCAGAGTGTGGGATACAAGTGAAACCTAAGAAGTATAAGACATGCTTCTTATGCCCTCTGACCACAAATACAATGTCAAGTTTATATTCAAGATCAAATGATTCCTCAATCACATGCTGCCAGTTGCACAGATGCTACTTTTGTCAGCAGTGGGAGTGGTCACAGGGTATCATCCACATTCTCCCGAGCTGGGCCACTCCTCTGTCTTACCTCTTCGGGATTATCGACTGAGCGAACCCACCATCCATCAAGAGCATGCTGACTCTGCCGAGGCCCAACACCCACCGTCTTCCTTGCTTAGACCCCACGAAGACTCAGCCCTGGGCTGCCACTGCCCCATGGAAGCTGTGAAATGCATGGGCAGAGCAGGGGCCCTCTGGCTCAGACCCTCAGCCTTGCTCCATCAGGGACATCTAAGAGGCCAGAGAAAGAGCTGTACCACCTCCAAGGCAATGGCCCTGGGACCTCAATGGCCTTGAAAATGCCCTTTAAATAGCAAGTGAGCAGCCCAGTCCTTAAATGCCCCTTCCCCTCCCCAGCCCTCTCCCTGCTGAATCTGCAGAGGCTGGTGATCCTCAGGGGCTGGGGCTGGGGCTGGTGGGAGAAGGAACCTACTGCAGCACTTCAGGCTCTGAAGCTCCAGGGTCCAGTTTCAGCTCTGCTCTCACTGATGAGTGACTGAGCAAGTTCCTTCCTCCTGGGCTTCAGTTTCCTCATGACCCAATAAACGTAAGCTCACTTGGTACAGCGCCTGGCACCAAATAAGCATTCAATCAATATTAGCTATCGTTATCATCTGCAAAATGAGGGTCTGAGTGCCCCCTCCACCCCTGTGTTCTGCACAGCTACCGCCCCCAGGACCACACCCTCCCCTGCCCTGTGCTCAGTGTCTCACGGCTCTGTCCCCCCACCGGACGGTGAGCTCTCCAAGGGTGGGCGTGTGTATAACCCATCTTCACACCCCAGACCTAGCACAGCCCCTGCACACATGCCCAGAAGTGGCTGGTGAACAGAACTGAAATATCAGGGCCCTTCCAGCTCTGATGGTCTATGGTTATAAGTTGAACCTCCACCCATATGCTCATCAAACACAGACAAGGACCCTTCCTGGGTTTGGCACTGGCCACCTACAGATGAAATCCCTCCTCTGAATGCCGGCTCCATGACAATATGTATTTTTCTTATTGCTGTATCCCCAACACCTAGCACAGTGCCAGGCACATAGTAGACTCTACTGATAAATATTTATTGAATGAATGCATGAGTGAGAAGCAGGTGACATTTCCAGGAAGGCCCACACCCTCCCTCACTCACCTGGAGGGCCAGGGCAGGGATTAGCTCCTACTGTCAAGCCGAGATGGGCTGTCAGGGGGGCAGGAAGGGGAACACATCCCCTGGTACGCCTGCCACCTGGCCTCTAGCCAGATCCATTATGTTTCCAGTGACCTGGGGCTACTCTAAGTCTCAAAACATAAATGGGACGTGAGGCTTGGCCTGCGTTGGGCACTAGGGGACACAGCCATGAAGGCCGGGGGTGGGGTGCATAGTGCCTGTGTGTCTGGAGGCTCCCTACGGGAGACGGTGTGGGCCGCTCCTCTGAGCCTGGCCCTGGCTGCCCCACCTGCCGATCCCTGGCACACTCAGCTTGCCCAGTGGCCCCATGGCCACCTCCTGGGGGCTCTGTGTGGGGAAGGGGCAGAGAGGGCTCCCATCGGCATAGAAGTTGGGGCTTCCTGGTCCTCCAGAGCCCACACTCCGCACTGTGGAGCCCTAGGCCATGCCTGGCTTGGTGGTCTCCCCAGATTGGGTGGCGAGGGGCTAACCCACCCGTGTTGCAGAATGAGCTAGCGGCAGCGGCATGGGTGCTGAGCGACTCTCCTGGGGATGTCGAGTGCATGTTAAGCCTTAGTCAGGAAGGGACAGTGGCACTTGGGGTGCAAAGGGGGGCCCTTGTCCGTTACAGAAGGCCACGATCAGCCTCCTTGGCCAAGGATCTGGGCCTCGCTGGGCCCCAGGAGGCAAGGGCTTTTCAGGGAGCCTGAACTCTACTTGGGAAGGGGAGGAAGCCCTGGCGCCATCCAGCCTCACGTCTTTATACAGTTGCAGAGACCCTGTGGCCAGCTGAGCCAGAGGATCAGGATCTGTTCTTGACATGACAGTAGAGGAGACCTAGCCACCCAGCCACAGAAGCAGGAGGAAGGCTCAGGAGGAGGAGAGGGGAGAGGTGGTCACCCTCTGTCATCTCAGTCCTGACAACTGAAGACAATGATCTTCAGCTAGCTGAAGGCCAAGGTGGGCCAGGAGGAGGAAGAAGAGGTTCCACTTGAATTCAGCGTCCTCTCTTGGAGTATCTACACAGCTCATAACAACTCCCTCACTACGGCCTTCACAGATGCTGAGGCTCAAAGTCGTGTTAACCATCCCCAACACACACACACACACACAGCTGACTGGATCAGAATGAACGTCTAATTCAAGCTGAGCCAATCAGATTCCCTGATCTGCCCGCCGCCCCCACCTTCCCAATACACACATACATTCAGCTGATTGGACCAGGATGAACATCTAATTCGAGTGTCGAGCCAATCAAATTCCCTGACCACCCTATTTAAAGTTGTAACTACCCTCCATCCTCCCATACCTCTGTCAGCTTCCCTAATTAATTTTTCTCCCTAGCATTAGTTACCTTCTATTACACTCTATGATGTACTTAATTGTCTGTCTCCTCCACTACAATGTAGGTTCCACAAAGGTCAGAATTTTGTCTGTTTTGTTCTCTCCTGGGTCCCCACTGCTTCCAACAGTGCCTGGCACATAGTAGGGGCTCAGTCAAAATTGGATGAGTGAGTGAATTCTTTCCAGGTGATGTAATAATGGCTAACATTTACTGAACACCTGCTATTTATTCCTGTTTTCTACACACTTTAAATATATATTAACTTGTTATAACCTTCATTTTACAGATGACATTTTACAGATGCCAACAGGTGCTGGGTATATGTGTGTGTGTATTATTCTATCGCTGACCTTGGTTTTATGGTTTACAAACATGTTTATTAACATCTTACTTGAGTCTCACCACTCCCCTAATTTTAGAGATGAGAGAACTGAGGCTCAGAAAGGTTAACTGACTTGCTCAAGGTGAGTCAGCAAAAAAGTGCCAGAGCTGAAACTACAACCTAGGATTACACACCCTTCCCCCAAGTCCCCAGCTCTTTCCAGACACCAAGGCACCCCTGCCTGTGTCTAGAAGATGCTGTTCCTGCCCTCAGAAGCTTATGCTTTCCCTGGGAAGATAAGCTAGAGGAAAGGACAGATCTGCAGGCCCAAGCAGAGGTTGAACTCACTGAGGAAGCGGAATTAACACAAGCTTGTTTCCCTTCAGTTACTGTGAAATCCTCACAAAGGACTGACAGCAATGCAAAAAAGCAGACGCTGGAAAGGGAACGCCAGAGCAGACTGAAGGGGGATACAAACACTCCAATTCATTCTGGATCAGAAGTATTTTCGCCATGATGGCTGCCTTCTTCAGATTACCTTCTGCTCTATTTCCCAATTAAAGTACGGCTCATGGAGCTGAGAACAATACTGTTCTTCCAGCTTGTGGTCTGACCAGCACAAAAGGGAGGGGGAAAGATTTCCTTCTTTTTTCTTGACTGTAAGATCTTGCTGCCTTATAAAAAGAACTCTGATTCTCCAGTTGACTCAGATCTGAAATTCCACCATTAGGGATTCATTCCTTTGGGTCTACACCTTGCTGCTCTTAACATTTAGACACAACTGAGCAGGGCACAGGGGTGGGAGATGTTGTTGGTCACTGCCAACACATTCTGAATGAGCTTTGGGAACTTTCCTAGAGGTAGAACTCAGGGGAAAGAGCATGAGGGCACTAGTGGAAAGGGTGGAGAGGGGGAGAAAAAGAGAAAGAATAAGGTGGCTGGTTCAATTATCATATTATTATTATTATGAACTCTTAACCTCAGACCTTGTCTGATGAGGTCATTGGGCACCACTGAGTTTGGTGTTGTTCATGCTGTGTCTCACAGAGGCGCCCCTATCCATGAGCTTCTCTCTGGCAGTCAGAGCCTCTGCCTCTCCACCCACCATCAGTGTGAGGCCCAGAGAGGCGAGGCCACTTACTCAAGGTCACCCAGGGAACAGTAGGTGATGCTATGCCCAGGGCCACACCCAGGTTTCCAGACACCCAGGTCAGTCCCCAGTCCTGGCCCTGTCAGTTTTGGAGGCCCTGCTCCAGAAGGGGGCAGTAAGGTCACCCCGAGAAGACACAGGGCACACATCAGTTACTTGAGTGCGGTTTACTGGCTTCCCTCCACGTCACAGAGACTGGTGGGGCATTCTGCTGACCTTATCCGCCTTTCTGGTACATATGTGCAGGGGCTATACCTCTACTGTCTTCCTGAAGTCTCCTCAGCAGGGAGCTCTCAGACCCCAAATGGTTGCTTCCTATCTGGAAAGCCTCCCTGCACCAGAGGAGTGGCATAGTGGACAATCAGGGGAAGCTGTGCTACTGCCATTCCACCAGCAGAGGGCGGTGGCTGCGCTGCTCTCAGCTGCATCCAGAATTCTAGACTGTGAGAGGAAATTTAGCACGCCAGCTCTCTCTTCCTAAGGCTCTGGTTCCTGAGACACACTCCTGCCTTGGCTTGAATGCTTCCAGGCAACTGTAGCTTACTACTGTGATATACTCACTAGAACATTCTTCTTTATATTGCGATGAAAATCTGCCTTCTTGTAACTCTCACTATGAGCACCTAGCTTTGCTTCCAGGCCACACAGAAAAAGTCAAGCACTTTTTTAATCTGTCAGTTCTTGGGAGTTGGAGTCCTGTTCCTAGCTGGCCACCTGCAGTGCTGTGTGACTTTTGGCAAGACACTTTCCTTCTCTGGGTTTTTACTTCCTACCTATGAGACAATGGGGCGGATTCTTTCTTTTTTTTTTTTAACATCTTTATTGGAGTATAATTGCTTTACAATGGTGTTAGTTTCTGCCTTATAACAAAGTGAATCAGCTATACATATACATACATCCCCATATCTCCTCCCTCTTGGGTCTCCCTCCCACCCTCCCTAACCCACCCCTCTAGGCGGTCACAAAGCACAGAGCTGGTCTCCCTGTGCTATGCAGCTGCTTCCCACTAGCTATCGATTTTACATTTGGTAGTGTATATATGTCCATGCCACACTCTCACTTCGTCCCAGCTTACCCTTCCCCCTCCCCGTGTCCTCAAGTCCATTCTCTACGTCTGCATCTTTATTCCTGTCCTGCCCCTAGGTTCTTCAGAACTTTTTTTTTTTTTAGATTCCATATATATGTGTTAGCATATGGTATTTGTTTTTCTCTTTCTGACTTACTTCACTCTGTATGCCAGACTCTAGGTCCATCCACCTCACTACAAATAACTCAATTTCGTTCCTTTTTATGGCTGAGTAATATTCCATTGTATATATGTGCCACATCTTCTTTATCCATTCATCTGTCGATGGACACTTAGGTTGCTTAATGGGGTGGATTCTGACCAATCTAAGACTCCTTCCAATTCTGACATTCCAAACGACATCCCTTTCACAGTGACCGCTGAAGGGCAGAAGTGTGCACCCCACTCTTGGGGGGTTTCCAGTACTCATGGCACTGCTTTACCACCCTCCAAGCTACAACCTATTCTTAGACCTTTTCCTTAGGATTTGGGTTGTCTTGGCTGCTGCAAACTCACCCACTTCCATCTGAGCTCATCTTCAGGCCCGGCCACACCTGACACCTTCCACTAAGTGCACTGACCCAACTGCCATGCAGGGGGCTGCTTGCGAGTCACTGAGCTCATACCCCTGGCTCTCACCATTCCACCTGTAACGCCTGGACATTTGGTGGGGAGGGGAGAGGACAGGTTCAAGGGTGGCAGGTCCCCACCTCATAATCCGGAAGTGCCTCGATTTTTCTCGTTCCCTTTCCACCTCTCCCCAGGCCTCTCATCCTGGACCAGGATTCTTCCTCACGGTGCCTTTTCTTCTCACTTCCAAAGCTCAGCCACTGCATGATTTGTGGTTTCTTTTGAGAGTCAGATGGACTCACTGTCCTTAAGACGTTTTTGTTTTAATTTCAAAAGTTATCCATACTCAAAGAAGACAACTTGAAAACACCCCAAAAGCACACACATCCACATGCATACCCCAACTCCAAATCACCCAGTTATTCTACTATCCTCAGGGATAATCACTATTATTTTTGGTGTGAGTCTTCCCCAAGCTGCACTCAGTGAACAAGTGGAATCGGGGCCTTTCGTTCCTGTTCACTATCCCTGTGGGCGCCCCCTCAGGCTCTCCAGGGCTCCCCCAAAAGTCGGGCATAATCAGAATTTTGTGAGTTGATGCACAGCCCCCCACAGCCTTGGAACACTGCGTCTTCCTGTGAAGCACTTTAACCCTGGGATATGGTGAGAGGCAGCCTCCAGGATGGCCCCCTGCAATCTCCACCTCCTGGTGTACACACTGTACCCTCCCACGCTGCACCAGCGTCATTGTGTGTGATGCTAAAGAATGCAGTGAGAGCTACAAAAGCTTGTGGTTTCTGCCTTGGGCTCGCTTCCTTTCTTGGATCACCAGTCAGGGGAGGCCAGCTGCCATGAGTGAGGACACTTAGCCTGTGGAGAGGCCTGGGTGGCGAGGCAGTAAGGCCTCCTACCATCAGCCACCTGAGTGAGCTTGGAAACAAGTTCCCCCAACTGAGCCTTCAGATGACTGTGGCCCCAGCCGACAGCCTAACTGCATACCTCATGAGAGATCCTGAGCCAGAACTTCCCAGCCAAGTTTGGGGGTAATTTGCTATGCAATAGTAGAAACTAATACAGACATAGTTTCCACTTGTCATGAGACAGGCAGAACAGGCATTATCATCTCAGATTTTGACATGAGAAACTGAGGCACAGAAGAGCTAAGCCATGTGGGTGAGACGTTCACCTACATGTGGGTCCACAGCCAATGAGGAGTGAACGTGATGTGTGACCTTTCTTGGGTACCCAGTATGAACTCCAATCCCTGACTTTTCAGAGGCCCCCTCCTCACTTAAAAAAAAAAAGTAGTTAAAAAAAAAAAAAGAAAAAGGAAAGTTGGGGAATACAGATGAGGGATAACTACTATTATGACCTGGTGAATATCAGCTCCATTTTATACCCAGCTGGAGAGTTTTGTTTTTTCCTGTGCCATTAAATATTCTTTGACATCACCATTTTTATTGGCTGTATTTTATTTCATAGTATGGCTGTACCACAGTACATAAAGCAATCCCCTACTTTTGGATCAACAAGAGGTTCATAATTTCCAACACTTTAAAAAGGTTATGGTCAATGCAGTGGAATCTTTGCACACATTTGTAATATTTTTATAAGGATAAATTCCTGTATGTGAAAATGCTGGGTTAACGAGACTGCACTAAAAAAAATGCTTTTCTTATGGATTTGTAAATGCCCTTCAAAAAAGCTGTACTAATTTATATTCCCATCAACAACTCAAGACCATTCCTCGAACCTCTGATAGCACAGGATGTGGTAATATCTTTAACTTGCTTATTTTTAGATGAAGAAAATAAGATCTCATTGTTTTTATTTGCAAATCTTTGATGTCTAGTAGGGTTGATTATGTCTCCATTTGCTTATTGGACATCTGCATTTCTTTGCTTGTGAATTACCTCATTATATGAGGTATGCAAATTTTTTCTCATGGGACGTTTATCTTTTTCTTAATAAGAGCTCTTTGTATTAATCCTTCTTTACATTTAGTGTCCCTTTTCACTGTTGATCCATCTACAAAAACGAATGATTCTAAATATTTTTACTTTGTCTTTTGGTCCCTATCCAGTTCCAAATCTAGTTGGTTACCTATAAGTAATCTTTTTATTAGCAGTAAACTGTTAGGGATTTCTTTGTTGAACCCAAAGAACCACCCTTGGGATGATCTTTCCAGTAAGTTCGGATTTATTCCTGGCCCAGGGGCACAGAATCATAGTTAGCTCAGAGATAGCTTTGCTCATAGCTCTCAAAGTGGGGCCACCCAGTGATACACCAGAAGTCAGGGTCAGTCACGGGAATAGGTTCCTCTTGTTAGCTCTCCTGGTCCCGGCCCACTCCTGTGTTTATGCAAAGCACTGCAATTGCTTTCAGAGAATATGTTCCACCCACTAGGCCAGAATAATCTAACACACTCCTCATACCTAAACCCACTTTGTCCTGGCCAGAGAGAGGCCCTGTCAAGATTCCCATTAGGGAGTCCACCCATCTGTAGGTTGGCAAAGGTACCTGTATAGATTTCAAACATTCAGATGCAAATAAGCTATTGTTCAAGTGTAAACAAGGTGTCTCTCGCTTCTCAAGGTCAGAGTCCTGTCTCAGGCTTCCTAAGGGATCTATTATTATGTGTATTTCTTTGCCAGCTCAAGTAAGAGGCAACTTTGAGCTTGAAATTCTCCAAAGGCTTCCCTCTGCACTTAAGTGAAAATCCTAACTCCTTCATAAGGTCTCTAGAGTTCTGGGTAATCTAGCCCTGCCTATCTCTCCAGCTGCATCTCCCACTGCTCTCCTGCTCATGTACGATGCTCCCCCTACATCAGCCTTCTTTTCTATCTTGGGCCTTAGCACATGCTGTTCCCTCTGGTTAAGACACTTTTCCCTGTGGTCTTTACATGACTGGCTCCTTCCCATCCAAGTTTTCACAGAGATCTTTCTTAACCATCTCATCTTATATATTCCTCCTAAGTCTCTACTGCATTACTGAGTTGTTGTTGTTTTCACAGCACTTATTCCTATCTGAAATAATCTTACAGACTGGACTGTTTTCTTGTTTATAGTTTGTGTCCTTGTATTGTCTGTGACTGGCCCACACAGCTCCTGAGAACAGGGACCTTGTCTGTGCACCCTGTCTGCACTGTATGCATGATCCAGAAGGTTCTCTGATGTCCTGTAGCTCCCCTTGTTGTTCTCTCCTCCCACCCCCAGCCATGCCTGCAGATTGCCAAGTCTGGGCATTCGGGGGTTGGGGGGGCAGACGACCCAGGCCATCTCGCTGACTGAGGCTTCCTATGTGCCAGGTACTGCTAACCTGCTAACCTCTTGGCCTACATCATCTTGTTTTCTTCTGGTTCTATCATTTTCCAGCTGAGTGACTTTAGATATGTTACGTAACTTTCCTGTGCCTCAGTTTCCTCATCTGTAAAATGGGGCAGCCTTTGTTTCACAGGGTTGCTGTGAGCATTCAGTAAGACAAGGAACAGTCCCTGGCCCACTGCAGGTGCTCAATAGGTGTGAGTGATTATTGTTCTCATAACAACCCTGCCAGGTAGGATTTATTTATTTATTTATTTTAACATCTTTATTGGAGTATAATTGTTTTACATTGTTGTGTTAGTTTCTGCTGTATAACAAAGTGAATCAGCTATACATATACGTATATCCCCATATCCCCTCCTTCTTGTGTCTACCTCCCACCCTCCCTCAGGTAGGATTTATTACTTCCAGTTTATAAATAAGAAGACCAAGGTTTTAGGGTCTATAGCTCAGCTGGGAAGTAGCTGAGTCAGGATTCTAGCCCCAAAGCCTCTAACTTCATGGCCACATATTCTAATTCTTTTTATAGAGACAGACCTAACCGGTCTGAAGTCTCTCCCTTTTTAGCAACTGCCTCCCCACAAATATAGAACTAGCTCTTTCTGCATTCTTGCAGCGGGAGTCAATGCCACATTACCCCAGGCTTCAGTGTACTCTCCCGTCTCACAGATGAGGCAAACTGAGGCTGAGAAGGAGCACATGGGTGAGCAGAGAAGCCCAGTGCAAAGCTGGTTCACCGGATGCTGCTTCCAGACACCCAAGCTGGCTGATTCTCCACGTGAGGAGATGGCTGTGGGCAGCTGGGCTGGGATCTGCCGGAAGCCTCTGTCTTGTCCACAGGGCCTGACCCATCACATCCCTTGTCCAGTGGTTTAATTTCAAAGATCTGTAGTCAGGCAGACTTGGGGCTTTGGCTAAGACTTGTCACCACTCTGAGCCTCAAGAGGTTTCCTCATCCAAAAAGATCTCGGTCTAGTATCCTGGTGGAGCCCTGGCTGTTGGGAATAGAAGGTTGAGTGGAAATTGTCCCCAGCCTCAAGGAGCCCAGCAGGTAGTAGCAGGGAACAGGTGTGAAAACAGACGGAGACCCTCCGAGTGGCAGGGACGGGTGTGAGCAAAACCAGCTGGTAGATCAGAGGGAGAAGCAAGGCAGCTCTGAGAGCTTTCCCCAAGGCGGTGCCCTGGAGCTGTGCGGAAAGGACAGGCAGGGGTCGTCCACGTGAAGAGGAGGGGGAAGGGCATGGAGGTGGGAAAGACCAGGACGCCTCAGGGTTGGTATGGAGGATGGGGTGAATCCCAAGGAGGGGTGGGACATTCGGTGGAGCCAGGTAGGTGTGAACTTAATCCGGAAAGGGAGAGGAAGGCTTGGGAACTTTCAGAGTCGGGGTGGCCCCGAGAGAGTGAGGGGAGATCCAGGAGGGGCGAGGCTGGAGAGAGGGACTGCGGTGCCTGTTTGCCGTGCAGACTGGCACTTCATTGTGACTGTGGAGCCTCTCATGACCCTGAGGAGAAGCTGAGAGTTGTAACTCGCCCAAGGTCACACAGCTAGTTTCTGGCAGTGCCAAGATTTGGAGCCGAATCTTCGGACCATAAAGCTGTGTACTACTTTTATAAATATATATATTTATCTCAAGGAGGTGACTGCAATAGTATAAATTAAAAATGACAACGCAGAGGCCTCCTGTCCACCATGGAGCTAAGAGAGACACAAAGCTCCTTTGGCCCCTTCCTTACCCATCCCCCAATCCTCAGCCCTGCCCTCCCCCCACCCCTGCCTTGCTGACCACTCCAGCTGTCCAGGAAGAGCTCACTCAGGGAGAGGGGAGGCACCTTCTCAGGCCATTTCCCTTTCTTTGTCTGCGGCTCAGACAGGAGGGGTTAGCTGGGCAGGAGCAGGAGTTGGAGAAAGAAAGGAAGAAAGGAAATTCCCACCAGCTGTCAGGAAAGAGACTGTCTCTTGGAAATGTTATCACCCCCTCCCTGGGTCCTGTAAATTCGAACACTGGGGGATAGGGGAGGCTGTCATCCTTTGCCTTTCACATGAGCATCACCCCACCCAACTCATGTCCTAAAATCTCAGCTCCCTTCTACTTCACTTTCAGTACGTCTGAGCATCGTCTGATGACTTGGCATATGTCAGGTCTTGTGCCAGCGGCACAGAATATCCCCAAGGAATTCTCTGTCTGAAGCCCCTTCCCTACCTCAAACAAATGGGGCACCCAGTTTTGGCAAGTAGAGTAAGCTGTTAATGGTAGAATCTAGGTGGTGTTCACTGCAGAACTATTTAAACTTTGATGTATGTTTGAAAAGTTGCATAATAAAATGTTGGCAGAAAAAAGCTATCTTTCCCAACCCAAAGTATTTAATGGATAAACATTTGACATTTTGCCATCAAAGTTAGGAATAAGATACCACTATTATTTAACACTTTCCTGGAGGTACTAGCCAAAGTAATTAGAAAAGAAAAAGATACTAGAGGTATAAAAATTATAAATAAATAGGTAAAATTATCACTACTCACAAATGATAAGATAGCACCCCTAGACAACCCAAGAGAACCACTGAAAAACTACTGTAAACAATCAGCGAATTTAGGAACATGGTGGGATAAAAAATTTACCATAGCAAGGAGAAAAGCTAAATATGTGTAACAAGAAATGTATAAGATCTATGTATAAGACCTAATGTATAAGATCTAGGAAAAATTTTAACACACTACAAAAGGCCACAAGAGACTAGAACAAGTAAACTATGTTCATAGATAAACTCAACATTATAAGGCTGTCCACTCTCTTTAATTTATTCTATGAATTGAACATAGTCCTGGTAAAAATAAGAGGGTTTGGGCTTCCCTGGTGGCGCAGTGGTTGAGAATCTGCCTGCCAATGCAGGGAACACGGGTTCGAGCCCTGGTCTGGGAGGATCCCACATGCCGCGGAGCAACTAAGCCCGTGAGCGACAGCTACTGAGCCTGTGCGTCTGGAGCCCGTGCTCCGCAACAAGAGAGGCCGCGAGAGTGAGAGGCCCGCACACCGCGATGAAGAGTGGCCCCCGCTCTCCGCAACTAGAGAAAGCCCTCGCACAGAAACGAAGACCCAACACAGCCAAAAATAAATAATAAATAAATAATAAAAATTAAAAAAAAAAAATAAGAGGGTTTTTTTAATCTATATAAGCAGATGCCAAAATTAAATACTAAAATAAACAGGCAAGAAGGGTCAGCTAACATTTGAGAAAAGATCATGATGAATGATGACTAGCCTTACTGATATTAAAACACATTATAAAGCCTTAGTAACACAGCATTGTGGTACTGGTACATGAATAGAGAGAAAGATCTGTAGAAAAGAATGGACAGTCCATAAATAAACCCAAATACATTCAGAAACGTAGAGTGTAGTAAAAACTGCATTTCAAATCAGCAGAGGAAAGATGGATTTTTCATTAAGCGGTATTAAGACAACTGGATAACCACCTGGAAAAAAATTAAGTTGAATCTATACCTCATACTTTACACCAAGATAAACTTCAAATGAAGCAAAGATTTAAATATAAAAATGAAATTATCAAAGTATCAGAAGGCCTGGTAGGAAGACTACTTTATAACCTCAGAGAAGGAAAGGACTTTCTAACCATGGTCCAAGATCCAGAAAAGACAAAAGACTGGTAAATGAGACTTCTTGAAATTTCAAAGAGGAAATCTCCAGTGTAAAAAGCACCATTTGAAAGGTATATTTGCAACTCATATCCTAAAAAAAGGGGCTCATTTCCCTAATATATAAAGAACTTTTAAAATCAATAAGAAAGGAATCAATCATCCTATAGAAAAAATGGGTAAAGGATATGGATAGACAATTCACACAAAGAGGAAATGCAAATAGATTTTAAACGTATAAAGATATATCAACCTCCTTTTTGATAAGATATTCATTGAAGCTACTCTGAGAAAGTTTCCCACTCACCATCTTGGCAAAAATTTTTAAAGTATGGTAATATTCCATTTTCAAGGGGGTAGGGGAATGTATACTTTGCTGGTGAGAATATAAATTGTTACAACCTCAGTGATTTTGTCAATGTCTATCAAAATTTCAAAAGCACATACCTTTTCCCCCCAACTTGAAAATTTTAACTATGGTATATTTATATCCAATAAAATACTGAGATCTCAGCTATATAACTTCTTAAATTTGTACATAAGTACATACTCACGTAACTACTACTGCAATCAAGATTTCTATCACCCTAAAAGTTTCCTCATGCCAACTCAAAATGCAACCACTATTCTGACTTCCAACATCACAGATCAATTTTGCCTATTTCTGAACTTCGCATAAATGAAATCATACAGTGTGTATTGTTTTGTGTCTGGCTTCTTCTGCTCAACAAGTTTTAAAGATCCATCATTGCTGCTGTGGGTATTAGGAGTTATTCTTTTTTTCTGCTGTGTACTGTTCTATTTTATAAATCTTTCACAATTTGTTTATCCCGCTGAGGGAGGTTCGGGTTGCTTCTAGTTTAGGGCTATTATGAAAAAAGCTGCTACAGACATCCTTCTACAAGTCTTTTTTTTTGTGGATATATGTACTCATTT
Organism: Balaenoptera ricei; assembly: GCF_028023285.1. Taxonomy (NCBI): domain Eukaryota; kingdom Metazoa; phylum Chordata; class Mammalia; order Artiodactyla; family Balaenopteridae; genus Balaenoptera; species Balaenoptera ricei. The sequence goes on from NC_082640.1 coordinate 68,012,100, forward strand.
TTCTTGGGTATAAGCCTATGAATGGGATTGCTTGGTCATAGGATGGACATTTGCTTAACTTTATTAGACACTGCAGAACAGTTTTCCAAAGTGGCTGTAACATTTTACACTCCCACCAGCAAAGTATGAGAGTTCCAGTTGCTCCTCATCAACACTTAACATTGTCAGTCTTTCAAATTTTGGCCGTTCTGGTGGGTGTATAGTAATATAACTCATGGTTTTGATTTGCATTTTCCTAGTGAGTAACAATGGGCACTGCATGGAGATAAACAACTTATACAAAAATGAAGTGCAAATAGGTGTTAAATAAAGAGAGTTTCAGCCTCAGTCTTGATAAAAATATGCTAATTAAAACTACTCTGAGAAAGTAGCACCTTTTCATAGGCTTATTGGCCATTTGGAGGTCCACTTTCATGCAATGCCCATTTAAGTCTTGCACCCGCCCCTTTTTTTTTTACCATTTTAAAATTCCTCAGGTATATGCCTTGCAAATGTTGCCCCTATGTCTGTGGTTTGCCTTTTCATTCTTCATGGTATCTTTTGATGAGCAAATGTTTTTTAATTTTGATAAGGTCCAATTTATCAGTTGTTTTTATAATTATTGTTTTTTGTGTCCTATTGAACAATCTTTGCCTACTGCAATGTCAGGAAGAAATTCTCCTGTGTGTGTGTGTGTGTGTGTGTGTGTGTGTGCGTGCATATGTGTGTGTTTCCTGGGAGAAAGTACATACCTCTAGAACTATGAGTTCAACTTCTAGGAATTGATTCTACAGATATATGAAACAAGGCATGTCCACAATTCTTCTCTGCAGCACTGTTTGTGATAGTGAAATTTGGAAATAACCTAGATACTCATCAGCAGGCAATATGTGGCTTAACAAATGATGGTGCGTCCAAACAAGGGAACACTGTGTAGCTGTAAAAATGGATGAGGAAACTTTCTGTATTTGATGTGGAAAGATCTCCAATATATATAATTACACACAAGAAAGCAAGATACACAGAGAACAACATAAGTACCATGCTATCATTGTGTAAAAAGGAATATGTGTGTGTGTGAATATATATACTTATTTCAGGAAAGACATTTGAGAAACTGCGCACTGGTTGCCTCCTGGTAGACAAACTGAGTAAGTGGAAGCTAAGTATGAGAGGCACACTTTTCACTGTATGTCCTTTGCTTTTGAAGTTTAAACTATATGAAGATTTTTACCTATCTGAAAAGAAATACTCGTAAATAGACGTTATTCTAAGTAGGTAAGATTTTCTATATGTGGACATTGGTGAGAAAGGGCGGCCCAGAGTGAGGAAGAGCTAGAGCAAAGGTGTGGAGGAGAGAAAGTCAAGTCCCCCATGCCTGGGGAGGTGACAGCACTTATAGACCTTTATGTCCAGCCTCACCACAGCCTCAGTGTTGCATTCCAATCAGCAGGGGTTTTCACTGTCTCAGGTGCAAGCCCTCTTCTGGGATGGCTGGTAGCACTGAGCCCACAGGGAAGTGCCTACCACTGTCAGGACTGTGTTGGGGTACTTGATCTACCCTGTGTTATTTAAACCTTGTTCCCATCCCAATGAGGAGTCTTAGGAATTATGTCTATTGGACAGAGGAGGAAAGTAAAGCTCAGAAAGGTTAAGCAACTTGTCCAAGGTCACACAGCCACGAAGTAGCCTAACTGGACCCACGGCTGTGTATCTTCCCCTCTCCAGAACTCTGGAAGAGACGGTGGGAAAAGGGAGGATGGAAAGAGTTAAGCACCCAAGAGCAAGCAACCAGGCTCTTCCCTGGCTCCTTCTCAGGCAGCCCCTCCCCCTCCCACCCAGGTTGCTATTTGGCCTGGGGCCCCATCCACAACTCCCAACTGCCGCCCCCCCATCCCCCCCACCCCTCCCACCCCCACCCCTCCACCGACTGCAGGAAGGAGGCACAGATGGCAGGCGAGGATGAAGCCCCCAGCCAGGCTCACCCAGCTGTCACTTTGGAGAGAACCATGCATCTCCTCCTCCTCCTCCTCTCTTGAACAATTGGGAGCTGGCCAGCCTGGCCCCAGCTGTTCCCTCTCCCTGGTCCAGGGCTCCCGCAGACACATGCTTATGAGGCCTTTGTCTCCAGGGGAGGAGAAGCACAGACTACCAGAACGTGAGAGCTGGACAAGAAAGACCTCAAACGACAATGGGTTCGACATCTCATTTCACAGATGGGGAAACTGAGGCCCAGAAAGGCAATGGGACTTGCCCAAGGTTACAAAGAACCAGGCAGAGAAGTCAGGCATCCCCACTGCCAGCAGAGCTTAGGATCTGGGGTGCTTCACAGGGGTGCTCAGGCAGGTTGCATTGCCCCCTCCCCACCAAGCCTCCACCAGAGCACTTCTGCTTGTCTTGATTTCAGACAATTATAATCTGCCTGCAATTTTATTTCAGGGGTCTTCAACCTGGGTCCATAGACCCTTTATGAGGTCTATGAGCTTGGCTAGGAGGAAAATCACATCTATATTTTCACTAGCTTCTAAATGAAATTTAGTATGTCCTTTGTTTATAAATGAAGTAGCAGACCCCAGAAGCATTAGCTGAACCTGTAGCGTTTTCATCAGTAGACGTCATAGATATTTTCAGATCTCCTTACCCTGTTACTGCTACCTCAAATATTGTTTATACTCATCACTGCTTTGAAATTACAGTACTGATTATGCTGTCTACTTGATCATGTTATTTAATGCATTAATATAAAAGCACACTGGCTACTATATCACAATTCTGGTATATATTTTGATAACTAAATTTCAGTGTAATTGGTTTCCTTTGTAATCCTGTATATTTTATTTCATGTACTTAAAAACTTTGTTATGTGAATGCGTCCACAGGCTTTTCTAAACTACGCCTACTGCCCTCAGAAGTTAAGAACCTGTTTTAGTTGAACAAAATGTTCCAGGGTTGAAAATTGAAGTTTGAAAACTTTTGTACTAGATCTATAACCTCATAAGACTGATAAAATTGAGGCTGAACTCCCTTGAGATAAGGGAGTAAGCCTGGGGGTGGGGGCAGGGCTGGCTGGTGTCCCAAGTGGGTAAGCCCACACGCAGAGAGGCTTCCTCTGTGCCAGGCATCCTCCCAGGCTTTATGTAACACCTCACTGAATCCTCAGAACACCCTTGGGGTTGAGACTAGTATTTCTCCCATTTTGCAGATGAGGAAACAGAGGCACAGAAGAGTTAGGTCACTTGCCCAAAGCACATGGCTAGTAAATGGTACAGCTGGGACTTGAGTCCAGATAGACCAAGGCCAGAGCCTTCATGCCTCCCCATTGGGCATATGGCTTCCCCGTCTGGGTAGATGGGAGCCTCTCATGAAAAGTCCCTAAGGTGTTGCTGCTGCTGCCTGGGTGCTTCTCTTGGTGGCGGTGGGGGTGGGGGAATGGGATCCTGAGGGTCTGCTGCCTGAACTGATCATCTGACACATGGGGCTGTAACTAGCTGTGCAACCTTGACCAAGTCCATTGACCTCTCTGGGCCTCAGTGTCTCCATCTATAAAATGCAGAGTTCTAAGCACTGCCACCCATACCTTCCCCCTCTGGTGTTCACTTGAAGGATGACCCACTTGGAAACTTAGGCATAGGTTGCTTAGTAACTAAAAACAAGGTCTTGGCTGAATAGAATGGAAAGTGGGGAGGACAGGCTAGCATCATGCTAGCTGATGCCACACAGCAGTCTCTTGTCTTAAGAGGCTGAGTGCTGTGACCTATCCCACCCCATCCTACCTCCCAATCAAGGTGGCCTGGCCCTTTAAGAGCCTTGGGATGGGGAGGGAGGTTGGGGAGGGACTTTAGGAAGGCCATCCTGAAAAGGAAACTGCCTAAGGACTAAATCAGACCTGGAGTTTCTGAGGCTAACACATACTCATTGTTCTGGAAGCTGCCAAAAGATGACCAAATAGTAGGGGTCTTGGCCAAGGCCTCAGGGCCCCACTGGCCCCCAGGGAGATGCTCTGCTTCAAGCCAGTCCACCTTAGTTCCACTTCCTGTGCCCCTCCTGAACCCTATACCACTTCTGCTCCCTGAAGTGTGGGAGTTCATGGACCTACGAGGAGGGAGCTTCTGACACTATGGCCTCAGGCCTGACGGGACAGGGCGCGGGGATGGCTGCGCCGTGTGGACAGCTCCCCCTGCCGTCTGTGAAATTCCACTGTTAGCAACACATTCCTTTGGGTCTCAAGCGTTTGGTCTCCTTAAAACTCATCGTAACCTTAACCAAGTGAAAAATCCCCTGGTAAAGGAAGCCACTGTCATCACCAACACCTTAGTAGGTCTGATTCTGGACTCAGGAGCAGCTGAGTGCAAGGATTCCTGGGTAAGGGCACTGAGGGCGTTCACGCATGCTGTAGAGAGTTGGATAAGACCCTTCTCCTTGCGGCCAGGATTTCTCCTGGGTACAACAAGGTGCTTGGAATAGTGACCATGTAAGACTGGAATTGGGGCATTGGAGAGGTGGAAGTGGGCTGTGAGGATCGTGTGGCCTCAGGCTCAGGGCACAGAATCTCACACCTATGCCCACCCAACAGGCCTGTGCCTCGCATCCGAGCCAGCTGGATTCCAGAGAGCCCCTGTTCCCAGTTCCCTTCCCCACCACCAACCTGGAGCTTATTATAGTAGTTGTAATAATAGAAGCAGTACAGCGCAGGTTTATTGAGCACTGGCTGTATACCAGACACGATATGCATGCCTTATCTCTTTTAACCCTGGCGGAGAGGAGGACTCCAGACAAGCAGGCAGGCTGACTTAGAGGTACATGATTGGGCCCCAAAGTGGGCGAGTCCCCTCCCCTAATTCCCTTCCTCCGGGCACTCAGCCTGGTACATTACATCCATGTGCCCCTCTGGAGGGCTCTGGGCGCCTTCCTAGAGCAGGGTGAGGGCTCACTGCTAGGAATGCTCAGGGGGTTGTCTGGTAGGAAGGCCAAAGACAAGCCTCCCCTCTTGCTGACTGTGGGCGCAGGTGCCCAAGGGCTATTTCTGGGCCTGAGTGGACTGAGGAAGGGGAGGGGATGGGCGAAGCCCTCGGCATCACGATAGTTTCTAGTCACGGAGCACACACTCCATGCCAGGTTATGTGCTAAGTGCTTGATACAGCACCTTATTTAATCATCGCAGCACCTGGGAAACAAGTACCATTATTATTTCACAAACAGAGAAAGTGAGGCACAGAGAGGTTACATGTGCAGGGGTTTCCAGCTAAGGGATGGAGCTATGATTTCTAAAGGTACCGGGGTCTCCATTAGAAGGAAAATGGGGAGCAGAGCAAGCTAACTGTCAAGCTGGTTTGGAATCCAGGATGGTACCTGCGGTCAGAGTGAGGGCGCATGGCCGGAGTTCACAGTTCTAGGGGACCAGGCCCTATTACTTCCAGCTTCACTGGCTCTGCTAGGAAAGAGAAGAATGAAGCTAGCAGAGGCCCGGGCCCTGAGGCAGAGGGATGGACTCTTTGACTCCCCAGGATTCCCACCAGCCAGGCTGTATCCCTGGCCCATGTACCTCCAATCCAGAGACAGCACCTCATCCCATAACCGAGGAATAAAACAAGGGAGCGACACTTCCCCTTCTGCTGAAAAGCTTGCCTTCGTTTTCTCAAAAATAAGAAATTGTTCTTCCAAAAAAGGGAAAAACATCAAGCAAGGCTGTCAATCTCAGGCCTCAGACAAATGCAATGCAGTTGAGACCTCTCTCTCTTTCCAGTGCCTTCTCCCCCTTTCCCAAAGTCACTTACTGTATATATATACACGCATGCTGTCACAGGCTTTGAGATGCAAATTGCAGCAAGCAGAAGGCAGCTTGAAGAACAAAGAACGATTGAGGGAAGATCTGAAAGATGGATTTGGAAAAGGCTCTCTGAATTCCTCGGGAGAGGGGCGACCTCTCTGCAGAGGGGAGCAGGGATGACGATTTGGGACTTTTTTATGGGAGAGAGGATTGAGAGGCCCAGTGCTGACTGTGGGGAGTGATGGGGAGGGAGTGTTACAGAAATCCAGAATGGAAGCCAAGGCTCTGGGTGAGCAAAGAAGTCTGGTTTGATTACAGTCTTCAGCACTGAGCTAGGCACTTTTCCCCTCGTCCTTTTAACATTAGGCCTCAAACGTACTGTGAGTCACGGAGCTAACAGGTCTGCCAACATCCGGGTTCGTTCCAGAGCAGCTAGGTAGGGCAATACTGTTCTAAGGGCTTTAAGGGGAGGATGCAGCCCCCCTTCAGTCCGGGAAGCCCCTGTAGGGCACCACATTGTCCCTGGAGCCTGGAGGGGAGGGGCTCCCAGGACCAGCAAAGAGAAAACCCTGGCTGGGGAGATGTGGCACGGTGCCTCTGGGACCTGGCCTCAGGTCAGCCCAGTGCCCAGTTGCTAAGCACCTACTGTGTGCAGGCCCTGTACAAATCAGACATGTCCCCACTCTCAGGGGCTCTCAGTCTAATCAAGGCAGCTAACTGGACTGCAAGCACCATGCAGATGGAGATTGGTCTTATTTACTGTAGCATCCCCAATTCTAGAACTGCGATTGAAAGAGCAGGTACTCAATAAACATTTATAAGATGGATGTGTGAGTGAGTGGGTTGGTGGGTGGATGGATGGGTGGGTGGGTAGATGGATGGATAGGTGAGTGGATGGATAGCTGGATAGATGGATGGATGAGTGGGTGGGTGGATGGACAGATGGATGGACTAACCATCTAGAAAAGAAGTAAGCATGTAGACAGTACTCTAAGCGATAGACACAAAATGCCTCCGATGGGTATTGGGATGGGGAAAGCTTCATGGAGCTGGCCTCATCTGAGTTGGGCCTTGAGGGATGAGAAGGAGCCATTCTTATATTCTTCACAGTGCCTACCAGCACACGAATGAGGACCTATTTGCATAAGATGATGTCAGAAGGGAACAGAATTGTGAGAGCTAAATTGAACTCTAGAGATCATGTGGTCCAACCCTGTCATTTTGCAGATAGGAAAACTAGGGCACGGGAAGGCTAAGTGACTCACCTAAGGTCACACAGTAACTAAGTGGTAAGGCAGAGAGATTCCAGCGAGGTCTGTTTGCTTTTAGAGCCTGATCTCTTAGCCCCGTCCTGTGCTGCTCTCCTGCTCCAGGGCTCTGCTCTCCTCACTGAGAAGCCTTGTGGAATTTTGCTACCATTTCTGCTGCAGCCCAGCTCCACCACCCACCCCTGCAGGGCTGGGGAGACCAGGAGCAACTGCTCAGCCCTGGTTAGGCCTCTACCCTTGAATACCCCAGACAGGGGAAGAAGCAAGAGGAGGCCACACTGATTGGGTTGGGAGAGGACAATACAGCATCCCAGCCCTAAGACCCAGGGGTAAATGTTCCACCACCAGGTTGTTGAGACTAAGCAGACATGAAGGGGGAAAGTGGAGGCCATAAGGCTTACACAGGGAGGAGGAGTGACCCCTCTCTGGAGACCAAGTTCAGCATCCCAATCCCAGAATTGGGTTATTTGCATTATATGAAGCTAAATCTGAACGTAAATTAACCAGGGACTCCAGTTTCTGGAGAATGCAATAATGCCCATCATTTTGAACTGCTGGCAGGAAGCAGTTAAGATGGACCTGTTCCATAGCTCCCTCCATGCACCATGGAGTTGGTTCCTTGAACAAGACATGGGCAGGACCCTATAGGGAACTCCCACCTGCCTGGCCCACCAATGGGATGCCCCCTGCACATTTCAGAGACAAGGTCTGATGCTACTTGGGTCCCAGTGCCTGGCACGGGGCTGGGTGCCCAGTGCACGCCCCATGACTGAAGGAGTAACGCTCTCTTGTGTGGTCCCCTGTTCCAGGACGCCTTCCCTCACCTCTCCTTGCTGACTAAAATTGTTGCTTCTGTCCTTCAGAGAGGAAGCTTCCCCACCGTCTAGGAAATATCTGCTCTCATGGCTTCCAGAAAAGATGGACACATGAGGCATCAGCACATCACAGGAGCTCGTAAAGTACTGGCTGAATTAATGTTCAAGGAAACCCTTGGACATGTGGAGACATTCAAATGACAGTAATAATAATACAAGGTACATCTGGAGACACGCCTCTCCCTAACCCTCTGTAAAGCGGGCTGGCATGTGGCTGGGGGAGCCCTGGCCTTAAATTCTGCCACTTATGTGCTGTACAGTCTCCAAGGAGTCACTTGACTTCTCCAAGGCTCTGTTTTGTCATCTATAAAATGGGAAGAATAACTGTACTTTCATCATGGGACTTGAGGTAAGATTCAAAAAGAGCTGGTATGTTAGACCCTCAAAAGCTCCCCAGGTGATTCTAGTGGACAACCAGGGCTGAGGACTGCTGGGTTACGGGGAAAACCCAGACCCCTGATGTCCACGCCAGGTTTCTTTCCTTTCTCCCAGGTGCCAGGGAGGTAGTAGGTAGCTGGCTAAAGCTCAGGCATGCCAGGCTCGGCTTCCAGCTTTGGCCTTCTTGCGGCCTGGATGTGGACGGGGCAGGCAGGCGGCCCTGATGGAGTGCAGCAGGAAAGGGGCCGTGTACCTGGGGAGGCCCAAGTGGTTAATCAGGCCTCTGGGCACCGTGCCTGGTCTCTGGAATATTCATAAGGCCCCTCCAGCTGTGCCAGGCAATCAGGGTGCTGATTGCTCCCCCATCTGCAGCTTAACATTCCACTCCAGAGAGGAGAGAGCTGGTGGCTGAACATTAACCAGGGAAAAAATCGGCCCTGGCCTTCACAACAGCAGCCTGAACAAGAGCCCCAGGAAAGACAAATCCACTCCTTCGAGATCTGCCGGCCCGGCCCGAACTTATCCATCCCCCAGCGTCACGGGCAGTGGAAAGAGTCGCGGGTTCAGAAACAAGTGAGCTGGTTTCTGGTCCGGCTCTGCAGCCTGTTTCCCCAGTTGTAACATGGGGATGGCTCTACCAAACCCCCCAAGAGGATTGGTGAAGACAGAGTTTCTTGGACTGGAGTGCTGTACAAAGGCAAGGCATCATCATTGCTTGTAGGTGTTGTGGGCATGATTCCTACCCTGGGGAAAAGTTTTTAATCACAAATATTGAAGTCTCAGGCAAGCTGGCTTTAAGGGAAACTGAACAAAGGAAGAAAAGCTCTTGGAAGAGTCAGCCTCGGGCTCGGCCTCAGGGCAGGAATTTGGGGGTAGCCAGGCTTGCTATTCTCCTCTGCCCCAAACCTCTCAGAGAAGCAAGAAAGGAATGGGAAGGACATTTGACAGTAGATGGCCAAAAATTCAGAAAAGAACTACAAAAGCAGACAGTGTCCTGTGGCCTTCTGGTTGCTCAGGAAAAGTGTCTGGACCCAAGCAGTGCAGGGACAAAAGTGTGCCACCGTGAGTTCACGGCTCACGAGTAACGCTCTAAGCAATGATTAGGACTCACTAAGATACGGCCAAAATCTTTCCTGTGTTTGTGTTGAATAATACAGGAAACTGTTTTTAGAGAGATTTCTATCTAAACGGAGGGAGAAAAAAACTGGAGCTAAAATAATATAACCTTCTTCCTAGAAAACCGACCAAAGTGGAACAGCTCATGTCTCCTGCTGACAGACAATGAGGGTCCTGAACTTGGCATTATTGTTATTGCTGTTTGTTGCTGCCCCCCCTCTATCCCCAAGACTGGCCGGCCCACAGCAGTGTGCTCAGCCCTGACCACAGGGGGCAGGAGACTGACAGCCTTGGCCCAGGCAGCAGGGGAAGGCAAGAGTCGGCCTGATTCCTAAGCAGCCCCTCTCTGGGGGCAGTACCCTGTTCCGCAGAGTCTCAGACATCAGGGTCCTGCCTCAGACTAAAGGAACTGTTCAGATCCAGGAGCTGCCTTGCCCCTACCCTCCAGCCCTTCACCCTCACTCTGGGTACTTGTATCTTGCTAGCATTTTCTCCAGCCAGCTCAGAAGCACGTGTTCCTCTGGAAGAAAACATTTGTCACATACATCAAATGAGTGCTGAGCCCCTACTCTGGGTTATTTGTTCTCTGAAACCTCACAGGTTCCCTCTTCATGTCAACAAATTGCTTTTCTTTCTTTTTTTTTCCTAAAGTATAAAACATTAAGTGTTCATCTAAAAAAAATTTAGATAATATAGTTAAGGAAAAAGAAGAAAATGAAAGAGCACTCATGATCCCAATACTCAGAGATAACCACTTTTAATGTTAAGTGTGGGACTTCCCTGGTGGCGCAGTGCTTAAGAATCCACCTGCCGAATTCTATCAAACATTTAGAGAAGAGCTAACACCTATCCTTCTCAAACTCTTCCAAAATATAGCAGAGGGAGGAACACTCCCAAACTCATTCTACGAGGCCACCATCACCCTGATACCAAAACCAGACAAAGATGTCACAAACAAAGAAAACTACAGGCCAGTATCACTGATGAACATAGATGCAAAAATCCTCAACAAAATACTAGCAAACAGAATCCAACAGCACATTAAAAGGATCATACACCATGATCAAGTGGGGTTTATCCCAGGAAGGTAAGGATTCTTCAATATACGCAAATCAATCAATGTGATACACCATATTAACAAATTGAAGGAGAAAAACCATATGATCATCTCAATAGATGCAGAAAAAGCTTTTGACAAAATTCAACACCCATTTATGATAAAAATCCTCCAGAAAGTAGGCATAGGGGGAACTTACCTCAACATAATAAAGGCCATATATGACAAACCCACAGCCAACATCATCCTCAATGGTGAAAAACTGAAACCATTTCCACTAAGATCAGGAACAAGACAAGGTTGCCCACTCTCACCACTATTATTCAACATAGTTTTGGAAGTGTTAGCCACAGCAATCAGAGAAGAAAAAGAAATAAAAGGAATCCAAACCAGAAAAGAAGAAGTAAAGCTGTCACTGTCTGCAGATGACATGATACTATACATAGAGAATCCTAAAGATGCTACCAGAAAACTACTAGAACTAATCAATGAATTTGGTAAAGTAGCAGGATACAAAATTAATGCACAGAAATCTCTTGCATTCTTATACACTAATGATGAAAAATCTGAAAGTGAAATTAAGAAAATACTCCCATTTACCACTGCAACAAAAAGAATAAAATATCTAGGAATAAACCTACCTAAGGAGACAAAAGACCTGTATGCAGAAAATTATAAGACACTGATGAAAGAAATTAAAGATGATACAAATAGATGGAGAGATATACCATGTTCTTGGATTGGAAGAATCAACATTGTGAAAATGACTATACTACCCAAAGCAATCTACATATTCAGTGCAATCCCTATCAAACTATCACTGGCATTTTTCACAGAACTAGAACAAAAAAATTTCACAATTTGTATGGAAACACAAAAGACCCCGAATAGCCAAAGCAATCTTAAGAAAGAAAAACAGAGCTGGAGGAATCAGGCTCCCTGACTTCAGACTATACTATAAAGCTACAGTAATCAAGATAGTATGGTACTGGCACAAAAACAGAAATATAGATCAATGGAACAGGATAGAAAGCCCAGAGATAATCCCACACACATATGGTCACCTTATCTTTGATAAAGGAGGCAAGAATATACAGTGGAGAAAAGACAGCCTCTTCAATAAGTGGTGTTAGGAAAACTGGACAGCTACATGTAAAAGAATGAAATTAGAACACTCCTTAACACCATACACAAAAATAAACTCAAAATGGATTAAAGACCTAAATGTAAGGCCAGACACTATCAAACTCTTAGAGGAAAACATAGGCAGAACACTCTATGACATAAATCACAGCAAGATCCTTTTTGACCCACCTCCTAGGGAAATGGAAATAAAAACAAAAATAAACAAATGGGACCTAATGAAACTTAAAAGCTTTTGCACAGCAAAGGAAACCATAAACAAGACGAAAACACAACCCTCAGAATGGGAGAAAATATTTGCAAATGAAGCAACTGACAAAGGATTAATCTTCAAAATTTACAAGCAGCTCATGAAGCTCAATATCAAAAAAACAAACAACCCAATCCAAAAATGGGCAGAAGACCTAAATAGACATTTCTCCAAAGAAGATATACAGATTGCCAACAGACACATGAAAGAATGCTCAACATCATTAATCATTAGAGAAATGCAAATCAAAACTACAGTGAGATATCACCTCACACCAGTCAGAATGGCCGTCATCAAAAAATCTACAAACAATAAATGCTGGAGAGGGTGTGGAGAAAAGGGAACCCTCTTGCACTGTTGGTGGGAATGTAAATTGATACAGCCACTATGGAGAACAGTATGGAGGTTCCTTAAAAAACTAAAAATAGAACTACCATATGACCCAGCAATCCCACTACTGGGCACATACCCTGAGAAAAACCATAATTCAAAGAGAGTCATGTACCAAAATGTTCATTGCAGCTCTATTTACAATAGCCAGGACACGGAAGCAATCTAAGTGTCCATCGACAGATGAATGGATAAAGAAGATGTGGCACATATATACAATGGAATATTACTCAGCCATAAAAAGAAATGAAATTGAGTTATTTGTAGTGAGGTGGATGGATCTAGAGTCTGTCATACAGAGTGAAGTAAGTCACAAAGAGAAAAACAAACACTGTATGCTAACACATATATATGGAATCTAGAAAAAAAAATGATTATGAAGAACCTAGGGGTAAGACGAGAATAAAGACACAGACCTACTAGAGAATGGACTTGAGGATACGGGGAGGAGGAAAGGTAAGCTGGGACAAAGTGAGAGAGTGCCATGGACATATATACACTATCAAACATAAAATAGATAGCTAGTGGGAAGCAGCCGCATAGCACAGGGAGATCAGCTCGGTGCTTTGTGACCACCTAGAGTGGTGGGATAGGGAGGGAGATGCAAGAGGGAAGAGATATGGGGTCATATGTATATGTATAACTGATTCACTTTGTTATAAAGCAGAAACTAACACACCATTGTAAAGCAATTATACTCCAATAAAGATGTTTTTAAAAATAAATAAATAAATAAAATAAGCATTAAAAAAAAAAGAATCCGCCTGCCAATGCAGTGGTCACAGGTTCGATACCTGGTCTGGGAAGATCGCACATGCTGCGGAGCAACTGGGCCCATGTGCCACAACTACTGAGCCCGTGTGCTGCAACTACTGAAGCCCGTGCACCTAGAGCCCATGCTCTGCAACAAGACAAGCAACTGCAATGAGAAGCTCGCACACCGCAACAAAGTGTAGCCCCCGCTCGCCACAACTAGAGAAAGCCTGCGTGCAGCAACCAAGACCCAACACAGCCAAAAAAAAAAAACAACATTAGGTGTCTTTTCCAAATAGGTGGATGGCTAGATAGATATTTTTCAACGGGATTAATCAGATTTTACCTTTTTTTTCCCTCCATTAACAGTGGGTGATAAATTTTTCTCTCATTAAATATTCCCCTGCATCAGTGGTTCTAAAAGTATTGTCTGGGAACCCTTGGAGATCCCCAAGACTTTTTCAGGGAGTCCGTTGGGTTAAAACTATTTTCATAATAATACAAGACATTATTGGCCTTTTCACTCATTCTCTCAGGACTGTACAGTGGAGTTTTCCAGAGGCTGTATGATGTGTGATATTGCAACAGGCTGAATGTAGAAGCAGATATGCAAATCCAGCCATCTTTTACTAAGCCAGACTAATTTAAAGAGATTTGCAAATGTCATTCTTCTCATTAATTTTTTTTAGAAAATATAATTATTTTTCATAAAAATATGTTTTTCGGGAGTACGTAAAATGGGTTTATTATTAGGTGAATTAACAAATGCATATTTTTGAAATTCCTTTTTTTTTTTCTTTTTTTTGCGGCTTGTGGGATCTTATTTCCCCAACCAGGGATTGAATACGGGCCCTTGGCAGTGAAAGTGCAGAATCCTAACCACTGGACTGCCAGGGAATTCCCTGAAATTCCTTCATTTTTATTTTGAATATGCTAAATATTAATAGATACAGCCATATAAGCAAAAGCTCTTTGGGGTTCTCAAAAATGTTTAAGAGCGTAAAGTGATTCTGAGGCTGAACACTTGAGAACAACTAGTCTACACCATCACCTCTGGTGACTGCATAGCACCCCTTTCTGTGGATGGCCCCTAATCTGTTCATCCATTTCCTTATTGAAATGGGTTGCTTCCCATTTTCACTACTATAAAAGTGCCGCACAAATCACCGAGTACCTACGTAAAGTGAAAACTTCCTGGAATGAGAGAAAACAACAGAAACCAACTGGAAGGGTGAGCCATCACTTTTAGTCCATTATTAATCAAATGAAACAAAATGTATCACAGGATGTGAACAAGTAAAGTTGAAAGGCTATGTGCACGTTGAATATATATGTATGTGTACAGATACATATGTTTCCATAGAGAGCAAGACTTAACGCTCTGTAAAGAGTCCTTTTTTTCCTGCTGTCTGTGAAGTGGTTACAAAAGCTGATCATATTCTAGGGCAGTGCTATGGATGGTATGAAACTCTTTGGTACCATTACAGAAACTGAGAGGAGTTTAGAAACTTTAAGCAATTTGAGAGAGAAATTTTATTTCTGTAGGTAGGAGACAATAAAAAATTGATGTTTGTTAAAAATGTTGAGTACAAAAATGCTGCAGACTTTAAAAAATATATACTTGAGAATATTTCTGGAATGGATTCCTAGAAGTGGAATTGCTGGGTCAATGGACATGCATCTTTAAATGTTAATAGATATTGACAGGTTACCTCCATTTACACCTCACCAAGAGTAAGATGTAAATATACCAAATGTCCTGAGAGTGTATGTGAGTGCCTGTCCTCTGAAATCTTTGGCAAAACCAAAGATTATGATTCTTTTAAATCTTTTTCTACTTAGTAGGCTAAAAGTTATATTTTGTCTTCTATGAATTGCTTATTCATATCCCTTGCCCATTTTCTGTTGAGTCCTTTTTCTTATTGATTTTTCTTAAATCTTTATATATTCTGGACAAGCTTCTTTTGTCTGTCATATATTGCAAATATTGACTTGCCTCAATTATGTGGCTTGCCTTTTAATTTTGCTTACACGTCTCAATAGAGTACAAAAACTGCCTTTAAAACTTTTATTCTAAATTTATTCTAATCTATTAATCATTTCCTTTATGGTTTTATGGATTCTCATCTGGCTTAGGAAGCCTTTCCTTGTTGCATGATTTTAAAAATACTCTCCATTTCCCTCTAATACACTTGCAGCTTTTCTTTTTATTTCTTAATATTTAGATCTTCAATCCATCTGGAATTAATTTTTGTTATGGTGTGAGGCATTGACTGTTGACCTTTGTAATCCATGTAGTGGAGCATGGCAGGGTGCTGTCAATGGGCTTGAGCCCCAGTAAGAACCAGCCCATGCATTGCTGGGGACCTGTAGGCCTGCCTGCTGCAGCTGGAGCTAAGCTGGTTCCCAAGTAGACAGATATCTGAGCCCACCTGGTTCAGGAGGGGAGGCAAGCTACATTTCAGAATCCTTCCCAATGAGATAGAGCTGTTGTGGGCATCTGCAAAGTTGACAAGCAGAGCTGATGACACTCCAAGAAAGCACCAAAACATCTTTACCATGCAGTTTGGTTCTCGGAGAGCTTTCTGTCCATTAGCCTCCTTGATGCCAACATCACTATGTAGGTGGAAGGGGATTTAAGATGCCCACTTTACCATTACAGAAAATAAGGTGCAGAGGGGTTAAGTGACATGCCCGAGGTCACGCTCCCGGTGAGTGGCAGAGCCCAAATAGAACCTAGACTTCCTGCTCCCAAGTCCACAGCTCCTCCGACCTCTCTGTGCATCAGGCTCTGAGTCCCTGTCACCGCAGCTGCCCCCTTTAGTGGAAGGGAGGATCTGGCCTAAGGCTTTCCCAAAACTGTGCTCCCCCACTGTGGGCAGGTGAGACTGGAAAAATCCATCCTCCACCAGCAGCTGATGGAGGGTTTCGAGGCTTCCTTGGGCATGTACCTCCTCCTCTCCCCGAGTGCTTCGTGGAGGGTGGGAGTGATGAGTCAGGCCGGGGAGGGAGAGCTCAGCCATAAACAAGCGGGACTGACAGCGAGCACTTTCCTTGAGGCACGTGACCTCCCACGGGCCTCCGGGGACTCTGCCTGAATGGCAAAGCTTCAAATTTTCATGATCTAGGCTCTGCACATTTAATTTGCTATATTCTCGAAGGCAGCCACAGAAGGGAAGAAGCTTTTAGAGAGGAGGTGGGGGATGAGGGAGAAGGTAAATTATTTCTAGTCCCTCAATGAAGAGTTTGAAATGTTGTTTTTAATGAGTGTGTCATTTTTGCAGACACCCAATGTGACTATGCTGGGTCTTTATCCCCTCCAGCTCCAAACCAAAGGGACACCCAGGACGCAGAATTGTAGAGCTGGGTCTGGCCTTGGAGATCAGATGATCCAATCCCTTGGGGTTAATGGGAACCCCATGTACCCCAAAGCAAGTGACTTGTCCAAGTTGCGGAAGTTCTGGGAACAGATCTCAGGTCTCCTGGATGTACTTGTTCTCTCCTTGGATATTCCTCAGGTCCCCCACCTACACTTGCTCTGGTGACTCTTGGGGAAAGCCTTGGGGAAGGCACAGCCACTGGACACACAATGAGAAAGTAAAAGGTGGGGGCCAGAGAGAGACAGGGGCAACAGGCCCAACAGTGACCAAGCAGGGCTTCTCTCCACCCTGGGGCTGCAATCAGGCCTACGGAGGTACGGGTGCCTACCTGTTCCAGGGGGATGACGAGGAAGGAGCCACCTCCCGCGCTCTCAGTGACGATGGCCAGGAAGCGGGCATTGACGGCGCAAAAATGGTTATCATGCACATTCTTGGTGATGGGGATCCCGTCGAAGCAGTGCTCCCGGTTGGCCACCTTCCCATAGACGTTCCGGAACTTGGAGCTGCGGTATTGCGGACGCCAGGACATCTGTGAGGGGCCAGAAGAGACAAGGGTCAAGCCGGGGACTGCTTCCCAAAGGGCACGTGCGGGAGGTCTCAGGGATGCAGGAGGTGAGGAAGGCCCAGTATCTGCCCTCAGGATGCGGGGAGAGGGGAAGGAACCTCCAAGAATTGGGTGCCCGGCCCTCTGCTGGAGGACTTACTCTTTCAATAAAGTCCCGCAAGAGCAAAGACTGGCATGAGGGCATCCACACACTTCCTGCTTTCGGTATACACATCCACACCACCTTGCTGAAAGGATGGAGGATCCTTTCACTCTCAAGGGATGTGCCACGTGATAGAGCAGACCATCCATCCAATAACATGTCTGGGCTGCCTCTTGCGTGTCAGAAACTGTGCTTAATTTAGTATGGGACGTGCAGACAGAGGAGGCTGGGTGTTCACAAAGAGAGAGAACACTTCTAATGATGAGGGGCGGGGGAGGAAGACAGCCCCTTTACGTGCAGCAAGGCAAATGACCACCCATTATCATATGCTCCTCTGATTCTCTCTAGGGCTTCTAACCCACAAGTGCACCCTCAGAAATCTCTTAGTCCTATACATCATCACCATCATCATTATAAGCATCATCATTATCATCATCACCACCAGGCCCAGAGAGGTAAAGTGACTTGTCCAAGGCCACACAGCTAATGAGTAGGGTCATGAACACAAGTCTCCTGATTGGAAATCTGAGACTCTTTCTTATGCCAGATTACCCTTTGGAGCAAGGTTTCTCTGTGTGTGGCCCACAGATCACCTGTATCAAAATCATCCGGGATGGGGGAGGTTTCTCAGCCTCCCACATCGTTTGTTAGAAATGTTGATTCCTGGGTCCCAATCCAGACCTACTAAATCCAATATTTTGGGTATGGGGCCCAGAAAGAGGCATTTTAATCCAGCTTCCCTGCCCCAGTGAGACAGAAATACACCAAAGTTTGAGAGCCCCTGTTCTAGAGAATGGAATGGTACCCCTCCCTACCCCTCACCACCCACTAACCATGACACAGGGTCCAACCGACTGACCAACTGGCCCCTGCTGCATGAGTGTCCCGTGCTGTGCACAGTGGAGAACACAGATACACAGATGTGCATGTGTGGGTGTGTGGAGGACAGGATGGGCAGCCCACCGTGGAGTTCAGCTTTGCTGTAGGATGGCGCCTCCTATGAGGAAGCCCTACGAATGGGCGCCATGGCAGATGGAGCCCAAGTAGGTGCTCTCCTGGCAGACACGCATCCAAGCTCAATGAGCAATGGCAAGTTCCCAGCTGGGGCCTGGCATTCAGTAGGAGCTCAATAAGCGCTTTATTAAATGAACATCCTTCTGGCCCGACTTTGCCATTATCCATCCTCTCCCCTTCCTGCCAAATCTCCTGATATGCCTTGAGTCTCCCACCCCATCTCAGGACAGAAATTTCTTCAGATGAAATTTCCAAGGGGAGGAAAACAAAAGGAAATACCACCACAGAATCAGGAAACCAACCCTGGGAATTTGACTGAAAACAAAACTTTGCATCTGATTTAAATACAGCCAGGAGCTCAGCCACAAAGGCCTCTTTATTGAAGGAAGAAGTTCAGATCCAATGAGGAGAATCCCAGGGATTCTTCAGGCAAGCCCTCTTCCGGCCAGCTCTCTGGGCCTCCACCCGCCTTCTCCACTCCCCCAGGCCACTCTCCACGCCGCAGGGCCAGCCGCCCTACTCTCCACTCCTCCCCACCTCCCAGCCTCTGCCCACACTGTACCCCTTTCCCTCCTGCCTTCTCCCCTCTCTGGCGAGTTCTGCCCAAGACTGTTCAGAACAAAGTCCAGCTGGAGAGGCAAGTGCACTGGACGGGAGCCTGGCTGGTCATTTCTGGCTGTGTGACCTCAGACAGTCCTCTTCTGACCGATTCCTCATCAGGATTACATCATTGATGCCCCGAGTGTGGTCCCAGGTGGTCACTCATGGTTCCTTTACACGGTACAGAGATGAAGTTTTAAATTTTAGTAGTTACATATTTATTTTTAATTTGCATTAGAAAAAATATAACTTGCATGCCAAGTCCATGATTTCACAGGTATCAGTGCTAAGAAAGCTAAGTTTAAAAATAATGAATTAATTCAAAGAAAAATACAGCATGAAAAATATAGTCTGGGTGGTACATGGCACCGGCAGAAATTCTGTCTGATATGGGAGTACTGGAAATCACTCTGTCTCTTTCAGGTAGAACATTCTAGATGCCACAGTTGCCCCTGAAGAGAAAGGAGGTGGTGAGCCTGCTCTTTACAACCTCTCGTTCCTTGTTGGTGCAGTTCTGGCCTGGAATGCCTTCGCTCTCTTCTCTGTCCAGCCCAACCTTAGCCTTCAGGGCCTGACTTGAACCTGACTGCCCTCCCAAAAGTCCAGCAGAGAGAACTCTGTGGGGATCAGCCCCAGCCTGCATCCTAGGAAAAACAGAGAGCATCTCTCAGCAAGCCCGCTGGCCTCTCCCCATTGGCTGGTAGGCTGGGGCTGACCTCTCCGCTGGACCTTTGGAAGGGCTGGGGGAAGGAGGCCAGGGGGCCCTTATCACTGGGCCTGCACCTTCACCCCTCATGAAGCCACAGTGAGCATGCCTGGCAGAGTGCTGGACCGGGAGTCTGCAGTCCTGGGTTTTCACTCCCCATTCTAACTCCTACCAGCCCTGGAAAGACACTGTGCCTCCCTGAGATGTTCTAAAATGGACCCATAATTCCTGACTTTATCTGGTTACCTTAAGAGTCAAAATGAGGGGCTTCCCTGGTGGCGCAGTGGTTGAGAGTCTGCCTGCCAGTGCAGGGGGCATGGGTTCGAGCCCTGGTCTGGGAAGATCCCACGTGCCGCGGAGCGGCTGGGCCCGTGAGCCGCAATTACTGAGCCTGCGCGTCTGGAGCCTGTGCTCCGCAACAGGAGAGGCCGCGATAGTGAGAGGCCCGCGCACCGCGATGAAGAGTGGCCCCCGCTTGCCGCAACTAGAGAAAGCCCTCGCACAGAAACGAAGACCCAACACAGCCATAAATTAATTAATTAATTAATTTTTTTAAAAAAAGAGTCAAAATGAGATATGCAGGTACAAGGTCTCATTCAAGATAAGATATCACTGCTGCTCCTGTGGGCCCAGTCTACTGAGAGGTGTCTGGAAAGCATCAGACACGGACTCCACTTTCAAATATCTTACAAGCCAACGGAGGAGATGAAATGGATGCTTGACAAGTTTACGGTAGTGAGAGGTCAGGGAAGGGGGGCGTCAGGGTGGGCTTCACGGAGGAGGGGCCATCTGCCAGCACGGGACACTGAGAGAGCACCGGGCACTGTGCACGATCCCCTGCGAGGTGGGAACTATGACTGTCCTTGTTGCACAGGGTGGGAAACAGACCCAGCCCAAGTTCAGACAGTGAGTAAGCACAGGATTCACTGGAACCTGTTCTGACTCTGCAGACCATATTATGTTTTCTCCAACTTCTTATTACAAAATACTTCAAAATGCAAAAATAGTTGAGAGCATGGTACGATAATCACCCACCACCTGGGTTCATCATCATTAACATGTTGCCACGTTCCTTTATGTACCTACCTCTTTCGGATTTTTTAGTTTTGTGGAATCGTTTGAAAGGAAGCTGCCAACGTGATGACTCCTGCCCATTTATTATGTCGGCACACATTTCCTACAAAGGAGGACGATTTCCTACATGAGCACATCACTCTTACCCCCTCTAAGAAAATTAACAACAATTCTTCAGTACCGTCTAATACCCAGCCAATATTCAAAATTCTTCAAAATGCCTTTTACAGCTGTTCCCTATTTTGAACCAGGACTGGGAGCTGTGCTGCTCCCGTGTATTTCATTTGGTTGGGATCTCTCCTTGGACTCCTTTAAATCTAGAGCACTCCCATCACTTTTTTTGTTTTAGTGACACTGACTTCTTAAAGACATCAAATCAGTTGTCTTAGAAAATGTTCTAGGGGCTTCCCTGGTGGCGCAGTGGTTAAGAATCTGCCTGCCAATGCAGGGGACACGGGTTCGAGCCCTGGTCCGGGAAGATCCCACATGCCGTGGAGCAGCTAAGCCCGTGTGCCACAACTACTGAGCCTGCGCTCTAGAGCCCGTGAGCCACAACTACTGAGCCCACGCGCCACAACTACTGAAGACCGTGCGCCTAGAGCCCGTGCTCCGCAACAAGAGAAGCCACTGCAATGAGAAGCCTGCGCACCGCAACGAAGAGTAGCCCCAGCTTGCTGCAACTAGAGAAAGCCCACGTGCAGCAACGAAGACCCAACGCAGCCAAAAATAAAATAAAAAAAGAAAATGTTCTAGCGATTTGTCTCATGTTGCTTTGTGGTCTCTTCAAAGTCATTCCTGGATTCCCTATAAACTTTAGGAGTCAGATGTAAAGCCTTGATTCTATTCACATTAAAGATGCCCCTGTTAGTAATCCCTGGCTTGGGCGGGGTGAGGATAGGGAGGAGGGGACAGAGGGAACTTGGGAACATGTACCTGGCCTGGCTGGCGGCAGTGAGGGGGACAGCTGGCCAGTGCCGCGTATTTGCTCTGGAGGGTGGTGGACAGACAGCTGGAGGACCTGGGAGACCAGATCAGGAACCGGCACACACTGTGGGCCAAAGTGGAGCATCTGCAGGCCACAGAGTTCTGACCTTTCCTCCTGTGCTTACCAAGGGGCTGACTTCATTCTGAGGTCAGATGCACGGGTGTGCAGGCAGGGAACAGAAAAGCCTCCTCCCTATTCTGCAGAGGGAGGAGGCCACGTTGAGGCTGGGACTGAAAGAGCCACCCAGACCTCACAGGGAAATCAGTGTGGCAGCCAAGAGGTCACCTGAAAATCTGGCCCTTTGCCCCTTGCCCTCAAGCTCAGCCCAGATCCTGGTGGATTCCTCCCTGCTAGTTCTAGTGAGGGTAGGACACTCTCTATGAACCTTACAGGAGCAATCAGCACACGATTGAGACACATTTGAGCTCCCTAAAAGGAAGGACTTTCTTAATGGTTAGAGCTGCCTGAGATGGAAAAGGAAGTTATCATGATAGGTAATGAGCTTTCCATCCCTGGAAGGGTTCAAGATTGAGGTGGATGATCTCTGGGTTAAGGGCAGCGTGGAACAACAGATGAGACTAGATGGCCTTCCAGCCCCCAAATAATAGAGTTCCTCTACTTTATTAAAAACATTGTGTTGCAATGAGAGGAGTGCTAGGGTCAGAGAGCAACAAACTGGACACCCTGGCCAGCGGCATTTCTTCTCTGCAAAACAGGGATTGTAATGCCTCCCCAGCTGGGTTGCTGTGACAAGGAAGGACAACGGCTCCCATGGCAATTGCCATCTCCCCGTAGGCCTTCCCACATTGCTGATTACTGCACAGTCACTTATTTCAAGGTACGTATGTATTCTCTCTCCCGTTACTAGATTGTAAGTTAGGCGATCATCCAACTCCTTCTGGCCCCTGCACAGCCGCCCTCCACCCCAGGCCTGGTGCTGGATTCCTGTCTATAGGAGCCTCCCAGTGACCCTGGTTGAATAATCTCTTGGTATGGTGGGAGGGCAAGGGCCAAGTTCAGGCACAACTGCCCAGTTCCTTGGAGGCGACAGGGTGAACCTCACCCCAGGGCTGTGACTTCAGTTTACTGAAGTTTTGAGTTTTGAGCTGATACCCCACCCCTGGCCACAGGATGAGGGCCTGGTCCTTACTCTCACCCCATTAGGGCTTCTGGGCCCAAGCCCTTCCTTGTAGTGTTTGTACTTCCAGTCATGTAGCCTCATCTCCTCTGGCCTCTTGAACTCAGTACACCCTTCAGGCTGGGGCTTAATGAGTCCCTTACCACTGACAGCACAGTATCAGCAAGGTGACCAATTCCATGACGCTCCCCAGCTGCCCCCTCAACATCACCTCATTCTCCCCCAGCCGCAGCTGTCCAATGGGCAGAGCTGGACAGATACTACAATACCATTGAAAATACCTGGTACATATGTGACTAATTTGAGGCTCAGAGAGGTTGAGAGACTGGCCCAAAGTCACAAGCTGTGAAAGTGGCAGAGACAAGACCTCAGTCAAGATGTTCTGACTCTTAAAAAGACTTGGGTGAAAGCAATCTACAGATTCAATGCAATCCCTATCAAATTACCACTGGCATTTTTTACAGAACTAGAACAAAAAAATCTTAAAATTTGTATGGAGACACAAAAGACCCCGAATAGCCAAAGCAACCTTGAGGGAAAAAAAATGGAGCTGGAGGAATCAGGCTCCCTGACTTCAGACTATACTACAAAGCTACAGTAATCAAGACAATATGGTACCGGCACAAAAACAAATATAGATCAATGGAACAGGATAGAAAGCCCAGAGATAAACCCATGCACATATGGTCAACTAATCTATGACAAGGGAGGCAAGGGTACAGAATGGAGAAAAGACAGTCTCTTCAATAAGTGGTGCTGGGAAAACTGGACAGCTACATGTAAAAGAATGAAATTAGAACACTCCCTAACACCATACACAAAAACAAACTCAAAATTAAAGACCTAAATGTAAGACCAGATACTATAAAACTCATAGAGGAAAACATAGGAAGAACACTCTTTGACATAAATCACAGCAAGATCTTTTTTGACCCACCTCCTAGAGAAATGGAAATAAAAACAAAAATAAACAAATGGGACCTAATGAAACTTAAAAGCTTTTGCACAGCAGAGGAAACTATAAAGATGAAAAGACAACCCTCAGAATGGGAGAAAATATCTGCAAATGAAGGAACTAACAAAGGATTAATCTCCAAAATATACAAACAGCTCATGCAGCTCAATATCAAAAAAACAAACAACCCAATCCAAAAATGGGCAGAAGACCTAAATAGACATTTCTCTAAAGAAGACATACAGATGGCCAAGAAGCACATGAACACCTGCTCAATATTACTAATTATTAGAGAAATGCAAATCAAAACTACAATGAGGTATCACTTCACACCAGTTAGAATGGGCATCATCAGAAAATCTACAAACAACAAATGCTGGAGAGGGTGTGGAGAAAAGGGAACCCTCTTGTACTGCTGGTGGGAATGTAAACTGACACAGCCACTATGGAGAACAGTATGGAGGTTCCTTAAAAAACTAAAAATAGAATTACCATATGACCCAGCAATCCCACTACTGTGCATATATCCAGAGAAAACCATAATTCAAAAAGACACATGCAGCCCAATGTTCACTGTAGCACTATTTACAATAACCAGGTCATGGAAGCAACCTAAATGTCCATCGACAGATGAATGGATAAGAAGATACGGTACATATATACAATGGAATATTACTCAGCCATAAAAAAGAACAAAATTGGGTCACTTGTAGAGACGTGGAAAGACCTAGAGACTGTCACACAGAGTGAAGTAAGTCAGAAAGAGAAAAATAAATATCGTATATTAACTCATATATGTGGAATCTAGAAAAATGGTACGGATGAACTGGTTTGCAAGGCAGAAATAGAGACACAGATGTAGAGAACAAACGTATGGACACCAAGTGGGGAAAGTGGCGGGGGGCGAAGGGGGGGATGAATTGGGAGATTGGGATTGACATACATATACTAATATTTATAAAATAGATAACTAACAAGAACCTGCTGTATTAAATAAATAAATAAATGAAAATTAAAAAATAAAAAAGTAAAAAGTAAATAATAAATAAATAAAATAATGTTGAAAAACCAAACCAAACAAAAAAAGACTTGGGTGGCCTCAGGTCCTTGTTCTACCACTTAATGGCAAAGTCCCTCTGGTCAAGTTTCTAAACTGATCTAAATCTCTGCTTCTGTAGCTATAAGATGGAAACAATTATGTTACCTGCCCAATAAGTTGTAATAAGAATTAAATGAGATATTTGGATAGAAGGCTAAAGAAAAAAAAAAAAAGGAAATTCTGACTCTTAGTTTCCTGTTCTTTCCAACATAAAAACACATCTCTCCTCTTTCAGCCTCTCCACCCAAGCTCTTACTCCTCCCTACTTGTTCCATACAGTACAGGGCACTACACAAAAGTGTAAAGAAACTGTATAGGAAGCAGGGTTTGGAGGAGTCAGAAAGAATCCAAAGGTTTCGATCTTGGCTGTTATCTGCTAGCTGTGTGACTTTAGACGAGTTACTCAACTTCTCTGAGCATCAGTTTCTTTACCCGTAAAATTCGAATAACGTTATCCAGCTCACTGGATGCAATGAAGTGACCAAATGCTAAATGCCTGGCAAGGTGTCTGGCACGGAGGTGGGGTGGGGAGGGTGTGCTCATCACACACTAGTTCTACCCTCCCCTCTTCTCCTGTAAGGGAGAGACTCTGACCTCAATTGTTTACGTGGGGAGGGCCAAGCTCTGGCAGGAGAAGGAGGGGGCTGAGCTGGGCCGAGGGTCAGGAAGAGGGAGGGAAAGGCTCTGGCCTCCAGATGTGCGTGGCTGCTGGGCCTCTCCCTGGGCCCAAGGCCACCCTGGTCTCCCTCTGAGAGGGGGAGGGCCCGGAAGGAGGAAGTGTTCGTTTTGCAGCTGAACGGCCCTTATAGCCTCTTAAGAAATGGAAGCAGGCTTTTTTCTCCTCTGAGACAATCTCTGTGTACACTCCAGGTGGAGACAAATTGTATCCTGTCCTCCAATCCTAAAAATGATTTATTGTGGCCAGCGGGTGCACTTTCTAGATGACGATGGCTAAAACTCAGTCCTGTAACCGGAACACAAAAAAATGTACGAGGGCAGTTTTTGTTTCCGTCTCTGACTCAGGTGACGGGGTGGGGGGGAGCTCATGGTTACATCCTTGGGGAGAGCTGTCAGTTGGGGAGCCCAGGAGGCCTCAGGATCTGCCCTGGTGGATACTGGACACTTGTTGTCATGGGGCAGCCCGTCAGGATCTGTGGGAGAGCCACTCCCTGTCCACGGGCTATCAGAGAAAGGCTGACATTTTTAGTCTTGTTTGGGTCACTACCTGTGTGACCTGGGATAAGGCATCTTCTTTCTCCAGGCTTGGTGTCCTTTTTGGTGAAATGCGGGTATCAGCCACACCTACGCCTTGGAATCGCTATCAGGATGGGACATGAGAACACTGGGGACGGGGCTTTGCAAAAGGTGTGCCGAACGACAGATACTATCATCAATATCTCCTCTGAATTCTCCCACAACATTCTGGGTTCACGAGCGATCACTGGTCAACTAGTCCTCCTCCAACTCTGAGTCAGCCCTGCTTTCCAGAGCCCAGGGCTGGACACATGGGAGGGATAGAGCGCATGTTCCCAAACTGAAGGGAGCAGAAGTGGATCAGACCGGGGTCTTGAGAAGCGTGTCAGGTCAGGCAGTAATTACTGACGGACTCTTCACTTCAGTTTCCTCCTCTGTGAAATGAAAGGCTAGGATCTTTTTAGCAGAACACTTTCTCTAAATAAAATATTACTCAGAACTCCAAAATGTAAAATGGGCAAAGTTGGAGATGTTTGCATTCAAATCTAGCAGGAAACTGGGAGTACCTTCAAGCAATGGTCCTGGGACTGAACCGTGGAGCCCAATTTGAGAACCTCTGGTATGAGGAAAGGGGCCAGAAACCCATGTTCCAGCTGGCTCAGCCACTAACTCACTAGGGACCCTCAGGCAGATCCCTCCTTCTTCTCTCACAGGAGGTATTTGGGCCAGATGGCCCACCCTCTAGCTCTGCCATGTAATTGGTCTTACTGGGTTCTTTCTCACTGGCTACCAGGACTTCTGAGAAGATCTTGTAGCCATTCAAGAAATACCCAGTATGAAGAAGCTGGACCGCAAGTGTTCTTGCTTAAGTGCTCTCTGACTGCAGTATCCGCTGGGTTTGGGCCTCCAGGGATCCAGGAGTCCCTAGAGGGTCTGCCTCTGAAGTCCCCATACCCCATGGCACAGCTGATCTCAGCAGGGATGCAGGATGGAGGAAGCTGGCCCACTGACCCACTACCATATTGAACAGCACAGATTACAAATCATTTCCATCACTGCAAACAGTTCTGTTGCATGGCACTGGTAGAATATCAATTAGCCCCCCAAAGTCACATCCTAGAGGAAAAGAATCCAACTGAACGTCCACACCTGGGAGCTCCTGGCTGGGTTGCACAGGGACCACAGAAGGTCAGGATCTGGAGTCACCCCACTGACTTTCTCTCCATCCTTAGCAGATGTGGAATTCTTAGGTTCCACGCCAACTCACAGAGCCTCTTGGGCAAGCCCCTCAGTCTTCTCAACCATGAAACGGGGACTCCTCCCCTTTGTCATGTTCCATCTTGCCTCCCTTACACCATCAGGGTGTAGATCAAAGTCAAGTGCGGATGAACACGGTTGGGATGGCACCTTCTCAACAGACTGCCGATGGAGGATTCAGATCTGGCACCCATGGATGCCGCACTCTGCCCATCACCCGACGCAAGTCCATCGAGGTATGGAGTCTATTCCTGGAGCAGGCTTCTGCCCTGGATCCCTGCAGCCTTTCCTGTTCTGCTGGGCAGGACTGGACACGTGAGGAGAAGGCTGCCAGCCTCCTCTGCTCCAAGCTCTTCAGGAGAGCTTCCCATCTCCCCCGAGATGGCTCCTGAGCTGGGCAGTTGCCAGATTCTGAAGTCCCCAGATTCTGTCCTGTGTTCCCTTTTTCTGGCTCATCACACTAATAACAATAGCCTACATTTATTAAGCACTTACTGTGACCCAAATATTTTACATTCATTACATCCTGTAATCCTTATAATAACCCCAAGGTAAAGATACAACTATTATCCCCATTTACAGATGCAACTGGGCTTGTTCAAAGTCACTTAAGTGGAGTAACTGGGATCTGAACTCCGACCTGACACCAGGGTCTCTTACTTTACATGTTTGCTCCCCAATCACACTGGATGTTAGTGAGGGCAGCAGCTATGTCTCATTCTTCTCCATTTTTCCAGGCCTTACCATTAGGCTTAATATAGTATTGATGAATGTTTACTAAATATGTGAATGAGTAAAGGAATAAGAGGACAGCAAGAAGGAAGAGTGACCCTGTCACTTCCCCTTAAAGCCTCTAAAAACTCCCTTGGTCCTCCCACATCATAAACCTTGCCCATCCCCTTATAGGGATCTGCGGGACCAGATCCCAACTTGTAAGATCCCACCTGGGCAGAAAGCAAGGAGAAGGAAATATCTGCCTCCCTATGGGCCCAACTTTTCTTACATGTGGTCCTAACACAAAAAGGCTTTCATAGAACCATAGCCTGCCAGCGCAGAAGAGGACCCTTGGGTCCACTAAAATCTAGCCTTTCATTTCACAGACTTAGGCCCAGAAAGAGGAAGTGATTTGTCCAAGGTCACACAGCAAGGTCACCTGATGACCAATCCACCCTGCAAGCCTCCTTATGGGAGGGAGGGTGGGGGAAAAAGGGATGGGGGGTGAGAGGATAGGACATGGTGCTGCCACCTCTCCTCTGCAGGTAGACCTGGGGGGACTGTCTGGGGTGGGCAGGCCCCACCCAGGGAAGCACCCGCCTTCTACTGGGATTCTGAGTTCTGTATGCCTCGGCCCAGGGAGGGAGGGGGCGGTGGAGCCCAAAGCACAGGCCCAACAGATGGTTTCTATTTGCAGCCACTGCGCCTGGTCTGTGCCAGACTCCTGACCTATTTTGAGGAACTGAGGGCCCCACTGGCTCAGGGATGGCCTCCCACTCGCACCCCTTAACCCACAGTTTGGCAGGAGATCAGATGGGTGGTTCAGGGCCAGTGGAGGTGGGGAGTGGAGGAGGAAAACCTTTGAAAATGAGGCTGGGGTGGATGCCTGCAGGCTTGAACTCCAGAGCAGGGATCCTCAGAGTGTGAGCCCCAGGCATCATTTGGGGTGTTTGTGGAAATTCAGGTTCCTGGGCCCCACTTCAGCCCTGCAGGATCACACTCTCTGGGAGTGGGCTGGGGACTCTGCATTTGAACCGAGCTCCCCAGGTGATCCCTGTTATTCAGTGTACTGTCTGTGGACCGTAGCACTGGCATCATCTGGGAGCTGGTTAGAAATGCAGAATCCCAGGCCCCACCCGGGACTGAAGCAGAACCTGCAGAATCTGCGTGCATCAGGATCACCCCTTGGGCTTGTTAAAACACAGATCGCTAGGCCTCACCTCCAGAGTTTCTGATTCAGGAAGTCCGCGGGCCTGGGAACATGCATTTCTAACAAGTCGCCAGGTGAGGTGAAGCTAACTAAGTCCCCGAGCTGTACTGCAAGGGTCACTGTACCCTCTGAAGCCCTAGTGCTCTCACCTTTCAGAAGTCCCTTTACCTCTCCGAGTTTCAGTTTGTCCATCTGTAAAATGCATATAATTCACACCTTTTTCCTAGGGCAGTTGTGAGGCGCCAATGAAATAATAACGGGTGTGAAAGTGCTTTGTGAACTACTATTGTTATTATAAAAATTATTATATAAATCAATTTGTACCTTACAAGGTGGTATAGGCCCTGTCATTCGCCCTTGACAGCCGCCCTGCCGTACAGCAAGTCAGTCAAAGAGCTATGTATTCCTCGAGGGCTTTATTCTGCGTTCCTGGACTGTCCAGCACAAGACCAGGCATGGAGTAACTGCTCAATAAGGGCTGGCGGAATTCAGCCCAAGAGGGCTGATTCCCAGGCCCTCTCCCTTTCCACTGCAGTCTCTACTTCTCACATCCTCCTTCAAGGCTCTCTGATCCCTTGGTAGGCGGAGCTAAGCAACTTTTTTTTTAAAAAAGGTTGTTTGATAGTTGAGGCTAAAGGGCGAGCTGGGGACACACCAGCCCCAGCTGCCACCCCTCAGGCTCCTCCCCCGTGAAACGCCCTGCCTGACTCTCAGGATGAGTTGGGATCCCATATTGAGAGCGCCCGGCCCAGCCCCTGGCACATGGTGGGCGCACCCTCCATTCAGGGGTCCTTCCCACGACGGGATCTGATCACCTGGGCGTCCCCGAGCTGGGGCACTGCAGGGCTCGTACGTTTAAGGTCAGGCCTAGCACGGGCTGATGCGGCTCCCTGGCAACGAAATCTCCTAAAATGATGTGCCAGGCGTGCTCCCCGGGAAAGGGGGCCATCGGAGCTGCTCACAGGTGGCATCCCACGGGCCTCCCCGGGGCACTGCAGAGGAGCCCTTCTACTTGTTGGTCCCTGTACGCAGGGGACCCTCAGACCATCCACCTCGTGGACCAGGACCTTGGCTCCCTGTTGCCTGGAAATGCAGGAAAGATGGGCTGCTAAACAGTCCCTGGGGGAATGTGTAATGTGGCTTGGGCCCTCTCCTTCCCAAGAGATAACTTATCTAAATTGCAGTAGGAGGAGGGCTGCAGTATCTCTGTAGAGAACAGAGGCAGCCAGCTCATCTCTCAGTGCTCAAATGAGAAAGGAAAGGTTGAAAACCTTTACATTACTGTCAGTCATCTTGGGTACAAGAGGGGGCAGTGAGCAGACACCAGGCCACATGCACAGAGCTTATTCAGGGACAAACTCTGCATTGATTACTCTGCACTGTCCCCAAGGGATGTGTGTGTGTGTGTGGCTTTTGTTTGAAAAACCCTCTGACCGATGACTGTCTCATGATGTTCTACCTTTCACCAACTGCATTATGAAAAGAATCTACTAGTTAATTTAGGACCCAGCAAGGAAAGGGGACCCTTCCTGGATCTTTGGCCAATTCCCCTAAGCACAGCCTCTGTTCCCCAAACTCACAAGGGACACAGCCTCCTTCTAGGTGGCTGTGTTGTGTCCCCAGGGGACCTCCAGCTCAGCTCCAGAGCTCTGCCCAGTAGAAGGGACCCACACTCAGCGGTGACTGGCTTGGGGTTTAAATGTGAGCTATGTGAGGCGGTGGTTGGTAACAGAGAGAAGGGCATGGAGAGGAGGGCAGAGAGAAGTGTGAAGAGGATCATTTTTACTTTCTAGATGTGTCGCTGTGCTTTTTAATCTTTAGCACTTTCTAACCGTGAACCTTCCCTCTCTTCCTCTTAACGGCACCTGTTCACCCAGAAAGGGTTAGGACTGTTCAAGCAGGAATCTGAACAATTCAGGTTTTCTGACATCCAGTATGGGATTTGCAGCTACACAACAGTCTTAAAAGAGTCAGACTTGGGCTTCCCTGGTGGCGCAGTGGTTGAGAATCTGCCTGCCAATGCAGGGGGCACGGGTTCGAGCCCTGGTCTGGGAGGATCCCACATGCCGCGGAGCAACTGGGCCCGTGAGCCACAATTGCTGAGCCTGCGCGTCTGGAGCCTGTGCTCCGCAACAAGAGAGGCCGCGATAGTGAGAGGCCCGTGCACCGTGATGAAAAGTGGCCCCCACTTGCCGCAACCGGAGAAAGCCCTCGCACAGAAATGAAGACCCAACACAGCCATAAATAAATAAATAAATAAAATTAAAAAAAAAAAAAAAAGAGTCAGACTTGAGAGGCTTTTCTTGACTCCCATCTCCCCCTGATAGCAAATGAAGGATGTCACCTGGCTGACCAGATAGCAGAGAAGTCCTGGTCAGACACCAGAGGGAGGGGAAAGCCCACTCCTTGCAGATGGAAAGACTGAGAATGGGAAGGAGACAGAGAGGGAAGTGCAGGTTCAGACGTGTGCCCTGATTTTCCGTACTCTGGGCCAGAATCTCAGCGGGGTAGTGTTCAGTAGGATGAGGGTGGTGCCGAGGGCAGAACGTAGAGGCATTTCTCTCCAACTTCTTGACTGGGATTCTAGAAGGAGAGAGACCACTACTCAGGATGGCCCTGGGCCAAATAAGAGGTGGCCTCTCAGAATTAAGATGGCCAAGGGGAATGGTCAGACAGAGAGGACCGGGCACGCACTCTTGAGCCTTCTTCAGCCCTTGGCTGGTGGAGAGAACCCAGCAGTCATGCCCGACACATCCCAGAGGAGGACCTGGAAGATCTAAGAGCCGCAGGCCACCAGGAGTTTGCCACGGTGAGAGGCAAGCGCACTGCAGCAGAGGCTGTGGGGAAGACAGGCCTGGGGCAAGATGGATAGTGAGACAAAGGCCCAGCGGGGGATGGACCCTGCCATCAGGGCCAAGGGAAAATGGACCATGAGTTTGTCCACAGCAGACTTCAGGGGCAGATACCCAAAGAACGCCCTGGGATGGGACAGACCAGCCACACCTCAGTGGACATCAGCTAGGACATGTCTGAGGACCGGTGCAGAGCCAGAGGTCTCCCTCCCCCTGACACCCCGGCTGTCTACATCCCCAGATGCCATTTTACAAAAGAGCCGGAAGAGGAGGAGCTCTGAAAGATGAGCCTTTGGAGTCACTCAAGCAGAAGCCAAATTAGCCCAAAGAGGCTGAGTCTTTACATCACAAGACTGTGTAAATCACTGAATCAGATCAACTCCACTGGACAGGAATGAATGTGTTTTATCACTGTGACCCTTCGAGGTAGGGCTCCTAAATGAGATCAGATCAGCTTTAGAGAAAATAAAGAAGCTGTATCTTCTTACACACTACTATATATAAAATAAACAACGAGGACCTACTATATAGCACAGGGAACTATATTCAGTATCTTATAATAACCTATAATGGAAAAGAATCTGAAAAAGAATATATGTGTGTGCGTGTGTGTAACTGAATCACTTTGCTGTACACCTGAAACTAACACACTGTAAATCAACCATGCCTCAATTTAAAAAAAAAAAGACTCTGTATCTCCTTTGCACACCCAAGTTGTCAGGGCCGCCACGTAAAGCCATGAAGGCTGTGCACTGCGCAGCTTGACCAAGTGGATGGCGCCCCCTGGAGTTATGCAGTGCGGCGGCGGGGTTGCCTGCGAGTCCCTTCACAATGAAGAAGTGGCCTCAGAAGCAGGAGGCAGAGTGAGAGAGCTCCCATCACAACCACAGAGGCCAGGCTTGAGCAGACAACAAGATAACCAGGGGGATCCCGTGCACTTGCAGCTCTGAAACGTCATCCCAGGCTTCTGATGCCAGGTCTTGTGGCTGCCCTGGGAGCTGGGGAGCCTGCCTGCTGGTCACTCTCTTGTCTTCCATTAGTAACGGTCAACAGAGAGAGTCTGTTTCTAGCAACCAACAGAGATCTCACTCCAGCAATGCAGAGGGACAACATGGGGCCCTCCTAGGGCAGCTGCCATCAGCCATTCCAGACACCAGTCTACACTGACAAGTGTCTACACTGGCAAGTGGAAGCGTCTCGTCCTTGGCAGCTCAAGAGAAGCGACTCCCCTTGCAAGGGTGCGTCAGGACTTTCTCTGGTGCGGTTGGTGGTGTCAAGAGGCTAATGAATTGGCTCCAGTGGGTCTCTGACCACCCTGTCCCCTGGGGACTCGCCCTTCCTAAGCACTTGCAGCATTTCCTAGCTGCAGCTCCCAGTGGGCACTCAGTGTGCACTTCATGGTCTGATCTGTTCTCTTTACATGCAAAAAGAAGGCTCAAGAAGGCTGTAAGCTGGGCCCCCATGCCAGCTTTGAAGGCTGGAAAGAGGAGGAATTCTAAAATCAGACAGACCTGGGTTTAAATCCTAGTATCACCGCTTACTAGGGACGTACCATACTTTGGACAAGTTCATTAGCTTTTCAGAACTTGCATTCTCAACTGTAAAAATGGAGAAAAACAATACCTACTTCTCTGGGCAGTTTCCAGCCTCTTGGTCTCTTTCAGAGAGTCCTGCACATACAGTCAATAGCCAATTGTCGGGTAAGTGACTGGCTTTTGAGGGGTTGGAGGGAGGGAGCCAAGCACAACTTTAACCGTTCCGTGACTCTGCCATCTGGGTGTTCCCTGGGAGCAATGGGACAAGTGCTTGGAAAAGGGAGGTGTGGCAGATGCTCCTGACTGGCTACATACCAGCCATCCCCACCCGTTTCCACCCACCTCCACTACAGGAGGGATACTCACTGTCCCAGCATCCCTCACACTTAGGAGAGACCCTATGACCCAGTTTTGTGGGGGACTTCTGGGAAAGTTTTTTTCTCATTAATAAAAGAAGAGAGACATAAGAAAAACTCTTTCTTGACAAACTGGCTGATACACTGCTTCCAGCCTTTGTTTGCATTTGAGAATGTAAAGCCTGGAGCTGTGGCAGCCATCTTGGACCCATGAGGTGACAAGCCCATGATCAAAAGCTAACATGATGAAGAGGCAGACGAGAAGAATGGAAAAAGCCTGAGTTCTTAATGACACTGCTGAGCCACAAACCCAACCCTAGACCTCCTCCCTCCAGGCCTCTTGTTCAATAAATCGTAAATATGCCTACAGCTTGAGTCATTCTTGATTGACTTTTGTTACTTACAGCCAAAAGCATCCCAACTGATAGAGATGAAGCAGAAAGGGCAGGGGTAGCAGATGTCTCGGTCTTTGGCCATTGCCAGTGACCGGCCTCCATGAGGTCTCCATGTCTCAGAGGCTCTGCTCCCACAGCCAAGAACCTAGAGATTATGAGGAGACCTGGATACCACACAGCCCCACTCATGCCTGGCACGCCCACCCCTGCCGGAAGGCAAAGGAAACCAAGGTCCCTCCATTCCCTTTCCAGGTTTTCTCTCCTCTCCCAGTGGAGTTCCTCTGGGTGGGCTGATGCAGCCCCCTCTGTCTTCTGTGCACTTGTGGGAAAAGTTGCACAGCTCAGGGGTTAATAATGACGACCGTTGGGGGAAAAAAGCGATAATCAGATTCATACTGCCCGTTGCTACACAACCACCCCACACGGCACCTCCCCAGCAACACTGTAAAGGCTTGAAAAGAGGTTTCCCCCATCCCCCCTCTTTTTCTTTATTCCACTGAATGCTGTCATTACTACAGAAACCATGAGGAAGGGGTGAAGATGAAAATGAGGTTATGTATGTTAAACATCTGGCACAGTGCCTGGGGGGTAATGAGCAAACACCAGCACCCTGCCTTTCCCTTCCAACATGATGGCAATGCAGTGACAAAACAAAGACGCCGAACAGCTCCTAAAGGGCGGGGGTGCCTTTGGCAGGGGACCCTCCCATTGTCCTTATGGGGTTCTTGGTTTCTGAAGTACCTTCTCCTTTCTCTCATGTTACACACACACACAAACACACACACACACACACACACAGCTGGTTCAAGAGCCCAAGCTCCTTGATTCCACTGTGAGTTGGGGTCACGGTCACAGGGTCAGGGTTCTCAATTAGCATCTTCTTCAGCCCCATCCCAGTGTGCCTGATCCGATCCCCACCGAGGCTGCTCCCGTCACTGACCCTTCTGCTGGTCCCCCGTCCACTTCATGAGCACATCACAAAGCCCTTGAAGTTGCTGGGTGCTCAACCTTTTCACACACATCACTGCATCCCAGTCCTGGCCCAGGATGGGTTCTTTGCTTCAGGCCTCCCAGGTCACTCCGGTTCCCTGAGTGCCAACCCACTGGCAGCATCTGGCCTCTGCAGTCTCACCTCTGCAGATACAGTTTCTCTACTGACAAAATCCATGGAGTCAGGACCACCCCAGTCTGTATGGCGCTTTGGTGAGAATAGACAAAGGTGCCTCTTGTTCTGGGCAGACACAGCTCCAGGCTAGAGCCCACAGCTTGATAAGTGGAACACGGGCTGGACTGCAGCCCCAGGTGCTCCTTTGCCGGGTGCCCTTGTGCAGGGCACAACACACACAATGCCGGGTGCCCTTGTGCAGGGCACAACACACACAACTGTCTGTGGCGGCCATGCATGGAGCCTCTCCAATCATCCTCCTGTGTTTCTGACCTAAGTGCTATTCTCGGACACTGATCACTCTAGAACTTTTCGTTATGGAGCGTCCCAGTTCCGGGGGCAACAACTTTGCAGAACACCAAGACCAAGATTGTGCAGTACTCCCCAGCACGGTCCCACGGCTCACTCAGCAGCCCCTGCAGGGCTCCCCTCTGCTAACACAAGTTAAAGTCATAGCACCTCTGCCACCCAGTTCCAATTCACTCCTCCCTGTCCTGCCTGGAGGTGAATCACACAGCTGTCGCTGGAGACACAGGGGTCCTTGTGTTAGCATCCCACCATGGTTAGAGGCCCTTCTCTACCACTAACAAGCTACTGTCACGGATAAGTTGCTTTACTTCTCAGGGCCTTGTCTGCAGGTCAAGTGGAGATAATAGTGGTGCTTCCTCATGGGTTTGATGTGAGGATTAAGTGAGAAAATGCATGTAAAATGCTTACATCATCACCTGACACATACTATGTGATCAATACATGCAGCTACTGTAAAATCCTTTGACTCAGCAGTTCCTGTTTCTTTGTCTATAACATGGGTAAAGCGATATGTCGCAGGTTTTAATGTTTTTGACAATGTGTAGGACTTGCTGTGTGCCAGGTACTGTAGTTCTAAGCATATCACAATATTAATTCATCCTCATAGCACCCCAGTGAGGTAGGTACTATTATCTTCCCCTGATTGCAGGAGAGGAAACTGAGGTACAGGGGTTCAGTAACTTGCCCAAGGTCACCTCGGGAAGAGGTACAGCAGGGATTCAAACCCAGGTCTTCCAGCTCCACTGGGTGTGTGCTTAACAAGTAGGCTGTGGGGCATCGACGCCTATTGTGGGAACTAAATGAGAAAACACATGCAGAGCGCTTGGCACACAGAAGGCACTCAATATACGCTCATTATGCTAATGTAGCATTATTGTTGAATGTTCATCATCATTATTACTAATATATGCAAAGTGCCCACCGAAATCAAGCTGCCCTTTCTTCTTCTCCCTCCCTCCAGCACTGATGTTGCTGTGTTTTGGTGGTGGGTGGGATTCTTGGCACTCTTTGGAGAAGGCTTCCTGCTGGGTTTCCAGTATGGGGGCAGGGAGAGAAGATTTGGGGTACAAAGGAGAGGATGAATAAACTCCCTCGGCACCAAGCCTCATCCAACTGGTGGTACCTCAGACACACAGCAAATCAAGTTGGCTCCAACAGGGGGAGGCTGGGCGGTGTGGGTAAGCAGGGGGCGCCCAGGGGCCTGTGGGATAGGGAAGCAGATGGAGGGAGACCAAGCTGCCCCTGCAAGATCCAACTCAGCAAATGATAACTAAGACGCCTAAGACCATCTCTGAGGCCCAGTGCAAATGCCCCTTCCTCCAGGAAGCCTTTCTAGATCTCCCAGTCGGATCAACCCCTTTCCCCTCTGCTCCTATAACACTTTATATTTCTAGCCCAGCCCCACCCATATTTTGCCTACTGTTTTAGATTCACAGCACAAAGAGGCCAAATGTCTCTGACTATAGGCTTCTGGGGAGCAGGGACCAGGTCTGTAATATCTGTATCCCCCGCAGGGCCTTTTGTACAGTAGAGGCTTAATGAATGCTTGTTAATTGAATAGTGAATGAATAAGACACAGCTCCTGCCCGCTTGGGGCCTTTCTCTCCTGTGGCCTCATCATTGCAGAGCAACTGACTGTGTGGTTGGTGAGACCCCGAGTTGGCCTGAGAGGTGAAAAACATGAGGGCCTGGGGGAATGTGGGGGGGACATGGGGGATGACGGCCTCTGTTCCCAACAACAAGGGCTCGGCCTCACCAGGAGGAGGGCAGTGTCACCCTGGGCCACCTTTCCTTCCCCGCCCTGGCTTCGGCCAGCACCCAGTCATCCCCTCGGGCTGGGGGTCTGTCCAGGCCCCTCTACCTCCTGCACACTTCCTGCTCACGTCATCCCATCCCGCCATGAAGACAATGACCAGACCTGCCCTGGTGCCTCTCACCAAACCATCACTCTGGGTCTCCCCTCCCACTAACTGCTACAGCCAGACTCATCGCGTCCCAGGCACGTGGTAACCTCCCCCTCCCAACCCCAAAACGGCCCAAGGGGACTCCTGGCCTCTTCTCTCTGTGTCCTGGAGTCCCACCCATCTCTCCCACTCTCCCACACAGTTCCTGTACCCTCCCCACCAACATGCTCTTTCTTCTTAGTGTCCGTCTACACTGCGGGTCCCTTCACAGCGCTTGCAGGCACTTAGAGTAAGGTGCTCCACCCTGGTGCACTGCTTTTCCTGTGTTCAGATCTTGCCTCTAAATTCCCTGAGGGTTAGGATGGTGCCTTAGTCAACTCCAGATCTCCCATATGAAACCCACACAGCGCAAAAATAATAATGAATATACAAAATGAAAGCAAAACAAATAAGCAAGCAAAAATAAAAATTAATAAGTAACTTAACAAATAACATTTATTCAGTACTTATTATGTGCCAGGCACTGTTAGAAGAAATTTACGTGAATTAACTTAGTATTATCCTTCTTAGGCTGACATTATTGTACCCATTTTGCAGATGCAGGAATGGAGGCAGAGAGAAGGAAAGTAGCTTGCTAAGGTCCCACAGTCAGCAGTGGTGGGACTGGAGGTTAGACCCAGGAGTCTGGCTCCAGGGCCGGTGCTCAGAGCCCTCAACACTCTCATGAGTAATTGTTGAGGGGCTCGATGATACGCACCTCTTACCTGCTCTTCAAATCTGTAACTTCCACAGCGAGACTGGCAGCTGGGAAGCTAGGGTTACGGCCCCAGCCTCTGATCAGACCTCCGGGCCACTCTCTGAAGCTGTGGTTCTCAGCCCTTGCAGCACCTTAAATTCACCTGGGGAGGTCTTGTTTTCATAACTATTGATGCCTGGGCCACCCCAGCCAAGGAGATGGAATGTTGATGATGGGATCTGGGCGTCTGTATTTTTAAGAGGCCCCCTCAGTGAGAACTAAGAGCCGCTGCTCTAAAGGCGGTGATTCTCACGGGGGCCCTGGCTAGATCTCGCTACCTCGTCCTCTCACTCAAAGGCCGGCAGTCCTGCATCTGTATCATCCAGGCTGCTGTCTTCTTTTTGTCCACATCACTCCCCCGCAAAGGGCCCAGGGGAAGCAAAAGAGCAAAACTCAACCCAGTCATGGCACCAGGCCCCCTACCTGCAGCCAGAGAAGGCGCTGGGATATGAATGAGTCTGGAGTAGTCTTGAGAGGTTTTTCGACTTTCTTTGGGGCACTGAACCTTCCCCACTCAGTGTTTCCATCCTTAAGGTGTAATGACATAATTCCAACCCCCTGGGGATTGGTGCTATTTTTCCCATTATTTACATGTTTGTACAATTTGGTCTTCACCCTTCCTAGGAACGGGCTTTGATGGTATTACTTGCAGGGCCCTTGTGTACCTTTGATCTGCCGAGCATATCTGGTGGGGAAGGGCGGAGGGCCCTAGAGCCCTGGGCCTCCCAGGGAAAGGGGTGAGCTGCCAGAAATGAGGCCACAGCTTGTCCTCCAAAGGGTGCAGCCAGACTTCCAGGACAATGGCCAGTTAGGCCTTTGGTAGAGTATGTTCCAAGAGCAAAACAATCCAGGGGTAGTGCCAACTTCCTGGATTGAAAATACAGCATCTCAGGGTCAAGTCTTTGAAAGGAATGGATCATGAATCAACCCCTGTGCCCAAAGTGCCTGCCCAGACCCGCTGACCAGCCATTCTCTGCAGGGTCCAGCCTCTTCCATGCCACACCCCCTGCCCATGCTCAGCCTTCCGAATGGTCTGTCCCTCCTGGTGGGCAAACTCTTACTCATTCAAGGTCATCTCATCTGGGGAGCCTTTCCTCATAGTCCTAGAGACTAGGTACAGTACTGTCTTCTCAAAACATCTTTTCACACGGCTCATGGAGCCCTTAGCCCAGTGTGCAGTTTCCACACTTGTAGGTCTACAAGTCTGGTTTCTCCCACTAGTATATGACCTTGGGGCAAGAATCCTTCCTCTCTGCAACCCCAGCACTTAGCCAGCACAAGCCACAAGATCCACAGACTCAAGCTGGCCCACAGATGTACGGCTCAAGGGCCAGCGCAGTGATTCAAAATGTTCTGAATTGGTTGCCAACATTAAAAAAATCAGGATATGTCCCATAAAAAATCTGGATTTCTTGCTTTTCTTGAAACACCAGATATCAGAAGATCTGGCCCCTCTGGGCCCACATGTCCACTGTTGCTCCTTCAGGGGCTAAGTGGGTTGTCCCAGTCCTGCCCAAGCCACCTCCTTCATCATGGTTCTTGTCTGCGTCTTGTAGACACTTGAACGCTGAGCCCTGGTAGAGGCATGCTGTAGGTAATTAAAAAAATATTGCTGGGAATTCCCTGGCGGTCCAGAGGTTAGGACTCCATGCTTCCACTGTGGGGGACATGGGTTCGATCCCTGGTCGGGGAACTGGGATCCCGCATGCTAGCCGGTGCAGTCAAAAAATAAATAAATAAAGTTAAAAGAAAACTGCTGAAGAATGAGTCTACTTTGACTTTCGAAGCAGCCAGTTCAAAAAGATCTATGCGTGAAT
This sequence comes from Balaenoptera ricei, assembly GCF_028023285.1. Classification (NCBI taxonomy): domain Eukaryota; kingdom Metazoa; phylum Chordata; class Mammalia; order Artiodactyla; family Balaenopteridae; genus Balaenoptera; species Balaenoptera ricei. The sequence goes on from NC_082640.1 coordinate 68,052,238, forward strand.
CAAACAAACTGCATTTCTTGTTAGACAGCATTTCTGGACGACAGCTGGGGACAATTAAATTACCCCAAGAGGATACACTGTGGCACCTCCACACAATGGACTACTACTCAGCAATAAAAAGGAGCAAACTACTGACACCCCCAAAGCCATGGATGAATCTCAAATACATTACGTTGTATGAAACAAGCCAGACACAAGGCTGCCTGAGTGATTCCACTTGCAGGCAGACCTCGTTTTACTGCGCTTTGCAGATGTTGCATTTTTTCCAAATTGAAGGGCTGTGGCAACCCTGCATCAAGCAGGTCTATCGGCACCAGTTTTCCAACAGCCTTTGCCCACTTTGTGTCTCTGTGTCCCATTTTGGTAATTCTCGCAGTATTTCAAACTCTTTCATTATTATTGTATTTGGTGGTCTGTGATCAGTGACCCTTTCTTAAAATTTTTTATTTTTTGGCTGGGCTGTGCAGCATGTGGGATCCTAGTCCCCCGACCAGAGATCGAACCCTTGCTCCCTGCATTGGAAGTGCAGAGTCTTAACCACTGGACCACAAGGGAAGTCCCTGTGGTCAGTGATCTTTGATGTTACCATTGTAATTTTTTTTGTTTTGTATTTTTCAATTAAGATATGTACAATGTTTTTTAGACATAATGCTATATATTACACACTATTAAGTGTGTATAGACTACATTATAGTGTAGACATAACTTTTGTATGCGCTGAGAAACCCAAAACTTTGTGTGGCTCGCTTTACTGTGATATTTGCTTTATTGCAGTGGTCTAGAACAGCAATATCTCCAAGGTATGCACGTATATGATATTCTGGAAAAGACAAAACTATAAAGACAGAAAACAGATTGGTGGCATGGCCAGGCGCTGGGTCCTAGGAGGAGACGACTACAAAAGGGTAGAAGGGAATTTTGTAGGGGGGTGACGGCAACTTGCTATATCATGATTTTGATGGTGGTTACACGCTGTATGCAGCTGTTGAAACGCACAGAACTGTACACTAAAAAGGATGACTATTACTGCTGTAAATTATACCTCAATAAACCTGGCCTTTAAAAAAATTACCGAAAGGAATTTTTGTCCTAGAATTTTTGTTCTGTCTCAATACAGAAACTTGCATAAAAGAAAGTTTCCAGTGAGAGATTCCTAAGCCCTGTTTGGTTGACCGAGCAGACCTAGGTCCCTTTGCCCCTGTGGTGACGCTCTCTGCATACCCACTGCAAGGAGCCTTGTAGTGTAGCATGGAGAAAGGGTCCCTGGGAATACTGCCGCTTGTCCCCACTTGTCCTGTAATGTCCCCACTTTGGACAGGTGTAGCTTTCCGCTACTGGCACTGGAGCTAAAAACAAGAGACTCTTGGCCCAAACTAAGAGCCACTGAATTAGAATCTCTGAAGTTAGACCCCAGGAACCTGTCACTCTGATGTTTACAAAGTCCCTCATGTGAGTTCAGCATATAATATTTGAGATACATCGTATATTGGTTTTAGGCCCTACAGACAGTAGTTCCCAATATGAGTTCCAGGCTGGGGAAAACAATGAATGGTACCTTTCAAAGACACTGATGCTCTGCGCATCATTATTATTATTTGTGTTAGTAACTGTGTTCACTGTTGATTCTAATATCCAACCTCGGCAGGATGCTTCAAGCTTACAGAACGCCCTAACATGGATGACCTCATCTAATCCAGGCAGCTGGCTGGCTTGATTTATCCCCATTTATTAGATGAGGAAACAGAGAGGTTAGGTTGCCTGCCAAGATGGGGCAGGGGCAGGACCTGTAACCCTGGTGCTTTGAGTCCAGCTCTCCTCTCTTTCCATCCCTCTGTCCCTCTGGCTCGAAATCCTCCTTCCCACTGGAGGATGAACTGAGGAGGGCTGAGCAGAGAGGGAGGAATCAGAAAGGGTTTCCTCTCAATCCAGCTGTCAATAAACCTGTCTGTGTTCCCTGTGCCCAGGCTCAGAGCGGCTGCTGAAATCATGCTGAGGGGGTGGACCGCTCAAGGTGCCCGTCTCCAATCTCATTCCTAGCAAGTGGCACAAACCGGAGTTACCCAGGAGCTGTGATCCAGCAAGCAGTGATCGTACCCGGCCCTAGCTGCCTGTATCTGCTGCTCCCGGGAGCATCAGGAGCCTGGGTGCTGACATGGAGAAGCCCTGCAGGATCTCCAGAGCAAAGGAAGCTGAAGGCTGCCCTTGGCCTCTCCCACCAGGATGCCCAAGATGACTCCTGGACATTGTCCAAGATGGCCTCACCCACTTCTGTTTCTTTAGGAGGGGACGGGGTGGAACTGAGGAGGCGGGATAAACAGGGCAATGAGTGGGAAAGGCTGGAGGTCATTCCTGGCAGCTTGCTCATGTTGGATACTGCCAGCATTCCCACGTGACCTTCCAACAGTGCTGCAAAAGGCCCATAGTCTCTGTCTAGCTGCTTCAGTTCTCACCCCAGCTCTGCCACTCTGGAAAGTCTTGGGGCCTCAATTCCAGAGGCACAGGGTGAAGGTGAAAAGAATTGAGCCATATCCTTGCTGCATGACCCTAAGCAAGTAACATCACTTCTCTGAGCCTCAGTTTCCTCATCTATAAAATGGGGATGTCATTAATAGTGTTTACCTCATAGAGTTGATATGAAGATTAGATTCCATAAAATATAAAAAGCACCTGACACGTTCTAGGCCTCTATAAATTTTAACTGTCACCATTACCACCACCATCCTCAGTTTCTCAGTCTGTGAAATGGGAATAATTCTAAACCCTGCCCTGCCAACCTCACAGGGGTATTATGAGGTAAGGTAAAACTGAAAATTCCATGAGGACAGAGCCTGAGTCTGCTCTGTTCCCCTGATGCATCACCAGGATTTAGAATAGTGCCTGGAAATATTAGTTGCTTAGCAAATATGAATGAATGAATGAATGAAGTGTGGGGATGTATCCTGTGACTCTGAAGGTACTCCATAGGGACGAGCTGCTTTTGTTTCTAATGAGTAGTCGGTGATGTCCAATGACAGAATGGGTCATGTTGGGAAGTGCTGAGTTCCCCATCACTGGAGGCAATTAAACTGGAAGGTCACTTGGCACAGGTGTCAGAGATGGGACTCACACATCAGGTTCAGGTTGAACTGGATGACACCTCGAGAGTCCTTCCAACTTATGCTCATGCATTCCATCCCAAATCCTTCAGCCACCAACTGCCTTCTCTAGCCAATTCACATTCAAGTGGATGTAAAACCAGCCCTGGCATCCTCATGCTGTGGTCACAGACTCCACCCAGATGCATGACCTCAAACCACACTCACGTCCACACACACTTACTCCACTTGGCACACACAGCCACTCACCGAGCAGTTGTCACCATCATCACTAACAACGGCAGCAGCTGAAGTACTAGGCGCTCACTGAAAACCAGGCTTTGGCCAAATCTGCCGCCGACCTGGTCTCATTCAATTCTCACTCCTAAGAGGAAGGACTCATTATCCCCATTTTAAAGATGAAAAACCAAGAATCAGAAAGTAAAATGACTTGCCCAAGGTCACGTTTGGCGGGAGCTGGGTGCAAAGCTCAGCTCTGTCTCGCTCCAAAGCCTGTCCTCTTGAGCCACACTACCTTCCTAACACAAACCAACAACCAAACCAAAGCAAATTCAACTGGTTCTCACAAGGCTGATTCCAGCGCAGCTGACATCCCAACCTTGATGGCAGCGCCAACTGAGCAATCTGCCCATTGGGAAGGTAGGTCATGAAGCCAAAGGCACATTTTCACCTCAAGTGCACGTGCACTGGTCTCCAGGTTCATGCAAGTGTGGAACCCCAGCCAGCAGTGGACTCCTGCTGGGGCATGAGCAGCACATGGACCCCAGCCTGCGAATGGTTCCAACCCACCTTTGTAATTCATCTCTATTACTGCCTTCCTCAACCATACATCACAAACTGCACCCTTCCCGGTCACCTCTGGGCCTCTGCCTTATCAGGAATGCCTTCTCTTCTCCTGGCAAACCTTATTCTCCTGCTCGGCAAAGCCTCTTTGATCCCTCTCTGATCATCCCTCCTCCGTGCTCCCTCTATAACACTTGCTCCAGTCCTCCATTCCAGTACTTACTGCAGTGTTCTCTGCCTCGTTGTTTACGTGTCTGCCTCCCTTGCCAGGCTGTGAGTCCCTTGGGGCCGGGGCAGTGGCTGATTCAATGCGCAAGTCCATCTGTGAGCACAGGGCCTGGCACTGCAAAGATGCCCAGTCAACACTGTGGTTTCATTACTAATGGCCAGGAAGGTCCCCACACAGGGCACCGGCAGGGTTAGCAGTGGTCATATAGTGGAGACTTTTCACTGCTGATATAATCCATCCACACGGAGCTGAGTAACAAGCCCATTAGTAAGCAGGCGAGAAGAACATCTGCGGCTCGTTCAGAAAGCAGTAACTTCCCAGAAGTGGACGGCGTGGCATCGGGATGTACCGTTCACACTGCTCCTAAGTGGAGCCCGGCCAGTAGACTGCCTTGCTTTCACCCAGCTGACTTTCTACCATTTGCTGGGGGATTTCATCACAGAAAACTGGCTCCCCACCCGACCTTGCCTGACACACACGGCAGGATGACCTGGAAATCCTCTAACCCTGGTCCTGCCACAGCTGGCTGGGTGATGGCAGGCCCACCCCATCTCTGGGCCTCAGTTTGCTCATCTGCAAAATGGGAGAAACAACCCCCGGTACATCTGCCCTATAGGGCTGGGGTAAAAGGGGATGAGTGAGCAAAAGACGGAAGGCACTTTGGAAATATAAAAATGATTCAAAACCAAGATGCGGGGCCAGATGAGGTTGGAAGGGGAAGGCTCTCTTCACTCCTGTGGCTTCAAATCTCCTACAAGACCCACAGGCAAGGTCCTCTCTGGGCCTCGGCTTCATCACTTGTCAGATGGGGGGTTCAGCTGAATCAGTGTTTTCCAAACTTCATAATTTGTGTACCCCTGTCAACACGTTTTCACCATCTCTACAAATCACCTGAACCATATTTATTTTAAAATTTTGTTTAAATTGACTCTTTCTAAAATTTGAGCATCTGCTTGAGCCTCATTCTAAGCAACTTTATACATGACAAAACTGGTTTGATGTGTTAACTACATTTGTTTCTAATACACATCACATAAATATGTGACAATTAAACCAAACCATGTTCATCCATTTCCCACTGAAACCATTTTGTGCACCACTAGTGGTCCATGTCCATTCTTTAAGAAACACAGAGAGAGGATCCTTCAGGCTCTTTCCAGCTCCAACAGCCCAAGGTTTACATCTATGTGATGCACCCACCTGGCACCCAGCCCTGGAACAGAAGCCCTAGGAGATGGTAAGATTATCCCCACTTTCCAGAAGATTCCAATCTTGTTTGTGAAAAACTGTTTTCCAGTTGCTTCAGTGTGCTTTACTTGTATTTTATTTAAAGTTTGCTCTAAGGCATTATACCTAAATGTATATATTATAGTGGGATGAAAAATTAAGTAGGTGACAAAATTCAGATTATAGGAAAGTCAGGGTAGGAGAACTAAGGCAAGGCAAAATGAATATATAAAAGGCTTACTGGAATTCTTGAATGCTCCCTGGAAGAGTACCACAGATTGGAGCTCTGAGCTTCCTAGAAGCCAAAGTAAAAATGGAAACATGATTCATTCTCCTTTCATTCTCATCAGCATGGTATATATAAGCAATGTCCTCATCTGCATCCCTGAGAGAAATATGATGTGCTGGTCTCTGAGGCTGCTGACCTAGGCAGAAAGATGCTGCTCCCTTCTCCTGACAGGCGTCCTTGCCTCTCTTTGAGCCCATCTCCTGTACTGATGCCACTGTGCTCATCTCCCAAATACAACTTTTATCAGATCACTTCCCTTTCTCAAAAATGTATCATGTTTCCCTCTTACCTCTAGAATGAAATTTAAAAATTTCAGGCCTGTATTCATGCATCCCCATGAACTAGTCCCAAAGTATCTTTAGGGTCAAATCTCTGGGAACCTCATATTTGGATCTCAGTGAAACTGCCTGAGTAAAATCTTGGCTCTACCACTTAGAAGCCATGTAACCCCAGGCAAGATACATAGCTTCCCTCAGCCTCAATTTCCTCGTCCTTAACATGAAGACATAAAGAGCTCTGTCTCATGGGGCAATTCTGAGAACCGAATGTGATGACCCTGGAAAGGCACTGCTCACATGCCGTTTGCTCTTCTGCAGGACCCTCTCATATCTCCTGGCCTGTGCTCTTGCTGTGGCTTCACTCTGGCTGCCTTTCCCCTTTCTTTGTTGACTGAAATCCTATCATTCATCCAGATGCAGCTCAAGTGCCACTTGAACCAGGGGCTTCCCCCGATTTTCCCAATCAAAAGAACCCATTCCTTGCTCTCTTTTCCCACAGCACGTAATTTATATGCAATACAATACATGCATTATGTGCAACACTCAGCTGCGTTTCTCACCCTGGAGGGTTACCTCCTACTAGTAGGTTATAGAATCCAAGTGGTAGATTGCTACTGTCACAAAAAAAAAAAAAAAAAAAATGAGAAGACTAGAAAATATCAGCATGCATGGTATGACTTTGTATTTAGTTTTGTATATATAACATATATGTGTGTGTATGTGCTTGGTCACAACACAAAATGATTTTCTTACTAGAAGTCACAGCCAAAAAATGTCTGGAAGCCGCAGCACTATCTGTGGGTTCGTGGAGGGCAGGGACCAAGTCAGGTTTACCTCTGTGTCCCCAGCAGTTAGCACAGAGCCTGGCACATAATAGGTACTCAGTAAACACCAACGGAAGTGAACTGAAAATCTAGTAATCCAGAACAGTGCGTTTACTGGGGCATTCCAGGTGCCCGAGATTCAACTGTAAACCCCCATGTTCAGCCACAATTTCTGGGGGCCCCGTTCAGGCACAGGGTCCATTCAGCAGGATTGCAGTTACCCAGTGGGGATTTCAAAATCGAGGATGCTGGGAAAAGAACAGTGTGGCTTAGTCCCTGCTTACCCAGGACCCCCTCACAAGACTCCATTTTCATCTTCTATAAGATGGGAGTGATGATGCCAGCAGCACCCATCCCACAGGGAGAGAACGCAGTGAGGAAAGGCCTAGGGTTGATCTGGTCCTGCTCTTCACATCAAGTTTGCTGAGAAAGAACACACACAAGCACATGCTTATCCACATACACATGCATGCACATACTCACACTCACACGCACACACACACATAGTTACAGACATGCACATACACATACATTTCACAGGTGGGAGCATGGAGGCTCAGTGAGGGCAAGCGAGTTTCTCAAAGTCACACAGCAGACTAGGGGCAGAGCTGGGACTAGACAAGTCCCTTGGTTCCCAGACCAAGAACGAAGAGAGGACAAATGATGTATTCAACAGAAAGATGTTTGGAAAAACACAGAAGGTCCCTTTCAAGAGTGAGAGGCAATGTCAGGCCCAACTGCACGATCTGCAGAGGCAAGAGGCTGCGGTGGCCGATATGTCCCTCTCCTCCCGTGCTGCCCCTGCGTTCCGGCCCATCCCCAGCTGCCAGTCCCCTCGGGCCACCTGTGCCAGGACAGCATCCTGTCCTGCTCTGTAGAGCCAGAGGGAGCCGATGTCTTTGGAAAGCATGGACTTGGAGGCAAATAGACCCAGCTGTTACTCAATCCCAACAATTCCTGGGCCATTTTCTTAACCCCTCAGGGCTGTGGATTCTCATCTGGTAACCACAATTACTGCTCCACTTCCATGATTCTTGAGAGAATGAAAGGAGACGAGGTAAGTTAAGGACCTGGTAAGTGTGTATAAACTTTAGTTCCTGCCCTTCTTCCCTCTTCCTCGAAACCCTTTATTCCATCCTCAGAGATTTCTTCCAAACAAAAACAAAACACCTCTGACCATATCTTCTCCTGCTCTAACACCTTCAATGTCCTACACCAAGAGAAGAAAGTCCAAGCCCCGCAAAACACTCAAAATCCTTCATGGATTGGATTCTGTTTCTTTACCTCGTTAACCCTTTTGTCCATCAACGGAGCCATCCGTTTTGTCCATCCCCTGTCACCTGGGATCACAGGGTTTGCTGAGAATGAACACACACACACACACACACACACGTAAGCACACACTTTCATGTATACGTGTGTGTGTGCACACACGCACACACACACACAGCGTTCTCCCCTCAGACTTGCCTTCCCCACCTCCTCCTTTCAAAACCCCAATTCCAAAGCCTTCTCAGATCCACGCAGTTGGAATTAGTCTGCCTGTGTGAGTTTAGTTCCAGAACTGAGCGCACTTCAGCACGCCATGTCATCACTCCTTGTGTGCCGGCCTGTCTTTCCCCCGAGACCACGAGCGCCCAGGAGGTAAGACCCCGATCTTGGGCCGCTGGGTGACACTGGGTCCAGGCACCCAGGGCTCTCACTGAAGACTGCGGTGCGGGACTCCCTGCGCGTGTTGGGGCCCACGCGCCAACAGCTGCACTCACAGCCTGTCAGAATCACTTGGGCTGTGGCCTGGAAGATTTTGCACAATTGCTCACAGCACCCAGCAGGCATTTGAATCTGGATCCAGGGCAGCCACTGGCTTTCAAGGGAGTGTGGCATGGCAGAAAGGCCAGCAGGCTAGGCAGCAAGAGACCCTGGTGGGGGCTGGGTGACCTTGAACAAAGACTTCCCTTCTGTAGCAGTCACAGTAAAATTCTGAAACCTATGAATAACACTGAAAATAAGGCTACATGCCTGTCTGAGAAGGAACTAGGACAACCGAGAGCTTTTTCAAGCTACATGCATCCTGCCCAAGACTCTTAACTCTCCTCCTCCTGATAAATGTATATCAGAATCTGGGATGGTAGAGAAGAGGCATGAATATTATTTTGAAAGGTCCCTGAGATAATTCTGATTAGTCACGTCCCCAACAGCAACTCAGTTAGGCCCACGATTATACTGTTCAGTACCGAAGCACAAGCTGTAGAGTCAGTCCTTGGGCAATCTACACCAGGGCACGATGCTCAACCAACCCAAGGCAGGGCTCCAGGCAGAGGGCAGGGCAGTGGAAAAAGGGTTCTTCCAGCACAGAAGGGAGAAAAGGGTTTGCTGGCCAGGGCTGCTGGGTGGAGGGAGCGAGCCTGCGTGTCAACCACCGGCAGGTCTGGCCTGCAGAAGGGGCTCTATAAATGGCAGCCTCCTCCGCCCTCCTCCTCTGGGGGAAGTCTGTCTTCCATCAGGCAGGAAGCATCTAGGAGGGGAGGCTATCCATCTTCCTTCTCCTGCTCCTCTGAGCCTGACCACAGCCTCTGGCTCAGGAATGGGTCCATTACAAAGGCTCGAAAACCCTTTCTCATTCCACAAACATCTACTGTATGGTTGCCCCATACCAGGTGCCCCAGTTAGGGGCTCCAGCGGAGCAAGACCCGCCTGCACCCCTCAAGAGGCTCCCCATGCGGGGGGATGACTGACTTTCTGTCCACCCTGATTAGGAAGGTCCCCATTAGTCCCGTCTCTTGGGTGCCTGAGGCGATCAGGCCACACCACAGGTGCCCCAGGGAATTACTGGCTGACTGGAGCCAGGGTTAGCCAGAGAGCCTCTGTTAATGATCAAACAGTGCGTTCTGAGCAGGTCTGGGAGCCCTGGGAGGTGGAGGGAGGGGGGGACCGTTTCCCTGACTGCCCTGAACTTGCAGTGAGCCATCGATCCTGCTTCAGCCAGGAAGGCCGGCCGTGGTGTCCACGACGCCTCACCTCCCTCTCCGCTCAGAGGCCCCGCTGCAGAGCCCATCTCCTGCACGCAGCACGCCCACCATCCCATCCTCTGGGCATGCAGTGCCTGGTAAACAGGACTCTGCAGGGGGCAAGCCCCCATCCCACCCGGCCCCCACACACAGAAGCTTTGTCTGAGCTGCTGATGCATAATACATGGGCACAGGCCTGGACCAGCCGCGGGCCCATCTTGGACAACAGGCCCGTCACTAAGAGGCTGTGAGGGGCGCAGCCAGGACACAATGTGCTCCAGTCAGAGCTGAGGGCAGTGGATAAAGGGCTCACTGGGGCCCTGGAACCAGCCCCTCCCCCAGCGCACGGTGCAGGGGTGGAGAAGAAGGCTGTCCTCAGAGGGCCCCGGGGATGTCCCGAAATCCTCCCAGCCACTTTCCAGGGCGGCCTCCAGCCACATCCTTGACTCCTGGGCTTGGCTGTTTCTCCCTGCGGCCCGTGGACAGTCATCCAGGACCCCTCCTTGTCTTGGTCGCCATGTTCCTTCCTTAAATGAGTTTCTCTAGCAGGCACTGCCACCGTCAGGGTCTATTTTGCTCCTTGGGGTCTTGGGCTCCCTGATCTTGGCTACCCCAGAGGCCCCTCACCTACCCACACCCACACATCAGTGGGAAAACAACATGGAGATAACAGAGGATAAGAGAGAGACATAATGAATCATCACCTACTACGTACTTCCTAAAAGAGGCCATGCACAATTTTATGTCATAAAACAGCACCCTTTGTCTTGCAGGGTATTTAAGTAGAATAAATCCATGTGCAGTCATCTCTATACAAGCAGAATTGGGGAATTACAGGTACAGCTGCTTTAGCAATAAGGATCTGGAAGATTCCTTTTTGAACCACCATGCAAACACACTGAAGATGTGTTCAGAGGGTCTCGCTAGCACAGAGACGCTTACTCTGAGGTCCGCTCCCAGAAATTCTGATTCAGAAGGTCTGGATGAGAGTCCAGGAATCTGCATTTGAATAAGCACCTAAGAGATTCCAATGCAGGTGGGCACAGATGATGCTTTAAGATGTATTGGTTAATGAAAAATTATAGGTTTCAAATACGCAAATAAGTACTACACACTGGTGGTTCACTAAACGATCCACAACAAACTACATCAATAATGACAGAGTTAAACTCACAGCAATTTTCAGTTAAAAAGCAGAAACAGCAGCAACTGGACATTGGAGCCAACTCAAGATGACACCGAGGGCAAAGAGTGCTTACTGAGAACTTCTGGATTTCTGGTACACAGTAGGAGCTTTGCCAAAGACTGCAAGGCACCAGCCATCTTTGTAAATTTTAAGGTCCCAATAAACTCTAGGGATGTACTAATTTGGGTTTCCAAATACCAAATATGGTTTGATAATCCTTGTTTTTCTTTTTTAACTTTTTATTTTATATTGGAGTATAGTTGATTTACAATGTTGTGTTAGTTTCAGGTGTACAGCAAAGTGATTCAGTTATACATATATCTATTCATTTTCAAATTATTTTCCCATTTAGGTTGTTACATAATACTGAGCAGAGTTCCCTGTGCTATACAGTAGGTCCTTGTTGGTTATCCATTTTAAATATAGCAGTGTGTACATGTCAATCCCAAACTCCCTAACTATCCCCCCCCACCCTTCCTCCCCATCCCCGGTAACCGTAAGTTCATTCTCTAAGTCGGTGTAAAATAAAAATTTACGGAATTATGCTTCATTGGCTGTTAAGACTCCAAGGAAGGGCTTGCAATTCCAAATCTGTTCTCAACCCTTCAGGGAGAGACTGGTCCCTCTATATTCACTTTTGGTTCTTGTCAACACGCACATGTGTCTACAACAAGAGCCCTTAAGACCTTCATTAATTTTATCTATTTCTGGAGTCCACCCTAATAAAAAATGAGCAATGTGGACACATTTTACATATCAGGATGTTTCTGAAAAGTAGAAAGTTAGACCCACCTAACTGTTCAATAATAACAGGCTGATAAACTCAAGTATATTTACGTACATATGACAGACTATTATAATACAAGCATGAAAAGTGTGTTTTTGAAGCATATACTATATTTCATCAAATCTAACACAACTGATTGTAGGACTGACCATTATTTTACGTTCTTCCGAGAAAGAAAAACATGTAGTGATAAACTAGGACATGCTGTCTATTGAAAATATATCCCAATTTCAGAAATCACAAAATGTGCAATATTGTAATCAATGAAATATAGTATAAATAATACCATGAGAAAATGCTCCTGATACAATGTTATAATAATAAATGCAAAATGTAGGATATACTTCAATACACTCATAGGAAAAAAAAAAAAAGTGAAAGGAAAAGCAGAAAAACGCAAAGGATGGCCCAGAATGAACACATATCATCTTTATAATCTGAAAAAGATATCATTTTTTAAAATAATCATAAAAATAAATCCACTGGAATGGGTAAAATCATGGCAAGCACGTGCACGTCCACAGAGAGCCAGTTCCCACAGTTGCACTCCCTTATGCTGAAGAACCGCAGATGGCTTAGGTTAGTTGTTGCTCAGTACATGGGATGGTTCCCAATGTTTTGCTAACAGAAGCTTTAAAGTGCTTCTTTCATTTTCCCTCTTGGGTTATCTCCCTGGCCACCTGCAGGGTGTGGCGTGGAAGGTGTCAGCTGGCAGCGCTGTGAGCTGGAGTTAAGGGACAGGCTGGTGTGTGAGGTCCATTTTCACTCAGATCCTATTTCTCTATATGTGAACATTCTGGACTGGCTTGAGGCCGTGCTGGCCTCCCTAACCCACCTCACAGAGGTTGAAATTCTTCAACTGGGGAGCAGAGTATCATACTCTGCAAGGTGATAAGTCATTTCAGTAAGTGAAATGAAAACATCCGTTCCTCAAGAGATGGGACCCTGGGAGAGACGTACCCTCAGGTACTGAAGATGGATGTAGGATCTAGTCTGAGGCCAGGTTTCCACAAAAAGAGCTTAAAGGCACAAGGGGCTTGGTGAGGACGAGGGAGGGATGGGAGAGTGGGGGGAGGGGATGAATGAGAGGAGGGGACGTGAGGGAAAATGCAGAAGGGACATGACACCAAAGGAAAAGGCACAAAAAAGGAGACCTGGTGCCTGGGAGACAACCTTCTCCAAGGAAAGCAGCAAGCCAGAGTCCATGCCCGCCTCCCTGCAGGGCCAGGGAAACGCCAGATCTCTACCATCTTTGGATGCCATGCCAAACTCCCAAGAGGTATCTGGATCAGCAGGAAAAAAGGGAGGGGGTGGAGGTAAGCAGAGGGGTGTGAAGATGCAGGAATCTCACACAGGATCCATATCTCCATCAGGATGTCCCCCGGCTGTGCCCGTGCCCAGCAGCCCCACGGGACCAGCCAACACGTCAGGAATGGTCAGAACATTGAACTGGGACCTGGAGACTAAGGTTTGAATTGTGACTCTTTCAAGTGACCTTCAGTACATCACGTGCCCTCCAGTACTCAGTGTCAGGAAATGTAAAAATGGAGGGCATAAATCAAGTGATCTTTAAGGTCGTTTCTGATTTGGACATCTATGGTTCCAAAACAGGTGCAACTCAGGGAACTCACTCATTTAAAAAATTTTTTATTTTATTTTTTAATAATAGTATATACTTAAGGTGTACAACATGATGATTTGGTATATATCTATACACAGTGAAACGATTACTATGGTCAAGCTAATTAATACATTCATCTCCTCGAACAGTTGCCATTTTGTATGTGTGTGGTGAGAGCGCCTGAAATCTACTCTCTTAGTAAACATCCAGTATTCAATACAGTATTATTAACTATAGTCATCATACTGTGCATTAGATCTCTAGACTTGTTCATCCTATTAACTGCAACTCTGTACCCTTTTATCATGACCTCCTCATTTCCCCACCTTCCTGCCCCTGGTAACCACCATTCTGCTCTCTGCTTATACGTATTTATTTGGCTTTTTAAATTCCACATCTAAGTGAGATCATGCAGTTTTTTTTTTCTTTCTGTGTCTGACTTATTTCACTGAGCATAATGTCCTCCAGTTTCATCCATGTTGTTGCAAATGGCAGGAAATCCTTTTCTAAGGTTGAATAATATTCCACTGTATATCTACATCACATCTTCTTTATCCGTTCATCTGTCGATGGACACTTAGGTTACTTCCATATCTTGGCTATTGTGAATAATGCTACAATGAACATGGGGGGGGGTGCAGATAGCTCACTGAGATACTGAATTCATTTCCTCTGGATATATACCCAGAAGAGGAATTGCTGGATCATATGGTAGTTCTATTTTTAATTTTTATTTATTTATTTATTTATTTATTTATTTATTTATTTATGGCTGTGTTGGGTCTTCATTTCTGTGCGAGGGCTTTCTCTAGTTGCGGCAAGCGGGGGCCACTCTTCCTCGCGGTGCACGGGCCTCTCATTATCGCGGCCTGTCTTGTTGCAGAGCATAGGCTCCAGACGCGCAGGCTCAGTAATTGTAGCTCACGGGCCTAGTTGCTCCGCGGCATGTGGGATCTTCCCAGACCAGGGCTCGAACCTGTGACCCCTGCATTGGCAGGCAGATTCTCAAGCACTGCGCCACTAGGGAAGCCCCTATTTTTAATTTTTTGAGGAACCTCCATACTGTTTTTTTTTTTTTTTTTTTTTTTTTTTAAAGTCACACAAACATTAAACGAATATTCTTTTTTTTTTTTTTTAATTAATTAATTTATTTATTTATTTTTGGCTGTGTTGGGTCTTCGTTTCTGTGCGAGGGCTTTCTCTAGTTGTGGCAAGCGGGGGCCACTCTTCATCACGGTGTGCGGGCCTCTCACTATCGCGGCCTCTCTTGTTGCGGAGCACAGGCTCCAGACGCACAGGCTCAGTAGTGGTGGCTCACGGGCCTAGTTGCTCCGCGGCATGTGGGATCTTCCCAGACCAGGGCTCGAACCCGTGTCCCCTGCATTAGCAGGCAGACTCTCAACCACTGCGCCACCAGGGAAGCCCCTCCATACTGTTTTCCATAACGGCTGTACCAATTTACATTCCCACCAACTGTGTACCAGGGTTTCCTTTTCTCCACATCCTCACCAACCCTTATTATCTTTCATTTATTTATTTTTTAATAATAGCCATCCCAACAGGAATGAGGAAATATCTCACTGTGGGTTTGATTTGCATTTCCCCAATGATTTGTGATGTTGAGCACCTTTTCATATACCTGTTGGCCATTTGTATGCCTTCTTTGGGAAAATGTCTGGTCAGATCCTTTGCCTGCTGTTCTAACTGGGTTGTTTTTTGTTGTTGTTGTTGATTTGGTTTTTGTTTTTTGCTATTGAATTGTATGAGTTCCTTTTATATTTTGGATATTAGTTCCTTAGTGGATATATGGTTTGAAAATATGTTCTCTCAATCCACAGGTTGCCTTTTCTTTTTGTTGATGGTTTCCTTCGCTGTGCAGAACATTTTAGTTTGATATAGTCCCACTTGTTTATCTTTGTTTTTGTTGCCTGAGCTTTTGGTGTCATATCCAAAAAATCATTGCCAAGGTTAATGTCAGGGAGATTTTCCCCTATGTTTTCTTCTAGGAGATTTATGGTTTCATGCCTTACATTTAAGTCTTTAATCCATTTTAAGTTGATTTTTGTGTATGCTGTTAAGATAAGGATCCAATTTCTTTCCTTTGCGTGTGGATAGCCAGTTTTCCCAACACCATTTATTGAAGAGACTAATCCTTTCCCCATTGTGTTTTCTTAGCACCCTTGTAGAAAATTAGTTGACTATATATGCTCGGGTTTATTTCTGAGCTCAAGTCACTCATTTTGTTCATCAAACAATTACTAAACATATATCATCTGTGCAAGGCACAGCGTTAGGACCACAGGAGAAAATGCAAAGCAGAACGGGAGGCCACACTCATGGAACATTTAATACTTGTCAGGCACCAAGCTACCCTGTATCAGTGACAATCCTAAGGGGCAGGTATTATTTTTTCCATTCTACAGACAGTAAAACTGAGGCTCAGACCTGTTAGGTTATCTGCCCAAGGTCACAGAGTGGTAAGCGGTTGAGTTGAGAGCCTAACCTAAGTTAACCCACTCTGCCTCATCTTCCTGCTAAGAAAAAGAGCTCCACTTTTGCCATCAAAGAACTCACAGTCCGGTGAGTGTCTGAGTTAGCCAACCAACAGAACAGCAATACTAAGCGGGAGGCAGAACAATGCCTGACTGACCCAACAGAGAGATGAAGGAGTAGAGGAAAAGCTGGCATGGAGTCTGCTTGACTCAGATTCCAGATTTGCAGTGCGGAACCAGGGGTAAGGGAGGGGAGGAATGGCACTGGCATTTCGGGTAGAGGATACGGCACAAGGCGTGAATGCAGAGAGGGTGAAGTTCATGGGCCATCGGGAAAGGGCAAGGAGTCTGCTGCTGCTAGAACAAAGGAGTCTGGAGACAAGCCTCGGAAGACGGGTGGGGCCAGGCAGCAGGGGTCTTGGATGTCAAGTTAAGGGTCCGTAGTGAAGGGGTGCACCCCTGGACCTAAGCCAGCCCCCAGCCCTTCCTCCACAAGGTCAGGAGGAAAACGCAGAACTTCAGGGCAGGGAGTGGCTCACCACTTGCTTCCTAAACCAGTGGAAGCACCAGAGACCCCATTCACCCTGCGGAGCCGGGGCTCTTCCTCTAGGCCGCATCCATCCACATTTACTGAGGGCCGCTGGTGCCGGGCCGCAGGACTGCAAACTCCCTGAGGACAGGGCCCATTTCTGAGAGATCTTCAATGCCTACCCTGTGAGAGGTGCTCCAGAAATACTCACCTAGTTAATTCTGAATAACAAGTAGAATTATCACCACATCCTTTTTCTCTCTGTGTCTGAGTCTCTGGCCAGGTTTCCACCAAGAGAACTAAGAGGGTGGAGGGGAGAGGTTGGTTACACAATTACAGGCCCCCTAGGGATGCGCTAGCTGGCCAATCTGGATGACTCACGCGGATTCCAGGTCCAGCCAGTGTACAGAATGGGACCTCTTTGCACTCCCCCGCCCCATTCCAGCCTGTCTGCCATCACTGCCAGTGACGAGTCCCAAAAGGCCCAGCCACAGGCGTGCGGTGAAAATCGGCTCTCAGATCCCACGTCCTCACCAGCTGACCCCAGCTCACCCCTCGGCAGCCAGCGCAGCAGCCTGCCATCAGTAGCTTGTGTGCCTTTGGTTAAGTCACACAGGAGGCTCTGGGAAAGAACAACAGTGAGGGGGCCAAGGACCAGGAGAACAGGCCTGGCAATGGAAGGAGCTGGGAGGTCAGTGGCAAAGAGAAGACAGAGACCCCAGTGACCTCCCAAATACACATCTACTCCCCAGCTCAGGAAAACCTTCCATCAAAGACAACACAGCACTTCCTGTGTCACCAGCCACTAGCGGGAGGTAAAGGCTCAGCCCCAGCGTTCAGAGATCCCCCTTCCTTTTCCTCTCCGTTGACCCTCCTCTGGTTCAGTCTCTCGTTACCTCGTGCCTAGATGCTTGGTGTGGACCACAAATTGACCCACATAGCCAGGGCCCTCTTCTTAAATATGGACCCTGCTGGGAGAAAGAAGGAAGACCGTTCCTAATGGGCGGGTGTGACCCACTCCACCAGATCCTCTTTCCCTTCTGCCAGAAAGGGTTGAAGACGGCGCACCAGAGGACGAGCACAGATTCTCTTGGCGTAGCAAATATGCCCCTGCAGGGCAGCTCCACCCCTGGTCCCGACAAGGCCCCACACTCATGCTGTTCTTGTTACCAATAGTTCCCTTGTCCCGTCCGCCAGGCCAAATCCCAGCCATCCCCAAGGCCCAGTTCAAATGCTGCTTCTCCTCGAGCCCTGCCCTGCTTCCCCAGCCCACTGTGCCCTCACCCAGGGCCCTCGGGACTTCCCACTGCACTGGCTGCCATCCCAAGTCAGCTTCCTCTCTGCTGCCCCTGGAGGACAGGGTCTGAGTCTGAGTTCTCCCTCTGTGCCTGGCATCGAGTTGTAGTAAATACATGGTGGATTTTAGTAAATACTTGTTGCAATATCTGTTGAAAGGATGGATGGAGGGCTGGAATAGTGGACACAGCAGGAGGCAGATGACGATGATGACGACGATGATAAAGAATTCCAAGTCCCCTCCTGGAGCCCCATCACTCCCTTGGTGGGAAGCCTGAGAAAAGGCGTTTAGGAGTCTGGCTGGGGAGGGGCAGAGAACAAAGCCTTGAGGCTCCAACCACTCAGGATTCAAGAATCCTGGTTCCTGGGGGCAGTCCCTCCTTAGGAGAGGAGGAGCTGGGAAGAAGAGGAGAGTGCGTTCCCTGACCCTTGGTTCTCACATCAGCCTCCAACAAATCCCTGCGGTGCACAAAGAGCCAAATTCTTGAAAAACAGAAATGTACGCCCTCCAACACACACACACACAAAGGTAGAGGGAGATGGGCTCCCGGCTGCACAGATTGGCCTGGCAAGGGAGTTGTCCCCAAGGCCACAGTCTTCCAGGGAACCAGAGCGTGGGGGAGGGAGCACCTGCCTTGCTGGCCCTTTTCCCAGAAGGCCTGGACCCTGTAACCACCACCTGCGGGTCTGGCCATGGGTAGCCAACCATAGGAGGCCAGATCTTGATCACCGAACCCTGGGCACTGCGCAGCCTCTGACTTCCAGCCCTCAGGCTGCAATGGCCCTGCTGAGGCCCCTGGGTGTGGTTTCAGTTGCCTAGGTCCACGGGAAAGGAAACACTTGCCCAGAGGCACGCTGCAGGAAAAGTGTGGTAAAGCCCCCCCCCAAGGGCAGCATCTCACAGTCTATAAACCTCTTTCTGAAGTTAGTCTAGTAGCTGCAGCTGAGCCGGAGGCCGGCAGCCAGGCACACAGGAGTCCTCACTCCAAAGACCCTACTTCATGGGGTTCTATGCCTGAGGGCATCTGATTTTGACTGAAAGATGATACACACCCTGGGGTCTCAGGAAAGTCGGGGACATGAACATGGGACGGCATGTGTTCCTGGAGACCTAGTCTGGCCCACCTTAGACAGGGGCTGGAAGGGACTAGCCAAAAAATCACTTTTTGAAAAGGACTCTGAGGTGGGTTCCATGTCCCCTCCCCTTGAATCTGGTATGGAGGTGACACGACGTGACTTCTGAGGCTAGGTCCTAAGAGGTCATGATCTTCTGCCTTGTTTGCTTGAACACTTGTTCCTGGAGCCCTGAGTGATTATGTAAGAAATCTGACTCCTCTGAGGCTGCCATGCCACGAGGAAGCCCAAGCCACGTGGAGATGTCCTGTGTAGATGCTCCCGTCCACAGTTACAGCTGGGCCCAGCCTTTAAGTCACCCCAGTCCAGGCACCAGACATGAGAGTGAAGAAACTTTCAGATGATTCCAGCCCTCCCCCCCCGCCCCGGTGTTCAAGTCACACCCAGTCATTTGTGTTTTCCTAGCTGAGACCCCCAGACGTTGTGGAACATGGACGCGCTGCTGTCCCCTCTGTGCCCCGTCTGGATGTCTGACCGACAGAACCCATGCAGCCCCTTGCTAACCCCTCCACCCACTCCAAAAGCCCAATGTCTGTCTCCACCCCGGTGAGCCAGGGAGACTCGGGACACTTGGGGAAAGGCTCCTTTTTGTAGCACCCTCCGTTGCAGGATGCCCCTTCCATAGCTCTGAATCAATCAAGTGAATGGAGGATGTACCGAGTACCTGCAAAGCGCCTGCCCCATGCCCGCAGCTCCAGGAGATGCTGAAAGCATCTTCCATGCCCACCCCCTGGGCTCAAGTAACTTGTCCTCTATCTGGAGCCATCAGAGGCTGACCAAAGATATCGGGGGAAGTGTAAGTCAATGTTCAGCTATGCTCTGGATTTTTCTCTGTCCCAGTTTCAAATACGCTGACCCACTGTATCCATGAGCTATCAAAACATTTGCGTCATTTCAACGTTTCTATATCCAAAGCTGCATTTTCTACATGACCTCTTCCACCCAGAAGCAGCTCAAAAATCTTGCAGACCATGGGCCAGAATTTGCAGTATGGAAAACGTTTACTTTAAGGAAAGCAACTGACTAAAAAATGCTTTGTTCAGTTCAATAGAACAGACGCTGACAGCCTGTGAGATCCTGTGCTGGGCACTGCAGGGCCCATCTATGCAGTTCTAGACTCAGGAATCCCAGAGCTGAATGGGCCTCATCCACACTGACCAACGCAGAGCCCGAAGCCCCCTCACACTTGCCCTCCGGACGGCAGCTGGTGCAGGTGACCTCTCCCTCCTCCTTGACTTTCCCTTGGCCACACCTTCTCAGTCACCTCTGAAGCCTTTTCCCCTCCTCAGTCTCAGCCACAGAGAGCTTGGGGCTCAAACCTGCCACTTCTCTTTCACTTTAACTAGCCCCTAGCCTCCATGGGAATTACCTGGGCAGCTCTGAATAAATGCTGATGGGCCACCACCCCAGAGATTCTGATTCACTGACCTGGAGGGACCTGCAAGGGACTCTGAAGGCATCCATGGATGAGACCCACTGCCTCTACTCTTCCCTGCCTGAGATCATCCAAACTCAGAGATTTAAACACCCTCTACAAGCTGATGGCTCTGAAATTTCCACCTGACACCTGGACCTCTTTCCTGAGCTTCAGACCTATCCCTTCAGATTCTCGCAGACACTAACCAAACACATCGGGAACCAACTACTGATCTCCCCACCCCAGGCTGCTCCTCCTCGGCCACCATGACTCCCAGTAAATGGGACTTTCATTCCACAAACCTGAGAGTCATCTATGAATTCCCCCTTTTTCTCTCCCTCAGCCCACGTGGAGGTCCTGTCAATTCTCCCTTCACTTTTCAATCCCAGAGCATCTGCATTTTCCAAAGAACTTTTTACACACTTATAATCCTGGTATGCATAAAACTTTGTATCCAGCCCTTTTCACTTAGCAGGAAGTTTCCCACATGCACAGCATTTGGTATTATACTTTTTAATGGCTGCAGAATGCTCCATCGAATAAATGCTGCTTAATTTACTTAGCCAGTCTCATATTGTAAAGCCTTTACTTTGCTTCCAATTTTTAGTTATAAATAATGCTGTGATGAGCATCTTGATGCAGAGAGCCTTTCCCCACCCTTGGATTATTTCCTTTGGACAGAGTCCCAGAAGTGGGATTACTAGGTCACAGGATTGTGGACATTTTTATGGCTTGTGAAGCACGTTGCCAAATTGCTCTCCAAAAGAGTGAAACTACTTTACTTTTATGTGTCTTTTTGATGGCATATACAGGTTGGAATATGCCACCACAGACCTAGGACAGTCCTGGCAGCTGAGAGTCTGGAGTTTTTCTTCTTTTATTTTAAAAACTTCTTAAAAATTTGCTTAATTCTCTCCTAATTATCAAAGTGATAAATACACAATACAGAAAGGCAAACCCAGAAATGTACAACCAAATAAACAAAAGCACCTATAATCCCACCTTCCCATAGGTTCTCAGAAGACATGACTCATTATCGGAATGCTAAAATGAGGAACTCAGACTGAATTTACACAGAAGGGAGGTGTTTTTTTTGTTTGTTTGTTTTGTTTTTAATTTATTTATTTGGCTGCACCGGGTCTTACTTGCGGCACATGGGATCTTCGTTGCTGCATACAGGATCTTTTGGTTGCAGCATGCGGGATCTTTAGTTGCGGCATGCGGGATCTTTAGTGGCGGCATGCGGGATCTTTAGTGGCGGCATGCGGGATCTTTAGTGGCGGCATGCAGGATCTAGTTCCCTGACCAGGGATTGAACCCGGGCCCTCTGCATTGGGAGCACGGGACCACTGGATGGCCAGGGAAGTCCTGAGGTGGTTGTTTTAATCACGGCTTTACACAGAGAGACCCTGGCCTTTCTGGACTAGTCCCCTGGGAAGGACATGTACATATTCTTGCACAAACAAACAAAAAAAATCACTTTTTAAACTCCTGGTGTGAAATCCCACTTAGGACTGGCTAGGGATATCCTCAGGGCATATCGTTGCCCTTCAGTGATAGGGTTCATCTCCTTAGTCACATCCACAGTCATTCAGACACAAGCTTGGTCCTTTCCAGGTGGGGAAGATGGCTTGGGGGTGGGGGTGGGGGAGGAGGCTGGCCATGAAGTGACAAACTGATTTCCGACCTTAGGAGCTGGTACTGAAAGCTGCTGTCAAGGTGGTCCCAGAACGTTCTTAACAATGGCTGGAGCCCCTGGAACACATGTTAAGAGAAGGGAGCACCCAGAGTGACAACACTGATAAGCAAACAGTAAAGAGGAAGAGGGACAGATCTGTTGAGGATTTACTGTGTGCTGGGCTGAGGGTTAAGCGCTTTATACACGTAAAATAAATGTAATGCTCACGATGCTACTTGTACAACAAGGAGTTACAACAGTAACTGCTATTATTATCCCCATTTACAGACAAGACACTGAGGGACTAGAACTTGTTCAGGACCCCAGCAGTCTGGCTCCGCAGCCCAGGCTCTTACTCTGAATCTCCTGGTGCACGTGTTCCAGGATGAGCCTCCAAAGGAGACCAGCTGCCCTTCTGAATTCTGTGAGGCAGCACCCCTCCCCCTGTTCTGTTCACCGTGACCACCCAACTCAGACACAGCGTCCCCATGTGTATTAGTGTGCTAGGGCTGCCATAACAGAAGGCCACAGACCGGATGGCTTAAACAACCTCCCACTTCTGGAGGTTGGAAGTCCAAGATCAAGGTGCCAGCAGGGTTGGTTTCTGGCGAGAGCTCTCTTCCTGGCTTGCATACGGCCACCTTCCCTCTGTGTGCCACACACTCCTGGTGTCTCCTCCTCTTCTTATAAGGATATCAGTCCTGTAGGATTAGGATCCCATCCTTACTACCTGGTTTAACCTTAATTACCTCCTTCAAGGCACTATCTCCAAATTCAGACACACTAGGGGTTATGGCTTTAACATATGAATGGCGGGGCACAATCAGTTCATAACACCTTACTGACCTGAGAAACACAGACTCCTGACATCTGCCAGATGACCCTGCACTGTCCCCATAGCTCATCCTCCATGAAGGCTCTGCTGTCATCATGCCTAGTATTAGCTTTTTCTTACTAGATTATGATTATTTGGAGGTTACAGGCCAATTTTCACTCATCTGTGCATACCACCCCATTCATTCATCCAACTCATTCATTCACTCTGCTGCCCACAAACTAGTTTAGGAATCACCTACTAGGAGCCAGGCCCTGTGTTAGCCCTGGGACTTCAATGGTGCACAGGATACAGCGATAACTCTGCATCCTAACGCAGTCAACCTGCCCACTTCTCTGTTCTGTACTCCCTAACCCCAGGCCACCTGACAGCTCTCACCTCCTGTCTCAAACCCAGATTGGGCAGGGGGCTCTTTAACACCTTCCTGCTCAGAGGAAACAGATGGTATTAATCCAAAGGAGCAGCCATTTCTAAGCAAGGGACTGCAAAGCTGTGTGTCCCCTCCCTGTAAATAAAATTATACATGTCCCAACCAGGGAAATAAATGCGTGCTTGCAAGACTCGTACAAGCAGTCCCTCTTGCCCAGGAAATAGGTTTGTTTCCATGAAATATTTCTATTAGAAAACAGAAAGGAATTGCCTCTTGGTGTTCTCAGATAGGGAGAAGGTGGGTGTTGCTTATCTCACTGAACCTGCCTTCACTGAAGTAGAGAACCATGAAACTCACAGCGACCATCCTTACCCCAGGAGGGGCAACAAAATGAGGGGAAACCTCAGTAGGCAAAACCATGGCGATGACAGGTGGATCCTATTTAACTTGGTACATGAGAGGGATGGGCAGGGGTTAAAGACACATATTACAAAGGGCAGTGGGAGCCCTTTTTGCTCTTCTTTCTCTTAGTGGCCTGAAATTCCCATATCAAACTGAATTAAAACATCTAGGTACAATGTATAAAATAGGTAAACAACAAGGACCTACTGTAGAGCATAGGGAACTATATTTAGTATCTGTTAATAACCTATAATGGAAAAGAATCTGAAAAAGAATAGATATATATACATATACATACATATAAGTGAATCACTTTGCTGTACACCTGGAACATTGTAAATCAACTGTACTCCAATTAAAAAGGAAACCATCTACGTACAATGTACGTGTGTGTGCCTGGGGTCAGACCCTCATTTGGGCCAAATATCCCAATCACTCCAACACTCTCCTTTCCCTCCCTTGTTCCCTTCCACAGCACCGAGTGGCCTTAAAGGAAAAACTAAGAATACTTTAATTTTTTAATCACAAAAAAATACTTGCCAGAGTGGCCTTTTAAAAATCTAAATCTGTGAATTGGGCGATTGGGATTGACATGTATACACTGATGTGTATAAAACTGATGCCTAATAAGAACCTGCAGTATAAAAAAACGAACAAAACAACTAATACTAAACTTTCATTGGGTTATTTGTATGGAAACATGTTAATATAAATGTTTCAGACATTACATGAAATTTCTAAAAATCTTATATTTGTATTTGTATGGAAATATGTATGGAAATATGTTAATATAAATGTTTCAGACATTACATGAAATTTCTAAAAATCTTATATTTGTACTTGTATGGAAATATGTATGGAAATATGTTAATATAAATGTTTCAGACATTACATGAAATTTCTAAAAATCTTATATGTTCTGGTATAATGTTATAAGTAATAATCCTAGTTATTACTTTAAAATGTATATCTCAGAAATAACTAATTTTCTTGTCAACTGCATTATTATGAACTGTCATCAAATCTTTAACCGTGGTCATTTTTAAGTCTTTTGTCATTTACAGACAGTTCTGGGTGTACTCTGATGATTTTGCAAATATGTTCCTATAAAAGGGTTTCATCTTCAAGAAATACATGGAAAAGACTCTGACAAGTACAGGTTTCTGGTAACGGACTGTACTGCTGAACTGAATGAATAAGCATTTTCAGAACTCTAATGAAAAACTGATGAACTCATAAAAGTGCTAACAAAAGATCAAGATGAAAAAAAAAAAATTAATTACATGGGACTGAGTGAACTGATGAGGATGAGTATAATTTTTGTGACTTTCTGTCTGAATTAAAAAAAAAAAAAAATTCCACAAGGACTCAGAGGCAAAGAATATACAAATCAATTTTCACTGCAAAGTAAAGGAGCTGTTACAGTGGAGGATTACTGGACTGAATGTCAATACTATGACATAGTATGAGTGTGTTTCATGTTTGGTAATTGCAATCATTGTTGCTTTTGTTGTGGTCATCCATGTACAATGCTTGGTGTCAGTCGATTTATCTCTTGTAAAAATAAAATACAGTGTGTGTGTGTGAAAAAAAAAAAAAAAAAAAAAAAAAAATCTAAATCTGGTGCCATTCCCCTGCACAGCGCACAGCTCCCTCCTCTGCCCTCCGAATCAAGTCCACGGTCCTTACATCTTGGATTTTGATGGCTCTCTTGGCTTTAGCCTCACCATGGCACATTTATGCCCTCACTGTGTTCAATTTCTTTCTGTTCCTCAAAACCTTTGTCTCTCTCTTCCGGGCCTTGGCACATGCCACTGTTTCCTCTACCTTGGTCACTCTTCTCAACTGTCCACCTGGCCAAATCCTCCTCCTCCTTCTGTTCTCTGCTTTAGTGCCTTCCTAGTGCCCTAGGCTGCATTAGCTGCTCCTCCTCTGGGTGCCTGACCCCCCAACCCGCATAATCCTGTAACAGTTGCCTGGTCAGACCCTGTGCTCCCCACCGCCGCATTCACCACTTCATCCTCAGGACCATCTAAAAGGCAGCACACAGGCAGAGCTCAGGGGATGTTGGCTGAATGAAGGGGTCCAGTGAGAGGCAGGCCCCTCAACATCTCAGTGCCCACTCTCTGCCCACTCATGGAGGCCAGGAGCTGTATCTTATCCATTCCTACATCTCCAGGGCCCGGCACAGGGGTTGGCACACAGCAAATGCTCAAGAAATGTTTGCTGCGCTAAGGGGAGTGGATATAGAGGAGAGGGGAGAAAACTCAGCTTTCTGGATAGATCTTCAGATCTCTACTCTGTCAACTGTTCACACACCCACACACCTGCATACCACCCCACCCTCCTCAATGGAGACCCACACGCGTCATGAGTGCCACTGGGAGGTGCCCTGTCCCTTTTAATTAAAACTCAGACAGGTGGCCTCCTCCCTACTCATTCCTCTCTCTCCAGGTCATTTCTGAAGACTGAGAATCAGCAGGACAGCTGAGAAGGAGTTGTGGATGTGGAGAAATCGCTGGGTTTGCACCTCTGCCTTCCAACCCTCCTCCCACATTACACAGTCTTCCTGTAGGTGAGCAGGCCCAGGGGCAGTAGGGCCAGGGGCCTGGAGGTCTCGCAACCAGGAGGCTGGGGGCTGGGGCCACGGCTGTCCCTGGCTTACTGTTTTTATTTCCTCAAGTCTCCTTTTCTTTTCCACTCCTTCACCAAAGGCCCAGTTTTAGGGGATCCCCTTCCTCCTCAGGTGGAGAAGGCAAAGCGCCTGGCGCAGGGCCATCACCCGCAGTCACAGAGGCAGGAAGGTCTCTGAAGGTCCTGGGAGCCACATCAAAAGAGAAGCTCCCGGGCCTGGTCCCTGGGGTGGGACTGAGGGTAGAGAGAGCCTGCTAGCAAAGACCCCTTTCTCCTTCAGGCTGAGCTTCCTCCGAAGAGGAAGGTGGGGGTTGACTGTGTTGGAGGAGCTTGTCACCTGGCGGGAAGCAAACCTGGTATGTACTTGCCTAAGTCCACTTCTGGGCAGACTGTGATGAAAAACATCCCAGATGCACAAACCAAGCAGAGTGGCAAAACAGGGCTGGGAGAGACGCAAACATTCCAGGAAGGCCTCCTGGAGGGGACCGCAACTTCTACATTTTAGAAAGATTTGGAAAACAAACAGCACTCAAACCACTGGAATTGTGTGTGTGCGTCTGTGTGTGTATTTTAGATGAAGGGGTGTGTGTTTCTTTCTCTGTGGAGGAAGGGAAACCCCCTGGCCAGCAATGAGGCTGTGGGATCATCTGTGAGTATCTTTTATCCCTGCAGCGCTGGGAGGAATAGTGGGCTACACCACAGGGGCCTGGGTGGCTGCCGCAGAGGCTGTTTCCGTCACCTCTCCCCAGCCCAGGTCCTCTACCGTCCCTGCCAAGCAACAGGGGTAGTAGCAATCCATACAGAGGGGTGGGTGGGGGACCCCTGAGCCAGTCTCCAAGGATGCAGTTCATTAGGACGCATCCTCTGTTGCCATGGAGATTCCCGGCCCACAGAGCCTGGCTAATAGTTCCTAAATTCACTCAGGCCTCGAGCACAATTAGACAAGATGAATTTTCGAGTTGGAGCATAATGAGACCCGGACGTCCGGAAAGCATATGGCAGCCTCCCAAGGGGACGGCAGAGCCCCGGGAGAGCACACTGCTGCCACAAGGTCACCAGGCCATCGCCTCTCTTGGGCGGGAGGTCTGGGAGGCACTGGGGAGCACTTCCCCTCCTTTAGAATTCTTCAGCAGCACAGCCTCTGTCTGAGCAGCGCTGGGGGATGGGAGAAAGGAAAAATAAGCTCTCCATATCTGTCCCAGGCCCTTCTAGGGAGAGGGTTGGGAGACTTTATTCTGCATCCTCTGATAAATTTGCCAACAAATGCATCTCACATGGCTGAAGCTATGCTTCACGCACAGAACAGATCCTCCTATCCATGCAAAAACACAAATATGCCATTCAAAAATCTCTACTTGAACATACACAGGGCCAGACACAAGAAACACGCCATGGGATTTGCAGCATCGCACGCTCCTTCCCACTCAGGGCATGGGGCTTGCCCTCTGGCAGGGGAGACAGGGCATGTTCAACTAGAACCATCTCAACATGGCAGTGACATGAGAAGGATGGAGTTAGGAGTGAGGAGAGATCAGAGAAGGCTCCCTGGAGGAGGTGGCATTTTGGCTGGGCCTTGAAAGCAGGGATCAAGAGACCTTTTGAGCAGAGAGGGAGCAGAAAAGCACAAGTTGAGTTTGGGGGCAGCCAGCGGACCAGTGTGGCTGGAGGGCAGGGTCTGAGCAGGGGCCAAGGAGGTAAATGGTGGCTCCAGAGGGAAGGCACTGAATGCTCAGCTAAGTGGCCCGGGCAGGGGGAAGCCAAAGAATACTGCCACCCAGGTGGGCAGTGGAGTCCAGGCTGATAAGACCCCAACCTCACGCTCCCCTAATCCAGGGCAGTCCCAAGCCCAGTTTGGGCCTGAACCCAGGACAGGCTCCCAGTGCGGCAGCCCCAGCTCCCATCCCCACCAGCTTCTCTCAATCAGTGTCACCCTTCCAAGCCTCCAGGAGCTCCGGTCAGAATCGAAACTCTCCTCTGACAGGCTCCTGCACAAAGCCCCCAGTGTTCTAAACACAGACCAGCCCCTTGGTGCCCAGCAGAGAGAGGGTCAGGGAGAGGGCAGAGTTAAGGTTTGCTGTAGGATTAAAAGTAGGGAGGAAGGAGTTGGGGAGAGAAGACAGCAGCAAAGAGGGGCAACTTGGGCCTGGCGGGCTCTGGGGAGGAACGCTTAGCAGGGACTTGCCTCTCTAGGGCACTAAGCTCCTCCTGGCTTCTTGAAGGTCCATGCTTTTTTAGAAGGCAGGCCTACTCTCTTGAGAAAACTGGATTACCATCTTTGGATCAATTTTTTCTCCCAGAAGTTTGCTATTAGCAAAAATCACTGACCCTGCATGATAGAGAAGCAGAGATGGCAAAACTTCTTGTTTGTTCTCTCTCACTTTCTCCTCCTCCCATCCCCACCCCCAGTCTCTCTCTGGCCAGGAACCCAGCTCAGTTCCCCGGAAACCAGGATACCCCAATTCCAGCCGGCTGCTGCCCCTCTTCTCCTGGGGTTGCCGACAGAGCCTGAGGCACTGACCTTCAGCCTCTGTGGGATCTGATTTTCTAAATCCAAAAATGCTCTCAGAGCCAAGTCTGTGGAACAAGGGAGATGGTCTGGTTTGAGGGGGGCTGGATCTGGGACACAGAACTGCTGACCAGAGAAGACTCCTCCTGGGTTTCCCACGAGCCCCTGTACCCCCGCTGACTTCTACCTCTCAGGCACCTCCACAGGTTCATCAACCTCCAAAACATCACCCCGAGTCCTGTTTCCTCTCCAGCCCTCACTGTTTCTTTCGGCCAGCTCAGGCTGTGCTTGGACCATCACAATGGCCCCCAACGGGTCTGCTGCCCTTCAGCCCACCAAGCGCAATGGGTCTAACTGTGCGGTCCCCCAGGAGAGGAACAGGGACAGAGTGAGAGCCCAGACGGAGTGTTGGCCCGTGCCCACTCTCTGCCGTGGTTCACCTCAGTAACTCTGGCGAAGCCTCTGTGTTCCATAGCAACGGAAGGGCTTTTTGTTTGGTTGGTTTTTTTTGTTTTTTTTGTTTTTTTTATGGGAGGGAAACAATTTAGGGAGAAGCCATTGGTTAAATGAAATGCTTTTGAGGCACTAATGAGCCAGGCAGTTAAGGGCATGGGCCCTGGGGTGCCTCAAGGATGGGACAGAAACTTGGCTCCATCTCAGTTTACCAGTTGTGTGACCATGGGCATGTTACTTAACTCCTTTGAGCCTCAGTATCCCCATCCACAAAATGGACATAACAGTAGCACCTTCCCTCCCCCATCCCTGTGGCTCACAGGCTGCTGAAAGGATGATATAAGATGCATGTAAAACAGCACAGTCCCTGGAACATGGTCAGCACTAAGTAAACATTTATCATTAGTGTTTTGTTACTGGTGAGTTCCAGTCCTACAGCGCCGCCCTCCTTGCCGCTCAAACCCAGACCAGCCCAGAACAGATGTGCTCAGCAGCCAGCAAAGCGGCAACACCATTTCCCTCTGTCGTTTCTCCTTGACCCAAGAAGGCTGGGCCTCTTAATTGCTCTTTGGCTTTACTCAATTTGAAATGAGCAGGACACCAGTTCCCCACAGGAAAAAATAAATATGCTTCTGCTCACAATACTAATGAGGCTGGAGACGAGGGAGGCTGGCAGGGGAGGGCAGCCCCTGAGGACTTCCGCCGGCCATGCAGAAGGGTGCGGCCCATCCTCCAGAGGGCAGGAGGGATGGGAGGCTCTGGCTGCGCTCCACAGGCCCCAGATCAGGGCCAGGCTGGCTCAGGTAACCCACAGAATGGGGTGTGGGAAGCCCACTGCGGGGATGCCCACAGATTCATGATCCAGCTCTTCTCCGGGGAGCTCCGGGACCACCCGGGCTGTCATCTTCCTCTCCTCCTATTCAGTCACCAAGGCCTGGAGATTCCCCTTCCCGGGCCCACTGTCTCGGCCCTGGTTCAGACACTCACCAGCTCCCAGCCTCCAGCCTTTCCCTCTCCTGCCCGTCCTCCCCTGAGGGGTCACTCTCGCTCAGTCAGCTGGCAAACATGAGCGAGCAGGAAGCCCGTGAAAGCCTGGGGGAGGCAGGAGGACTCCGAGGGACCCAGGCCCAGCTTCCCCCTCCTTTCTGACCTCTCCCCTCGTGCTCCCCCAGACAAAAGCCTCACAGCTGTGCCCTGAGCGGGAGGCAGCCCCCTCCTCGGAGCCTGGGAGCTCTCTGCTCTCTCAGCCAGAAAGATCTTCCCAGATTCCACGTGGCTCCTCCCTCCCCTCGTTCCACCCTGGGCCCCGACATCCCCTTTTCAGAGCTGCTCTGTCTAAAGCAGCCCCTCCCATCGCTCTGCCCTCTGACCCCACTGCATTTTTCTTCATAGCATTTACCACCACCTGACATCTAATATTTATGAATTTGTGTTCTGTCCTGTCTCCCCACCCTCCAGGGCCAGTCCCCTGAGGGCAGGGACTTTTTCTGTTTTGTTCACCTGTGTGGATGTGTCCCATCATCTAGAACGGTGGCTGGCACAGTACGTGCTTAATGATGTGTACTGTCGTGGAATCTAATGACTGGATCACATCCATTTCCCACGTACAACTCATGCATAACTCACCCTGGCCTCCACCTTTACCTCCCCTCTGGCTACTCCCCAAGCGCACTCCCCACCTTCTCAGCTCCTGACCCTCTATGCTCAGACCTCCCCGGACAACCTGGAAGCTGCAGAACATTTCGGGAGTGACCCTGCCCTTGTCTTTACTCATCTGTGCCTTCCCTCCTCCATCCTTTCCCAAATCCTACTCACCCTTCAAAGTCAGACTCAAACACCCCCTCCCCTCGGAAGCCTTGTCCAGTCTCCCAGGGCTCTGTGGCCTTCAGGACCTGTGTTCAGCGCTACTTCAAATACTCCATCAGTATCTGTGTCTGCCTCCCAGGCAGAATTCAACTTCCTTAAAGGTCAGGGAGACTGGTCCCTTCTGTGTGTCCCCCGAGGCTGCACAGTGCCTGGCATGGAGCAGGTGCTTAGTGGATGGTAGTTTGTATTAAGATTCAGATTGTTCTAATGCTAAGACCTGTTATTAACTGTTACCTCTTACAAGGTCCACCACAGGAGACGGAACAGCAAGCCAGCCCTGGAGCTGAGAACAGAAGCCCAGCCCCAGGGGCCAAACTGAGGGCAGGGATCCAGGTTCCCTGAGTGTGGACAGCAGATGATCTGAGGCCGGCCATGAGGCTTGGGCATGGAGCCACAGACTTCCACATCTGAACACAAGGCTGATCCCACTGTCAGGGAGAAGTGCTGCCTGCAACTCCCAGGGGATGGAAACCGACACCCCCGTCCCCTTCCTGGGAGGAAATCCGGCCAGGATTCTCAGGGACATGGGAGAGCAGGGCTCAGCTGAAGGAGGAAGGAGGGAAGAGGCCACAGGGTGGGCCTGGGTCCCAGAGCACCCCCTCTGGCTTGACCCCACACGCCACAGCTGAGGCCGCCAGCGGCACTGGCCACTCAGTCCTTCTCCTGGTCAGTTCTCTGGCCTTGAACACTGCATGGCTGGGACTTTTGCATGGTACAATGCTCCCTACACCCATTCACTGCTTCAGAGCAAGCCCACTCCACAGCTCATCTGACTCTCCAAACACTATCAAGGGGCAAACAGAACTGGATTGATACCCCAGAGAGGTTAAGCAACTTGCCCAAGGTCACAGAGCATGTTAGAAACAAAGCCCAGAATAGAAACTAGACTGAGATTTCAGTTGTCATTTGGAGTCACCAGGAAAGCATGTGCTGAAAGGCTTTCCTGGGGCTGGAGGCAAGAGGTTGAGAGGGCTTTGTCGCCTCCAGAAATCCTACTCCCCTTTATTCTGCAAGTACACAGGCTCTGTCTGGCTTCAAACCCAAAGAAATCTCTGCTCACTGGCTCTCAGACTCAGGAAGCAGCCCATTCCCTGTGGCTTCTTTCCTGGAAGATGCATTCAATAAACAGAGCTCCTTTCTCATCTTCCTGCATAAATATTTCAGGAGACTAAGAAACAAACAGATCTGTGTTTGATCTGCTGGCCACTCAGAAAGGAGGGCTCCTCTATCCCAGGCAGGACCCCCGCCCCCTCCCCAGGCACTGCAGTGTCCACCAGGCTGTGGGAAATACAAGACGGCAGGGAGAGCCGCTTTCCTACAGCGGCTCCTCACCTGGGTTGGGGAACCTGGTGGGAGCCGGAGAGCAGAGCCCAGTTTTACCAGAAGTGCCCCTCCCCTCACCATTTGCCATTCCTAGGAATGGAGAACATGGTCTGCCAAGAGTCTGTTGTTCTTGGGGACGCTTCAGTCGCTGCTGCCCAAGAGCACACGGTAGGGGACGGGGGTTCCGCACAGACAGGCACCGCCTACGGGGAAGGGGGCGCAGAGCCTCCCAGAACAGGTGGACCACAGTCTGGCTGGAGACCTCGGCAACTTATCGGGCCAGTTCCCCCAAGCCTCCTCAAACAATCCTCTTATTTATCCATTCAAACGCTCATGGAGCACATTATTCTTGGACCCAGAACATTCAGCGGCTCCCCACTGCAGACAGGACTCTGACTTCTCAGACTGTCACCTCCTGTGCTTCCCAACCTTGCCCCACCCCAGCCTCCCAACCACATCTCTCCCTGCCCAAGTCATGCTCCGCACTCCAGTTAGCCTGGTTCCTCCCTTTCCCCCACGAGTCTTTCCCTCTCCTAAATGCTGTTCTATCTTTGCCTTTTCTCCTCTCTTTCTTTTCTCTTGCCCTTCTCAGGATGGTGCATGTGCCACCTCCTCCATGAAGCCTTCCTTGACCATCCCACCCCACAGTGATCCTGCCTCTCCCCTGAGCTCCTTCGTGGTTCACTGCCACCACTGCTTCCCCGGGGACTGCTCCTGTGACACTCTCATGTGTGAGGGCTTATCGTTCCAACTCAGTTACAAGCGTCTAGAGAGCCAGGCTCTAGCTCTTATTTCAGCCGAGTGTCTGAGGATGAGGGCTGCGTCTGGACAGGGCTGCTCCAGAAGGAAACTCAGCTCTGAAGAAATTTTGATGCCCAGGCCCTACCTCCCAGAGATTCTGATTCTGTTGTTCCACGGCGGGTGGGTGCAGGGAGGACCAACTACATAATCTGCAGGGCCGCTTGATCAAAAATTATGAAGAATTTCAAGACAGTGTCAGCAGAATACTAAACCAAGCATCGCACAGGTCACACACCTGTGACACTGACCTTGAGCACAAGCATATAAACCTCCCCAGGTGGTCTGCAGCCAGCATTAGAGTCACCGCTAATGGCAACGAGGAGCCACTGAAGATTCCGCACCTCTGAGCTCCCAAGACAGTGCACGCATCTGTGTCTCCTTCACCTCTGCAAGCCTGGGCTGCCTGGGGCACAAGCAAATATTTGTAGAATGAATGAATACGTGAATGGATGGAGAGATATGGAGCTGGAACCAGAAAGCTGAGAAGAATCTTTTTTCCATTAAAAATCTATTAAATTATTAATATTTATTATTAATAAATAGAATAATTATTCCTTTATAGAAAACCAAACATTAATGTTTTAATATTCCTATATTAAAATAGATCCAACATGCCTATAGCACACAAGTCTTAAGTGTTCAGCTTGCAAAATTTTTACACATGTACACATGCACCTAACCACCATCATTCCAGAAGGTTCTCTCGTGCCCTATCCCAGTGAATACTACACCCCTAAGCCCCAACCAGGTCACCACTGAAAACTGGAAAGAATTTTCATCAAAGAAGGACTCTGGCTGAAGGGGGCAGAATCAGCACAGGGGAGGGTGTATTGAAGAGATGTGGAAGAGGCTGACTCATAAAATTCCCTTCTTGTGTGTGGAGGGCTGATGTTTACACCAAATGGGAGGGGGTAGGCACAAAGGTTCAGATAGACTGAGCAACTTGCTCCAAGGCCCAGGGCAAGCCAGGGGCAGAGCTGGGACTCGAACTCTGGTCCTCAACCTCCAAGTTTCATAAACCCTTGGCAGTCTGGAGTGAACATGTGTGTGTGTGTGCGTGCGTGTGTGTGTGTGCGTGCGTGCGTGCGTGCGTGTGTGTGTGTGCTGGAGGACACAGCTCAGAAGGAGACTCTGGCTGTAGGGTCTGGAAGAGCTGGGGGAGGGTAGCTGGGCAGCAACAGGGCATAAGCACATCCATAAGCTCACTCCTGCACCCAGCCTCGAACCAGGTGATACTATCCTAAGCTAGTTGGGAAAACTGAGTCCCAACCAGAGGGGATCAACTCAAGATCACACAGCCACACAGTGTCAGAGCTGGAGTTTAAGCAGGGGGCTCCAAAATCCCATTCCAGGAGGAATTCTCACCAGGCCATAAGCAAGTCTCACCAGGCCATAAGCAAGTCTTCCTAGAAGGAGACTTAGGGCCTCTCTGCCCCCTCCCCCCTGCACCCTGTCTTCTCAAGCCCAGATTCAACCTTTCTGGCAGCCCGAGGCAGATGAGAAAGGCCAGTGCCATGCAGTGGTCCCAGCCAGGGGTATCTCCTTGGGGGAGAGAGGGGCACGTGCTGCACTCACCCAGGCATGGGAAGATGCCAGCAGGAAATCTGGGCTGGGGGCCCAGAACCTGCACTCCTACCTCATGATACACGGGCTTTGTCAATGTCCACTCGCCACTCTGCCTCCAGGGCAACATGGGTTGGGGTGGACCATCTAAAGTGCAAGTCAGGGCTTCCCTGGTGGCGCAGTGTTAAGAATCCGCCTGCTAATGCAGGGGACACGGGTTCGAGCCCTGGTCCGGGGAGATCCCACATGCCGCGGAGCAACTAAGCCCGTGCACCACAACTACTGAGCCTGTGCTCTAGAGCCCGTGAGCCACAACTACTGAGCCCGTGTGCCACAACTACTGAACTCACGCGCCTAGAGCCCGTGCTCCTCAACAGGAGAAGCCGCCACACCACAACAAAGAGTACCCCTGTTCGCCACAACTAGAGAAAGCCCGCATGCAGCAACGAAGACCCAATGCAGCCAAAAATAAATAAATAAATTTATTAAAAAAATAAAAAATAAAAAAATAAGGTGCAAGTCGGACCACATCACTCTTCTGCTTAAAACCCCTTGGGGGCTCCCGGCACCACCAGGGGTGAAGTTCACGTTCCTTGGTTGGGCAGCCCTGGCTCCCCAGCTCCTGCCTGCCTCCCAGCCTGTTCGTCACTTGCCGTCCTACCCTTTCCACCCAGCAGCATCCAACTCGCCTCTCTCCTGGAATAAGCCAAACCTGCGTCCCCCTCCATGCCTTTGTTTATGCCAGCCCTCTACCTGGAATGCCTTCCCCTCCCTTCATCCACCTCTGCCTACTCATCCGTGACAGCTGAGATGAGATCTCTTCCTCCAGAAAGCGTCCTTGGCCCGCCACCCCGTCCCCATGGCTTCAGAGTTCTGTGCTCACATCTCCACTCCCCCGCTCACCGGCCTCCCTTCCCCACATCCCTGCGGCCGTGTGTCCTTCTGAGCCACCATCTCCTCCACGAGACTGCGCTCCCCCAAGGGGGGGACAGCCTGGGTTCATCCCTGCGTGCTCAGTGCCACGTGCTTTGGGCCTGGCACACAAGTGCTCAGCAAATGTCTTCTGAATGAATCTAAGGCCTCATTTTATTTTCATAAGGGTGAGGGGTGGGGAGGGTGGTCGGTGGTCAGGGAGCAGAGCGGCCAGGGTGGAGAGGTGCACAGAATAAGGCTGGTCATCCTCTCCACTTCCGTTCCCTGGGCAAAACTGGCTGGTGGTAAACAGCTCTCCCCCCCTGTCTCACCTTCCCCCTCAGGAGCCTCTCCTGAGTCTCACTGCTTTGGGTCTTGCTATCAGCAAGCTAAGGCATCATCCCTCCCAGGGGAATTTATATTTTAATAACATCTAGAAGGCCCAAAGGAACTGAATTCTATAGTGGCTTCTGGGCCTGGTGACTGGGAGGGTATACTTTAAAAAGCAACCACACAGCAAGATCAGCCGTCCACTGCCAGGCCAGCACGCCACTAAGTTTCTGCACGTCCATGGGGCTATGTAATCAGACGTACCAAGCTCAGGTCCCAGCTCATCCTTCCCCACTGTGTGCGCCAGGGTGAGTGCTGCCCTCTCGGAGGCTCAGTCCCCCCACCTGTAAGGCGGGAATGACAGCATAGCACGGGGGACCAGGGGACCGTGGGATAATGGATGTGCACTGGCCGGTGTCGGGGGCAGGCTCAGCAGAGCAGTGTCATTCCTGCTGCTTTTCTAAAGCAAAGGCCCACAGAGCTTGCAGCTCCCACGGCCAGCCCCAGCACTCTGGTCCTCTCCGGGGCCTGCAGAGGCGCGGCTTTGTTTGTGGCTCCTGAGCCCCCCTCTCCTCCCCTCCGCCCACTCTCCCTTCCTCCCTCCCTCCATCCCTCCAAGCCAGAGTTCCAGGGAAAACTTTGTCTGGAGACTTCTCAAGCCAGTGATAAGGCCTGGCCAGAGAAAAGCTCTTAGCAACCCAGACTCCCAACCCAGAGGCCCTTCTAATGGTTTCAGAGAAACAAAGGAGGGAAAGATTGCCTGCAGCTCTGCGTGCCAGGTGGGCCGGCTTCCAGGAGGGAGAGTGAGGTTCACGGGCCGCTGTGGAGGCCAAGGTGGCGGGCTGGCATGTAGGACACATGGGCCACCAGATCTGGGTAATCACAGCCCCACGGCCGAGCAGAAAGAGCCTCAGAAGTCGTTCCTTCTGCCTTTGCCACGGCCTCACCAGGCCCTGGGGCAGGCTGCTCCTGGCTGGTCACTTGGGGAGCCAGTCCTCTTCATTTGGGTGCCCACTGTCAGCTAGACTGAGTTCTGAAAGTCTACTTTCTGGAACTTTCTCCCACCCCCACTTCTGAATCAGTCGTTGGCCTGATTTCTAGTAGAAGACTAGAAAAACCCACTAAACTGAAGTTCATCCAACCCAAACCTGTCACTAGGCAGGAGGGAGCCCCAGTTCCTGCTCAGCCACTGGTGCCCCTTTGGGTAAACCTTCTGGGGCCTCAGTTTTCTCCTCTGCAAAATGGGGGAGCCCATTACATCTCTTTAGAGTCCCTTCCAGCTCTAGCAGTCCGTGGATCTATAGGAGTAACGACTTAGCCCAAGCAGCAACATCCAGGGAATAGTCTAGGCTTGTTTCAAATTCTGCCCAATCTCGCACCTTTACACCAGGTACCCCATGGTCTATATCACACCTTTTCTACCGTGCATAGCCCTTTGATGAACACTGTGAAAGGTACTAAAAAGAATCAGATGTAATCCCTGGCCTCAGCAAGCTCATAATTAAGGAGTCAAGGTTCATGCTCATAAAGCAATCAGCAAACAACATAACACCTTGGGCTTTTATTTGTATCTGGTGTAGTGGAGACTGGGTGCTACAGGAGCTCTTGGGACAGAGAAATTAACACGGATGCAGACCCTGAAAAGGCCAGTTTAACAGGACAACTCAGGCCCTGAAATAGCCTCAGTGCATAACAACTTGAGTTTGTCCTCAGATATAATAATGATTAAGGCAGGAAGGTAGACCCCTGGGCTTTAGAGGACAGATGTGTGATAATAAAAAGTTAACAGATGGCTCCTCAGGTACACAGAAATCCCCTTTCCCAGAATTCCAAATTTCTCGGAATCCCAAATTTCCCCATGCATTCCTGCAAACTGATCTTTCACCTGGAGGTTGGCAGGGCAGGCAGAAACAGCATTATCTTTACGAAGTTCAACAAAAAACCTCAAGAATTAAATCATTTTGTCCCCATCCACCAACACCTTTCTTTTCATCAGCTGTTCCATGTCTTAGAAATTCCGCCAGATCCCAGATCATAAAGCTGTTAGTTCTGAAATCACACTTAAGGTGTTTAAACGGTTCGCTGGAAATGCTTCAAGCTACTAGAGCATATTCCTTTCCATAAACCTAAAGGAAAAGCAAGTCTGAGCCCCAAAGGCATAAGGACGCGTCTGGAGCAAAGGTCAAGGTCACTTGCCACTGGGGACAGGATGGAATCTCTCTGCCCAGAGACCCAGGCAGGACTGTGCTCTGGGACCCATCCTCCCCAGCCTTCCACAGGGAGCTGGGGCTTGCAGGTAGCCAGGATGATACAGATCAAGGTTCGGATACTTTATTTGGCTCACTTTTCAAATGAAAGCAGGATGCCCAATTTTTACTGCCAGATTATTTATCCCAAGCGTATTAAAACATCCAAAATAGAATAGGAAGAGAGAAAAACAACTTTTTATCTGCACCCAACTAGCCTGACGGAGTAAAAACAGATAGAGGCTGTTTGGAAGAGATGAATTCCTCTTTTTCATACCAACAGAGTATGAATAAATTCTGAAGTCAGGACTACAGCGCAGGAGAAGTGGGTTAGCTATTGGATGGAACTGCCAAACTCTGAAGGCCATGAAACGCTGGTGATGGGAGGGGGCAGGAGGGAGCGCGAATTAGACATGACAATAACCATCCCCTTCCATGACATCTATGAGCGCCTTAACTTACACATTACAGCACCCTAGTAAGGTTGAGTCCTAATTCCATTTTCAAAGATGAGAAAACAGAGGTTCAGAGATGTTGAGGGACTAGCCCAAGGTCACAAGGTAAGAAAAAGAGGCAAGAGCAAGGCTTGGATCTTCTGCCTCCAGGCCCCCTGCTCTGGTCCCATGTTTTGGGGTCATTCCAGCCTGATGGAATGGCAAGCCAGAAGGCCTGGGAGGTAGGCTCAGGTCCTCCCCAGCTTTGTGACCCTAGTAAGTTACCTCACTGCCCTCTCTGGGCCTGTTTCTGCTACTATGGAAATAGGAACAATAATAGCACAGACCTCAGAGGTAATCAGGAAGATTAAATGAGTAAATACATATGAAACAATTTGTATGTGCCTGGCATAAACTAAGCACCCTCAAAGGGTTAGCTACATTTGTTGTTGTTGTTTATTTCACTGTCACCTCCTTGAAAGCAGGGACTTAACACCTGGTGAAAGGCTCCAAACAGCCTACTAAGAAATTAGTATTTATTACGATTAGGAGTCAGTCTCATATTCCTAGAAAGTGTGGAGTTCACGAAGGCAGAGGGCTGGACCAGACGACCTCAGACGGCTCTAGAGTTAAACCCTGAGCATGGGGGCTTCTTCCCAGGGATTAGCGTGATCACCACCCAGAATGAGCCTCCCCACATTCCCATCTGCGGGCAGCCAGAGCCTCCCACAGTGTCACCATCTGTCTCACTCAGGGGCCAGTAAGTTTAAGCCTGTGAAAAATGTTACCTTCTCTGTGGTCAGGCAGGGCAGAAACCAAAATGCAGATACCCAACAGACTTCTAACATTAAAAATTCTGCATCTGTCCCTATGGTTTTACTGTAAAGACCAAGGCCCAATCCAGATAATCAGAAAGGTTTAAAAAACAAAATCGGTCATAATTGGGCCCAGTAAAAATGGAAGGTGGAAATTTTCCTGCCAGAGCAAGGTTTCCTTTTGGGGAAAAAAAAAAAAAATGACCCCTCCCCAGAGCTGCCTGCGAGCCAGGAGGGCCCCTGCCCTCCCTTACACAGCCCGGGGAGGCCCTGGGAGGGCAGCAGAAGGCTGGGCAATGGCATGTGGCACTTCCACACCCCTCAGGTCAGTTTAAGAAGTGGCCCAGTGACAAGCCATTTTCAAGCTGCAGGGAGGAGGAAGGAAAGAGTGCCAGAGTCAGGAGGCCCAGGTCTGGACCCATCTCTGTTCTGCCTCACTGGGCGAGCTTTTGCAGCTTACTTGGCCTCTCTGTGCCTGATTCCTCATCTGTAAAGTGGAAATAACAACAGTAATCTGCGCCATGAAGTCTCTCTGATGATTAAATGAGCCAATACCTGGGCTGAGCCCTCACCAATGCCTGGCATGCAGGAAGTGATCCTGGAGAGTTGTTTTTGACTCCAGACGTCTGCTCATGCTGCCCTGTTCCCTCTGCCTGTTATCCTCTCCTCAGCTCCCCCCATTTCACCTGCTACCTCCTACTCATCCTTCATGATTCAGCTAACAGTCACTTCTGAGCCCCCTGATTAGGTCAGGCCCCCTGCTATTATTCCCAGAGCTCCCTGTACTGCTCATTTCATAACCCCCAGGACACTCACTGTCAGCATTTGTTTAATTTTCTGTCTTCCCGATGTTAATAGCTAACACTAACTGCCAGGCATGTGGTAAGTGCTTCACACAGATCAGCTCATTTAATCTTTATAATAATCCTTTTAAGTACTACTATTATCAATCCCAATTAAAGGATGGGGAAACAGATGTTCAGAGAGGTTAGGCAACCTGCCCAAGAACACACTGCAAGTAAATGATACAGTGCCATCTGTCTGACTCGAAAGCTGGCATTCTTAAGCACCCCTTGGGAATCAAGGGCCATCTCAAGAGAAGGCTGCTTCTGGTAAGGGCTGCAGGCCTGGACCACAGACCTGCGTTCCCTACACAAAGCTAGCTTCACGGAAATGAAGAAGGCCCTGCCTCTGCCCCACCTTGTTCTGCTGCTGTGCTGGCCACCCTACCTATAAGCAGCCTTATCTAATGCCAGATACCACGTGCAGGATGTCTTCCTTCCCAGCACCATTCCCCCAGTCATTCACATTGCTCCCAGCTCCAGCAAAGGCCACAGGAAAGTCTGAGCATGATACACCCACAAGTGTCACCCTCAAGGCGAGCACACCTCCATGGCAGGGCCACAGACACACAGACAGGAGCCCTACACTTTGGGGGTAGGGGCTGCAGAATATGACAGAGCCCAGTCAGGAGAGGCCTGGAAGTCAGAGGAATGTGTGCTCTGGAGTCAGACAGCCCAGGTATAGATCCCTGCTCCCCCACCCACTAAACCTGCAACCTTGAGCAATTCACCTACTCTTACTGAGCCTCAGTTTCCTCCTCTGGAAAATGGGATCATCCAATAATAGAATCAATCTCATGGTGAACAGAGTAAATGCAATCATGCCTGCCCAATGCCTGCTTAATAACTGTTATTCTCATCTTCACAGGATGTGGACCATTATGTGATCAGATTGAGAAGGTTCTGGCTCAAAGTCAGAAGATCTGGGTGTGCATCCCGGCTCTGACCCACATTAGCTCTGTGACTAGGGTGTGGTCATCTCTCTACTCAGAGACTCTGTTTATTCATCTGTAAATAGGGGGAACCCTCCCCACCATGGGACCGGGCGAAGGGATTCACTGCAGTAACCCATGTTTGTGTTCTGTAAACAGGACAGTCGTGAGCAAACCTGGGCGCCTCCCATCGCTGTGTTAATTAATTGGAAGGAGGGTACCAGCCAGAAACCAATTACCAAGTCCCTCCAGGGGCCTCTGCGGGGGGCAGGGGGGAGGGAGAGAGGAAGGGTGAGTGGCAGCTCCACCCCCAATCCCCCCCTCACCTCCCACCCTACTTGTGCCTCCTTCGCAGCTGGTCCCACACTCCAGGCCCACAAAGGAGAGGCTCATTCTAAACAGCTTCTTTTCATGTGGAAGCCACCGGATTTGCATCTGTCCTTCCCTGGCAGGGCCCCGCTCCCAGCCAGCTGCTCCGAGCTTCCCAGGCTGCAGGCAGCTCGGGGCTGGGGCCTGAGCCTGCGGGGTACACGGGCAGGGAAAGGAAGGGAACAGAACGAGCTGATCAGAAGAGGGAAGGAGAGGGGGCTGGGCACAGAGGGAATTTGCACATTCCCTCATCTCCTGGACACCAGACAAATTCTGTGGCCGGCGTATCCAAATCAGAATCTGGGCTGCCCCGGTGCCAGGAGCCGGCGGCAGCTGAGGCCATGTCTGCTCCAGGCTGGCCAACCCGGGAGAGAAGTGGAAAAACTCACTCT
Organism: Balaenoptera ricei; assembly: GCF_028023285.1. Lineage (NCBI taxonomy): Eukaryota > Metazoa > Chordata > Mammalia > Artiodactyla > Balaenopteridae > Balaenoptera > Balaenoptera ricei. The sequence goes on from NC_082640.1 coordinate 68,094,136, forward strand.
ATCGCTGAGCTGCCAGGGTCTGATGCTGCCAGGCCATTGGTCCAGCCAGCGTCCGTACGCTCAAACTGGCCGAGCCCATGTCTGTGCTGACTCCACAGGCTTGGCTGGCTGTGGGGTGATTCTGGGGCCCTGGGGAGCCTCACAACCTTTCCCAGATGCCTCTAGGCGCTGCCATAGATGCCAAGGTGGCAACACCCCCAGCCAAGAGAACACAGGGCCTCCGGGCACACTGAGGAAGGGAGTAACTCACCAGAGCTTTTCTGGAGAGTGAGGGAGAGACAGCAAGGAAGGAAAGAGCCTGTATTTACTAAGCACTTATAGCATGCAGCCAAGACCGGCGTCTCCCAGCTTGTGTCCACTGGACCTTGACACTCCTAACCCAGGACGCTGAGATACCTCCTTCCACATCCATCTCCTCAAAGGTCCTGGACAGCAGGGGCTGTGGCTATGCATTCTGTGACCCTAATGCCTAACACAGGGCCTGGCCCAGAGCAGGAGCTCAGAGGGTGCCGGCTGAACGAATGAGTGTATGTTAGCTAGATACCTTCTGCACGAGGATGCTAGCGATCTGGAAAAAGCACTGCGAGGAAGGAGGAGGTATAGTGTGTGCACGGAGTGTACAGAAGGCAGAATCCCCACACTACCCCTACGTGTCTGGGAGCTGGGTCTGTGCTGGTACCCCTCGGCCTTTTAACTGAGGCTCTCTCATCTCTTCTCGCAGTAAGAGCCAGACAGGAAAAACGTGCTGGGAAGTGGGATATCTGGGGGTCCAGGCATCCTAGGTAGACTGGATCTGGGTCCATGAGTTGAAGCAGAAGGGCTTGTAACCCCCTCTTGCCTATCCTGACCCTGGGCTCCCTCACACCCGGACCCAAAAAAGGGAGACGCTGCCCAGCAGAGGGAAACCCAGACACTAGCAGTCCAGGCTGGGGCGATGCAGGGGGGCAAAAACACCTGCCCCTGCTCGGGCTGCCTGAGGTCTCCCCTCACCGGGCAGCCGGGCGGAAAGAGCACTGACCAGGAGTCAGGAGGACCCAGGTTCCAGCCCCTCCAGCCTCAAACTTGCTGAGTGGCTTTAGGCAAATCACGGTTCTGCTCCCTGAGCCTCAGCTCCCTCATTTGTCAGGGGAGAGAATTGGATGATTTAACTGCTTGAACATTCTGTTCTCCTATAAGCCGCTCCACAGGGGCCCTAGAGACATGTGATCTTTGCCAAACAATTAACTGTTATTAGCTACCTGGGCAGGACAACACCGTCCTATCACATTCAGCAGGAGCCAGGGGCTCCCACCAGCGAGCTGAGCTCTGCTGGAACAGGGGCAGGAGAGGAAGGCTGACCTGCAGAAAGAAGGGCCAGGGCGCGGCTGACGATACTGCTTGTGGACCTGGAATCGACTGCTTAGAGGGGGATGCTGGCATCCGGTGTCCTCTCTTTGCCCACATTCCTTCTCCTAAGTCCTTCCTAGGTGCAGCAGGCATTCCTGCTGCCCAGGGTACTTTGTTCTTGGACCCCTGGCCCCCTGAGCTAGCCTGGGGAACTTGGAAAGCACTGAGCTCAGTAGCACCTAACTTAACAAGGCACACCTGGGAACAAGGCTACCCAGTCACTAGAAGCCATCACTTTCCTTACCTAGAAGCCGCATCTCTGGTCACATCACAGACAAAAGCCAAGAAATCACTCCAAAGGACCCCTGAGCAGCGAAAAGGAGGTGGTAAGGCCTATGTTACAGCTCACAGGCTTTTCTTATAGCCTATTGACTAGTACTCTACACACATTTCTAATATATTTTGTTCTGTTTTTCCAGGTGAGGGCAATTTAGAAACAGATATTTAGACACAGAGAAGCACTGCTAAGTGCTAAGTCAGGTATATGACTGAAATGGAATAGAGACAGAAAAATTATAAAAATCAGGCACAAGGATTCGAAGAATAAAATCATCTGGAATAAAATCATCTTGTTACTGGGAGGGCCGCCTTCACTCCCTCACCCTTGACTTGCCCTACGGAAGGACACTGGACCAAAACTGGGAGGAGGCTGGGCCTTGACCTCCTGTGGATATCTGCAGGCTGGAAAGCTGCATCTGGTCCTTCCCTCTCCTCTCTCGTTTTTCTTCCTTTCTTCTCCTCCTCATTACATAAAGAAACTAAGGCAGCTTACTAAAATACACACAATAAAATAGAGTTTAAAACATCATAACCAGGAAAAATGCCATCAGGCTAGAAGGTCACAGTTCAAAATCTGCATGGCTCCGAGTCTCTAGTGTGTTAAGGCAGAAGCCCCTCCAGAAAACCCCCAGGTTTTATATGCAGCCTCACCAGCTGTACCCCACAATGAAGGGGGCTAGGGGTATGTATGAGAGGGAGGGTGGCAAACGGAAAACAGAGCCCCTCTGCCCCAAGGAAGTGCTACTGAGGATCTAGCAACTGACCATCTGGTTTCCTCTTCTCCACTTTCCAGGCTCTCTGAGCTAACAAGATTGTCTCCTGCAATCCAATCCACACCTAACCCTGGCCCTGAGGATCTGCCCTGCGGGGGGTCTGACACAAAGGCTCAAAACAAGGGTCCAAGGGGCAGGAAGCTGGGGCTTGCCCAAAAGGGGTGACTCTGCCTAGAGGCAGCAAGAGCCGGGGCCTCACCCTCTAATCCATTCCCTCCCCAGCCTACCACCCCCCTAAGCAGTGATCCCACCTCCCAGACTCCCATTAGGGTTCTTCTTGTAACCAGACCAACTCCAGAGAAAAAAGAGCTTCCTGGTCTCCATCAGAGCTGACTTCCTTGCCAAAGTTGAAGCTGTCCCAAAGCCCCGCAGAAGGTGGAACCAATTCCTGCATTTCACAGATGGGAAAACAGAGGCCTAGAGATGGAAGTGACTGGTCCAAGGTCACACAGCCTGTTAGTGCCTGATTTAGGACTAGAGGCCATGCCTTCAGACTCCCAGAGCACTATGGTTTCTTCTCAAACTCAGAGAGGAGTCTCTACCAGCAGGCTTTTAGGCCTGCCCCCAGGCCCCTCCCCTGCAGCCCTCTTGCTCCTCCAGCCCTCTCCACTAGTCTGTGAAGGGCTGGCAAAGGAAGAGAAGACAGGGTTAAGGTGGGGGTTTTATTTAATCCTCTGAGCTGGCTTAAACTGATGCCACATTGGTTAGAACAGGAAGAGAGAGACAGAGGGATTTGGTGGGGGATGGGGCGGAAGGGGGTGCCTTAGTGAATAATCATTGGATACCAAGAGGCCAGACCTGCCAATGGGTTTAACAGATAGGTACTCACCTTCATGGACTCCCCAGCCCAGGGCCCAGGCCTCCAAGCAGTGCCCCTCTACCACTTGAATCACCCAGTCTCCAAGGTGCAGGGCAATGGAAAGATCACAGGCCATAAATCAAGATAGGCCTGAGGGCAAACCCCAGCTCTGCCACTTACTCACTGTGTGACCTCAGGCAAGTTACTTTACCTCTCTGAGCCTCAGCTTCTTCCTCTGTTAAAGGGGCCTGAACACACCTTCCTTTCAGGCCTCCTGGGAAGGAAGGCTGCCTGAGCTCACATACATAAAGAGACACAGGGGAGGCATTGAGTCAAATCTCGGTGCTATTATTACAAATCTCACATCCTTTATCTCTCATCCAGGCCCATCCATTACTCTTCTACTCCAACCTGCTTACGTCTTTGACATTAATAACCTTAATGACAATAATCCTTCCCAGCCAAGCAGCATTTGTATCATTTCAAACCACTAAGCATCCTGCCCCCTGTGGGTCACAGCAGCCCTGCCAGTAGTAGCCAGAGCTAACGTAGACCCTCAGCCCCCAAGGTCATCTTCCCACAATGTTTCCAAGTCCTGATTTCGGAATTGAGCCCAAAGACCCTGAATGAACACGCTGTCTTATGGCAGATCTCAGGGGGGCATGGGTAGCCCCTGGCTTATCAGACGGAGCCAGAATCACCTCTCCCATCACTTCCATGGCTGACCCACCATCTGGCCCACTGCTCTGACCACAAACAAGCTGCCCTTCCCACTTTGGCCTCCACCTCTCCAATTCCGAGAGCCAGCGGGGCAGCTGGTGGAGTCTGGCCTTGGATACATGGCTCGACAAACCCAAGACCAAGCTCAGGCTGTGATCTCCTTACCCTGACAGAGCTCTCTGAAAAGTGTGGGTTCACACCCTTGATTTTATTGGTTCTTCAACTGCCCGTCACCACCCCCAGGGTCCATATTATCATCCTAATCCTCACATTCCACAGGAGGAAACTGAGGGCCAAAGCAGAAGGGCCCAGCCAAGGTCACCCAGGGGATTTGGGATAGTGCTGGAGAGTGAACTCGGGTCTCCTAAACCCTGGACACTCTCCACTCTCCAGGGCTGCTTCCCACTTAACTCTTTCTTCCCCACAGCCGGGAAGCTCCCAAAGTCTCTCCAGTAAACCTGGGCACCTATGACAAGGTCCAAGAACTCTCCTCCAACGTGGGAGCTGCCACTGTGCGCTACTCCCTTCCTCGCCACGGTCCCTCCCCATATCTTCAAGCCGGCCACCGCAGAACCTTTCCCATCCCGGGTAGCAACTCCCGGGACTGGGGAGCACCTTCTCCACAGGCTGCCTTTGGAGTGGGGCCAGAGTTCCTGGGATGGGTGGCAGAAGCCGGCAGGTGGGGTGGGCTTTCACCTCGGCTGGCCTCAGGGCGGCAAGCCCATTCCCACACCCACTGCCCAGCTCCAGTCCCTGCCAGCGACGCTCCCCGCCGCCCGCACCAACAGGGACCCCACGGAGCTGCCCCACACTGCTCTCCAGGGGTTAAAAATGCAGCATCCTAAACAAGGGTTAAAAATGCAGTCCTGGGGTTGAGCCGGTGCGAGGGATCCTGTCCAAAGCACAGCAGCTGCCAAAGCGGCATCCTCCCCCTTCCCTCCGCGGTCCTCGGGGGCCCGAGCGACTCGGGCGACTAGGGGAGCAAGAGAAGCGCACGCAGCACCTTCCCGACACCAGTGCCCCCACCCCACGCCCACACCCCCGCGCCCCCCGCAGCCCAGGCCGGGGGCTGCAAGCGCCTGCGGGTCCCGGGCGCGGCGGGCGAGGGGCGCTTACCTTTGTGACAGTCATGCAGAAACTCCGGGGCGGTGCGGGGGCGCGGGCGCGGCGTGCGGGGGCGGTGGCCGGGGTCGGCGGCGGGCCCCGGGAGGCGGCGGGAAGGGGGTCCGGCGCCGCTCGAGCGCTCCCCGCGCCCCGCGGGAGGCTCAGCCGAGCCTGGGGGCAGCACTTCGGGCGGGCAGCGCGCAGGGACCGCTCGTCGGCGCTCGCCCGCCGCTCGTCGCTGATGTCAGCCCCGAATGTGCATTTATAATAGATGAGCCTCCTTCGCCGCAGGAAGGCGAGGCAGGAAGAAAGGGAGCGAGGGAGAGGGCCCGGGCTGGGGGGCGGGGGGAGGAAGAGGGGCCGGGAACTCGGTACAAAGGAGGAGGCGGAAGGAGGAGGAGGAGGAAGCGCACGCCCGCCCGCCGCCGTGCCCCGCGCCTCCGGGCTCGGTCGCCGGCCGCCGGGCACCGCTGCTCGCGAAGCCGGGGGCCGGCGCCCAGGCCCGCGGCCTTAACCCCTTCAGGCCCACGGCCGCCACGCGGCTGGGCAAGGCTGGGTCCTGGCACCTGCTGGGTGGGGGGTGGGCAGCGACCCGGGCTCTCGGTGCCCTGTTGGCCCCGGGACGCTGGTGAAGTCACACCCTAGACGGCCGAGGCGCCGCTTGGGCTGAGAAGACCGCCGGGCTCGCCCCCTGGAGGTTCGCAAAGTCGGCCAGGAGTGCCGCGCTGCTGGCGGCGAGGGGCGTGGCAGCCGCCCGCCCCGAGCTCGGCCTGCACCCCTGCCTCGCGCAGACCTCGACCCGAGGGGCGTGGGATGGGGCGGCGCCAGCACTGGTCTAAGTCTCATTCCCGCAGCGAGGCGGTGGCCCAGAGGGGCTCGTAGCCAGTTTTACAGAGGAGGAAACTGAGGGGCAGGGTGGGAAGTGACTTCGACAACGGCACGCAGCCGGGCGGGCGTTTCTCCAGGAGCCCGCTCTTTCCTCGTCGCCGCAATCTCTGTACCGAACCCCCTGTGATAAAAGCTGCGTTCTAGAGAGAGGACAGGCCCTGCCCCAGGTGTGTCTGTACGACCCCTGGGTGCGGCGCGGCTTTGGGGGAACACAGGTGCGTCCTCTGTGGCGAACTAATCCTGACCTGGGTCACACCATATCCTGGAGATGCTTCAGGGACTTGAGGGACAATCACCTGAAAGTGTCCCCGCAAGTCTTCTGAAATGAGTCCTCCTCCCGAGTACCTCAGCAGAACCGGTTTCGGCAGATCCTGAACCGCTGAGACTGCGGAGGGGCGGGGTTAGCGGAGATGGAGGCGGAGGGATAGGCTACGCATCACAGTCTCCCTCCACGCCCTGAAGTGCTGGATTCCTGCTCCTGATGATCATGCAATTCAATTAACTAGACGACGTTGTCGCTGTGGTGCGCACACCTGCTCTGTGGAAGGTGCCGGAAGAACAGAGAGGAGATCGGATGGCTGCCTTCAAGGAGCCCACTGTTTAGAGCAACAATAATAAAGTAATCAGCAGCTGTAGAGCTCTTTGTGGATCATCACACTACTTATATTTACATTTTCTCCTGTAATCCTAAATTAGTGCAACAGTATGAGGAAGGAATTCCCATTCTCAGTTTGCTGATGAGTGAACAGACAAAAGAGAGGGGCGAGGACCTCCCCCAGATGACACAGTGACAGACCCAAGACTTGAACAGAGTCTTTTTCAGTCAAGCACAGCACTGTGCTTTGGATCTGTGAATTCCAGGGCCACTCATACCTGCTGCTTTATTTGAGCTTCACACTTGTCTTGGGAGGTGGATGGACAGCTAGTAGTCCTGTTTTCACCCATGAGGAGCTTGAATGACTTACTCGATCTCTTGGGTAGCAGATGTTGTCGCAAGCCTCAGGCATCTCCTTTGTGCAGACCCTTCCTAGTTGTGTTCCCATGTTGGACCTCATGCTTTTGACCACATTGCTCGCCTGCCAGGAATGCCCTCCTCATTATTCTGCACTGATCCAAACCCTCCCTGCCTCTCATGGCCCCACCTCCTTGCCAAACCCCTGACAGCTCCAACCCCCTGGTTGCCCGTGTTGCATTTGGGTCCAAGTGTCTGGTCTTGTTTTCATGAGCTTCTGGTCAATACAGACTGTGAGCCCACAGGCGTTCTGAGCACCAAGGCGTGCCTTCTCTTACCGTGTACCCCTCAGTGAGTATTTAATGCCAGTAGGTGCTCAGTGAATATTTAATGCCACCAAGAACAAATTAAGCAAAATAGACCTTCGACCTGCAGCAGAAGAAATTTAAATAGGATACATGAAAGCATTTGCCCTTAGAGAGCTCTCCAGCATCAGAAGTGGTCACATTCCCTGTCTGGGTTGTCTTGGGCAGGTCAGCCTCAAGACAGGAGGATGGACCTCAAAACCTTTCCAAGGCCCCTCCAGCCCCTGGAAACCGTTAAAGGGCAACTCAGGAACACTAGTCACCCTGCCCCCATGACTGTGACTCATCCATTTTTATCTCTCATGGATATTTAAAATCCCAGATTGTCATCCTCGGCTACCCAGCATGCCTCTTGGCACCTTCCCCACCATCCGCCAGCATTGTGGGCTCTGGGAACGAGACAAATACTTAATATCAGCTTAAGCCAAATGTAATTAGGAACATCAATCTGCTGCCCACAAGCCACATGACACACTCCCAAAGCAGAAAGAAAATGTTTCTGATTCCTCACGTGCTGCTGGCTCGCCCCTTCTGTCACTCTCCCCAATCAGAACAGAGGTCTGGAAGAGCTAGGCCCCTCTCAAAGAACTTGGCATTCCCTCTGCAAGTCAAGGGCTTGGCCCCTAGGAGATACACAGAAATGTGTGCATTTTCTGTGGTGTGACTGTCTATACCACAATACTTCCCGCCTCCTGGTCCCCTGCGACCTGGCCCATCTTAGTTTGAATTCTCCCCAAAGCAGAGCCTGAGAAAGGAATTGGATGCAGGTGGCTTAATTGGAAGGCGATCCCAGGAAGCAAGAGTGAATGGGGTAATTAGTGAGACTGGGAAGGAGGAAAAGCCAACGTAAAAATTGGCTTTATATTGTGTGTTCTCAAGGTCACTGCTGGAGCCAAGGGGGCCCACTTCCCTGGAGGCATCTGGGATGTGTCCAGATTGCCTGCCAAGAGTCATTCAGTGGACATTCATCCATGGGCTCCTCTTCCCCACTGTTTGAGGGCTGCCCCTTATGGCATTACTTTAGCTTGGAGAATGCCCTGGGGCAGAAAGTAGAAAGACACTCCCTCCCCACCAGCTCTTACTTGAGGTGGGATGCTGTTAGTTCAAGTCTGAGCTCTCTTGGACAATGCACTGAGCTGCAGGTGAAACCGGAGGGAGGCCGAGGGGATGTGTTAAAAATTGTGGAATAAATGAGAGTTTGCAGTGGAAGCTCTGGTCTCCTTTAGACTCTTTCATGCCTCAGTGCTGTAAACCATGCTCTATCCTCAGCCTTGAATGCCTTTACACCTCTTTCTCTGCATGGCAAACTCCTATTCATCTTTCAAATCCCAGCTCAGAAGGCACTACCTCTAGGTAGCTGTCCTGATACTACCTCCACGGTTGCCTGATTCACACTGTAGTATAATTATCATAATTAAATATATTTGTACTGTCTCTTTTGATGGGGCTGTGACCATGTGTTCTGTCTCTTTCTTTTTTTAATCACAAAAAGCAGTTGACACATAGGAGATGCTGGATAACTGCTCAACCAATCCAATAGGGCTGCCATGGGCACCTGTAGCTTCAGCCTTAATAACCCCTTGGCTCAAATCTCAGCATGCCATAGGGAGGCATCTCGACATCAGGCTCTGACCCATTCAGTATGTTTGTTTGCCTAGCTTTTCCCAGGCCCCGTATTGGGTGCCACTGGGCAGAGTGAGGAGGTCTTGGTCCTTGCCTGCCAGAAGCTTGTAGTCTCCTAGGAAAGACCCGCAGCTGTGAGCACACATCCCAGACCATGGGTGGGAGCTGCACTGTAGCACGGGGCCAGAGGGAGGGAGGTTCTCAAAGCTGTGGAGCCCATCAGAGGGAGGTTCTCCTCCAGTCCTCACTGGCTGCCTCGTTCATGCCACCCCCCGACACACATCCATATAGCACCTGCCCTCAGGCACTCAGTGTCACACCCTGCAGATCTTACTGTCCCTCAATTCCTTTCCTTCCTCTCCGTCTCTACTGTTACTACCCTAGCACAGCAGTGTGTTTTGCTTGGGCCACCCTGACTGGTCCTTCTGCCTCCTGCCTTGTGCCGAACAATCCATTCTCCACCCAGCAGCTCATGCACCCCTGACCAAACGCACACACATCTGCCTCGTTGAAACCCATCAGGGGTTCCCAGCTGCCTCTGGGATGAGGTCCAAACCGGGTCCTCCAAGACCTTTCCCAACCCCTGCATCTCTGTGTTGTCACTCTCATCACACTCTTGTCTTTCTCTCCACCTGAGCACCTTCCAGACTCTTCCTCATTCTTTCCTCAGATGTTGCCTCCTCCAGGAAGCCCTCCTGCACTGTGACTGAGATGGTTTAGATGCCCAGCCTCTGTGCTACTTTCCATAACTCCCTGAGCCTCCTTCTTTTCTGTACTTCTGAATTGTTTTTTTGTTTTTTGTTTTTTGTTTTTATCATTTCCTGGTTGTGTGTTTGACTTCCTGCTGGAGAACAAGCTGCTTGAGAACAGGGATTGGCTCTTTCTCTTGGTAATTCCAGCACACAGCAAGTGCCTTATTCAATACCTTTCCCTGCATATAATTCTTCTGGTCTTCATTTCCTTCTTTCTTTCTTTTTTATTGTCTCCCCATGCTCTCTCCCCCTTACCTGTCTCCACTGGTGCATCTACTTTTCCATGCTTCAAGTCTGTATGTCTGTGACCTCCCCACACCTCTTCACTAAACCTCTAGTGCCTACCTTTCCCACTCTGCCCCCTCCCCTCCTGGCACCCCCTCTACTGCTCTTCATGTCTGGGTGTGGGGTTCTCCCCTCTCCACCTCCCCTTGACTTTCATGGTTTCTCTCTTCCTCCTGTCTCTTCTCCAGCTCTATCCTCCCACCACATCTGCTTGTTTTTGTCCTACAGCCCTTCTCATCTCTGTGTGTTTCCCTCTCCCTGTCCCTGTGGCTCTGTCTCTCTTCTCTGTCCCCCTCGCTCTCTTTCTTTGTCCCTCACCCCCTTTCTCCGTGGCCTCTGTACAACACACACAGGCTGACTCTGGTGTGGGAGAAATGCTGGGCTGCTCTCGGGGTGTCCTCTCTCACCCCATATCTGACAGGGGATGACCGGTGAGCCACCTGGAAGCAGGCAGGTCTGGGGCCTCTGAGAGCTGCATCCCTCACTGGGGTTACCTTCACCTGGGCAGCAGGCTCTTTGCTCTCAATCCACTCTAGGAGCTTGTGCGCCTGTGTGTGGGACTGGAGGGATCCATATGTGTACTGCGCATAGGTGGGGGGTATGGAAATGGATGATGGAGGGAGGAGCCTAGTAAGTGGGCTCAGTGAGGGAAGCTCGGGGTCAGCCTCCCCAGAGCTCTGCTCTCCCCGCTCTCCCTGGGGCCATGATGGCAAGCAGACACATTCACTCACAGGGAGGACAGATGGCTCACCCTGGTAGGGCCCCCTGGCAGAGCATGCACGTGCGTGCAGCCCAGAGACAGCTGTGCTCCAGAAACACTGTGCACTCTCACATAGTGCAGTGGCCAAGTACCTGGCTCCGGAGCCGTGATATGTGGGTTCAAACCCCAGCTCCCGCACAGTGTCATCAGGACAGTTGTTTGACCTCCTGGTACTCCATCTCCTTTTCTTCATCATGAAGATAAGAATAACTCTGGCCTCACAGAGCTGTTATGAGGTGTAAATGAGAGAAAGCACTTGGGGCAGTGTATCCAGTCCATAAATCCTGTTATTACTATGAGAAATCAACAGTGTTCCTTGAACGGTGTTCAATCCTTCAGTCCTCATAATTTGTAAGTCAGGGTGGACTAAACAACTATTTTTTAAAATTTGTAATTAATTTTTAATGTGAGAATATGCGTTATAGGGAAGAACATCTTGCCAATCATTATCAGCATCACTGTCTTCATCATCATCACCATCACTATCATCATCATCATTCTGTTAATCTATACAGTGCTTATTATGTGCCAAGAACTATTAATACTAATATAAATATAACATATGTGTATGTGTTGGACTAAACAACTATTATCTTCCCCATTTCTCAGGAAAGGAAACTGAGGCTGGGAGAGACGACGCAGGTTGCCCAGGCTCACAGCTAACGTGTAGCAGAGTGGGCCCAGGGCCCAGGCCTGACTCCGTCTTTGCTGCCCTTTCCACAACCCCAACCAAGTATCTGCCTGAGCATCTTGTGTATTAGGGTCCCTCCAGGGTGGGAGTCAGGAATCTGAGTTCTTGCTCAAGCGTTGCTGCCTATAAGCATGTGGTTTACCAAAGCCCCATCGCCCAGCCAAGCCATGGTTCACTCATTTATAGAATGGGATTACAAAAACCCATCTACTTAAGAACTAGAAATTGGCAAACATTATATTTGACATGAAAAATGTTTGGGGAAAAAAAAAAAAGGAAAGAAAAAAGGAAAAAAAGCCTGCCATGCCACCAATAACCAACAGAAGGCGAAAGCAGTCCCTTGTATAGAGCCACTTGGGCCCTGAGAATTTCCAGCCTTTAGATCCTTTGGATCTAAACTTTGATAACACCCACATCAGTGGTTCTCAAAGTGTGGGTCTCAAACCAGCATCAGCTTCACACGCGGGCTTGTTATAAATACAGGTTTGTGGGGCTTTCCTGGTGGCGCAGTGGTTGAGAGTCTGCCTACCAATGCAGGGGACACGCGTTCGAGCCCTGGTCCAGGAAGATCCCACATGCCGCGGAGCAACTGGGCCCCTGAGCCACAACTACTGAGCCTGCGCGTCTGGAGCCTGTGCTCTGCAACAAGACAGGCCGCGATAGTGAGAGGCCCGCGCACCGCGATGAAGAGTGGCCCCCGCTCGCCGCAACTAGAGAAAAAAAGCCCTCGCACAGAAACGAAGACCCAACACAGCCAAAAATAAATAAATAAAATTTTTAAAATAATAATAAATAAATAAATGCAGATTTGTGAGCCCTGCACCAAGTTTACTGACTCAGGGTCCAGCAGTATGTTTAAATAGGCCCTCCAGGGGATTCTGAGAATCACTGATTTACATCATAAGGTATGGTGAGCACCCCATCAGATAAATTCTATGTCCCAGGTAATATAGTTGAATTTTAACTTGGCCTTCAATATCTTAACCAGCGGCTTTCAAAATCTTTCCTCTGAGGACAAGATTACAAGTATGGCAGGGGGCAGAAAGGTGACAGCAGGTGCCTGAAACAGCTCCAGCAAGGGACTGTAGCTTTGACGTTTCCTGCTTTGGCTTGAAATTGTGTGCAAACTTAGTGGCTCCAGGTACTGTCCTGGTTTAGCCCCACTTGCTTCTCTGAGGTTGAACCTGAAGTTACACCCAGGAGTGGAAATGGCAAGTTATCCTGACAGGCTCGTGGGAGAACAAGGGTGGGGTCTCAGAGCCTGGAAGCAAGGTCTTGGAGATCCACTTACAGTCCAGCAGCCTCTCCCCAGATGCCCCTCAGCCAGACCAGCCCTTAGCAGGGCCCCCCTGGTCCTGCTCACCCCTGGCCCCCTGTGCCTGCCCCCAGGACGGCTCTCCTCCATTCTCCTCCGGGCTGGCCAGATCTGGCTACACTTCAGGGCTCAGCAGAAAGCCGCAGGGATACTCTGTCCCTTCCCTCCACTGCGCTCCCAGAACTTAGCAGCTCTTCCATGTTAAATACCCCGAGGCCTTTGCCATTGCTGCATCTCAGTCCCTCATTCTTTGTAAAGAACAGGCTTTGGACCAGATGGTCGCCAAGGCCTTCTCTGCCTGCTCCAAGCTGTTCTGAACTCTAGTGCACAAGAACAACTCTTACCTCTCTCAGTCAAATCTGCCCTTAGCATGTGCAGAGCCTTGTGTCTGCGGGACCCTTGTTAAAAAACAAAATTCAACTGAGTAAACTTGAAGATCTAATTGGCTTTATTAGGTGATTCATGAATCGGCAGCATCCCATCTTGCAACTAGAAGGGTGCTCCAAGGGGTTGTACAAAATGGAAGGTTTTTATAGAAAGACAGGCGAGGCAATTCACAAAAGAAAAGAGGGGATTATTTTTAGGTCAGGACGTCCTCTTTTTGTAGGGAAGAGACTGGCAAGGGTTTTATCATGCAGATTGCCTCTTTTTCCTCTGGGGCCTGGAGAGGGCCTACGTGACAGATTACCTCATTGTTGGTGACCAGAAAATTCCAGACTGGTTTATTATGATTACATTTCTGGTGAAGACTGAAGCTGCAATTAGCTTAGGTATTCAATCTAGGTTTGGTATCATGGGCTTTAGCACAAGCGACGCCATTTGGGGCATGCGGTTTTTCTCTTTAACATCCCTGTCTAGACCAACAATTTGATTTTTAAATATAATACAAAATTCTTGGCCCTTATGAGGTATTGTGATTTATCAACAAATGGGTAGAGAAAAGGTCTTAACATATTTGTTTATTGTCCAATCAGTGCACGTGAAGATTCTTTGTAGGATCCAAGAACCGGCTTTTCCTGTTCAGGTCCAGGAACCATCTCTTCATGTTCTTTATTGTCAAATATGTCATTCCTGGTTAATTTCCTTTCTTCCATCATGAAAAAAAAAGAAGTGAGAATGCTGTTATTATGCACAATGCCATGGCTCACAGGAACCTCTTTGTATGGAAACAACGTGGATGTTTTTGCCTCTGCAGTTTCCTGCTACCCTTTACTTAATGCTGGTTGCAGCCTTACTCCTGACCCTGCATCATCCATTGTATTGCCATGAATCCTGGTTTCCAGTGACTCTCTCAAAGGGTCAGCTTCACTGGTGATGACCATAAATGCAAGTCTTACCCAATGTGCTGGAGAATGAGAAGGATCAGTTGTTTTCTAGTCATAAATTGACCATTCAGAATGTTCGGGTGTAAATAACAAACGCTTTAGGCCATAGAAGACTGCAATGGGGTGGGGGATGCCCTGGGCGCTCTTGGAAATTAGCACCAGGGTAAAGGATGCTTGCTGCCACCCCTGCCACTCTTGGTGCTGTATAGGCCAGAGGTGACACCATGATCAAAGCATAGATGGGCAAGAGCCACCGCATAGACCCACACACGGGGCTCAAGCCCAAGGGTCAGCAGTGGACTAATGGTAGCCCAGAAGCCGGAACTTGTCCTGAGTCTGATGTGAGGATCACTCAAAATCAGCACATCAGCACCATTCCAGTGGCCCAATCTCGCAGAATCTCAATCCTGCAAGAGCAATATGGCACCAGCCAGGCTGTGGGAACAACCAGCTCGCCAGACCACCCTCTTAGACCTGGAGCTTGGCCCCAAGGGCTCTAGGACAGCTCCCCGGTGTGTGTGAATCCTGGGGGTGCTGGTGGAGGGTTATTGCACCAACTCCATGTCTGGGGGAAAGGTCGGAGAATACCCAAGGGAGAGAAATGGGGGCCCCAGGCAGGGTCCAGTCCAGGCTCTCAGGCACCTTGCCTAGATGGCACTGTTGGCCCCAACAGGTCCAGGTACTTGTGTTCTCCTCAGCAAAGCTGGGGCAGCCTCAGCTTCCAAGACTTCACTGAACCCCAGGGAAGAACAAAAGGAGAGCTTGAAAGCACCCCTACTTTCCTACTTGGGGTTCCCCAGGCCCTCTGACCAGCCCAGTTTGTGGGCACTTTGCTTATTCCCAACATTTTAGCCCCTGGTCTTGTCTCAAAGTGAGGACAACAGTTTATGAATCACCACCCAGAAGTTTCCCCTAAAGTCTTACAGTTTCATGATCAAGACCTACAATAGCCCCTAACACATTCTATGGGTCCAGAATTACCCTGATACCAAATCCAGACAAAGACATAACAAGAAAAGGAAGCTACAGACCAATATCCCTTATGAATATAGATGGTCTAAGTTCTAAGTAATTGTTGTGTTACATGCAGACTTTTTTTTTTTAGAAATTTCATCTAATGTCTGAAGCATTTATATTAACATATTTCCATACAAATAACCCAATGAAAGTTTAGTATTAGTTGTTTTGTTTGTTTCTTTTTTTATACTGCAGGTTCTTATTAGTCATCAATTTTATACACATCAGTGTATACATGTCAATCCCAATCGCCCAATTCAGCACACCACCATCCCCACCCCACCGCAGTTTTCCCCCCTTGGTGTCCATATGTCTGTTCTCTACATCTGTGTCTCAACTCATGCAGACATTTTGATCCTTCCAACAACCCCATGAAGTTGCACCCAATTTTCAGGTGGGAAAACTAAGGTGCGGAGGCTAAGTGACTTACATGCAGTCATACAGCTTCGAGTGGCTGAGCCAAGATTCAGACTTGTTTCCAACTCCAGCTCCTTCTATCACACCACCCAACCAGCCACAGAGGGAAATAGAAACAGCTGACCCTGCAGGTTTGTCCCTTCGTTTCAGTGTCACCTCTGCAAGACTCCTTGCTCAGGTGACTCACCAGAGTAGCCTCTCCCTGCAGGTGAGACCCTTCCCCAAGCCTGCTGTGAAGGGCACAGGCCCCACGGGAAGATGACTCCTTAGCCAAAGAACACACATCAGCCTGCACTCTGTGAGAGTTACGAGTGTAGGAATGCAGTGGAGTGGGAGGCAGTCTGTCACTACCCGGGCAAAGCCTTTAACCTCTGTGTACCTCAGTCTCCTCATCTGCTAAATGGGGCCTAAACTCCAAAACACTGACAACACTGAATGCTGGTGAGGATGTGAGGCCATGGGGACTCTCATTCATTGCTGGTGGGATGCAAAATGGTACAGTCACTTTGGAAGATAGTTTGGCAGTTTCTTATCAAACTAAACCTATCCTCACCATACAACCCAACAACTGCACTCTTTGGTATTTACGCAGAGGAGTTGAAAGCACATCCACACAAAACCCTGCACATGGATGTCTATAGGAGTAGGCAGCTTTATTCATAACTACCAAAACTTGGAAGCCACCAAGATATCTCTTAGCAGGTGATGGATAAATAAACTGTGGTGCATCCAGACAATGGAATATTATTCAGCGTTAAGGAAATAAGCTATCAAGTCATAAAAAAACATGGAGGAACCTTAAATGCGTATTACACAGTGAAAGGAGCCAATCTGAAAAGGTTATATACTGTATGATTTCAACTATATGACATTCTGGAAAAGGCAAAACCATAGAGACAGTAAAAAAATCAGCAGTTGGGGTTAAGGGCAGGGAGGAATGAATAGGTGGAGCACAGAGGATTTTTAGGGCAGTGAAAGTACCCTGTATGATACTGTAATGGTGGATACATGTCATTATACATGTGTCAAAACCCATAGAACATACAACGCCAAGAGTGAACCATAATACAAACTACGGACTTTGTGCGATCATCATGTGTCAAGGTAGGCTCGTGGATTGTAACAAATGGGGCGATGTTGATAGTGGGGGGCTGGGTCTGTGTGAGGGCAGGGGGTATATGGGAAAGCTCTGTAATTTCTGCTCAATTTCGCTGTGAACCTAAAACTGCTCTAAAAAATAAAAATCTATTTTTAAAAGTGGGGCAAAACCACCCAGGTCTCAGGCTGGGATAAAGACGCTAATGCTGGTGGAAACAGTTTGCAGACGGCAAATTGGTTTGCTGATATAAGAGATTGATACTGTTATGTGTTTAAATCCCAGCTGTGCCAGAGCTCTGCAGTGGGAGTTCAGGTCAGTCATTTTGACTTTTGCATCCCAATGGCCTTTGCTGCAAACCAAGACGATAATGCTTGTTCTTTGTTCCCATCCCCATGACAACCTCTCAGATTGTAAGTGGCAAGTTACGATGATAATGATGATGATGGTGAGAGTGGTGGTGGTGGCCACCATTTATGCCCAGGCACTGTGTTAAGCCCTCTATACACATTATCTCATTTAATCCTTAAAATTGTCCTGATTTTACTGATGAGAAACTGAAGCATGGGGTTGGGGAAGAGGGGAGGGTTGGGGGGTGGAGGACAGGCAACTTGCCCTGGGTCACACAGCTGGTCAGTGGCAAAGTAGTTTCTGGAAGAGTCAGTGCTTGTACTCAACCATCAGCTTTGCCCCCACGCCGCCCAGGCTGACCTTGGAGGGCACCCCAGGTGGTGGCCCCATTGCCTGATGACTGGGGACCAGCTTCATAACAAATGATGGCCATGTCCAACATTTCTGTAGGACTTACTATAAGCCACGACTATTCTTAAACATGTGACCTGCCCTGTTCCTCTTAGTTCTTAGAGTAACTCCACGAGGTAGGTACTATCATTATGCCCATTTTACAGATGAGCAAACTGAAGCCGACAACTCAAAGAACAGAAAATGTCAGACCCAAGAGGGAATACGGGGATCAATTGGTCCGAGTCCTTTACTGGACATTCTGCCTCCCCCAGGTGAGCTTGGGTCCTCCAGCTGCTATAAGGTCAGTCGAGTCAGGTGTGAGTGAGTGTGTGTCTGTGTGTGTGTGTCTGTGTGTGTGTGTGTGTGTCCATAATGCCCACTTTGCTGTGTTGTTGCTGCAACACTTTCATTTGGGACCCACCAAATCAATAGCCAAGAGAGGCCACAGCTGGGTCTCCAGAGCCCTACCCTCTGCTGCGTTCACCCCGGGAGCTCATGGAAGTACAGGCCCCTTCCCCCACCCAGAACAATTTTTTGTCCCCATATTCCAGGCCGGGGAAGGAAAGTGAGGAGCTTGGAGCCTAACTTGCCTCTTAATCACAGAGGAGGCCTGTGGAACAGGAATGGGCCCCAGTGGGAGGGCAGGGCAGCCATTAGCCCAGGGAAGCAAAGCATCCAGGGCCAGCAAGTCCATTCAGCGTCCTGACTCCCAGCAGGTGTGACCCGAGGCTGGAGGGGAGGGGAGGGGCCAGCATCCCTATGGGCACCTCCTCTTGGTATCCACTGGATCCAAGACTGGATTTTAAGTGGACCCCTTAAACTGGACCCCTCAGAGAAGACGTTCTGTGTGGTGATCAGGAGCAAAAGGCTTTAGCAGCACCCAGATCTGAGCCCAAATCCTGTCTCTGCTACTCCCTGGCTGTGTGACCTTGGTAGAATTACTTAGCCTCTCTGGGCTCCAGTATCCTCCTCTATCTAATGGGGATAAGGACAGAAGCCACCTCACAGGGCAAAGTCTGGTCTGTACCTGGCCTGGGTCAGGGGCTTAGAACATATTAGCCTCTTTCAGGTATAAAATGGGATTCCTAATAGTACCTGCCTTGTCATCAAGGTTAAATGAGTAACACACATAAGATGTGCTTAGGAAGGATCCTGGCACAGAGAAAGGGCTGGTTTTTTATTATTAACATCCTCCTTCTCCCTGCCCCTTCTCCCTGCCCCTTCTCCCCATCCAAGTAGGGCACCTAGGCCATGGGGATGGTGGCTGCTTGACTTTAGGCTACAAAGTGCAAAGCTGGCATTGTTCTCAGCTGCCTCCTGTTGGCTGTGGAGGAAAGATAGGGCTGCGGGAATTCTTTAACACCAGTTAGCACCGTGAGGCTCCCTTCTGCTCTCACCCTGGTCTGCCTCCCTGCTGGCTGGGGGCCTGGAACCACCTGGCAGAGGAAGCAGCCAGGCCGGAGGAGGGGGATATTGTGGAACCATCGGTTAAGGCTGGGGGGCGCCAGCGGAGCCCGGGCAGGTATTATTCCTAGAACGCAAGAATGATCCAGAAGGAAGTGAGGTGGGCATGGAGTCTGGGACGGGCCTGTTCTTCAGGGCTTTAGATAAATGCCTCTCCCAGTCAGTCACCCTCCTAGTGCATCTGATACCCAGAGTGAGGGGATCATCCCTTCCTCCATACAACAAACACTCTGAGTTATAATCTTGCACCGAAAAAAATCATAAAAATGGCTGGAAAAAAATGCAGACGGTGAAAATGTTTTTTTGAACTTCATATATATCCATGCCAATAAAAATTTTTTTAATAAAAACACAAAAAAGGAAAATAGTACTGATTAATACTTTCTAACTACATTAACGTGTTTTTGAAAAATGGGGAAAAACTTATATTTCTATACTAGTCACAGTGGCAAATAAAAACATTACAGTTTCTGTAAATCTGTGAATGACAATGTCCAAATTGATCTTCTCAAATTCATGTTCAGTGGACAGTAAAGCCATATTTGCCCATCTATCTTTGCTCATAATTCATTAAAGAACTTCATTAATTTAATTTAATTTTTTTTTGAATTTGAAACTAAAGTTTTTTTTTTTTTTAAAGGTAAAGCTGTTTTAATTTTTTATTTATTTGTTTATTTATTTATGGCTGTGTTGGGTCTTCGTTTCTGTACGAGGTCTCTAGTTGCGGCAAGTGGGGGCCACTCTTCATCGCGGTGCGCGGGCCTCTCACTATCGCAGCCTCTCTTGCTGCGGAGCACAGGCTCCAGATGCGCAGGCTCAGTAGTTGTGGCTCACGGGCCTAGTTGCTCCGCGGCATGTGGGATCTTCCCAGACCAGGGCTCGAACCCGTGTCCCCTGCATTGGCAGGCAGATTCTCAACCACTGCGCCACCAGGGAAGCCCCGAAACTAAACTATTTTATCTCATCATGAAGAATATAGAAACATTGTAACCAGCCATTCCAAATGAGTCAAAATATTTTTCTCTTTTGATAGAGTTCTATGTATACATATATACATAATAAACTAAAACACATATATATCTGTGTAGACACAAACTATTTATTTATTTATAATTATCTATTTATTATCTATATATATGTACATGGAATTTAAGACTTAATCCTGAGGTTATAAAGTTTAATTTTATTTATTTATTTAACAACTTTTTTAGAGTATAATTACTTTACAATGGTGTGTTAGTTTCTGCTGTATAACAAAGTGAATCAACTATACGTATACATATATCCCCATGTCCCCTCCCTCTTGCATCTCTCTCCCACCCTCCCTATCCCACCCCTCTAGGTGGTCACAAAGCACCGAGCTGATCTCCCTGTGCTATGCGGCTGCTTCCCACTAGTTTATCTGTTTTACATTTGGTAGTGTATATATGTCAATGCCACTCTCTCACTTCGTCAGAGCTTACCCTTCCCCCTCCCTGTGCCCTCAAGTCCATTCTCTATATCTGCGTCTTTATTCCTGTCCTGCCCCTAGGTTCTTCAGAACCTTTTTTTTTAAATTTCGTATGTATGTGTTAGCATACGGTATTTGTTTTTCTCTTTCTGACTTACTTCACTCTGTATGACTGACTCTAAGTCCATCCACCTCACTACAAATAACTCCATTTTGTTTCTTTTTATGATTGAGTAATATTCTATTGTATACATGTGCCACATCTTCTTTACCTATTCATCTGTCAATGGACACTTAGGTTGCTTCCATGTCCTGGCTATTGTAAATAGTGCTGCAATGAACATTGTGGTACATGACTTTTTTTGAATTACGGTTTTCTCAGGGTATATGCCCAGTAGTGGGATGGCTGGGTCGTATGGTAGTTCTATTTTTAGTTTTTTAAGGAACCTCCATACTGTTCTCCATAGTGGCTGTATCAATTTACATTCCCACCAACAGTGCAAGAGGGCTCCCTTTTCTCTACACCCTCTCCAGCATTTATTGCTTGTAGATATTTTGATGATGGCCATTCTGACTGGTGTGAGGTGATACCTCATTGTAGTTTTGACTTGCATTTCTCTAATGATTAGTGATGTTGAGCATCCCTTCATGTGTTTGTTGGCAATCTGTATATCTTCTTTGGAGAAATGTCTATTTAGGTCTTCTGCCCATGTTTGGATTGGGTTGATTGTTTTTTTGATATTGAGCTGCATGAGCTGCTTCTATATTTTGGAGATTAATCCTTTGTCAGTTTCTTCATTGGCAAATATTTTCTCCCATTCTGAGGGTTGTGTTTTTGTCTTGTTTATGGTTTCCCTTGCTGTGCAAAAGCTTTTAAGCTTCATTAGGTCCCATTTGTTTATTTTTGTTTTTATTTCCATTTCTCTAGGAGGTGGGTCAAAAGGGATCTTGCTGTGATTTATGTCATAGAGTGTTCTGCCTATGTTTTCCTCTAAGAGTTTTACAGTGTCTGGCCTTACATTTAGGTCTTTAATTCATTTTGAGTCTATTTTTGTGTATGGCATTAGGGAGTATTCTAATTTCATTCTTTTACATGTAGCTGTCCAGTTT
This sequence comes from Balaenoptera ricei, assembly GCF_028023285.1. NCBI lineage: Eukaryota > Metazoa > Chordata > Mammalia > Artiodactyla > Balaenopteridae > Balaenoptera > Balaenoptera ricei. Next base: position 68,115,451 of record NC_082640.1, read on the forward strand.
TCCCAGCACCACTTATTGAAGAGACTGTCTTTTCTCCATTGTATATCCCTGCCCCCTTTGTCATAGATTAGTTGACCACAGGTGTGTGGGTTTATCTCTGGGCTTTCTATCCTGTTCCATTCATCTATATTTCTGTTTTTGTGCCAGTACCATACTGTCTTGATTACTGTAGCTTTGTAGTATAGTATGAAGTCATGGAGCCTGATTCCTCCAGCTCCATTTTTCTTTCTCAAGATTGCTTTGGCTATTTGGGGTCTTTTGTGTTTCCATACAAATTGTGAAACTTTTTGTTCTAGTTCTGTGAAAAATGCCAGTGGTAGTTTGATAGGGATTGCATTGAATCTGTAGATTGCTTTGGATAGTATAGTCATTTTCACAATGTTGATTCTTCCAATCCAGGAACATGGTATATCTCTCCATATGTTTGTATCATCTTTAATTCTTTCATCAGTGTCTTATAGTTTTCTGCATACAGGTCTTTTGTCTCCTTAGGTAGGTTTATTCCTAGGTATATTATTCTTTTTGTTGCAATGGTAAATGGGAGTGTTTCCTTAATTTTACTTTCAGAATTTTCATCATTAGTGTATAGGAATGCGAGAGATTTCTGTGCATTAATTTTGTATCCTGCTACTTTACCAAATTCATTGATTAGCTCTAGTAGTTTTCTGGTAGCATCTTTAGGATTTTCTATGTATAGTATCATGTCATCTGCAAACAGTGACAGCTTTACTTCTTCTTTTTCCAATTTGGATTCCTTTTATTTCTTTTTCTTCTCTGATTGCTGTGGCTAAAACTTCCAAAACTATGTTGAATAATAGTTGTGAGAGTGGGCAACTTGTCTTGTTCCTGATCTTAGTGGAAATGGTTTCAGTTTTTCACCATTGAGAACGATGTTGGCTGTGGGTTTGTCATATATGGCCTTTATTATGTTGAGGTAGGTTCCCTTTATGCCTGCTTTCTGGAGAGTTTTTAACATATATGGGTGTTGAATTTTGTCAGAAGCTTTTTCTGCATCTACTGAGATGATCATACGGTTTTTATTCTTCAATTTGTTAATATGGTGTATCACATTGATTGATTTGCGTATATTGAAGAATCCTTGCATTCCTGTGATAAACCCCACTTGATCCTGGTGTATGATCCTTTTAATGTGCTGTTGGATTCTGTTTGCTAGTATTTTGTGGAGGATTTTTGAATCTATGTTCATCAGTGATATTGGCCTGTACTTTTCTTTTTTGGGATCATCTTTGTCTGGTTTCGGTATCAGGTTGATGGTGGCCTCGTAGAATGAGTTTGGGAGTGTTCCTCCCTCTGCAATATTTTGGAAAAGTTTGAGAAGGATAGGTGTTGGCTCTTCTCTAAATGTTTGATAGAATTTGCCTGGGAAGCCATCTGGTCCTGGGATTTTGTTTGTTGGAAGATTTTTAATCACAGTTTCAATTTTAGTTCTTGGGATTGGTCTGTTTATTATATTTTCTACTTCTTCCTGGTTCAGAGTCGGAAGGTGCTTTTCTAAGAATTTGTCCATTTCTTCCAGGTTGTCCATTTTATTGGCATGGAGTTGCTTGTAGTAATCTCTGATGATCTTTTGTATTTCTGTAGTGTCAGTTGTTACTTCTCCTACTTCATTTCTAATTCTGTTGATCTGAGTCTTTTCTTTTTTTTTCTTGATGAGTCTGGCTAATGGTTTATGAATTTTGTTTATCTTCTCAAAGAACCAGCTTTAAGTTTTATTGATCTTTGCTATTGTTTCCTTCATTTCTTTTTCATTTATTTCTGATCTGATCTTTATGATTTCTTTCCTTCTGCTAACTTTGGGGGTTTTTTGTTCTTCTTTCTCTAATTGCTTTAGGTGTAAGTTTAGATTGTTTATTTGAGATGTTTCTTGTTCTTGAGGTAGGATTGTATTGCTATAAACTTCCCTCTTAGAACTGCTTTTGCTGCATTCCATAGGTTTTGGGTCGTCGTGTTTACATTGTCATTTATTTCTAGGTATTTTTTGATTTCCTCTTTGATATCTTCAGTGATCTCTTGGTTATTTAGTAGCGTATTGTTTAGCCTCCATGTGTTTGTACTTTTTACAGTTTTTTTCCCCTGTAATTGATATCTAGTCTCATAGTGTTGTGGTCAGAAAAGGTACTTGGTATGATTTCAATTTTCTTAAATTTACCAAGGCTTGATTTGTGACCCAAGATATGATCTATCCTGCAGAATGTTCCATGAGCACGTGAGAAGAAAGTGTATTCTGTTTTTTTTTGAATGGAATGTCTTATAGATATCAATTAAGTCCATCTTGTTTAATGTATCATTTAAAGCTTGTGTTTCCTTATTTATTTTCATTTTGGATGATCTGTCCATTGGTGAAAGTGGGGTGTTAAAGTCCCCTACTATGATTGTGTTACTGCCAATTTTCCCTTTTATGGCTGTTAGTGTTTGCCTTATGTATTGAGGCATTCCTCTGTTGGGTGCAAAAATATTTACAATTGTTATATCTTCTTCTTGGATTGATCCCCTTATCATCATGTAGTGTCCTTCTTTGTGTCTTGTAATAGTCTTGATTTTAAAGTCATTTTGTCTGATATGAGAATTGCTACTCCAGCTTTCTTTTGATTTCCTTTTGCATGGAATATCTTTTTCCATCCCCTCACTTTCAGTCTGTATGTGTCCCTAGGTCTGAAGTCAGTCTCTTGTAGACAGCATATATACAGATCTTGTTTTTGTACCCAGTCAGCCAGTCTATGTCTTTTAGTTGGAGCATTTAGTCCATTTACATTTAAGGTAATTATCGATATGTATGTTCCTATTACCATTTTCTTAATTGTTTTGGGTTTGTTATTTTAGGTCTTTTCCTTCTCTTGTGTTTCCTGCCTAGAGAAATTCCTTTAGCATTTGTTGTAAACCTGGTTTGGTGGTGCTGAATTCTCTTAGCTTTTGCTTGTCTGTAAACGTTTTCATTTCTCTGTCGAATCTGAATGAGATCTTTGCTGGGTACAGTAATCTTGGCTGTAGGTTTTTCCCTTTCATCACTTTAAATATGTCCTGCCACTCCCTTCTGGCTTGCAGAGTTTCTGCTGAAAAATTAGCTGTTAACCTTATGGGGATTCCCTTGTATGTTATTTGTTGCTTTTCCCTTGCTGCTTTTAATATTTTTTCTTTGTATTTAATATTTGAAAGTGTGATTAATATGTGTCTTGGCGTGTTTCTCCTTGGATTTATCCGGTATGGGACTCTCTGCACTTCCTGAACTTGATTGACTATTTCCTTTCCCATATTAGGGAAGTTTTCAACTATAATCTCTTCAAATATTTTCTCAGTCCCTTTCTTTTCCTCTTCTTTTTCTGGGACCCCTATAATTCGAATGTTGGTGGATTTAATGTTGTCCCAGAAGTCTCTGAGCCTGTCCTGAATTCTTTTCATTCTTTTTTCTTTATTCTGCTCTGCAGTAGTTATTTCCACTATTTTATCTTCCAGGTCACTTATCCATTCTTCTGCCTCAGTTATTCTGCTATTGATTCCTTCTAGAGAATTTTTAATTTCATTCACTGTGTTGTTCATCATTGTTTGTTTGCTCTTTAGTTCTTCTAGGTCCTTGTTAAACGTTTCTTGTATTTTCTCCATTCTATTTCCATGATTTTGGATCATCTTTACTATTATTACTCTGAATTCTTTTTCAGGTAGACTGCCTATTTCCTCTTCATTTGTTTGGTCTGGTGGGTTTTTACTTTGCTCCTTCACGTACTGTGTATTTCTCTGTCTTCTCATTTTGTTTAACTTACTGTGTTTGGGTTCTCCTTTTTGCAGGCTGCAGGTTCATAGTTCCTGTTGTTTTTGGTGTCTGCCCCCATTGGGTAAGGTTGGTTCAGTGGGTTGTGTAGGCTTCCTGGTGGAGGGGAGTGGTGCCTGTGTTCTGGTGGATGAGGCTGGATCTTGTCTCTCTGGTGGCAGGAAGGCATCTGGTGGTGTGTTTTGGGGTGTCTGTGAACTTATTATGATTCTAGGCAGCCTCTCTGCTAATGGGTGCGGTTGTTTTCCTGTCTTGCTGGTTGTTTGGCATGGGGTGTCCAGCACTGGAGCTTGCTGGTCATTGAGTGGAGCTGAGTCTTAGCGTTGAGACAGAGATCTCTGGGAGAGCTCTCGCTGATTGATATTACATGGGGGCCAGGAGGTCTCTGGTGGCCCAATGTCCTGAACTCGGATCTCCCACCTCAGAGGCTCAGGCCTGACACCCGGCCAGAGCACCAAGACCCTGTCACCCACACGGTACTGTCTTCAACAGAGAAGTAGAAGATGTCCTTGGTTGCTTTGCTGCCTTCATTCAAGATGTAGTAGATCCTTATTGCATCAACATCAGCTTCATTTAGAAGCTCTTAAGTGGTCCATATAAAGAGAAGCAATTTGGAACCGTATTACTGACTTGCACCATGATCCCAAAACCTAGGAAATTCTTTGATGAATTTAACAGGTGTAAAATCTCTAGATCTCTCATGGAACTCCTTGGTTAGTCTAGAGGGCATCGAGGACCTGACTCTCCGGAGAACCTCTACCTCTACTACCAGCGCATCCCATTATTTTTAACTTAAAAAATTACTTTTACATGAAGCCATAGATAAATAAACAGTTAGGAAAAGTAGAAGGATAGATTTGGTAGAAATTCTAAAAATTCCATGTCACAACAAATCCCAGAAATTGTAATACTGTTTATATCTTTGTTTCTTTGGTATTGATTATAGTGTTGTTTTTTTCAATAGTGTTTTTTTAATGTTTTTTGTAGTCAAAAATTTCCAGTAAAACATCTTCACCAGAAATTTTTTTCACTCTATTTGGGAAAAACTTCTGAAGTTTTCCTTCTCCAAAAATCAGGGAAAGTGGCTGAAAGACAGAGAACTTTTGACCCATGGCTTTAAAAGGATGACAGAATTGAGTAACTCAAGTTCTATTTCTTCATCTTTATAATGACTGTAATCATTTATAATTTTGAATCTACTGAGATACAAACTATGTCAGAAGATGGTTTGAAGGATTTCACTATAATTAAATTGATCTCCAAACCATCCCATATAGAAGGTTCGTTTAGGTGTGTCAAGGCCCACTGTATAATTGGGAGTTTACATGTTGAAAACAATGTTTTTTAAAGGGTAAATAATAAAAAGTGCCAACATACAATGCACCCCTTCCCCACACACATTCAACAATAAATACAGCAATTATTTAGAACTTAGACCATCTAATGTTCACAGGGCTATTGGCTTGCAGTTTTCTTTTCATGTAACATCCTTGCCTGAATTTGGTATGAGGGTAATGCTGGCCTCATAGGATGAATTAAAAAGTATTCCTTCCTCTTCTATTATTTTGGAAGAGTTGGAGAAAGATTAGTGTTGATTCTTCTTTAAATGATTGGTGGACTTCACCAGTGAAGCCATCTGGCTCTGGGCTTCTCTTTGATGGGAAATTGTTTATTATTGATTCAGTCTCTTTACCACGTATAGATCTGTTCAGATTTTCTATTTCTTCTTGAGTCAATTTTGGTAGTTTGTTTCTTTCTAGGAATTTGTTTATTTCATCTAGGTTATTCAGTTTTTTGGCATACAGTTGTTCATATTCTCTTATAATCTTTTTTCATTTCTGTGTAGTTGGTAGTAATGTCCCCAATTTCATATCTGATTTTAGTAATTTGAGTCATTTCTTTTTTCTTAGCTAATGGTGTGTCAATTTTGTGATCTTTTCAAAGAACCAACTTTTTGTTTCATTGATTTTCTCTATTTTTCTAGTCTCTATTTTCTTTATCTCTGCTCTAATCTTTACTATTTTCTTCCTTCTGCTTGCTTTGGGTTCAGTTTGCTCTTTTTTTCTAGTTTCTTAAGATATAAAGTTATCGATTTGAGATCTTTCTTCTATTATAATGTAGGCATTTACAGCTAAAATTTCCCTCTAAGCACTGCTATTGCTGAATCCCAGAAGTTTTGGTATGTTGTGTTTTCATTCTCATTGTGTCAAAGTGTTTTCTAACTTTCTCATCTCCCTTGTGATTTCTTCTTTGACCCACTGGTTGTTTAAGAGTGTGTTGTTTAATTTCCAAATATTTGTGAATTTTCCAGCTTTCCTTCTGTTGTTGGTTTCTAGTTTCATTCCATTGTGGTCAGAGAAGATCCTTTGGATGATTTAAATTTCAAAAATTTATTGAGACTTGTTTTGTGACCTAACATGTGGTCTATCCTGGAGAATGTTCCATGTGCATTGAGAAGAATGTATATTATGCTACTGTTGGGTGGGGGGTTCTGTATGTGCCTGTCAGGTCTATTTGGTTTATAGCTCTGTTCAGGTCCTTTATTCCCTTATTGATCTTCTTTCTAGTTGTTCTATGCATTATTGAAAGTGGGGTATTGAAATCTCCAACTATTACTGTAGAACTGTGTATCTCTCCCTTCAGTTCTGTCAGTGTTTTCATCATATATTTTGGGACTCTGTTGTTAGGAGCATTTTTGTTTATATCATTATATCTTCTTGATGGATTGACCCTTTTATGAATATATCCCAATGTCTTGTAACAATTTTTTATCTAAAATCTATTTTGTTTGCTGTTAGTATATATAGCCACCCAGCTCTATTTTGGTTACTATTTGCATGGAATATCTTTTTCTATCCATTCATTTTCAGCCTATTTGTGTCTTTGGGGGGGTTTCCAGTATAGGGTTGCCAGATTTAGCAAATAAAAATATAGGATTCCCAGTTAAGTTTCAATTTTAAGATACAGTAATTTTTTAGTATAAGTATATTCTGTGCAATATTTGGAGTGCATTTATACTAAAAATATTATTCATTTTTTAATCTGAAATTCAAATTTAACTGGGTATCCTGTATTTTATTTGGGAATCCTATTTCAATAAGAATTTAAAGATATAGGCCCTACCCTCTGAGAACTTCTGATTTAAGGGGAAAAATTAGGAACTACCTTGGCAAGGCTCCTAGTTCAAGGAGGAGAATGGAGATGGGGAGAGGCTGCATAATCTTACCATGAGGTAAGGGGAGTTGGCCAGTCCTTTGCCTCAGGGTGCCTGCTCCTTCCTGGGTCTCCCAAGTTTCCCCCCCACTCACTTCATTGTAGAACTGGGAAGTCCCAGCTAGCCCACATTAGGGACAAGGTCTGTGGGATAACAGGGCACTCACAACCCCCAAATCACCCACTTTCACGTGTGTGCGCACACACCACAGCACACTCATGCTCACAGGCACACCCTTTACTATATACACATTTTCACACACTACCATACACACAGGCCAGCCAAACACACTAGCAGGATAAACATGGTCTCGTACATGCAGACCCACTGAAACATGTTCCAGTCACACCGACATGTGGTCCTGCACATGAGTGCATCCCTGTTCACACTCAATGCTGTACACAATAATAGATCACAGTCACAACAAACCTTGCACTCTGCCCATTCTTTCTCAAGCTCTAGATGTGTGTGTGTGTGTGTGTGTGTGTGTGTGTGTGTGTGTGTAGGGGGGAGGGGGACATTTTTTTCCTGCTATCTCTATGTGGATAACTGTCCATCTTCCACTCTCCCACCCCAGCTGTCTGCCTCCCTCCCTGCAGGAAGGCTGAGGGACGATGGGCAGGTGGACCTGGTCTCCATGACAACCAAGGACCCTCTTCTCTGGAAGGAGAAGGTGCTGGGAGGCAGTGTTGGCTTTTGCCCAGGTCCTTGTTCTGAGTGGGGCTGGGGGTGAGGCCAGTGGGGGGAGTAGGAGGAGGAAGGGATGCGATGACCATCTGGACCTGGGAGAGTGGAGCTGCAGGCCCTGCCCAAGTCCTCCAAAATGGCAGATGGGCATCACGGTGCCTGAGAGGAACTGGGAAGAAGGGGCAGCCCAGTGTGGCATATGCAGGAGAACCCCCCACTCCCCCAGCGCAACCCACCGCTGATCTCCTTGAGCACCCTCAGATCTGGTTCTGGAAAAGTTCCTTTCAAAGCTCCCTTTCCTGGGTCCCCACGAGTGCCGAGAGGTGAAGTTGTGCTGGGGGTGTGGGAGAGGCACAGACCCCTTAAAACCACCAGGGCTCTTGTGCTCTTTGTGTGCTATTCCCTTTGGGGGTGTGTGGCCCCCTCCTACATTTCTATTTTGGATCCTATCCTTGGTGGCTGGTAGGGAAGATTACCCTGATTGTGCTACAGGAATTCCAGAAAGAGTGGGTGCTAATTTGTGCAAACCCCAAACAGGGTGAGGAGGGCTGGGCTCTGATTCCTCCGGGCGCCTCGGGTTGTCCTGGCTCTTCCCTCATATCGGACACATTAATACGAAGACCAGTTTACGCCAGGCTCCCTGCCCTCGAGGTCCGGAAAGCTGACCTGAAAGCGAGGGGTTTAGGGAGGGCAGCTAGAGAGGAGCCCCACTAGCAAGGAGCAGAGAGGAAGAACATGGGTTGGTCGTGGAAGACTGTGCTTGGAGAGAAAGGAGGAGGTGTGTTCCGCTTGATCCCTGATCCCTCTTGAAGAAAGAACAGGCAGACTGGCTGCAGAGAGTGCAGTTAGCTGACAGCCTCCAGCACCTTCTGTCCACAGAATATTAAGCCTTATCTTCCCAAGCAGCCCTCAGCCAATGACTAAGCACCGCAAGTTTCAAGGGCCTGCCCGTTTCAGCCCACAGCAGGACTCCTCAGACCGGCAGTCTGTGCTCCAGAGCTCCCTGTGGGTAGGGGCTGGTGGAGATGTTGCCAGATCTGCATCTCTGTCTGAGGCTCTTCCTGCCAATCCTGCTTCCTCCCTCCCCATCTTTCACAAGTTTAAGCCTCAGCCAAGCTCTTGCACTCCTAACTCCGTCTCAATATCCGCTTGCCAGAGGGCCCAAACTGACACAGATGTCAAGAGCCACACTCGTGGGCCCTCGCGCGCACGCCACACTTTTGGGGCAAACAGTTCCTCTTGAGCCCTAGAGTTAAGAAGGACGTGGGCCGCCCCGCCCCCTGCTGGACACACTGTGGAACTACACCTCCATACTGCAGCCGGTGGGGAGCATGGCCTGGTCTCGCTGAGGCCTCGGGCTCAGAGACCGTTCGCTGTGAGAACTTCAGGGATCATTGTACCAACAGGGCAACTGAGGCCCAGAGGAGTAAAGGATCAAACACATAGAAGGCCATGGGGGACATCCTGCCACCACCAAGGTCGTTTCCTCTGCCCCCCATCTTGTCCCTTCAGCTCTTCTTGTGGGTGCTGGCGTGGGTACCATCAGCTGTGCCCTCTTTTCCTTCCTTGGTGGGCATCCTTGCTCACGCTGGCCTTCATCCCCACTCCTAGGACCCCTGTGACTGCCTCCCCATAGGTGCTTTTGGTCCACCCATCTCTCTGCAGCCAGGGTGACCTTCCCGGATCTCAAGTCAAACCCCATTCCTTTCCAGCCTAAAGCCCACCGTGGCACCCCGCCTGCAAGGTCCACTGCAGTGGGTCCCACCTCCCTCACTCCGCACCCTCACCCAGTTGTCACCGAGCACCCGAAAATTGCAAAAGCCCTGTGTCCCCAGCCAGTGATGCTGTTACTTCCACATATACTGAGCGCCCTGCGCCCGATGGCCCGTCTCAGAGGCTGGCTCACATCCTCCTCCCCTCCTCTCCCTGAGCCTGCACACTGACCTTTATCTGACACGGCAGGTGCAGTCATTTCTTAGTGCTGCTGTAACAAAGTGCCACAAACCCGGAGGCTTAACGACAGCACAAGTTTATTCTCACACAGCTCTGGAGGCCAGAAGTCCAAAGTCAGTCTCGCTGGGCTAACATCGAGGTGTCTGCAGGGCTGCTTCCTTCTGGAGGCTCATATTTAGCCCACCTATTCAGGCCACTATTCAGTAGGGGAGGTTCAATCCAGGCTCTCAGAGCGTAAGAAGGGGGATGAGGTCTTTATTTTCCTGAGCCTAATTGGCCTTTATCGAGGTACCCCAGCGTGTATTGTTTTTCCACACCACCAAGTAATTCTCCAGTTCTCAGTGGACACTGACGGGATGCCCAGCAAATTTAACTCAATTCTGACACTGTCTACCTGGAGACGGTATCAAATCCCACAGGTCAAGGGCTCAGTCCTACAAGACTGCCTCCCCCTGACTTCAGACGCCAATTACAAGTCCCAGGTTACCACCTGTGCTTCTGACCGGCTGGCTATAGATCAGAGGTAGCTACAGCCCCTCTGCAGGTTTGATCAATTTGCTAGAGCAGCTCACAGAACTCAGAGAAACAATTTACTTACATCCACCAGTTTATTATAAAAGGATGCCATTTAGGAACAGCCAGATGGAAGAGATGCACAGGGCAAGGCATGTGGGAAGGGCACGGAGCTTCCATACCCTCTCAGCAAGCCACTCTCCCCAAATCTCCATGTGTTCACCAACCCAGAAGCCCATCCACTCTGGTTGTTCAACAGTTTTTATAGAGCTTAATCGGTAGCCCTTCCCCCACTTCCCAGAGGTCAGTAGGTGGGTCTGAAGGTTCCAACCCTCTAATCACTTGGTTTTTCTGGTGACCAGCCCCATCTTGAGGCTGTCTAGAGCCCCACCCTAAGTCATCTCATTAGCCTACACTCAGGTGTGCTCAAAAGAGACTCCTAATACTCAGGAAATTCCAAGGGTTTTAGGAGCTCTGTGCCAGAAATGGGGGACAAAGACCATATATATATTTTTTTACAACACTGGCACACCAGCCAAGGTTGTCAGCAAGAAGTTGACCGTGGACTGCCCAAAAGACACAAGAGAACTGTTAAGTAGAGCTGTTTTCTAGGCCTCTGGCAGTAAAGGAGAATCCACCCTCACAGGCTGTGTCCGAAATGGGGCAGTCACGGAAGAGCACAGATAGGACATTAAGGCCTGCGCTTGCTTAAAGCCGGCAGGGAAGTGGTTGGGACTGGGGGAAATTTACAGAGTTTTGGATTGCAGAGCACAGGGATGTGAGGATCTTGAAGTGAGTCCTGATGATCTGCTTGTGAGTAGACAGTTCACAAGCACAGTCTTAACAGACAGTCTTAGCATCGTAGACAGTCTTAACATTCCTGGAGCAAGTAACTAAGTCATTTTTGCTTGGTCTCTTGGTTGACACAGGGACCGGAAATCATCTTAGTTTGCTCACTTCACAAATGACTTCAGCTGCATAAGGTCACTGCCTCCCTACTGGGCACTGCTGCTCCCTGCCAGGGGCTGCAGAGAGCAGAGACACCCCTCAGGCGTGGTCCCACTGCAGGGATCCCCCCGCCCAGGCTGCGAGGGCCCCCAGCTTGTGGTTTGTCTGGCAGGGCTCACTGAGGCTGTCCCTCGGAGGCTCTGGTTCTTCCCACTCCAGCCCTCAGGGCCCACAATGCCAATCTGTCCTGGCAGCTCATCAGGGAAGCCACAGGCAGTGCCAGGGGCCCTTCCTGAGACGTCTTCAGTGACTATGAGGACAGGGAGAGGGCTGGTGCCTGTGATGGGACGGCTGGGCCTGCCCAAGGCTGGACGGTGTGAGAGGGGACCTCCCACCTCAGCCCCTGCTGTGGGGCAGGCGTAGGGGGTGAGGTGTGGGGGGAGCCAGGCCCTGGAGGGGGCCGTGGAGGAGCAGAATGGAAACAACAGCCCTGCAGGACTGGGGCTAGCAGAGGCCTGGCTGGGAACAGCTGGAAGACACCCAAACAGGAAACAGCACAGGGGCTCTGGCTCCTCGAACCTGAGCCCCAGGGTGGGCAGGGAGCAGACAGAGCCCTGCTGGGAAGGCCTGATGTCTGGGCCCACTTTCTTATTTCATCTCTAATTAGCTGCGTGACCTTGGACAAGACAGCACCCGGGAATGTTCAGGTGGGAAGGGACTGTTGAGAGAATCCAGCTCAGTGGTTCTCATTCCTGGGTGCACATTGAAACCACATGGAGACTTTAAAATGCAGATGTCAGGGACCCCACCCCAGAAAGTCTGGCTTAATTCACTTGGGGGGACAAGGCCTCAGCATCTGGAGTTTTGAAAAGCTTCCCAGGTGGCTTTCCTGTGCACCTGGACTGAGAAGCAGCACATCCTTCAATCTACAACTTTCGGTGTTGATACCCCTGGGTGTGGTATCACACCTTTCAGAGTCAGACAGGCCTGGGTTCGAATCCCAGCTCTGCCATTTACTAGCTGTGGAGGGTGGCCTTGTCTGACCTTGGCTCCAAACACTGGGGCCCCTTCCTGGCTGTTAGTACTTTGAGCAACTTACCTGTCAGCTTACTCAACCTCTCTGAGCCTCAGCTTCCTCATCCACAAAGTGAGAGCAACACCTTTTTCACTTGATATCCGGCAGACAAGGAGAATGAGATTCGGAGATGTCAACTCACTCCCTTGGGGCACTGGTGACTGTATCAGAGCCCGGAGCACTCAGGTGATCGATTTGTCTGTGAGCCACCTTCTCCTGGAAGCTGTCACTCACTTGCCCACTTTGGGGAGTGGGAAGGGGAGGGCTAGACCCTCATCTGTTTGAGGAAAGCCCTGAGCTTATGAAACACACCAGCTCCTGATTTCCAAATAGACTTTTTCATTTTAAACTTTTTTCTTTTTGTTATGAATATCGGTAGAAAATGTGGGGAAAAAATTCAGAAAACTATAGAGAAGAGAAAGGAAGGAAGGAAGGAAGGAAGGAAGGGAGGAAGGAAAGAAAAAGAAAAAACAAAATAACAAAAACAAAACACCCGAAGTACCAAATATACGGTCAGTCAAGTTTTTGCTTAGGCATATTGCTTTTAAACTTCTTTCTTTGCAATTTTCTTGGCAGACTTGAGTTTATATCATTAAGATAATTTTGTATGATATATATTTATTTATATAATGAGTATTTGAGTATTTTCTCACATCATTAAATTTTTTTTTGCAAACATCTTTTTTTAAAGGCCTCATAATAGTCCTTCCTCCGAGGGGCCCTAGAGTCATAACTATTGCCCTGCCGTGGAACAGTTTCCATTTTCCCAATTATAAGAACTGTCATGAGGTATATTTTTTAACGTAAATCTTTCCTTTCACATCTGTGCCTATTTCCTTAGGACACATTCCTAGAAGAGAAATTGCTGGGTGAAAGGAAACAAGCATTTCTAAGCTACAGATTCTCAAGTTGCTCTCCAGACGGATTTACCAATTCACGCCCCAGTGTCCCACCCCACACGGGGCATCGCTGAATATGAGGATGCTTTGCAGCTTAATAGTTATTTCTCTGATTTCTCATGAAGGTTAGCATCTTTCTCCATGTGCTTCCTGTCATTTGCTAACGGAGACTTCATAGCCTCTAACCCGAGGCCAGGGTCACACAGGGTGTGAAGGGGACATTCTAACCCCCAGCTTTCCTCCATTGTGGGGATCTGCCGGTGTGAGAGTCAACAGTTCTACAGCCCTTGCCTCCCCCAAAGCCCAGGCCTGACTTTGCGAGTGCTGTAACAGGGAGTTTGGAATAAGAGGGCAGGGTTGTTTCTCCAGGAACCTGGACAAATGTCCCAGCCTGAGTAGTGGCAGTCACGGGTCTTAGAACTGGAACGCTTCTCCTGCTAGGACTGTGTAGAGGAAGGGGCCGGGGAGGAGGGTAAAGATCTGTTCAGTCCTGGCAACCACATTCTCCGGGCGGAACTCCCTGGTTTCCAGGTGGGCATCTCCCGAGGGTTTTGCTTGGGGCCCTCGGCAGAACCCAGCCGAGATTCCTGCTCAGGATTGCCCCCACCTGCTCCCGGTCCTGACGCATGAATCCCTGGATGGTCCTTCCAACTGTTGCCTCTGAGTCCAGTCCCCTTGACCTCCAGCTGCTCACCCCAGTTCCCCAAATGGGACCAACGGCACCACCTACTGGCAAAGCTAAAATCTCTGTGTTACTTGCCTCTTCTCCCTTCTTCTCCCCATATCCCAGTAGTACCAGGACCTGACCAGTCCACTTGCTGAGCTTCTTCTGACCATCACTGCCTCTCCAGCCTGTCACTGCCACACTCACCTTCCCACTGGACAACTGCACAGCCACCAACTTGGTCTCCCCACATCCTTCTTGTCCCCTGTAATCCTTTCTCCCTTAGGAAATCAGAGGGACCTTTCTAGGATTCCAATGTGATCTAGCCATCCCCTGCTTATAACCCTCAATGGCTCCCCGTTCCTCTTAGGAAATATCCAAACCTCTTTCCATGGCTTGTAAGATCCTGAGTGGTCTGGCCCCTGCCCTGATCTCTCTCCTCATCTCTGACAGCTCCCCTCACCTGTAATCCTCACTGTACAACGTATAGGGCATGAAAGTGCCAGGAGCTCTCTCACTTTTTGGCCTTTGCCCGGGCTGCTTCCTCTGCCCCTTTGCTGGACTCACTCCTACTAACACCTCAAAACTCTGCTAAACATCACCTCCTCCAAGAAGCCTTCATCCTCTTATTAGTTTCTTGTGGCTGCTGTAGCAAATGATCACAATCTGAGTGTCTTAAAAGGATTCAAATTTACTCTTACAGTTCTGGGGACCAGAAGTCCAAAATGAGTCTCACGGGGTCAAATCAAGGTATTGGCAGGCTCCTTCTGGAAGGTTCAGAGGAGAATCTGATCTTTGCCTTTTTCAGCTTCTGAGGCCTCCTGCATCCCTTGCTTCGTGGCCACTTCCTCCCATCATTCCAGCCTCTCTTGTTTCCATCATCTGTCTCTTCTCTCTCTCTGACCCTCCTGCCTCCCTCTTATAAGGACCCTTGTGATTACACTGGTTCCACCCAGATAATCCAGGATAACCTTCCCATCTCAAGATCTTTAATTTAATCACATCTGTAAAGTCTCTTTTGCAACATAAGGTAATGTTCACAGGTTCTGGGGATTAGGACACAGACATCTTTGGGGGGAGCCATTATTCAGCCTACCACACCTCCCCCTCTCCCTCGGTTATGGATGAGATGCATTTCTTCTGTGCTTACGCAGCTCTCTGAGATCTCCTCTTTACTGGAGCACGTCTCTCTCTATGCAATTCTCCCTTTTCTTGTCTGACTGCCCTGCTAGGCTGAGCTGCAGTGACTGGGCTGTCCTATGTGTCCCCATGTTCCAGGGCCTGGCACCGTGCCTGGCGTGTAAGCAGTGCTCCCTGAATGTTTGTCAAGTGAATGAATGGCAACCTCTCTGCTCCTTCAGTCACCCAAAGGCTGGCGGCAGGAAGCCCAGCTCGTGAGCAGTCTCTGTAACCACCCAGCATCACAGTTGGGCTGCAAGCGTCCCTCTTCCCTGCTCTCTGCCGCTCAGGGGCAGCGACCCCAGCCAGCCCACCAAGTTGTGAGAACTGCTTAAGCAAAAGTCTGGAGGTAAGATCAAGGATATTGTAATCAGAGAGGCTGACAATTTGGGGTGGCTGAAGCCTGAGATTCTGCGATAAGGAATGGAGGAAGAGGCTAGAAATGAGGCCGGAAAGGGTCCTTATCATGTTTGGGGTGCCTCAGATGTGTGCAGGAGGCAGTCTTCCATGGGGAGGAGGTGGTTCCAGCCAGCTGGTGCTAAAAAGACTGGAGACTCATGAGCACACACACTCTGCACACAGCCTCCCTCTGATGGGGCTGTCACCGAGGCAACAGATGAAGCTGGTTGCCCAGCAACAAGACCCTGCCTCCCCCATCCCTCCTGTGGCCATTTCTGCCCCTTGGGAGCTTTGAGCCCTTTCTAGATTGCTCCAGTGTTTAGATGGGGCCAGATTCCCTCTGTGTCCAAATGCCAAGAGTAACAGATGAAAGGGCTGTTTTGCGGTGGTTGGGGTCAGGGCCGTGGATTCAGCGTCAGGAGAGAGGAGGACCGAGGTGGCCTAGCTGAGGAGGGGAACAAGGAGGTGTTTCAGCCTCTCTCTTTCCTGGGTGTTTTTCCTTTTCCATTTTACTAAAGTGAAGCAGGAAGAGCACCAGCCTGGGAGTCAGGAGAACTGGTGCCGTGGCCTGGATCTGCCTCTCGCTTGCTGAATGTTTTGAGCAAATGACATTTCCTCCCTGCTTCTCAGTTTCTGCATCCGTGACGGGAGGGTTTGGGCAAGCTGATCGCCAAGGCCCCTTCTGGGCCTGACATTCTGTGATTCCAGAACCTCAGGGGCAGAGATGGACAAGACACCAGACCCCAGGTTCCAGCCAGGGGTCTGCCCCACCCTACCCCACCAATCCTGCAGCCTCTGGTCTTGGTCTATGGGGAGAGTGGGAAGGAGGACCATTTGGCTCTGAGCATCACATTGATGAAGGCCCCTAAATCCAGACTTCAGATGTCATACCAAAGAAGGTTCTAGTCACTCTCATGTTTCATAAGTGAAAAGTATTCATCAGTAATCATAAGCATTTAAAATAAGCTGCAGTCTTTGTAACTCTAGCTGCCATTTTTCATTTTT